>NC_136390.1:2317917-3629436 GCF_965140285.1 Lepidochelys kempii
CTGCTCTGACCAGGGCCCTGTCGTCCTTCCTGGCATGTACCTGCGGGCTCAGCAATGGGTTTAGCTTGTCTAAAGTGGCAGGCTGCACGTCTCCTCGCGGGGGTTCCCCTGCTGCCTGAGGGGTGCTGGTGGGTAGGCCCAGTGCAGCCAGCTCCCTGGAGGAGGGGGCAGGAGACTTAGCCAGGAGCAGCCTGAAAGTTTTCTAACTACTACTTGCAGTGACCGGCAGTTGGCAGCAGGGGGCATCAGACTCCTAACTTCCTGGACTGCCAGAGGCTTGGGGGTGTGGGGGGGACACAAGCCCAGGCCTCTCGCTGGGAACAGGAGTGTGGGGCTTGTTGCTGCCATCGGCAGAGAAGGGCCCAGTGCCCTCGCTCCCCCCATGCGTGGGGCGGGCTGGTGATGGGGAGGGAGTGGCCTATGTGCAGAGTCCCTAGTGGTTGGCGCCCGCCCCCCCCCACAGCCCCCCAGCGCAGGCGTGGGTTGAAAGAGCCTTGGAGACGGAGCTCCTTTCTTGGGCATGGAGCCAGCCTGTCTCCGGCCCCTCTCCCGGGCCAGGGCAAGCTGCCGCCCCAGGCTGAGCGGCTCCGTCTCCCCGCCCGCCCGCAGGCCTCAAGCCCTACCAGTGTGACGAGTGCGAGTACTGCACCAACCGGGCCGATGCCCTGCGCATCCACAAGGAGACGCGGCACCGGGATGCCCGCTCCTTCATCTGCGAGCAGTGTGGCAAGGCCTTCAAGACCCGCTTCCTCCTCAAGACCCACCTGAAGAAGCACAGTGAGGAGAAGCCTTATGTCTGCAATGTCTGCTACCGCGGCTTCCGCTGGGCGGCCGGCCTGCGTCACCACTACCTCACCCACACCAACGAGCACCCCTTCTTCTGCCGCTACTGCAGCTACAAGGCCAAGCAGAAGTTCCAGGTCATCAAACACATTCAGCGGCACCACCCCGACTGCGGCCCGGGCGACCTCAGCCAGGGCGTCGGCAAGGATGCCAGCACCCCCACGCTGCACCTCCATGACGTCCAGCTGGAGCCCCCCAAGCCAGAGGCCGAGGACGGGGTCCAGCCATCGGGGCAGGGCTAGGCTGGGCTGGAGAGAGCCCAGGGCCAAATCCTCATGGGCCTCGCTCGGGGCGACTGCAAGTCCCTGTTGGTTCGCTGCAAGCGCAGCCCCTGTTTAAAGTGTACGTGTGTGTATAGGCAAATGTGTATATGGGATGTAAAATATGCGGTTGTATAAAAGGACTCTCTGATCTCGTTTCTAATTCTGACGGGCCTCCGTTTCTTTGCACCTTCGGCTTCTGTCACGAAGACTCATGCAGCTGCTGCCCTGGACGCTGGGCCTGGGCTACATCCCCTGCGAGCCACAGTAGCCTCTGCAGCTACTGCATGCACCGCCCGTTAGTTGAGGATGCCTCAGTGTCCCCACAGCACTCAGTGTCCACCCGCCATATGAGCGACCTCTCCTAACCCCGCGTGCTGCAGATCTTGCTCCTCTGATCTGAACGTACCGCGCTGGCGAGTCAGAAGAACCGTTTCCCACGAAGGAGAATTTCAAAGCCAAGGGCGGCTGGAAAGATGGTCAGCCGAGTTCCTAAGCTGTTCAGAGGGGCGGGGTGGCTCTCCCCGTAGGAGATCCCGCGCCCAGCAGAGAGCCAGGCAGGCTTTGAAGTTACTGATTTGTCCCAGCATTAACCAGGAGTGTTTGATTAAAGTTCCTGTCATTTGAGAGGCTGAAATGTGAAGGGGCTTTTATCCAACGACAGGCTTGAGAAGCAGCATTTGCTGCTGATCGCTTGGGTGTGTTTAGCAGCTGCATTTTGTGCATCGTGGTATCTTTCTGCTCTGCAGAGCCCGACTTCCCTTTCTGGCCCAAATCAAACCCCGTCCCGGGAGAGGTCTCCTAATCACACCTCACACTCTACAGCACATCACATTTCAGACATGGATCTTCACAGCACACCCATGAGACAGCTAAGTGGGGAAACTGAGAGCTGGGGAGGCTGTTACTTGGCCACGCCCACTTAGCAAGTTTGTAGCAGAGCCGCGATTGGAGCTCAGTAGCACCTGTCTCTCAGACCTAAATACTGCTTGCAGCCCTGTGGTCAGTTCTCCAGCCCATGCTGCCTCAGCCCTTCTTGGCTAGAGAGGCTGCTCGCTGCTTGGCTGGGAAACCTCCAGGGGATGCAGGAAACAGTGGGGCTTTTCCCCCTTCAAGCTGCTCCCTCTGGACAGGCCTCCTTCCTGACCCTGAGCTGATGGAAGGGCCCCCTCTGAGTTAACGCCATGGTGCGCCACTGAACGAGGCTCTCGGTGTTAACCCCTCTGGCCTGGCCACCTTCCTCTTGCTGCCCCATCCTCTCCGCAGTTCGACTTGGCTGTGTCGATTCCTCTCTCTCCCTGTCCTGAGCTGCTGGGTAGTGTTACGCAGCAGCCGCATTCCACACAAGGGGCAGCTGCATGGCAGGGAGAGGGGAAGGGTCCCTCTAGGTACACACCCTTGTCAGGTCCACTGCAACATCGCTTAGCGCTTTGAGAGCATTAGGTGAAGGGCTGGAACCATGCGGATTTTAATATGAATGAGCGAAGGGCTGGGATGGCACCACCCCTCCTGCTCCCATTCACTGGAGAGAGAAATGATTCTATCTGCCGATCTGAAAGCGCGTTAGCCTCGGGTCTCTGGGTTTGAGCAATATTCTCCCCATTGTCCAGGTGGGAAGGCTGAGGCACACGTGGACTGGCTCGCCCCAATAGGGCGTTACCAGGCTGGCCTCATTCCTTGATGAGGTTTTTGTTGCCAAAGCAGTATTTTAGTGCAAGCTTTATCCTAGTAGCTCCTAGAGCCTCTCGAGTGGAGAGCTGTGCCCTGGCCGGCAGGGCATACGGAGCAGTCTCTGGGCAGCAGGGGACTTAACGTGCTTATGAGGAAACTGCTAGAGCGGCAGCGTTGACCTGCGGGCATCAGCTAGCTTCCCCCTTGCTGGAAACTAGACTCTAGAAGATGCTTTCTCAGGCCTTTCTTTGTATTCCCCCCAGCGCCCCGAGGATGTTAACTAGTTACAGTATGGTCGCTGCTCCCGAGCTGCTCAGCTGCATTCACTTCTTGGACCAGATCCTGTGCTCCACTTAGGACTAAATCCAGAATTGCCTCTCCCCTTGTGGGGTCCAGGACTAGCTGCTCCAAGAAGCCGTCATTAGTAGATTTTATCTCCTAGCCCGTCCTGAGGTGATGTACCCAGTCAATACTGGGATGGTTGAAATCCCCCATTATTATTGAGTTTTCTATTTTTGTTCATCCATCTTAGTATTTACACTTCTACCATTTGTACACAAGCATGAAAAGAAGCCACCGCCCAGCCCAGCCTCTGGCTTTGTAATCGGTCTCTATTTTATTAGGTCCCTTTTATAGGAAGGGATTGTACAAGGCAACAGAGCAGCGACAAGCTCCTCCCGGTTTGTGCGGCCGCATGTTCTGTACATGGCATATAAAGGGACGTTCCATAGAAAGATACCTGAGTGAAGCAGAGAGCTGTGGAGGGAGACGGGGAAAGGCAGCACTGGTTGCTGGGGAGGCTGGGGTGTGGTCTTGGAATCCGAGATGTTTGCAGTTTCCTGGCATGGGGACTCCTAGATATTTTCTGGGTGACTCCTCTCTTGGCCTGTAGACTCCAGCAAGGCCAGGGTTAAACTCACCCGAGCTTGCTGTGCTCTCAGCCTGCGCCTGCGGGTGTCTGGCTCTCCTCACTTCTGCGCTCCTCTGTTACCTGTTTAACTTCTGCTGGACTAGCTGCAGCCCATCTCATCCCATGCAGGATGCAATGTCGCTACCCCAGGTCCAGATGGGCCTGACCTCCAATAGGCAATGGGAGGTGCATAACGTGGGCACCGGCTGTCCTGTCTGAGGCAGTGGAAGCTCAGGGCCCGCTGGAAGTCCCAGCAATGGGGTGGGTACGTTACTGGTTGGGAACCATCAGCCCCTGGAATTTGAGCTGTCTGTATAGAATTCCCCTTCTGGGACCCCCATCGAGCCATAACTTCCTACTGCCCATGCAGAGGATCCGTTCTGCACTGGCTCCCTGCTGCATGCTCTTGCTTTGCTATTTGCAAACAGCCAGGCTTGCGGGGCTACGGGCTTTGGTTCTAGTCTAGCTGGAGTCTGAGGGCCAGTAGTTCTGGGGATGGATGTTAATGAACACTCATCCCTGTGGAGAGAGCCTCGGGGAAGCGATGTGGAGCTCTGCCCTCTGCAGCGAATGCCATGCAGGTCACTAATCTGAATGACAGGGCCAGCCGCGAGAGGCTATGCTGCGAGGCCGTGTTCCATGGAGGATGCCAGGCGCATGACTGGACAGAGCGGGAGTCTCTGCAGCAGCTGCTCCAGCTGAGCTAGTCTAGGACCTGCCAGGCTGGATCAGAGCCCAGGGCCATCCAGCCATCCTGTCTCCACTGGCGGCCAGCACTGCTGCTGCCCAGGCCTGTGGAGATCAGGGTAACCTGCCTCCTGGGACGTCTCCTACTCCCCTAGATTAGAGGTCGGCTCGTGCCAGGCTGGGACGGAGTTTTCCTGTTGAACTTCTTTAATCCATGGCCATCTGGCCAGGCTCCTTGGCCACTGTGCCCTTGCTCCTCTGCCCGACAGGCAAAGTGTGAGGGGACCGGGGCGAGAACACACAAGTCCTGCACTATTGCTGATCTCCCCTCGCAGCACAGTGAGGACTGCAGGGGCCAAGGCGAACTGATTCACCATCCCCATCCCTGGGCTGTCTGCAGTCTGTGGAGCATTGCAGCCCAAGTCGGGGTGCTGGGAGCCCGCATGGTGGCTTTACAGGTGCAAAGACCCTCCCCATGGGGAGAACCATCGGGCATGTACCAGGGGCAGCTCCATAGCCTGCCAGACCCTTGTGTCTGTTTTCCCCAGTGCACGTAGCCTCTGAGCAGTGACCCCAGGGTAAATACCCCAGGGGAGATCTCACGGCCCCTGCTGCCCCAGCTCGGGAGGAGATGGCCTCACCTGGACGGGGCCCAGCTCCTCTGACCTTCCGGAGGGTCCCAGTGACTCCAGCTGTGATCCGAGATCTGTGGCTAGGGGAGTTTGGTGTCTGGGCACCAGGTGCTAGACACAGCTGGAGCAAGCCCTGGAGGAGACGTCCCGGCGTGGGAGACTTCACCCCCAGCTCGCAGGCTGGAGGCTTTTTGAGATACCGGTAACAAGCTCCTGCTCCCTGCACGAGAACGAAGCATTCCCGGACTCAGCGTCGTGCTAGGAGGCGACACCTTCCAGAGAGAACCGGCGCCTTGATGAACGACCCTGGGAGTGGAGGCCAGCCGCTCCTCGGCCACCAGCCACAGCGAGATGTCTCCTGGTGGCTCGACGTGGCGGTATGCCCAGAGTAGGAGCCGTAGGTCTCCTCCATGGCAGTAGCCTGGGGGTCAGCGGGTTACATGCCTTCCTGGCCGTGGTACGGGGTCGGGGAATGAAGGGCCCGGCCTGGAGACCTGCGATGGGAACGACTTGCTGTGAGCAACTCGGCGCAGTGTAATGGCTGGGCTGCGTGAGAGCCCTCGAGGAACCATCGGAGGCACAGCCTGGCCCCCTCCCCACACTCGCTGCTGCTACTTGGCTGCACACGAAGCACAGCTGGGAACCTCTGGGCAGTTGGGGAGAGACTTGGGCCGATCCTGCTGGATGACGGGCCGAGCAGCTGGGATCAATGAGGAGATTGGCTCGGTGACGCTTTAGATAAGCCCTTGGGAAGGGGGTTTGCCCACAAAAGGTGTTTGCCTGGCCCGGGTGAGCTCTCTTGCGCCAAATGTCCCTGTAATCTGAACATTAGGAACCAAGGAGCGGAGAGAGCCCATGGGTAGAGAGGGGTCATGGGCAAGAGAAGGAGCAGATGGGAGACGCGCCCAAAGAAGATGATCAAAGCGACGTGTAGAGGAGCAAGAGGAAATGCTGGGTTCCTGGAGCAGAACTTGGAGTGAGGGGAAGAGAACAGAACGGTGGGCTGGAGGGGGAGCTGTCAGGGCTGCAGTGTACCTCCTCCTGGGGTTAAAGGCTCTCCTGCTGATAGGTGTAATGTCTCCAGCCCTGGGATTTTGGCCCATGCTTTCTCTAGAGCATTGCCTCCAAGTCTGGTGCTGTCCCAACCATTCAGCTTCTGCCGGTTGTTCCTAGGCTTCTGCTTTGTGGCCAAGATGCCAGTGTGTGTCCAAAACACAAGAACAGCCAGATTGGGTCAGACCAAGGGTCCATCTAGCCCAGTATCCCGTCTCTGACAGTGGCCAATGCCAGGTGCTTCAGAGGGAATGAACAGAACAGGGCAATTGTGTGATCCATCCCCCGTCATCCAGCCCCAGCTTCTGGTTGTCAGAGGCTTAAGGACACCCAGAGCAGGGGGTTGCATCTATGACCATCTTGGCTAATAGCCATTAATGGACCTATCTGCCAGGAACTTACCTCTTTCTTTTTTTGAATCCAGTTATACTTTTGGCCTTCACAACATCCCCTGGCAAAGAGTTCCACCGGTTGACACTGCATTGTGTGAAGAAATACTTCCTTGGTTGTTTTAAACCTGCTGCCTGTTGAATCAGAGGCCACCCGCTGAAATTATGTGTTATGTGAAGGGGTAAATAACACTTCCCTATTCACTTTCTCTACACCAGTCATGATTTTATAGACCTCTATCATATCCCCCCTTAGTCGTCTCTTTTCCAAGCTGAAAAGTCCCAGTCTTACTAATCTCTCCTCATACGGAAGCTGTTCCATCCCCCTTATCATTTTTGTTGCCCTTCTCTGACCTTTTCCCATTATCTCTTTTTTGAGATGGGGTGACCAGAACGGCGCATAGTGTTCCAGGGGTGGGGGTACCATGGACTGGTACAGTGGCATTAGGATATTGCTAACACGCTGTTGCTTTTTTGACGGCCGCTGCACTTGGAGTGGATGTTTTCAGAGAACTCTCCACCATGACTCCAAGATCTCTGTCTTGAGTGGTACCAGCTTATTTAGACCCCATCGTTTCGTCTGTATAGTTGGAATTATGTTTTCCAGGGTGCATTGCTTTGCATTTATCAACATTGAATTTCATCTGCCGTTTTCGTGCTCAGTTCCCAGTTTGGTGAGATCCCTTCGTAGCTCTTTGCAGGCTGCTTTCAACTTAACTATCTTGAATAGTTTTTATCGTCTGCAAACTTTGCTACCTCACTTCCTTTTTCCAGATCATTTATGAATACGTTGAACACAGACGCCAGGGGGGATCCCGCTATTTACCTCTCTCCACTGTGGAAACTGACCATATTCCTACCCTTTGTTTCCTGTCTGTTAACCAGTTACTGACCCATGAGAGGATCTTCCCTCTAATCTCATGGCAGCTTACTTTGCTTAAGAGCCTTGGTGAGGGACCTTGTCAAAGTACCCTATAGCCACTGGATCCCCCTTGTCCATGTTTGTTGACTGCCTTGTAATTCCCATGCTCAGCTGGGACTGGTCCTGGAGGCTGTGGAAGGAGGAATGAGACTAGAGCCGTGAGCCTAGCAGGGGACACCCTAGTCTGTTGGAGTCGTAGGTTCCCATGATATATATTGTTGGTCGTGTGCAGTGCTTAATTTGTGCCATGGCACCTCTTTGATTACAAATTAAGCACTGGACGCACGGCATCCCCGGTCAGGGGGGCTTGAGGAGAGGGAGCTCTGCCCAGGCTGGGTGGCTGTGGCCATAGGTCTCTGTTCTGGGGGGAGGCCATGACAGACAGCAGCAAGGGCCAGGAAGGAGAGTGTTCCCCCAAGCCAGCCTAGCGCCAGCCAAGCAAGCATGGGGAGAGTGTACGGAGCTGTGTGGGTGCAGCTCCATACCCTACCCCAGTTTTGAGCACCATGGGGAATCTGTACAAATGGGACCTGGGGGCTTCCCCAGCTGCTGGATGCTGGTGCAATTCCCTGCCGGCCAGGCCCTGCCCCACTGCTTCCCAAGAGAGGTTGTGCAAAACAGGTGCGTTCAGTGCGCCTCTCTCCCACCCCCTCTGAAAAAGGAGAGAGACCAGCTCTTCCTGGAGCACCTGCCAAAGGGCCTTGCAGCTGGGCTGAGAGCCCCAGCAAGGGCTGAGCCAGACACCAGCTTCTCCCAGTGCAGCTTCCGGGGCCTGTGAGAACCGGAGTCTCCTGGCTCCGGCTGGCGGGCGGTGCTCATTGGTTACGGTGTCCAGGGGGCACCTCTGTGCTTTCTCTGGGGCTGCCCATGATGCTGGGGAGGAGCTTCCTGTAGACAGCCCCCACCCCCCTCCTTCAGCCCCCCACCCCACACAGCACTGGAAAGGCCAGGTTGTTTCCACATGGCTCTTGTCATTTATTCCCCTTGGAAGCTCTTTGGGGCAGAGGCGTAGTTGTGGGTCCAGGCAGTGCCCAGGGGCCCAGCTCCCTGAGGGTGCTACTGCAAGCCAAAGAACAAGGCGAGGCCTCCTGCGGCAGGAGGCGCCGCTGTCTAACCCAGCGAGGGGAAGCAGAGCTGGCCCGATTCTAGCCCCGCAGCTGGGGCTCAGCCCCCTCGCGTGCAGTGAATAAACCTGGGTGCTGCTGGCCGGGACATGCAAACCGCCACCCCCCTCCCGAAGCACCCCGCCTGGCACCCCGGCCTCGATCACGCCTGCAGCCCCAGTGCAGAGTGGGCGGGAGATGCCGGGTTGGAGCCACATGACGAGGGGCAGTCACCTGCCTCCCAGCCCAGCTGAGTTTTGGGCAAACCAGCGGGAACAAAATAGCAGCAACCCAAACGGCTACAGGCAGATTAAAAATAAACAAGGGTCGTGCAAAGCCGCCTCGGGCAGGGGAGGCCCGGGCGGCGTCTCTCCAGCAGCTGTCGGGACAGGGCTGTTAACGGCTGGTACAGGGGGCTGGTGTGACCCACTCGGCTGCTACTCGGGGTAGGGAAGCTCCGTGATTTGGATGTGAACGAAAAGCGAGGAGGGTGGGATGGCCGTGCCGTCCTTGGACAGGAGGTGGACGTGACGATAACCTGCAGGGAGACACCAGCGAGCTGGGTTGGACCTGGCAGGCCACAGTGGAGAAGAGTTGTGGGCTCCCGGTCCCGGGTGGGAGATCCTCCACTGGGGTCTATTCCAGGTGGCTGCCTCCAGTCTGATTTCAACTGCCCCCAGTGCTGGGTCTCCTGCCCCCTCCAGCATCTGTACCTGCCCTTCTCCAGCACGGTGCCCAACGTCCTTCTTGGTTCCTAGTTAGCCCCTAACAAGTCCCACGCTTCCTTGGGCAGGGACCTTGCCTCCCCACATCCCAAACTAACTGGAGGTCACCCTGTCCTCTGCTCCCTCAATCCCTCCGAGCCCGCCCACTCCGTGCTGTTCTCCGAACGCCTCCCTCTCTCCGTGGGGCACTGTCAGAGACACAGAGCCCCGGCCGAGCCCCCAGGGGAGGGTGGAGCAAGCCGTGGACCATGCAGAAGCAGCGGGGCCTGGTGCTCACCTGATTTGATGCTAGCGAAGGGCAGGGTGAACTGGCCCACGAAGTCGTTCCTGGACGTCTTGTCATAATCCTCCACCACGAAGCGCACGAGGGCCAGTTCAGGGACGTGCACCTTGAACTGCAGCGTCTCGCCCCAGCTGGGGTTAAAGCCTGGAGGGGGGAGGCGGAGATGGGGTCAGGGCCTGGGGACCTCAGCCCCCCGAGCACGCTTGGAGCTGCAGGCTGCTAGCGGGGCTGCCCCTAGCGGGAGCCAGGCTCACCTGCCCGGGGCCGGACTCACCGTTGTTATCGACGTACTGGGTCTCCTGCCTGCCCTGGTCGGCGGGGACACCGTGGATCTCCACGCGCACAAGGGGGTCGACGATGGCGCTCGCCTTGCTGCTGGCCACCTTGGGGAGCTGCTGCCCGCTGATGACCTGTGGCGACACCGTGCAGTGGTGCGAGGGCCCGTGAGCTCAGGGAACTGGCAGCCGCACAGGCCCCGGGAGCTCTGCCCGTGCCAGCAGCTGGGTCCTCTGCAGGTACGGGGCAGGCTGCATCCAGGACCGGCCTCGGCCCCAGCTCTGGATCTCGGGGCCTGTCTCTAGCATACCTTGGCACACGATGAAACCTCCCCGTCCCCCTGCTCCCCACACCCAGCTGAGCCCTATAGCACCAGGCACCCCCTGCCCCCTCTCCTCTCCTGCCAGTGGAGAGAGGCCCCCGGGCAGTGCCCCTGTGGGACGCTGGCGTACCTGAATCGCCAGGCTCCACGGGCCGCCCCCAGCCCTGCTCCGGGGATTGTCGGGGTCGAAGGCAGTTCCCGCGTCCCTCAGGAAAGCCGGCTTCAGCACGTAGCCGCAGCGGGCGTTCTGCTGGAAGAGCCCGTCGCACAGATCCATCTCCGCCCCGCCCGTCTGCACGTTCAGGGCCACTGTGGGGAGGGAGGCGGATGGGCCTTGTGGGGCTGCAGCAGCGGGACCCGGACGCCTCTCGGAACATGTGCTCGTGAACCGCCCCCCCCCCGCCCCCCGAATTAGCACACCGCAGTTTAGGACAGGAAGTGAAGGGCGCTGCTGTATCCAGGGCAGGGCCTGTTTAAGAGACAGGGGACACTGAGCCAGGACCCTGACACCACTAGCCCAGCCCATGGGGCTGGTTACACTCCTGGGTCGGGGGGCTCAGCGTTACCTCTCAGCTAGGGGGCCCCTGGCAGCACGGCGCCCCCCACTGCCGCTGCCTCGCACCCAGCTGAGCCAGGCCCTGGTCGGCTCTCCCTCGGGATGCCCAGAGCCCCGTGGCCCCAGCCATGGTCCCTGGGATGCTCACTTGGGATTCGCGTCCCCCCTCGGACCCCAGCCGGGCCCTACCGAGCTGGCAGCCCACGTTCCACATCTCCTGCGGGTCGTAGTTGGAGGAGTCAGTCCTCAGCCCACTGGGGTAG
Organism: Lepidochelys kempii; assembly: GCF_965140285.1. NCBI lineage: Eukaryota > Metazoa > Chordata > Testudines > Cheloniidae > Lepidochelys > Lepidochelys kempii. The sequence continues at coordinate 2,328,813 of NC_136390.1, forward strand.
ATCCGCGTCAGCTGCCAGGCGTTGTGACGGACAAACTCGTTCCCTGGGGGCAGAAGGAGACGGTGACGCCCCCAGCCTCACCGGCCCCTCCCCCACAGGGCCCCTGATCTGCCTGCAGGCACCAATCAGCCTGTGGCCACCCCCAGACACCCACCCACAGCCTGACTGACCCCCTCCCCCTCAGAGACCCCCTCACCTACCCACAGCCTCACCAACCCCCCACAGGGCCCCCATCTCCCCACAGGCACCCCTCACCCACCCTCCACCCACAGAACCCCCCGCCTGTGCAGAAAACTGATGGACCAGGGCTGCTCCAGCACGAGAGCCCAGCAGATGAGGGGCTTTAAGCTGGGTGTGGGGCTGGGACTGGGGCTCCCGCTGGCTGCAGCTGCCCCATGGCACCAGGACCTGCCGGGCGCTAGGAAGCCAGAGCCGCCCCAGAGCAGTGCAGGCTATGCAGGGCCAGGGCTGCTGCACCCTGGGCTCAGTGAGCCCCAGAGGGGCTGGGGGCTCCGGCTGCCAAGGCTGCCAGGCTCTGGCCAACGGCACTGCCCTGCCCTGGCTGGGGGGTGCGGCAGAGCGTGGTCTCTGCGACCCAGACCTCTGGGGCCTCACTACTGAGGCTGCCCATCCATGGACCCAGAAACTGACGGCCATCTGGGCTGAGCCCGTCTGACGCAGGCCTGGGGCCCTCCCTCCGGGATGGGATGTGGCTAAAGCAGCTTCCCGCGAAGCCCTGCGGAGGGTCTGGGCATCACTGACACTCAAGCATGTTCCCCCGCCCGGAGCGCAAAGCAGGGTCAGTGTCATCGGCCCCATTGGGTGGCAGAGGAAACTGAGCCATGGGGGTGGGGGAAGCTCCAAGAAGGAGGCAGTGGCAGAGCCAGGGTTAGAACCCAGGAGTCCTGGCTCCCAGATCCCCCAGCCCTAACCCCAGAACTGCGCTCCCAGAACTGGGGAGAGAACCCAGGAGTCCTGGCTCCCAGCCCCCAGCTCTCACCCACTATCTTCCTAGAGCTGGGATAGAACCCAGGAGTCCTGCCCCCAGCCCGATGCCGTATCCACTGGATCTCAGTGACCTGGCTGGTCGGGAACAGGACCCAATGGCACATTACTCGGTTTGGATGGCTGGGGGGTCCTGCCAGCCGGGAGGCCGAGCTGGGTGTTTAAATGCTATGTCTGTCCCATGCCCCCTGCCAGAGCTCTGGGGGTCCCAGCTTAGGAGCGCTTGGATGCTCCTCTCAGCAGCTGGGATTTCACCCCTTCGCTGCCCCCCCCGGCCCCCTGCAGCTGGGGCACCCCCCTCTTACCCGCCTCTTTGATCAGCTTCCTGGCCTTGGCCTCGGGCAGGGAGGCCGTTTCGTAGGGCCGGCGGTGGGCGAGCGCCTGCTGGAAGCTGCGGAAGGGGACGCTATGGCAGTAGATGATGCAGTCAGACAGCTCCTTGGCCTGGGACTTCTGCGAAGGGCCGAGCGGGTCAGAGCCTGCGGGGCAGGGCCGATGGCCGGAGGCACCAGCACCTGGAGCACCAGCTGCCGGGCAGGCTGGACGGGCCCTGGGCACCGAGTTTCTCCTGCCCCCGGAGGTGGGCCAGCGTCCAGGGGAAGCCGCGCCTGCCGCGGGCGTGCACACCGGCCGTTGGGCTCCGGGGCTGGCACCGGCAAGGAGATGCCCATCGCTGCTGGGCGGCTGGGCCATGCAGTCGTGGGCAGAGCCAGGAGGCCTGGATAACTCCTGGCAGAAGCTCAAACCAATAGAGTATGCCAAGGCCCGGGCGCCCTGGCTGAGTTATGGTGGCTCGGTGCCAGGGCAGACGTTTCCCCCAGCACCCAGGGGCGATCTGGGGTGGGGGTGGTGAGCCCTGGGAAGCCTCAGTGTGGGGTGCAGGAGGGTGTCGGCCCACTGCACGGAGTTGTCCCCAGGGTACCCTGCCGCCAGCTGGCCAGCACCCACCAGGAGCCATCCACAGACCCCCCGCCCTGGTGCAGTGCTCCCGGCTGGGGGAGGTCGTCTCTGTACCTTGGCCTTCCCCTTGGCCTCCTGGCTCAGGCTGTCTTCCTCCGCCTCTGGCTCATCATCATCTTCGGATGCCTCCCCCTCCGGGGCCTTGTCCGGCTGCCCACTCGGTGAGTGCGCCAGGCTCTCTGCCCGCTTCCCCTTCAGAATGATCCTTCCTCTCAGCTCCTGCGGGACACCCGGGAGAGGGGATGGGTGGAGGTGAGGGATGCAGAGGGAGGGGATGGAGGGATGGAGGGGGAGGGGGTGGAGGGATGCGGAGGGAAGGAGGGATGGAGGGGGAGTGGATGGAGAGATGCAGGGGGAGGGGATGGAGGGAGGGCTGGAGGGCTGGGGGGGAAGGGATCAGTGGAGGGAGGGATGCAGGGGGAGGGGATGAGGGGAGGGATGGAGGGCTGGGGGGAAGGGATCAGTGGAGGGAGGGATGCAGGGGGAGGGGATGGAGGGAGGGATGGAGGGCTGGGGGAAGGATCAGTGGAGGGAGGGATGCAGGGGGAGGGGAGGGATGGAGGGCTGGGGGGGAAGGGATCAGTGGAGGGAGGGATGCAGGGGGAGGGGAGGGATGGAGGGCTGGGGGGGAAGGGATCAGTGGAGGGAGGGATGCAGGGGGAGGGGATGGAGGGCTGGGAGGAAGGGATCAGTGGAGGGAGGGATGCAGGGGGAGGGGATGGAGGGAGGGATGGAGGGCTGGGGGGAAGGGATCAGTGGAGGGAGGGATGCAGGGGGAGGGGATGGAGGGAGGGATGGAGGGCTGGGGGGAAGGGATCAGTGGAGGGAGGGATGCAGGGGGAGGGGATGGAGGGAGGGATGGAGGGCTGGGGGGAAGGGATCAGTGGAGGGAGGGATGCAGGGGGAGGGGATGGAGGGAGGGATGGAGGGCTGGGGGAAGGGATCAGTGGAGGGAGGGATGCAGGGGGAGGGGATGGAGGGAGGGATGGAGGGCTGGGGGAAGGATCAGTGGAGGGAGGGATGCAGGGGGAGGGGAGGGATGGAGGGCTGGGGGGGAAGGGATCAGTGGAGGGAGGGATGCAGGGGGAGGGGAGGGATGGAGGGCTGGGGGGGAAGGGATCAGTGGAGGGAGGGATGCAGGGGGAGGGGATGGAGGGCTGGGAGGAAGGGATCAGTGGAGGGAGGGATGCAGGGGGAGGGGATGGAGGGAGGGATGGAGGGCTGGGGGGAAGGGATCAGTGGAGGGAGGGATGCAGGGGGAGGGGATGGAGGGGAGGGATGGAGGGCTGGGGGGAAGGGATCAGTGGAGGGAGGGATGCAGGGGGAGGGGATGGAGGGAGGGATGGAGGGCTGGGGGGAAGGGATCAGTGGAGGGAGGGATGCAGGGGGAGGGGATGGAGGGAGGGATGGAGGGCTGGGAGGAAGGGATCAGTGGAGGAGGGATGCAGGGGGAGGGGGATGGAGGGAGGGATGGAGGGCTGGGGGGAAGGGATCAGTGGAGGGAGGGATGCAGGGGGAGGGGATGGAGGAGGGATGGAGGGCTGGGGGGAAGGGATCAGTGGAGGGAGGGATGCGGGGGGAGGGGAGGGATGGAGGGCTGGGGGGGAAGGGATCAGTGGAGGGAGGGATGCAGGGGGAGGGGATGGAGGGAGGGATGGAGGGCTGGGGGGAAGGGATCAGTGGAGGGAGGGATGCAGGGGGAGGTGATGGAGGGGAGGGATGGAGGGCTGGGGGGAAGGGATCAGTGGAGGGAGGGATGCAGGGGGAGGGGATGGAGGGAGGGATGGAGGGCTGGGGGGAAGGGATCAGTGGAGGGAGGGATGCAGGGGGAGGGGATGGAGGGAGGGATGGAGGGCTGGGGGGAAGGGATCAGTGGAGGGAGGGATGCAGGGGGAGGGGATGGAGGGAGGGATGGAGGGCTGGGGGGAAGGATCAGTGGAGGGAGGGATGCAGGGGGAGGGGATGGAGGGAGGGATGGAGGGCTGGGGGAAGGATCAGTGGAGGGAGGGATGCAGGGGGAGGGGAGGGATGGAGGGCTGGGGGGGAAGGATCAGTGGAGGGAGGGATGCAGGGGGAGGGGAGGGATGGAGGGCTGGGGGGGAAGGGATCAGTGGAGGGAGGGACAGGGGGCGTGGCAGGCTGGACGGACACATTGTGGGTGGGGGTGGCGGTGCAGAGGGATGCAGGGGAGCGCCCCCACCGGAGGCAGGGGAAAGTGCAAGGCCCCCGCCCCCCAGGGCAGCCCCAGCCTGAGCGGGTGCCCCACCCCAGGGCCCTGCGGGAACGGCTCTTGCTGTGCCCCGGGCAGTTTGCTAAGGGGGCAGGCACCACCGGAGGGGCGGGATGGCCGAGACGGGAGTGCAGAGCCATCGGGCGGCCCCCCAGCGACAGCCCCCCAGCCTGTCCCCTACCTGCGGCGAAGGCAGCTGCGTCGGGCCGTGGCCGTCGAGGGGGGCCATGAGCAGCCGCTCTCCCAGGATGCCCTTCAGGTGCTGGGCCAGGAGGTCCTGCTGCTCCGGGCCGCAGTGATTCTCCAGCGACAGGATGACGGGGTAGTCGGACGCCTGCCAAGCAAAGAGCCCGCGGCTGCTGGTCCCTGGGGCAGGCCCCGAGACCAGGCCAGAGCCTCCGGGTCCCCTCGGCCACCAGGGCCTTCCGCGGGGACCGAGTGGGGCTGGGGCCGGCCGGGCAAGAACCCACCCGTCTCCCGAGGGAAGGCCAGGCCGAAAAGTGCCAGCAGGACCCAGCACTGAGTGCCCCCAGCCGAGCCCCCCACCCCCTCTCCCTGCCGAGCCCCTTGCCCCCTGCAAAGCCCCCGGTCCCCCTCCCGTAGCCCCGTGGCCCCCGGCTGAGACCCCTCCCCCTCCTTGCAGCCCTGCACCCCCTGCCGAGCCCCCCGCCCCCTCCCCCTGCAAGCCCCTTGTCCCCCCCCTATAGCCCCATGCCTCCTGCCGAGCCCCCCACCCCCTCCCTGCAGCCCAGCACCCCCTGCCAAGCCCCCCACCCCCTGTCAAGCCCCCTGCCCCCCCGCAGCCCAACGCCCCCTGCCAAGCCCTCCACCCCTGCCGAGCCCCCCGCCCCCTCCCTGCTGCCCTGCACCTCCTGCCAAGCCCTCCACCCCCTGTCAAGCCCCCTGCCTCCCCGAAGCCCCGCACCCCCTGCCAAGCCCGCCCCCTCCCTGCTGCCCGGCGCCCCCTAGTTACACCCACCCCGCTCCCTGCAGCATGACACCACCTAGCGCTGCAGCAGAACCTGGGACACGAGGCTGCAGCGGTGACCACCCCCCGCCCCATCCCAAAGGGGGGAAGCTGAAGGAACCTGGGGCCTGGATCATGCTTGCAGCACTTCAGCCAGCGCCGGGGTTTTGGCAAGTGACCCAACCTGGTGTCTCCTACCTGTCCCCAAAGCCAACGGTGTGAATGCCCATATAGTGCCTTTCCTCCGGCAGGACGGCCTCGCCTGCCACAGTGATGCAGCCACCTCTGAGCAGAACAGGGCAGCTGCTCAACAGTCAACTCCCCTGGGGCGAGTGGCTCCCAGTGCCGAGCCCGTGGAGGGGACTGTCACCACAAGGGGGCGCTGCAAACATGCCACAGGGCAGGGCCAGCCTTGGCCTTTCCCAAAGTGGGATCCCCTGACCCTCTTAGCCAGTGGAGAAGGGTAGGGTGCTCACGACTCCCTGACCCCCGTCGTGACCCACTTAGGGGTTGGGACACCCCACTGAGAGCCTGCCCCATGTAGCCACCTAACATGCCCTACTGGCGGGGGGCTGCCCTACCTGGAAGGCGTACTGCCCCAGGGTGGTGACCACGTCCTTGAAGGGGATCTTGGAGGTGAACGTGTGGCCGTGGTAGACGACGGGCTCCCCGCTGGGTCCGTCCCAGCAGTCCACCTCCAGGCAGCGGCAGCCCCGCTTCAGAGCCCTGCCAAGGAGACGCCCCGCAGGCTGCTCAGCGCCCTCCACCGGTACCACCGCCCTGCTCCTTGGGGAGCGCGAGGCCGGCTCGCCACGGCCTAACCCGGTCACCAACCCACCCTGGGCTGACGGTTACGCCCCAGGGCTGCCAGGCTGGCAGGACTGGCCTGGCCTGGGGAAAGCTGGGGCAGCTCCCAGCTCTGCCACAGCCAGCGGGCCAGTGGCTGCGTTTCCCTGGGCCTCGGTTCTCCATCTGGAATACCGACTTTCCGGTCTGTTGCGCCCAGGCTGGCTGCCAGCTCTTAGTACAGGGACCGTCCCCTCTGTGTGCATGCAGCGGCTGGGGATACACGGAGTGAGCGGGGCCAGGTGTAATGCCGCCAGCGATGGGCTCCCTCTGTCCCCTACTCACGGGGTCTAATGATTCGACCGCAGTGTTCCCTGCTTTGGCAGGTGACCCAGCCCGGCGCCTCCTACTTGGCCCCAAAGCAAACAATGCTAATCCCTCTGCAGGGACGGCCTTGCCTACCACAGGGATGCAGCCACCTCTGAGTGGAACATGGTAGCTGCTCAACAGCAACGCTCCACGAGACAGGCAGCGACAGGGAATATCCCATCCAGGCAGGGGCTTAGGGTGGGAGAATGACGTTTCCCATATTGAACTTGGCCAGGGACAGTGGGGCTAATCCTACAGCTCTGCTGAAACGGGTCAGGGGGACCTAATGACCCTACGTGGTCAGGCATTGGGTTTACATCTCATTGGAAAGGCAGCACCTCCAGCAAATCCACAGCTCCCCTCCCGCTGCGCCAGGACACCGAGGCAGGATGAACCCAGAGGCCCCCCGCAGCCCTTTGTACCCAACACTGCCCCCCCCTGGCAGCCCCTTCATACCCGACACTGCCCCCCATGGAGACCAGGTGATGCCCTTTGGGAGCAGCTGCCTTCTCCTCACGTACCTGATGTAGCCCTCGACGCTGCTCTGGCCCCGGAGCTGGTCCTCCAGCAGGTAGGTGTTGTGCGAGGAGGAGATGAAATAGTGGCAGAGGGGTTGGGTCATGTCCTGACAAAGCGTCCCATGAGCGGGGTTGAAGATGGCCCCTTCCGGCGAGAGCAGGTACAGGAGGAAGCCGTCGACACTCAGCATGTGCCGTGCCCTGGCTGGAGAGGAAGGAGCCAAGACAGTGCAGCGTCAAGAGACCAGGGAGCTCGGTCCAGCTGTCCCCACCCAGCGAGGGACCCGTCTCCTGTGGGGCCCTGAGCCCAGGGCAAGAGGAGAGAGCTCCTAGCTATTTGGAGGAAAGCAAGCATGGTGCCAATCTTCCCAAAAGGGGAGAAGGGAGATCCTGGCAATGACCAGAGCTAATAAAATGCCAGAGGCCATAGTAAGAGGGAGGGAAAAATCACTAAATATCTAGAGGGTGAGAGAAATGCGGGCAACAGGCAGCATTGGGCGGAGACTAGAATAAATCCTGCTGGCAAATTGTGCTCCGTTGCGGCTGCCGGGGTCACAGCCCCAAACACAGCAGGCCAGGCTCGATAATGCCGCGTGCAGTCGTAGTCTTATCGCGCATTCAAATTGCCCCGAATCTGACTCTCCCCTGGGGCCCAAGGCCGGCTGCCATCAGAGGCGCAGTGCGGAGTTGGGAGCGGGGTCCTGCCAGCTCCCAGCGGGGTGCGCGCTAGGGTCCATCTGGTTCTTGAGCGGCGTTTCGCAGTCAGTGGGACGTGAAAGGCAATTGGGGAACCTGAGACACTGAACATTTTATTACAATTTAATACCAAGACAATCCCCCGCCCCACATAGTGCCCTGACCCTGCAGGGGTCCCGGTTGCACCCCGGAGACACACCCATGTGGCAGACACACTGGCACGGCACGTTGGCATCCATGCACTTTTCACTCTTACTGTGACAGCGGCTGTAAGGAGATCACACAAACTGAGCTTCGAATAAGGGGGCACCATCCTGGGAAGGGTGAGCCCCATTGCTCCCAGTCTGGGAGAGGAATTTGGCTGGGAACCTCCCCCAAGGAAAGGCTGAGAGCCCCGTCACTATGCATGTGTAACAGACCAAGCAAAGAGCTAGCTGGCCCTGTAGGGAAGGGGTTGCCTTGGCCCCCGGGGCTGGTCCCTTCCCTTGCCCTGTTCCATGAACCTCACCGGTCTCAGACGGCTCGTATCTGGCAATCAGCTCCATGGCGAACTCCTGCGTGTTTTCCCCCTCCAGCTGCTCCTGCTGCAGGAAATCCACAAACTCCAGCAGGGTCAGTTTCTTCCCGTCCTGGGAGAACACCTGGAAGACGTCCAGCACGTCGTCTCGCTGCGTCAGCGCCTTGTAGAACAGCACAAACTCCTCGCCCTCCAGCGTCCCCGACTCCGACCTGTCAGCCATCTGCAGCGAGAGCAGGGCCTGAGGGAGGCCGCAGGACTGACCATGCCAGTGCATGTCCCCCCTCCCCGCCCACCCCGGCACTGACTGCCCCGTAGCACTGACCACCCCATGCGTCAGGAGTGGGGCTGCTGCCAAAATCACCTCCACCTGCCACAGTGAGATCTGGCCTTTATTCACCTTCCTTAGATATGCCATAGTGGGCACTATAAACAGCTCTGTGGGTTATGGATGGTAAGAGATGGCAGGATGGATGATGAGTACAGGTGGACGGGTGGATGGATGGATGATGAGTACAGGTGGACGGGTGGATGGATGGATGATGGGTACAGAAGAATGGGTGGATGGATGGATGATAGGTACAGGGGGATGGATGGATGGATGATGGGTGGACGATTGGGTGGATGGATGGATGGATGGATGATGGGTACAGGTGGATGGATGGATGGATGATGGGTACAGAAGGATGGATGGATGATGGGTGGACGATTGGGTGGATGGATGGATGATGGGTACAGGGGAATGGATGGATGATGGGTGGACGATTGGGTGGATGGATGGATGATGGGTACAGGGGGATGGATGGATGATGGGTGGACGATTGGGTGGATGGATGGATGATGGGTACAGGTGGATGGATGGCTGATGGGTACAGAAGGATGGATGGACAATGGGTACAGATGGACGGTGGATGGATGGATGGATGGATGATGGGTACAGAAGAATGGACGGTGGATGGATGGATGGAGGATGGGTACAGAAGATGGATGGATGGATGATGTGGATGGATGGATGATAGGTACAGGTGGATGGATGGATGGATGATGGGTGGAAGATTGGGTGGATGGATGGATGATGGGTACAGATGGACAGGTGGATGATGGGTACAGGTGGATGGATGGATGGATGGATGATGGGTACAGGTGGATGGATGGATGGATGGATGATGTGGATGGATGGATGGATGATTGGGTGATTGGGTGGATGGATGGATGATGGGTACAGAAGGACAGGTGGATGATGGGACGGTGGATGGATGATGGGTACAGGTGGATGGATGGATGGATGGATGGATGGATGGATGGATGGATGGATGATGTGAATCGGTGGATGGGTGGGTGATTGGGTGGATGGATGGATGATGGGTACAGGTGGATGGACGGATGGATGGGGGGTACAGGTGGACAGGTGGAGGGATAGGGAATAGCCAGGCTTGGTAAAATCTCTTTCCCTCTATTTTTCTAAAGCTAAACTTCGGGTCCCAGGGGACTCTGGGGTGTGTCCTCTGCAGCTGGCTGCCAGGCGGGGGCGATGCCGGGCCATGGGGGAGGGAGGGAGGGAGGGAGAAGAGCAAGGCCATCGCTGGTTGGACCCATGTGGCTCCAGCAGAGACACAAGGACCCCCCCACCCCACCCCACAGGGATAGCCCTACTGGCAGCCCTTCCATCAGCCCCTTGTGACCTGCTCCATTCGAGGGCTTCCTTCTGAAAACAGCCTTTGGGTGGGGGTGACACCAGCCTGCTCCAGCTTGGCCCTCCCCCAGGCCAAGTTCCCCTCACCTGGAAGAGCCGGAGCGCATGGTCCTCGTTCATGTCCATGTTCATCATCTTGAGGAGCTGCCGCACCTCCTTGAAGCTCATGCGTCCGTCCTTGTTCTTATCGGCCTTCTGGAACCAGTCGCAGATCCACCTGCCGGGGGGGCTAAGGAAAGTGAAAGGGGGGGCGCTGAGAGTACCCTGAGCTCAGTGTGCGCTGCAGGGGCCCGGGCCTGAGGTGGGGCAGGGGAACAGGTGGGTGCTGTCCATAGTCTGTGGGCACCGGTGGTATCCCCCCACACTGACCCAGCTAAATGCCCACCAGTTCCCAATGCCCCCCAGACATGAGCACATGGCACATCCCTGCCCCAGGGGCCCTTCCCCATCCACTGAGGAGGAGACACCCAGGGGACATCAAGGCAGCCAGGCCTGTCCCCCAGGCTGACGGGGGTGTCTCCCAGCCATGACCCCTGGCTTTGCTCCTCTGCGTGGGTGAAAGGGCACCGAGGAGGCAGGGGAGGCCGGGGCTTGGGGCCAGGCTGGCGGAAGGATATTGATCCATCTTCTCCTGCTGGTCCATCTTGGTGACGATCTCCACCAGGCGACGCAGGCCCCGGACCCAGCACTGTGCCTCCTCGGGGGAGCCGGCGATCAGGTCCAGGTTCCCGCGCCGCCCATTGAAGACGACAGTGAAGCAGTGCTCGGGTGGGAACTCCTCGGCCAGGCTCTGCAGCACCTCGGACTGGTGCCCCTCCCGCACCGTCTCCACGTCGCTGATGGAGACTGGATGGATGGGAGGGGTGGGTCAGGCTCCAGAGTGGGGCAGGGCCTGCACCAGATGTCACCGCCCCTAGATCTATCTGTCCGTCCGTCTCTGTGGTCTGTCCCTTGGTATCTAAACACTGGGAGACCCTATGAAATAGGGCCCTGTGCTGGAGACCCTGGGAGAATCAGTTGGCGATCGCTTCCCCAACCCATACAGTGCCCATGGTCTCCCACAGGATGGCAGGAAGGGGGCTGTGATGGGGGATGGAGAAGGGAAGGTCTGACAATCAGGCTCAGACACCCCAGGGTGAAAATATAAGAACGGCCAGACTGGGTCAGACCAAAGGTCCATCTAGCCCAGTTTCCTGTCTTCCAACAGTGTCCAGGGCCAGGTGCCCCAGAGGGAATGAACGGGACAGGGAATGATCACGTGATCCATCCCCTGTTGCCCATTCCCAGCATCTGGTCATCAGAGATTTAAAGATCATGGGGTTGCATCCCTGCCCATCTTGGCTAATAGCCACTGATGGACCTGTCCTCCAGGAACTTCTCTCGTTCTTTTTTGAGCCTCTTTTGGCCTTCACAGGGGATCTGAACCCCAAAAAACAAGAAACTGAATCAACTGTCTACAATGTCAATGCACACTGGAAGTTCATCAACACAGGGCTGTTATGCCAGCGGATGCGTGTCCGGAGCTGTGGCTGTGTGCTGGGAACATGTTCCTGAAATACTGTTTGGAGCACACTTGACACACAAGTCTGTCCTAGAAAGCAGAATGATTTCTGCCTGTTTGCCGGGGTCTCCAAGGTAAACTCAGCCGGGTGATGCCAGAGACAATGGATGTTACATTCACTTCCAATTCGACAGGGGAGGGGAAGTCACAAGGGAGAGACAAACAGCAGGGGGGAAACTTGCTCTGGGGAGATGCTTCTGAAGAATACATTGCAAAGGTTGACTGGACTAGAAAAGGAAGGGGAGAAAACCCCTTAGGTATCTACCACCCACAGGGGAAAGAGCCAGCGCTCGTGGGATCTGTGAAAGGTGGATCCTTCAGGCCTGTGGGCTGGAGATGCTGAGAACTGACCGTAAACGAGCCATTGCCAGAGACCTGGCTTGTAACCCGATAAGTGCTAGGCACGAGAAAGCCTGTTTTCACGTTTGTTTGATTCATAACCAGACTCGCTCTTTCTCTTGCAGGACGTCCCTTCAATCTCTGCTCTGTCTTCACAGCTGTTCTCCGTTTGCCTGTAAACCCTGTGAGCGCTGAGAAGCTGGCGAAGTGTGCACTGGCTTGGAGGCAGAGGCTTTACTCATTTCGGTGAGTGTTCTGTGAGAGGGACCAGATGCTGCAGAGAGATGCCGCTGGGGAGCTCAGAAACTGGGGGTCGCTGCATGGCACCTCCGTGGCCAGGTTAAGACTGGCAGAGTCTCGGGACTTTGCTGGTGTGGTGGACAGGCTGGTGTAGCAGGCAGCTGCTCCAGCAGACCCCGAGCAGAGCATCACAACAAAGCAGGGGCCATCTGAAAGGAATCTCAGGGCTCCAACCAGGAGGGACATGGGGGATCCCTTCCTGCATGGACACGCATGCACACACATACACAATCACACACACACACACACGTGCATCTAACCACCCATATATACAACCACACGCCTACCATGCACATAGAATCATAGACTCATAGACTTTAAGGTCAGAAGGGACCATCATGATCGTCTAGTCTGACCTCCTGCACAATGCAGGCCACGGAATCTCACCCACCAACTCCTGTAACAAACCCCTACCTTATATCTGAGCTATTGAAGTCCTCAAATCATGGTTTAAAGACTTCAAGGTGCAGAGAATCCTCCACATACCCATGTCTGTACACCCACCATACACACACCTTGGTTTGCACACACACATCGATGTGGGTTTGCATGCACAGCCACACACCGTTCACTCTGAACCCTACTGAGCACCCAGTGAGCTGGCACACAGCAGTAGCTGTACTCACACGTATACTTGGTGTAGCCAGTCTTCTTGGACTTGTACCAGACGGTCATGCAGTCGTCCTGCAGCCTGAAGTATCTCTGCTTCTTCCAGCTCTTGGACTTCACCTTCCGCATCAGAGTCCCCTGCTGCATCTGCTCCAGGGTCTCATCCAGCTGGAGGCCTGCGGGTGCGGGGGGAGGGGGGAGAGAGCAGGCGCTCAGCGAGGGAAGACCGCTGGGAGTGGCCTGCCATGGGAGTGGATGCCTGCCGCCGGCCTTGGCCAGCACCCACACAAGGTGCACAGTGCTGGTCGGCTGACACCTGCCCCCGAGACCCAGGCAGCTTCCCAGTGATCTGAGGTCTTCTTAGGGGACAATTGGGGCTCATTGGCCTCCCCTGAAAGGGGCATGAGAAATGGTGCCCGAGTAAGGCACTTGCCCCATCATGCAACCAGCATCACTGGAACAAACCTACTACACCATTAACCCTTTGGTGACTGTGATAGACCTACATGCTCTTGTACCCACGGGACAATGGCCGCATCACCCCGAAAGGTGGGGTGGGGGGGTTCGGACCATAGTTACAATGGAGTGACTCTGGAGTGGAGTCACTCCAGATTTACACTAGGGTGCCTGAGATCAGAGTCCGCACTCTCCCGTTACACCTCACATGGGGCCAACTCCTCAGCTGGTGCAAACAGGCAGAATCAGCAGTTTTACACCAGAGGATCTGGCCCCAGAGACTTCTCCTCTTCTGCATTGTGGACAACCCCGCTGCTGAGCAGCCCTGTGTGAATCCGACTCGCCCCAAAGATGTCAGCCCTTGAGCTTCCCTGGGGTTCTGGGGGGCATTTGGGGCACCTTCTTGGAACAGACTGACCCGGACTGGAATTCCAGTCCCTTGCTGCCAGGGTGCCTCCTGGGAGTTGTAGTCCCATGTCCGGGGTGCCTCTGTTCTCCCGTATGGGCCCTGCTCCCCGGCTGGCCTCTGTCTCCCATCGGGACGTGATCAGCTCACCCGTGGAGAGCTAGTGGCTATGGGGGAAGTGCTCTAGCTTGCCCAGCTTCCATGGCATTGCACCAGGAGTGACTGCAGAGAGCCCCAGATGCTGGCTGGCCCAGCCCTGCCCCACCTGTCTGAGCTCTCCCAGCTCCCCCCAGCGTGCGCTGCTCTAGCCCCTGGTTCAGGTTTGCTGTTCACTCGAGCTCCACAGACTTTGGGGCAGACCCAGGGATCAGGACGAGGCAGGGGCCCAGACACCACAGGGGGCAGGCCCCCCTCCACCCCCTGGCCAGTGCTGGCAGGATTGTGAATGGGTCTGACCCTGCCCCGTGATTCGCCCAAACCCATGTCATTCTCTCCTGCCCCGCTCACACATCATTCGGCCTGGGGGAAGCTCCAGAGACACTCACGGGGGCCGTACAGGTGCAACGCCATCACGCTGTTGTCAGGGGCTTGGCCCGACAGGCGTCTAGCAAGAGAAAACACCAGAGTCATTAAATACAGTCACATCTGCCTGTCTTATCCAGACAGCTCCTGTCCCATGGCATCAGGGCACTCTGCAGCAGGACGGGGGGTGTCGGCACAGCTGGGAGGCTGTGGGGGCAGCTCAGGGCTGGAATAGCTGGTGTTGCATACACCAGGCTCGGCATGATAACATGGGAGGACTCCAGACGTGTGAAACAAAATTAGCTCTTTATTAAGGGCACCAGGGACAGCGGTGCTGCGACCGCAGTCGGCATTCCAGCCATGTGCACACAGACTGACTGCCCGGCGCCCCCTCCAAACGCTTCTGTGACGATGTGACACAGCAGGGAGGGGGGAGTGTTGACCTGGGAATGTGCCCTGGGGGTGGGAGACCTGAGAGCCTGTCACCTGAGCCAGGAGGGGGAGGGGGAGGTGACACCTCTGCCCACGAATGTGAAGACAGGCTGCAGGAGAGAGCCTGTGGGGGGGGCTTTAGTTTCAGTTTGGGGCTGGGTGGAGGAACGCAGGGAACCCCAGGGCTGGGGTCTAAGCTCCCTGCTCCCCCAGAAGGACTTGACTGAGGGGTCCTGGTTGTACCCACAAGCTCTGTTTTGGACTGTGTTCCTGTTGTCCAATAAACCTTCCGTTTTACTGGCTGGCTGAGAGTCTCAGTGGATCCCAGGAAGAGGGGTGCAGGGCCTGGACTCCCCCACACTCCGTGACAACTGGTGTGAGCAGTGGGATGTACTGCACCCTGTGAACGGCGCTTCCTGCAGTAAGTGACTGGGGAGCAGTAAAACGAAGGGGGATTGACAGGGACCAGGTGTGCTGAAGAGTCAGAGAGAGACGGTTTCAGGGGGTGGTTAACCCCTGGGAGTGTGTGACCAGAGAGAAGGACTTTTGCAGTAACAGGGTCCCCCGGGGGATTGCAGCGAGCGGTCCCAGGGGCGGAGGAGTCTGCAGCTCGACCCTGGCAAAGAGTCAGTGACCTCAAGAAGGACTGGCACACTAGGGGTTTTTCCTGGAAACCGTGGGAAGCTGCCCGGCCTGCGAGGGGCCAGCAGGGAGATGTACGCTAAACGCCTTAAGAGCGACCTGGTGGAGCTGTGCAGGCAGAGGGGGCTGCACATCGGGAGGTCCACCAAGGAACAGCTGATTGCCCAGTTGGAGGAGAGGGATCGCTTGGATGACCCGATCCCTGTCCCTGAGGGAAGCCGCCCGGTGGACGCAGCGTGGGCCCTGGGGCCTGACCAGGCCGGGAGGGGTCAGACTGCTGCCGAGGACATCCCGAGACCCTTCCTACCTATGTCTGGGGGAGGGGTTGGGGGAAGCCCAGCGAATACCGAGGGCACCCTGACCCCGGCACCCAGCAGGGGATCCTCCCGGCGGAGCTCCCCATCCCTGGAGCGGAGGCGGCTGGAATGGGAGAGGGAGATGAAAATGAGGGAGCTGGAGGATCATGAAAAACAACGTCAACATGAGGAGAAACAACGTCAATGTGAGCAGGAGGAGAAGGAGAGGGAGCGTCAGGAGAAGGAGAGGGAGCGTCAGGAGAAGGAGAGGGAGCGTCAGGAGAAGGAGAAACAAAGGCAGCATGAACTGGAGCTGGCCAGGCTGAGGAGCAGTGGGGCCCCGGCTGCGGTGAGTGCGGGGGGACCCAAGACTGCAAGGAGCTTTGATAAGTGCTTCCTGGCCCAGCGGAAGGAGGGGGAGGACATGGATAGCTTCCTGACGGCCTTTGAGAATGCCTGTGAGCTGCACAGGGTTGACCCTGCAGACAGGCTCCAGTTCCTCACCCCCTTACTGGACCCCAAAGCCGTGGAGGGGTACAGCCGGATGACAGGGCCGGAGGCAGGGGACTATGAACTGTTCAAGCAGGCCCTGCTCCGTGAGTTTGGGCTGACCCCCGAGATGTACCGGAGAAGGTTCCGGAGTCAGCGTAAAACGCCTGAGGTCACCCACCTACAACTGGTCAACCGGATGCAGGGGTATGCCCGCAAGTGGACAGCTGGGGCCCGAGCTAAAGAGGACCTGCTTGACCTAATCGAACTGGAGCAGCTGTATGAACAGTGCCCTTCCGACCTGAGGCTGTGGTTGGTGGACAAAAAGCTCGAGAACCCCCAGCACGCAGGGCAGCTGGCCGACGAGTTTGTGAACAGTCAGTCAGGGGGTAGCCGGGAGGAGCCCCAAAAGAACAGGCCCGAGAGTCACCATGGGGCCTCCCAGCGGGGAAATAGGGAGAACTCCCTCCCACGGGGAACGCCTGGCGTCGGGCCCCTCCGACCCGCTCGAGGGGACCAACGTGACCTGAGCTGCTATCACTGTGGCCAGAGAGGCCACGTACGGTCCCAGTGCCCTGGGCTCAGGGACAGACTGAGCAGACCCAACCTACCCAGGGTTAACTGGGTAGGGACTCAGCTGGACGAGGGGCAGACGACCCAGTCAAGGGGGGCTACCAGTTTATCACCTGCCCCGGAGGGAAGAGTACCCCAGGCCAGCTCCGCCAGAGGGCTGGAGGCTCTGGACTCAGGGTGCTCAGTTTACAGGGTGGGCGCGGGGCTGTCCCTCCGGAGAGAGTGCCTTGTTCCCCTGGAGGTGGATGGGAGGAAGGTCAATGGATACTGGGATACGGGCGCGGAGGTGACGCTGGCCCGGCCCGAGGTGGTGGCCCCAGATCGGGTGGTGCCCAACACCTACCTGACCCTGACAGGGGTGGGCGGGACCCCATTTAAGGTGCCCGTGGCAAGGGTACACCTGAAATGGGGGGCCAAGGAGGGCCCCAAGGATGTGGGGGTACACCACCATTTGCCCACTGAGGTTTTGATGGGGGGAGACCTAGAGGACTGGCCAAGCAAGCCCCAGACCGCCCTGGTTGTGACCCGTAGCCAGAACCGGCGAGGGGCACTGCGCCCTGACCTTGGGGAGGGTATCACACCGGAGGCGCAGGACCCTGCCCTGGTGGGGAGGGAGCGCCGAGGGGCACGGCTCAGAGAGGTGGAGGCCTCAGACCTGGCCACTGAGGGGGAACCGGTCCCCATCCCTTCCCCAGCCGCTGAGTTCCAGGCCGAGTTGAGGAAAGATCCCTCCTTGCGCAAGCTCAGGGACCTGGCCGACCTCAGTGTGGTACGGACCATGAGGAGAGGCTGCCAGGAGAGGTTCCTGTGGGAGAAGGGGTTCCTGTACTGAGAATGGGCTCCCACAAGGGAAGTGGAGTCCTGTGGGATCAGGAGGCAGCTGGGGGTCCCCCAGAAGTATCGCCGCAAGCTCCTGTCCCTGGCCCATGACATCCCCCTCGCAGGGCACCAGGGAATCCGGCGCACCCGGCAGAGGTTGCTACAGAACTTTTACTGGCCCGGGGTCTTTACCACGGTCCGGCAGTATTGCCGATCCTGTGACCCTTGTCAGAGGGTGGGGAAGGCCCGGGACAAGGGGAAAGCGGCTTTGAGACCTTTGCCCATCATAGAGGAGCCTTTCCAGAAGGTGGCCATGGACATCGTGGGGCCTCTCAGCAAGACGACCCGGTCGGGGAAGAAATACATTCTGGTGGTGGTAGATTTTGCCACCCGCTACCCCGAGGCAGTGCCCTTAGCTTCCATTGAAGCAGACACCGTGGCCGATGCGCTCCTGACCATTTTCAGCCGAGTGGGGTTCCCCAAGGAAGTCTTGACAGACCAAGGCTCCAACTTCATGTCGGCCCTGCTCCGGTGCTTGTGGGAGAAATGTGGGGTCCGGCACGACTGGGCCTCAGCTTATCACCCCCAGTCCAATGGGCTGGTGGAGAGGTTTAATGGGACGCTAAAGATGATGCTGAAAACCTTTATGAACCAGCACCCGCAGGATTGGGACAAGTACTTACCTCACCTGCTGTTCGCGTACAGGGAGGTGCCCCAGGAGTCTACCGGATTTTCGCCTTTCAAACTGTTATATGGCAGGAGGGTGAGGGGCCCCCTAGACCTGATGAGAGACGAGTGGGAGGGGAAGGCCACTCCCGATGGAGAGTCAGTGGTGGAGTATGTCCTGATCTTCCGAGAGAGACTGGCTGAACTCATGGGCCTGGCCAGGGAGAATCTGGCCAGAGCCCAGAGGAAGCAGAAGGTCTGGTATGACCGCACGGCGCGGACCCGTGCCTACGCCACCGGGGATCCGGTGATGGTTCTCATCCCTGTGAGAAAGAACAAACTACAGGCCGCCTGGGAGGGCCCTTTCAAGGTTGTCAAGCAGCTCAATGAGGTAAACTATGTGGTGGAGCTGTCGAACCGGGCACACCACCGCCAGGGGTACCATGTGAATATGATGAAGCCATATTATGCCGGGGGAATGTGGTGTTGGCCGTGTGTGGACAGTGGGAGGAGCAGGGAGATGACCCTTTAGTAGATCTATTCCCTGGGACCAGAGCTGGTTCCCCGCTGGAAACAATTCCCCTCTCGGATCAGCTAACCCCTGCCCACCAAGCTGAGGTCAGGGGGGTGCTGCATCCGTACCGACAGCTGTTTTCCAACCAGCCTGGACGCCCTAATCTGACTGTCCACCGGGTGCAGACAGGGTCGCACCTGCCGATAAGATGCTCCCCCTTCCGAGTCACAGGGAAAACTGCTCAGGACCTGGAAAGAGAGGTCCAGGACATGCTGGCTTTGGGGGTGATCCAGCCATCGGCCAGCCCTTGGGCCTCGCCGGTGGTGCTGGTCCCCAAAAGGGACCGGTCGGTCCGGTTCTGTGTGGACTATCGGAAGCTCAGTGCCATCACTGTATCTGATGCCTACCCCATGCCCAGGCCGGACGAGCTCCTAGACAAGCTGGGAGGAGCTCGGTACCTCACCACCATGGACCTTACAAAGGGCTACTGGCAAGTGCCGCTGGATGCAGATGCCCGGCTGAAATCGGCCTTTATCACCCCTCTGGGGCTCTATGAGTTCCTGACCCTGCCTTTCGGCCTCAAGGGAGCGCCGGCCACCTTCCAGCGCCTGGTGGACCAGCTCCTGAGGGGGATGGAGAGTTTTGCTGTGGCGTATATTGATGACATCTGTGTCTTTAGCCAGACCTGGGAGGACCACGTGTCCCAGGTTAGACAAGTGCTGGACCGACTCCAGGGGGCTGGGCTGACTGTAAAAGCGGAGAAGTGCAAGGTGGGGATGGCGGAAGTATCTTACCTGGGTCATTGGGTGGGGAGCGGCCGCCTAAAGCCGGAACCAGCCAAGGTGGAGGTGATCAGAGACTGGCCCGCTCCCCACACCAAAAAGCAGGTCCAAGCCTTTATTGGGATGGCAGGAAACTACCGAAGATTTGTGCCCCACTTTAGCGCCATCGCCACCCCCATCACGGAGCTGTGCAAGAAGGGGAAGCCAGACAAGGTGGTCTGGACCGAGCAGTGCCAGGAGGCTTTCCGGGCGCTGAAGGAGGCTCTGGTCAGTGGCCCAGTCCTGGCAAACCCAGACTTTGACAAGCCCTTTGTGGTGTTCACCGACGCCTCAGACACGAGACTGGGGGCAGTGTTAATGCAGGAGGATGAAAAGGGGGAGAGACACCCCATCGTGTACCTGAGCAAGAAGTTGCTACCCCGGGAGCAACACTACGCGGCCATCGAGAAGGAGTGCCTGGCCATGGTGTGGGCCCTCCAGAAACTAGAGCCCTATCTCTTCGGGCGACACTTCACCGTCTACACCGACCACTCTCCCCTGACCTAGCTGCACCAGATGAAAGGAGCCAACGCCAAGCTCCTGAGATGGAGCCTGCTCCTGCAGGATTACGACATGGACGTGGTCCACGTGAAGGGAAGTGCCAACCTGATAGCGGATGCGCTGTCCCGGAGAGGGGGCCCCGAACTTCCCCAGGTCACTGGTCAGCGTGACCCCGCTCAGTTCAGTCTCGAAGGGGGGAGAGATGTGAGGATGTGAGGCAGCAGGGAGGGGGGAGTGTTGACCTGGGAATGTGCCCTGGGGATGGGAGACCTGAGAGCCTGTCACCTGAGCCAGGAGGGGGAGAGGGAGGTAACACCTCTGCCCAGGCATGTGAAGACAGGCTGCAGCAGGGAACCTGCTGGGTGGGTTTAGTTTCAGTTTGGGGCTGGGTGGTGGAACACAGGGAACCCCAGGGCTGGGGTCTAAGCTCCCTGCTCCCCCAGAAGGACGTGATTGAGGGGTCCTGGGGGTACCCACAAGCTCCGTTGTGGACTGTGTTCCTGTTGTCCGATAAACCCTCTGTTTTACTGGCTGGCTGAGAGTCTCAGTGAATCCCAGGAAGAGGGGTGCAGGGCCCGGACTCCCCCACACTCTGTGACAACTACGCTTCCCTCCTGCAACCAGGCCACCCCTGCTCCAAGTCCCACGCCGGCTGCTCCATCTTTCCTTCAACAGGCTTTGCCGTTGTTGTAGCTTCTGGGCCAGCGGCTGCAGCCTTGCTGGGCCAGGTGACTTGTACAGAGCCCACCCGCGGGAGGTGGCTTCACCGTCAGGCCACTGCAGCCTGCTCGATCTCACAGGCCCTGCAAACCTGTCTACACTGCTCCTTTGTGTCGCTGCTGGTGGGGGACTGGCACTCGCCCAGCTGCGGTCGTCAGTCTGTTAACGGGGTCCTGTTTGTTCGCTGGGTAGCTCACACACCTTGTTTCTTCTGACTCTCCTCGGTCGGGCCAGTTGATACCGTGGCCTTGGCCCCGCCTGCCCGGGGGCGCTGAATGACTGCCGCTACTCAGCGTTTCTCTTCGGTTTCATCTCAGCCACTGTCCTGAGGCTGTAGCTACCTCAAGGTTGCTACGGCCATGGGGGAGCTGCACATTGGGATGGGGGGCACTGGTAGAGCTGGGGGGCGGGGAGCCCAGGGCTGGGCTAGCAGGGGTTGTGGGTCAGGATTGAGGGGCACCGGCAGAGCTGGGGGAGCCCCAGGGCCAGGATAGCAGGGCGGGGGAGTTTAAAAACAGGACTGGGTGCCCCCGCAGAGCAGCATGGGGGGATTGTCAGGGCCTGCCTGCACTCAGCCGTCTCCAGTCACCTCTTTCAGCCCTTCAGTTGCGAATCTGGCCCTGGCGCATGGTCCGGATTCGGGAAAGGCCTGAGGGCGATTCACCAGGCCCAAGTGACAAGTCCCCGTGAAGACAGCCTCTCTCCTGGCTCGGTCCCCAAGTGGCAGAGAGGGGAGGGCCCGCAGAGACAGAGACGTACATGGGAGAGATGGGGGCGAGGGGCTCAAGCTCCATAGCCGTGTCCCCCTGGACAATGGGGGTTGGGGGGGGGTTAGCTCCAAGGGGAACGAGCAAAGGTGCATGGGCAGCCTGCCCTCCATTCACAGGGACCGGGCTGCACCCGTGTGCAGCCGGGCAGGGCCTGCTGAGCCCCCTGCCGCTGCCCGCGCTGGATGGACTGTCAGGCCCAGCGTGTCCGGGAACCCTGGCACTGCCCCGGGCCGGGGCCAAGCAGGGAGTTGGAGGTGGGGGGCAGGGGGCTGGGGTCTATCCCCGCTGCCCCTGCAGATCCCAGAGTGACAATCCCCAGAGCTTCCCTTGGGGCTGAGACCCAGCCCGCAAGGGAAATTATGCAGATAATTGCAAATGCCTGAGAGGCGGGCTGGGCGGGAAATTCCCCGGGGGGGGTAACAGCACCCCCCGGAATGAAATCAGGGTCCGACAGCCACACTCCCACGCCAGGGGAGGGGAGCTGCAAGGAGAGGGCGCGGGGAGGCGCTGTCTCACCCGCCCGCACCGAGGCCCTGAGATGGGCAGGGATGGGGCAGGCAAGCAGCCCAGCTCAGACCTTCCGGAGCCACTAAACGGAGCCCAGGCTGGCAGCTGGTGGCCAGGGAGAACCCCAGGGCCGGGCTGCGTCCAGCGGCCCCAGCACAGAACCTGGCTCCAGCCAAGTCCGGTCTGCCCTGCAGCTGCATCCGGCCGGAGAAAAGCCCCCAGGGAAGCACAGGAGGCCGGGGCTGCGCTGGGTCTCTGGAGCGGGCTGCAGCAGCCTGGCAGGGGTGCTGAGGAAGCAGCCAAAGGGCTGGTGGTTTCTCAGCGTCTGTCTCACATCCTGGAGGCTGGGCCAGATCCCCGCGCAGGCTGCGGCCGCTAAGGATCCTGCCGGCACAGATGCTGGCGGAGCCCAGGGCGGGGGTTGGGCTGGGCGAGAGGGGTAGGAGCAGCCTGGGTCTCCTTTGCGCCTTCTAGTCTGGAGGGGCCCCTGGCCAGCCGATACCTGGCTGCCCTCCAGCCCAGGGGAGTGGCCCAGCCGTCAGAGTAGCCAGAGCCCCGTGTGCCAAGCTCCTGGCCCGCCCAGCCCCCTGGGGAGAGGAGCGGCCCCAGGCCGGCGGAACTGCGCTCGCTGGATCGCCCAGCCCCACAAGCAGAGGGGAGCGGGCACTCCCAGGACAGGGCAGTGCCAGCCAGGGACAATGCCGACCCCTGCGGATACCGACCCGCTGGGCCAGGCGCTGCCCCCACACAGGGGAAGGGCAGCCCCTGCCTGGACGGCTCACCGGCTTTAAACCATGCCAGGCTGGGGCGGGGCTGGGGCGACAGGAACACCAGCCAGCTTCTTCCGAGTGTGCCCCGTCTGGCGGCACAGAGAGCCAGGGGCAGCAGCCTCTGCTTGCCCACTGCCCAACGGGTATTCGCTGGGGCCGCTCCGTGGCCGTCGGGCTGCAAGGGGGTCTCGCGGAGACCCAGGGCATGGGCCAGTTTGTCTCACCGAGCTGGGAAACGCCCCCCCCGCCCCGAATTGAACCCCCGTCCTGCCCAGAGGGTGAGGCTGTTTCACAAGCGGGAGAGGGCGTCCATCCCCAGCGGGTGCAACTCACCCTGATCTACCCCGGTGTCCTGATCTACAGCAGCCGAGCAGCTGCCCCTTCCCCGCCCGGCTCCCTGGCCCGCTCGGTCTCCTCCTGGCGGAGACGCCCCGCTTGGACACGCCCTTCGGAGCTGCTCCTTCCAGCCCACCGTACTGGAGTGCAGGCACTGCTGAATTTGTGCCAGGGCTGAGCCCCGGGACCTCAGGGCCTGGCACCTCACAGCCCCCGGCGCCCTGGGCCTGGCACCTCACAGCCCCCGGCGCCTCTGGGCCCGGCACCTCACAGTCCCCGGCGCCTCTGGCCTGGCACCTAATAGCCCCCGGCGCCCTGGGCCTGGCACCTCACAGCCCCCGGCACCTCTGGGCCTGGCACCTCACAGCCCCCGGCGCCCTGGGCCTGGCACCTCACAGCCCCCGGCCCTCTGGGCCTGGCACCTCACAGCCCCCGCACCTCTGGGCCTGGCACCTCACAGCCCCCGCACTCCTGGGCCTGGCACCTCACAGCCCCTGGCGCCCTGGGCCTGGCACCTCACAGCCCCCGGCACCTCTGGGCCTGGCACCTCACAGCCCCCGGCGCCCTGGGCCTGGCACCTCACAGCCCCCGGCCCTCTGGGCCTGGCACCTCACAGCCCCCGGCACCTCTGGGCCTGGCACCTCACAGCCCCCGGCCCTCTGGGCCTGGCACCTCACAGCCCTCGGCGCCTCTGGGCCTGGCACCTCACAGCCCCCGGCCCTCTGGGCCTGGCACCTCACAGCCCCCGGCACCTCTGGGCCTGGCACCTCACAGCCCCCGGCCCTCTGGGCCTGGCACCTCACAGCCCTCGGCGCCTCTGGCCTTGCTGCATCAGTTATGAAAGTAGAACGGTTGCTTGAGCCCTGGCACCTCGGTCGTTGCAAATTAAGCCCTGAGTGCGGGTGAAACGAGGCCTGGCGACCAACGGCCCGGGAGCCGCCGTCGGGCTTTTTGCAGACAGGCCAAGCCGCGTGTGGCAGATGCTGCGTTCGAACCAGGGCTGCGGATTCCCGGAAACGGCCTGGCGCCCTGCCCGCGTCTTCGAGAAGCAGCCTCAGCCCCTCCGCAGGGAGCTGCCCCGGCAGCAGGCTTGACCCCTCACTCACGAGCCCAGAGCGTTCCCGCCGGTGTGCGCCAAGGGGCGATTCGAGCCAGCCCAGAACCGGAAAGGGCGGCTCTGAAGCAGCCGTCTGGCCCCAGGCTCCCAGCGGGCACGGGCAGGCTGGAGAGAAGCTGACCCCAGCGGCGCAGCTTTGATCGGACCCACACACTGAGTTTCTGGGAAGGGGAGGGGGCCCTGGGACAGCACCGGCTGCTGGGCGGACCAGGACCAGCTCTTTGCCACTTGGAGCTCGGGTCCTTCCCAGCCACTGGCAAAGGGGCTGCAAAAGAAAGGTGCCCTAGCAGTGTTCACTGCAACCCCCCCTGCCCATGTCCATGCCACCCTCTCTGGGACCGGGCCTCCCCCCGTCCTCTTCCCCACAACCCCCCAGAGCCCACCCAGCCTGGTATCCTGCCTGCACCCTGGCTTCATGCTCCCCCCACCACAGGACGTCAGAGCGGCCAGACTGGGTCAGACCGAAGGTCCCTCTAGCCAAGGATCCTGTCTTGTGACAATGGCCAGGGCCAGGTGCCCCGGAGGGAATGACCAGAACAGGCCATCGGGGAGTGATCCGTCCTGTCGAGAAGTCCTTGCTCATTCACCAAGTCCAGCTGGTCTGGGTGGCGGCTGGGCTGGAGAGCCCCCGGGGGCTGGCTGGCGCCATGGTGAGATGGGGCAAGTGACCCAGGACTTCCCATTTGTCACTGGCTTGGTGCAATCTCATTGCTGATCACACCCCCTCCGTGCCCGGAGGTCAGCACTCACAGGTGGGAGCTGCTCCAGCCAGCCTGAGAGGGGATTGAACCAGGGAAGGGGGGGGGGGCAGTCGCCAGCTATCGCTGTCTCCCAGCCCAGCCTGGCTGCCTCTGGGGAAGATGCTTTAGCTAAACACAAGGGCTCAGCCCAGGGGGAACTGGACGAATGTCTCGGATCTGTGCTCTGCTCCTGGGCCTTTCTGGCGTTCACCTCTTTGCAGGCCCTCCTCTGGGGCTGGGGACACATGGCCCCTCTCCTTGCTTGACTCTATGGGGTGGGGGGACCCTGGGGCGAAGCTAGCAGGAGGAGAGACACATCCTGCTTCCCCCACCTGGCTGCACTCTGGCCCCCTCAGCGGAGCTCCCAAAGCTGGGGTGCTCCCAAGGCCCCCAGCCTCCCCCCCCCCCGCGCCCGACGGGGCACGCTAAGTTTGAGTCCACATGACCAGTCGCCCAGCCTTCACCCGCCCCACCCAAGGGGTCACAGCTCGGAGTGTCTCCCTCCAAGGGGTCCCTGGCTCGGACCCAGGCAAGAACCGCTGGCCCATTCGCGCAGGGAATGGGCTTGGTTTGGGGGACCGTGGAGAACAGGGGAGGAGCGTGCCCTAGTGACTGGTGGGGGCAAGGCCCCTCAGCTGGTGGGAACCCACCCAGCCCCATGGACTTCACTTTGCTGCCCCAGCAGAGCCAGGGGGATTTCCAGCCCCTGCAGGGTCTGGAGGGGGGGAGGACGGGGCAGAGCGAAGGGTCCCAGTTTGATCACGGTCTGCTGGCCGTGGGATGGAGCTATGGGATGGAGCTATGGGATGGAGCTGCGGGGTGGGGGTGGGGGGGCGAGGACATGGCTGTGCTGGCAGGTCCGGCAGGGAGGGGGCTGGGTAAGTCTCTCCCACCAGGGTGCAGAGGAATGGGAGATGCTGCCAAGCAGCTGTCCCTGGGAGCAGGGGGTGCCTCTGGGTGGGGGGGGGCGGGGGGGGCGTGATGCGGGACTGCTCAAGTGGGGACACCTGGGCCCTCTGCAGCTCGGGGCCCCCGGCTGCTGACTGCAAAACCCCACAGAGCACCAGGGAGAAGCCGCTGCCCCAGCCAGCACACAGCACCAGGTCCCCCGGGAAGGCTGGGGCCACGCTGCCCTAGGACACGGGAACGCTGCCAACTGCCTGGCCGACAGGAAGGAGCGAAAGGCCCTGGGGGGATTTGAACCCGCAGCTCCGGGGAGCGTGAGCGTCCCGCAGAGGCTGCTGTGAGCACCGCTTGAGGCACTGTGCCAGGAGTCAGGCTGCCTGGGTTCCATTCCAGGCTACCACAGACTCATGCTGGGACCTTGGCAAGTCTCTTCCTCGCCCCGTGCCTCAGTTTCCCCCGCTTGTGGCAGGCTGCAGGAAACAGAGCGCGTCAATGTACTTTGGGATCCCTAGGTGGAAGTGGCTGGAGGGGGGCAATCATCTGCCCCCAGGGATCTGGAATGACCCCTGCTGTCCCCCCCAGACGGTGGCACCATCCCTGCCACCCTGTGGAGCATGCCAGCTATCTGTAAAAGGCCCGTCACCATGGCGTTTAGGCAGCAGCTGAACACAGGGAAATCAAGGCTCCCAGGGGCAGCAGCTCCTGCCTGAGAAGCTGGGAAGGGTGGCAGGAGACCCAGGGCCCGATCCCCCACGGTGCTGAGCACCTGCTGCGCCATGGGTGGTGGGTGCTGAGCCCCTCTGAGAGAGATCAGTCCTGGAGCCGAAAGGGGGCGGGAAGTGGGAGAGCCCTGGGAGCTGCCAGTGCCCAGACGGCCATGGGGGGGCTGCAGCTCAGAGTGCCTGTGTGACGAAGTGGGACTGTTCTTAATGTTTCCTCTGAATAGTGTGGGGGTGCCTCAGTTTCCCCTATGCAGTTCTTAAGTATCTAGGGGGTGGGGTTAGGGTGTATGATCATTGCAGAGCCCTAGAGGGCAGGTGTGTGCAGGAGTCTGGACACAGAGAATGGCCGACACCCTGTTTCCTGGCCACTGATGGCCTGGACCCTTCCCCCCTGCAAGGTGAGAGCTAAAGGGTTGGAGAACAAAGGAATCCGGTGACCTCCTGGCCCGGGAAAGGGACAAAGCCCAGAGGAGGAGGGGCTGGAGGGAGTTTCAGTTGGGGGCTGGCTGGGACATGGAGTGAAGGGCAGACGGGGTTGTCTGGCTCACTGCCCCCCAAAATGGACCCAGCTGAGGGGTCTTGTTCTCTGCACCTACAAGCTCTGTGTTAGACCATGTTCCTGTCGTCTAATAAACCTCTTTTTTACTGGTTGGCTGAGAGTCATGTCTGACTGCGAAGTTGGGGGGCAGGACCCTCTGGCTTCCCCAGGACCCCGCCTGGGTGGACTCGCAGGGGGAAGCGCACGGAGGGGCAGAGGATGCTGAATGCTCCGAGGTCTGACCCAGGAAGGGGGAAGCCGGGTGAGCTGTGTGTCCTGCAGACAGGCTGCTCCCAGAGAGGAGATGTCCCCAGAGTCCTGACTGGCTTCATGGGGAGCAGGTCCAGAGCATCACCCGGGGACTCCGTGACAGCCTGGCACTGCCCGGCCTGGGTGCGTTACAGAGCCCGAGAGGTTAACTCAGGCCACAGGAGACCAGCTGGGAAACTGTCCCAATCCGCTCAGCACCGACCTTGTGAGAGCAATAAACCCAGCAGGAGCCAGCCCCGTCCAGCCAGGCATGTCCCCCACATACACCCCAGCTCCCTGCAGGCGCCTCTCGGCTCTGCCTGGACGGTGCCCAGCGCTGCGTCTGCAGCAGCAGGGCAGCTGCCCAGCAAGGCCCCAATGCCCCCAAATCCACGGGAAGCGGAGTTGCTACCGAAGCGGCTCCCTTACCAGTGGCCGGTGCCTCCCGCAGCAGCTGGCTCCCCTCCTCCGGTCCCCCTCTCTTCCCGGGGCTCCGTCCCAGGCTGCGGGCGCTCAGGGCAGCTCCTGACCCAGCAGCTGAGCTTGCCAGGAGCAATGATCTCCCAGTGGCTCAGCCCTGCCCAGCTCCCGCTCTCTCCTTAAAGGCACAGAGCCAGGAGCTCCCTGGTCACCCTGCCACTTGGCAGGCTGCTCAGCTGCCTGGAGGGATGGCGCAGGGAGCTGCTCCCTGGATGCCCGGCTGTGCATGGAGAGGAGACCCCCCCTCTCCACAGGCCTCGCCCCCAGCCAGGGACTCGCCTTCCCTACAACAGATGAACTCACCTGGGCCTGGATCCCTTGTAAGAATCCCCTGGCCTTGTTTTCACTTAATGCTCTGCCAGCCAGGACACCGGGGTTCCGTCCTCCATCCTGGTCTCTTGTACCGGTGCAGGCGGCAGCCGCCGGGGACGGAGACCACAGCTGGCGGGATACACCGCAGTCTTGGGGCCACCAGCAGACCAACCCGAGGGACGAGCCTTTGTGGCTAGTACCCCTTTGTCCCCCAACAGCATGGATGGAAGGGGAAGTCTGAGCGTGCCCTGGGCCAATGGCAGAGCCGGGTCGGGGACTGGGCCGCTGTCTGCTCTGGGGTCTACCAGGGTAGCTGTGGTCTGGGGGTCGCTCCCCCGCCCACCCCACGCTGCGGAGCGGCCAGGGCTTCCAGCCAGGTACAAGCTGGGTCCCGTTTAACCGAGCCGTAACGCTGCCGTTCGAGCTGGGCCAGGAACAGGCCGGGATTGAGGTTCCAGCCCTTTAGCAGGGGCGAGCGTCAGCTCAGAGGGCACCCGGAGGCTGGAGCCAGCTCTGAGCTTAGGTTTCATTAGCAAATGTAATCGCCGGCCTTGTACCAGCACCTTCACTGCAGGGTTTGATCATCCCCTGGGCTGGCTGCAGTTTAGACAGAAGGGGGTGTTGTGGGTTATGGAAATGAGCAGAAATAAATAAAGGAATGAAGAGGGGGGGAATAGATCCAGTGAAACGAATGAGAACGGAGCGATTGGAAATGTACGAAGAACTTCCTTTCACAAGGAACTGACCATGGCTGGGTGGCCGGCATGTTTGGTGTGCCCTCCTGCAATTCACCGCCGGCACTGCAAAGCGGGGACCCACAATCACTGCAAACCCCGGCGGGTTCGACCTCCCTGCCAGGAGCTGGCACCTGGCTACCCCCACGTAGGGCAGGACGCAGGACTGGCAGCGGGACGCTGAAGTCTCATTCACAGTCCAGGGTTGTTTTTCTCCCAGGGAAAACAACAGGCCCAAGGGAGTTCTACGCAGAGCAGGCTGGGGGGGGGCTCACGGCTTTAGTGCTGGAGTAGCGAAGGATGCTGCTCCGCGTAGGAATGTGCTACCGGGCGCACTTATCGATCAACATAGATTGTAAGAAACTGCTATTGTATTGAAGTGTTACCCGCCCTAGCAGATGGCTCTAGAGAGCCGTTTCTTGCACTGTCGCGTATGTGAAATGGCTACGGGGAAATGGGCTCTCTGCAGCCCTCAGCGATACGTACAGAGTGTAAGAAGCAGCTTTTCTAAAAAGATGCTACGTTAATTGTACATGCTTGAAAACTCTTATCGCATTTCAATCTTCCCTCATAGGTCATGTTTTCTCGACCTGACATTTTCACAAACTTTACAGGTGTTCTCTCCAGGGCGTTCTCTAGGTCGTGTTTTCTAGACCTGACATTTATCAGTGTTCTCTCTATGCCATTATCTCAATCATTAAGATTTTGAATAGAAACGTGTCCAGAACTGATCCCTGGAGAACCCCGCTCGTTATGCCCGTCGTATCTATCGTTATGTCCATCTCGCTTTCATTTCCGTGGTTTGTTTATGAGAAGGTCGCGGGAGACAGTATCGAAAGCCCCACTAAAGGCAAGCTAGACCACGTCTCCCGCTTGCAGGCTTGTCACGCTGGTAAGGAAAGCGATCCGGCTGGTTTGACACGGAGACTGCTTGAAACACCCTTTTCGAGCAAAGTTGGACCCGTCGCCGCTGCAGACTGTCGGGACGTGCTGCTGTCCGTGACACGGCGAGGGGAGAAGCTAATTCCTGCAGGCAGCATTTTCTCACACCGTGGGTGGGTCAGACGGCTACCTGCAGGAATCGGCGACATCCGCTGGCCTCAGCGAATTCTCACCACTCGCAGTTCCCGAGAGCTGCGAAGGGCCGTACCTGTTAGCCCGGTGCTGTTCTGAACAACATTAGCTCTTATGCTAACGGAAAGCGAGGGGGGTTGGGACCGCGCTAAAGAGATGACAGTCTTCACTCCTCTGCTGACAAAACGTGACCACAACCTTTTCCTGCGCACGTTTCTGGATGGTACACGGCTGTGGCCAGCTCAGTTAGGGCCCAGCTGGCCCGGCTACGGGGGCTGTGGGCCAGAAGCTGGAGAAGTCTCACTCTAGCCCTGGAGCGAGTGGGAAGGGGAGTAAGGTCCCTGACGCGGAGCAGTGCTGGGGAAGGGCAAGGGGAGCTGGGGCGCTCCAGCCTGGTAAACCCCCAGGCTGCAGGCCTTGATGAAGGCCTTTGAAAAGGTACAGGGGGGCTGCAGAGGGGCAGCCCGGGGATAGGCAAAGGCAGCAGGTCCTAACCCCTTGCCAATGGTGAGTGGCCATTACACTGCAGTCTGCCCCAGTGAGCGGGGGCGAGATGATGACTGGCAGTAGCCACTGAGGCAAGGTGGGTTTAGAGGGTTGGGGGTTCCCCTGGGAGGGGAAACCCAGAATAAGGGGTTACTGCGGGGGCAGCACCCCAAGGTAAAGGGTACCGGGGTCCGGCAGGGACACGGGTGCCAGCGGCAGGTGAGACACTGGCCAGTAGGAGGCGCTCTGTACACTGGAGAGCTAATTCCCTAAACGACCATCAGGAGGCGCTGCGCTGGTGAGTCTCAACCTCGCTCCAGTGCCATTGGATTAGAGGAGCTTTTGTGGCAAGAACCACCAGCAGAGCAAGGTGTGTGTAATATCACTATGTTACAGACTCCCACCTTAACCTGCTACTTCCCAGCTCATGAGGATAAACGAACTAACACCCTGGGTACCAGTAATATTCTAAACTTGACCTTGTCTTTGTGGGTCAATTGGACAAGTCTGTACAAGCTAATGAAGAAAAACAACCAAATTATCCAGCTGACGGAAATTTTTGGCTATTTTACATCAGGGACCTGAAATATAAAGAGTATCTGCACAAGCAGAGCAAATTATAACACACCATTGGTATGATATTCTTACAGGATGGGCCCCCTCTTGGCCTTCAACTTTAAAAATTGTTACACCCAATTATTCTGTTCTTTATTCCGATAAGTTTAATGTTAATTGTAATGTGTGGTAAGTTCTGCTGGATGCTGAAACCGCCAGCTCAGATTGTTTCAAAAACATGATACAGCCTTGAGACAATTACATCAAGTGTGACCCATTCAATCCCTGTGGACTGAAAGGCCATCTGCGGGTCAGCGTGGGGCTGAAGTTAGGAAATTGTTTCTTTTCTTTAATTACCATTATTAATATGACTTTATTTAGTGTCCAATGAACAAACCAAACTTCACCATTCTAACACTGTAACTCCCAACCTTCGAAATCGTTCGTCACACGTGTTTTAATAAGATTCCATATTGTAAGTAAAGCCCCATTTTAAAATGCTGGCTCCATTTTGCAAACCCGGCTGTGACCTCTTCAAGGGGGTTCAGGTGTGTGAATGGGGGACGCGTGGATAATGGGGGCCGCCTCCAGCCGCGGCCTGGCCTGACAAAGTCGAGTGCAAACGCCAGGGGCTGAAGAGCAGACCACAGCCCTGAGTAAGGGAGAAGAGTCCACCCCAAAAGAAAAGAATGAAGGGACAAAGGACGCACGATCAAAGCCAGGCCCAGTTGGCGGGCGATCCGTCACACCGAACCCAGGGGCTGCGTGACACAGCGAGACCTACAGACTCCTGTGCCGCCCCTGGGCTGGGTTTGGCCCTCTGCCACCCTCTGCCAGTGCCTCCCTCCGGGGCTTAACTCCACCTCCCCCCCATTCCTGATTTCCCTTTCGCCCCTCTCCTGCCGCTGGCTCCAGCTGCTTGATTCCCCGACCAGTCAATTTCCACCCCCTGCTCAGACCCTGGCCAACCCCCATCCTCCGATTCGCCCCCTTTGCCACGTTTTGACCCCTGTCTAAAGCAGTCCGCAGAATCCTACGGGCATGTAACGAGGCTGGTTCTGGCGGGACCCAACGGAGAGTGCCAAGTCAGGACAAACTGCTTCAAGCAGGGCAGTCACAGCCCAGGGCTGGGGTTTCTGTGCCCACCAAGGCAAACCAAACCAGCCAGACACAGAAGACTTTGCTTTTACCCCCCTGGCTAACCACAAGTCACACAAGCAATTCCCTTAGACACCCCAGTTTCCCAGTATCCCCACCAGTGCCACTGGTAGGGGGACAGATGGTTATGAAAACCAATACCCCAGTAAAAGAACAAAGCTTCTCTCGATCCCAAAGGACCAAGCCCCAGACCCAGGTCAATGTACAAGTCAGATCTTACCCACAAATCATGCTGTTACCAATCCTTTAGCATCTAAAATCTAAAGGCTTATTCATAAAAGGAAAAGATACAGACGAGAGCTAGAATTGGTGAAATGGAATCAGTGACATCCAGTGATGGCCAAGTCCTTGGTTCAGGCTTGCAGCAGTGGTGGAATAAACGGCAGGTTCAAATCAAGTCTCTGGAGAACATCCCCAGCTGGGATGGGTCCTTCACTCCTTGGTTCAAAGCTTCAGTTTGTAGCCAAGTCCCTCCAGAGGTCAGAAGCAGGACTGAAGACAAGATGGAGGATCTGCAGCAGCTTTGTATAGTCTCTTGCCGTGTGGTCTCTTTCTGTGTCCCAAGGACAAGCTGCCCATCCCATGGCCTGGAAACACCTCAGAGTCCTTTCCCTAGGCAGGTCCCTGCAGACCTGGCTGAGTCCCCAGGCGTGTCTGCCTTCTCTCAATGGGTCAGTTGTGTCGCTGATGGTCCCTAATGGGCCATCCAGCCGGCTAGGCAGAGCTGACACCAGCTTGTCTGGGGTGTCCCCCAGAAGCAGAGCATAAGTTTGAACTACAGACAGTACAGAGCCAATATTCCTAACTTCAACTACAAAAATGATACACACAGATAGACAGCATCACCCTAACCAGCAAACCATAACCTCCTCTTAGACACCTCATTTGACTCCCTTTATACAAGATTTGGTGCCACTACAGGACCTTGGTTGCAACAATGTTCTATACGGTCCCAGTTCAAGTCAATAATGTCACAGGGTAGAAGGGCGGGGGGAAGGGCAGTGGCTTCAGCAGATGCTCAGTGCACCGTCAGTGGCCCGTTCCTACGCAGAGCGGTATCCTACATGACACGTGGAACAGCTCAGGGCGTCCTGCGTCGGCAGCCCCTGGGTACCCTGCGACACCGTGCGGGGCTGGAGCGGAGCTTCCCCCAAAGCTCTGGGGGGTGTCGATCCAGGGCGCTGCCCCCTGAAGCGGGGCTGGGGGCACAGTGGGAAGGGGCAGGCGTTTGAATGGCTTCAGAGGCTGCCAGAGACTCACGCGGCCAATGCCAGAGCCAGCCCAGGGTGGGGGATCCCCAGAAAACCCAGGTGCTGCAGAAAGGGGAGGGGGCTCTCTCACCTCTGAACCGGTGTCAATCCCAGAACCCCTCAGTGCTCCTACAGCTCTGCTGGTGCCCCCACAGGTCTGCGATGCCAACCCTGGCTCCCCCCAATAGCCCTGCCGGTGCCCCTCACTCCCGACCCGCAGCCCCCCGGTACCCCAGCCCTGCCGGTGCCCCTCACTCCCGACCCACAGCCCCCCGTTACCCCAGCCCTGCCGGTGCCCCTCACTCCCGACCCACAGCCCCCCGTTACCCCAGCCCTGCCGGTGCCCCTCACTCCCGACCCGCAGCCCCCCGTTACCCCAGCCCTGCCGGTGCCCCTCACTCCGACCCACAGCCCCCCGTTACCCCAGCCCTGCCGGTGCCCCTCACTCCCGACCCGCAGCCCCCCGTTACCCCAGCCCTGCCGTTGCCCCTCACTCTCGACCCGCAGCCCCCCGTTACCCCAGCCCTGCCGGTGCCCCTCACTCCCGACCCGCAGCCCCCCATTACCCCAGCCCTGCCGGTGCCCCTCACTCCCGACCCGCAGCCCCCCGTTACCCCAGCCCTGCCGGTGCCCCTCACTCCTGACCCGCAGCCCCCTGCCAGCCCAGCCCTGCCCTCCTGCCCCAGCCCTGTCGGTGCCCCTCACTCCCGACCCACAGCCCCCCGTTACCCCAGCCCTGCCGGTGCCCCTCACTCCCGACCCACAGCCCCCCGTTACCCCAGCCCTGCCGGTGCCCCTCACTCCCGACCCGCAGCCCCCCGTTACCCCAGCCCTGCCGGTGCCCCTCACTCCGACCCACAGCCCCCCGTTACCCCAGCCCTGCCGGTGCCCCTCACTCCCGACCCGCAGCCCCCCGTTACCCCAGCCCTGCCGGTGCCCCTCACTCTCGACCCGCAGCCCCCCGTTACCCCAGCCCTGCCGGTGCCCCTCACTCCGACCCGCAGCCCCCCGTTACCCCAGCCCTGCCGGTGCCCCTCACTCCCGACCTGCAGCCCCCTGCCAGCCCAGCCCTGCCGGTGCCCCTCACTCCGACCCACAGCCCCCCGTTACCCCAGCCCTGCTGGTGCCCCTCACTCCGACCCACAGCCCCCTGCCAGCCCAGCCCTGCCGGTGCCCCTCACTCCCGACCCGCAGCCCCCCGTTACCCCAGCCCTGCCGGTGCCCCTCACTCCTGACCCGCAGCCCCCTGCCAGCCCAGCCCTGCCCTCCTGCCCCAGCCCTGTCGGTGCCCCTCACTCCTGACCCACAGCCCCCTGCCAGCCCAGCCCTGGGCTCTTCCCCCTGCCCATACGGTGCCCCCTGCTCCTCCCCGGAGCTGTCGCTCTGACTCGGTGGGGAGGGAGCCAGGGCCACTTCCTGCTTTCACTTTGCAGGTGGCGAGTGGCAGCCTGGGGAGGAGGTCCGGGGAGCCCCCCCGCCCCGTCCCATGCCCTCTCCCCCCCGGGCAGGGTCCCCCCCAGAGGCTGGCACAGGTAGGAGGCATTTGGCTGCCCCAGGGCCGGCGGGAGGGTGGGGGTCAGAGACAGGAACCCGGCTGCAGTCGCTCGGCTGGTGCCTGGCCCCGGGCATGGGGCACGATCATGTCTCCAAACCTGGGGAAGGCGGGTCACAGTGGCACCTGACTCAGGCTGAACCAGCACCTGCAGCCGGCACTGTCAGTCCCAGGGATTTGGGGAGCCCTGCCCATCCCCCGCCCAGCACCCCCACGCCCTGGGGCTGGGGCAGGAGGCGAGCGCTCACCAGGGCAAAGCCCAGGGGCCGGGTGCGGCGGGGGCTGAGAGTAGGGTGACCAGGTGTCCGGTTTTAGACCAGAACACCAGGTCGAAAAGGGATCCTGGCAGCTCTGGTCAGCACCACTGACTGGGCCGTTGACTGTCCGGTTGGCGGCGCCGTGCAGCGGGGTTGGCAGGCTCCCTGTTCGCCTCCATGCCACGCAGTTCCCAGGAAGCAGCGGCATGTCCCCCCTCCGGCTCCTCCGCGTGGGGCAGCCAGGTGGGGCTCCGCACGCTGCCCCTGCCCCAAGCGCCAGCTCTGCAGCTCCCCTGGGCCAGGGACCGCGGCCAAGGGGAGCTGCGGGGGGGTGGCGCCTGCGGACGGGGCAGCACGCGGAGCTGCCTGGCTGCGCCTCCACGTAGGAGCCGGAGGGGGGACATGGAGTGAGCGGGGGACAGGGCCTTGGAGAAGGGGCGGGGGTGGGGCAAGGGTGTTCAGTTGTGTGCAAGTAGAAAGTTGGCAACCTTACAGCTGAGAATTGCCCTGGGCAGCTGGGCAGGGCTGCGGCCTGCAAATAGAGCTGCTTGCCCAGGTTCTGGGAATCCCCTGGTCCAGCCCTGTGGGTGGCTGTGAGTGACGGGTGGGGCTGGACGCCCACTGGGGGGCTGCTGGCTCCTGCTGGGAGCTATTGCTGCAGTGCCAAGCTTGGGGCATCCGCTTACCCACCTGGCAGCGCCCCCTCCCCTCAGCCAACAGCTGGGAGCTTTGGCGAGGGCCCTGCCAGGCCAGACTTGGGGCTCAGGGGCTCTCCTGAGGCTGCCCCCGCGGGCAGTAGAATTAGGGCCCGCTGCGATGGGAGGTTTAAACCTGCCCTGCCAGGAGCATGGCAGCCCCTGTGTGCCAAGGGACCATCCCAGGCAGGGGACACCCCATGCAGACACCAGTGCTTAACCCCCGAGCCTGGAGCAGGGCAGGGCTCTGCAGGCTCCGTGCACCCACGTCTGCCTCGCTGGGAGGACTAGGCTGGTGACTGGCCATAGCCCCAGTGGTGACACCACTAGGGTGCAGGGAGAAGGACCATCCACCCACAGGCTTCAGGGCTGCGCGCCAGCTGGGGTCAGGAAGGACTCAACCCCAGGGCACGGGGCTGGCTGGCCTTGTTGAAGTATCCAGCACTGGTCTCACTCGGTGATGGGAAACCGGAGCAGCCAGGCTTTTGGGTCCTGGATCACAGAGCTTCTTGGGGCTCTCGCTGGCCAGCCCCTGCCGCTGCAGCCTGGGGGGCGGTGGAGCAAAGAGGGTTCTCTGAGAGCTCCCCTGGGCGAGGCCTCGCATCCCGCGGTGCCATCTGGCCCGAGCTGCCTCAGGCAGGGCTGGGCGTGGGCTATGGCTAAGAGGGGCCCATACGGACATACCCGGCTCCCCCCCAGATCTGGTGCCCCCTGGACATCGGTCAAGCTGGGCTCGGGCCATGCAGTGTCCTTGTGAGCCAGCATCAATGACCCCCACTAGCTCCCCCTTTCTCCAGCCCCCTGGTCCGGAGCTCACCCAGATCCAGTGCTTTCTCACCTCCCCCCAGCTCCCGCTTTGTGTCTGTTTCGTTTCCCCCAGGGCAGATATTTCAGACACGGCCGCTCGGCTCCTCCTGGAATGGGGGTGCTGGGGTTCCTGTTTGCCGCACAGAGCTCACGCCCTGCACTTCCTCCTTGGGAAGCAGCGACTCCCACGTGAAAGGAGAAGCAGCCTGTGAGCAGCGGGGAGAGCCACGCCAGGCCCAGCTGCCAGGAGAGGGACGCTAGCAGATGTGCTCAGCCTCGAGCCACCCGGCCTTCCCCCGAGAGATCCCCACGCAGGTGAGCCTCACCCCCGCGTTTGACAGAGCCGGAGACGTAGACGGGACTGGCCCAGGGCCACCCTGTGGCAGAACCAGGAATGGAACCCAGGAGTCCTGCGTCCCTGTCCCCTGCTTTAACCACTAGCCATGCTGCCCTCCCCATAGAAACCCCTGAGCCTGGCGGGCAGCCCTCCGTGGGTCTGCTTTGGAAGCAGAAACCGACCCAATGTTCCTCTGCCATGGGAGAGGGCTGAGCTCAGAGTGGGATTCTTGGCAGGGCTTGGGGGGGGCAGTATTTAATGTCCCACTTGGATGATTATTAAGATTCTCCTTGTGGGACAGCCTGGAAGCCTCCCCTCTCCCCGGGTACAGAGAACTGCGCCCCCGACTAGCTCCAGCAAGCGCCGGGGGGAGGGGGGACATCACTAGCTTCGGGTCGTATCCGCCTGGGTCCCCAGGGTCACACCAGCCCCCGCTGGGGATCACTAGGGACTGCAAGATGTGCGGGTGAGAAATAGCGGAGGACGAACATTTCTACCCACCTGGGGGACGTGCCCCTCTCTGGAAAGACCCCGGCTGGCCTTTGTCCTGCTCTCCTGCGCTCTCCCAGCCATGCCCACGGCGCTCCATGCCCGTTGGTTCTGGGCTTTGCCAGTAAGTCCTGCCATTCCTCCCGGCACCGTGGGGACGGGCAGACAAGCTGCTGGGGTGGGCCCCAGCCTGGCAACACGTGGGGGCTGCGGCCACGTTCACTGACACCCCGTGGCCTCCAGCGATTGCGAGCCACAGCTGCGAGGTGCCGCCCCTGGCAGCGTGGCCCAGGGCGTGGGGCACTTTGCCCGACCCATGCGTTACACACAGCTCCTGCCAGAGAGGGGGAGCTTCCTCTGTGGGCCTGATCCGGCACCCAGGAGAGCCTTTACCTGGATGTCGGTGGGCTCGGGCACAGGCCCTGGGTGCCGGCAGGACGCCAGGAGTCACGCCAGGCTTCCCGAGAGCAGAATCTGCCCCTGGGCTGGTTCAAATCCCCTCGGGGGCCTTGCAGCCCTTCACCTCCGCACCCCCCCTTCTCCAGGCTAGCTCAGCTCCAAAGCACTTCCCTGCGTGCGGGTCGCTATTAGTCAGCTTTGCTGGGTGTGTGCGGAGCCAGGGAACTTGGGGCTTTCCAGGCAGGTGGGAGGCAGGGAGAGGAGTCGGATGGGGCTGCAGCTGGCAGCATCGCAGTGACTTGGGGTGCAGCCTGGTCTGTTGGGGGGGTCCGGGGGGGTCCAGGCCTCTCGGGTGCAGGGTCTGCTGGAGCTCGGGAATGTGCTGGTGGCCACAGCATCGGGCCTGGGCTTCTGTAACCTCCCCCGCCCCCCCGAACGGTGTGACAACCCCCAACCAGTGGCTGGTTCAGGATAAGGACCTACTACTGCTCCCAGCTAATGGAACTGCTCTCTCAGCTCTGTCCCTCAGCCCAGCCCAGCTGCTGAGCTACGGGGCGGGGTTGGTGCTCTTTGCATGGCACGGCCTGCTGAGGTGCTGGGTGGGTGGGGGTGGTGGGTCACGCCAGCTCCTAGGGCCCCTCTCAGTCCACAGCGTGGCTGGGAGATGCCAGGTTCTTGGTGCCCTCTGGGGCAGGCCTGGGAGGGAATCTCCCACGCCCAGGTGCATCGTGGGTGTTGGCCACGGCTGGGCGGCGTGGGCCAGGGGGCCAATGGGGTGATTGCGTCTCACCCCCTTCTATCACCCAGGGAGTGCAGCGTGGGCCCCTCTGCACCCAGGACCTCAGAGGGCTGGACGGCCACTCAGAGCCCGCCTGGCTGGAGCAAGGGGTGGGAAGAGGGGGAGCCCGGGGGGAGGGGAGGGAGGCAAGGAGGGGGATGGGAGGGGCTCCTGCCTCTTTTCCTGCCGCCCAAACCACCCCCGGGCTTGAGGCAGGACCCTGCCCAGCCACGTGACACCGTCGCGGCCCTGCAGCGTGGCATGATGCCATTGCAGCAGGGTGGGAGATGCCAGCGTAACAGCCCAGGGCGGTTATCACCCCACCCCATGCCACGCCACTCGGGCCCCCCAGTGCTCCCGGACGATGGTCACGTTTCACAGAGGTGTCAGCTGCCAGGGCAGCATCTCCCCCTGGGGCAGAGAGAGACCCACAGCGCTGGGTGCTCAGCACCGCCTCGCCCCCCCTCTAACCCCACCCTGTCCCATTGCAGGCACCATGGCAGGAGCCGGAGAACTCCTCCGCATGATTCAGGACTTAAGGAGTAAGTGCGACAGCGACCCCCCGCCCTGCCTGTGTGTGGGGGGGGACACCCCGCCGGGCGCAGCCCTGGTACCAGTGCCGGGAGGGGAGGCGGCTGCCAGCTCCCCACGTCAGGGGCACAGGCTGGCTCAGCCGGAGAGCTGCCCTGCAGTGCAGAATCGCTGGGGTGTGGAATCACCTGGCCCCAGAGCGGCCCCCCGCCGGGGTGGGGAGCTAGGAGGGGGCCTCTGGGAACAAGCAACTGGGAGGTGGGTCAGGCCAGCGTGCCTGGGGGGTGGAGTGGGGTGGGAAGTGTACAGATTGGAACTAGCAGGGGTTGGGGTGCCCGGGGCAGGGTCACTGGCCAGGTAGGGAGCTATTTTTGGGGGGGGGTGGCTGGGTCGGTTGCAAGGGGGGTGCCTGGCAGACAGACGATCAGTGTAGCTTCGTACAGGCCACGGCTTAAAGCATTAACACCCACGGGGGGGGGGTGCTTTCCTACCGAGGAGTGACTCAGACGGGAAAGGAGTTACTCAGCGTGGCCTGGCCCGAGGGGATCCCCCAGTCTGGGCCGGAGCCGGTCCCTGAGCTCGTCCCCGTCATGCAGAGCAGGCCAGGGGAACAGCCAGGCCTGAGTTCAGAATTTCCACCGCTGGCGAGGCCAGCCCCACCCTGGGCACCTTGTGCCCCTGGCTAATGCCTCTCCCCTAACAGCCTCGCCCTGTCTCCACTCCGGGGGGCGGGGGGGGGCGCTTCGTCTTCCAGCCACTGGGCTGTGTGAGACCTTTCTCTGCCGGACGGAGGAGCCCGTTCTCAAGCCGTGGCTCCCCGTGTTGGCACTTAGCCTGGGATCTGGTCGCCTTCCTTAAGCCACATCGACGGAGCTCCGTGACTCTCTCTAACCCTTTCATCCTTCTCCTGGCTCTTCTCCGACCCCTCTCCAAGCCATCCCCATCCTTCCTGAACTGGCAACCCAGGATTGCACGAGCGGTTCTTATGCTCTGAAGTCCACCTGCCCTAGCCCAGGGGCTCTCAACTTTCCAGATGAGTGGCCCCCTTGCTGGAGGCTGATTTGTCTTGCATTTCACCTCACTAAAAAAACACTTTTGCTTACAAAATTAGCCATAAAAAGACAAAAGTGTCACCACACAGGAGTACTGACCAAGGGCGGCCTTGCTCATTTTACCCTATCACGATCCGGTAAATCCATTGGAATCGAAATCTTGTACGTACAGTTCCGTGTGTAGTATACAGAGCAGCGTAAACCCCTCAGTGTCTGGAGGAAAGTTTAGTTTCTCCTGGCTTCGCTCGTGCTTTTTATGCAGCCTGTTGTAAACTAGGCAAATCTCTGGATGAGCTGATGCACCCCTGGAAGACCCCTGCGTACCCCCAAGGGTACGTGTGCCCCGCGATGAGAACCACTGCCCTTGATTACTTCTGATTTCCTTTTGCGTCCCAATCCCTTTTCTACACGCTCCAGCTTCTAATTTACTTTCGTTGCTATCAACTTTCCCTCCCCCTTTGTTCAGATGGCTGCTTTCCCTTTCTCTCCAAGCCAGGCTGCCGGCTTGGTACCTGTCTCTTTTCACCTGGGCTTCCTCCACGGCACCTGGACCCAGAGGGTCTCAGCGGCTGGGGGGTGCTCCCGCAGAGCGGCAGGCCCGGGGTTCAGTCCCCCCAGCTCCGTGGTGTCTGTCACGTCGCCCAGGTGGGTGGGCTGGGAATCGCCGGCTCACGGCTCCCCTTGTCCCTTCCAGATACCATCGGGGAGCTCAAGCAGAACTACAAGGAGCGGAGGCTGCCGGTCACCGACGGCAGCCAGGAGCTGCACGGGCTCTGTGCCCAGCTGGAGTTCCTGCTCCAGGTAGGGAGCCGGGGAACCTGCCGCTCCTGCCGCCCCAGTCAGGGAAACTGGTCCCCCCCGACTGCTCGTGGGCCCAGCCCCTCCCCACCTGCGTGGCCTCGGCTCCCCCATGAGCAGGCTCCCAGAGGTGACAGGCAAGTGAGGTCCGTGGCTATTGATGCCGGGGCGGCCGAGAACTGGCTGAATGCAGTCCCCCACACACCCCCTTCCCCGCTAGGGCTGGGATTTTCCATGCAGAAGGGAGGCTACCAGCTGTGTTTCAGAACTGGCCCCCAGCACTGCTGGGTTTTGGGAAGAACCTCCCCTCACCTCCCCATAATGGCACACAGCACTTGGCTTTGATTGCCAGACATAGGCAGGCCAGTTTCATGATTCCCATGACAGACAGGGAAACTGAGGCACAGAGAGGGCAAGGGACTTACCAGGGATCACTCCATAATTTCCCTGTTCTGTTCACTCCCTGTGGGGCACCTGGCCCTGGCTACTGTCGGCAGACAGGACACTGGGCTAGATGGACCTTTAGTCTGACCCAGTCTGGCCGCTCTTATGTTCCCATGATGGCCTCCGTGGGGGGTAGGAACATGGCCAGCCAGGGGCATGGGCAGCAGTGGCCCTGTACTGGTAGGGGGAGCCTTGGGTGAACCCCAGTTCCCCACCCCCCTTGTCCCAGCAGCCAGGAACCACAGGCCTAAGCAACAGCCCCCTTCCTGCTACTAACCCCTCCGGCCGGCGGGCAGCCGCTGCAGCGGGCAGGCTGGGGGATCCCGCGCTCTGCTGGGCTCACAGCTGCCGTCTGTGTTTGCCCGGCTCAGTTTGACCTGAAAGAGAAGAGGAGTTTCTTCGGGCAGCGGCGGGACTACTGGGACTTCCTGTGCCAAGGCCTAGCGAGGCAGCGCCAGGGGCACGAGGGCGTGCGATTTGTCAGCTCCCTGGAGAAGGTGTGTGCAGGGCGGGGAATCTCCACGGGCTGCTGGTGGGGACGTCGCTGGGTCCTGGGGCTCTGGCTTGCTTTGTAGGACGTTTTGTTGCTGCCAACACGCCCAGCCTCTCTGCTGCCCCGGCCAGGGGGATCAGCCGGTGCCCCTCGAACCATTTTGTAGGGTATTTTCCCATCCCGCTTCTAGTTCTCTGCCGGCGCCCCTCACTCCCGACCCGCAGCCCCCTGCCAGCCCAGCTCTGGGTCCTCCCCCCGTCCCCCCCACAGCTCTGCTGGTGCCCCTCACTCCCGACCCTGGGATTTCTCCACCACCGCACCCCCAGCTCCGTCAGGGCGCCCTGCAAGGCTGCCCTAGAAGAACATCGACTCTGGCAGGGCTGGGTGCAGGAGGCCGGGCTAGACCTTCGAGGAACCGTCTCGCCCTGTTTCCGTGAGCAGATGTCACCGCCCAGGCTGGGGAAAGCAGGCGGCTCCAGCCGCTGAGGACTGGGCTGGACAGACAGGCGGGAGGTGGGTGGCAGAGCAGGGGGCCGGCAGGATCTTCCTCTAACGCCTCTGATCCTCCCCCCTCCGTGTGCCCACAGCTCAGGACCCCTGTGGGGAAAGGACGAGCCTTCATTCGCTACTGCCTGGTGCACCGGCAGCTGGCAGAGTCGCTGCAGCTCTGCTTCCTGGACCCCCAGATGACCAGGTGAGGAGCCCGGCAGTGGGGCAGGAGCCGGGGGAATAGACAAACCCTGAGATGCCGCAGGGGGAAGCCCCAGGCTCGGGAGCAAGAGGGGCATCAGATCAAAGGGGAGAGGGGAGCCGAGGGAGATGGGCAGGGAGGGAGGGGGAAAAATGACCCCCGGGCAGTGAGAGACGCTGCAGCAGGGACCGGCCCTAGGGACAAATGCTGCAGGAGGCAAATCCAAGCAGGCTGCTCCCTGGGACCTCCTTCCACCCCGAGGCGCCTTAGCAGAGGTCTGCACTGCGCCTTGGAGCGAGCCTCCTGGCCCGGCCCCGGCTGCAGGATCAGGGCTGGCGGGAGCACGGGGAACATCCCTGTCGCTGCAGCTCTGAAGCCGGGGACGGGGGGAGCTGGAAAGCCAGAGCCGCGCTGTCAAAGCGACGTCGAGGCAGCTCGTTCGCGTGCGCTGGCCCGGGCCCGGCTCCCGCAGCTCCCTGTGGACGCAGGTGGCGTATTCGTGGCTTGGCCTGCCAGCGAGGAGCACTGTTTCCTCGGAGGGCGAAGCGCAAATCCTGGGGTGGCAGGAGCCAGGTGGGTCACCGTGCGAGCACACAAGCGTGCCATCGTGCGGCTCCCGTGGACACCACGTGCGCTCAGGCACTTGGCTGGAGATCTCCCCGCCTGAGCCACGTAACGTTAAGCCCCCAGGACAAAATGATGCCCTCCCCCCGCGCCCTTTGCGGCTTTGACCTTGGGCTCGCGGATGGGTTTGTTGTGAAAGCTCAGGCCAAGGGGGGTCAGGACTCGTGGCTCTGCTACGGACACCCCGTGTGAATGGTCGCCCTCCTCTGTGCCTCAGTTTCCCCGTGGGAAGTGATCTGGGAGGAAATAATGGGAAGGGAAGGAGACCGAGGGGGAAGAGTCGGAGGCAGCATGTAAAGGGGGTGGGATTTGTCAGTAGACCAGAACTACCCTCCCCCGGTGCGTTTCCTGTAAGACGGCAGATTGTGAGCCCCCTGTCCCCCCGGACCAGGGGGTGCCATGAAGCGCAGAGGGCACCGCACTCTCTCTCCGCCCAGGCGCCACCGCCTCCCAGCAGCTGGCTAGTGAGCCAGGAGCCCAGGGCACCCCCGGTCAGCCTGCCCGGAGCCGGCTGGGGCAGGGGCTGGCTGGGATCTCAGGGGCCCCTCTGGCTTGTTGGCTGCAGTGACTGGTACTACGCCCGGAGCCCCTTCCTGCACCCGCAGCTGCGAGCCGACGTCATGGGCTGCCTCTACGAGCTGGACGGCGTCACCTTCCACCTGGCCCTCAAGAGAGCCGACCTGGACACGGCCTGGCCCATGTTCTCCGAGTGAGTGTCGGGGCGCCAGGGGGCGGGGGCACCAACAAACGCAGCTGGCGGCAGCATGGACGGGTGCTAGAGAAACTTCCCACACGCAGCTGTACTCATGCCCCTCACTCCCGACCCGCAGCCCCCTGCTAGCCCGGCCCT
This sequence comes from Lepidochelys kempii, assembly GCF_965140285.1. Classification (NCBI taxonomy): domain Eukaryota; kingdom Metazoa; phylum Chordata; order Testudines; family Cheloniidae; genus Lepidochelys; species Lepidochelys kempii. Next base: position 2,372,721 of record NC_136390.1, read on the forward strand.
GGGCTCCCCCCAGCTCTGCCGGTGCCCCTCACTCCCGACCCGTAGCCCCCTGCTAGCCCAGCCCTGGGCTCCCCCCAGCCTTGCTAGCGCCCCTCACTCCCGACCCGCAGCCCCCTGCTAGCCCGGCCCTGGGCTCCCCCCAGCCTTGCTAGCGCCCCTCACTCCCGACCCGCAGCCCCCTGCTAGCCCGGCCCTGGGCTCCCCCCAGCTCTGCCGGTGCCCCTCACTCCCAACCCGCAGCCCCCTGCTAGCCCGGCCCTGGGCTCCCCCCAGCCTTGCTAGCGTCCCTCACTCCCGACCCGCAGCCCCCTGCTAGCCCAGCCCTGCTGCAGTCCCCCGAGTCTCTCCTGAGTGCTCATGGCCTGCGGGCTGGGAGCGAGGCACGTGGCACATGCAGCCTTCAGGCCTCGTGCATCAGGTGCGGCTCATATTCTAACCCCCCACCCCCCCGCCCCGCCCAGCGTGCGCCAGCCCCCAAGCACATCCCTCCCCACTTAGCCCGGGGCTGCAAACACCTGCATTCCCGAGAGGGGAGGCCGCCAGCTCCATTTTTTGCCTCTGTCTTCACGAACAAGGTCAGCTCCCAGACTGCTGCGCTGGGCATCACAAAATGGGGAAGAGATGGCCCGCCCTCTGTGGAGATAGAGGCGGTTAGGGACTATTTAGAAAAGCTGGACGTGCACAAGTCCATGGGGCCGGACGAGTTGCATCCGAGAGTGCTGAAGGAATTGGCGGCTGTGATTGCAGAGCCACTGGCCATTATCTTTGAAAACTCGTGGCGAACGGGGGAAGTCCCGGATGACTGGAAAAAGGCTAATGTAGTGCCCATCTTTAAAAAAGGGAAGGAGGAGGATCCTGGGAACTACAGGCCAGTCAGCCTCACCTCAGTCCCTGGAAAAATCATGGAGCAGGTCCTCAAAGAATCAATCCTGATGCACTTGCATGAGAGGAAAGTGATCAGGAACAGTCAGCATGGATTCACCAAGGGAAGGTCATCCCTGACTAATCTAATCGCCTTCTATGATGAGATTACTGGTTCTGTGGATGAAGGGAAAGCAGTGGATGTATTGTATCTTGACTTTAGCAAAGCTTTTGACATGGTCTCCCACAGTATTCTTGTCAGCAAGTTAAGGAAGTATGGGCTGGATGAATGCACTATAAGGTGGGTAGAAAGTTGGCTAGATTGTTGGGCTCAACGGGTAGTGATCAATGGCTCCATGTCTAGTTGGCAGCCGGTATCAAGTGGAGTGCCCCAAGGGTCGGTCCTGGGGCCGGTTTTGTTCAATATCTTCATAAATGATCTGGAGGATGGTGTGGATTGCACTCTCAGCAAATTTGCGGATGATACTAAACTGGGAGGAGTGGTAGATACGCTGGAGGGCAGAGATAGGATACAGAGGGACCTAGACAAATTGGAGGATTGGGCCAAAAGAAATCTAATGAGGTTCAATAAGGATAAGTGCAGGGTCCTGCACTTAGGACGGAAGAACCCAATGCACCGCTACAGACTAGGGACCGAATGGCTAGGCAGCAGTTCTGCGGAAAAGGACCTAGGGGTGACAGTGGACGAGAAGTTGGATATGAGCCAGCAGTGTGCCCTTGTTGCCAAGAAGGCCAATGGCGTTTTGGGCTGTATAAGTAGGGGCATAGCGAGCAGATCGAGGGACGTGATCATTCCCCTCTATTCGACATTGGTGAGGCCTCATCTGGAGTACTGTGTCCAGTTTTGGGCCCCACACTACAAGAAGGATGTGGATAAATTGGAGAGAGTCCAGCGAAGGGCAGCAAAAATGATTAGGGGTCTGGAACACATGACTTATGAGGAGAGGCTGAGGGAACTGGGATTGTTTAGTCTGCAGAAGAGAAGAATGAGGGGGATTTGATAGCTGCTTTCAACTACCTGAGAGGTGGTTCCAGAGAGGATGGTTCTAGACTATTCTCAGTGGTGGAAGAGAACAGGACAAGGAGTAATGGTCTCAAGTTGCAGTGGGGGAGGTTTAGGTTGGATATTAGGAAAAACTTTTTCACTAGGAGGGTGGTGAAACACTGGAATGCGTTGCCTAGGGAGGTGGTGGAATCTCCTTCCTTAGAAGTTTTTAAGGTCAGGCTTGACAAAGCCCTGGCTGGGATGATTTAATTGGGGATTGGTCCTGCTTTCAAGCAGGGGGTTGGACTAGACACCTCCTGAGGTCCCTTCCAACCCTGAGATTCTCTGATTCTATGATTCTGGCACCGCGTGCTGGCACCCAGCTGGCATGGCTCAGGCTCAGGGCGACGGCCCATCTCAGCTAGAGCCCACATGCCCATACGGCTCCAACCCTAGCCAAGCAAGTAGATCCAGTGCTCACGGGCCCTGCCTGGTCCCTGCTTCCCCAGCTCAGCGTCAAACCCCATCCGCACACGTCAGCCTCCGAGTGCGGGAGCCTGCATTGTAAAGGCCACGGACCCGCCCTTTGAGGGGAGGGGTGGGGCAGCCAGGATCCGCCTTTTCCCCGGCCCTCACCTCTCTCTGGGTCCGGCCCAGCCTGTTCTGCCCCCTCCTCTCCGAGCGCCAGCCAGGGCCTTCCAGGCACAGACGGGGGAACACGCCCAGCTGGGTGTTAAGCACTGGCCTCCCGGATGTTGCGGTCAGAAGGGACCATCGTGATCATCCACTCTGACTGCCGGCACCCCGCAGGCTGCAGAACCCCACCCACCCACTCCTGTAACAGGCCCCTGTGCTCTGGCTGAGGTCCCAGACTGCTAGGCAAGGTCACACCTGGTCTTCTGCAACCACAAACCATCTCCCATTCCCTCATTACACACACGCTGCACACAGGGAAACTGAGGCACACATAGTGTTCATGCAGAACACTAAGAAAATTCCCTGCTTCGTCACATACCCCATCACAGATGACAAGGAAGTTGGGAGAAGGATGAGGTTTAGGTCATACACAGGGGCTAACCACAATGGGGCCAGACCCCTGACGGCTAGGAGCTGGAACCAACAACTGGGCCACCTGCCACGGCGCCGTAGCAATAGGGTAACCTTGATCAGGGCCTGTCACCTAGCCAGTCTTCAGTGTTGCAGCCAGGGAAGGCTGGACAGGGCCCAAATTCAGCAGAAAAGCACGATCAAGTCCCTAAATGCAAGATCCCAGCCTGTGCCCCCTGCCCCAAACTTCTGGTTTACCTGGATGCGTGACGGGGAGAGCTCTGAGTTACTGCCAAGAATTCGTTCCTGCATGTCGGGCTGCTGGGTCTCGCCCCCATGCTCAGGGTCTGACTGATCGCCACATTTGGGGTCAGGAAGGAATTTCCCCCAGATAAGATTGGGAGAGACCCGGGGTCGGGGGGGAAGTGGGAGGTTCGTCTTCCTCTCCAGTGTCTCCTCTGGCCTTCAAGTCTATGAGCAGATTTGCTGGTTTAGGAGAAACTTCTCCAAGAACAGGGGCTTTGGTCCGGGCTTGGTTCTGATCACACCCTGCCAGAGCGGTTTCTGACCCCCTGTCTCCCAAGAGCAGTGTCATGGAAACAGCATGGCCCAGCCCATCCATATAGGACCCCGGGGAGACTGGGCAGCTTTATCCGGGGGGCTGGGGAAATGTTTCCAGTCGGAGTGTTACTTTCCCAGGGGTTCTCTCCAATGTAAATGTCACTATGCGGGGCAGTGGGGCCAGACTGCCCGCGGGTGGGCATCTGCAGCTCCCTTTGGCAGGATTCAGTCTTTGGTCACTGAAGGCTGATAGGTCAGAGGAGGTAGAAACGGCTGGAGTGGCCAAGATGAGTCAGGCACCTTCCAAATGATGGGAGACTTTGCCAGGCCGTTACCCTGAGCGTGTTTGTTTCCTTTAGGACTCTGTCCAGATCCTCCAGCCAAAGCCCCGTGAACAGCCAGAAGGAGGAGCCAGCCGGGCCGGTAGGTGATCCCGCCCCAGGGTGGGGGGAGAGACGCTTGTCCTGGGCGAACGGACCGTAGCATTCATTGGTTTCACCCGGGCCAGGAGCCCAGGCTGCTGCTTGACTGTCACCAGGCTGTCTGCCGGTTATTTGGCTAGGCAGACCAGATCCGCCCCACTCTGCTGGCTGACGCCCCCGTCCTCCCAGCTCTCTGTGCCGTGGTGCATCCCAGCATGTGTTGCTGCAAAGCTGGCCGGTGCTGGTCCGCGGGCATGGGGAGCGCTACCCGCCCGGCTTTCCCAGCGTGCATTGGAGGCGGGCATGCAGCCCCAGTCATGCTGTGGACGGATCCGCAGCTTGGCCAGGTCAGTTGTAACCAGCTCTGAGCCCGGCACCGCCACCGGGTTACAAGAGCTCGGCGTAGACAGTGCCTCAGCTGGCGTTAACTGAATCCCGGGCAGGTCTGATGCAGCTGATCAGCCAAGAGCTCCTGGGCTGGGCTGCCGGGGGACTAAACCCAGGACCTCGAGCTCCAAAGCCCGGGTCTCTACCACCTGAGCTAAGAGCCCAAGCCCGCTAGCTGGGCGTAGGAGCAGGTGGGTATCCTCCCAGCCATAAACAGGGGCCCAGACCCCCTTGTCCCCAGGTATCTCCCACGAAGCCGTCCCTCGTTCTGTCTCTGCTCTCTTATTCATCCGCTGTAGGTTGGGAACCCAGCTGGAGACAGCGAGAAACACCGCGGAGCCGGGAGAGGACCCCAGGAGGAGCCCCAGCTCCCAGGACAGGTCAGCCGATCTCCGGGGCTCAGCCCTGATGACCAGTTCCAGACCGGACTGGAAGAGTCCAGGGACCATACGTCAACGGCGGCCTCTTTGGAGAGGAGCCAGGAGAGCGGGCGGCAGGCGGGGTCCCAGCAACGGGGCTGGGAGGCGGCCGGAGGCGGAAAGCCAGAGGCTGAGCTCCAGAGGGCTAACGCCCAGCTGCGGCTGCAGGTCGAGGCGCTGGGCAGGGAGCTGCAATGCAGCCTGGCCGCAGCCCGGGAGCTGGAGTCCGCGGTGGCTCAGCCAGCGCAAGGCCACAGCGAGGAGCCCGACAGGCCGCGGCAGGAGGCAGCCCAGCGCTGCAGCCGCCGGGCGGAGGAGCAGGCCGGGCAGATCCGGGCGCTGCAGGCCTCCCAGGCCTTCCGGAGCGACACGCTGGAGGAGAGGGACGCGCTGGTGAGCGCCCTGAGGCAGCAGCTGTCCCAGAGGGAGGAGGAGACGGCGTCCCTGCGGGCAGCCCACGCCCAGGAGCTGGCAGAGCTGGAGGCGTGGCACGGAGCCAGGCTGGCGGAGGGGGAGGAGTGGCGGCAGGAGCTCGCCGAGCGGCTGTCCCGGGCCACGCGCGAGGCCGAGCAAGAGGCGGCCGCGGCGGCCGGCCGGCGCCAGGAGGCTCGGGCCGCTGCCCAGGCCCTGGAGGAGGCCGAGGGGCGGCTGCGAGCGCAGGAGGCCGAGAGGAGGGCGTGCCTGGCGGGAGCAGAAGCCCGGGAGCTGAGGCACCAGCAGCTGCTGTCGCGGTGCCGGGGGCTCCAGGAGAAGCTGAGTGCGAGCGAAGGGCGGCTGGAGGAGGCGGAGGCCCAGGTGGCGGCTCTGCAGAGCCAGCTCAGCCAGGGGCAGCGGGAAGGGCCCAGCGGCAGCCCCCCGCTCGGCCCGGAGGAGGAGACGGCCCGGAGGGCCGCGCTGGAAGGCAGGCTCCGGCAGGCCGAGCTGCAGGCCGAGGGGCTGAGAGAGAAGCTGGAGCGGGGCCTGGCGGAGGGCAGGCGGCTGGAGCGGGAGCGCGAGGCCCAGCTGGAGTCAGCGGTGTCTCAGGGGCAGAGGCTGGCGGCCGCCCGGCTGGAGGCTCAGGATCTCCAGAAAGAGCTGGCCGCAGGGCAGGCGCGACAGGCCTCCCTCCAGGCGGCTTTGGAGCAGGCGGAGAGGGCCCTGAGGGACAAGGAGGAAGGCGCACGGGGCCGGCAGGAGGAGCTGGAGGGGCAGTCGGCCAAGCTGCGGGATGCCCTGGCCGCAAACGCCGCTCTGGCGGAAGCAGCCGCGGGCTTCGCGAGCGAGAAGGCCCAGCTGGAGGCGCGAGCGACCGAGGCGCGAGCCGGGCACGAGAGGGCTGTGGCCGAGCTGCGGAGGCAGCTGGCGGAGTGCGAGGAGCAAAGGCGCGCGGGGAGAGAGGAGAAACGGCAGCTCCAGGCCCTGCTGCAGGGAGCCGCCGAAGAGAGAGGCGTCCTGGCCACGCAAGTGCAAACCACCGCGGCCGCCCTGGAGAGCCGTGCCCAGGAGGCAGCGCGGCTCCGGGGCGAGCTGGAGGAACTGAGGGCCCGCAGCCAGCGGGAGGACCCCCGGCTGCAGGACGCCCTGGCCGGGCAGAAGGAGGCGAGCGACGGGCAGATCGTGGCGCTCCGGCACCAGGTGCAGGCATTGGACTTGGAGAAGCAGAGAGCCGCCGACACGCTGGAGCAGGCCAGGGGGCAGCTCGCTGCCGTGCTGGCAGAGAAGGACGCCTTGGAGGAGACGTGGGCCCGAGCTGCTGCGGAGCTGGAGCGGGCGGTGGGAGGCGGCCGGCTGGAAGCTGGGGATGAGGAACCCCTGGGGCTGGCCAGAGGACGGGGCGCAGCGGAGGAGAAAGCGGCTGGAGGGGGTGGACCACCGACGGGCAAGCAGGTGCTGCCAGGAGAGCCGCTGGAGGACCTGGGGGCAGGGGCCATGCGGGAGCAGGCCAGTCCAGAGCAGAAAGCAAGGAAGGGTGTCGAAGAGATGGTGAAGGTAGGAGCTGGCCATTTGAAGGGAGGTACATGGAGCTGGAGGGCAATGGGGGAGGGACGTGGGGGTGAAGCTGGGAGGGAAGTGGGGGTGAGGGGTTCTCCTTGGGAAATTTTGAGTTTTTGGCACAAAAAAAAAAAATCGAACTGCGAAATATTTCGATTCAGACAAGCTGCTGCAGTGCATCGTCGGCGTTGTAGTTCGGGTGCCCCATTCAGCCATTCACCTCTATGACCTGGGCTCCCTGGTCACACTACATCTTCCATGGTGCACCATGGTCCCCCCCCTTGGTGACAGGACACAATGGCATCATGACCGTCATAAGGCTGCTGTGCATCATGGACACTACTATGTCCTGGGCTCCCTGGTCTGACTACATCTCCCATGATGCATCAGGGTCTCCCCTCTTGGGGAGGGCTGTCACATGGCTGGGATGCATCATGGGAGATGTAGTCCAGCTGGGGAGCCCACGCCTGGCCTCACCTTAGTGCTTTGCCTTGCTAGCACCTGACCACCCACCTGGAGAAGGCAATGCGGGAAGCCCAGCAGAAAGGGCAGCTGCTAAAGGCCAAGGAGGAGGAAGCAAAGCACCTGGCGGAGCAGCTGGGCAGGTAGGAGACTCAGTGAGCCCGGCCGGTGCCCTGTGCTGCACGGGGTGGAAGCGCCCGTGCCCGCCAGATCCCTCGCAATGCACAGCGGCTGCCCGAGCCTGCGGGCCTGATTCTGACCTCGCTCACCCAGCTGGGAAAGTCAGGCCACTAAGGCCAGCAGCACTGGGGGGGAAGTGATCAGAATCGGGTCTAACGAGAGGCTCACAGAAAGCGAGGACAGTAAACCAGCTGGGCTCCGGCCAGCCCAGATACTGTGGTGATGGGCACCTTAGAAATGCTGACAGCCAGAGTCAAATGTACCCCTTGCTGCAAGCTCACCGACACATCAGCCAATCGGATGAGAGCCCAATAGCTGACTAACTGACGCACCAGCCAATCAGATGATGCACAGTCGCCAACGGTCCAAGCTACAAAGGGTGCTTCAGCCAATAGGACTGTACGCAGTGCTTCGGGGTGAATTGCAGAGAGGGAAGAAGGTGCCTTGTGCCCTTGGGGTCTTTACAAATTGGGGTTCTTAGGGGGTCTGGTTGTTCTTCCATAGGAGCGGGAGCCAGGGCGAGTTTGCTCCTCCCCTTTTTAGACACAGAACTTCTAGGAAGACTCAGAGATGCTGGTCAGCTCCTCAACAGAGGAGCCCTTGGGTTTCTACCAGCTGCGAATCTGGCCCACAGATCTGGGGCCTTCGCAGAAGGCATGGCCATGCTGAGCCTGTAGCACTGAGAGTTTCCCCCTAGGTGCCTGTGTTAACTGAAATCCAGGGAGCTCCATATGCTCCGAATAAACATCCTTCCCCTCTGCTGCTCGGCTCCCCGACCGCTCAGGGGTGGTGATCCTGCTAGATCTGCAGGTGGCCAGAGAGTCTCCTGGGTTGGAGATGACCCAGTGTTAAAAACCAAGCCGGATGTAAAACCCCAACGCTCAGGCCCCGAGTGTCGATAAAGGGCATAAACCCCATGTCTTTCCCCTGTGGTTCCACCCCGGCCTCCATTCCAGGGGAAATCACCCTTCCCCAGCCGGCCTCAGATACAGACCTATGCAAACCTGCCCCCCGGCAGGATCGTCTCTGGGTTTCCTGCCCGCCCCGGCGAGACGCGAGCCCTGCTTTGCGGCGTTCATTTGTCCCCAGGAATATCAGTGGTGTTTTCTACAGGGGAGCTTCAGCTGGCCACCAGGCTCTGGCGGGGGTGGCTCAGGCCTGTCCGCAGGCAGCATGGGGCTGAGCCCCTTCCGGACATCACTGCTGCAGCGGGGTGCTCTTGCAGGCCAGAGTGGCGCCCGTCTGGCCTTTCCCTGTCCTAGCGACAGACCCCAGCGGTGGATCCCGCGTCTCCTCTCCGGCAGCCCGCAGCTAACGCTTGCCAGGGCTCAGCCATTTCAGGGCTTGTCCTTCCGCCCAGGGCCCGGCAGGACGGGGAGCAGTTCAGGCTGGCGCTGGAGAAAGCGCAGAGAGAAGCCAAAGAGCAAGAGAAGAAACACCAAGGGCAGCTGGCTGAGCAGCAGGAGCTCGTCCGGGAGGTGAAGGGCCGGCTGCTGGAACTGCTCCGGTGAGCGGGCTGGGGGCGAGGAGCGAGGCGGGAGTCCTGTGGGACATAGGTGTAGTTTGGCCTCTATATCTGGGGCCTCACGTCACGCGGGGGGCACACTCCAGGCAGGCCAGAGGTTTGCAGATTGGGGGGGGTTGGCGGGCAGCCCTCCAAAACTATGCCCAGGCTGTGGGAGCCAGGGTCGGGGGGAGGAGATGCAGCCTCCATGCTCCATCACTTGGAAACTTGAGCCTGCAGCCCCCTGCAATCCCAGCTTGAGCCCCCCAACCACACAGCTCTGCCGGTGCCCCTCAATCCCGACCCGCAGCCCCCTGCGATCCCAGCCCTGAGCCCCCCAACCACACAGCTCTGCCAGTGTCCCTCAATCCCGCCCCGCAGATCCCTGCGGTCCCGGCCCTGAGCCCCCCAACCACACAGCTCTGCTGGTGCCCCTCAGTCCTGCCCCTCAGCCCCCTGCGGTCCCGGCCCTGAGCCCCCCAACCACACAGCTCTGCTGGTGCCCCTCAGTCCTGCCCCTCAGCCCCCTGCGGTCCCGGCCCTGAGCCCCCCAACCACACAGCTCTGCCGGTGCCCCTCAATCCCGACCCGCAGCCCCCTGCGATCCCAGCCCTGAGCCCCCCAACCACACAGCTCTGCCGGTGCCCCTCAATCCCGCCCCACAGATCCCTGCGATCCCAGCCCTGAGCCCCCCAACCACACAGCTCTGCCAGTGTCCCTCAATCCCGCCCCACAGATCCCTGCGATCCCAGCCCTGAGCCCCCCAACCACACAGCTCTGCCGGTGCCCCTCAATCCCGACCTGCAGCCCCCTGCGATCCCAGTCCTGAGCCCCCCAACCACACAGCTCTGCCGGTGCCCCTCAGTCCCGACCCGCAGCCCCCTGCGATCCCAGCCCTGAGCCCCCCAACCACACAGCTCTGCTGGTGCCCCTCAGTCCCGACCCGCAGCCCCCTGCGGTCCCAGCCCTGAGCCCCCCAAACACACAGCTCTGCCGGTGCCCCTCAGTCCCGACCCGCAGCCCCCTGCGGTCCCCAGCCCCTGGGTTTCTCTTAAGTAGCAGCTACGTTTGCACAACTGGGAAGCTCGGCTCCGAAACACCGAGCTCCTTCTCGCTGGGCAGCAGGTGGCGCCAGCACCCAGCAGGACCACGCCTCGGGCCCCCCCGCGGTCCCTGCCCCCCCCCCCGCTCGTCTTCCAGCCCAGGCCTCGGAGCTGCCTTTTCAAACAGCCTCAACCCTCCAGCCGCAGCGAATGGTGCTGAGCCGTGCGGCTACGCCAGACCCAGAGCTCTGCAAATGCACAGACCGTTGGCTCAGCACCTTGGCTCCCCGGTGATGTTGGTGCGACCCTAGTGCACACAAGAACGGCCACAGGGGGTCAGGAACAGACCAGGGCAATTATCGAGGGATCCATCCCCGTTAGAATCATAGAATCTCAGGGTTGGAAGGGACCTCAGGAAGTCATCTAGTCCAACCCCCTGCTCAAAGCAGGACCAATCCCCAATTTTTGCCCCGTATCCCTAAATGGCCCCCTCAAGGATTGAACTCACAACCCTGGGTTTAGCAGGCCAAAGCTCAAACCACTGAGCTACCCTCCCCCCTGTTGTCCATTCCCAGCTTCTGGCTGTCAGAGGTTTAGGGACACCCAGAGCAGGGGGTTGCCTCCCTGCCCATCCTGGTTAATAACCATTGAAGGACCTAGCTCCAGGAAGTTATCTCATTCTTTTTTGAACCCGGGTATACTTTTGGCCTTCACAACATCTCCTGGCAGTGAGTTCCACCGGTTGACTGTGCGTTGTGTGAAGAAATCCTTCCCTTTGTTTGTTTTAAACCTGCTGCCTGTTAATGTCACTGGGTGACCCCTGGTTTAGGTCTTCTGTGAAGGGGTAAATAACCCTGCCCTAGTCACCTTCTCCACACCTGTCATGGTTTTATAGACCTCTATCACATCCCCCCTTAGTCGTCTCTTTTCAAAGATGAACAGTCCCAGCGTTTTTAATCTCTCCTCCATCCCCCGCATCATTTTTGTTGCCCTTCTCTGCACCTTTTCCAATTCCAGTGTATCTTTTTGGAGATGGGGTGACCAGAACTGCACACAGTATTCAAGGTGTGCATACCAGGGATTTATATAGAGGCACTGTGATATGTCTTTGTGACAAAGTGGGACTGTTCCTAATGTCTCCTCTGAATACTGTAGGGGTGCCTCAGTTTCCCCTAGGCATTTCTTAAGTCTCTAGGTGTAGGGATGAGAGGTGTAATTGTTGCAGAGCAAAGGGCCAGGGTACATAAATGGCCGACACTCTGTCTCCTGGCAACTGATGGCCTGGGCCCTTCCCCCCTGCAAGGTGAGAGCTAAAGGGTTGGAGAACAAAGGAATCAGAAGCCCTAAGGGAAAGGGACAAAGCCCAGAGGAGGAGGGGCTGGAGGGCGAGTCAGTTGGGGCTGGCTGGGGACGTGGAGTGAAGGGCAGACGTGGTTGTCTGGCTTGCTGCCCCCCCAAATGGACCCGGCTGAGGGGTCCTGTTCTCTGCACTGACAAGCTCTGGTTTAGACCGTGTTCCTGTTGTCTAATAAACCTCCTTGGTAAAGGCCTAAGGGAGATGTGATGAAGTGGGACTGTCTGATCCAACTGTTGATTTCGTTGGATATGAAATCAACAGTTGGATCAGACAGTCCCACTTCGTCACAGTCTTATTATCTACCCCTTTCCTAGTGGCTCCTAACATTGTTCGCTTTTTTGACGGCTGCTGCACACTGAGTGGATGTTGTCGGAGAACCATCCACCCTGACTCCGAGATCTCTTTCTTGAGCGGTGCCCGCTAGTTTAAACCCCATCATTTTGTACGGATAGCTGGGGTTATTTTTGCCAACGTGCACAACTTTGTAGTGTTGTCAGGTCGCAAAGTGTAGCCCCGATTGCCAGACCGGGGGGCGAGAATCGTGTGAGACACTGCGTAGGGTCATTGCACACACAAACCAGCCGCTGGCCACCGAATCGGCCGTTTGTGTGCGGTCGCTGTGGCTCTGCGTGCAGCTGTGGCCATTGTGTAACACGCCTCCAAAGTGTGTGTGGGTGTAACGGCTGCCCCATGGAGAGGCCACCGAATGCCTGGATTCCTGTGGGTCAAGCGGTGGGGGTTTGCGGGGAGGGAGGCAGAGGGAGTCTGCTGCTGGGGGGGATCACGAGGGAGCTGGCTCTGGCAGGGGATGGGCAGGTCACACGCACACTCCTGTGATGGGGAGGGAGCTGCAAAGGCTGCCCTGCTCACACCTGGCAGTTGGGGGGGTGACGCGTCACTATGAGGCCTCTGGAGTTGGTCCTGGGGCTCTGCAAGGCTGGGGCTTTAGACTGAAGGGTTGGGGGCTGGCAGGGGAAGCCCAGGGGGTAGCAGGCAGGGCTGGGCTGGAGTTGAATGGTAGCGTCACGGGAAGGGAATGATGGGCCCTCTCCCCTGCCCCCTAGGGAGAAGGACGCCTTGTGGCAGAAGACGGAGGGCATCGACCCCCGGGCCCCCAGCGTGGTGCCCCAGGACCTCAGCCTGTGTGCCCGCTGCAGCCAGGACTTCGGGTTTCTCTCCCGCAGGTACCAGTGCAGGTGAGGGGCCATGGCCACGAGGGGGGGAGCAGCCGGGCGGGGGGAGAGGCTGCTGGGAACAGAGGGCGTGTCAAGTCATCTGGTCATGGGAGCGTGTTGGTATTACCCTGCTCCCCTGCCCAGCCCTGCCCCACGGCATTATGGGGCTCCCTCGCCCAGCCCTGCCCAGCACCATTTTGGGGTTCTGTGCTCCCCCCTGCCCTGCAGCATTATGGGGGCCCCCCCGCTCCCCCCTCCCGGGCTCAGGAAATTGGTGAAAGTGACGGTGTGGGACCCGTTCTCTGGGTGTGTGTGGGGGTCTCCCAGGGGCGAGGGTTAGCGTGGGCGGGTGGGCGCCTGGGGTGAGGTGGGCCGCGTGTGCAGCGTCACCTGCCTGGCTCTCTCCACAGGCTGTGCCAGGGCACCGTCTGCCAGGCCTGCTCGGTGGAGAGCGGCAGGAGGGAGCGCTGCTGTCTGCTTTGCTGGCAGAAGAGGAATTTCAAGGGCACTTGAGCAGGGCCCCGTCCCCCTGCGTCCCGTGCGCCCTGCCTCCAGCTGGGGAGACTGTTCCTGGCGCTGACCTGCCTCTCCGTGTGGGAACGGGGCGTCTGTAACCCTTCCCGTGCCCCCGTGCCGGCGACGGGGCCGCGGCTAGAGCTGTTGGGCTGGGCCCGCAGTCGGCCCTGCTGACGTTTCCCCGCGTTGCAGTCCAGCGCCCGCTCAGCACAGCAGCTAGCTGGGCAATTCTGCCTCCTGAGGCTCTGTGCCGGTCCTTCAGCCCTGGGGGCGCCTTAACATGAATGGCAGTCGTGCGTGTTTTAGCCCCCTTGAGTGGCTGGCCCACATAGAGGATAACGGCCTACTACTGCTAACGGGGTTGTTCAAGCGGCCCAGGGCCGTGCTGTGGTGCTGAAGGCCCCAGGTTCAGAGCCTGCTGACAGCCCACGAAGCGGGTCAGTCCACAAACTCTTGGCTTGAGCAGGGCTGTCAGCGAAGGTCTCTGATCTGTGCCCAAAGGAGCCCGGGCCCCACAGGAGCTCTGACGTGCAATTACATTCAGCAAAGCTGGCCTCTGCGTGTTGTCTCGCGACGCTTCCAGTCCAGGTTCACTCCACTTCCCCGGAAAGCTGCCGTTGGCCGAACCGGCACTCCTGGAACCCCAGGCCGGCTGCGCGCGTTAGGCAGCCCGGAGACTGGGTCTGCCCCAGGCCCTGTGTCCTGATGGGAAGGGTCTTCGGCTCCCCCAGTGCCAGGGCTGCTGCAGCTGGAACGCACAAGAGGGGGCAGGGAAGACACCTCTTTGCCAACAGCCCCAGTGAGGTTTCCTGGCCCGATTGCAGTGAATTGCGACGGGGTCCGTTGGGCAAGAGGGTTCCCAGCCAAGGTTACAGACCAGCCCTCTCCCCCACCCACGGGGGCTGCGCCAGGCTCCGGTCCCAGAGGGGGTTGGGAAGGCCCAGCCAACCTCTTAACCTCTATGAAGAGGCTGTTCCCCACGTCCCATCCCAGAAAGCCCAGCAGCAGGGCACCCTCTGAGCAAACCCTACGCCCCGGCACCTGATCACACCAGCGGGCATCCAGAGCTGGGCTTCCTGAGCACAATGTACCGGGATCCTGCCCAGGGGAGCATCATCGGATGGGACCCTTCCATCACCGCGCCGCTATGCCAGCGGGGCCCTGCCATCCGCCTGCCAGGATGCCCGTGAGGTTCTGGGATTTTCTCAGGAGCCCAAGGGAGTTGGGTGCCAGACTCCCTGGAATCCCATGGGAGTCAGGCATCTGATCCTCAAGGCTCCTTTTGGCAAACCCAGGCTGCATGTTCACCCCTGGAGGCCAGCCTGTTGGACATGGCTGTGGCTTCCTGCTGGCCTAGGAGTGCCAGACAAAGTCACCGTCTACAAAGCCGGGACTGGGGTGGGGGGTCTCCCGTGTGGGTGCCAGCCAGGGCCAGCTCCAACCCTGCAGCCTCAGAGGCCCCCACCCCCACGCACCAGAAACAGGGTGGCATGAAGCTGCCCTGGCTCCATCTCCATGAGGGGTGTAGGACGATCCCCACGGGAGTAATAACCTGAACCCCCAGAGGGTACCCCTCTCCCATCAGTCCCCTAACTCCACCAACACCCTATGCCCAGCTATCCCCCCGGTGGGAGAGGGGAGATGCTGCCCCCTGAACCTTGGACATTGCAGCTTGGGGGTTGAGGGCGGGGCTTTGCAAAGGGTCCCCAACTTCCCCTGCGCGGGTCGCCCTGGTGCCAGCTGCCCTGCTCCTTCGCCAGTCTAGCAGCAGCAGCTGGGCAAGGTGGAGTTGGAGAAGAGCCGTTAGATCCAGGGGTCCCACTGCAGGGCTGGGGCCTAGCCTGGTCTTGCGTCGGGGGAGCCCGTCTTCCCCGGATGGTTCGGGGCCCGCCCCAGGAGGGCCCGCAGGCAGCTCCTGATTTCACAGCGATGCAGAGGGAGCACCCTATACAGGACATGCTGGGCTCGGGGCTGCCTGCTTGGCCCATGGCCGTACCCTGGTCATCCCGTGAGCACGTCCATCCCTCGCTCTCTGCCCCGTCTCCTTCCTCACCTGCTGCGCCCCGGCCTGCTCCCCCCTCCCCAAACTGCTCCGGTTCAGCTCCCCCTGGTCCTGAATCAGCAAGCCAGTCACTGTGGGGTCCCTGAGCCCGAGTGCTCCCCCCCAGCCCCCCGGCTCCTCACCGCTCCTGGGCCGGGAGTTACTCAAGACTCTGACAGGAAGAGCCATGGCTGTAGTTCGTGCTTCGCGGCATTGTGTAAGGGGGCCCTTCTCCTGGCCCATTGCTCAAGACCTCGGCCTGAACGTTTCTCCTGCAGCCCAGGGCAGACACCTGGCCCCTTGCCATGCCAGCCAGGTGGCTGCCCACAGCCCAGCTGCCAAGTGTGTGTGTGGTGGACAGCCCGGGGACGGCTGTGGCCATTCACAAACCACCATTCTCCACCTGGGGCGCCGAGCTGAAACGGGGCTGGGCTCCTGCTTGCACAGAGCTGGGACTGGGGGAAGGGGGCTGGACCCCCTCTTTCCTCGGGGTGCGAGTGCAAGGCTAGGGCTCAGCCCTGATTGCCACGGGCTTGTCCTCCGAGCCCCAGACAGCTTGGTGAGCCCAGGAGGTGCCCAGGTCCGTGCCCCGTCAATGGACATCCCCTAGGGGTGGCTATTTCGTCTTTCCTCAGCCCCTCTGTGGCAGCCCCCGGGAATCCAGTGCAGAGGCAGAAGGAAAGGACAGAGGCTGTCTGGGAGGTTGCCTGGAGCTTGCCTATACTAGCCATCCCATGGTTGCCACCATCTGGGTTAGCCAAGGCAGGGCATCGCTCTGTGAGAGGCTTGTGCAGAGACAGCCGGGGGGCTTGATTCCCTTCCCCACTGGTGCGAATAGGTAGCAGCCCCAATCCTGTCTCTGCTGTCGACCAGAAGGGAGAGGAGAAGCAAGATATTAATTTCCTCCGGGTCATCTCTGCTGCCCGCCGCCATTCCTGGCTTGTTCTGCACAGAGCCCAAATGAATCCACAGCCTCTTGGGACACCCACAATCTGCTGCCTTGAGCTCCCCAGGACACTGCCATCCTGGGATTGCCCCGTGGCCAGTGTAACCTGTTATCCTGTCCCCCACCGCACTGGGTCAGAGCAATGGTCCAACTACACCAGTATCCACTGCCTGCCACAGGGGAACAGACACATGGTCCAAGGAAGGGCCAAATCCTGCTCTCCAGGGGACTGACTCGAGCTTTTCACAGGACCCAACTAACTGGCACTGAAGTCAGCAGGGGTTACCCTTGGTAAGAATTAAGGCCTGACATTAAGGGTCTCAAAAAGACCCCTCTCCTCCTACCCTGGAATGCTGTGCGTGCCAGATGTCGCCCCCAGAAGCCGAGGCGGGTTGTCCTCTCTTGTAGAGGGAAGAGTAATGGTGCTGGCTTGTTCTTAGTCTCATCTGTTGCCTGACAGTCAGGGTGAGCACCGGCCAGCCGTTCCTGCCCCCTCCCATGTGCACCGTCCGCTTACAGCCCCCATGACATTCCAGCTTGTCGCCAGCCCGGCACTCTGTTCCCTCTCCAAGCTAGCGTCTAATCCACCTGAGGGATAGCGTGGGGGCACAAAAGCATCCTGGGATGAATAAATTATGGAAATCAAATATGGTCGCAGGGGGCGTGGTGGGGTGAAGGGGTCTTTCCTGGCCCTGCTCTGCTCTCTGAGTGTGTAGCCAGGCTATCGAGAGCCGCCGGCTCGGCTGCGTTGGGAGGATGACGCCAGCAGCTTACGGTATGTGAGCAGAGCCATCTCTCTCAGAGGCACAGGATGTGTTGCCTTTACAAGGGACTCTTGGGTAATGACTGCTTCACCACCCTGGAAATGACACGCTCTGGCTTTTTGCTTGCGCGCTTTACACAACTGCCCTGAAATGCAGTCACCTCTGGGGCGGAGGGCAGCAGCCATGCACAACGCAGCGGCGAGGAGGGGGAACCTGGGGAACACGATGTCTTGTACAGAACGTGCCCTGGGAACTTCAGTGTCCACACAGAGCAAATAGGGAAGTACCCAGGGCCAGGTCCTCAGTGAGGGCAAATCAGCGCAGCTCCATGGGCGTGAGCAACCTGATCCCAGCAGAATATCTGACCCCTTGGGCCTCGGCTGGTGCTGGCCTCTCTGCAAAGAGGGAATCTCCCCCATTTGGTAGACACCCTGCGTGGCACATTCCCTTCATCAGAGTTCAGGGCAAAGCTTTCACGGTGCCCCTGAACCTCACAAGGGCTCGCCCCAGGGTGTGGGGCATCAGCGGGGCTGTCTCGGTCCAGTCCAGCTTTGCTTCTGCATCTGCCAGGAACTAATGGAACAAAGCTGGACAACTGAAGGCTTGGCTAAGCCAGAGAATTTCCAAATCAGCGGGGAGGAGAGAGGGGCAAGCACACAACCCTGTCTCAGAAGACAGGGCATTCTTTGGGGGCTGACCAAGGTTGATCGCGCTTAACCCCGGGCCTATGGGGAGTCCTAGCATCCCAGGGGCACTGCAGCGTATATCCACTTCAGCTGCCTTTTTTAACACCACAGCCCTGCCCTGGAGCTCTCTGCATCTTCCAGCCTGATCCTGAGCTAATCAACCCTGGTCTGTGAGCCCAGGCTCTTGCTGGCTCCCCAACCTCTGCATGTGGCCCAGCCGCCACTAATGAGGGACAGGGAGCTGCTGAGCGGGGTTGGGCCCTGAGAGACCCCATAGTGAAGGTTGCCACCACTGGTCCAGCAGAAGCTCATTCATCACCCATTTGCACATCCCAGTGGCTTTAGCCGAAGGCATACTGCTGTGATCTTCTCCCCAGGGATCAGTGCAGGTGTGCAGTCAAAGAGCCTTGCCAGAAACTAACAAACAGATTTGTTTCTAGGGCAAGGATTCAATAAATGTGGATGCTTTTCAAATTGAAAACAAAAACCCTCTTGATTTTTCACCCACGTGTATTTGAATCCGGATCAGTGTCGGGAAGAGAGGGTTGTGAAAGTTTTAATTCTCCAGTTTCTTGGCTTTCCCAAACTGGCAAGATGTCCATTTTTCTGAGTGAGTCGTGGTTGTACAGTGGAGATGCACCATTCTGTAGCAGATACTACATTAATGTGAAGTCAAATGAATCATATCATAGAATCATAGGACTGGAAGGGACCTCGAGAGGTCGTCTAGTCCAGTCCCCTGCACTCAAGGCAGGACTAAGTATTATCTAGCCCATCCCTGACAGGTGTTTGTCCAACCTGCGCTTAAAAATTCCCAATGATGGAGATCCCACAACCTCCCTGGGCAATTTATTCCAGGGCTTCACCATCCTGACAGTTAGGAAGTTTTTCCTAATGTCCGACCTAAACCTCCCTGGCTGCAGTTTAAGCCCCTTGCTTCTTGTCCTGTCCTCAGAGGTTAACGAGAACAAGTTTTCTCCCTCCTCCTTGTAACAACCGTTTATGTGCTTGAAAACTGTTCTCATGTCCCCCACAGCTTATCTTCTCCAGTCTGCTGGTGAGTCTATTTGTCATCTCATGTTTTAAGTTTTGGCCTCTGTTTGAAACTCTGGATGACAACATATTTGCCATCTAAAGCGGAAAGGGTCGGGGATCTGAAACTGTAGAAGTCAAGAGTTTATTATCTATATTTTTAGAAGTGAAAAACACTGATGCCAGCCCCAGATGTTCACCACTAAAACTGAAAGTAAACCTTATTGAATCCGCATGGAACTTTGTCACAACTTTCCTGCCTTGCTCTAATTTATCCAAAGGTCATAACTGTACACAAATGTAAAGACACTTTAACAATTCAAATATCATGCATTCATCCAAACATCTTATCATCTAGCTAGCTATGGTTTCACTACGGTGCCTATTATGGTAACACGTCAGCATAGCTATCTAAGCCCATCCAACTAGCAATCCTTGGCAACTCAGCAAAACGATTCCATGCTCATGATACAATCAACGGATGTAAAGCTAATGTTCGAACACCCCCTAACCCTTCCTGTTCCATGAGGTCACGAATCGCTCTCCTTCACATTGAAACCGCACCTCTTAGCATCTGACCGAACGATCACAAATCCAGTGACCACAGTTTGCAGGCACAGTTTGGCAAATTACATTTTTCAATTCTGCACTTAAAAAAATATGGAACCATTCTCAGCTCTCCATGTGAAATATGCAAAAGGCACGTAAAAGGCTGATGGAGCTGCAGGGGCAGAGTTAAGGACAATATTCCTGCTCGCACAATATATCTCCAGGCTTAGTTTATACCACTACTGTTGACGGCTACCTCCACCCCACACTCTGACTCTCCGTTCCTCACGCCTTTGGAGGAAGGGAAATTTTTCTAATGTCGTTCCTAAACCCCACTGTGCGAGGGGACTGGGAGCTCGGGATGCCGCGTACAGAAATGCAGCCTTGGATTGTCTGGAGTTGTTATTTATTTTTTAATGGGCATGACCCAGATGAGACGGGCAGCGAACAATCGGATTATCCTGCGGGGAGGGGTTGAAGGAACATCATAGCATTATCCAGAGAAGAGATGCCTGCTTTTTGCTGCTGTGTTCTGCGTAATTGTAATCTGCATAATGATCTGTGCTGGGTAAAAGAGTCTGGACGGTGTTGGTTGGCTTGGTAAACTGAGGCTATAGTGCTAAAAGAATCTGCACGGTCCCGATCACCCTGAGAAGCTGAGGCCAGCCATTGGCACTAACTGTGGTGGGACGCTATCCCCGGTGAGTGGAGGAGTCGTGTGGCCATCACAGGGTGGTGGAGGTGTTGCCGGAGGTGGAAGCAAAGGAGGACCCCCGTCCATAGCGGGAGACAAACTCTTTGCTGATGAGGCCGTGGTAGACCAGGATCTTAAGGAAGCTGTTTCGGAACTTCTGCCCGATGAAGGCATAGATGAGCGGGTTGATGCAGCTGTGCGTGAAGCCCAGAATCTGGGTGACAGACAGGGCCGCATCGATCTGGTTCCGCCGGTGGCAGGTCTCAGCGATGGCACGGGTCCTCATCATGGTGTCTACCACCAGCGTGATGTTGTAGGGCAGCCAGCAGACCAAGAAGACCAGCACCACGGCCAAGATGACCTTCATGGCCTTCTGCTTCTGGCTGTTCTTGGTCTGGAAGAGGGTCTTCACCGTGATGCCATAGCAGAAAAGCATGATCAGCAAGGGAAGGATGAAACCAAAGGTCTGGGGTAAGATCCGCAACACCACCCGCCACTTGGCTGTGTTCTCCTCCCCAATCCGCTCATAGCAGACCATGCCGTTGTGCGGCGGCCAGAAGGCCTCGCGGAAGAGGAGGATGGGCAGGGAGAGCATGATGGAGAAAACCCATATGCCCAAACAGACAAATTTAACCCAGTGCCTCTTCTCGGTGGCTGCCCGGGTGGCGTAGACAATGGCGAGGAACCGGTCGACGCTAATGCAGGCCAGCAAGAGGATCCCACTGTAGAAGTTGACCTCCTGCAGGACCGAGATGGCTTTGCACATGAAGGTGCCGAAGATCCACTCGTGGGCTCGGTAGACGGCCCAGAGAGGCAAGGTGAAGGCGAAGAGGAGGTCTGCGATGGCCAGGTTCAGGAGATACACGTCGGTCACCGAGCGGTTCTGCCGGTTGTAGCTGATGACCAGCACCACCAGGGAGTTACCCACCAGGCTGAGCAGGAACACCAGGCAGTAGACCACCGCCACCACGTACTTGTTGATGTTCAGGTTGTCGGGCTTGCACGGGGCAGCTGCGGCGCTGGGGTTGACGGTGTTGTAGTCGGTGTAATTGTAGCCTTTGAAGAGGTCAGAGAAATCGCCATCGAATATCAAGTCACCCATGCTGGAAGAATCGCTCTGGGCCTGTTCGGGTGATAAGGAAGGGGGGGAGAGAGAACACAATTCAGCAAGTCGTCAAAAGCAGGATGTTCACCGTGTCCTGAACGTGCAGCGAGGGGGCTGCACGGCCAGGCCGGCTGCTCTCGTGGTTAGATGTTCACTTACAGCTCCAGAGAGCCGCGTTCAGCTCCTGGGTCTGCCATGGACCCTTGTGCAAATTGTCTGGCTGGTAACTGGAGGTCGTGGGTCAGGACCGGGGAAGGTCCCTAAAGGTGGGAGGGGCCACTCATGCCTGAACTGTGGCCCCGCCCCCCATGCTGCCACTTCCCCTGAGGCCCCACCCCTGTGCCGCCCCTTCGCCCAAGGCCCCGCCCTTGCGCCACCTCTCCCCCCAAGACCCCATCCTCCCGCCACTTGCTCCTCTGTCCCCCTCCCATCGCTCACCTTTACGGCCAGTAAAAAATGGGAGAACATAGCGCTCCCACTTTTTTAAAATGGGGGGGCCCTGGCCCCCTGCCCCCTCTTCCCCCTGTTCCGGCACCCCTGTCATGGGTTCACTTCCCTGTCCCATAGATGTGTTTGTGAGGATCAGCCCGTAAGCATCTGGAAGGCTCCCAATGGGACTTACACACCTGACTATCTCTGAGGAGCTGGGCCTCCGAAACAACAGCGAGTGAGGCGGTATAAGCAGTTTCCAGGTGTAGTCAAGGTGTGCGCACCCGGAATGCGTTACACCGTGAACGCTGGATCGCACCCTGAATACTGCGCACAGGTCTGGTTGTCCCAGCCCAAAAAGGCTAGATTAGAATTGGAAAAGATACCGAGAAGGGCAACAAAAATGATGAGGGGGATGGAACGGCTTCCGTACGAGGAGAGATTAATAAGACTCGGACTTTCCAGCTTGGAAAAGAGATGGCTACGAGGAGATATGGTAGAGATCTATGAAACCATTACTGGTGTGGAGAAAAAGAATAGGGAGCTGTTATTTATGGCTTCACATAACACAAGACCCAGGGGACACCCAAAGAAATGAATAGGCCGCAGGTTTAAAGACAAACAAAAGGAACCATTTCTTCACACAACGCCCAGTCAACCTGTGGAACTCCTTGCCAAGGGATGTTGTGAACGCCAAAATGATAACAGGGTTCAAAAAAGAAAATGAGTTCATGGAGGATAGGTCCACCAATGGCTCATAGCCCAGATGGTCGGGGTGCAATCCCATATTGTAGGTGTCCCAAAGCCTCTGACTGTCAGAAGCTGGGAGTGGGCAACGGGATGGATCACTCGATGATTGCCTGGTCTGTTCATTCTCCCTGAAGCACCTGGCATTGGCCACTGTCAGAAGACAGGATCCTGGACCATTGGTCCCACCAAGTATGGCCGTTCTTACGTTCTAGATGAACGGATGGATGGATGCAAGTTTCTGGTCTTTCCAACCCTTATGGAAAAAGCTCTGTATAGAATTTAATCAGGAACAGCTCAATGGGGTTCTAAAGAAATGACTTTAAAACCTATACAATTTAAGAGAGAATAAGATCCTTTTCTATAATTTATTTTTTAAATCATCAGGCTGTAGAATTCTGGAGCAGCTGTATCGTTTTCACTATCAAATGCGATAGGGTGGTTAAAAGAGACCCTGCGGTTACGTTGATTTATATCAGCTGAGGATCTGGCTCACCGTTTGAATTCCCCATAGACTTTTGTGTTAAAACTTCCGAATAGATGCCACAGACTTTGGCTGTAAAATGGGGATAACCACACTTTCCGACCTCCCGGGGGAGCTGTGAGAAGAAAGCCATTAAAGTTCATGAAGTGCTCAGACTCTGTGGTGATGGGGGGGGGGGGGGGCAGATAGGTAGCTAAGACAGAGACAAAATAACAAGGATCTTACCTGCTAGAAAAGGGAATCTTTAAAGAAAGCTCCTCAAAGCAAGCCACGTTCTCGTTGCAGTTGTTCTTACACATACACTGATGTAAAAATAAAAAACCCCAGAGTCCTTTCTTCCAGGCAGTGGGGCCAGTAAAAGAAGTCCCCTAAACACATATAACCTCTTTTCCTCTTTAAGGAAAAATTAGAACTGTTACAAAGGCTCTTTGGGGTGTACCATGTAACATTTAATTTACACAATGGGTGTAAATTGCAGCCAGGGAGGGTTCGGTTGGACATTAGGGAAAACTTCCTAACTGTCAGGGTGGTTAAGCACAGGACTAATTGTCCAAGGAGGTGGTGGAATAGCTGTCACTGGAGATTGTTAAGAGCAGGTTAGACACACACCTGGCAGGGATGGTCTAGATAATACTTAGTCCTTCCACGAGTGCAGGGGACTGGACTAGACGACCTCTCATGGTCTCTTCCACTCCTGCGATTCTATGTGGATAGAAAGGGGAGGGGCCACAGAGTTCCAGCACTAGGCTGTGGGACACTCAGACGGGTGGGCCCTGGTATTAGTGGTTTGGTTCTTCTTAGATAAAAGGGGCTGCTACTGTGATGATTTAAAAAAATTATCTCATATGGACAGATATTGTTAAACTAGCAGGAGTGCCAAAGGGCCTGGGGGGAATGCCAAGTTGTGCTTTTTTAAGTAAATGTTTTGAGCACCTCTATGCAGCCTTTTAACAAAGAAGTCCTTTCTCCTGAGTGTGCATTGGACATTGGAGTTAAAGAGACCTTAACAAAAAGAAATCTGTAAACAAGCTGAGTAGAAATC
The DNA here is from genome assembly GCF_965140285.1 of Lepidochelys kempii. Taxonomy (NCBI): domain Eukaryota; kingdom Metazoa; phylum Chordata; order Testudines; family Cheloniidae; genus Lepidochelys; species Lepidochelys kempii. The sequence continues at coordinate 2,396,151 of NC_136390.1, forward strand.
CCTGCCCCTCTTGGTGGCTGCAGCTTTCAATGTCTTATACCCTGTGAAGTCATCACATCACTAGCTCGCCCGACATCCATAAAACTTGACATCCGTAAAGACTCCCAGGGTAGAAAAAACCTGAGTTTCTAACTTTCAAAAGCCAGCAAACCACCACCTTCTACAACAATCTTTTCCGCCTTCTTGATAGACGATAAAAAAAAAAAAAAGAGCACAAGTCCCGTTTCCCCCTCTTTCCAGGATCTCTTTTAAGATTCTGGGGTACATAACACTACCCCCACCGCCCACCCCGATATCAGCTCCATGCAGAAAAACATGATTTGGCCATTTTCCCTCCCGACCCTTCCTCCTGCCACGTGAAAACCCCTCCCTACCTATAAAAGTCAATGAAATCCATTGCAAACCCTTTCTCTCTCTTCGGTAAGTGCTAATATCACCTCACGCCCATCTGCGTGCCCCACATCCTGCAAGGAGTCCCACTGTTCACTGCAGGAGGGGGAGAGGAATTGGATTCATTTGGTTTTTTTTCCTCAGGCAAATAAGTACATACTGATATTGGACCCGATCTTCAGCTGGTGCGAACTGGGGTCGCTCCCGGGGAGGGGGGGATAATGGAGATATGTTGATTTAGTCAAGCTGAGGATCTGGCCTGTTAAATTCACGATGTGTCTTGGGCAGCGTCAGCAGCCTTCCCCATTGCTTGCTGCGCGTCCCTATCGTTCTCAGTAGGGACCCACTGCTCTGCTTTTCCTCTCTGACACTGCAGCCCTTCACTAACGAACGGGGGCGGCGGGTATCAGGCCAGGGCAGGCTAAGCCTCCCCAGACCCAGGCTGTGGCCCTGCCCATGCTGTGCCACGAGGCCCTGCCCTCCTTCTCCACCTGAAGCCGATGGGGCAGCCCAGGGCGGCTCTGGGGCCTGCTGGGTGGGGGGGTCAGGCCAGCGGCTTGGTCCGGCATTGGGGATGTCCCGGTGTTGGGAGGCGGGCGTCGAGCCAGCAGCTCGGCCCGGCACTGGGGCCAGCCCGGCGCTCGGGGGAGCTGGCTAGGGCATGCGGGCTGGGTCTCCTCCGGCCACAGCGGGGGTGGGAGGGCATTTGGGGCTCTGGCAGGCGGGGGTGCTGGGTCTTGGGGGTGTGGGGGGGTCCACCTCCTGCCCGCTCTAGTGAACCTATCAAAGTAACTCACTCTGCCTGGACTTTAGCCAACACCACTTTGGAAAAAACATGCACAAAATGATCCAGCCTGTCCTCAAGATAGTTTCTCAAAGTGGCCACCTGCTGCAGGTGGATTTCCTGATCCAGAACCACGTCCGGATTGACCCCTGAAAAGGAGGTTGGTGAGCCTGGCCTTCTGCTGAAATACGACATTCTCCTGGGGCAGAAAAGGGCCCAGCTCCGTGTAACACAGCCTTGTGCTTGGTCCATGGCCACTGCACTCCGGGCGTGGCTGTCTGTTCAAAGCAGTTGTGGACGTCTGACTGGCTGAACGAGCGGGAAACGGCTGTTGAGATGGTCTAGGGGGTACTTAATCCAGCGTGGGAGCGGGGGCCAGACAACCTCTTGAGGTCCCTACTCCCTACACAGCTATGATTCGGTGATCTAAGTGGGAACACATATATAACTTATTTGTCCTCTCCTGCAGGCATGAGATCAAAAAAAGCCACCAAATGGGCATCCACGGAGCAGATGCAGCTTGGGAGCATGCCTTTCTGCAAATGCAGCCCCTGCTCGGAGGCGAAACTGCCCATTGTAAAGTACTCGGGTCCCTCCTCATGGATCGCACCGTCCATCCTGGGCGGCATGTTCTCAGAGTCACCGAATATGAGTCATACCCTTCACTGTGGGGCTGCTCCGGTAAATATTGTCTGTGGAAACATTGCAGCAATACGGGGAAATCGAAGACAACAACTCAGGCGTGTTACCTCCGGTGAGCAATTTTGTGTAACAGGAAACGGGAGCCTTTCTCAACCTGCCCTCAGACACAGGCCCCGTTCTCGGCACAGTCCACGCTCGCCCCAGGATGGAATTTGGCTTTATTAGCACAGAAAACAAGACGGAGAGAAAATAAACACCAGCTCAAATGAGGGCTGCTTCTTCCGGTTCCTCCCTCAGGGCCGCTCAGCCCACACCCTAGATTCTCTCTGCTCTATCTCCCGTTGTGTTACCTGTCTCACTGACTCGGCAGAACCCATTTAGCCTTTCCCCCCAGCCGGATCAACACTTGCCCACGGAGTGTGATGTTCCAGGCAAACACGCTGGCTTGCTACAAGCTACTCTGCCATCTGTGTGGGCTAGATCCTCAGCGTCTGTAAACCAGCATAGCTCCAAGGAGGCCAATTCACCGCATCACAGGATCCAGCCCTACTTTTTAACCCTTTGTGGGAATCATTCCTTTAAGCCACGTGCAAGTGCAAAAGACAGAGATGGGCTGAGACGGCATGTTCCAAACTGGACTCAGAGCCAAACTTTTTTAAAGTTTGGGGGTGTTTGGATCAGGGCAAAGGGCTGGTTTGCCCAACTGCCAAGCTGGTTATGTTTATTCTGTGGATGATGGAAACCCCCAGAGACCCTAGCTGAGACTCTAGCCGGTTGTGCCAGGGGCTACACAGACCCCCCGCTTAAGTGCCCCTCCCCCAGGCTGAGCACCGCACAGAGACTCAGCCAGGAAAGCTGCTCCACCTCTTCCCCTTTAGACCGTTCTCAATGGAAAATGGCCTTTTCCTGAAAATGGGTGTGTGTGTGTGAAACTTTTCATTTTCCCCCACAAAACCCAGAACTGGACCCTCCCCCCACTTCTTTTCCTTTTTCCATTTTGCCCCTTAATAAAGGGAAGAAAGCCAAAAAGGCAGGGAAGGGGGTTGGGGAATATAAACCAAACCCCACCCCTTCGGCCTGCCGTCGCTTTGGGGTGGGAGCTTTGGTAACAGCTACGGTTCCTGTCCGTTTACAGCCCTAGACAAATATTAACGATACAGGGCAATTGCCCCGGCATGTTCTCATGTGACAGCCACCATCTGGGTTGATACACCAGGGATTGAACCGGGAGCTTCTAAAGCCACCCTCTGTGCCCAGGAGGCTGTTACAGACTCCGATCACCCGCAGACTGACCCAGCCTGGGCTACGTAACACCCGCTCCCCAGTGGCTTATGCATCACACCATCCTGGCTCACGCCCCTCTAGCCGAATATTGATGGACCCACCAGATTCCACAGGGCTGAACCGACGGTTAGGCTTTGCCATGGAACGGTGCCCAGGATCTGAGCTCCCCTTCCAAAAACTGACCTTTCAAGCCCTCTGGTGGTGAAGACCCACCCCCCCCCGACCCTCATCCCTCTGCTCACAGGTCTTTTCAAACCCTTCCAATTTAAGGGCCAAATTTGCAAAAGCTAGGTGCCCAAGTCAGATCCCATGGCTAGATGGAGTTACCACAACGTAGGAGCAAAACTGGTTGGAAAACCGCTCCCAGAGAGGAGTTATCAGTGGTTCACAGTCAGGCTGGAAGGACAAAATGAGTGGGGTCCCGCAGGGATAGGTTCTGGGTCCCGTTCTGTTCAATATCTTCATCTATGATTTAGATAATTGCATGGAGGGTACACTTGTGTAGTTTGCGGATGATACCAAGCAGGGAGGGGTTGCAAGTGCTTTGGAGGACAGGATTAAAATTCAAACTGACCTGGACAAAAACTGGAGAAATGGGCTGAAGTCAATAGGATGAAATTCAATAAGGACAAATGCAAAGTCCTCCACTTAGGAAGGAACAATCAGGTGCACCCATACAAACGGGGCAGTGACTGCCTAGGAAGGAGCGCCGCGGAAAGGGATCTGGGGGTCAGAGTGGATCACAAGCTAAAAATGAGTCAACAGTGACTGTTGCAAAAAAAGCAAACATCATTCTGGGATATATTAGCAGGAATGTTCTAAGAAAGAAAGGAGAAGTAATTCTTCTACTTTATTCCGTGCCGATTAGGCCTCAACTGGAGTATTGTGTCCAGTTCTGGGTGCCACATTTTAGGAAAGATGTGGACAAATTGGAGAAAGTCCAAACGAGAGCAACAAACAGGGCCGGCTCTAGGTTTTTTGCTGCCCCAAGCAAAAAAAATTTTGCCCCCCTCCCTTTTTAGCTTTTACACATGTGGATGCCCCACCAGCCCAACTCCACCCCTTCCCCGCCCAATTCCAACCCCTTCCCCAAATCCCCGGCCCCACCTCCTCCCTCGGGCACCCCGCATTTCCCCTCCTACCCCTCCCTCCCAGGCTTGCTGTGCAAAACAGCTGTTTCACGGCAAGCCCGGGGGGTGGGGGGAGAAGCGGAGCGGCGGGAGCGTGCTCAGGGGAGCAGGCGGAGGCGGAGCAGAGGCGAGCTGGGGTGGGCGGGGGCGCAGGGAGCTGCCGGTGGGTCACCCACCAATTTTTCCCTGTGGGTGCTCCAGCCCCGGAGCACCCAGGGAGTCGGCGCCTATGATGGCCGGCGCCAGAATGCCGCCCCTGGAAACGTGCCGCCCCACGCACGTGCTTGCTTTGCTGGTGCCGAGAGCCGGCCCTGGCAACAAAAATGATTAAAGGTCTAGAACGATGGTTTTCAGCCTGCGGTCTGCAAACCCCTGGGGGTCCGTGGACTAGATGTAAGATTTCCAAAGCGGTCCACTCCTCCATTCGAAATTTTTTAGGGGTCCGCAAATGAAAAAAGGTTGAAAACCACCGACCTAGAAAAGATGGCCTGTGAGGGAAGATTGAAAACACGGGGTTTGTTTAGCCTGGAGAAGAGAAGACTGAGGGGAAACATGAGAACAGTTTTCAAGTGCATAAAAGGCTGTTACAAGGAGGAGGGAGGTAAATTGTTCTCCTTAACCTCTGAGAATAGGACAAGCAGCAATGGGCTTCAATTGCAGCCAGGGAGGTTTCGGCTGGACATTAGGAAAAACGTCCTGTCAGGGTGGTTAGGCCCTGGAATAAATTGCCCAGGGAGGTTGTGGAATCTCCATCCTTGGAGATTGTTAAGAGCAGGTTGGACAAACACCTGTCAGGGATGGTCTAGATAACACTTAGTCCTGCCTTGAGTGCAGGAACGGGACTAGACGGCTCTCGAGGTCCCTTGCAGTCCTACACCGCTCTGATTCTCTCAGTCAACGCCCCCAGATGCATCAAGAGTCGATTGCACCTGCACAACAGGTGGGCTTCTGGGTCCACTTGCAGACACAGTTGTTCATTTCCCTTGTGCACAACTGGTAGTGTGCACAGGCAGGGCTGTAAGGCAGGTCCCCCTTGGTACCGTTTTGCCAGCTTGGACCTACGGGCCTAGCAGTCTATGCTGCATCCTGGATCTTAGAAAGTGGAGGGGGAATGGGTGACAATGGAGGTTCCCCCTGCATTAGCTGTCACCCTGGAAATGGCTCAGCAGCAGCACTGAGCCACAGATAATCTGGTTTCTCCAGTTCTTCTGCCACCTGATGTGGCACGGTCCTGCCCTGGGGTCCCACTGGGATGGGAGTTTGAAGCCCAGAAGGGCCCACTCTGACTAGTACCCTGAGTTCCAGCATAGCCCAAATGACAGACCCTCCCCCAGGGTTTCCTGAATCCAGCCCAGACCTTCTCTCTGAGCTTGAGCGGATCTTTTTGCAAGACATCTACGCTTGATGTAAAGACTCCAAAATCTACCCCATCCCGAGGCGGGTTGGTCCCATGGCTAATTACTGTGAAGGAGGGAGTTATAGGTATTATTTTTGTAAGTGTCCTGCATGCCTCAGTTTACCTATGACCCTGCCTGACTGCAGCAAGATAAACCCAAGGAGGCGCTTAGGGGAGAGTAGGGAATGAACCAATGACAGAGATAAGGCTCCTTCAGGGAGCCATGCGGAGGAGTTGGTCTGAGCCCAAGTCCCACTGTGACGCAAGTCCAAGACCAGGGTTTTTGCAGTGCGGATGCAGCTCAAGCCTCAGTTGCCCGACTCATGTCCAGAGAGGCCACCAATGCTATCCCACAATCCCCTGGACCTGTGTTTCCTGGCCCTTCCACCCCAAAACTACCCCCTCAATTCCCGGGCACCTGTTCAAACACAGCCGCGTGGCGTTTAATCCTCTCCCACTTGAGACCCGGACCCAGCCATTCCCACACCAGGAGCGCTGCCTAGTGGCTGATGGTGTGGGAGCCGGCTCTACCCAGCCCTTCTGCGGGAAGCGTTGCCCCAGACAACCTGATCATTGCTAAGAGAATGAAAAGCCCCCAGGCCTCTGCCCCGCTGTGCGGAGAACACAGCGACCCCGAGAATGAAGGGGAGGGAGGTCTCCCTCTTGGCCAGGCTTCAGGTGGGGCTACCTGCACCCAGGGGACTCCCCTCCGCCCCCCGCCATGTCCAAAGGGCCGGGGAAGGGAAGATGCATCTCGCCCACAATAAAAACAAGAACTTGTTTCTGCTGATGCTAGTGATTGTAGAGACTTGGTCTTTTTTCAGCCCTCCCTGCACCTTCCTGTTTCCTTGTGTGGATGGCAACGGGCATTGCTAGGCAGCGAGTCCCCTGCAGTGTGCCCGGGGGCATGCAAGGGGTGCCAGCCCCACCCCCACCAGGGCAGGGACAGGAGCCAGGATCACAGCGAGTGGGTGCACGTGGAGTAGTAGGATTTTATGTTTGTATTTTGTATAATTTAAAGTAAAAAACAAAGAATGACATAATTCTGTAGCCTGTAGTCAATGGACTGGTGTATGATTTGATCATATCCTGCCAGGCCCCCTTTTTGAACAGCAGCAAGGAACGGCCTAATGGGCCATTTGGTAAAGGTGCATCAGGCGGAATCTGCGTCTAGGCTGATTTCAAGGCAGTGACAGACGTTTTCAGGTCACTACTTTGTTGTGGGTTTAGCATTTTAAAAGAAGTGAAAGAATGCCGGGATTGTTTTCCTGTGCATTGCAACTTGATGTTCCTGTTTAAAAGGTTCTGTGTAAATTAATTCTGTTTTGTGTGTGAATGAGGAATGTAAAGAGCTAAGTGTAAAAGGCCATTGCCGAACTAAGCGTATGAGGAAGGAACCAGAGACAGACACAAGGGTGCCAGGAGGCTGCAACACGCCCCTATGGAAATGTTAAAGGAGGGCAAATGAACAACTTTAAAAATAAGGCAGGCACTTACTGATGGGGACAAACTAGCTGATGTTTGAATTCTTTGCAGAAAAGAACATCCTGAAACCTGGGCACGAGGCACTGCTTCACCACCAAAATTTTAACCCGCAAAACAGAAGACTCCAGTGTCAGGTCTGGCTTTACCTGCTTCTGGGAGCTTTCAGCGCCCAGGTGATTAAAGCAATCATGAAAACAAACGCAGCCCTCCTTATAATGCCTGGGAAGGGGAGGTGGGACCTAAGGTTCACCTTATAAACACCACAGGAATACCAAACCACTGGGAAATAGGGGTTAAAATAAAGGGTCCCACTGGGAATACGACCACTGGGAGTTCCACCTATCCACAATTACCATATCCGTAAAATAACCCTGTTAAAGACAGAAACAACCCTCCCAGTCAGTGTGGGGTACTGTCCAATACCCCGTAGTGAATTGAACCTATGGTTCCCAGGCACATGCCCCAGAACCTGGACCAAAGAATATGCATTCGAAAGAGGTACCCCAATTAAAATAAAGACAACAAAATTGTTTGTGACTCAAAGTAATCCAGTAAAAGTCTTGTTAAATCCACAATTAGCAAAAATAAAAATGGCTATAAATTGGACTCACCAACAATCCGTAAAGACAAAGAGATAAAAGGGGAGCCCGCTCCCCAAATTGACCCTGGGATCCTTTTGGCTACCCCAGGTTACGGGTCAATAAGCTAAAATAAAAAAGGGGTATTAAATACCCAGGAGTGCACGACATAAAGCCCTCAGAAACGGGTGTGCGTGTCCCTACCTGTCACCACAGAACCCTGCAGAAAGGCCACACCGTCGGGAACACGTGAACAGAACAAACTAAAGAAAGTGACTCCGTTTTTACACCAAACGCAGAGGGAGGTAGGGAAGCTCGTCATTCAAATATCACAGGCCAATAAAAACATGCTAAAAACTGCTAAGTCTAAAGAAGACCTGCCAGCCTGTCATTGGGATGGCGTTTTTACAGGCTGGTCCCTGACCTCTAAGGGCATGTTGTCTATCACGGTTCCCATTACTAGTTGTATTAATATTGTCCTGTGTTTGCTGGCTCGGAATATGTTGTATGCGCTGTTAAATTGAAAACGTTTGTTAAATTACAACCACACGCTCAAACGCTCGCGCAGTCGATTGCTATGAAATAGTTGTATAAAGTGTGACCCTCGCAAGAATTGTTCTTAAGGGGCCAAAGGAGGGACATGCAGTAGTAGGATTTTATGTTTGTATTTTGTATAATTTAAAATAAAAAAGGAAGAATAGTGGAATAATTCTGTAGCCTGTAGTCAATGGACTGGTGTATGATTTGATCATATCCTGCCAGGCCCCTTTTTTGAACAGCAGCAAGGAACGGCCTAATGGGCCATTTGGTAAAGGTGCATCAGGCGGAATCTGCGTCTAGGCTCATTTCAAGGCAGTGACGGACTTTTTAAGGTCGCTACTTTGTTGCAGGTTAGTCTGTATTCCCAGAAAGAACAGGAGGACTTGTGGCACCTTGGAGACTAACCAATTTATTTGAGCATGAGCTTTCCTGAGCTACAGCTCACTTCATCGGATGTTTAGCATTTTAAAAGAAGTAAAAGAATGCCGTGATTGTTTTCTTGTGCACTGCAACTTGTTCCTGTTTAAAATGTTCTGTGTAGATTAATTCTGTTTTGTGTGTGAATGAGGAATGTATGTGTAAAGAGATAAGTGTCAAGGCTGTGGCTGAGCCAGATCTATGAGAAAGGAACTGGAGACAGACGCAAAGGCGCCAGGAGGCTGCAACACGTTGCCCCTCAGCGGTCCTGGATCTCAGGAGCCATTGCCAGGAAGCCTGCTCCAGCCTAAGCACAAACCATGGCGAAAATACCCCAGAGATTTAATCACTGTCAGTAACATCGCTCAACACAACTGAACACACCTGCTCTTGAGTTCTCTGTGGCCTCCAGTCAGTGCTGCCCCCAGGCTGTTAACTCTCGCATCTGTGTCTAGTACAGGGGTCCCCAAACTGTGGGGCATCGGGGGGGGGGAGGGGGTAGCAGGTCCCGGGCCAGCCCCGACAGGGGGTATGAAGGGAGAGCCACTCAGCCCCACCCCAGCCCCCGGCTGCAACTGCGGCCCTGGCTCCGCTCCCAGCCCCAGCTCTCGGCCCCCAGACCCCGTTCCTGGCCGCGGCTTGGCCCCCGGTCCCCACTCTTAGCCACTGGTCCCTCTCCCAGCCCCTGCTCCACTCCTGGCCCCCAGCAGCAGCCCCTGGCCTCCTGCTGCGACTCTGCTCCTGGCCAGGGCGGGGAGGCCGCGGACACAATCCATTATGGGGGGTGGGGGAGAGGAAAAGTTTGGGCACCGCTGGTCGTTGTGAAGCAGGGCTAAGCGGAGGTGGGGCAGATTCACAGGACTTATGGCACGGGGGGAATTTCACCTGACCTCAAGCTGTTCAGCGGGGGCAAACCAGACTTCAGTCTAAGCCCGACTCGCCAGCAGACACAGGGTGAGATGGTGGCCAGGGGACCTGGGTTAAACTCCAGGCTCTCTCACAGACACTGTAGCTACGTCCCCACGGCAATAAAAAAACCCACCGCATCGACTTTCAGAGCCTGGCTCAGCTGACTTGGGCTGGTGGGGCTCAGGACACCGGGCGAAAAGCGGCCGTGTAGCTATTCGGGCTCGGGCTGGAGCCGCCCTCTGAGATCCCACGGCCGGTGGGAGGGTCTCAGAGCCTAAGCTCCGGCCCGAGTCCACACGTCTACACTGGAATTTTACAGCCCTGCCAGCCCGGGCCAGCCACAGCCATGGTGCGGGTCTTTCACCTTGGCGTAGAGGTACCTGCGTGAAGTCACTTCCACCCAGCTCCTCGCAGGTGCCGAGATTTCAGGACAGGCTCCCCCTGAAATCAATGGAAGCTCGGCGCCTAGGTACCTCTGCAGCTCTAGGCCTCAGTTTCTCTTTGGGGCTGAGAGCGGATGGTCCTGCCGTATTCTTGTGAAACGCAGCAGGAACCCCTCTGCTCCCCAGCCGCTCTGGCTCAGCTCCCTGTGTGTCCACATGAGATCACGACACCGCCGCCCACACAGGGGAAGAGGAAGAGAAATGCACTGAAGTGGGAGGTGGGCAATAGTGCAGTGATAGGACAGTGTCCTACAGCAGGAGGAAATTGCAGCCTGATGTAAGATCTCAGCTCTAGTTAACCCATTAGGGCGAATACGCCCCACCGCATCTGCGTGAAATAAGCCCTTTGCCGAGGCACTGGCCGGTTCCGGAGCCAGGCTAGGGAGCTGGGGCTGGCGGGACGCCTGCCGCGTGAGCTCTGGTTTAATCCCCAGCGTTGGCCAGTCGTACAGGAAGCCCTGACCATCTGTACTGGGGCAGGCAGCCGTGGGAGCCCCTGTACAGGGAGGGGCCACCTGTAAGCGTGGCGGGGGTGGGGACTGAGCGCCCAGGGGATTGGAGAGACTTGGGCGGGTTCCTAGCTTCACAAGAGACCTTGGTGCTATGTGATGGGATGGGGGGCATCCATCAGAGGCAGGGGAGCTGCCCGGGGTGGTTTGTGGCCTGGGGAGACACCGTGGGGATGAGGTGCAGGGAGTGGAAGGTGCCAGAGGGGAGGGAAAACACTGTGCACCTAGAATAACCCCGGGGGCTGTTACTGAGTTCACACCAGGGACTGATCCTGGACCGCAGCCTGAGGGGGCCCAGCTCCGGGCCAGGGCTCGCATGGGGAAGCCTCACCCAAGGCCGCAGAGCAGAGGATTTGCTCTTTCGTATTCCTGCCGCGTTGGCACCCTGCAGGCCCCATTGCGACCCACGGCGCTGGGCACTCTGTGAAGATGCAGGGCCTTGCCTGAGGGGCTCCTAGCCAACAGCGTGTTCACGCCCACTTCCCTGAGCACCGGGCATGAGGAGCCCTCCCAGGACAGGTGTGGGGCAGGCAGGAAGGGGTCTCCTGTGCCTGGGCTCCCTACATCCAGCTTCCCCATTTCCCAGCCCAGAACCACACGGTTTCACTGGGTCGGGGCGGCAGAGAAGGCTGGGCCCAGATTTCACTTTATGCACGAAATTGACGTGTAACTGTTTGAAGGCCAGTGTTAATCCTGCAACACTCCCCCCGGCCCCACATATGCAGGGCTCCCCCCACACCAGTGAAGGGTCTCTGTGCAGGATGGGGTACTCAGCCCCGTCGGGCACACAACTGACTCCTGTAAACACCTCATCTGGCGCTGTCCATTTCCCATCCCCCTAGACGGACGGACACTGGGTCACGTTCTTAAACACAGGCCATTTTGTGGGGGAGATCCCCAAGGGAATAACCACAGCCGCTGGGAACAGAATCCCTGTGGGAAAAGAACAGCGGCTCATCCTGAAAAGGCTGAAGCCAGGTGGTCTGATATTCCACCCCGGGGGGCGGGGGAGGTCTCCTGGGGGGACACTGAGAGCCATGGGGCAGCAAGCATGGCTGGGGTTGAAATCCTCCCTGTGCAGGGGGCCAGCATGAGGTTATGCATCAATGACATCCCACATAGGTACTGGGGTGAAGGCAGAAGCTGAGAGGGGAAGACAGGGGTGGACGTCTCCAAAATTGCCCTGGTCTGTACGCTTTCCCTGTAGCTCTGCTAGTGGCCCCTGTCGGAGGCAGTCCTGGGCTAGATGGACCGTTGGCCTGACCCAGTCTGCCAGCTCGGATGTTCTTATGTTAATTGCACCCTGAGTGTGACTGGCCTGTGGGACACGTTTGCTGCAGGAGACGAATCCAGCAGCCACAAAACAGAACCTGACAAGTCCTCTTCCTAAAACGCTGGGGCACAATCAGCAAAATCCTGGCTATAAATGTTTTGGGTCCAGTGCCCCGTGCAAGGGGGCCCCACCTGGAATCATTATAATAACCCCCCACCTCCCCCCCTGCCCCGACTGTAAGGAAAGACAAGAGCATCGCCTTACCTTCTGTCAGCGGCCACCTTCCCCACGTCCTGCCCAGAAGTTCTCCACAGCAGCAGCTTTATACCAAGTTAGGAGGAACCGGCATTGCAAAACCCAGCCCCAAACGAGAAGGGAAGACAGAGGCTCCGATTTATACCTCCAGGGCTGCAGGGCAGAGAGGCCGGGGAGAGAGCAGTCACCACAAAAGCAGAAGTTGTGACTGCTGCTCTAATGCTGTCACACCTGGGCTGTCCCTCAAGGGGCCGCTCTCGCTGACCCCGGGGGAGCCGGCGGGGCGCTGGTCCCACCAGGAGCGGGGGTCCACCCGCGCGGGACAGGCCAGGGAAGAACAGGGATGGACCAACCTCTCCAGCTCCGCACGCTGCCAGACGGAAGCAGAGCGAGATCCCAGGGCTGGAGGCTGGAGCCCGACAAATCCAGACGGGGAAGGAGGCGCACGTTGTTAACCCAGAGGGTAATTCACCACTGGGACAGCTCACCTGGAGCATGGGGAATCTCCGCCACCTGGAGCCTTTCCAGCCAGCCTGGCTGCCTTTCTAAGAGAGCCGCTCCAGCTCCCCCAGAGTGGAATCCCTGGGCAAGGCTCTCTGGGCCCTGCTGGCCTTTGACCTATCAATCTGGGAGGCAAGGCGCAGTTAGACGATGGGCCCCGAACCAAAAACCCAGAGTGGCGGGTCCCCAGCCCCACCCACCATACTTAGCTCTTAGGTGGTGCCTTTCATCAGCAGGTCTCAAAGTGCTTTGCACTGGAGATCAGTATCACCATCCTCACGTTACAGCTGGGGAAACTGAGGCACAGGATGGCAAAGTGACTTGGCTAAGGTCACCCAGCAAATGAGTGGCAGAGCCAAGAACAGAACCCAGGTTGCTCACATCCTAATCCAGGGCGCTGTCCACTGGGCCACACTGCCCCCTAGCTATTGGATAGGGAGGAAATAGAAGATGCTGGTGCAGCCCCTGGGCAAAGGGTCTGTGCTGTGTCGTACCCAGTGGCCAACAGCCAGCTGGGGCCAGCCAGCACAGAGATTGAGGTGGAGGGGTGGTGGGGTCAGAACTACAGCTGGTCTCTGCTTCCTCAGGCCCAGCGAGGGGCCTTCAAAGCAGAGCATCAATCAGAGTAGCTCTGAGGCTGCTCTAGTTTACACTGCAGGCCAGACAGGACTCTGGATTGCTCCAGAATCTGGGGCACACCCAGGTGGCTGAAAGCCAAGCGCAGGACTGGGAGAAGTGAGAATCAAACGTGTTTCTAGGTGGTCGGTTACAGGGCACGAGGAAACAAGCCACCCCAGGGATGCAGCAATCGGGCTGGAGGATGGGATCTGACCAGAGCCCAGGCACTTCCAGGAAACGGTAGCCATGAAATCAGTGACAGCCTCCCTGGGACAGCCCGTCCCGTTGGGCGCCCTGATGCTCTTTCACAACACGACCCTGTGCAGCCGCGGAGGGGTGGCGCTGTGGGTGGGCGTGTGCTGGTGTTGTTTGAAGGGGCGAGTCTAGGGCAGGCGAACGGAGGCAGTGGGTAGCGTTGCATGGCGCATGCCCACCTGCGTAATTGTCCCATGGGCTGCCTCTGCCTCCGGACCCCTGCAGTGTAACCAACTGAGGTTCTTGTAGAGCGGTCCCTGGGGATTGAACCCAGGCCTGCTAAAGCATGAGCCACCGGACTAATCCCCTGCAGGAACTGCTTGCAGAAGATGCCTCTCCTCTGTGGGCCGGTCTCTGAGAGGGACATTTTACCCTAATGAATGCACGTGGCCGCTCCTGCTTTCAACTGGGGGGCTGGGCAACTTTCCCAAGGACCCTGCAATTATTTTTCTTCTCTTTTTCCCGGAGCTCCCTCTCTGGTGCTGCAGGACCCAGCACGGATGACCGTACCCGAGGTGAGCGCTCGGCAGAGCCGAGCCTCTCCTGTGTGTGATGCATCCACCCCTGCCCCCCGCGGGGGGAGCTGCCCAAGGCCCATCCATGCCGAGTGAGTCACACAGTCTGTGGCCAGCTGGGACCGCCATGATCCTCTACTTCAGTGATGCCCAAATTCTTCCTCCTTCTTACCAGTCTGAATTTGTCTAGCTTCAACCTCCGGCCTGTGGCTTATGTCAGACCTTGTCTGCTAGACTGAGGAGCCCTCTGTTGTCAAATTTCAGTTCCTGTGGATCCACTTATAGACTGAAAAAGAGAAGTGACGTTCTCTTGGTTAAGCTAAATAGATAGAGCTCCTTCAGTCTGTCGCTACGAGGCAGGTTTGCTAATCCTTTGATCGTTCTCGGGGCTCTTCTCTGACCTCTCTCCAATTCACCAACATCCTTCTTGCACTGTGGGCCCCAGAACGGGACCCAGGATTCCAGCAGCGGTCGCACCAGGGTCGAATCCGGTGGTAATACAACCTCCCTCCTCCTGCTCAATATTGCCACCGTGCAGGGGCGGCAGGTATCGAAGGCCAGGGGAGGCTAAGCCTCCCGGAACCCAGGCTGTGGCCCCGCCCACTCTCTGCCCGAGGCCCCGCCCTCGCTCCCCTCCTCCCCTGAAGCCGGCAGACTCAGGCTGTTCGGGCCAGCGCAGCTGGGGTGGCTCGGACCAGCCGGCGCAGCTAGGGCGGGCCAGCCGGGGCTCCTCCGGCTACAGGGGGGAAGGGAAAGGGGGCTCGGGGCTCTGGCCGTGGGGGGCGCTCGGGGTTCCGGTGGGTGGGGGCAGGGTCTTGAGTGGAAGGGGGGTGTCCAGGGGGCTAGCCTTCCCAAGGGGTTCCCTCCCCAAGGGGTTCCCTCTACTGGAATGAGATCAGCCCACTGCAGGCTGGAGGAGCAGAGGGCAGTGTTTCAATAGGCCTGAAGAAGCAGCGATGGACCTAGGCCCCTGCGACTCAGACACTTGCCTTTAGTCCCGCGAGGAGCCCCCTGAGTCCCGATGGCAAAACCAGCCTCGGGGCTAATTCAAGAGGCGGCGTTCCTGGGCTCACGCCCAGCTGGTAACTCTGGCTCAGGGCAGGATCCCCAGCATCCCCCTCCCTCGGTTCCTACCGTCTCCTCTGCTGGCTCACGCCCACGGCAGGTGCTCCGTGTTTAGATGTGGAACCGGATTGGTACAGCGGTAGCAGGGATCACACCCGCAGCTGCTAGCTCTGAGGGCACAAGCCTCTGGCTAGCTCCACACCCGGCCCCGGGGCTCGGGGGGGGTGGGGGCGGGGGGAATGAGACAGGCGGGGGGGATCTAGAGCCCAGCGTCTCCCAACCATCACAAGGTTTGTTTGAGCTGATGGGGGGCGGGCGAGCCCGGGGCAGGCCGGGGTTCAGCAGTGAGTGCATGGCACTGGAAACGACGCACTCAGACCGAGGGGAGTTGGGATCCTGCCGCTGCAGCCCAGAAAGGGAAACCAGGAGCCAGCATCGGTGCTGGTCCACCTCGGTGCGGCCTCGTCTGCACGGACTAAGGTCAATCCACCAGGGGAAGGATTTAACATCACTTCTCCCTGCCCTTGCAATCAATGGTCTAGTTATTCCATAGACCTGCCGCAAGTGCAGGGGACTGGACTAGATCGGGGTTTCTCAAGGACTGGGCTGTGGGCCAGCGCTGGTCCCCGAGATCTCCCTGGTGCAGTTTAGGAAGGGAGAAAGCCAGTCCCTGGTATCAAAGAGGCTGAGAGACACTGAGCTAGATGCCCTGGTGAGGTCCCTTCCAGCCCTACACGGCTCGGATGGCTGAGATTCCAGCAGAGGGAGCCATTGCCTGACTTTACAGTGAAATCGCTGCAGAAGTTCGTCCGTCCAAAAGCTCCACGGCCCACTCCAGTGTCCAGCCCCAGCCCACAACTCAGGGGGCAAATCTGCAAAGCCCAGGCTGGTTAGGTCCTGGCTATCTCAGTCGCTCCCTTTCCCACTCACTTTCTGTCTATCCCTAGGTTTTCTCATGAACCCGCCCTCTCCCACCCCGGGGAGGATCTACGCGCTTTCGGGACCCCTGAAGCGGTGCGGGAGGAAGGGCTGCAGAGGAGATGTGACCCCTGAGATGCGGTGGGCTGCTCTTGGGATGAGGCAGGACTCCGAGGATCTGGACTGAGCCCCTGATCCTCCACAGACTCCCCGTGTCCCCATCCTTGTTCCTTCTGCTTGGGCTGTGAGCTCTCTGGGACTGGGACTGGCTCTTCCTATCATGTATGTGCAGCGCCTGGCGCAATCTCAGGGACCCTGATCTCCGCTGAGACCCCCAGGTCCTACTGAAATAAATAATAAACTCCAGATAAAGACAGAGGGGCTCGCACTGGAATGATGCTGGGGTTCCTGTACCAGGTGGAAAGGCCCTGCTGGGCTTTGGAGAGCTGGCTCTGCCTACCCCTTCAGAGCGTGAGAGCTTTCCCGAGTGCACAGATGCACAAATATACTCAGTGTGCCTGGCAAATGAGGGGCCCAGCAGCAGCTGGCATCTTGTCTGCATTCTTCGAAGCGAGGCCATTGGGGGTAAGGCACGGGCGATCGGGGAGCCACGGGGAATTGGGTCTGACAAACTGCTGATCGGGGAGCGGCAAGGAATGGGTCTGACCTGCTGCAGATCGGGGAGTCGCGGGGAATTGGGTCTGATGCCCTGCCAACAGAGAAGTCACAGGGAATTGGGGCACGTTGGAACTGGAGGTTCTTTTCCTCCAAACGACTTGTATTGTTTTTAAAAAGCACTAACAGGGAGTGGGAAGCAGAAGCATCACAAAGCAATCCCTGCTCCTGGTGCATGCCTGAGCAGCCCAGATAAGGTACAGGCTCTCCCACTCTTGGCTCCCACCCAAGAGAGGGCCCTAGTGTGAACTGCTCAGGAATTTGTTGATGGAATTCCAATTCCCTGAAACCAAAAAAAAGGGTGGGCCAGACCAATGTCCCACTTCGAAAAGAAGTTTTGAAAATGACAAATGGTCCCGGTTTGACAGTTTTGCAATGAAAAGTTTGCATTTTTCAGGCCGATACGACATTTTGTTTTGCTATTTGCTTATTTATCGTAAAAAAATTAAACGGGTGAAATTCGAATTGAAACATTTCAAAATTAGCCAAGGGAAACGTTTCCATTGGCCCAACACGAAGATTTTTGAAATTTTGATTTTTCGCCCCGATTTGGGACAGGAAAAAAATTTTTAAATCCCCCAAATTCACACAGGCTGAGAAACCGCTTCCTGCCCAGCTCTCGTCCAGGGTCAGTGCAAAGCCCGGTGAATTTAGATGCATTTGGTGTTTTACCCTTTTCAAGGGCTCGTGGCTGTGAGAGCCAGCATCTCCCTGCCCAGACAGATCATAGAATCATAGAATATCAGGGTTAGAAGGGACCTCAGGAGGTCATCTAGTCCAACCCCCTGCTCAAAGCAGGACCGATCCCCAATTAAATCATCCCAGCTGGGACTTTGTCAAGCCTGACCTTAAAAACTTCTAAGGAAGGAGATTCCACCACCTCCCTAGGTAACGCATTCCAGTGTTTCCCCACCCTCCTAGTGAAAAAGTTTTTCCTAATATCCAACCTAAACCTCCCCCACTGCAACGTGAGACCATTATTCCTTGTACTGTCATCAGCTCCCACTGAGAACAGTCTAGATGCATCCTCTTTGGAACCCCCTTTCAGGTAGTTGAAAGCAGCTATCAAATCCCCCCCTCATTCTTCTCTTCCGTAGACTGAACATCCCCAGTTCCCTCAGCCTCTCCTCATAACTCATGTGTCCAGATCACAGGCTCTGTTGCCTTAAAACAGGAGCTTGCATGGGGCGGCCCAGTTGTGCGCCCACTGAAGTCAATGGCAAAATGCCCGTTGAATTCCACAGGAGCAGGCCTTTTCGGTAAAGGGCTAGGTACTGCACCAATCGTGGCCACCTCTGGGTATCATGCAGGAGATCAGACTAGCTGTTCGTAGTGGTCTCTTCTGGCTTTCAAATCCGCAAACCAAAGGAAAGGCTCTCGTTGAGTCCCATGGGCCCAGGAAGCTATCAGAGCGCGCCAGATTCCCACTGGTCACGAGTTTGAATTCTGCCTCTGCCATTGACTAGGCATCAGACACCGAGGCTGCCATGTTCAAACCTGGGAGCCCACAAGTCGGCGCCGACGGGTACAAGTTTCAAGGGCCAAGGTGACTTAGGGACCCAAATTCCCATTTTGCAGAAGCGCTCGGGAGCTTATGCGACACTGAAGGGCGCTTTTGAAACCGGGCCCTGGCATCTGCTTTTTAAGGCTATGTAAGGGAAAGCACCTAGGGCCAGCATCCTTCTACTGTTCCCCACCCATGGGCACCAATATGGAGGTGATGTGCGACACGACCCTGTGTGACATTATCACCTTCATACTGGTGCACATACCAAAATGAATGGGGTGGGGGTGGGGCCGAGGGGTTCGGAGTGCGGGAGGAGGCTCAGGGCTGGGGCAGAGGTTGGAGTGCGGGGGGTGGGTTGGGGAGTGAGGGCTCCGGGTGGGGATGGGGGCTCTGGGGTGGGGCCAGGGATGAGGGCCTCAGGGCTGGGGCAGAGGGTTGAGGGGTGCCGGGTGGGAGCAAGGGCTCTGGCTGGGGGTCCGGGATTTGGGGAGGGATTGGGGATGAGGAGTTTGGGGTGCAGTGGGGCTCCCCGGGGCTATGGTGGGGAGAGAGGACTCTCCCTAGCTCTCTCTCCCCATGGCGGCAGCACCTGGGCTGGGGCGGGAGAGGTGCTTCTCCCCCAACCACAGCAGGTCCAGGCCAGGC
Organism: Lepidochelys kempii; assembly: GCF_965140285.1. Classification (NCBI taxonomy): domain Eukaryota; kingdom Metazoa; phylum Chordata; order Testudines; family Cheloniidae; genus Lepidochelys; species Lepidochelys kempii. The sequence goes on from NC_136390.1 coordinate 2,414,885, forward strand.
TGGGGCGGGGGCACCTGTCCGCCGGCCGCGGCAGGGCCGGGGCTGGGCTTGGTCGGGGATGAGGGAAGGGGCGCTGCTAAGCCCTGCCGCTTAGAGGGAACTTAGCCTCAGACGTCATTCTTCAGTGCGGTCACGGTGGCTGCATATGGCCCCCGGGGGCTCCGTGTCTGGCCATCGTGATTTGGGGGGCATGTGGCCACAAGCACTCCAATCACTACAAAGAACTTGCGCGTGTGGCTACTGTGCTTTTAATGGAGTTTCCAACAACCGTTGTAAGTGAGCGGGCACTTCCCTTTCTCGAGAGCAAATCCAGAACCAAGCTCAGGGGCCCAACCCGGGAGGCTGCCGGAAGAGAGAAGTGCTGAACGAATTCCCTTCCCAGAGCCTGGTGAAACAAACCGCAAGTTTGTTGATATTTACAACTACTTCGCTGCAAAAAAGCCATCGGAGAGGTTTTGTTTCAGCAGACTTGTTTGGAAATGGATCGGGGAGCCACGGGGAATTGGGTCTGACACGCTGCTGACCGAAATGGATCTCGTTAGTGACCAGCAGGTGGTTTCTGCAGTGCTGTAGATTTAGTCTTTTCTTGACATGACACTTTCCCTCCCACGAGTGCTCTATTTTAACTGTCAAAACAGCGGCCACTGTGAATTTACTGAGGTTGAACAATTCGTTTGAGAGCCACCGGCCCAGGCATTCTTCAAAAGCCCACGAGGTGCCTGTCTGCTTCTCTAGGCACCTGAATACTTTGAAAACCTGGCCTTTCGGCTCTTTTGAGACTGTTCCTCGGAGCCCAGCGCTCTGTGTGCGGGGGAGGGATCTCAGTGGGGACTGCGTGTGACTCAGCTCCCAGCCCCAGGCTGGTTCCTCATTCTTGAAAAGAAACAAACCCTAAATCATATTGACGCTGCCCCATCTGTTAGCTCTACGGGCGTCTCCTGGCCCCACACCCTGTCCCCTAGGGGTGCCGGGTCCCTGGTGGCCCAGAGACAGGTGTAACCTCGGTCAGGCTTTCCTATGGATCGGCAGTAGCCTTCCCTGGAAACAGTGATACAAAACCACTCTCCAGTCTCCTCTCTGAAGTGGTGGGCCAGCTGGGCTAGCTTCCCAGACGCCATCTCAGCCCTCTGAGTGCCCAGATTGAACACCGCTCATCAACAGCAATGCTGGTTAGTTATTACTGGTCACCCCTGTTGTGTTCAGAAACCTCCTTCCATCTCCAACGCTCTCCAAGTGTTCTTTGCATACTCAGCACGCCGCACATCTGGGGAACACCAGTCTGGCCATGGGCCCTACAGCTGGGCAGAGAAAGGTCCAACAAGAGCCAGTGGCTGGAAGCTGGAGTGAGACAACTGAGACTGGAAACAAGGGGCGGGTGTCCCAGGGCGACTGGCCCCTTTATGCCTTCTGAACGCCCAGCTGGGAGGAACAATGGGTGATCGGTAAAGGAGCACCTGGACCGAATCAGAATTACCCAGGCTCAGTCCTGGCTGCAGAGGAGGAACTGAGTGTGTGCTGAAGCCAGCGACAAGCCATCGCGCCACCTGGCCCAGAGGCGGAGGGGGCGCCGGTGGAGCCGCGGGGTCTTGCTCTGGCTTTGTAGTGCCGATCCTTTCTGTTAATAACGGAGGGGGGGCACGTTAGTACCCGGAGGCCTGCTTAGCCTCGTTTATACTCTGGGGGAGGGGAAATCGAGGCAGGGCTCACCCCGATGCTACACCTGACTGCAGCGGGGTATGCAGGGTAGTGATGCCAGCACAGATATTTCGGGGGGAGTGGGGGTCGGATTCCCACACATGAGCCGAGGCCGGCAGGAGTCGAGTTCTGGGCAGACTCCCCGGCTCTCCGCCGTACAGGAACAGACGCTCCGTGCACCAGGTCCCAGTGCCGCTTGGCCCAGCCGGCGGCCGCCCCCCGTCTGGACTGAGGGTGGCTGGGGCCAGTGTCAGAAGCATTGTGACCATGCAGCCAGAGCGACGCTCTGGACCGCTCCGGACAGCAGCTGTGCTGACTTCGCACAGGGCCCCGGCTTACAGGTGGTCGGGCCACGGCCCCTGGCTGCGCGGCCTATGGGAATCTGAGCCAGGGTAAAAACCTTCACTCGTCACCCCCAGCCCTTCTGAGCCAGGGCCAGTGATGCCCTCCCGTGCAGGAGGGTAACTAACCAGAGGAACAATCTAGCGAGGGACAGGCTGGATTCTGGCAATTCGTACATCAAGAGTGGAGGTTTTTCTAAAAGCTCTGCACTAGTGCAAACAGGGGTTACGTCAGGGCAGTCCCATGGCCTGGGTTACCCAGGGGGGTCAGACTGGAGACCACAATGGGGCCAGACTTCCACCCATTCTGTCTGGTCTCACTGCTTCATTCCCCCTGCCTCCAGCCTTCCCCAACGCCCCCCTCTCCCCACCCCACCGGCACATGGCTTCCTGCTACAGATTTAAAGAAACAGGACCCATTTCCTCACTGTCCTTACATAAGAATGGCCAGACTGGGTCAGACCAAGGGTCCATCTAGTCCAGTGTCGTGTCTTCCGACAGTGGCCAATGCCAGGTGCCTCAGAGGGAATGAACAGAACAGTCAATCATCGAGTGATCCATCCCCTGTTGTCCACTCCCAGCTTCTGGCAGTCAGAGGCTAGGGACACTCAGAGCATGGGGTTGAATCCCTGACCATCTTGGCTACTAGCCATTCGTGGACCTATCCTCCATGAACTTACCGAGTTCCCTTATCCTAAACTGGTGTGAAATGCTGCTCTGCACGGTTACGCATCTGCCATGTTCCAGCCCAGAGGTGGCTGCATTTCAGTGGTGGGCGTGGTGGCTCCTCTTTAACAACATGTTACCTGCGTAAATATAAAGTTGTGACATTTAACGAGAGCCGATGGGTGGAAGCAGAAACGATCGAAAGTCAGGCTAGAAATAAGGTGCACGGGTTTACCAGTTTGGGGAGTTAGCCCCTGGAGCAGCTTACCGCTGAATCCGGTGGGTCTGTCCTTACTCAGAGTCTTCACAGCTCGTTCCAAAAATATGCTTCAGCTAAACCACCAGTTGGGGGTGACGTGCAGGAATCGCTGAGGGAGGTTCTCTGGCCAGTGCTACGCAGGAGGTCAGGCTAGAGCGGGGTGGGCAAACTACGGCCCGGGGGGCCGCATCTGGCCCTTCAGATGTTTTAATCTGGCCCTCGAGCTCCTGCCAGGGAGCGGGGTCCAGGGCTTGCCTCACTCCGCACGGCCCCCCAGAAGCAGCAGCATGTCCTCCCTCCAGTTCCTACGCGTAGGGGCAGCCAGAGGGCTCTACACACTGCCCCTGCCCCAAGTGCCGCCCCCACAGCTCCCATTGGCTGGGAACCGTGAGCATTCATGGCCCGCCATACAATTTCCATCCCCAGAGGTGGCCCTCAGGCCAAAAAGTTTGCCCGCCACTGGGCTAGATGTTCATAAAGTTCCTGACTGGCTTTAAAAACTACGAGTCTAGATGTTGTTTTGGGTGCTTTCAGAAGGATAGGTGCTGGGTCCACATATAATCTTTATTAATCTGTATTATTTATATATTTATTATCTTCCTGCTGAGACACAATCTGAGGATTTGGTATCTTCCGGGTGACTGCTGGTACCACCACAAAGCCCGCAGACCCAAGCCATTTCCGGCCACCCTTGCACTGCCTCGAGGGGAAAAGCCAGTGGAAGTGGACAGAGAGGGAGCCATGCTCTAGAGTTCTCGAGGCGGGTGGAGGATTCACCACTCGCCTCTACGGGGTGGAACTATAAAACAATAGGAAAACGATCATTTCCCACTGATTTGCACAGCACTTTCCCCTAAAGCCCAGCCATGGGGCTAGGCAGGTAAGTGAAGGAACTGCTGGAACCGAGACAGGAATGTGACTCGCAGGGAGGCTGATCGGAGACACTGGGACTGTAATTTCCTGGTGGCAGTACCTCACCGAAGTCAGGGTTACAACGGCCAGTACCTGGTCACATGACGGGGTTCAGCCAGGGCTGGATTACCCAATAGGCAGACTAAGCACGTGCTTAGGGCACCAGCAAAGCAGAGGGCACCACAAAAAAATGATATTTTTTTTGGAAAACATTTGATATTTGATATTTCAAAAAAAGCATCAAAGCAGTCATCATGGGAAAAATCAGAACTTCGTTAGACTCCCTCACACTCCGCTACGCACTCTTCCCCCGTTTTTCTGTTCTCTCTTTATTACTTATCCCCACCTACCATGTGCTGCATGCTCTCTCAACCTTGTTGGCCGCAGTGCTGTTGATCATTGTCCGGTGGCAGTAAGTTTTTTCTCACAAGTCCAGTTACTTTATACATTTTTCTCTGCCTCAACACACCGATCGGCTGTTCTTAAAACATATTTGGGCAATGATTGTGTGCTGAAATCTCTTTCTAATACACGTGCAGTGGCAACAAGTGCAATTCTGGAGTCCTACTCAAAGATTGTGGATGCATTAGAAAGTATAGCTGAAGACCAATCACAAAAGGGAGAAACTATACAAGAGGCAGCAAACATTGCAAAAAAGATGCAAGAACTAGAGTTTGTATTCATGTCGACCATGTGGAATGAAATTGTACAACACTTTGACCACACAAGTCAAGCTCTCCAAGAACAAGAATTGGATCTGAACACATGTGCAGACCTCTGCCAATCATTAGCAGACCACTTACACACTTTGAGGAATGATTTCGAATGATTTGAAGATCTATCAAAAGATATCTTGCCTGATACAAACTACAAAGAAGCCCAGTCCCACAAGCGAATCAGGAAAAAACAAGCAAATGATAGCAGTCAACAGAAACAGCATTGAATCCTAGAGACAGATTTTGCGTATCTACTTACTACGCTATAATCGATACACTTGAAGCTCATATGACGAGGAGAGGTGACGTGTACAAAGAAGTATCAAGTAGATTTTCTTTTCTAAACGATATGGACTTATCTGACGAACAATATTCACAAGGTTCCCAAAAGCTCGTTGACTCATAGAATCATAGAATCATAGAATATCAGGGTTGGAAGGGACCCCAGAAGGTCATCTAGTCCAACCCCCTGCTCGAAGCAGGACCAATTCCCAGTTAAATCAGACCCTGTTGACTTGAACATGAGTCTCTGCGGAGAAGTCCGGCAGTTCCGCTGTTACATGCGCGCAAAGTTTAATGAAACAGGAAAAATGAAATCCAGTCACATTGATCTTCGTGACACAGTATCGAAAGACGGAATCCGACGGGTATTTCCAAATGTGGAGATCGCACGACGTGTTTTGCTAACACTGATGATTACTAACTGCTCCACAGAACTCTCTTTGTCTCAGCTGAAAAGAACAAAAAACCCTCAGAGAACAACAACGTGTCAGGACAGACTTGATTCACTTTCCCCATTGTGTATGGAAGCGGACGTGCTTCGTCGACTCAGCTTCGATGAACTTACCCAGAATTTTGCAATCAGAAAATCTAGAAAGCAGCTATTTTAATTTCAGCATACATGTAAGTTTTGTGTCATTTCGAAAAATAAAATTTTATTTTACGGTATAGTATTGTTTTTATTTTGAATTACACATTGGGGGGGGGGCACCATAATCTTTTTAGTGTTTAGGTCTTAATCCGGCCCTGGGCTCAGCATCCATTGACCTGCCCCAATCACTGTGGTTACATCTGCACTGTTGAGAAATAATCCAATGTAAATAAACCCTAATTCCAACCAGAAAGAGCTCTGGACTAATACAGCCGAGTCTCCATGGCTCTGTGATCACGTGGCCACTGTCCAAGCCTCCATGGCTCTGTGATCACGTGGCCACTGTCCAAGCCTCCGTGGCTCTGTGATCACGTGGTCACTGTCCAAGCCTCCGTGGCTCTGAGATCACGTGGTCACTGTCCAAGCCTCCATGGCTCTGTGATCACGTGGTCACTGTCCAAGCCTCCGTGGCTCTGTGATCACGTGGTCACTGTCCAAGCCTCCGTGGCTCTGTGATCACATGGTCACTTCTTGGTGTCAGACAGGTTCCTTCTGCATTGGCCTGGCCAACTCCGGCAATGGATCTGCCATCTAGAGCCATTGTTTGTTGTCTGGAAGGATGTGAGTTTGCTCGGCTGGGGAGCGAGACCTGTCACCAGCATGCTGGGTGTTGGCATGAACCAGAAACCCAGTGTCCCATTTGTAGAGCTGGTGGAAAAGGAAAAGAAGAAACCATTGACCTTTCAAAGCTGTTCTCGATGCGCGGGGTTTGCGATGGCCCCGTCTTCCAGTTTATCGACATGTTTCCAAAAGCGTTTGTTTTGGAAAACAAAAATTGACTTTAAAAAAAGAGAGAAGTTTTGAAAATGAATTGGGGGGCTGGGGAAGCAGGTGGTAAAAAGTAAAAGGACAGAGGGAAAGAGACGACTGAACAATGAAAAAACGGAAATGAACATTTTCAGGGATTAACTGGTACCAGGGTCAGAACCAAACTTTGACCTCCTCTTAAAGGGCCAGCTCTTCCAGTGACAGTACCCTGGGCATCTATCTTGACCCCAGATCTGGCACTCAGTTTAACCCTGGGCCTATGAGCGTAAATCCCTTGGCTCAGGATCTGATTGGAGATGGTTCTACTGCATTGCTGGGTTTTATGAGCATAGCTGCTATGAGTCACAGCTGCTTGGACGGGGGTTGAAATCAGAGCCACAGAAACAAAGGGGAAGGCTCTTGAATAAACAGGAGCTGATATCTGATGGGAGCAGGAAGAGGAGGGTGAAGCATCTGCCAAGTAGAAAAGAAAAACAACCCACAAAAGCAGCTGTGCACCCAGTCACTGTGAGTTCGGGGCCTGATCTGCCCTTTGCCGGCCCTGGGCTCTGAGTGGGTAGGAATATATGAACAAGGCAAAACCCAGGAAAAGGTCAATTTCACCCTTTATGGTGAACAGTGCTAGCCCCGCCCCCTGCAAAACCTCAGTCCTGCCCCCTGTATAAAGTCAGACCCTCCCTCATTCACCATTCAGCGCCAGAGAGGCCAATGACTGGATGGGACAGAGGGACTGGACTGCCCGCTCCACTCCAGAGTGGGTCACCCCAGGTCCCTGGGCAGGGCAATGTATAGGGGAAGCTGGAGCGCTCTGGGTATCCCCTGCCGAGGGATAATAGAGGGCTCCAGTCTCCAGGGCTGTTCACCAGGTTGCGAAAAGAAGGCTGGACTTGTCCATGATGCTGAACAGGGGAGGGAGATGGGGCCTTTAATACCGGACTGGAAGGATCTTCCTTATGATGGGTAAACACTCAGGTCCCCCAATTCTTCCTTCCGTCTCCCACACCCAGACTGATGTGCATGTTGATTTCAGTGCATCAGGAGCACTGGGGGCGGGGACCCCCCGTGATGGACTGTGCCCCAGGATTCACACCCTACACACTTTTGTAATAATCTTTGTACAAACCAGGCCTGGGGAGGTATCACTTGAAACCGAATACCTCGCTGGTCAATAAAACCATGAGAAAACGTGCGTAGCCACATTCCGTGTAAAGTTATGAACATAAGCTGAAACCATGACGGAAGCATGTTTCCCGGGGAAGTCTGGGCAGTGGGTAAGTTGGTTTGTCCGAGACAAGGGACAATCTGACACCTCTAGCCAGGTGTTATCAAAGCTGGTGGCCCATCACTAAGGCTATGTTTTAGTCATGGGTATTTTTAATAAAAGTCATGGACAGGCCACGGGCTGAGACTGCCCCAGCAGCAGCTGGTGTGTCTGGCCTGAAGAAGTCACAGAGGTCATGGAAAGTCACGGAATCCGTGACCTCCATGACAAACTCGAAGCCTTAGCCATCACCTGCCAAGTGGCCATTCTCTGCCAAGCCATGGGGGTAGGAACCAACAGATCTGCATCTTAGCAGACAACAGCATGGAACCTCTCTCACCAGGAGACACCTTGTCTCCATCCTCACCACAGGAATGAACTTCATCTAGGGGTGACCCTCAGGAAAATGCATTTCAAAGGCGGACTGGACTATAGAAGTGAGGGGCAAAAACACCCCAAGCTCTCTCTCCCTCTCTCACTGTCTCTCTTTCACCTAAGAAGACAAAAGAAACAGACTTTGGACTTTGGGAGCAGATCCTGGCCTGAGAATTTGGTCTGCAATGTGACTGGGAACATGTGGTAAGGGGTTTCCCCTTGAACCAAGTCTACTTTGTTAAGTTTTAGTACTGGGAAGCATTTTATCTTTAGTTCACTTGTAACCATTTCTGACTTTAATGCCTTTATTTGTATCACTTCAAAGCTATCTCCTTGCAGTTAAATACACTTGTTTTATTCATTAATCAAAACTAATCCAGTGTTGTGAACTGTGAGGATAACTCCATTTGGGGTAGCAGACTGTTGTATACCGATCCCCTTAGAAGGGCACTGGACCTAATCATAGAAGATATCCGGACTGTCCAGGAGAGGGCAGGACAGTAGAACACACATTTTGTGGGGAAAGCCAGGACTGGGATTGTGTTGGGATCACCCTGCATGTGGTGACCAAGGCTGGTGGAAGCCAGAGTGTGACTGGAGTGTGCTGGCTGGCGGTAGCTACACACAGACACTCAGGGTGTGTGCTACATGCCAGCGAGCTATTTGTGAGTGGCCCACTGGGGAGCCACAGCAGCAAGGCATTGTGAGGCCCCCCCAGGTTGCAGGGAAGGAGTGACCCAGCCCCACACTGGTCTGGAATGAGGCTGGGAGACACAGGGGGACATTTCATGCTATATCTGCCCCCAGAGGGAAGGGGGGAGGAGAAAGAGGAGGAAAGCAGCTAGACCAGCCCCTCCTAAAACAGGCTAGACGGGTTCCAGCCTTCTTGGGAAGCTGGCACCTCTAGAGCAGATCATGTTTTCTCTTCCCTTGGCAAACAAGATTGTTCACAATCTTCTCATGACAATGTAAACATGGGCCCAGGCCCGGCACCCACAGTAACCTGGTTTGTGGGACGTTCCCTGGCTCCCTGCAAGGGGCTCTCCTCTGCTGGGACACCCTGGCTGGCCACTCCACGTTCCAGGCAGATGTGGCCAGCGGTCTCCTTGCTGACGAGCCACAGATGCTGTTAGAGCCCATGGCTGTGCTAGGGAGCTTTGCTGACACCTGGGCAGCCCGGGGCGCCGGGGGGAGAAAGATTCAGAGGCTGAGTGAGTTCAGGCCACACACACACACACACACACACACACACACACGCAGAGATCTGGTTACATTTGGGGGCAGCTGTATTCCATGCAGACCCAAGCCGGAGCAGAGCCGATTCTGCCCAGCAGGAGGCAGTATTGCATACCCACACACTTTTCCGAGCCAGTGGGAACAGGCAAGGTCCAGCAGGCATTGTGATAGCGGAAGGCTTTACGGGAGGATCTGGAGGCAAAGGGAAAGGCATGGAGGGAGGGCATCCCATGCATGAGGGGCAGTGTAGAAGAAAGCGGGGAGGTGGGATGAAGTGTCGACATAGTCAGCAAAGCCAAAGAAGCTGGGTGGGGAGGGGTTGGGGGGAAGGGAGCTAAGGGCTGCACAATCCTCAAGCCAGTGATAACTTGATTGGTCCTAAAATCTTCTGAAGATCGTGACATGCCAGTATCCGCACTCCGCCAGTGAGCCAGCTCCGTGCACGCTCTCTGTTTCTCTTATCTGTAACGGGCCTCTAGGAGAGGGGTGAAGCTGTCAAGGGCGAGGATGGTGAAGCCAAGAAGTCTGACCCTGAAGCCGCAGAGAGCAAGGAGCAAGGCTCACAGTGGCAGGCCAAGATGAGCTCAGCACAGGAGGAGGGCAAGGAAGGTACCAGGTGTATCCAGGAAGGCAAGGTTCCCATAGCGATGCCGTGGAGGTTGCTATGGTACGGCCGTGACATCAGACCCAATGACGAGCTCCAAGGGCACACCCAACATCGGTGAGGAGAGCTGGGGACGCCAATAGGACGAAGATTTGCTCTTGATTCAGCACAGGAAGGGCTGTGTTCTGGTTGGCTCAGCCATTCACATAGGAACCACATGCAGACTTCTTCCAGAGGCCACGCCATGCAGCTGATCAGACCTGTCTGTGTATTTCCAGTCCTCATGTCCTGTGCAGCTGACACATCGTATCCAGCTGCAGAGCGGCTTTGCAGAAGGAGATGGGCTAAAGGACAAATCATAGAATATCAGGGTTGGAAGGGACCTCAGGAGGTCATCTAGTCCAATCCCCTGCTCAAAGCAGGAACAATCCCCAACTAAATCATCCCAGCCAGGGTTTTGTCAAGCCTGACCTTAAAAACTTCTAAGGAAGGAGATTCCACCACCTTCCTAGGTAACACATTCCAGTGCTTCACCACCCTCCTAGTGAAAAAGTTTTTCCTAATATCCAACCTAAACCTCCCCCACTGCAACTGGAGACCATTACTCCTTGTTCTGTCATCAGCTACCACTGAGAACAGTCTAGATGCATCCTCTTTGGAACCCCCTTTCAGGTAGTTGAAAACAGCTATCAAATCCCCTCTCATTATTCCCTTCCACAGACTAAACAATCCCAGTTCCCCCAGCCTCTCCTCATAAGTCATGTGTTCCAGTCCCCTAATCATTTTTGTTGCCCTTCGCTGGACGTTTTCCAATTTTTCCACATCCTTCTTGTAGTGTGGGGCCCAAAAGTGAACACAGTACTCCAGATGAGGCCTCACCAATGCTGAATAGAGGGGAACGATCACGTCCCTCGATCTGCTGGCAATGCCCCTACTTATACATCCCAAAATGCCGTTAGCCTCCTTGGCAACAAGGGCACACTGTTGACTCATATCCAGCTTCTCGTCCACTGTAATCCCGAGGTCCTTTTCCGCAGAACTGCTGCCTAGCCACTCGGTCCCTAGTCTGTAGCGGTGCATGGGATTCTTCCGTCCTAAGTGCATGACTCTGCACTTGTCCTTGCTGAACCTCATCAGATTTCTTTTGGCCCAAGCCTCTAATTTGTCTAGGTCCCTCTGTATCCTATCCCTGCCCTCCAGCGTATCTACCTCTCCTCCCAGTTTAGTGTCATCTGCTCAATGATTTTTCCAGGGACTGAGGTGAGGCTGACTGGCCTGTAGTTCCCAGGATCCTCCTTCTTCCTTTTTTAAAGGTGGGCACTACATTAGCCTTTTTCCAGTCGTCCGGGACTTCCCCCAATCGCCATGAGTTTTCCAGGATAATGGCCAATGGCTCTGCAATCACATCCGCCAACTCCTTTAGCACTCTCGGATGCAACGCATCCGGCCCCATGGACTTGGGCTCCTCCAGCTTTTCTAAATAGTCCCGAACCACTTCTTTCTCCACAGAGGGCTGGTGACCTCCTCCCCATTCTGTGCTGCCTAGTGCAGTAGTCTGGGAGCTGACCTTGTTCGTGAAGACAGAGGCAAAAAAAGCATTGTGTATTTCAGCTTTTTCCACATCCTCTGTCACTAGGTTGCCTCCCTCATTCAGTAAGGGGCCCACACTTTCCTTGACTTTCTTCTTGTTGCTAACATACCTGAAGAAACCCTTCTTGTTACTCTTAACATCTCTTGCTAGCTGCAACTCCAGGTGTGATTTGGCCTTCCTGATTTCACTCCTGCATGCCCGAGCAATATTTTTATACTCTTCCCTGGTCATTTGTCCAATCTTCCACTTCTTGTAAGCTTCTTTTTTGTGTTTAAGATCAGCAAGGATTTCACTGTTAAGCCAAGCTGGTAGCCTGCCATATTTACTATTCTTTCTACACAGCGGGATGGTTTGTCCCTGTAACCTCAATAAGGATTCTTAAAAATACAGCCAGCTCTCCTGGACTTCTTTCCCCCTCATGTTATTCTCCCAGGGGATCCTGCCCATCAGTTCCCTGAGGGAATCAAAGTCTGCTTTTCTGAAGTCCAGGGTCCGTATTCTGCTGCTCTCCTTTCTTCCCTATGTCAGGATCTTGAACTCAACCATCTCATGGTCGCTGCCTCCCAGTTCCCATCCACTTTTGTTTCCCCCACTAATTCTTCCCGGTTTGTGAGCCGCAGGTCAAGAAGAGCTCTGCCCCAGTTGGTTCCTCCAGCACTTGCACCAGGAAATTGTCCCCTAAGCTTTCCAAAAACTTCCTGGATAGTCTGGGCACCGCTGTATTGCTCTCCCAGCAGATATCAGGGTGATTGAAGTCTCCCATGAGAACCAGGGCCTGCGATCTAGTAACTTCCGTGAGTTGCCGGAAGAAAGCCTCGTCCACCTCATCCCCCTGGTCCAGTGGTCTATAGCAGACTCCCACCACGACATCACCCTTGTTGCTCACACTTCTAAACTTAATCCAGAGACTCTCAGGTTTTTCTGCAGTTTCGTACCGGAGCTCTGAGCAGTCATACTGCTCTCTTACATACAATGTAACTCCCCCACCTTTTCTGCCCTGCCTGTCCTTCCGCAACAGTTTATACCCATCCATGACAGTACTCCAGTCATGTGAGTTATCCCACCAAGTCTCTGTTATTCCCATCACATCATAATTCCTTGACTGTGCCAGGACTTCCAGTTCTCCCTGCTTGTTTCCCAGGCTTCTTGCATTTGTGTATAGGCACTTGAGATAACTTGCTGATCGTCCCTCTTTCTCAGTATGAGGCAGGAGCCCTCCCCTCTCACGCGCTCCTGCTTGTGCTTCCTCCCGGTATCCCACGTCCCCACTTACCTCAGGGCTTTGGTCTCCTTCCCCCGGTGAACCTAGTTGAAAGCCCTCCTCACTAGGTTAGCCAGCCTGCTTGCGTGCCCAGCACTCCTCCTCCTTGGAACACCATCCCATGGTCAAAGAATTCAAAGCCTTCTCTCTGACACCACTTGCATAGCCATTCGTTGACTTCCACGAGTGCAGATCCAGGCAGCGTTGGGAGAGTTCACCCTTTAAAGCTCTTTCTCCATTTGCACCCATGTTAAAGGGAGTTGGGAACTGGCTAACAGCCCGTCCTTGTGGATCTGGGGGTCGGGAGCTGGGCTGCAGCTTCTCTCCTCCTTGAGGATCGGTGCAAAAGCAAAATGTTTCCCCCTGTCACATCCCACGATGTTGTGACAACACATCTGGCAGGTTTCACCACTTCTGCAGCCTGTGTATTTTCCTTGGCAAGTAGCAAAAGTGCTCTGTGAAAATGGGGATTTTCCGCTTAGGATGAATTCATGGAAGTTCAGGATTTTGGCCAAGGTGGGGAGCAGAGTTTCGCTTTGTATGCTGCAAAAAGTTGGGATGGCTGGAGAGACGTGATGAGGAGTTGTCCTTAACCAGTCAAACTGGTGGCTAATGAAAATGGCTGACATTTCAATACAGCCTGTCGTCTTGAAGGATCCCAAATTGCTTAGCAAGAGGAAACGCGGCTTGTTATGCTTATTTTCTCCCCATTGATAGGTGCCTGTCTCATCTTTAGAGTCTTCAGTTTGCCCTTTTTGGCGTGTTGTAATTTTTTGGCGCCCTTGCGTTTGCCCTCGGTTCCTTCCTAGAACACCTGCGTAAATGTTTTGGTCCCATGAGGCGTTGCAAGCCAAACCCAACATTCCACTCGGCTCCATGCACTGTGGGATAGCTACCCACGGTCCAGCACTCTGTGAGTCGATGCAAGCCGTGCTAGTGAGGATGCACTCCACCGACACAATGTGCATAGTGGGGACATGCAGAATCAACTTGCTTAAATCAGAGGCTCAATGTCAACTTAAATAAAATCGACCTAATTTTGTAGTGTAGACATTCCTTAGAGAGTGATTAAAGCCTTGAAGCCAGAGTCTGAATAGCCCTTCAAAAATATAATTTACTAGGATAACGGGCTATACTTCATACCCATTTGAGGGTCCAATTTCTCATTGAATCGTCCTAAATTCATAGATTCGTAGATTCCAAGGCCAGACGGGACCATTGTGATCATCCAGCCTGACCTCCTGCCTTGCACAGGCCAGAGAACTTCCCCAAAATAAGCTTCTCAGTCCTTATGACCTCCTGTGACAGTGAGTTCCACAGGCTAACGACACATTGTGTGGAAAAAGTCCTTCTGTCCGTTTTGAATTTCCCAACTTCCAATTCCATCCTTGTATTGTGAGGCAGGGAGAACAGACGCTCCCAATCTGCATTCAGACACCCGAGGGCCTGTCGCTTTTACACAGTTGGCAACAAGACTTGTAAGTGCTTGTCACACCTCTACAGTCCCGTCGAACTGACTCACGTCATGCTGTCGAGTGACCTACTGAAGTGGGTGGGCAGGCGGGTGGGGGGGCCTCAGTCCAGCTGCTTGTAGGCCGTTGCTGACTTCACTACGGGTACTAGATGGCAGGCCCTGTAGAAAAGACAAGCCTCGATGGACCACTGGAGAGTGAACCCGGCTAAGCCAGTGGTTCCTAAACTGGGGTTTGTGAATCCCTGGGGGTTCGCGAAATGTTACACAGGGTTCTTGGGAAAAATTTCCCTAATGGCGGACGGAGCTGTCCCTAGGGACCCCAGGCAGCACGGGGCCAACAGCCCGGAGCCCCTGGACTTCCAAGAGCTAAGCAGACCAAAGCAAGCATATCTATCACACTGAGGAGATTTAAACTTCAAGACTCCTTATAAGAAATGGAAAGGGAGGGGGACATTTTTTGCTGTTTTTAAAATTAAATAGGCAGCTTGTGTTGCTTTTAAAATGATGACAAAGAACAAGTTTAAGCTTTGTGGTAACGTGCGTTGTTTGCCTGGACTGCTCAAGACCTGACTGCTTGTGTAGGAGGAACTCTCTGAGTTGGCTTCTTAAATCCCTTCCTGCTGTTCCACATCTGATACCCCTTGACGAAACACAGGAGCCTTGTCTTAGAACAGGCTGATTCAAAGTGATACAAGCTACAAAAGATCTTGGAAGAGTCTTGCCGTTTTAATAATGTAATAAAAATACTGTAATGATAAATAATAATTAATAATGAATAGTGTGTAATAAGCATGTCATAAAAACAAATATATTATTGTTATATTTCCAAGATCACTGCTTTTATAATTTATACTCAGGTAAAGGAGAAAATCCCTGGAAATATTCATTTTTAGGTGGGGGTTTGCGAGACTTGACATTTTAGTGAAAGGGGTTTACAGGTTGTTAATGTTTGGGAACCACTGCTCTAAGCTCAGGAGCCTCAGGGCAGGGGCAAGGGACTCTGGTGGGATGGGTTGGGGAAGCTTGAGCCCTGCCGCTTGGCCATAGTGCCCCTGTCCTGTAGATTAACAAACTTGACTCTCCCAAGTTGATGATCCAGCCCATTGCCCTGCAACACAATTCACATCCTGCTCTCCTCGGCCCCTCCTAGCTTTGAAATTTTTCCCATAAAGAACTTGTGGTCTTTAAGTGCCAAATTCCAAACAAAGCTTTTAATACGTAAAGGTAACAAGATGCAGAGGAATGTTCTCGTCCATGTGCAATCACCACCCAGGTCTCTGCCAGCCCTTAACTGGCAGAGGAAGGACGACTCCACCTGTTTGCTTAATAGGGAGGGTTAGTTTACTGGGGTGGGGAAGTCTCTGCACCCAGATTTGTGCTTCCTGATGTGTGTCTTTTTGTTGCAATGTCCTGTCAGATGCAGATTTATACATGAAAATAAAATATAAAATAGATTCCAAAGTCCTCAGGAGTTGGCATCTCAGTGTTCAAATTGTGCATCGGAACTCCTAGGGGCAGCAGCGGGGGCAGGGTTCTAGATGAGATCTCAATTTTCCCAAGGCCACCCTTGTAGGATGACTTCCGTGGGAGTTACTTGAACCCTTGGGAGAATGACTTTGGAATAGGAAAGTATAAATGGGAGCTACTTATTGTTGGTCACACGATTGCTTGAGCTGCATGTGAAGGCAACTGCTCCATGCAGAGCTCGCCAGAGACCCCCCTATCGGCACGTTGCCACATTCTGTGCGCACAAAGGGCGTGTTGTGTGCTGCCCAGCCAGTGATGTGTATCTGGGAGCCATGCACCCTCGTGGGTTTGTGGGCGCTCACCTGGATTCTGTGCATTAGATGCACAAATGAGCAGTACAGATAACACACAAAGTGCAATCACTGTACTAAAGTGAACTGTACACTGGGGATACTAATGGACTCTGTATGGGACTCACTGGTTTGATGAGTCCCACCTACACGTTAATGGCTATTTCATATAAGAGGACAAATTTCTATGACTTGCCTGCTCAGAGTTACTCTTTTTGATCAAATGGTAGGTGCTGGCAGTCCTGGGTTCAACCCACACCATCTCCTGATTCAAATCTCTCTAGGAACATATTTATCATGATCCCCACAGTAAATGAGTCAACACTTAACATTCCTACCTTTTACTGACAATTATTTTCCATGTAGCTAAATGAAACAAAAGATCTATTACCTGGATCCCTGCAGTACTTGGCAATCAGGGCACCCAGGTGGTTTCTTTGCACACGAGCAACGCTTGTGTGCTTGTACCGATTCTGTGCACACCAGCAGGTGGCAAGCGTTAGTGAAGTTTGTGTTTTTTGTGTGTGCAGCAATGCAGACTGTACTCTCTGCACACAAACAGGTAATTTGCATTACTGTGGATCCCGCACAGTTTACTGGTGGATCCCATGGTCTGTACCCTCGGGTAGATTCTGTGCACAATCAGATTCTTGGTGCAGGACTCGTGTACTCATCCCATGCACTAATGCAAATGCACTCATCCCATGCACGAATGCAAGCCCATGCAGGACTTGTGCACAGATCCCATGCACTAATGCAGACCCTGCGTGCTTAATTGTGATGCTATACAAAAAAGAACTGGTGCACTATTTGGGATTCTGTGCACACAAGCAGATGTGTGCACTAATGTGGATCCTGTAGGCTAATTAGGATCATGCACACGCAAGCCCATCCCATGCACTAATGCAGATCCTGTAGGCTAACTGGGATATCATGCACACAAGCCAATCCCATGCATTAATGTGGATGATAAGAACAGCCATAGTGGGTCAGACAAATGGTCCATCTAGCCAGGGGTGAAAGTAAGTCTACGGACTTACGGGTACGGGGCTGGAAGGGGGCTGGCTCTGGCCCCCAGAAGGGGCGGGGCCTGGGGCAGAAGGGGCGGGGCTGGGGAGGTCAGAGCCAGCCCTGGCCCACCCTGTACTGGCAAGTGCCTCCTTCTGTCTCCCCGGGGTAACAGCAGCAGCCGGGGGCTCTGGCAGCGGTTTAAAGGGCCCTGGGCGGTAGCGGTGGCCAGAGACCTGGGCCCTTTAAATCGTCCCTGGAGCCCCGTCCCCGCTTCCCCAGCGCTCCGGCGGCAGGGCTCTGGGGACGGGGCTCCGGCCGCCACTACCGCCCCGGGCCCTTTAAATCGCTGCCCCAGACCCGCCGCTGCTACCCCAGGGCTCCAGCAGCAGGGCTGTGGCAACAATTTAAAGGGCCGGGGGCTCTAGCCCACTATCGTGTCTTCCAACAGTGGCCAGGGCCAGGTGCCCTAGAGGGAGTGAACAGAACAGGGAATCATCCGGTGATCCATCCCCTGTCACCATTCCCAGCTTCTGGCAGTCAGAAGCTAGGGACCCTCAGAGCAGGGGGTTGCCTCCCTGACCATCTTGGCTAATAACCATTGATGGACCTATCTGCCATGAATTTATCTAGTTCTTTCTGGAACCCTGTTATAATTTTGGACTTCACACCATCCCCTGGCAATGAGTTCCACAGGTTGACTGTGCATTGGGTGAAGAACTACTTCCTTAGGTTTCTTTTAAGTCTGCTGCCTATTAAATCATTAGGTGACGCCTGGCTCATGTGTTTTGAGAAGGAGTAAATAACACTTCCCTATACACTTTCTCCACACCAGTCATGATTTTATAGACCTCTATCATATCCCCCCTTAGTCATCTCTTTTCCAAGCTGAAAAGTCCCACTTTTTTAAATCTCTCCTCATATGGAGAATGTTCCACCCCGTCATCACTTTTGTTGCCCTTCTTTGCACCTTTTCCCATTCTAATATATCTTTTTGAGATGGGGTGTCAAAAACTACACTCAGCATTCAAGATGTGGGTGTCGATTTATACAGAGGCAATGTGATATATTCTGTCTTATCTATCCCTTTCCTAATGGTTCCTAACATTCTGTTCATTTTGACTGGTGCTGCACATTGAGTAGATGTTTTCAGAGAACTATCCACAACGACTCCAAGATCTCTTTCTTTATTAGTGATAACAGCTAATTTAGATTCCATCATTTTATATGTACAGTTAGGTTTACATTTTCCAATGTGCATTACTTTGCATTTATCAACACTTAACTTCGTGTGCCATGTAGTTGCCTGATCACCAAGTTTTGTCAGATCCCTTTGTAACAATTCATAGTCAGTTTTGGACTTAATTATCTTGACTAAGTTTGTATCATCTGCAAATTTTGCCATCTCACTCTTTATCCCTTTTCCCAGATCATTTATGAATACGTTGAACAGCACTCCTCCCAATACAGTTCTCTGGGGGATACCAGTATTACCCTCTCTCCATTCTGAAAACTGACCATTTATTCCTTCCTACCTTTCATTTTCTGTCTTTTAACCAGTTACCGATCCATGAAAGGACCTTCCCTCTAACCTCATGACAGTTTACTTTGCTTAAGAGCCTTTGGTGAGGGACCTTCTCAAAGGCTTTCTGAACATACAAGTACACAGTATCCACTGGATCACTCTTGTCCACGTTTCTGGCCCCCACCCCCGGAAAAGATTTGAATAGACTGGATCCTGCACAAGCCCATCCCCTGCACTAATCACGCTCCTGTAGGCTAACTCAGACCCCATGCACTAATTTGGACACTGAAGGCTAACGTGGATCCCATGCACACCAGCCCATCCTGTGCACTAATTCGGATTGTGTAGGCTAACGTGGACCCTGTGCACTAATTCGGATCTGGTAGCTAACCGGGAGCCTGTGCACTAATTCGGATCCTGTAGCTAACTGGGAGCTTGTGCACTAATTCGGATCTGGTAGCTAACCGGGAGCCTGTGCACTAATTCGGATCCTGTAGCTAACTGGGAGCTTGTGCACTAATTCGGATCCTGTAGCTAACCGGGAGCCTGTGCATTAATTTGGACCCTGTAGCTACCCGGGAGCCTGTGCATTAATTCGGATTCTGTAGGTTAACGTGGATCCTGTGCACTAATTCGGATCCTGTAGCTAACCGGGAGCCTGTGCACTAACTCGGATCTGGTAGCTAACCGGGAGCCTGTGCACTAATTCGGATCCTGTAGCTAACCGGGAGCCTGTGCACTAATTCGGATCCTGTAGCTAACCGGGAGCCTGTGCATTAATTCGGATTCTGTAGGCTAACGTGGATCCCGTGCACTAATTCGGATCCTGTAGCTAACCGGGAGCCTGTGCACCAATTCGGATCGTGTAGGCTAATGTGGATCCCGTGCACTAACTCGGATCCTGTAGCTACCCGGGAGCCTGTGCACCAATTCGGATTCTGAAGGCTAACGTGGATCCCACGCGCACGAGCGGCACGCCCCTCCCGGCCGCAGAGCCGCGCGCACCTGCCCGCCCCCGAGCGGAAGTGACGGCGGCGGGGGCGGGGCACAGAGCGGAAGCGGCGGCGCAGGCTCGGGCGGGTCCCCGGTGCGCGCAGCGGGCTCGGCTCCCTCCCCGGCCTCGGTCCCTGAGACCCCCCCGCCCGCCCCCGCCCCCGGCCCCCCGCGGCCCCGGCCCCCCGCGGCCCCGCCATGATCCTGCTCGAGGTCAACAACCGCATCATCGAGGAGACGCTGGCGCTCAAGTTCGAGGGCGCGGCCGCCGGGTGAGGGGGCGGAAGCGGGGGCCGGCGGGGGGGGGGCCCAGAGCAGCCCCGGGGGGCCGGCGGGGGGGACCCAGAGCAGCCCCGGGGGGCCGGCGGGGGGGGCCCAGAGCAGCCCCGGGGGGCCGGCGGGGGGGGGCCCAGAGCAGCCCCGGGGGGCCGGCGGGGGGGACCCAGAGCAGCCCCGGGGGGCCGGCGGGGGGGGGCCCAGAGCAGCCCCGGGGGGCCGGCGGGGGGGGGCCCAGAGCAGCCCCGGGGGGCCGGCGGGGGGGACCCGGCGGCCGCGGGGAGGCGCGGGCGGAGCCGGGGGCAGACACGCCGCCCGCCCGGGGTGCGGCACTTCCGCAGCCGCAGGCGCCGCCCCCTCCCCGGGCCCGGCCGAGCCCTGCCGGGCGGGGTCCGGCCCGGCGCGGGGGAACCGGCCCCTCTCGGGCCCAGCAGTGGCTCAGCTCCGCCCCCTCCCCCACCCCGCTCCAGGGGCGGTTCTGGGCGGGGAGCGGGTGGGTCTCAGCCGGGCAGCCCAAGCGGCACCTGCCCCCAGTGACCTGAGCAGGGGCCCCTGTGTCTGGGGCCCGGGGCCTGGCGTCCCTCAGTCAGGGCATAGGGAGGTCCTGCCCGCAGGCAGCAAGGGCACCTCTCGGCCCGCTCTGCGGGTGGGGGGAAAGGGGGGTGGTTCGTACGGAAACGGGGTTCCTGGTGTGGCCCCCGGTGCGGGCGCAGTTATGCCAGCGTAAAGGTGCTGCTTCAGGGATCGCGTCAGGCCCCTTCCCGCTAAAGGGGAATCCGCCAAACTGGTAGGAGCGCCTTTGTGTTGGTGTCACGGCACCCGCGCCTGGGGGCTTGTGCGGCGTGATACTGGTATTGTTAAAGCCCTGCCACGCTGGTGTGTCGACAAGGCCCTGCAAAACCAGTGCTTGCACAGAAGGCATTGGGGTTCTCTCTGAAGTGCACTTCCTCTCTTAGTGGGGTGGAGTTGCCAGCCCCCGTTCTGCACACTCACTGTGCATCATGCAGGAACCCTGGACAGGCCCTGTGTCAGGCTTGGGGGAAGGGACCCATTCTCATGCCTCTTCCACTTCTTATCTATTACTCTAAGGTTTCTTTGAAGAGATTTGCCTCGTGTGTGCAGAATAGTGGTAACCTGTGCAAAATGAGACTTGCTTCTTCCTACTTCCCCCCAGCTTTCAGACATTGAATAGACCCTTACAAACTAACATGCTCATCTTTCATCCTTGTCCACTTGTGATAAAATAGGAATCTGAATAGCCACCTAGCTTTGATCAATCCCCGATTAGTTTCGGTAGGCTGAGCTGTAGCTCACAAAAGCTTATGCTCAAATAAGTTTTAGTCTCTAAGGTGCCACAAGTCCTCCTTTTCTTTTTGCGGATACAGACTGACACGGCTGCTACTCTGAAACCTGCCATTAGTTCTAAACAAATCACGTTTCTCCTTACAAGCGTCTAATGCAAAGAGTCTTGCCAAGACATGGCAACCACATTATACACACAGCCCTCAGCTGACCCTGTTAAAGCACAGCTCTTGCCTGGTCTGTATAGAGCAAAATATTGTGTGTTAGAGGTTGTCTCTTGCAAAGTTTCTCATTTGTCATGAGGCTTCATACTGAGGAGCTCTTCCTGTTGGAGGAAGCTTGGAGGACATGACACTGTTTTTATCTAATAAAGCTCTTACAGTTGAGGTAGCAAAGTACTGCCTTCAGAAATTCTGGTTTCAGAGTAGCAGCCGTGTTAGACTGTATCCGCAAAAAGAACAGGAGGACTTGTGGCACCTTAGAGACTAACCAATTTATTTGAGCATAAGCAAATTCTGTTGCTTCATACCACTAAAATCACCATGTTGCTCGTTCTGTAACAGTTGCCGGCCTGCAGATTTCCATTCTACTCTGCATTGTCCATACTTCCATGCAATGCCAGCTGTTTCTGGATTGGTTCTACTTATCTCAGAGACTTGGTTTGCTGATGTGGTGTCTGCCTTTACTTTATAATAATCTAAACACTGCTTTTATGTTTTTAAAAATGAGTCAAATAGGCTTTATTTCTGTATAATCTTTGACCCTTTGTCATGGTGATATAAGAGAAGAAGTTGTAACTTCTGCATTTTTTCCTAGCGCTCTTGTCCAGGCAAGCACAGGGTCAAGACAAGGATCTGAAACATGCAGGGATGTATTTTTCAAGCTGTCATATTTCTTATAAGTCATATGGAGTGGGTTTCAGTCTATGCCTTTATTAATTTGAGATCTCAAAATGTGTTCCATTATTCAAAGTCAAACCACAACTCTGGTGTGTATCCTTTTGGACAATGAATGATTGTCCACAATGATATTTTAAGACCTTTGGTGGCATTTGCTTTGTGCCATTTTATCTATGATTTTTTCGTGGTACATCTTAGGAACCATTGCAGGATTGTCATGATGAGGGCAAAATCATAGGAATTCAGGAACAAATCAGGTCTGGACATCTTACTTGAAATAATCATCATTTTCCCCCTTTAGTCCAAATAACTTGAATTGAGCAAGTGTGTGGTGAGAGCGGACAGACTTGAACATACACGCTATCATAGAGGCAGTTACGTTTAATGTTTAGAACACAGGATTGGGAGTCAGGAGGCATGAGCTGTAGTTCCAGCTTTGCCACTGACTTGTTATATGACCTTCATCATGACACTTAACTTAGCTCTGTTTTCCCAGATGTAGAACAGGGATGATATCCACTTTGTGTAAAACTTTCAAAGCCTCAGATAAAAGATACTTTGCACTTTTATAGAATTATATTAGAACGTCTGAAATCCAGCGTAACTCCCGTTTAAGATCAGTTTATAACATCATTGGTGTACATAGCTGGGCTGCAAGATCCCTGCTCTGAGAAATGTACTGTGTAGAGGTGTGATCCTGCAGAATGTGAATTCCATTTACTCCCATGGAAATTAGCAATGTGATAGGCATCTTAAAAGACAGATTAATAACACTTTACAGGATAGGGCCGTATATGTTTCTTTAAAAGGAATCTTTCCTTTCCTGTGGAGGATTTAAATTCTTGCTAGGAATTTACTGATCTGGTTTCATATATTGCTGAGCTCTTCGTTCTGTCTCCCACTCGAACCATGAGAGCTGCCAAGTTGAATGAGGTTCTTGATGGTTCATTGCATCCACCCGCCAGTATGCAAGAATCCCAGAATGTCAAGTCCTGGGTGTTCTTTACAAAGAAAAACCCATGAAAGTGACGGATTGTATGATTCCTTTGGCAGCCATGACAAAAATGCAGCCATACCATCTTTAATGGTGAGTTTATAGAGCCTTTAAAGCTGTAGCCACACAATTTATTGCCCTTATTACTTCATACATGTCACTTTAACTCTTTTGTTGCGGGGCACTGCTGCATCTTCTGCAGCAGAACACTTCAGCATTTGTGCCCTGCAGTGAGAAAGCAGCCCTGGGAGTAAAAGTGGTTACTGTTAACTATTTGCATTTGTCCTCTCGCCTTTAAAATGGTTTTAGAGCTATGGGAACTCTGCAGGATGTCGTGGTTGCGAGTTTGTCTCAGGCGTGCTTCTGTTGAACAGTTTAGTTTAAGTCATCTTAGTTTTATTGTCTTAAATCGTTTTAGCTGGAATTGCAGTAGAACCGGGTTGTCTGATTTGGGTAACCTATCCGTTTAGAATGTAAGCTTCTCCAGGCATGCATCAGGTCTTGAACAGCACCGAGTGCACTCTTGGTGGTTAATACAGGAATATGTGGGTGCTAGCCAGAGGACTAAACGTGTAGCCAAAGGTAGATATAAAATTGATGGCTTAGATCCCCATGCTGTCCAGGGAAGGCTTGCAATAGGTGACCGGCAAGTGGATTTTTTTAATCCTGGACTTAACATAACTATTGGTTCTCTCATGGAGTCCCACAGCAGGCAGCACTAGGCCAGCAAGGTGAATGCTTGCAGCGTGTCTGCTGCAAACCAGAAAGGAAGTGCGTCTGGGTCTGGTGCTCTGTGTGATAGAGCAAGGCTCCAGATACGTGCGGCTGCGTTTCTTTGGCTGCGCCGTGTCCCAGTACTCTTAATACACTGAATTTCTGTCGTGCCTTTCAGCCGAGGAGCTCAGAGCATTTTGTGAACAAGTCTCACGCCAGGTTCATATCTCCACCTTATAAATGAGGGGAAATGCTAGGGTGGAGAGGTCATGTGGCCAAGGTCAGAGAGTGGTAGAACTAGCAATAGAATTCAGAGCACCTGACTCCCAGGCCCCTGCTCTAACCAGTAGACCATGCCTCCTTGCTTTGATCCTTCCCTAGGTGTAATGCAGGTCACTGTAAACTGTATCAGGCCTCATGAGATGCTATCTTATCCCTCTTGGGTAAACCTGTACATAGACGCCAATGATTACAAAGTGACGCTCTGTCCTTTAAGGAAGCGGTTCTCAACCGGTGGTCTGTGGCCCCCTGAGGATCCACGACCCCTTTCAGGGGGTTGGTGGGGCCCCACCGCTGGAACCCCAAACCCCAGTGAAGCCTCAAACACACCCTCCTCTCCCCACTACAGGGCTGAAGCCCCATCTCTGGCGCCTTCCGGTGGGGCTGAAGCTGGGAGTGGCACAGGGCTGAAGCCCTGAGCTCCGCTTCCCTCTCTGAAGTCAGTGGCAGGGAGCTAAAACCCTAAGCTCTTTCCCACTGAAGCTGGGAGCAGTGGGGCTGAAGCCCTGAGCCCAAAGGGAGAGTTCAGGGGGCATGAGGGTGTTGCCCCCCCCCCCCCCAAACTGCTGTGCCTTACCCAGAGTGGGGCAGTCCTGGGAGCAGCTCCACCCTCCACACCTCCCTCAGCTCTCACTCTCTGGCCAGATCCTAGACGGGAAGCTGGAGCCAGACAGTGAGGGGCAGCTACTCCTCTGGCTGGTGGTGCCATGGAGTGGGCAGCCGTGGCATTTGCCCATCTGCTGCTGGCACCTGGGTTTGCAGCTGTTCCTCAGTTCCCTTTGACTGCTCCCGCAGCTGGTCAGAGTTACCCAGGTGGGGACCCGGTTCTGGGGCCAGCAGAGCCCTCGTGGAGTAGCCATTGGCACACAGCCCCAGGCAGTGGATGGCCCGCTGAGATGAGTTAGGAGGTGGAGGTGGCGCTCCCTCCCTGGACCCTGCTGTGTGGAGCTGGCCCGAGCCCCGCTGGCCCTTGCCCCCCCAAAATAGAAGTCAAACCACGCCTATGCCCAAGGGTCCCATCCCTGGCTGGAGCCCTGAGTCATCCCACTGCCGGGCCTTGGACTTTTATAGCATGTTGAGGGGGGCCTCAGAAAGGAAAAGGCTGAGACCCTCTGGTGTAAGTCTTTGCGCTTTGAAGTAGTTTATATTTATCCTTCGAAGCTGGAGATTAGAATACCTGTGCGTTGCTCTGCCTGGACCCTCGCGGGCCTCCGTGGCTTGGTCCAGGCATTTGACTCGTGAGCCACGATCCTCTGTGCCATTACTGGCCAGGTCTGCATTTGCACGTGCTCTTGATTAATATAGAAGATGAGGACAGTTGGAACAAGCTTTATAATTATATCTTTCCTCTCTTTTTAAAAATTAATTATTGTTACATAGGGCTGCGAACGTTTGTAGGCTGAGTAATGAAGCTGAGGAACTTGGCAGTGGTCCGAGTCAAAACTGAGGAAGTGCTGTCAGATGAGGGTTTGCTGTTACGTACCTGTTGGAAACTGCAGATCTTCTTGAAGCTATAGTTCTGCTAGGTGTGACAAATCTGATTTGGACTTCAACATACATTAAGTGGAGTTAATGTATCATGCTTATAGATGAGCCAATGTAATAATCTTCTAGGAAAACCCAGTTGAGGTAGGCAAGAATGGTGGGAGGAAGTGGAGCAGGAAGAAATTGTACCTGCCAGAACCCTTTTTGTATTCTTGCATCTAAGTACAGAGCAGATGTTCCTGATGGGGGATTTAGTGAGTATTTGATTGCATGTGTGTGGTTTGGACTTGATTAATATTCACGTTGTTGGGAAATGGACAACTGCCTTTCGTAGGAACTGCAGCCATCTTAGGTTCAGGGTTCAGACAGATTTGTCAATCAGGTCTGTCTTGTATTTAGAGTTGGTAACAAAAGGGGAGCTGATAGAATTATTTTGTGGTATGGGACCTTTTTTTCTTTGTCTTTTAGGACAGGATGTAGCAAAAAGAAAAGATTGTTATATTTTTGGTGAATTTGGGTTGTAAGAAATTTGAGGTAGCAACATAGGGATAAAGAGGAGCTCATTATTCACTGTAGCAGAAGACGATGTACTGTTCGAAACCTTACGGTTGTGGAAAAACCTAGACAAGCTGACACCAGAGGGAGCTGTGTTGGGGATAAGTGAACTCCAGTTCAGTGCCAAATTGAGTAAACCTGATTTTGAGGAACATGGTTCCACAATTTTAAGAGCTTCAGCGGGCAATGCATGTATACAGGCGCAGGAAGGGAAAGCTGATGGTGGAAGAGCAGGATGCAGAGAAAGAAGGTCTTGGGTGGATGATGTGGTATTCTCCATGGATCAAAAGGACTATTCATCCACAAAGAAATGAGCAGAGGGTTGTAGGGACTGGGCTACCATGGTTGCAAACCTCCAGTAATGGAGATTCCACATAAGAAGAATAAGGTTTCACAGTGCAGGCCACTTGGATATATACAAACCAATATGCAAACAGAGGTTGCAGTGATACTGTAGGTACTATACTGCTAGCCCTTGTAGTTGTGAATTTAAAGGAATCCCTTACTTAAGCCGTGTGATGTATTTAAATGTAAAAAGAACAGGAGGACTTGTGGCACCTTAGAGACTAACAAATTTATTAGAG
The DNA here is from genome assembly GCF_965140285.1 of Lepidochelys kempii. Taxonomy (NCBI): domain Eukaryota; kingdom Metazoa; phylum Chordata; order Testudines; family Cheloniidae; genus Lepidochelys; species Lepidochelys kempii. The sequence goes on from NC_136390.1 coordinate 2,441,406, forward strand.
CATGAGCTTTCGTGAGCTACAGCTCACTTCATCGGATGCATGCAGTGGAAAATACAGTGGGGAGATCTATATACACAGAGAACTTGAAACAATGGGTGTTACCATACAGACTGTAACAAGAGTGATCAGGAAAGGTGAGCTATTGGGGCTGGGGGGTGAGAACCTTTTGTAGTGATGATCAAGGTGGGCCATTTCCAGCAGTTGACAAGAACTGTAGAAGGGGAAATAAACAAGGGGAAATAGTTTTACTTTGTGTAATGACACATCCACTCCCAGTCTTTATTCAAGCCTAAGTTAATTGTATCCAGTCCGCTCTCCTGCTGGTAATAGCTCACCTTTCCTGATCACTCTGGTGACAGTGTGTATGGTAACACCCATTGTTTCATGCTCTCTGTGTATATAAATCTCCCCACTATATTTTCCACTGAATGCATCCGATGAAGTGAACTGTAACTCACAAAAGCTTATGCTCTAATAAATTTGTTAGTCTCTAAGGTGCCACAAGTCCTCCTGTTCTTTTTATGGATACAGACTAACATGGCTGCTACTCTGAAACCTGTCATTTAAATGTAAGAATCTAAAAGGAGCTTTTATAATGGATTTTGCTAGCAATCTGCAGGCTAAATGCCGTGTGCACCTCATAATCTGTTGACTAGGACTAGTGATCCCAGCTACTTCACCTGTTGTATTTGGAGCCCATTTTAAACCGATAGTGTTGTGTGTGAGCACTTCCATTCCAATACCCTGTTTTACATTTCTGAAACTTTTAGCTGTGGGGCTGAAATTTTTTTAGGCTTGATCTCTTTAAGTTGAAATCTGGCAGGGAAACTCGTTGAGAAATGCCTGTGAGTATTTCTTTTTCTACAGCCGTCTAAGGCGAGGTGCAAAGTAAATGGGTAGGGGCTCTACTCCCTTAAGCAAAGTCTTTGCCTTGTTCACTGCACATATTGTGTATAACATACTTTCCTGGACTCTGGTCCAGCGCGCACAAGAGTAGCATAGAGTAGCAGGAGACGTTACGCTTACAGGTGAGGTTCTAGAAAATGCTATTTCTCTGAGCGGGGCAGATGGTGTGGGATCATGTAATTAGAAACAGCTGTATTACCTGCGCATGAGAGGGCAGAGTTAAAGGTGCACAAGCAACCTTAGCTTGTGTATTTCCTGACTCTAGGGTGTTTAACTGTACCACCTTAAAGTTCCCTACCTGGGACTTTTCCTGAAATATTTCTAGTCCGCACTATCTTTTAAATTTGAGTGAATGTAATGCTCACAAAAACAAACTGATGCACCCTGCATTCCTTTCTCCCATGCCTCATTACTGCTCTATCCCTCTGCATTACTCCCCATCAAAGAATACCCTAGTCATGGCTGTGGGGTCAACAAAATACTTTGGGGGAGGTGCTGTGCACATTATTCACAATATTTTGCTCCTGGCCACGAGGACCCCTTTGCTATTATGTTCATGGACCCCCCCTTGAGGAGCACCACCCTGCCAGTCACCTTACATTGTGTGGTGAGTTGATATGCACCAGTGGAAGTTCTGTTTATCTGCTGTGGGCTGATACCCAGGAGCAGAGATTAATTTGGTGTGATTTGGGAACTGCTCCCTACTCCAGAGCAAAAGTTATAATATAGAAGCAACTTCCCAAGACCCAGCTGGGAGCAGAGATTAGCGAGAGAGATCAGCAAGTAATAGTGATTTTTAAACTAAAAGATCTGCCCCAAGGCCACTTACATCACTTCTTCCAATTGCTGGGTTATCTTTGCTGCTGCAGCAGTGCAAAAGATTGAGACTCTCCGGTTTTGTAGTGAAGGAGGCTATTGCCTTTCACAGCTGTTGACTTATAGAAAGTAGTGATGTCTCATCTTCCTGCCAGTGCTAATACCAGTGAGGGCTGGATAAGCCCACCAAATCCACTTGCCCATAGGCCTTAGCCGCAGGATAAGTGCCTCTCCTGCCCCAGCAAAGCAATTATATGAGTTACACTCAGCCCTAATGTTAATGCCTTTCATTGCATCAGTCTTGCTGTATGTCTGTGCTGAATTTGGCACACCTTGCTGCATTCCTGGGTCTCCACAGCAGTGTCTGAAATGGAGCTGTCTGCAAACAGAGCAGATGGCAGGGCAAAGCAGTGGCTTTTATCGTGCAAAAAACCCATTAACGTTGTTCGGTTCTGAAACAAGGTGATGAAGACACATCCCAAGCCACTGCTCTCCCTCCAGCCTCTGTGTAATTTCCCTGATATGCCAAGGTGTGCCTGGCATCTGCCAGTGTTGTTGCCTACAGTGAGCAAGATTCGACAAAAGGTCAAACATCTAGAAGTGGGGTAGCCAGGTTGTGACCACGCACAATCTGAAAGACATGTCTGTGTAGATACCAGTTTGATTTATTTGCTGAATTGGGCCTTTTGCGTCATTCCTTTGATACATCTGGGTGAGGATGAAAGCCAAACACCTTCACTTAAGATTTCTTTGGTCCTAATATTTTAAGCAGTGTTTTTCCTAATATTATTTGTACCCATCCAGTAGTGGCTACTAGATTCTCTTTTTAAAATAAGCAGACATATACCACAAAAAGGGTAAACTGTCAATCCCCAAATTGTATGCAGTGTTGTTGTAGCTGTGTTGGTCCCAGGATATTGGAGAGACAAGGTGGGGGGAGTTAATATCTTTTATTGGGCCTACTTCTGTTGTCTAGAGCTCTGAGTAAGCTCGAAAGCTTGTCTCTCTGACCAGCGGAAGTTCTTTCAATAAGAGATACCAGCTCCCCCACCTCGTCTCTCTAATCTCCAAATCGTTTACCCTGTTTGTCCTCTAGAATTCCCTGCCCATACCTTACTGCTACCTTTGTATTTCTTCCCATCAGAGAATGCCATGTTAGTGGCTATGGTTTCAGCAACACCTCTCAGGATGCAGAGACAGCAGGCAAACCGCTTATCATGGATCATAGCAAGTTCATCCTTCATAAGCACTCAGTTCCATCAGAGTAGTTAGTGCCAGTTAACTCCAGCACCTGGAGAAATGCAACCTTTCAGGGCATTGTTGTTAAGCTTTTAAGCTTAGAGCATATGAAGGTAAAGTGAAATATTTTAAACGTCTGTATTTGTTTGGAATCCTAAATTACAAACAGAATGGCTGGATACGGTTTAAATTTATATGATGCGAAACACGTTTAAAAAGCTTCCTGTTCTATTCACCTACCAGGATCCAAGCTCAGAGGAAGGGTCTTTCTGCTAACACCTAAAGTACTGTACGGGCTGCAGTTCCCTGCCATGCTTTACATGGTTATGATGATGTCCATGCTTACAGGGGGACCACTGACTCTGGAACTGTCATCTTGGGAGGCTAAAAATAAATACATTTTGTTTTTAAAATGCATTTCTTAGTAATGTTAAGTCTACTCATGCATTGTTAATTGCTTAGGATCTCAGACTCCGATGGAGAATTCCGGTATCTATTAATAGGCTATGAATAATGTCATACTAAAATGGCAAGATTGTTTTCAAAAGCTGGGTATAGCGGTTGAGGTAAAATCATTGCTCACAGTGAGAGTGATGGGGAGATGGCAAAGTACAGAACTCTTGTCAGTAACATCTTTCCTAATTGAATAGTATTAGGGAGTTATACAGTTGGGGCTTTCAGAAAAAGCCACTTCTCCTAATCAGAAATGTGGCCATGTTGCTTTTTAAAACGAGTAAACCAATGTTTCTGTACAATTTTTAAGGGGGCTGTGATTTGATTTTTGACATCTGATGTTTCCTATTCCTTAGGAACAAACCAGAGGCAGTAGAAGTAACATTTGCAGGTATGGTTCACAAAATTTTTAACTCCTTTAAAAAATTCAAGCTTGTCTGGCCTGATGATCGCAGTGTTTGGTGTGCTCGAATTCACCTAGCACCATATGGAGAGATTTGTTTCATCGACTAACCTGTGCCTTTACGTGTATGTGCCACACGGTATATTTAGTAGGCGTTCCTCTTGACGGAATAATTTAAAGAAGTGTGCTTGGAATTCGTTAGGCTCTCTTCTCCATCCATCCTCCTCACCTGATGCACTAGCCGGTGACAATGAATTAAATGGTCACAGCACTTATAAAGTGAATGAACTAAATGGCTTTAACTTGTTTACCCTCTGTGCCAGGATGTTTCATGCCCACAATGGCATGTGTAATGAGGTATGTAGCACCCATCTGGATACAGCAGATAGGAGTCTGATTTAGGATGATAGGTACTCAAATGGCCAAGATAAACTGAAAGCCTGTTCCCTGTAGCTTAGTCTCCAATGAGATGGGATTTGATTTGAAAACTACATAGCAAGTATTCATCATGCAGTTCAGATTTTCGATTCCAATTACCAGTTAGAGTTTTACTGCTCTGTGGAGAAACCCACCTTAAACAGAGCTTTTAAATTAAACAAAACAGAGGCCGTACAGTCCATTCTACCTTCTGAACCAAAGCGGGGAGCCTAGAAAGAAAACTGCCCAGGGAGACCACTGCTGTACTACCTGCGTTCTGCTTGAGCACTTCCTGCTGCTCTTCTGGCTTTCGAATTCCCCACTGTCAGATATTTGTAGCCCACATGGTGCAAAGTGTGTCAGACGTGTGGATGCCAATGGCAGCCCTCAAGCCAAGTGGAGAGACAAAAGTTAACTGCCTGAGAGAGCTTTTCGTCTCAATACGCTTGTATGGATTAAGGATGTGGCAAATTTGTCAGTGACGGTTGAAACAAGACTGGGCTAAACTTTAACTTGGGATACAAAGTTGTCAAAGATCATTATAGTCTTTGTTACTAATCTCCAGTATTCCTCCATAAAGTTAGCACTCTTTCCGTCATTACAGGCTACTGTGCTTGTGGGCCCAGTAATATGGGAGATCTTTATACCATACAGTTCCTATTTTGAAAAACTTTTACATTATGCAATGCTTTGGAACTAAGAAATTACATGAGTTCCTAACCTCCTTCTCCTCTGCTTCCTTCCAAGATTTCGATGGAGTTCTTTATCATATTTCCAACCCCAATGGAGACAAGACAAAAGTGATGATCAGTATTTCTCTGAAATTCTACAAAGAGCTACAGGAGCATGGTGCAGATGAGGTGAGTGGCCACATTTCCGATTTTCCCTTTCTTCCTGGGATTCTAGGCCCTGATCACACACTTTCTGTTGTGCATACTTGACTACCATGAGGGGTCCCACTGACTACAATGGATCAAGATCCTACCGAGGCCCTGTGGATAAGAAAAGTGAAAAATTGCACCACATAATAGACACCGTGTTACTCCCATCGCCAACACAGAGTGGGCGCAATTCTGGAAGAACAGCCTAAATTCTGTTCCTATCGATATCTGATAAGTTCCAGTTACAGAGCCTTTGATCCTGATGAAAGCATGAGAGGTAGAAGAGCACAGCTGATTTTTCAGATTCCCCTAATGGTGTGTAGGGCAACAGAAGTTAGAAATACCCTCTTGTAAACTGAACTCACTTGCTAAGGAAGTCATGGTGTGAATAAATATGGAATCCCACAGTGCTGCTTTTCTCATTCTAACCACACTTTAAAGCAAATGAAAGGCTGCCTTTAACATGCACACGCCTTTATCTGCAGGCTGCACAGCCTCGTTCCGCTTTTGTAGCAGGTTTAGTTCCTGTTCAACTCTGCTTATGCTGCAGAGAGCCATTTATGGTAGAAAGAAAAGGCCTTTATGAACATCTGTGCATTGTGGTTGGATCTTGAAGCAGGAAGTATGAGTCAGTTCCTGAATTAGTTTTCAAATCTCCTCATGTTACCTAATGGGGTTCATGCCGTGTGTCTCAGCAGAGAGACATGCAGCACTTTACCTTTGGGTGTCTTTTGTTGGTTTTTCCTGTGAAATTAGGGGGAAATTTCTCATAACTCTTGGAGTTACTTACACATGACTGGAAAGTGTCTCAAACCTAGAGAATTCCAACACGGGGAGAGTTTGAACAGTCAAACAGTGTTTGAATAAGTATGAGTGATTTGATTATCTTGTTACGGCCTTCTGTTGACATTGTTCATGAATACTAAGTTTGCTTAGCCATGGGATGCAGTGGGAACTTACTGGGAGCCAGAGGACCATGCTTAACCAGTATGTAAAGGAGCAGGCTGACGCTGCCCTTCCCTTCAATACAGAAGGTACAGCCTGTGGAAACTACAGGTTCCCAGAAGCCTTGTCTGCATTTAACTTTTTATGCAAATCTCCCATCAGTGCAATCCACTAGTGATCACAACACTGGCAGCACTAGTGTAGACCAACTGCTAGCATTTTTACCCCATGTGGCTTAGAGCCGCTCTGAGCCAGGGCTACGCTTTCAGTGGTAAATATGCCAGACAAGCATTCTGACAATTGCATTACCACACTGGTGAGAGATTTTCACATAAAGTTCAGTGTAGACGCAGCTGGAGCATCTTGTTCCATCTTGTTCCAAGTAGGTATGTGGGATCTGTGGTCTCTGTGGGCCGCGCTTCCAGGTGGAAGGTTAGGGCCTCATTTCTGGCTCCCCCAATATAGAAAAGGAGTACTTTTGGCACCTTAGAGACTAACCAATTTATTTGAGCATAAGCTTTCGTGAGCTACAGCTCACTTCATCGGATGTATACTGTGGAAACTGCAGAAGACCTTATATACACAGACCATGAAACAATACCTCCTCCCACCCCACTCTCCTGCTGGTAATAGCTTATCTAAAGTGATCACTCTCCTTACAATGTGTATGATAATCAAGTTGGGCCATTTCCAGCACAAATCCAGGTTTGTCTTCTGCAGTTTCCACAGTATGCATCCGATGAAGTGAGCTGTAGCTCACGAAAGCTTATGCTCAAATAAATTGGTTAGTCTCTAAGGTGCCACAAGTACTCCTTTTCTTTTTGTGAATACAGACTAACACGGCTGTTACTCTGAATCCCCCAATATAGATTCTCAGTGTATTTCTTCATTAGAGGGAGAATTAAAATATTTTTAAAATACAAATATCCATGTTGGTTTCCAAATCGCTAAATCCATCACGTGCTTGTACTTGGAAATGACAATTCCATTTTAAAATAAAATCATTTAAATTAATTTGTCTTTTGCACTGTGGAGAAGAGAAGATTTCGTGTCCCCTGTTGCAACTGATGGTCTCACCAGCACTCTCGATGGCATGAGGAGTGCAGAATGGCCCTTCCCACCACAGCTTAAATATCTGTGTTGTCAGCTATTGCTAGAGAGATGCTGATCACTGGATGTGGGTGTTGGCAGGCAAAAATCCCTTAATTCTTGATGCAAAGTCCGTTAGCAGACGGGGTCAGCTAAATGTCTGTTGTCTCCTGTCATGCAGAATCAGGGCCCCGTGCAGCAGGTGGCATAACGGGACCAACTTCTGCAGCAAGCACCCCTAAAGTCAGCTGCAGATTAATTTATTCTGTTGCTATGAAATGCTTCTTGTTCCCAGCTCCCTCACAGACACACAGCTACAACTCAAAGGTGAAAATAGTCATTGATGTGAAATTCAGCACCAATTACTTTTGAAGATAGATTCTTTCGCTATGCTGTCTAGGTGGCTCAGCTCCTGGGATGTTATCCAAGCTGCTTGGCACAGAACCTCCCTCCTCCAGCCCCATATGTGCCAGAGAATAGGGGCGAGGAAGGATTGGCTTGTAGCTGGCTTCAGTGGGTAATCTTCCCTCGGTGCTGCACTGTTCTTTAGCATTTACACTTCTGGTGCTCTCCTTCCTCTCTGGTTGCCCAGCTCCTGCTGCCTGACCTATGGAACAGTGGAGGGATCATGCATTATAATCAGCTACCCCTGTGGGGAGCTGCAGGGCAAGGTATGGGTGCAGGTCGGTCCCAACAGGGCAGGGAGATAGAAAACAAAAACAAAATGGTGAATTTTGCACCTTGGAATCATGTCATCCCCAAAGCCCAACTTGAGATGAAAGAGGCAGTTCACATCTTTTAGAGCTATTGTCTGCAGAGAGCCAGGCAGGTGTTACTGAATTGATTTACGCTTGGTTCAGGTTTTCAAGATTGTCTCTGCCACTGTAAAGACTAGACCTTTTTAAAAATGAAAGTTTTGATTGTGGACAGCAGTTCCGCACCAGAGTTCATGGCTGAGGAACCATAGTCTATGTGGGGGGCCTGTCCAGAGTATAGGTGGAAGCTAGTTCTGTAAAACATGGAAGCCTGAGACTAATTTTCAGTGAGGCCAGCGACAGGGTTGTTGAGGATCTAGCCTGCAAAAGCCCATAATTTGGGGTTCTGGCTGAAGACCAGACGTGGCCTAAACCAGTGTCCAGAAAGCTGAGGCAAAACCTTTGAAAAAAGGGAGAAGGTATTAGTGGGGGGGAAAGTGGGATGTGCTGCGAAGGAAAGACTGACACTGCTGATGTTTTGTCTGTTTCCTAGTTATTGAAGAAAGTGTATGGAAACTTCTTGGTAAATCCAGAAGCAGGTAAGCCTGAATATAATTACATTTTTTTTAAATGTGTGCAGACGGCAAAGGTGGCTCTCGTGCTGCTTTATAAATGAGGTTCAGATGAGCACTGCGCTTCGACACCGTTGGGCTCTTTGTACAACTGAAAGGCATTTAAAACAAACAAAAAAAATCAAGGTGGGCTGGGTACAGTAGGGCAGCGTTTGTCTGCAGCACGGACCATAATTCTTGATTCCACCCCTGAGAATGCCTCCGTTCCTTACAATAGGGATTTTTGTTCTGTGTGATGAGACTGACAAGCATTTAATGAGATTCAGAAAACCATGGTTACTTGCAACAACCTCTCTTCCTACTCACACATTACAAAATTTAGGAGCAGGAACTACTGAGCCATTGCTTCTGCCTTTGAGATGGGGAAAGAAAGCTTAATCTTACCATGGCCTCGCTCTGAGTTCAGTTAGATGGCCGCTCCCTCCTCTGAGTTAGAAAGTGTCACGCTGACATTAGTGTGGTCCCACACCCTTTAGGGCTTCGGAAGGGGTGAGAAGGAGACAACCTACAAGCTAATGTGGAAGGGTTTGCCCAGTAGGATTTTGCCTCTGCAAGTGTCTAACGTCTCTTATTTAAGAAAGATTATAAATGGTTAAAGGTGGGTTAACCTCCCTCTCCAGGTTACAATGTCTCTTTGCTATATGACCTGGAGAACCTTCCTGCAGCCAAGGATTCCATTGTGCACCAAGCTGGCATGCTGAAGCGGAATTGCTTTGCCTCTGTCTTCGAGAAGTATTTCAAATGCCAGGAAGAGGGGAAGGATGGGGAGAAGAGAGCTGTCATCCATTACAGGGACGATGAGACGATGTAAGCATGCAGAGTGCATCCCCTGTCCTGCCGCTCCCACAGTGTTCATCAGCACAGGAAAGTTGTCAGGCAGTGTTTAAATCTGCTCCAGGTCTTTGTGTTCAAACGTGTAGGAAGTCCTGTGGTAAGCTGCGAAGTCCCCAGTGTTTTATGCGTTGGCTTGCTTATCCTTCAGCCTGTCAGTGGTGTGTAGCTAAGACAACGCTTGTCCATCTGACTGACAGAGGTTTAATACCCAATGACCTGTTAGTGACATCACCTTTTACTGTGGGGGACAATGGAGTTCAACTCTCGAATGCTGTGCCTGGTTCCCTGTGGAATGCTCAAGTTTCCAGGCCAAGAAGGGATTTGATATATTCCAGCAGCTGTCCCTGAGTATGGCCAGTATTTCTTGCAGTTACTACAGCTCGCTGCATGGAGCCCATCTTGTGACTTATCACAAGAATATGCTGACACAGATCACCTGGTGGCTGTGCCTCATTCATCTGGGTTGTATGTGGCAGCAGCAAACTGGTTTGCAAGCTGTGCGTGTTCCAGATGTGAAGTTTTAAGCCTGTCCTCACAGTGGCTTGGTTTTCCTCCAGGTACGTTGAATCAAAGAAGGACCGTGTTACGGTTGTGTTCAGCACAGTATTTAAGGATGACGATGACGTGGTGATTGGAAAGGTGTTCATGCAGGTATGGAACCTGAAGGACATTGAGTTGTTTATAGGTGTTTATAAATGGCATAATCCAGAAATATACCCACTTCTTCTCAAAGTAGAATCACTGAACAAGTAGACTCTGAACTGAAGTGGCATCACTGGTGGCTTAATGCATTTAAATGCTTCACAGCAGTGTATTCTGTGCGGGACAGAACTCTACTGGATGGCCGTAGCACATTAATGAGCTTAGACAGTTTCTCTTCTCGTCTGGTCTGTCATGTTGGTGTCTTTAACTATTGAATTCCTTGCTGGCTTAACACAGTTGATCATATTACATATTGAATCTATTTCCCTAAGTTAAGTATCCTCACACCTTCTTGTCAACTCTCTAAATGGGCCATCTTGATTATCACGACAAAAGGTTTTTTTTCTCCTGATGATAATAGCTCATCTTAGCTAGTTAGCCTCTCACAGTTCATATGGCAACTTCCAACTTACCTGTATGTGTGTATATATATATCTTCTTACTATATGTTCCATTCTATGCATCCGATGAAGTGGGCTGTAGCCCACGAAAGCTTATGCTCTAATAAATTTGTTAGTCTCTAAGGTGCCACAAGTCCTCCTGTTCTTTTTACATATTTACGTAATTCCTTTAATCAAAGAATACTTCAGCATACACACGATTCCATTGAAATGCAGCCACCCATGGTGTAGGTTTCAGCAGTAGCCAGCTAGAAGTCAGCACGGTAGGGGAAGGTTGAATTTTGGCAAAGGACACCAGAGCAAACCTTTGTTAGTATGGGAAATGCCCTGGTGTCACTTTGTACCTGTATAGTAGACAGGACCATCCAAAAATGCATTATCTCTAAGCTGGTCCAGATCACAGTGCGGGGCTGGATATAGGGGCAGGCTACCACCTGGGGTGCTGGGGACGGGGAGAGGGGCTGTATTTGTTAGCGACAAAAGGGAAAATAGAACATTTGAAGTAAAATGTTTCAGGTATTCTATTATGTGGATTCGTTTTTTCACTAACCTCCTAGAATGTTCTGGGCCTTTGTAGAATCTCGTGGAACATTCCAGACATTCTGAGAACTACATTTTCCTTGAATCTCCTAGAATGTTGTCAGCCATGCCCTTGCGGGTATATACGGGGCGGGGTGTTGCCAGTCATTCAGTGAGATACAAGAACAAAGTGAAGTGAGAGCCCAGTTGCGATATTGTGAACTTTGTTTTATTGTGTAATTCTGAAAGCATAGAGGAAATGAATTTTTTTCTTTGCTTGTATATGGCATGAATAAATACAGATTTACAGATCCTAGCATGCAAATTTATTGTCTTGTATGACAAGGATAAATCATGCGTGCAAGTCATGCATCAAAGGCGTGAAATGGGCTACAAATGCAATAAAAATAAGGTATTGAAAAGTTTAATAAATGGGGGGGAAGGGGTGTGCTGAAGATGCTCCTTGCCTGGGCCAGTCCTGCCTTAGTGTTATGCTGCATTCAGGAATCAGGCTGTTTCCTTCTTTGTTCCAAGAATGAATCCTATTAGAGCATATAGCTTCTCTCGAAAGAATTGCTCAAGGAAATGTTATAGCCAACACAGTTGATATTAACAGCAAGGGGGAAGAAATACAAGCCAACATGAGAAGAGAATGGGTTAAAGAATATTTAGATAAGTCCAATGTATTCAAGTTGGCAGGGCTTGATGAAATTAATTCTAGGGTACTTCAGGAACTAGTTGAAGCAATCTCAGACCCATTAGCAATTATCTTTGAGAACTCCTGAAGGACCGATGAGGCTAGAGGACTGGAGAAGGGCAAACAAAATACCTATCTGTAAAAAGGGGAACAAAGAAGATCTGGGGAGTTATAGACCAGTCAGCCGAACTTTGATATCTGGAAAGATACTGGAACAACTTATTAATAAAGTTGTAAGTACATAGAGTTTAATAGGGTTATAAGGACTAGCCAGCATGGATTTGTCAAGAACAAATCATGCCAAACCAAGCTCATTTCCTTCTTTGACAGGGTCTCTGGCCTAGTGGATGGGGGAAAGCAGTAGCCATGGTGTATCTTGATTTTAGTAAGGCTTTTGACAGACCCGCATGACGTTCTCATAAATAAACTATAGAATGTGGTCTGGATGAAATTACTATAAGATGGATGCAAACTGGTTGTAAGAGTGCCCTCAAAGCGTAGTTATCAATGGTTTGTGTCAGACTGGGAGGGCGCATCTAGTGAGGTCCTGCAAGGGTTAGTCCTGGGTCTGGTAGTCGTCAGTATTTTCATTAATGACTTGAGTAACGGAGTAGAGAGGATGCTTGTAAAATTACAGATGACACCAAGATGGGAGGGGTTGCAAGCACTTTGGAGGACAGGATTAGAATTAAAAAGGATCTTGACAAATTGGAGAATTGGTCAGAAGTCAACAAGATGAAATTCAATAAAGACGAGTGCAAAGTACTTCACTTAGGAAGGATGCTCATGCTCAAATGCAGAATTACAAAATGGAGAATAATTGGCTAGGCTGCAGTACTGCTGAAAAGGATGTGGGGATTATAGTGGATTACAAATTGAATACGAGTCAGCTCTGTGATGCAGTTCCAAAGACAGGTTTATCTCATTCTGGGAACTATTACTAGGAGTGTCGTATGTAAGACATGGGAGATCATTGCCCCGTTCTGCTCAGTACTGGGAAGGCCTCAGCAGGAGCACTGTGCCCAGTTCTGGGCATTGCACTTTAGGACAGATACGGATTAATTGGAGAAAGTCCCAAGGAAAGCAACAAAAATGATAAAAGGGTTAGAAAACCTGACCTATAACAAGAGGTTAAAAAAACTGGGCATGTTTAGTCTTGGAAAAAGAGATTGAGGGGGACTGGATACGTCTTCAGGTATGTGAAGGGCTGTTATAAAGAGGACAGTGATCAATTGTTCTCCATGTCCACTGAAGGTAGGACAAGGAGTAATGGGTTTAATCTGCATCAAGGGAGATTTAGGTTAGATATTAGGAAAAACTTTCTAACTATAGTTAAGTTGTGGAATAGACTTCAAAGGGAAGTTGTGGAAACTCCATCACTGGAGGTTTTTAAGAACAGGTTGGACAAAACCCTGTTCGGGATGGTCTAGGTTTACTTGGTCCTACATCAGTGCAGGGGGCTGGACTTTGACCTCTCAGGGTCCCTTCCAGGCCTATATTTCTGAGAGTCTCTGGAAATGTGTTCCACCTTAAAAACTGCCCTAGTCTGCACTAATACGCTGTCTTGAGGGGTTGGTGGGTTTTTGGGTATTGCTTGTGTGTGTGTTTGAAAGACTATGCTTAGAGCCTGGGATAAGTGCTTTTTCATCTCAATCTTAAAGGTAAATTATTTGTAGTCTGTTTTTCCCATCGTACTTGTCACTTAGCCACACTAGAGTTCTTCTCTTATCTCAGAAACAATTTGCATGTTATGTGACTGCTTTCTGAGTTTGGCAGGCTGAAGTTTCGTCCGTCTGACATTCTGCCTGCACGTTCAGAATGCTTATCTAAACCACTTAAACCAGCCATGCACCAGCTTTCTTCCCACCACAGCCGTTTGCCGGGTACGTTTATCCAGCCATGCCCGTGGTGCTGCCAGTCAGTGCATTCTGGGAAGAATCTGGGCAGCTGTTCCATAATGCCTCAGCAGGGGGCAGCCTGCGTGTAGTGGCACAAGACATGTGGAGCAGTGCGCTCTGGTATGTCCTGTTGCACGGAGAGCTAGGAGGGAGGAGGACCCAGCCAGTCTAGTAAGAGAACAGCTAGGTGCCAGCTATGGCTGCTGGCCAGGGTGAAACCCAGCTAACAAGTATTAACCTTGTGATGGCCTAGTAGTGTAAGACTCATTCCAGCCCACGTCAGCGAGCATGTTCCAGAGTAAAGGCTGATGCTGGCTTCTTAGCTTGCACTGTGTGTCTTTCTCTCTGCTGTGGCATGAGTTAAGAGCAGAGGATCTGCTTTAAACGTGAAATCCCCAGCACTTGTCAAAATTCCCAACTCTAAGTGCACAGTGCTACGCTGAAGCTGGGGTCCCTGAATTTCAGCTTTATGAAATGAGGGGAACCCACAGAGTTAATAAAACCGGTTTTGGGCTGCAGTGAGCCTTCCAGGGGATGCTGCTCCGGACTCTGTACCCTCTAAAGCTTCTAAAAACTTGCTGTTCAAACCACAGGAATTTCCATTCTGAGTCATGCTAACACGTTCCTCTAGTTCTTGCCCTCCCTCTGCTCAGTTATGTAATGTGGCTGTGTCGAACATTAGCTACAACCGAGCTTTCCTTTCATGGAGAGAATCCACCATTAACCAGCTCAGCCAGGGCGAAGCTCTTTGATCTCTTTTATCCATTGGCCTTAGCCTTTGGAAGTCAAAGCTGTAGAGTTTAATACAGAGAAATCCCAATAAACTGCCCCAGTAGATTAATTAGTAACCTACCTGAACTCTCCCAGATCAGGGATGCATGTGTTTCTCCTTCCATTTCTAGAGCAAGGAACATGCTACGGGTATGGAGGGTGAAGAGTTCAGACACTGGAGACCATGCACAGCTAAGGAAGGACAGCTGATAACGATCTGTGTGATACATTACATGTTGAGTTAGCAGGGTGCACGTACCTCATGTGAAGGGGTGAAGTTGCAAGTAGTGTGTGTGTGGTTAATTAAGGAAAACAGCACTACGTGGTTTGGGTGAGGTCAGGAGATGGGGCCCTCTCAGCCTGAAAAGGGTGTCTGCAGGTCTTTCACACCTGTATATTTGTTATGTTAGAACTGTGGGACACATCACTTCTTCGCTTATTTTATTCCAAGTTAGGATCATGAAAATGCTCCATATATAAGCCGTGAACACGTCACGAGGACCTATTACCAAACTAATACATGTTTCAGTCAGCTCTTCTGCCAAGTAGCTGCTCTTCATACACCAGCCAGTACCCCCACCTCGTGTCAAAGGGCACATGAAACAAACGTGCCCTGAAAGCTGACAAATCTGGGCTATTTTGCAGGATGGTGAGAGAGAGATACTAGAGCCCCGGGGCCCATATGGGGAACATCCTGCCAGCAGCCTCCCATCTGTTATAACCTTAGGGGATTTCACATTTTGTAACCCGCAGTTTATCACTAGTAGCATTTGGCTGAGTTTCACCTAGTTAGTGTTGGGTTAAGGCTTAGTTTCAATTGGTACCTGTTCTTTCACATACTTCTCATATTCTGCATGAAATGCGATGTCATTCGCAGTTACATTCTTTAATTCTCTTGTGTCCTAAAGAAGGAAACAATTTTGCAATGAAATTGACGCTGTCAGAAGCAGCTCGCCTGGGAAAGCACAAATGACCCTTGTTAGTGACTGCTCTTCAGGGTCTCTTCTCGTGTTATGATTTTAGGCCATTTGTTTTGTGTGAAGTAGGATGCTTTCTACTCCTAAGCTTCATGTTCCTGATCTGAGCTTGTGTTACTGTTGGTTAATTTGGCAGGGTTTTAATCTAATAAACGAAGCTCACATGGGGTTAGGAAATCTTTGGTGTAACAGGACTCTGATTCCACTGAACTAAATATTTCTTATCCCCTGTAAGGAAAAATCCTTGTTCACATTCTGTAAGGGAGGGCTGGCACATTAAAGTCAGCACTTCGAATGTCAAAGATTTTGGGTTCTAATGTCCGGTATGGAACAGTGGGAGCTATGGGCATGTTGCGTGTGTGGGGGGTGAGGGGGCTTCAGAAGCCAGTGTTCACACTTAAAGCAGGATCGTTTGGCCTGTCTTACACTTGAGTGAATTCATGTTGGTTTTGTCTTGTCTGCTCAGGAATTTAAGGAAGGCCGCCGTGCCAGTCACACAGCTCCACAGGTGCTCTTCAGCCACAGGGAGCCCCCCCTTGAACTGAAAGACACGGATGCAGCAGTAGGTGACAACATTGGCTACATCACCTTTGGTAAGCTGGGCCCAGGAAGGGCAATTTATCCCTGTCCTCCAGCATTCACTGCGGAGAGCTGATTCACGCTGTCTCATTGCTTGAGACTGGGAGTGAAACCGTGAAACTCCTTGTGACATGGTTCTGCATATGGAGTGGGATGCAGTACAGAGATTGATGCAGCAGTCATTCACCTCAGGGGACCAGGTACCTGTCCCTCCGGGCAGTGAGTCTTACACTCCTTCCAGCCTAGGCATCCTGTAAACGTTGGACAATTAGAATCATAGAATCATAGAATATCAGGGTTGGAAGGGACCCCAGAAGGTCATCTAGTCCAACCCCCTGCTCGAAGCAGGACCAATTCCCAATTGTCTTGCTACGTGGCTGTAAAGTGCCATGCACGCAACTGGTAATGACAATCCCTATTGGACACGTGTTCCCAGCCTGAAACCATTGAATGGCTCAGCAAGATGGGCAGTCTGTGGCTCACGACTGAAATAGGAATGCTGCAAGTTAAGACTGATGCAGATTGGTCAGAGCAGCGTGGGAAAATGTTCAGAGTTTTTGCTCCGCAATTCTTGGCTCCTGTGCATGCTGATAATGTCACGTTGTCGTGGTGCACCACAACTTTATATTCAGTAGTAGTAATAACAACAACCTGTCTGAATAGTCCTCAGTTGGGGTGGAGAGAGAGACATGAAATTCCTGTAGTTTGAAAAGAGGTTTTGGGGGTAACAGAAGTCCATATCACATCATCATCTGTCATCTCTCCTCTCCTGTTGATAAAAATAAATGACATCCATTTTCTGTGTTCAAAGTGTTCCTTGTTCTCTGTAACAGGAGATGAGGAAACAGAGAGGGGAAGGTTAATCATTTGATAGCCCAGGTCATTAAGCATGTTAAATAATGGGAAAAATAGAAACAGATTTTATGATTTGATGCATCGTGTTGTTTTGAAAATACAGGTTCAGTTGATGACCAGGGGTATAGCTTTGAGTTATTCATTTGGGGAAAGATGTGCATATTTTTTGTATAATTTGTTTGGCCACAAATGTGTGTGTTGCAAATGTTCTATTAGACGCATGGTCTGACTGCACAGCTGGGACCTGAAACTTCCATCTTGGCTCTCCAGCATTCTCTTTGGTCTTGGACAAATCATTAGAGCCCTGCCTCTAATTTCCATCTGTAAAGCCGAGATACTTGCTTGCCAGGTGCTGGGAGGGCTAGTTAATATTTGCAAAGCACCACATGGTGCTAGATACTCCCCTGGAATAGTATGCCCTCCAGCCCATTTTTGTGCAACTTTGCCCCTGCCTTAGGAGCTGTTAGTATCGGCTAGTGGTAGATATGGAAGCAGGCACTGTGCAGACTTCTCCATGAGAGCTGTGCCAATACACCTGGTTCTTGAGCTGCAGCATGCTCTGCTACACTTGTCCCAATCCTTTCCTGTGATGCTTGGCACCGGGCTCTGATTTGTGTGCTGGGCACTCTTGCCCTGCGTGGATCAGACAGGCCTAAGTGAGGACTGCTCTCCAAGGCTCCAGTAATAAAAATACGGAGGTGTTCACCAATACCTAGGTGGAGACGTAGAGTGCGCCACACTGATAGGCATTAGGCACATGGTATTGACGTAATGTATGTTATGTACGCGGCTTTGGGAAGTTGTTAACTGAATGATCAGGATCTTCCCACAGCTCTGTTCACGCGTAACGGGTATCCCCCAGCACTTGGCAAAGCTGAAGTCAGCTTTGGCATTAGAGAACAGGAACCTTGTCAAAGCAAAGATGCATGAATACCTTGTGCCAAGGACAGTGAGGGAGTCCTGGCATGGCTCATCAGCACTTGGGATGGAATATTTGAAACGAGATAAGGGAAAGTGTAGGGATGTAACTTCACAGACCAGTACCTGGGATGCTAGTATCCAAAACAGAGAGAAGGAAGATACAGAGCAACAAGTACAAACTGGCGGGTTGGATTTTTGTTACATACAGAAAGTTTTGAAACGTTTTGTAAAACCATGTTATAAATATAGCTAGTATAAATACATATTTCCAAAGCGCACCTTTGGTGTAAGGTGAATGTCCTGCGAGATAAGAATTGCTTTCCAGAAGGAGGATATTTGTCTCCTTTTTTCATGGTACTATTTTGCCCTTAGGCGATACGTTTGGTTAAGTTCGGTTATTTGGCCTCTTGAACATTTTTAAGAATGAGCCACAAGTGCAGTTAACGATTTGGCTACAGCTTTTAGTCAATAGATGAAACTGGGACGAAAGTGGGTCAGTATGTTGAGGCTTTTCACTTCAGAGCACCCTTTCTTGCACTCGTTTGAGAGTAGGACGCACAGATGCTGCTGCCTCCCTTTGCTGAATAAAGCGAAGTTCACACTGGTGTGTTGTTGTGATACCTGTCTGTACAAGGGTCCTGAGCTAAGATTCGTATCTCGGAGACATCCGGCAACTCGTGAGTGATATGGGAGCACAATGTAATAGCAGATCTTGGACCATGCACGAGCTCTGCAACTCGCTTTAGACCACAGGCTTTGTGTGAGCAGCTCTTCTTCAATGTCAGATTTAACTGCCCCTTTGTGAAATTAGCCCCATGCCAGAGGCCTGTCAGTCCTGGGAATGGTAATTGAGTTGTTCCCACAAAATAACAGCCCTTGGAACTGTACATGTCTGCCACTCACAGTTGGCACCTTGCTTCCTGGGCCAGCGTAACTAATAGCGCTTGGCTTATCCAGCAAGCGGACAGGCCACATGGCAGTGCTGAGACCTGCCTTCTGTGAAAGGCACTTCTGTTTGTACTGTGGCAGAAGGATGCAAAATTTCATCCTGGACACTTATTTTCCTCCGGATGCATCGGGGTTTTAGCAGATTATATTCAGCGATGACAGGGCAATCAGCAGCACCTGATGGCTTCCCACGGTGCTGTCCAAGTGTATCTGCCCTGTCAGCTTGTAGTTGGGGGTGGGGTGATTGGCAGGGTCTGGTGATGAGCAAGGGTCATGTCAAAGGGTAGAATTCTGACGTGAATACAGTATTGATTTGCCATGTAAAATCACACGTTCTCTACCTGGCCTCTTAAATCTTCATGGTCATGAGGTTTTCTCTATGCATTAGATCAGGAAGAAGATTTCTGCTCTGTCATTAGTAGAAAATATGTATGGGGTCTTTGTTACTAGTTTAGAAGAGACAGGTGGGATTAGGTTTCTTTCCATGTTTCATTCACTGAACAGACCAGTTTTTAGTTTATTTTGCCTCTCTGCCCTCTTAAGGTGTCTGTTGAAAGACATTCGTCAAGCTTAGGAAAAGTGAATGAGAAGTACTTTTTGCAGGTACTACGATGTGATCATCTTCAGATTAACTCCAGTCACCTGTGTCAACCAGACTATCAGATCGTACAGCTGTCAGTGTTGCCATGGGTGACTCTGAGACGGCAAATTTTGGAGCAGTGCTGTTAAGCCTTGTGTTAAAATTCCAAGTGCCATTCAGGCATATGGTGCAGGCAAGGGCTCTTGCATGGATCTCGTGTGTGTTCAGGCTCATGTATTCAAACAGCTCTTCTGTAGCTGTTCATATCCGAGAGACGTGGGTGTGTCTGCCTCTGCCACTCTTCCTAGCTGGTGCTCAGCCTGGGTCGGAAATAAAACTCCTTGCGCTGTTGCTTTATCTTTCCAGTGCTGTTCCCCCGCCACACCAACCCCGCTGCCAGGGACAACACCATCAACCTGATCCACACGTTCCGGGACTACCTGCACTATCATATCAAATGCTCCAAGGTACAGCGGGGACTGTGCTGATTTCATGTAACGCTGGGTTCTGGAGGGGCGGGGGAGGGTCTTAAATGCAGAGTTCATCTCCACCTCTCAGCTTCACGTGCTTCCAACGCTGAGAGCAGAGCGTGTAGCCCTTCGGAAATGCCACATGCTGCATAATCCCTGAATGTGGAATTGAGTTTGCAGAGGGGGCATGTTTTAAACCCTGCCCTCTTCTTCGGTTCTGTCCGTGATCCCCACAGGGTAGTATGCGCGCTCCACCCCTCAGGCCAGCCCTCGGGGTTCAGGGTTTAGTCGTGTTAGGATGATACCAGCTGATGTTTGAAAACCAAAGTGTGCGAATGGAACCTTCAGCGTTTGTTTTGTAATGCAACCCAGGCCTATATTCACACGCGTATGAGGGCAAAAACGTCAGATTTCCTCAAGGTGCTGAACCGTGCCCGTCCAGACGCGGAGAAGAAGGAAATGAAAACAATCACGTGAGTATCAAAGCCGGGACTCGTGGGCCTGTAAGAGTCTCGTGAACACAGGTCACGTCACAGCCAGTACAGTGTGTGTTGGAGAGGTTCTCAATAGCTTTGCGTGGTAAGCGCACATTGGAAAGGCATTCCTGGTGAGTAAGCATGGTTATAAAATGGAGTAGAATTCTTTTGTCCAGAGCCCAGGAAGCCCTGGGAAGAGGGCAGTAGAATAGAGAACCTTATGATGTTCTTTAACAAGCTTGGTTATTTAAAGGCTTCTGCTGTCTGACCTTCTCTTTTTTTAATAATCCAGCTTATTTGTAAAGTGCACTCTGCCTTTCCCAGGAGGGCATTTTCTCAATTCTGAAAGGGGTAGATCTGGGTTGGTGGTAGGCAGCAGATTTGGAGACAGGAAGCATTTTGATACCTATGTATATAGCATCTTTTGTATAAACGGCATTGCTGAAGTGTGCGGAACAAAGCATCCCAAGTGCTGGGCTAGCATGGCTCTCTGCTGGCAGAGTTTTTGCAGTAGCTAGTCTAACACGCACTCCAGGGCCTTTCCTTCACAGAGAGAAAGTGCATTGATTCTCCAGATTGTGGGGTTGACTTTGTACCTAGAATTAAAACCTTGTTAAATTAAACGCAACTCTCCTCCATATTTAAATATTGTTAGGAGAAAATCGAAACTTTGAGGAAAGGCTGACGGCTCATCCCTAAAACTGTCACCCTTAAGGCAGAAGAGTAGCGTGTTAAATGCTGTCAACTTAACTCTGAATGTCCTGCCTCTTGTTAGATATTCTCGCATTTCGGCAACTCCCTTCAGAATCTATCAGTAGAGCTCATCCATGCTCCACTCAAGTGTGGAACGTAAATGTGGACTAGGCACATGCATAGTTTATAAACCCGGTGAAAAGTATTCACGGGCCGGGCCAGCCCATCCCAGGCTAAGAAGTTGGCTCAAACATTCACCCTTAACTAAGGGATCTGACTGCGGACTAATTAGTTAGCACATTTCACCTTTAAACCTTCACGGAACCTAAACTCAAATCTCAGAGTGGCAGACTTTTCCTTCACACCTGCATTTGAAAAACAAACTCACTTTCAGGTATCAGACAGGTTCTTCCCTCCGACTGGGAGCCTTGGAGCGTGTCTGGGGAACCCAAGGCTGGATTTCCCTTACACTGACTCTGTGGTCTTGGACAAGTGAAGTTGCTGCTCTGCCTCTGTTCCCGTTTCTGTGAAATGGGGATGGTGCCATTGCCCGCCGCCGTCCGCAGGAGGTGGAGGATGGCTGTAAAGCGCTCTCAGCATTGAACGCACGGTAGATGTTAGCAGTTGCATTATGTCTCCGCTGCCCTGTGAGCAAAAGAGAATCCCAGAAAATCAAAACGTGAGAACTAGCCGTTAGCTTACGATGCGACAGTATAGATGTGATTCTGTCATTCAGACAAGAAGGGCTGGAGCATCAGGGCATAATCCTGTGACAGTCTCTTGTAAGTCTGCACTGGTCCTCTCTCCCCAGCTAATCCTGGAACCTCTGAGGGGGAAGGGTCAGCCTTGAGAATTGGGAAAGGCTGACCTGCCTGCAGTTTGGTTAAAGCCCAACACCTGCAGCTATTCTGTGTGTGAATCCCACTTAACTGCCTGTTTTCAAGGGAAATAAAGGCTTTTATCTCACACCTGGCTAGCCTAGATGATGGGGGAAAGCTAAAATGTCTGTCTGCCTCCATTTAAACAGGTAGTTCTTGTCTTGACTGACCTCAGTAAGTACCTTAAATTGCCCTGTTTTGCTGTTAAAGAGCAGACAGTTTGGGAGCTCAGTCCTAGCGCATGGGGGGTTGTGTTCGTTGGCTCTGAAGGGAAGGATTTTAAGCAGTTCTGTAATTGAGTGCTGAGGAAGCTTCTTGCATGTGTTTTTGATGATGATCAATAAGTTTGGCCCTTTCAGGGCTGGAGTTCAGATCTCCTTAGTTAGTTTAAACTCTGCTTTAGGGCCCAAAGGAGAATGAGCTAGGACATCTTGCCCATTTCCAGAAGCATATTAACTTTCCCTATTATAATATGGGATAGCCGTCGGTCACAGCTTACTGCCTCTGATCCCTAGACAGGATGGGGGCAGAACTACCTCTCCCCCTAGATACGGCAGAGTGACCAAATCTGGATTAAGGCTGTTGGAGGGGCATAGAGAAACCACACAGCAATTCTCAGCTGGACTAGGCCTCTTGATGAGGAAGACGTTGGCATCCATCGCTGAGCCCTTCCCACAGAGAGAGGGAACAGGTTTGTCCTGGTGGAGGGCAGGGCAGATGGTGAGCAAGGGGGCTGGGGGTTGAGTGAGCTATGGAGGGTTGGATACAAGAGCATAACCCCGATGTGGGAGAGGATTAAGATGAGCTCGTATCTCATTTGCTTATTTCCCCGCTCGCTTTCTTGTTCGCAGGAGCCTCTTCCATGCCAGACAGTTCGCTGGCGACTCTCTTCAGCAGACAGAGTCCCGCACAGGTGTCAAGGTCCAGAGCCAAAGGCTGACAGGCAGAGCAGTTGAGGCCAAGAGATGAAACAGCAGATAGGTACAGCAGAAAGGCAGCTGGCTCGGTGGTCTTGCCAGCAATCAGTCCTCTTAAGGGCTAGTCAGGAAAGCTGGGGGTTTGAAAGTAGATAGTACCAAATTGCCGTTAATGTTCCATTTACTGTTCTAATGCTACTTGCTTATCTAGCAGGATGACTGTACAGGAACTGACTAGTAATTGGCATGAGCAGCAGGTTAGTCTGGTGCCAGCTGTCATGGCATCTCTCCTCGCGAGTCGGAAGAAATGCCCTGGGGGGGTTCACAGGTCACGTGCAGTGCCGTCACAGAGAACTGTCCCTAAGGCACATATTGCTGTGGTGAGCTTTGGGACCAGCCAGTCGGTGTGTGTGTGAACCCGGAGATGGACAGAGCTTGGCAGGGTGTAGACATACTGCAAACGATGCCTATTTCGGAGCTGTAAGTGGAGTTAAAGATGGGAGGGGTTCTGGGCAGGGACCCTCGGCCTTATCCAGGATCCCTGAACACATCTTAGTGGCTGATGAAGTGATCCGTGCCTCTCCTGTCCCTTAAAGTGACATTACTGCCTATGAATCATACTTTGAAAAGCTACGTATAAAATCTCTGGGGCTGGTGGAAATCTCATTTACTTAACACTAATTGCGCTTGGTTCACATTTTGCACCTCACTCAGCTTGGGCTGTGAAAATAGACATGTCAGTTTCACCTTTGCACTGGTCTGCAATGAGTGACTGTTTTGGGGATTGTCCAGTGGGTCTGGAATTTCCATTAAGCCTTGTAGAATATCTTCAAAAGCCAGATTTTGGGCCCAGTGCAAATATTGTGTGTCCATTGAAGCACCTGGAGTAAGAGGCCACTCTGAAGAAGTGGATTGTTCCAGTGAGAGGAATGATATTTGGGGGGCCTTAGAAGTGGCTCAGCCATGCAGGGAGTCTTGCCATGGAAATACTCAGGTTTGTTATGTGTTCATAGGTGTGTGGAACAGCAAAACATCAGGAAGAAACAAAAGAACCACATGCAGAAATGTTGCGTCCCTAGAGAGATGATAGTGCAAGTCCCAGCAGGCTTTCAAGACAGCCCTCTGCGCGCTCTCAATGTTCAGACTGTAGCTGGCTTTACTGAAAAGGGGCCGGGCTCATTTTTAATCCAATATTGCCCACTACTAATGGTGGTGGTGGTTTAGGTGCGCCCTTCTCAGCCTTTTCCACATGCCCTTCGGCAGCCGTGGGTAGCTTAAAGCCTCCGCCATGGTGCTGTGGTGTCACACGCTGATTCATTTTGAGTTAACGGTTTGCACTGGGGAAATTCCAGGTGCCGGGAGCAGGGTCTGGGGGGTTTAGTATGATAGAAAATTCTCTCCTCTTACAAAACGGTTCTGTGCTGTTGGGCCTGCCTGGCGGAGGGCAGAGGGCAGAACTGCTTGGTCCCAGTTAGCTGCGGGTGTTTGCTGTGTTCGCTCCCCAGAAGGTAGTTGGTGCGTTTCTGAGGGGAGTTTTGCCACAGCTGGAGCATTGATAATGACTTTTAAATGCTTCTTCCTCCTCATGTCACATCTGTCCAGTGCATTGGAGCCTCTTAGGGGTATGTCTACACAGCAACGTAAGCCTAGGCTCAAACCTAACCCCCCTTGCTTCCACACACCAATTGTGTTAACCTAGGGCTCGAACCTAGGGTCCCAGGACCCTGCAGGGCTGGAGGGTCCGAGCCCATGTTAACTTGGGACCTAGGGTCCGAGCCCTATTGCTTTCGTGTATGCTTGCAGCCCCAGCTTGACTTGGGTCCCAGAATTCATAGACTCATAGACTATCAGGGTTGGAAGGGACCTCAGGAGGTATCTAGTCCAACCCCCTGCTCAAAGCAGGACCAACCCCAACTAAATCATCCCAGCCAGGGCTTTGTCAAGCCAGGCCTTAAAAACCTCTAAGAATGGAGATTCCACCACCTCCCTAGGAAACCCATTCTAGTGCTCCAGTTCTTCCAGTTGTATCCCAGAGTTCCTTGGGGCAACTTCCTTAGTCCTCTCCATGCTAACAGTCTGTGATGCAATCTATTGCACTTGCTTACAAATGGAAACCACACGTCTCTTTGCAAAGATAACAGCTGAGATCAGTATAAACCCATTGTCTGCTGAACACTGGTCTTCAAGCATGCTACCAGAGAGCCTGCAGGGTTTTCAGTGGAGACCTATCAGAAGACGTTTTTTGCAAAGAGAGCTGCTTGAGTCACAAGAGCACAGTCAGATTTTGGTGCGCGCTGCCTGAGTTGCCCTGCAGGGAGAGGGAGTGGCAGAGCTCCCTGCTCAGCATGGCCAGGGGAGGATGACCCCCAACACTCTGGCTGCTCCCACTCCCTGGGGCTGTGCATGCAGAGCTGCTTGGCTAGTGTGCACTGTCAGGGTGCTGAGTGGGAGCCAGCCCCAAAATTCCCCACATCCTCCCAGGGATCCCTTATCTCTGCCTCCTGGGGCATGGCAGGTACAGGAATAAGGGATCCCAGGCAGTGGTGGATTAGTCACTGGGCCAACGGGGCCAGTGCCCGGGGGACCTGGAAAAGTGGGCATGCCCTGTTCCGCCTGCCTGCTCACCTGGCACTCCCTGACCCTGCTCTCCGGCAGGAGTGCTGGACTTGGGGGGCAGGACAAGCCCCTGTGCCACAACCCCCATTTCCCCAGCAACCGCGCTGGGGCGGGAGAACGGCCGCTTGCTCGGGCCCAGGGCCCCACAAAACCATAATCCACCTCTGATCTCGGAGGGGTGCTGGAGCACACTGCTCCCCAAGCCCAGAGGATGCACTTCACTAGTTTGTAGCTGGCAGCCGCCAGGCTGGTATGTGCGAGTGTTTTTCCTCTGAAACCTACATCTTATGTCAACTTCAAAACAGAAAAAAATAAATAAAAAACCAACCAACCAAAAACCCCTTCATTGAACAACCCATTTTAAACGTTCAGCTTTGCAAAGTTTCAGTTTAATCATCTGATGGCCCTGGAGACTGATGTCCTAATTATCCTCAGAACAGATGCCTCTGGGCATTTTCCCGCCAGCCTGACTCAGCCTGGAGCTGGCGAGCCCAGTTCACAAATCGGTTCAGTATAAACCCTCCCCGGGCAGCAGTCATCCTACGGGGACAGCCACTGAAGGAGCTAATTACGCTGTTTATGAACTCCTGCTCCTTACAGCACCTGAGTCCTGTCCGCAGCACTGTCACAGTGAGGAGACAGGGTGGGCAGTTGAGTTTTCCCACAGTGCCACACATTTGTAGGGCTAGAGTGTCGACACGGAGGCCGGGAGGGGGGCCACGCACTCTGGGATAAGGTTACTTTGACCCTGGTCTGTGCACTGCAGCATGGAGGCCAGAGCCCTAGATTCGAGCCTGGGTCAGAAAATCCTTAACCCAGGGTTACAATACAGTGTTGGCGCTCAAGCCCAGGCTTCCTGCGGGGGTCAGCTGACTCGAGTCCCACTATAACCCATGGCTCACGTTGCTGTGTAGAGAAACCCTCTTGGTCATAATGTTACTGGTTCTGAGAGACCCACATGGTGCCTTGCTGTCATCCATGCTCGTATCCGTCTGGCTCTGGTGAATGGAGGCTTCCTCCACTGAACCCTCTCGCAGCAAACTGCCCAAGGAAAGCAAACCAGACTGTGACTGATCCTCTGCAGCTGGTCACCCTATGTCTTGGGGCGTGTGCACATAGTCTAGGCATCTTCCCCTCCTGCCACTCCAGTCCCTTCATTGGCTTCTGCTCCTTGTCCTCTTCTTCCAGGCCTTCCATAACCATGACCACGTATCTGCTGTCATTTCCTTCCATGCTCCTTGCACTTCTCTCCCTCTCCTCTTTCCCCTCTTGGGTGGAACAGCCTCCCCTTCAGCTTGCTGAGCTCCCCCTTGAAAACACTCCCCCAAATCCTCTCCACGGCCTCCCTTCCCCAAACGGCATTGTCTCGCCTATGTTGAAAGGGAGCATGATGGATGTCAATGTGGAACTGTACTGTGACTGAGTAACGTGTGTGATACTTGGCAAGAGAATACCCCTAATATTGCCCTTCTGCTCCTTACAGGGGGAAGACGTTCGCATCCCGTTAACGCATGGGGTGTGGCGGAGGCCGCCGCTGAAGTCAGAAGGCTGGAGCACTTGCTACTTGATAATCGTAGCTTTTAATGTTGCACCTCTCTGGGCTCTTAAGGAATACAACCAATCGGGTTCTGTTTTGTACAAGTTTGGGAAGTAATCTGCGGAAACGAGCTGTGCTTGCAAGGACTTACTAGTTCAAAAAAACAAACAAAAAAACAACCACCTTAATTCCATTTTGATCAGTTTAATTTCTTTTCTTTTTCTTTTTTTTTCCAAGCTGTTTTGCTTTGCAATATATTTCTGGTAATGAGTTGCAGTATTTCTTACGAGAATAATGCAATATTAACTTGTTTTCTTCTGAGTATTTGAGTTCAAAACTCCTGTATCTGAAGAAATACTGTTGGGGTTCATTAATAAAGGAGATCTTTCTATCTTAACGGCTTGTGGGAGTTTGGATTGTTCTAGAAATGAGACCTGGAAAAGCCCTATGAAGTTCCCTTAGCACTTCCCAGTAGTCCCGGACAGAGTGTAGGTTGAGCAAGCATTTCTGGTCTAAGCACTTTCACTCGCTTGTAACATCTTCAATCTTTTGGGCTGAAATTTGGCAACATCAGGCTCAGCCCAGGAGTGACTGTTTTCCAGAGCTGAACCAAAGGTGGCTTTGATTTTGAAAAATGGAGGTGAAGGTATTTTCTCCCCTGTAATGTGATCCTTGACCAGCTGGGGTGCCCCAGCTAATGGAACTGAAACGGGAACTGCTGCCGGGCGATGGCCCTAGAGTGCCCTCTGCTCTTGTGAAAATCGCCTGACGTGTGAAGAGTGAATGGCGTAAAACCTCTGCACACGCTCACTAATACAGTGTGGTCCCTTCCTGCTCTGTGCCGCTGGACTCTGCACACTTGGGTGTAGCTTAGGACAATGTAAAGGGAGCCCTGACTCCACCGGGGTATAGAAAAGTGTGCAGAATTGAGGCCAGGACTCCTGCCTTCTTGGTGATCCGTGCTGTGCGGGTGTTTCACTGTTGCCCAGCAGCCAGTTGCAGATGTGGGAACATCTCTACCTTCGTTTCTTTTAAAAAACTAGGCAATTCCATTTTAAACAACACAGTGAAGGAGGAAGTCAGGCCAGCCTTGCTAGGTAAGGTTACTGGGGCAGTCCACTGGCTGCTGTCAGAGGTGCTGTGTGTTACTTCACACCACCTCCCTCCATAGCACCTTGGATCGCTCTAAGCCCCTGGTTATCCCTCCACTTCCACCCTTCTGCTGCATTTGGGTGGAGGTGAATATCAGGACAGTACTGAAGAGAGAAAAGAATCGTCCCTGCAGGCTCTCGCCTCTGTGTGAAGCTACTGTTTGCTCTCATTCAATTCATTTTAACAGCACCTAGGAATATAAGCCTGTCCCATTACAGGTTGTCCTTGTAAGTAGCCTGCAAGCATCAGTGGGGCAGGGACTGTGTGTTACAGCCCCCGGCACAGTGTGATGGTGGTTCATGGCTAGAGTGCTGAGGTGCTAGGGTAATTGAGGAGGAAAGCAGCTTTGTGTAGGAAGGAACAGCAGGCCACGCATGGGGTACTGTGGGAGCAGCCTGTGGAAATAGGGCATCGAAGCTGGGTGCATGTGAGTGTTGCTCCATGGATGAGCAGAGCCTGAAACTTTCTGGGCCTGTTTTCTCATACTTGCTATTCCCCAGAGCAGTCATACTGCTGTGTGTACTGGGCAGGCCAGGGCAAGCCAGCAGCCCCACAGGAATGCCTTCACTTTTCAGGTCCCTGTGGGCCTTTTCCTGTCCCTGCACAAATAAAAGATGAGCTTATTGAACACGCCCCAGGCAGGGGAAGGGTTGGGGTCCAGCCCCAGGAGTAGGATAATGCACCTGGGATCACACTGTGGGAGCCACAAATAAGTGCGTTGCTGAAGACCCAGAGGATGACTTGGTGTGTGGTAAGAAACCCCTCTGTGGCCTGAGAAGTTGGGGAGTGGGATCACTGAACTGTTACAAGCTGCACTTCTCTTCCTTGCTAACCCCTGACTGTAAGGATCTGAGCAGTGACTTATGAGGAGAGGCTGAGGGAACTGGGATTGTTTAGTCTGTGGAAGAGAAGAATGAGGGGGGATTTGAAAGCTGCTTTCAACTACCTGAAGGGGGTTCCAAAGAGGATGGAGCTCAGCTGTTCTCAGTGGTGGCTGATGACAAAACGAGGAGCAGTGGTCTCAAGTTGCAGTGGGGGGAGGTCTAGGTTGGATATTAGGAAAAACTATTTCACTCAGAGGGTGGTGAAGCCCTGGAATGGGTTCCCTAGGGAGGTGGTGGGATCTCCTTCCTGAGAGGTTTTTAAGGTCAGGCTTGACAAAGCCCTGGCTGGGATGATTGAGCTGGGGTTGGTCCTGCTTTGAGCAGGAGGTTGGACTAGCTACCTCCTGAGGTCCCTTCCAACCCTGATCTTCTATGAAAGAAGACATCCAGCACTGAGGCAGCCCCTCTTAGTCCTGACAACAGCAGAGCCTAATGCCCAGGCTGATCTTTGCTATTTCACTTAACTACTGGTAGGTACCATCTGTGAGCTGCCTCTCACCCTGGGAGCTTCCAGTGGCTGGCTTCCTTGGTGTCTTTTTGGGGTGTGAGCTAAATGGTGCATCCCACACTGGTGTCCGGACAAACCAGAGGTAACAGGAGCCATTTCAAAGTGCTTGGAAGATCTTTATTCAGCAGTATTCCTATCACAGCAGAGTACAGACCTCTACAGAGGACAATGCAACCCACACCCTGGCTTGTTAAAGCATACTAAAATGAGTTTTAAATGCAGCAGCGGTAGATCGAGATTTGCCTCTTGATTGAATTACTTCCTCTGATCACTGTGCAATCACTTTCCCCTCCACAATCTCCTGGGCTGTGACCACCGCCACCTTAATGGTCTGCCTCCGGGAGCCTGAGAGAGAAGGGAAAAGGGGTTACTCGACTGGCACCAGCATCCCGCAGCTCCCCTCTGCTCAGATCAGTGCTGCGGAGCACGGACTCACGCCAGGGAGTGTTGAAGAGGACGTGCCAGGGGGTGACGTAGAACAGCTGGAGTTACCCGGCTGCAGTTAGCCAAGTCTGGGTGCAGAGACTAGGGGATTAGCTCAGTGTTGTGTGTGAAGGGTGTGACTACTGGACAGCCGGAGGGTTGTGAGGCCTTTGTAGAAGTATTAGCTGTTAGCCCAATGGGCCAATGCATCAATATGCTTCAGCAAGATGCTTCTTAGATGACTGAATGGAGCCAGCCTCCTTCCAGGTCCCATTTCCCCTACCACGTTTTCGGGAGCTGGACGTGTCGTGGTTTGCCGCCGAACATGCCAGGCCTGGAACTCTGCTTTCGAACAGGACAGAAGACCAAGCTGAAGGACACGGCCGCATTGGTAGAAGAGGAACAGTAGCTAGACAAGACAGGACATGGTTCTGGCACGCTGAGCGTGATCACACAGGAAGCTTGCAAGCAGCTTGGGGCCAGGGCAGACGTGTACAGCGAAGCAGGTTGCTCTCCAGCTAACTAGTACCCCTACGCTAATGGCACCCCACGGGCTCACGCACCCATGGTGGCTGGATTCAGAAATTCCTCTCTGCAAACACAAAACGTGGCCGCGTTTGTGAGATCCCCGTCCCTCTGGGGGGTGGGATTTGCTTACAGGGGGCACCTCTCCCTCAATAGCCCTGGGCAACTGCAGCTGTAGTGACCATGGGATTTGCATGTCTTTTGTGGCTTCCTCTCTTCATAGCAGCTGCTATGACTACAATCTGCCTGGCAACTAGGGCTTGCAGAGTCTCATGGCTGGGAACAACATGACTCTGTTACATGGGCTAAAAAACCACACTCCACTCGCTCCTGCTCTGGTCAACGCCTTTCCACCAGGTGCAGGAGGTTAGAATCCTGCTCGGCTCCCAGTTAAGGGCCCTGGGCTATCTTTTCCTATCCAAAAGCGCAGATAAAGAAGACCTGTCAGTGCAATGCTGGCAGATCAGAGACCACACCCCAGCCAATGCTGATTTCATCCTGCATCCAGCAAGGACACCCAGCCGAAGGAAATGATAAAGCAGGGCGTGGGAGCTGGCAGGACAAAGCTACCTGGGATTCAGTCAATCAGCCCTGAACAGGAGGGGGAAGACCCCATATCTGGTGACTGAACAGGAGCAGAGAAACTAAGAGTGACTTCCAAGGGTTGGTAGCACTCGGGGGCCCCAAAGCCAGCTGGATAGAGGGAGAGCAACGGCTGGAGTGTTCATGGCCCCATGCAATTACCTGTCTGTCACTCCCTCAATCAGCTGGCTGTACTGACTGATCTCATTCTCCAGCTTGCTCTTCAGATCCAGCAGGGCTTCGTAGTCCCGGGCCTGCCGCTCCAGGTCTGCCCGGCAGCTGGCCAGCTCCTCCTGCAGCTTGGCAATGACGTGATCGAGGTTCTCCAGCTGGTCATTGTAGCGGGCTTGTGTGTTCTCCAACGTGTTCTCCAGGGTCTCCACCTGGATAGGAGCAGGGCTCAAAGCAATTACCTGACAGCCCGTGTGCACCTCACTCACGGATCTCAACGCAATCGCTAGGCCACGGGGGCCTGCATCAGCCCGGGAACACCAGCCCCTGGCTGCGGGGCTCTACCCCAGAGCAATGTGGGGAGGGACCAATGCACCCACCACATCCTGGGACTTGGATGGCTTGATAGGCAGTTGCACTTGAGCTCCCACCCGTCTGAGGCAGGTGCCTTTTCCTTCCCGTGCCATTAATGCTCAGATCGGACCTAGGCTCACCCCATAATTTGGGCACTTAGTTTATTGGTCTCTCCACAAGCATGTGTGGGGTCAGTGCTCTCCGGGCTGTTGCATCTGAGCAGGGGACGAGACTGGTACCGCAGCAGCTGGGGGGAGTCTGGCCAGTAAAGCCTGAGACTTCGAGGCAGCTTTTTAAAAACCCTCCATCCCCGCTGGCGCTGGTATGGGGTCAGCTGCTCGCCCTGTGACTGTGTAGCGGACATTGGGACCGGCTCATTTGGCGCCTAGGGGTTACAGCAGGGTCCCTTTCCAGGCCAGGGCATGGCTCTTGCTAAGGTTTAGTGGAGCTGTAACCAGAGAGACTGATGCCGTGGTCAGTTTCAGGTCGGGCCTGCAAGGATTCGGGGGAGAAGACACGGCAGATGCATCCTTCCGGGGCGTGTAACTCAGTCCCTCCTTTACCTGGCTCACTGCACAGCTTTAGGAGAGGGGCAATAAGAGTGCAAACCTCACCTCCTTCCTCGGGAAAGAGGCTCACTGGTAGAAGGAAGAACCCGGCCCCACCCAGGAGTGGGTCTTGGATGGTTCCCCCCCCTGCCCATCTCAAACCCCTGCTTCCTCAGGCTGCAGGAGGAGAATGTTGCCCTGCCAGGGAAGCAGCACGTGCTGCCAGGAACAGAGCTGGGGGAAAGCAGGGTCTTGTCACCGTTTTCTGGAGGGTCTGGCGTTCAATCTCCAGGCCCTGAAGCTGCCGGCGCAGCTCACTCAGCTCGCTCTTGGCTTCCTCCAGCGCTTGGGTGTTCACGTTCGCTTCCTGGGACAGCGTGTCAAACTATGGGAAAGGAGAGGGACACCATGGTTACGCCAGAGGCCGTCCCGGCGCGGAGTGGCAGCCGCTCTGCTCGGTTCTCCCCTCACCTTGTCCTTGTACCAGCTCTCGGCATCATGCCGGTTCTGCTCGGCCACTTTCTCGTACTGCTTCCGGATCTGGGCGATGCTCTCGCTCAGCTCCTGCTTCTTCGGGTTATCCACCTCCACGGTCACGTCGGAGTTAGCAATCAGTGCCCCGAGGGCCTCCGCTTCCTGCGGAAAGGGTAACGGGATGTTAGCCGTTCGCGCGCGGTCCTGCGCTGGTCACCCCTCTGCCACGCCCCCAAGCACCGTCACCCCAGTCAAAGCATGGCCAGGCCAGCCACGCTCCCGCGCCTCCGGCAGCCCGAGCTGCCCCTGCCCGGCAGTTACCTCCTTGTGGCTCTTGCGCAGGTGGGCGAGCTCCTCCTTGAGCCCCTCCAGCTCCGCCTCCAGCTTCATGCGCAGGAAGTTGGTGTCCTCCATGATCTTGCGCAGCCCCTGGGTGTCCTTCTGCACGCTGTCGCACACCGCCTGCTCAGCCTCCAGCCTGGGGGGAGGAAGGGGAGAGATCAGATCAAAAGGCGGAGGAGCGGGTTTCAGGCAGATTGCATTGCGAGCACCAGCTTTTCTTACTGCAGGAAGCTTTCTTGGATCAAGACAAGGACGAGTTAACCCAGCAAGGTGTGAGTAACGCTGGAGCCTGCGGATTCAGACATGTCCCAGTTCCAGGGTGAGGGGCACAACAGAAATGCAGACAGGCACTTTCAAAGCACTGATGTGGCCAGTAGTCTGGAAAACGCCAGCCACCTTAGCTCCCTCCCCTATGTGTCGCTGCCCCCAGGGCAGGAACCTTCAAACTCGGCAAGGCAAGTTGCTTTGTGAAAGTTCTGGGTGTGATGGTTCAAGGCAGCAGAAAGTGGATTTGTCCTGCCCTCCAAGAAGGATGGCGAGGGAAGCCACAAAGCCAGCCCCAGGACTAGCAGATCTTACAAAGAAAGGCTTCAGTGTTAAACACATTCAGTCATGTCGGGGGAAGGCAACAAGGTGTGTAGGAAAGAGATGTGGGGCTGGCACCCAGAGAGCTTGAAGCTAGGGGAGGTCGGCATGAGCAACTTCTCCCAGAACCAGCATCCAGGGGAGATGCTGAGCACCTGTCCTGCACCTCTGTGTAACAGAGGATGCCCCACCTGGAAGTAGCTCCTCTCTGGAGCACTGGCCCTTTGGAAATGCCCTCTAATCCCAGAGGGCAACGCTAATTCAGGGGCTTGCTTCTGTTTCCTCCCAAAGTGGAGCTGCTGGTCAAGGGAAACCATGACCTGAAGTGTCCCCAGTCTCTGTTTGCCAGAAGCTGGGAAATGGGCAACGGGATGGATCACTTGATAATTCCCTGTTCGGTTCACTCCCTCTGGGGCACCTGGCATTGGCCGCTGTCAGAAGACAGGACACTGGGCTAGATGGACCTTTGGTCTGACCCAGTTTGGCCGTTCTTATGTTTGGGAGACTAGCAAGGGAAACCAGGTTCTCTGCCCCGCATTGTATTGGGAATCCACTCCCACCATTCTAGACTGACACTTTGCACCTGCCACGTGGGGCAAGGTGTCTTGGATTCCAGCTTGACCCTAGGAGAGGTGACCGGAAGAAAGTGGGAGGAGTTAGAAGTGGACACGTACTTAGCGTTCAACCACACGGAGTTGCTCCAGAGAAGAAATGTGGGGATCCGAATTAAGAGTCGGAGATTAAGGCCAGAAGCGATCGCTGACTATCTAGTCTGACCTCCCACATCGCCCAGGCCAGAGAATCTCACCTAGTACCTGGGGACGTTGTCCCTCTCCTGTGAGAGAGTTTTAATGCTTGGGCATTTGTTACAAAACCCCAGGGACAGAGCTCAGGGCACCGTTCGCTCTGAAGAGTTTGGCCGCAGCAGTGGATTGCTACAGGCTCACAGCTGTTGAGCGGGTCTGTTTCCCCAGTCCGGGGGAGCATCCTCTGCTCGACACACAGCTCAAGCGGCCAGGCTGGCTGCGACACGAGTAGTGAGGTGAATGAGGTGACCTACTTGACCTTGAAGTCATCGGCCGCCAGCCTGGCATTATCCATTTGCAGCAGCAGCTTGGCATTGTCCATGTTGAGATCCTCCACCTGCAAGAGAGGCAAGGGACTTCAGGAAGGGATGCTAAAGCAAAGGCAGTATGTATACTCTCCCCCCCCTTTCCGCAGAGCGGCGGGAGCGTGGCTTACAGCTGAGGAACCCAGCTGCAGAGAAGCTAAAGTCCATCACCGCATGTCTATCCCTGAGCGAGACAGGCCAAAGGTGGGGTCTTGGGACTCAACCTGCCACCCTAGCCTCAGCTCTGCACAGATTCCCTCAGGGTCTTACGTCACTTAGGGTCACTTTTACCAAGGGGCTGAGCACCCTGCTGATGTCAGCAAGAGCTGTAGGGGCTTTGTAATCTCTCAAGTCAAGCCCCTAATCTGGGCCTAGCTTTCGGCTTGCACCTGTATACAGCGATCAATGAAAGGTGAAGCAATTGGAAGGGGAAAAGGCCCCTACCATAGGTTAAGGCCAGAAGGGATGATTAGATCCAGTCTGATCAATGCTACATCTTTATTATTCCTCATCTCCATACGCCTGCCCACTCCCAGACTTCCTCATTCCTGTGCACACACCGAGCTGGATTCCTATAGGGCAGGCACCCACCCCCTGGTACGCAGGGCGGATGCTCTTTGAAAATATCCATTCGAAACCCTGGCCTCCCTCTTCGC
The DNA here is from genome assembly GCF_965140285.1 of Lepidochelys kempii. NCBI lineage: Eukaryota > Metazoa > Chordata > Testudines > Cheloniidae > Lepidochelys > Lepidochelys kempii. The sequence continues at coordinate 2,476,466 of NC_136390.1, forward strand.
CCTCCGGCCGCCTCCTCCGCTCCCTTCCTGGTAAACCCCGGTCCCACTCCCAGTCAGCCGGTCCATCCCCCTAGTAACCCCTTGTTACTGTCTGCTAAGCACCTCCCAGTCCTTTGTCTTCACTACCCCTCGCAGGCAGGGCAGGGCTAGTGTCCCCCTTTCAAAGAGGGAGAATGGGGGCACAGATCCCAAGTCCCAGGGAGTCTGTGGTGGAGCAGGGAATTGAGCCCAGGTTGGAAAAACCCCAGGCCTGAACCACTGGGCTGTCCTTCCAACTCCTAGCCAGGCTGTCCCCCTGCCCTCCCGCCATTGTGGTCTCTAAGTGACATATTACAGGTTATTTTACACAAACACACACACACCCCGAACCAAAATGTGAAACACCCTCAGCTTAGAGCTGCAAATTCAAGCAAATAAGAGATGTGATTTGGTAAAAAACAGGTTTTTGTTAACAGATATAGATTGTCATATCAGGGTTTAAAATGTTCATAAATATTAAAATACATCGGTTCTGATGGCACAAGATTAGACTATGTCTTATTTTTATTATGGCTAGGGGCCTCAAAAGCTGGAAGTGACCTGGGTCTCATTGGACCTCTGACCACTGCAGTGCCCTTATCTCAGCCTTGATCCCCTCTTCAGCTTAGCTCCTCCTGAAACCAGTTCAGACCCGCAGCTCAAGCACAGAGGGAACCTGCCAGTGGGTTTCATGTTTCAGAAACTGGCACATTTGCAAAGCAAAACAAGGCATTTGTTTTGCCCCACGGGGCTCTTCGAGCCACCGGGTTGGGTTGCAGCAAAGTCAAGCCAAGGGCAGGTGGCTACACTGTCCCCAGGGGAGAAGCTGTTACTTTGCAGCCCGTGGGGATCTCTTCCCAGTAGCGTTGAGTCAGATCGCCCAGGCACGTTCCAGGGAGGAGAATTTAACTGAGACGGACAATCCGGCTGCTAGCAGCGGCTTCCAACCAAGCTGCTTTCTGCAGTCTGGGCTGGATCCAGAGCTTGTTAGAATCTACGGATGTTGTTGAGCCGTGGACCTACGCCGCTGCTCCAGAAAGAGTCCTCAACTTCCCGAGCAAGCCGCTCTGTTTCAGCACCACCTTTCTAGCCACCCCCATTCGGACACCTGGCCAGGTTCCCGCTCTTGAGTTTCCGTAATCAGAAGATGGCACAGCGAGATACAGCTGCAGCGTTTCACCCAGAAGGGAGAGGGAGGGGCTGTCTGTCTCCATGGGGCTCGTGGCAGGATCAGAGACCCACTAAGGTAGAAGACAATGCAGTCAGTGCAAGATTAGGTCTATCGGAGGTACCCCTGGCTTCCATATGACAATGATTGAGGAGTCTGATGGGAGACAGAGTAAGCGAGGTCTTTCCCTTCCAGGCAGTTCTCTGCTGGCCCAGCGACAGATTTGGAAGGCCTCATTCAGTCGGTATATGAGTGGACTGACTTTCAGAGGTGCTGAGCACCCATCTCTCACTGAAGGCAGCAGGTGCTCAGCCCCTCTGGAACGAGACTCAAGGCCACGTCTATTTCAGGGGGAGATTTTCAGATGTGCCCAAGGGACTTTGCCACGCAACCCCCTGGGGCCCATGTGCTTAAGTCTCTCCAGTGCTGTTGAAAATCCTACCTGAGCGCTTTACGTTTAACACAAGCTTGAACACTGGGGCCCTTCTGGATCAGTCCTTAGACATTTAAAGTGAGTCAACCCTGCCCCCTGCAGGTGGAAAGGATTCATCTTTTGCTAATAGTTCACTGGGTTTGGTTTTTTAAAAGACATTTCAGATGGCCCCAGTGCATTCCCTCTCATATTCCCATCTGAAATATACTGTTCCTCATTCCCGTTTATAAATGCAGCAGGAAAGGGGCTGGGAGGAAGGGAAGGTCCCTTGCTTCTCTACTGGACTGGGATGCAAATATTTAAACAAATCACCCACCCAGCCCAAACTGGATGCTCTTGTTTTCCAGCCAAAACTCTCAGGGAGGGGTGGACTTTACAGGCTGCAATATACAGGGATCCGTCACCAGAATGCAGCCACTTCTGAGGTGGCAGTTTGGGACAGGAAAAAGAAGAGCATCGTGTGCAATGGAAACTGCGGGGGGAATCTGGAGAAGTGGAGAGTAGTGGCCAGCGTTGCAACGGGTGCTGGACAGCCGGGCTAACACCCTTAGCCTTGTGAGAAGTGCCGTGACTTCTAAGGAACTCCTGTGACCCTGCAGAACTATGAACGGTGGTGCGTAACCTATCACTTAAATCAGCCTCGGGACCAGATGACCGGCAGATAGCAAATGTAACACCAGTCTTTTAAAAAGCCTCCAGAGGTGATCCTGGCAATTTCAGGTTGGTTAGCCTAACTTCAGTACCTGGCAAATTGGTTAAAGCTGTACTAAAGAACAGAATTATCTAGGCTGACCAGACAGCAAATGTGAAAAATCGGGGTGGGGCGGTAATAGGAGCCTATATAAGGAAGAGACCCAAAAATTGGGACTGTCCCTATAAAATCAGGACATCTGCTCACCCCAGGATTAGGGGACACAGAGATGAGCACGATATGGCGGGGAAGAGCCGACACGGCTTTCGTAGAGGGAAATCACACCCCACCAAGCTATTGGAATTCTTTAGGGGTGTCAACAAACATGTGGATAAGGGTGACCCAGTGCATCTATTGTACTTAGACTTCCAGAAAGCCTTTGACAAGGTCCCTCAAAGGCTCTTAAGCAATGTAAGCAGATATGGAGAAGAGAGAAGGTGGTCTTATGGGTCAGTAACTGGTTATAAGATATGAAACCAAGAGTAGGAATAAATGGTCAGTTTTCACCATGGAAAGAGGTGAACAACAGGGTCCCTCGAGGATCTGTACTGGGACCTGTGCTGTTCAACATATTCATAGAGGAGCTGGGAAAAAGGGGTGAAACAGGGAGGTGACAAAGTTTGCAGACGATACAAAATTTCTCCAGATGAAGGTGACCACGCAGAGTTACAAAGGGATCTCACAAAACTGGGCAACAAAATGGCAGATGTAATTCAAGGTTGATAAATGCAACGTAACGCACGTTGGAAATCATCATCCCAACTACACATACAAAATGATGGGGTCTAAGTTAGTTACCACTCAAGAAAGATCTTGGCGCCGTTGTGGCTAGTTCTCTGAAAACATCTGTTCAGCGGGCAGGAGCAATCGAAAGAATTAAGTGTTAGGAACCATTAGGAAAGGGATAGCGAGTAAGAGAGAAGGTGCCATTGTGCCCCTATATAAATCCATGGTACGCCCACACCTATAATACCATATGCAGTTTGAGTTGCCCCACCTCAAAAAATAAAATAAAATAAAAAGTTAGAATTGGGGACAGTATGGAAAAGGGCAACAGAAATGATGAGGGGGATGGAACAGCTTCCGTGTGATCAGAGATGAATAAGACTGGGACTGTTCATCTTAGGAAAGAGATGACTCAGGGGAGCTGATTGAGGTCTACAAAATCATGAATGATGTGGAGAAAGTGAATCAGGAAGTGTCATTTCCTCCTTCACTTAACACACACATCGGGGTCACCCAATGAAATTAATGGGCAGCAGGTTTAAAACAAACACAAGGCCAAATGCACAGTCAACCTGTGGAACTCCTTGCCAGGAGATGGTGTGAAGGCCAACAGTTAACTGGGTTCAAAAAAGAACTAGAGAAGTTCCTGGAGGACAAGTCAATCAATGGCTATTAGCCAGGATGGGCAGGGACACAAGCACATGCTCCTGGTGCCCCTAGCCCCCGACTGCCAGAGGCTGGGCCTGGAAGACCGGGGATGGATCACTGAAAAAAAACTCTGTTCTGTTAATTCCCTCTGAAGCATCTAGCCCCAGCCCCTGGTAGAGAAAGGATCCTGTGCTAGAGGGACCATTGGTCTGACACAGTGGCTATTCTTGTGTTCTTAGATCTTTAATGACCACAAGTGGTGAGGACTCCAGATTTATAGCCCATGCAAGCAGGGGCTCATCCAACAGCACACCCCCTAGAACCAAGCTGGGAACAGGGAATCCTCTGGAGTCCCCACCATTGCTGCATGCCTAGACCAGGACTCCCTTGGGGGAAGGATTCTGCTCTCAGGAAGGATGTTGATAAACAGGAGAGGGCTCAGTGATGAGCCCCAAGAAGGATTAAAGGGTGGGACAACATGCCTTATAGCAACACACTCAGAAAGCTCAAGCTATTTACCTTAACAAAGAGAAGGTTCAGGGATGACTTGGTTACAGTCTATAAATACCTACATAGAGAACCAATATTTAATAAAGGGCTCTTGGCGCTAGCAGAGAAAGGAGACGATCCAGTGGCTCGAAGCTAGACACATTCAGACTGGAAAGAAGGTGTAAATTTGTAACTATGAGGGTAATTAACCATTGGAACAATTTGCCCAAGGTCATGGTGGGATTCCAGACTGGGCTGTTCTTCCAAACGCTCTGTTCTAGGAATGACTGGGGGGCAGTTCTCTGGCCTGGGCTGGGCAGTGGGACCACAAGGGTCCCTTCTGGCCTTTGAATTTATGACTATATTCAGGGAAGCAAGAGTCACAATGACCTTGAATTCAGCTTGATCCCTGGGTCTGCTGAAACCCACAGGGCATGTCCAGATCCTTGTTCACACTGTTTGGACAGATGACGAGATCTGTACAGAGACAGGGAATCCGGATCTAGGCACCTTTGTTTACTCTCAGGAGGCTAATAATGGAGAGAGGGAAAAACCCACATGCTCATGTTTGGCAGCTTTAGCAGAAGTGACTGTTTAACCATCAGCCCCGAGAGACTGCCAGAAGCAGGGGAGGGGGAAGAGAGCCAGCTGGAGGCCAGCTAGGCAGTGCTGTGGGGACAGCTGGCCCAGGCAAGCCAGCTGCACCCAACAGGTATGTTAGGACTTTAAAGGACAAGGTATTTTGTTTCAGCAACTCTGGAAGCCCAGCTACTCTCTGCAGGCACTTCACCCTCCTCTCCCCTGCCTGGCTGGTTGAGTTGGAAACAGGAGGGATTAGACACCAGGGGATCCGCTGGCGACTTTCAAACCTGAAGAGATTCACTGAGAGACAGACAAAGCCGCAGCTGCGGTTCACGGGCGCAAGGGGCTCCTGATAGATCAGCCCCTGAGCGCCCTTGTTTCAAAACATGGTGGTTTTGGGGGTGTAACTTGAGACGTCTAAAGAGGTCTGGTTTTCAGAAAGTGGGTGCTCCACACAGTCTGAAAGCATCAGGCCTTTTCAAGGCATCCCAAACCGAAGGACGCCAACGTCACCACTGAAAATTTAAGCCTAACTAACCCCCTGACTTTTGACAGCGATGTCTCCCCTTGGCTGTCGGCAAAGAGCAGCAGGGCCGGAGGGTTAGAGAGGACAAAGGAAAGAGGATTGATCTGCCCAGAGTTGTATCCTTGCTCAAGGTTTGACAGCTTGCCGGAGTATTGTTGGCTGGGGCTAGGCTAGGCCAGGCCTGCAGCCGCCCTACTAACAGGGGGAAGTGTGAGTTCCCAGGGGCAGGAACCCCCTTGGGTCCGCGTGGGTTTCCACAGAACTTGGTCGTGGGCAATAAGAAGCTTTCAGAGTTTGGGTTCCTGCCCTCTCTCCCCCAGGAGATGAGACCTAAAGGGCCAGGCTCCTGCACGCCACCCTGGTGGTTCTGGCGGTTCAGGGCAAACCACTGCGGCACCAGCAAGCTGGGGTTACCGGGCGTGGCACTTCTCCAGAAACTGACAGCCAGCTCGGAGACGCTTCCTGCGCTGACTGGGTGGGTCCGACCCCTTACGCCCTCAGATCTCTCGGCCCCGGCTCCTGTCTGGCCTCAGCGGGCTAAGGGCAGGCCAGAGGTTCGACCCCGGCTCTGTCACCCCAGGGAGGGGGTCAGGCTGCCAGCGCAGACCTGATGGGGGGCCCAAGAAGAAGACCGACTCCCTCTGCCCTCTTTCTAAGGTTAAGGAAGGGGTGACGGGGCAGGGGACACGGGACGGCCCCCTTGTCCCATTTCTCTGGGGACCCGCAGCAGCAGGGCCCCTGCCCTGCCCAGGGATGGGGTAGCACCGTCCCCAGAGCTCCCCCAGGGTCGGCCAGCTCCAGGCGCCCCCCGGCTGGGCCCTACCTGTTTGCGCAGCTCCCCCAGGGGCCGCTCGCAGGCCTCCCAGTCCCGCTGGCCGGCGCCCCCGCGGCGGGCCCGCACCTGGGCGATCTCCTCCTCCAGCGCCCGGTTGGCCGCCTCCAGCCCCCGCACCCGCCGCAGGTAGCCGGCCAGGCGCTCGTTCAGCCCCTGCAGCGCCTCCTGCTGGCTGCCGGCCCCCAGCGAGTCCAGGTGGGCGCGCAGGCCGGGCAGCAGCGCCTGCAGGCGGGACCCCGAGGCCCGCGGCTCCGAGCCGCCCGCGCCCCCGTACATGCTGCCGGCCGAGGAGCCGGGCCACGGGCGGGGCGAGCCGGCCAGGGAGCCGCTGCGGGAGCGGGACATGGTGCGCGGCGCTGCCTGCCCGCGGGGCCGCCCCGCCGCTTTATCTAGCGGGGCCGCTGCATTATGCAGGAGCCTCATTTGCATGCACAGGTGGAGGCTGGCCAATGGAAGGCGCGGCTGCGGACCCCGCCCCCCGCACGGGGAGGGGGGCCAATAGTCAGGAGCCCCCGGCGAGGGGGCTGGCGCTGTGCTAATGAAAGTGGGGACAGCGAGGGGCTGGGGGGGGGGGCGCAGGTGAGTCCGGGTGGGCGGGGCCATGCTAAGTGAGGGGGCGGGTCTCTGGTAATTGGGGGGCGGGGCGAGCGCGCCCCTACGTTTAGGCGCTGGCGGCGGCGGCGGGGCTCGAACTCCGGCCGCACCTCGCTCTGCGCGGCTCCCTCGCTCCCGGGGCCATGAGCAGCTACCCGCGCTCCCGGCCGATGGGCTTCAGCAGCCGCTCCCAGGGCTCGCTGCCCAGCCGCGGCTCCCCGTACCGGGCCGGCTCGGGCTTCCAGCCGGGGCTCCGCAGCTCCCCCAGCCTGAGCCGCCTCGGCCCCAGCGGCCTGTCCAGCTCCTTCCTGCTCGCCTCGCTGCCCAGCCTGGAGATCGACCCGGCGCTGCACCAGATCCGCAGCGAGGAGAAGGAGCAGATCAAGGGGCTCAACAACCAATTCGTCTCCTTCATCGACAAGGTGCGCCGGGGCGGGCGGGCGGGCAGCGGCGAGCCGAGGGACTGGGCGTGCGACGGCTCCTCCGGCGCCGCTCCCTTTCTGCGGGAGGACAGGGGCCGATTTACAAAGACCACCGTGAAAACGTACCCCCCGCCCTGTGCCTATGACCCCAGCGCCCCCTCGGACACACGCCTGCCATGCGCTGTCCTCCTCCCTGCAAAACACTTGCCCTTTCCCGGCTGATCGCCCGTGAAGCCCCCATGGCCGGAAAATACGGGGGTTGCAGCCGGTCGTTTCGGGTATGTCCTGTCTACACTGCATTGTAAACTCCGGTTCAGACTCCGTTTGAGCCCAATCCTCCCGCTCTGTCCACACGCACGCACAACTTTCAGCAAGCACTCAGGACCTGGGTCCCAGGACCCAGCCCTAGTGTGCAGTATGAAGAGTTAGCACAGGAGTTGTGAGACCCGGAGCCAGCACTTGTAAATCCGGTTTTACAGGGCAGTGTGGACGCTAACGCACAGCCTTGGGAGCACGGAGTCCAGGAGCACAGGTCTCCTAGGTCCCTGCTCACCGTGCCCTGTAGAGGTCTGAATTCCAGTCTCCAGCCAAGGGTGCATTTTTCATCTGTTGCTTCCCTACTGATTTGCTGGAGTTTTATGGACAAAAACAGTTATTGTTCAAGGCAAGGCACCTGGTGGCGGTGAAGTCGGGGGGAGGGAAGAGATTCTGGGGTAATTAGACTCCTCATAAATCCTTCTCCTTCGTCCCCTAGCCGGAGCGGATTGCTTTCCTCTAAACCTGTGTGCATTTATTAGACGTGCGCTTGTTCCAACGTAGTTACAGGAATTATGGGCGTAATCTGACAGCTCCCATTAACTCCAGTGGGCTCTGAGTCAGGTCCTAGAAAAATATTTTTGAAAAATTTAACAGTAATGGTCAGACACTGGAAATCCCAGTGAATCAGGAGCTGGCTGCACTGTTTGCCAGCCGCCTGCCACACCTCTACGCTCCGAGTAACCAGATTGGCTCTAAAACAGCAGGGAAGGGACCTCTGGCGTCCCTGGTGGGAAATATTTCTAATGTCCCCTGCGGTGGTGGTGTAGCCAGGTCGGTCCCCAGATATTAGAGGTGGGGAGGTCCTATCTTTTATTGGACCAATGTCTGTTGGTGAGCGAGACAAGCTTTCAAGTTTACCCAGATCAGAAGAAGAGCGTGGTGTAGCTCGAAAGCTTTTCTCGCTCACCAACAGAGGTTGGTCCAATGAAAGATCTCACCTCCCCCACCTTGTCTCTAATATTTCTAGTGGCAGAATCCCTTATCTGAGTTGCACCTAAAAAATGAAAACCCCTTCCCACGTAGGCACGGCCTGAGTGTGTGTTCTGTGTTGTAAAACACTTTTCCTTGGCTTTCCATATGCGCTTTGAGAGGCGTGACACCTCGAGCCACAACCGAAAGCTGCCAGGTTAGCCGGGTGGCCTAACAGATAAACTCCTTCATTTAAGTTCCTGCCTTTGCCAGACGCCTGGTGTGACTTTAGGTGATCGGCTCCACCTCTCTGTAGAACTTTGTCAAGGCCATTTACCGGCTGCTCAGGGGTGTGTGACGCTGAGCTCATGACAACACCCTGCAACCCTCAGGGGGATGGAGCTAGAGAGGTGCAAATGACAGCCCATCCAGTAGTTGGAACCACACAGACGGCCATCTGTACCTGTGCACGACCCTATGGGATTCTGCGTGGGCACAGCTGTCCCCCATGTGGGGCCTCTGCAGGATCACGGCCACTAGCGTTATTGTAGATGCAAATCAGCAAATGTGATGACAAACGAGAATCCCATCGAATCCACTCGCTGTCCTGGGGCTCTGTATTCAGGGCTGTGTTAACCTGGGACGTAACTGACTACTCCAGTCAGCAGAACTAAACATGACTGGGCAGATTCTGAGTTACTGACTCTTTAATATTGCTCTTGACCTTGACCTTTCCCTGGTCCAGCTGAGCGTCAGCTATGCAAACGCCATGATCCAAATGTTAATTCCAGGGCCCTCTGTTTGTTGTATTTGGATTTCCGGCTGGCTCTTGGATTCCTATGTTCCTCTTTATGCCACCCGGACACAGACACGCACCTGGACACACACACACACCCTTAAAGCTAACTCACAGGTTGGATCCACAGCCTCTGAGGTGACACCCTTGTTTTCCTAAAGATTCTTGAAACGAAGCTGTTCAAAGATAAACCACCCACGGGGAAGTTTGTGTTTCTTAATAATAGCATGAACTTCATCTGGCCACCTGCTGTCTCTGCTGCTCTGATGAATTTGAGACTTTTTTGCTGCTTCCTGGGGGATGAAGCTCGTGGAAGGGTTTTTAAAAGAATCTGTTCTGGTTTTTCACATTAGCAATTCAGGTACCGTGCGGCAGCAGCTTGTGAAATAGCAACATCACACAAGCCAAGAGTGAAAGCTGAGCCACTGGGAGGGGCTTTTCAGCGTCTGACCGTCAGACCATTTGAACACTCTGGCTTTTCTGTTTGATGCTTATTTCACTCCAATGGCTAGCAAACATGTTAGAGAAAGAAACTCGTTGTTAAAGAGTAACAACATCCCACAGATCTTCCAGCAAAACCAGGGAAGAGCAAATGTGACCTGCCCGATATTCCAAGGATCAAAAACAAGCCGGGGGGAGGAGGGGTCTTCTCAAAACAAAACAATAATTTTTGGGTCAGGCTTTCTTAATCCAAAATAAAGAAACCAAAGAGGCGCAAGCCTGGTTTGTCAGACCTCCTGTGCAGATCACCTGTGAGCTACCGTATGCCTCAGTGTAGCTTAAAAAATAAGGAAATTACCACTGGGTGCAAATAGGTAGTTTTGAGACCTGCTCAGCCTTGGGACTCTGCGACTCCTGTTCTCACCCAGCATCAATAATAAAACTCCCACTGACTCTCACGCTCTGGTTCATGTCAACCACTCCAAAGGGCTTGGTAGCAATGACCAGGCTGGCAGGGCACCTGACCCGAGCCGGGCACGAAAGGGGTGAGCCCATAGGTGCTGGAACTGCTGCACCCCCTGGCTTGAAGTGGCTTCCATGATAAGCCGGGTTTACAGTTTGGTTCAATGGCGCTCAGCACCCCCACGATACAAGTTGTTCCAGTGCCCCGGGGTGAGCTGTGGCTGGCTGTGACAAAGCCACAAGGAAGTTCTGTGGAGCAGAAGCTAACGCAGCCATTTGATCCCTTCGTGTGGCAGAGAACAAAAGACTCTTAATTCCCCTCTTATTCCGCAAGTTAAATGCAAATAAGAATTTCCGCAAGGCTGCTTCATTGTGAGCAAGCCCTGATCTTCTGAAACACACCCTGCTGGGGATGGGACGGCCCCGATGATGGGGTACAGAGTTTAAATCACCCCCAAATCCAGCCCGTGCCTGCAGGTCATTTCCATCTGGTAGCTGTGTGATGGCCCATATGAAATCTGTTGGTGGCGCTCAGTCCGGCTCTCGTCTGACAAGCAGCCACATCCCAGAGGCTATAGTAACAGAGCAAAGTGGTGGCTCCCATCCATAGAATAAATAGATCTGCAAATCCCTGCAGGAGCTGGAAACCCTACGAGGCTGTTTCCCGCCAGAGCGTGTGGAAGGTAGAAGGAGCCCCATCCGTGTCCATGCACTTGGTTTTGCCAGTAGCTTCGAGGTTTCCCTCCCCAAATCCTGCATCTTAGCAGGGGGTTAGACTAGATGACCCTTGTGGTCTCTTTGAACCCTCTGGATCTCTGGTTGGCCCGTTCTGTGCTGGTCTGTCCCTCCCACCCTGGCCTCTGTCTGCTGGACTGGTCATGACTACCTAGCAGCTGTTCCTTTTTTGGACACCGAAGGTTTCTGGATGCCACGCTCCCATCATTCCACTGTCAGTGCCGGATCCAGTGGGAGGAGCTGGGGGTGTCTGCCCAGTCCCTCAGGGACTGGGCATGTGTTGAGGCACAGACCCCCTGGAGCCTACAAACCGTCTCACAGGCCAAATGCCCTCCCAGCTGCACTGTGCCCAGGAGGGACCCGGATGTGGATTAGGTTCATTCTTGTCTGTGACCTAGAAGATGGACAAACCTTAGGGCTGCAAGGTGGAGACCTCATGCAGAGTCCTGTATCGCTCCCTCCCTTGGGACTGTCTTTCATTAACAGCCAGGCACCTGGTTGCTAGAGAGAGCTGCCTTTGTCGGTTGTTCCCTCTTATCCACAGGCAGATCACAGGTTTGTTCTGTGTTGGTACAGCACGATACTCCACGACTGGGCTGCTCCACGCTGCAGTAATCCAAATAATAATGACTTCCCTTGCATTCACCACTCGGACCCACTGGAATTGCATGCACCGGCTTGCAAGCTTCCTTAACGCTCTCTCGGAAAAGGAGACACTGCATCGCCCCCTTGTGGGGGAACTGGGATCTCTGGGGTTCGATCCCTTAGTAGCCAAAGGTGGCTGGCTAATGGGTAGAGCTGTCAAAAAGTTTTGACTGTTTTATGATACTTTTTTGTTCAGAATCAGAAGGAAAATTCAGAGGGGAAAAACGCTGCAAACCCCAAAACCGTGGCACGGTTTCAAATCGGCAACTTCGAAACCGAAAGCGTCGCCGTGTTTTGATCAAAACGGCCCGTCTGGAAGCATGGAAAGGGAGCGGTCTCACTTGGAAACGGGGATTTGAAACATGTTCTTGTTTCGATTCCTTCGCTTGATCTGCAAATAAAAACCCTTGTCAAAAATCGGCATTTCCCTGCAGGAAAAGTAGATTTTTGATAGAAACCACATTTTCCGATGGGAGAATTTGTTTTGGTTGCAAAACTTCAGCCAGCCCTGCTAACTGGCAACTGTCCTGTGTTCCTAGATTGACTGCCTTTCCACCTGCCAAATCTGTGCATGCAGCCAGCATGTGGTCCTGCCACACAGCTCATTTGTGGTGGTTTTCCAAATGTTCTGCTGCAGGAATGATCGTGTGGCCGTTCTCTGGCCTGGGTTAGACAGGAGGTCAGGCCAGATGCTCACAATGGTCCCTGCTGGCCTTGGAATCTAGGATGGGGAGGGGAAACCTGGGCCAAGGGGAAGCACTGACTCCTGTGGATCCGCCTGGGCAGGGGGGGCAGAACCAACCTGGGCCAGGATTCACACCTTTTAGGTTCCAGGGAGTGTGGGGATTTTACACCCGCTGCTTTGCCCATTGCAGCCACCCTCTCCTGTGCATCTCCCTGAGTGAACTGATCCTCGTGAGACATTTCTGAGGGACCTGCCCTGAGCCCGCAGCTGGGGATCGTCTCACTGCACAGTTACCCGCCTGGGCGACCCTGACGGGCTGAGCGAAGCGCAGGGCCCAGGACCGCTTGTTCTCTCCTCCAGGTCCGTAACCTCGAGCAGCAGAACAAAGTGCTGGAGACACAGCTGAAGCTGCTGAAGGACAAGGACCAGTACAAGTCCGAGCTGGGGCAGATCATGGCGCGCTCCAGCCAGTCCCTGAAGCGGCAGATCGAGACGCTGAGCCAGGACAAAGGGAAGCTGCGGGCGGAGCTGGACCACATGCAGGTGCTGGTGGAGGAGCTGAAGGGCAGGTACACGCATCCGGGAGCGGGTGTCCCCAGACGGCCGCGAGCGAGGCAGGGTGAGCTCCAGGAGGGAGGAAACCATGAAAGGTGGGGTGGGAACCTAGGAAAGGAAAGGCCCTGTCAGTGAGATCCATTGGACCCATCCCCCAGAACATTGGTGCTGGACAGGAAACAGCCCTGTTCTTGTGGGGCCGGGGTCTTGTCTTCTGTCCTGTCTGACCCCACAGCTGGTCTTGGCTGGGATCAGCCACCATCTGCCTCGGGAAGCCCCCAGGTCGTATTTATCCCACATACTCCTCCTCCACAGCACCTGATCTGCCCTTTCCCCTCCTCAGAACCCAGGGGGTCCGAGCCTAGAGCCTCCTTCCCAGGGAGGAGCCCAGAAATCAGGGGCCCAGCCCACAGGAGTCGTCCCCCAGTCCGGCATTCATTGACGCTTCTCCCCGAGGCCTCCCCGCTGCAGGGCAGAGACACCCCCCCGGCCCCAGATAAATTGTGGAGGATCCCAGCAATTTCTCCTCCTAAGCCCCCCCTCTCGAGAGACTCCATGTCTCCACCTCCCCGAGGCTGCTGTGCAGACTGGCTGGGGCTCTCCACGCTGGCTAGCGTGGCTGCTGAGCTATCGCCAGGAGGGGGCGCTAGTGAGCTGACTCAGGGCTCCTCTCCCAGGGCCTCCCCGGCCTCCCACACCCTGATCTCTGAGCATCCTCAGAGCCCCACAGCCAGGGGACATGAGCCACGCCCAGGATTCGAGCCCAGAGCCCGTTGCTTGTCAGCTGGGCCTTGCTGCTCTCTGGCTTGGAGTCCGAGCATCCATCCCCATACTCCCATGGGACGGGGTCCCGGCTCGCTACGTTAAGGCCCCGTGGATGCTGCTGCACCGCCCGACTCCCTGCATGTCCCCTCTCTCCCCAGGTACGAGGATGAGATCAACCGGCGGAACCAACTGGAGAATGAATTCGTTGTGACGAAGGAGGTGAGAAACCTCCACCTTTCCTCCCGGGGACATCTCTGCCCAGCCAGTCCCTGCTTTACCCATACAGCCCAGCAGGGCACGCCCTGCCCCCTGGGGTCCAGCTCCCCTCCCAGACAAGGGCACATGCCAAAGCAGGATCAGATGGAGAAGACTGGAGGGGACCTTCATCTTCCACTGGGAGAGGCACCAGAGATGGATGGAAGGGATCTGGGCTGAAGATCCACAGGGCATTTCAGGGAGGGGAGGGGGGGAGAACCCAGGTGTCCTGGCCAACATCCCCCTCACCCACTTGGTCCACAAAGCAGAAGGGCTGCAGTGGCTGGCTGCCCAGTCCCCACACTGCAGGGATCTGTCCCCGGGGTGCACTGGGGCCTGACAGGAGCTCCTCTGCCCCACACGGAGGTGCCCTGACCGCGTCTCTCCTGTGCCTGCAGGATCTCGACAACCTGTATCTTCAGAAGGTGGAGATCGAATCGAAGCTGGAGAGTATCACGGACGAAATCAACTACCTCAAGCAGCTGTATGACGAGGTGGGTGCCGGCCCATGGGCCTCTGCTGAGTCTGTTGCACAGGAAACAATGTGGGGAGACAGATGCGGTCTGGGGCGGGGGTGGGGGGGCGGCCGGTTGCAATCAGGATCCAGAGGCTCTGTTTGCAGGGGGTCCCTCCTGGGGAGCGTTGGGGTGCTGCTGGCTGGGGGAGCCCATTTAAAATGCAGCCAGAGAGAGCAGAATCCAGATTCCTATCTTAATTCCTGCCCTCCCTCCCCCCGAATTGCTTCCATCCCCCAGGAGATCCGGGAGCTGCAGTCCCAGATCCAGAACACGCAGGTGACGGTGGAGATGGATAACAGCCGGGAGCTGGAGATGAAGCAGATCATAGACGAGGTGAAGGCCCAGTACCAGGCCATGGCAGCCAAGAGCCGCGAGGAGGCCGAACAGTGGTACAAGCACAAGGTGAGCGGCGCTCCTCCCCTGCCGTGCATGCCCCATGCCCGCTGAGCTGTGAGCATGCCTGACCGCGCTTCCTCATTCTCGCACGCCGCTCGCACCTCAGGCGCTCATAGGTGTGTCCCCACGTGGGCCAGCTTTCCTTCTGCACTTGCCTGTTCCCCACGCGTTCAGAGGCTCGCCTGAATGTCCAGGAATCATAGAATCATAGAATATCAGGGTTGAAAGGGACCTCAGGAGGTCATCTAGTCCAACCCCCTGCTCAAAGCAGGACCGATCCCTGACTAAATCATCCCAGCCAGGGCTTTGTCAAGCCTGACCTTAAAAACTTCTAAGGAAGGAGATTCTACCACCTCCCTAGGTAACGCATTCCAGTGTTTCACCACCCTCCTAGTGAAAATTTTTTTCCTAATATCCAACCTAAACCTCCCCCACTGCAACTTGAGACCATTACTCCTTGTCCTGTCCTCTTCTACCAGTGAGAATAATCTAGATCCATCCTCTTTGGAACCACCTCTCAGGTAGTTGAAAGCAGCTATCAAATCCCCCCTCATTCTTCTCTTCTGCAGACTAAACAATCCCAGTTCCCTCAGCCTCTCCTCATAAGTCATGTGTTCCAGACCCCTAATAATTTTTGTTGCCCTTCGCTAGACTCTCTCCAATTTATCCACATCCTTCTTGTAGTGTGGGGCCCAAAACTGGACACAGTACTCCAGATGAGGCCTCACCAATGTCGAATAGAGGAGAACGATCACGTCCCTCGATCTGCTCGCTATGCCCCTACTTATACATCCCAAAATGCTATTGGCCTTCTTGGCAACAAGGGCATACTGTTGACCCATATCCAGCTTCTCGTCCGCTGTCACCCCTAGGTCCTTTTCCGCAAAACTGCTGCCGAGCCATTCGGTCCCTAGTCTGTAGCGGTGCATTTGGGTTCTTCCGTCCTAAGTGCAGGACCCTGCACTTATCCTTATTGAACCTCATCAGATTCCTTTTGGCCCAATCCTCCAATTTGTCTAGGTCCCTCTGTATCCTATCCCTGCCCTCCAGCGTATCTACCACTCCTCCCAGTTTAGTATCATCCGCAAATTTGCTGAGAGTGCAATCCACACCATCCTCCAGATCATTTATGAAGATATTGAACAAAACCGGCCCCAGGACCGACCCTTGGGGCACTCCACTTGATACCGGCTGCCAACTAAACATGGAGCCATTGATCACTACCCGTTGAGCCCGACAATCTAGCCAACTTTCTACCCACCTTTATAGTGCATTCGTCCAGCCCATACTCCTTTAACTTGCTGACAAGAATACTGTAGGAGACCGTGTCAAAAGCTTTGCTAAAGTCAAGAAACAATACATCCACTGCTTTCCCTTCATCCACAGAACCAGTAATCTCATCATAGAAGGCGATTAGATTAGTCAGGCATGACCTTCCCTTGGTGAATCCATGCTGGCTGTTCCTGATCACTTTCCTCTCGTGTAAGTGCTTCAGGATTGATTCTTTGAGGACCTGCTCCATGATTTTTCCGGGGACTGAAGTGAGGCTGACTGGCCTGTAGTTCCCAGGATCCTCCTTCTTCCCTTTTTTAAAGATTGGCCCTACATTAGCCTTTTGCCAGTCATTCACGACTTCCCCCGTTCGCCACGAGTTTTCAAAGATATTGGCCAATGGCTCTGCAATCACAGCCACCAACTCCTTTAGCACTCTCAGATGCAACTCGTCCGGCCCCACGGACTTGCACGTCCAGCTTTTCTAAATAGTCCCTAACCACCTCTATCTCCACAGAGGGCTGGCCATCTCTTCCGCATTTTGTGATGCCCAGCGCAGCAGTCTGGGAGCTGACCTTGTTAGTGAAAACAGAGGCAAAAAAAGCATTGAGTACATTAGCTTTTTCCACATCCTCTGTCACTAGGTTTGCCTAACTCACTAGGTTAGGAGTTTGGCTGGATCAGCTGGTCGGAGGCAGTCACTGGAGGGTGGGGGGAGGGAGACTTGCACAAGTCCACGTGCATGGTGAGCTTGCTGATTGCGAGAGTGAACATGGACCCTGTGAGTGCACAAGCAAACTCTGTGCATGCACCTCTGGGCTTGCAGACAGGCCCATGGCTTTCTCCAGCTGTGGATCCCAAAGTGTACATGGAAGAATGAGCACTGAGACCCACTCCCCACAGGGACCAGTGAACCCCCCATCCTCCAGGTCAGAGGCAAATTACAGTTTCCGCTGGGGAGCGGGCTTGGCGCACGGGGGCTTCCCCCACTGCCCACAGGAGCACCGGGTGGGTGGGTAGACTGGGTCGGGGTGCAGGGGTGCCCATTTTTGGGGGGCTTCTGGGCAGGGGCCCCATTGGCCCAGTGGCTAATCCGCCACTGCCCCGGGTGTGCAAGCTGGGCACAGGAAGCAGCAGCCACATGGAGAGAGATGGGACGCAAGTGCCGACTCGTCAGCAGGGACTGATCCTGCCAGTGGCCCCCAGCGGAGACTCGTGTGTCCTTCAGGTAGCGACAGCTTCTAGCAGGAGCTGCAGGTTGTGGGTTCACATCCCCCCACCAGGGGCTGGGCTGCTCCCATCATCTCCCTGGTGGAGCAGGACCCTGGCTGGGCCCTGGTCACAAAGCTGGGGATAAACGTCCCAGCCCCATGCAATGGACAAGCTCCCAGGGGAAGGGGCAGGAGCCCTGGAGAACAGCCCATAGGGAGCAGCCCTGCGCTGGGCCTGGTGAATGGGATCTAATGAGTTTGTCCCAGCTCTGCTCTCTTGGACTCCCTGCCAGTGCCTCTCTAGGGCAGGTGAGGGGCTCTGGGAGCAAGACGACTGAGGGGAGGCCTTGGCAACACCTCCCTCTCCCCCCAGGTTGACGACATGGCGACCCAGGCCCGGAAGCACAACGACGAGATGAAAAGCATCAAGGATGAGATCGCGGAGCTGAGCCGCTACGCCCAGAGGATCAATGCTGACATCGAGGCCCTGAAGAACCAGGTGAGCCCCACCTAGTGCTGCCTGCCTCTCGGACAGGGGGGCTCGGTGTGGGGCAGGGTCATGCTCCTTTTCCAGGGAGCCCCTCCTGCAACTCGGCCCGCTCCGGCCGGCTTCTCTGCTGAGGCCAGACACTGCCAGGGTGGGGAGCTGGGTTCTCTTCCCCCCCCCACCACTGGGGGAAAGTCCCAGTGACCCCCTGCCGTGGTTCCCAAGGCTGCTTCTGGGGAGGGCGATGGGGCCGGGTGAAAAGGATTCTGGGGAAGCAATGGCAGGCGGCTCGGTGCAATCGCCCCCTCCCTTCGACGGGCAGCCCAGAACGCCGCCCCCCAAGGTGACCTTGTTTCTGCCCCCGGCGCTAGCGAGCCAACCTGGAGAGCGCCATGGTGCTGGCAGAGGAGCAGGGCGAGCAGGCCGGGCGCAGCGCCAAGGCCACGGTGCAGGAGCTGGAGGACGTGCTGAAGGGGGCCAAGCAGGACATGGCGCGCAAGGTGCGTGAGTACCAGCAGCTGATGAATATCAAGCTGGCCCTGGACATGGAGATCGCCACCTACCGCAAGCTTCTGGAGGGCGAGGAGAACCGGTGAGCGCTCCCCAGGGGCGGGGCGGGGGGGACCCGGCTTGGGTTCCCTGGGCAGCTTGCCAAACCCCTGTTTGCCTACGGCTGGGCATGGCTGGCCCAGGGCTGGGATAGCTAGGGGGGGCTGCGGGTCGGGATTGAGGGGCACCCGCACAGCTGTGGGGGGGACAGACCCAGGGCTGGAATCATGGGGTGCGTTGGTAGAAGCCACCCGGGGCTCTGGCAAACCCTCCGCTGGAAGAGGCTAGCGGGAGGCTGGCTGGACAGGCTGCAGCAAGGGGGGGCTCTGTGCTGGGGCAGGGGATGCATTCATCCTCCGGTTTGGTTACTAAGCTAGAGACAGTGTGACCTAATGGGCTGAACTACCGGCCATGTGGGACCCTGGGCAAGTCAGACTGGCCTCCCTGCCCCGTCTTCCCCCACCTCGCTAGTCCCATGAGTGAGCCACCCGGCTGCCTACGTGCGCTTCTCACCCCTCTGCGTGGCAAGGGTCCATTGAGCCAGCAAAGGCAGGGGCAGGTCTCTGCCAGGTCTACGGTGGGCGAGAACCCGCCCCGCCCCTCCTGCCACACCTGTAACATGCTCCTTTTGACGGCGCTCCTGTGACTGATATCTCTCTCCCAGGATGATCAGTCAAGGCCCGAACCTGCATTTCAGCACCATGGACAAACGGGGTGAGTCTCTTCCCTCGGTGCTCAGTGTGTCCGGCCTCCCACCTGGCTGGAGCAGTCAGACCCACTTCCCAAGCAGGGCCCTCTGGTGTGTGTGGCCAGGCTCTCTGCCTCCTAGCTGCCCACCTGTGCACTACCCATAGAGGAGTGGGGTCCCAGACAGCACCCCCATTGCCCGTGTGGGTTAGATCGTGGGCGATGGAATAGTGCCCCAGGGCCCAGGCTCAGCAATCAGGAACATCTACACTGGCTCCGTCTCCTAGACCTTGGGGAGCCAGTGACGCTGCTCCAGGGACCATGGGGGAACTGGGGGGAACTGGGCCCAGTGTCTTGTGCAATTGGGGGGATGTGGCTGTGACGCCCAGCGGGATCGCTGGGGTCCCAGTTCGGCCTCAGGGCAGGCGTCTCCAAAATGTGACAAATTCGGCACAGACAGCGGGGCCCTCGGGTCGCTGCAGCTTAGATCCATGTGGGCAGGGCCTGATGTCTTTGAACAGGCCAGTGCCCAAGTCCCCTGCAGCTGAGAATGGGGGTGGAAAGCACCAGCCGCTGTCCCGTCAGTTAGGAGCTGGCAGGGGGGGAATTTTTCATAGGTGCTGAGGTGCCTGATCTCCCTAGCTGAGACTCAGGAGAGGGCTGTCTCCGGGACCAGCCACTCGACAGAAGTGATGAGACACGAAAAGCCTGATCCAGTGAGGCTACTTCCTTTGCCCAGGCTCTGGGTCTGCCCCTGAGCCGGTGTTCCAAGCCCATCAAGCGCACCGGGGTATCTCTGTATGAAAATATATGTAAATCACAGACCTAATGCAAATTAGCCGTTGTCAGTCTGCACAAAGGCAGGAACATGCTCCACCCGTCGATTTGCATGCATAAATCCTTGCCTCGGATTGGCCAGTCAATCCCAGCTTGCCCACCTCTCATTTGCTTAATCGCTTTGGGAACCAATCAAGAGCCTCTTTGTAAAACCGACCCCTCTCTGATTTCTCGATTAGAGTTCTAAACCACCCCCAACCCCTTCCTGACTTGCTTACGCAGCTGGACTCTTGTCTCCCCGAGTGGCACTCCCCTCTCCGGGCAGGGCTGCCACGCCGCCGGGGCCCGAGCCAGCCTCCTCACCCAAGAGGCCGATCCTGATCAAGACCGTCGAGACCAAGGATGGGAAGGTGCTCTCGGAGTCCAGCCACTTCTCAGAAAACTAGCCCAGCCACGAATCTGTGGAGCTGGATTTAAACCTGTGTAATGTCATGACTGGAAGTGCTTGCAGCCCAATTCTGCCCTGGGTTACAATGAAGTCACTGAGGGCAGAATTGGGCCAGGAGATTGTAAGCTCCATGGACAGGGACCTGTTCTAATGATGCATTTGCAAAGCGTTCTGCACCTCTACGGTGCTAGGGAACCCACAGAGCTGTCAGCGTTTGCCGGCAGGCTCCGGGGTTTTCTGACTAACACCTTGACCTCGTTAGCAGGGAAAACAAGAGTTAAATGGGTGCTGGTTTGCTGAGCAGCTGCCTGTTAACCCACTTAATATAAGGGAGGTGGGAACAGCTGGGGGTGGGAATTGGGACAGGCATGACTCTGTCCTAATGAATCCGACTTAGGAAGTAGACTAGCTCTGAGCTAATACTGCAGATCCTAGGACGGGTTGGATGTTTCCTTTTGAGATTTTTATCCTGCTGGGGCCAAGAGGGCAAATTCTGCAACTGCCAGGGCTGGGCAAGCAGCAGCCCCTTTTCCTTCAAATAAGAAATAACTCTGGGATAGGCTGGCTTCTCTGGCGCTCATTGGAATATGCATTCCGTATTATTACTGCATTGAAACCTGGCTCAAGGGATGGGCAAAAATGGCTTGCAAGGGGCCAGATGCGGCAGGGATGGGCGTGCGAAGGGAAGCGGAGCTGAACAGAGTAACTGGGGTGGCCTAGTAAATATGACACACGCTGTCCAGGAGGGCATATGCTAGAGCAGTGGCTCTCCAGCAGGGGTCTGGGGGGCCCCGAGCAGGTTTCGGGGGGGTTTCCAAGCAGGACTGGCATTAGACTTGCTGGGCCCAGAGGAGAAAGCTGAAACTGCACCACCTGGGTCTGAAGCCTGGGCCCTGAGTCCTGCCACCCACAGCTGAAACCAAAGCCCGTAGCATGGAGCATCCGGCAATTGCCCTGTTTGCCACCCCCTAACGCCAGCCCTGGCTTTTATATGCAGAAACCCAGTTGTTGGGGTGCAGGGGGCCATGGAGTTTTTATAGCATGTTGTGGGGGGGCTCAGAAAGAAAAATGTCGAGAACCACTGGGCTAGAGTAATCTCTTCGGCTAGGTCTCCTGCATGGGTTTTATTGTTCAGGTCGTTGCTCTGTCACTAATTTCGACAAATCACTGCTTTTCTCTGTATGTCAATTCCCTGTGTGTCCCAGGGGTGCGGTGCGGGGAGGAGCTCGCTCACCCAGCTGGGGGGTGTCACCGAATATCCCTGCCCCGGGGAGTTTACACTTTTCGTCAGGTACGCCTGATACTTTGCACACTTTAATATTCTCCATGTCTCTCGACCATCGCCCTGCTCATGTGTGTCTGTGTAATTTTGGCCCCGGTGCTCCTGGGGGGCTCAGCTCCCTGGAAGGAAGGGGGCTGTTAAAGAGGCATTTGTAACCATTTGTGTTCCATAGTGTATCTCTGTCAATGGCCAGCCGCCCAGTGGGGCGTTATGCAGCCAGGATTCCCTGTGCTAGCCAGCCTCTCCTCTTGAGTGAGCCTAAATAAGAGGAGAACGAAACGGCTGAAAAGAGACCAGAATAAAAATGCTCTTTGCCCCGTTTCTGCCTTTAGTCATTGCTCAGGAATGTCTGTACGAAGAGGGCAGCGGGTGGGAATTCCTGCCTTTTCACTCTTCCTTACCCGCAGTTCACCTGCTTCCCGTCAGTCCAGGGGACCCCTAGTGAACCGCATCCCTGCAAACATGCGGCCAGCCAGCCAGCAGCTGTGAATTGTCAGTGTGTACCCAAAACTCAGGATCCTTGCTGGCTTGGGGCATCTTCCTCCAGCAGCAGGCAGTTATGATTGTTGAGACCAGCCACTAGAGGAGAGAGGACCAAACCCACCCACCCACTCAGTGTTAGGCACAATATTACCCCGGAAGGATTTGCAACACCTGTGTGGACTGCAGAGGCTGGGGATGTGTAGGGACCTTGGAACTGAAGGGTATAATGGAAATCAGTGTAGCCAACTCCTGTGATTTTTTTTTTTTTAGTGCAAATTCTGTGATTTTTCAGGTTTTCTTAAAGACCACAAATGCTGGAATCATGTTATTACCCTGAACATCTCAGCTCTCATTTAAAAAAAAAAAATTTTTTTTAGCCTTCCTGGTTCCAGAGAAAAGCTTGCAAATGGTCTAACACTAAAGCCAAATACAAAAAAAAACCCTGCAACATTTATTTTTCTTTAAAATCTCAGTTTTTCAGCCTGCCTCATGAGTTTTGAACACAGGGGATTGGCCGTACTGAATTGGAGTTGTGGGAAGCTGGATGCTGGGGTAAAGCAATTGCCTATATGAGAAGATGACAAGAGGATAACTAAAATGACACCAATTTTTAAAATAGGCTACAGAGGTGATCCCAGCAATTACAGGCCATTAAACCTAACTTCAGTGCCAGGAAAAATGGTTGAAACCATAGTAAAGAACAGAAATGAAGAGTCAACATAGCTTTTGTAAAGGGAAATCAGGCCTCACCAGTCTATTAGAATTCTTTGAGGGGTCAACAAGCATGTGGACACGGGTGATCCAGTGGGTATAGTGTAGTTGGACAGAAAGCCTTTGACAAGGTCCCTCACCAAAGGCTCTTAAGCAAAGTAAGCTGTCATGGGATAAGAGGGAAGGTGCTCTCATGGATTGGTAACTGGTTAAAGATAGGAAACCAAGGGTAGGAATAAGTGATTAGTTTTCAGGATGGAAAGAGGTAAATAGTGGTGTCCCCCAGGGGCCTATACTGGGACCAGTCCTGTTCAACATATTCATAAATGGTCTGGAAAAGGGGGTAAACAGTGAGGTGGCAAAATTTGCAGACGACACAAACCTACTCAGGATACTTAAGTCCAAAGCTGACTGCAAAGAGTTACAAAGGGATTTCACAAAACTGGGTGATTGGACAACTACATGGCAGATGAAATTCAATGCTGATCAATGCAACATCATGCACATTTGAAAATGTAATCCCAACTATCCATACAAAATGATGATAATCTACATTAGCTGTTACCACTCAAGAAAGAGATCTTGGAGGCATTGTGGATACTTCATCCACTCAGTGTGCAGCAGCAGTCAAAAAAGCTAAAAGAATGTTAGGTACCATTAGGAAAGGAATAGATAATGAGACAAAATATCATCATACCACTATATAAATCCATGGTACGCCCACAACTTGAATGCTGAATGCCGTTCTGGTTGCACCATCTCAAAAACAATAGATTAGAATTGGAAAAGGTACAGAGAAGGGCAACAAAAATTATTAGGGGCATGAAACAGCTTCCCTATGAGGAGAGATTAATAAGACTGGGACTTTTCAGCTTGGAAAAAAGATGATTAAGGGGGGATATGATATAAAATCATGACTGGTGTGGAGAAAGTGAATAAGGAAGTGTTATAGAATAATAGAATCATAGAACTGGAAGGGACCTCGAGAGATCATCTAATCCAGTCCCCTGCACTCATGGCAGGACTAAGTATTATCTAGACCATCCCTGACAGGTGTTTGTCCAACCTGCTCTTAAAAATTCCTAATGATGGAGATCCCACAACGTCCCTGGGCAATTTATTCCAGTGCTTCACCACCCTGACAGTTAGGAAGTTTTTCCTAATGTCCAACCTAAACTGCCTTTGCTGCAATTTAAGCCCATTGCCTTTTGTCCTGTGCTCAGAGGTTAAGAAGAACAATTTTTCTCCCTACTCTTTGTAACAACCTTTTATGTGCTTGAAAACTGTTCTCATATCCCCTCTCAGTCTTCTCTTCTCCAGACTAAACAAACCCAATTTTTTCAATCTTCCCTCCCTTTCATCATTTTTGTTGCTCTTCTCTGGACTTTCTCCAATTTGTCCACGTCTTTCCTGAAATGTGGCGCCCAGAACTGGACCCACTACTCCAGTTGAGGCCTAATCAGCGCGGAGTAGAGTGGAAGAATTACTTCTCGTGTCTTGCTAATACAGCCCAGAATGATGTTTGCTTTTTTTGCAACAGCGTTACACTGTTGACTCATATTTAGCTTGTGATCTGCTATGACCCCCAAATTCCTTTCTGCAGTTCTCCTTCCTAGGCAATCATTTTCCATTTTGTATGCATGCAAGTGATTGTTCCTTCCTAAGTGGAGTATTTTGCATTTGTCCTTATTGAATTTCATCCTATTTACTTCAGCCCATTTCTCCAGTTTGTCCAGATCATTTTGAATTGTAATCCTATCCTTCAAAGCACTTGCAACCCCTCCCTGCTTGGTATCATCCACAAACTTTATAAGTGTACTCTCTATGCCGTTATCTAAATCGTTGATGACGATATTGAACAAAACCAGCCCCAGAACCGATCCATGCAGGACCCACTCATGATGCCCTTCCAGCATGACTGTGAACCACTGATAACTGCTCTCTGGGAACGATTTTTCCACCAGCTGTGCACCCACCTTACAGCAGTTCCATCTAGGTTGCATTTCTCTAGTTTGTTTATGAGAAGGTCATGCAAGACAGTATCAAAAGCCTTACTAAAGTCAAGATATACCACGTCTACCACTTCCTCTCATCCACAAGGCTTGTTACCCTGTCAAAGCAAGCTCTCAGGTTGGTTTGAGACCATTTGTTCTTGACAAATCCATGCTGACTGTTACTTATCACCTCATTATCTTCTAGATGTTTTCAAATTGATTGCTGAATTATTTGCTCCATTATCTTGCCGGGTACAGAAGTTAAGCTGACTGGTCTGTAATTCCCCTGGTTGTCCTTATTTTTCTTTTTATAGATGGGCACTAGATTTGCCCTTTTCCAGTATTCTGGAGTCTCTCCCGTCTTCCATTACTTTTCAAAGATAATTGCTAATGGCTCGGATATCTCCTTAGTCAGGTCCTTGAGTATTCTAGGATACATTTCGTCAGGCCCTGGTGATTTGAAGACATCTAAATTGGCTAAGTAATTTTTGACTTGTTCTTTCCCTATTTTAGACTCTGATCCTACATCATTTTCACTGGCATTCACTATGTTAGACATGCAATCACCATCAACCTTCTTGGTGAAAACCGAAACACAGAAGTCATTAAGCACCTCTGCCATTTCCACATTTTCTGTTATTGTCTTTCCCCTCTCCTACCCTGACCTTGGTCTTCCTCTTGCTTCTAATGTATTTGTAGAATATTTTCTTGTTACCCTTTATGTCTCTAGCTAGTTTGATCTCGTTTTGTGCCTTGGCCTTTCTAATTTTGTCCCTACATACTTGTGTTATTTGTTTATATCCATCCTTCGTAATTTGACCGAGTTTCCACTTTTTGAAGGACTCTTGTTTGAGTTTTAGATCATTGAAGATCTTCTGGTGAAGCCAGGGTGGTCCCTGGCCAGACTTCCTGTCTTTCCTACGCAGTGGGATAGTTTGCTCTTGCACCCTTAATAATGTCTTTTTGAAAAACTGCCAAGTGTCTTCAGTTGTTTTTCTCTTAGACTTGCTTCCCATAGGATCTTACCTACCAGCTCCCTGAGTTTGCTAAAGTCTGCCTGCTTGAAATCCACTGTCTGTGTTGTGCTGTTCTCCCTCCTACCACTCCTTAGAATCGTGAACGTGACCATTTCGTGATCACTTTCACCCAAGCTGCCTTCCACTTTCAAAATCTCAACCAGTTCCTCCCTATTTGTCAAAATCAAATCTAGACCAGCCTCCCCCCTTTCTCCACCTTTTTTACTCCTTCACAGAACACAAGAACCAGGAGTCACCCAATGAAATTAACAGGCACCAGGTTTAAAACAAACCAAAGGAAGTATTTCTTCACAAAACACACAGTCAACCTGTGGAACTCATTGCCAGGGGATGTTGTGAAAGCCAAAACTATAAATAGATAACTTCCTGGAGGACAAGTCCATCAATGGCTATTAGCCAGGATGGTCAGGGATGCAACCCCATGCTCTGAGTGTCCCTAGTCTCTGCCTGCCAGATGCTGGGAGTGGACGACGGGAGGGATCACTCAATAATTGCCCTGTTCTGTTCATTCCCTCTGAAGCACCTGGCATTGGCCACTGTTGGAAGACAGGATACTGGGCTGGATGGACCTTTGGTCTGACCCAGTCTGGCTGTTCTAAGATGGGGGCTGGGTACCAAATTGGGAAAGTTCCGGATGTTGGAGCTTGTTGGGTGTTGGAATAACGGGGAGAGAGGGAAGTTTGAAGTGGGGGCTTGGAAATGGTGTCCTAAGCGTGGCCCCCCCCCCATCTCCTCTGTTGGAAAGACAAAGTGCTGTTATCTTCTCCAACCTTCACGCGTGAGGTTCTCCAGCCTCCTTAGCAGGACAACAAGGTCCATTATGGCTCGGGCCAGGTCCCAGCTGATGGATGCTAGAGGCAGGGGCTGCATGCTGGATGTTCTCTGATCCCCCCCCCATGCGTCAGGGCTCGTTGCATGGCTGCTCTGCAGGAGAAAATGGCTGCTTTCACCACGTGAGAATGAAGCCTGAGCCCTGGACAGTGAGCTGGAACCACCGAATTAAGAATTTAAATATTAAGAGGCACAAATGTAGCTGAAGCAAAGGCGGTAAAGGATCAGTGACGGGGCGGGATAGATGGGCCTTGCGTGGGGGGCCGATCAGGAGCGGGCTGTGGCTGGGCTCTGGACGATGTCAAAGAGACAGGATTTACTCTGCTGTAATCAGCCTCATTTATTATAGGAAAGGGTTCGTCCGCCAGCCCCCGGCTCTGTCTGACAGCAGTTCCCCGCAGCGTCCCACCCACCCCTGGGCCATGCGGAGTCCTGGCGCAGCTGATGCTTTTCAGAAACAAACGGGACAATTCCTTGCCCTTTAAAGGCAGTTTGGTGCTTGTGGAGAGATACGGGTGATTCCCCTGTGGGGTGGGGGCAGGATGTCATCAGGCCTACGGCCAAAACGCGGAAAAAGGAGACTATCCTTCACGCGCTGACGGGCAGGAGGAAGCCAAGCCGTGCTTGGTATCTAGTGCGTATCCTCAGCCCTGGCACATGCTAGGAGACCAGGCCCGGAATAGAACCCAGGTGTCCTGACCACAACGTCCCCTCCCGTAATGCCAGACGGAGCCGGGGAATCCGATCCTTCCGAACGCCCCCCCCCTCCCAAAAGCCCTCTGTTGGCCAAGAGCCCAAGCTGTGACTAGGTCCTGGAGAGCAACCCCCCAACCCCCCTTGCCCCCCCATCCCCTCCCTCTTTCTGGTGGGAGACCCCCCCCTCCCCTGCCACCAGCCACCCCAACCCCTGTGCTCAGCACGCGGGTAATGAGACGAGCGAGACAGCAGATCCTGGTTTGCAGCAGACCCCTGCATCTGGGTCTCAGCCCCTAGGCCCTCCCTTCTCTGACCCTTCCCCACCAGCCTCAGCGCCCGATAACCCCAGTGAGGTGACTCGCTCCCAGTTATTGGGCTCACGGTGGAGCGGCGTCAACCTGAGTTTGTCCATCTCCCCCACCCATCGGCTTCGGCTTGCAGCAGCCCTGAAAGCAGCGCACAGGGGCCACCCCGAACCTATGTGCCCATAGACACTGCTCTCAGCAGCCGGGACAGACCCCCCGGGCTTCCAGAACTCACGCCTCGAGCTCCAGAGCTGAGAGCGAGCATCCCCTGGCTTGCCGAGGTAGTAGAGCTTTTATACGCCACGGGTCTCGGCCACAAGGTGGCGATGTCAGCGCATGCACACTTAGCCAGGCACTTTACAACCAGGAGCGGGTTTACCCCGCAACAGACCGTGCTGTGGCAGGGGGCCCCCAACGACAGGGCCCCCAAACAAAGGCGTGGGAACTGTGGGTGCAGGAGGTGCTGCAGCACCCCCCCCACGTTTTATGAGGGGCTCCGCTGCCCCCCCCGCGCCCACAGCCCCAGCTGCCGCCCCCCCCGCGCCCACAGTCCCGGCTGCCGCCCCGTGCCCAGAGCCCCGGCTGCCCCCCCGCGCCCAGAGTCCCGGCTGCCCCCCCCCGCGCCCAAAGACCCGGCTGCCGCCCCCCCGCGCCCAGAGCCCCGGCTGCCGCCCCGCGCCCAGAGTCCCGGCTGCCCCCCCCGCGCCCAAAGACCCGGCTGCCCCCCCGCGCCCAGAGCCCCGGCTGCCCTCCCCGCGCCCAAAGACCCGGCTGCCCCCCCGCGCCCAGAGCCCCGGCTGCCTCCCCGCGCCCAAAGACCCGGCTGCCCCCCCCCGCGCCCAGAGCCCCGGCTGCCCCCCCGCGCCCAGAGCCCCGGCTGCCCCCCCCGCGCCCAAAGACCCGGCTGCCCCCCCGCGCCCAGAGCCCCGGCTGCCGCCCCGCGCCGAGTCCCGGCTGCCCCCCCGCTGACTTGTACATTGACCTGGGTCTGGGGCTTGGTCCTTTGGGATCGAGAGAACCTTTTTTCTTTTACTGGGGTATCGGTTTTCACAACCATCTGTCCCCATAACCAGTGGCGCTGGTGGGGATACTGGGAAACTGGAGTTGCTTGTGTGACTTGTGGTTAGCCAGTGGGGTAAAACCAAAGTCCTCTCTGTCTGGCTGGTTGGATGTGCCTTAGAAGTGGAGAAACCCCAGCCTTGGGCTGTAACTGCCCTGCTCTATGCAATTTGTCCTGAACTGATACTCTCAGAAGTGTCCCACCAAAGCCAGCATCGTTACAGCCACTTACGTGGCTGCCAGCCCACGGCCCACACCCAGGTCTGGACCCCTTCTGGGCTGGGAAAGGAACACCTCCAGAGGGTCCCACGGGGAGATCCTGAGGACGGCTGCATGGCAGTGGGGGGGTCAGGGTGCAGGAGACCCTTTGATGGACGGCTAAGAAAGGAACCACCACCCTGCCTGGACGAGGACGCAGACTCCAGCGGGTGGGTTCGAGGCGCCCATCACAGACAGCGAGTAACTCACACCGGCTAATTAACAGCCGCCTGGACTGCTGCGTCCTTTCTCCGCGGGGGCCCTTTGCGGCTGATCTCCCTCGGCCCTCGCAACACAGGGCATTTTCCATGGGAACGCGCCCTGCGAAAGGCCACTCGTGCCTCATCGGCTTTGCCTCCGCTGTCAGGATCAGCTGGCAAGCGCAACCGGGACAAATGCCCAGTTTGCCAAAAAAGTGGGGTGCAGAGGAACAGCCGGGGGTGCGTGTGTGGAATCGGCGACGTCAGCCATGCCTGTGGATGGGGTCAGGGCTCAGGTCAGCCCCTGTGGGTGAGGCGAGGGAGGGCTCGGGCTAGCCCCACACGATGTCGCCCTGTTCAAAAGCCACCTCTGACCCACAGCTGGCTGGCGTCTGACCGGGCGTGTTTAATGGAAGGAGAGCCAGTCTTGCTGAGCTGACCCCCCCCCCACGCCAGTGTAATGGCCTGGTCCATTGATACAACCCCAGCAGCGTGTTCAGCGCTGTCCGAATGTCCGGGGAGACCCGGAGCCTGGGCTGGACGATGCAGCCTGGACACACAGCCAGGCCAGTCTGGGTGGGCCTGCACTGGGGGGGCGGGCAGAGACGGGCTGCTGGTGTTACAACCTCCACCTTCTGTGGATCTCAGGGGGTCGAGTGCGTCAGAGACTGGCCCCTCCACCACCACCCAGCAGCTGCTTTCCCAAAGCTCCCGCAGCAACCCCCTCTGCTCCGCGGGGAGCCTGGTGCTGGGCAGGCATGGGGAGAAAAGGCCGAGGGCACGGTAGCAGCCCCTGGGGGTTTATGGGAGTTCCCACCAGAACTGTGGGGTTTTGCCAGGGGTTTATGGGAGTTTGATCTCTACTCCCCCAGTCCCACTGGGCTGTCGGAGGAACTGTGGCGAGGCTCCCAGAAGTGAGCACAGCTGCAGGTCGGGTGGACGCAGGGCAAAGCTGCGACTGACGCAGCCTGGCGTGCGCAGGGGGAGTTTATGCCAGTGCAGTCGCATCGGTTCAATTAGCGGCGGTCCAATCCCCTGGCCCAGACGCAGCTCCAGAGAGCAGCTGGGGGTCCCCCGCCCGGACAGGCACGCAAAGCACGTCTCACAGCAGAGAGGACAAGGCCGTGCTGTGCAAGCTGCAGGGACCCACAAACCCAGGAACAGTCGGCATCCCTGGTGCTTGTAAAAGCTGAGGGGGGCTGTTAGGGGGCTTATTCCTTCACCCACTTACTTCCCTGGTCCTTCTCGCATGAACAGAGAGCAACAATCCCCCAAGTCCAAAGGTGCAAACAATTCGATGTTTTTTGGGGTGAACTTCCAGCAAACATGATTCCAGTTTCCTTCCTTAGTGTCCCCCTTCCCAGCTCTGACACCACAGAGCCTTACCTGTGTCCCTGTTCCCATTCCTACCCTTAGCCAAACATGATTCCAACTTCCTTACTCCCATTCCCTGTTCCCATCTCCCCCTTTAGCCAAACATGATTCCAACTTCCTTACTCCCATTCCCTGTTCCCATCTCCCCCTTTAGCAAAACATGATTCCAATTTCCTTACTCCCATTCCCTGTTCCCATTTCCCCCTTTAGCAAAACATGATTCCAATTTCCTTACTCCCATTCCCTGTTCCCATTTCCCCCTTTAGCAAAACATGATTCCAATTTCCTTACTCCCATTCCCTGTTCCCATTTCCCCCTTTAGCAAAACATGATTCCAATTTTCTTACCCCCATTCCCTGTTCCCATCTCCCCCTTTAGCAAAACATGATTCCAATTTTCCCACCCCCATTCGCTGTTCCCATCTCCCCTCCCACTCCCCCTTCCTGATTGACTGCAGACTATATAGTAAAACTTGAGTTCTGCTTAGCTATACCTTAACCAACCATTTTCCTGAAATTTAACTAACCAATCCTAACATGATTATTTAACCAATTATATCCCACCACCTTAATTAGTTTACACGCAGCAAAATTAATTATACAGCAGACAGGAACAATCCCAGAACCAGACAGAGATTATACAGACAAACAATGGGGAAATGGGGACTACAATGACAGAACAACACAGAAATGAGGATTTCACATCCCAGCTATTGATAAGTGAGTTCTTGCCAGACAGGATGCTATCCATCCAAGTTTCCTTTTACATCTTCTAGGCACTTCCCTTTCTCTGGAGGTGATGGGCACTATCAGGACAGGATTGTATCCTAACAGCCCAATAGCACCTTATTTCAATGTGACTAGTTTGGAATGGGAGGAGGTGACCGGTCGCTTCCCAGTTTAGGGCTGCCTCTGCTGCGTAGCCAAAGGCCTTAGCCTAAGCACAGGGCCTCAGACTGTCGCAGTGAGAGAAGGCCCTTACACCGGCAGACAGTGATTTTGATTCTTTCTTTTATACCTCTAGAACTAGCCAAGTGATAAGAATACATCTAAATTCTTAAAGTACAGGCCTATCTATATCTATATCTATATCCTAACAGGTGCGAAGCGCTGGGCACACAGGATCTGAAGCCAAGTCGGGGAGAGAGCGCTTTACCGTTAATCTTTATACAGAGAGTCCAAAATTACTCTGCGTCCAGCAAAAGTATTTAAACAGCGCATTTCTGGAGCAAGTCAGAATGGATGATAGCGGGTCTGTGCTCCCCAGCACGGGACACAAGAGTGGCTTGCGGGGGGATGTCAAGCCCCAGGGCAGGCCACTAGAAACACCGTTTAAACTGCAGCACGTTGTAATTGACCTTTGCTTTGACACGTGCTGGTGGCATTGCATTAGGGCAGTGCCTGAGATCCCAGCCGCCTGCGTGGGGCGCTGTACACACACGCGGTGAGAGACAGGCCCTTTCCCACAGTGACAATCTACACAGACAATATCACGGGCCCGACTGTTCCCTGCACCCCAGTTCAGGCCTGTCAAAGTCAGCTGGTCCCTGTCACCATTACGGTGTGTGTTGGGGGTTAGTAGCTGCTCAGCATTTTGTGAGCCAGGCTGTGGGAGACACTATTAAATAGCGTGACAGGCTTTGAATCTGAAGTGGAGTGACTCCAGATTTACACCAGTGGCTGAGAGCAGCATCTGGCCCACATTTAATATAAAATGGTCAGGTTAAACAAGACACAAGTGAGGCTAATCTGCCATGTGCACCCTTCCCCCTGCTGCACCAAGAGTTAGCCAAACACACATGGCCGCTTTGAACCCAAGCTGAGCGTCCCGTTTTGCTCCAGCTGGCTCTTCTCCATGCCATGTAAAAGGCGAATCCCTTTTCTAAGGGTCTTGCTCTCAAGAGCTTATACAGGGGTTCTATAGCAGGGAACGTGAACCCAGCCTCGTGGCTCAATGCTATGGTGATGGGCTTCAGCATAAGAGGCGAGATCAACCCAGGAATGGCATTTTATTAAAACAGGCTTTAAATGCTTCAGGTTGGCTTTGAATGTGCAACTGGACCTTGCCCAGCCGAGCAAGGTCTCTCCCCATGTCGTGCCGGGAATACGAAAGTGGCCCAGTCTCCTCCAGGTGGTGCTGTGCTCTGCCGAAGAGAATAGGCCAAGAGCCTAGATGCCACCCAAGCGAGTGGCATTACGCCAGGGTGGATTTGGCCTGGTGTTTGGGACTATAGCTCCCTGCCCTTCTGTGGGACACACGCACAAGGAGGCTGAAGGGCAGAGCTAATCAGCTTGCAAGCTTGCTGCAGAGGTGGGCCCTTCCAGGCGTTCATTAAGATGCCCCTCACTGCTACGCTGGGGAGGTGGCTTCATGAGCCAGCAGTGTGCCCTTGTTGCCAAGAAGGCCAATGGTATTTTGGGATGTATAAGTAGGGGCATAGCGAGCAGATCGAGGGACGTGATCGTTCCCCTCTATTCGACATTGGTGAGGCCTCATCTGGAGTACTGTGTCCAGTTTTGGGCCCCACACTACAAGAAGGATGTGGATAAATTGGAGAGAGTCCAGCGAAGGGCAACAAAAATGATTAGGGGACTGGAACACATGAGTTATGAGGAGAGGCTGAGGGAGCTGGGATTGTTTAGCCTGCAGAAGAGAAGAATGAGGGGGGATTTGATAGCTGCTTTCAACTACCTGAAAGGGGGTTCCAAAGAGGATGGCTCTAGACTGTTGTCAATGGTAGCAGATGACAGAACGAGGAGTAATGGTCTCAAGTTGCAGTGGGGGAGGTTTAGATTGGATATTAGGAAAAACTTTTTCACTAAGAGGGTGGTGAAACACTGGAATGCGTTACCTAGGGAGGTGGTAGAATCTCCTTCCTTAGAGGTTTTTAAGGTCAGGCTTGACAAAGCCCTGGCTGGGATGATTTAACTGGGAATTGGTCCTGCTTTGAGCAGGGGGTTGGACTAGATGACCTTCTGGGGTCCCTTCCAACCCTGATATTCTATGATTCTATGATTCTATGCTAGGGGTCAACTTTAAAGCAACTCGGTGTGTGACTTGCAAGCACCTGCTGGCTAGGTTTTTTTCCGGTTGCTCCCTGGAGGGGATCACTTCCAGCCAATCTCAAAGGGACGAGTGCATCAGAAAAGCCAGTCAGGCTGCAAGCGAGAGAGAGAGAGGGATCCATGTGCTTAGAGACATGGTGAAAGGTACATTGCTTGAGTCAGTTAAAACTAGACTGGAGAACTCATTGCAGGATCACTCCTGTCCCAGCTCCTGCACAGGGGAGAGCTAGGACCTGGTAAGTCATTTCCATCTATGTCTGTGCCTCTCCGGGGAAGGCTAGAAATCCTGCGCTCTTAGGAGATGGAAGAGGCTCTCGTCATCAGATGCATGGTGCCACCAGCCAGAAACATTAGAAACTCATGAGACAGGCCCCAAAAAAATCGCCGGCATGTCATACAAATCATGAGATTTGAAGAGCTACACGTTGAGTTCCTTTCTTTGCCTCCTGGCTTTTGAGCCCTCAGGTCACACACTCAGGTTTTGCTCTGCAGCCAGGAGAGCTAGACCCGGTTTTTTTTTTACAGACAGCGGAGATTCTCCCCTAATCACATGACTCCAGATGCTGGGGCTTTAAGTAAAACATCCAGTACCGTGCGATTCTTGCTAAAATCACCAGAGTCGGAAACGTGGCATGTGATTGTCCAAGATCGCACCCAGGGTTTGGGCCTCTGTGACACCGACTGATTCACTGCGGGAAAATCATCCATTTCACCTGCCTGTTCGTCTGGCTAAGAGGGGTAGTGGCTTCATAACAATGTGTTTAGTGCTTAGATGTTATGAAATGCTTGTGAGCCGCTGCCTGCATTAATCTTACTTGTAATAGCATTAGCACGTGCTCTAAAGTAACATTTACATTTTTGCTTTCTAACTATAAAAAAAGTTCGCTGTGACTCTGTCAGGAGGAAACATCTCCTGCCCATCAAGAAGGGCTCTCAGAGCTCAAAGGGGCTTTGCATTAATTGGCTACATGGAAAAGGGCTTGGCCCATCAGCTCGAATTCTGGAAGAAGGAACGAAAAACAGGTTTCATCTGTTTGGTCTCTCATGGGGCTCCAGCTACGAAAGAAACGCAGAGATCCCCAGGCTCTACCTGGGTTAGCCCTAAAAGGCATTCAGAGCTGACAGATTACAACAACTCAGTCACCTTTTAAAACCATGGACTGTAACTCATTTGTGTATCTATGTTTACCTGCTTTAACCTTGGAATAACTCACTCATTTCTTTTCGTAGTTAATAAATCCTTTGTTAGCTTGCTATAGGATTGGCGACAAGTGCTGTCTTTGGTGTGAGATCTAAGGTGCAAACTGACCTGGGGTAAGTGACAGGTCTCTTGGGACTGGGTGTAACCTGAATATTTTGTGATCTTTGGTGTATAGCAACCAGCTATCACTCAGTCCAGCTTGCCTGGGTGGCTAGATAGACTGGAGTGCCCAGCGTGGCTGTCTGTGACTCCATCGTGAGACCGGTAGAGTGGTTTAACAGTTCACACTTGTGAGTGGGTTGGTGAAATCTAATGATAGAATGTACCACCAGGTCGGGGTCTCTGCCCTGCTTCTTGCCAGTCGGCCTGGAAGTTGGCACTCACAGCCGTGAGCCGCTCCATTTCCCTTCTGCCCAGTGGAAACCAGTCCAACACAAGCTCTTGGCCTTGTCAGTAACGCCTCGGGAATGAAAACTGACACAGGTCAGCCCAGCTTCCGGAAATAGTCTTAATCTCCAGTTCATTCTTCTCTTCTCAAAAGCAGTCATGAGCCCCTGGCCTTCTGGGCCCACCCATTCCTCCCCATCCAAACTGAGGTTAGCAGTCCCTCCTCCGGAGCGGTCTCTCCATTCCCCTGCACCTTCCCTAGGAACAAGCCTTTTAGTTCTCTCCTTTTTGGGTGCTTTCAAATTACCCACTCCCTCCCTGGGAGCTACCTTTTCATGACCTCTCCTCGCTCGCGGCCCTTCCCTGGCCCTTTCCCCTCCCTCTCCCTCCCTGGGGAGCCCCATCTGGACTGATCCTGCAGCCTTCTTATAGGGTTCAGATGCCCCACTACCAAATGGCAATAAGCCCCCGCCCACGGTACCCCAGGCGGAGTTGCTAGGGCCGTCATGGGGCCAGTGAGGGCTTGATTCTTGTGGCGGGTCACTGGCCCCATGACAGTGATGCTTCAGGAAGATTCCGCTCCCCGCCCCGGGAGTCCAGCAGAGGCCAGACCGGACGTCTCCAGGCACTGTCCTCCCCTCCTCACGCCCTTGCTGATTCACATGCTGCTGAGATTCTCCCGGAGCGCCCCCAGCAGGGAAGCAGAAGTGAGGTGCAGCTGCAGATCCTCTTTCTGGTTGCAAGATGAGACTCGAGGGACGGCCTGAGCTTTCCAGGTCAACTCAGTTTGTCACCAGCCAAAGCAAAAGGCCATCAGCTCAGGAAATGAAATCGGGGGCCTCTTTTCATTTCCCCTGTGAATGGGAGCAAGAACCCTGCTGTGCGTCTCTCTCTCTCTGCTGCCTTTCAGCCTGAGAGATCTCCAAGCACTTCCCAAGCTAGACACGCAGGGATTGCGTTATCACTGGAATTGGTACCGGGGTAATTACCCATTGGAACAACTCACCTGGATCCTTCATCTCTGGAAGTCACGACTGGATGCTCTAACCCAAACAGAAGTGATGGGGATGATGCAGGAATCACTGGCCTGGTCATATTAGATTATCAGAAAAGTCCCTTCGGGCCTTCAAACCCATGAATTTTTACCTGGAGCATCTCCCATCCAAGTGCCAGCCACTCGAGACGGCTTAGCTTGGGAGCTCACAGGTAGCAGGGCCAGGCTGCAGGTATATGACGAGGGACATCCTTCAAACCACATTAACACCTTCACCTGCCCAACAGCCACCCAGAGAGCAGATCGTTTGGGCTACGGTATGGGGACTGGGTCTACACCTGAGAGGAGGGGAAGGTGTCCGGCCTATATTAACTCTGTGGCAGCCAAATTTACAGCCAAATGAGAAGACAAGGCAATAGCTAGGTAGCAACACAAATGCAAAGCGGCTGAGTGGTTGTTTGGCTCCTGGACTTTGGTTCCGAGGTTTGGGTGTGTTCGGGTCCCGTTTGATTTGCCCTGGTTCTGTACTGTGGGCTCCTGGGCCGGAGGAAACAGCCAGTGTACAGATGTAACCAAGGGCAAACGGTGAAGGTGTCTGGCCACATTCTGCTCTCGCTGTCAATGCAGAAGATCCAGTGTAATGCCATTGAAACCGCGGTCCACCTTCCCCATAGCTGCCCCTCCCTGGGCCAGGGCTGCCCCATGAGAGTTGCTCCTATTCCCTATAGGTCCAGGACAGTCACCCGGGGGGGATCTAGTGTCTTGCCCATCTCCAGCAGCACTGGTTGCTCCCTTCTGGGTGCAGTCTCCTTCACGCTCGCCCTGGTGCCCTCGCTATTTATTTTAGCTCAGTTCAGGCCCAGGTTCAGTTGCATTCAGAGTGTTCGGGTCCGGTTCCAGTTCAAGCCACCAAAAGACAATAACGGCTCAGCTCAGATCTCAATCTTAGTGGACGCAAACTCCAAAAAGAGAGTTGAAACGTAAAACGGAAACTCTTCTGATTGTTTGACCACTAATTTATTTGTTAATTTTAATTTCACATGAGTTTTCCTAGGGTTTTTTTGGCCTGTCGAACAAACAGTCGATTTTTTATGAACACTTTGAGCGAAATCAAGTACCAGCTTCTGATACCTGCACTGGCGTATTGGACCCCAGTGGTGAAGAGACACTGCAGTTTGGGGCATGGGCGTGAGACGCTGCCCCAGGGGTTGGGGATGGGCAGAAGGAGACCTGTTGGAGGAGAAGAAGGATTTGCGAACCGTTACTTTTCCCCTGCGTTTGAAGAGTTATTGCTAAGGGACAATCCCACCTCTTCTTCCCCCAGGGTGGAGTCTCAGAAAGTGGGCCGCTAGCTCTGGGCCCCCGGCTGCATCCCTCTCCCTCCCTGCTCTTGGGGGTGGGCCTCCTTCTCATCTCAGCCCATGCTCATCAGCCTGGGCCAGGCCTTTCTGGCCGCACTCACAGGCCTCTTGCGTTGGCTCGTTTACTAACGAGCGTACGATCCCAGCCGCATTTTGAAAAGTGAGCTCAAAAAATGCTGGTCCTTTCTGTTAGCCGGTAACCCACCTTTCTGGGGCGTGCGGCCGGCAGGACAAAATTCTGGGTCTGGTTGGGTTCTGGTTCAAGTAGAAACACTGGTTCAAACTGGTTCTCCTGCTCTGGTTCAACTCCCTGCTAACAGGGAGGGGAGTGAAGGCCAGCAGCAGAGTTCGCGGGCTGCGGGCGAGCCAGGAAAGGCGCACCCAGGGCTATGCAAATCCCGAGGGGGCGCATGCGAACAGGCGTCATGCAAACAGACCCACCCGGGCTGGGGCGGTGACGATGATGGTGTCTTTTATTACTGCTTCAAGCCAGAGGGCGCAGCAGCAGCCCCAGGCCCAGAGCCACTGCAGCCGGGTGAAGCCGCTGACAGGGACAAGGCCCGGGGGCGAGGCCCGTTGCTGGTGCGAAGGCGTGTCTCTCCAACGGAGCCAGCTCCCTATGCAAATCCCTGGGCTGGCCGATTTGCTTAGCTAAGAGGTGGGTGATATGGAAAACAGGACACGGCCCCGAGATGGCATAGATAGGGGAAGGGATACCACAGGTACAAGGCCCAGGGGGGCGAGATATGAGCCCCAGCATGGAATGGGGGTATTGCAGGGACCAGGACCCAGGGAAGATTCAGGGCACCAGGAGCTGGAAGGAAATGAGAGCACTATGGGCATCGGGGCCCCGTGGGGGAAAGGGGACCCCACCATCGGGGGAGAATAGGGGTGCTGCAGGCTGGCACCTGGTCACAGGCAGGGGGGCATGCAGGCAGGCAACAGAACCCCCAGGAAACGTATAAAGGAGCATCCCCTGTCCATCCCTCGCACACGCACAGAAGGGGGCAGCCTGTCTCAGACAGTCTTCGCCCTGGCCAGCTTCGGGGGGGCTCCACAGGGGAACCCTCCCCCCGCCTCTTGTGCAATGTGCTGGTTTCTAATGACGCGCTGAGACTCGGCGATCAAACCAGCGGCTGCTATGGAGCAGGTCCCCAGAGACCTGCCTGGGATGGATCCGTCAGGGCCGGTCTCGCTCCGCCCCGGCATCTAGAGGGGCCTTCCCTGGCTGGTCTCCATCCCACGCCAGCCTGGCCTGGGTGGTGGGGGCACCGTGGGGCGGCCGCAGAGTGGGGTGGGGGCCCGGAGTGGAATATCTGCGGGGGGAGGCTGGGGATCAGGATTGGGGGATGTTGGTGGAGCCGTTTGGAGAGACCTGTTCCTGGATGCCCCTGCCCTGGTCCTCGCTCTGGTTCCCTTCCCTCAGCACTAACTGCCCCTGGCCATAAAAGGGGACGGGCTGGTCTCCCCGTGGCGTGTCCCAGCCCCCTCAAGGTCCTTCCCCCAGCTCCTGGCCAGGGCTGGATCCGGGCCCGGAGGGTGGTGGGACACAGCAGGACAGAGCAGGTCCTTCCGGCCCTCAGCCCTGGCTCGCCCCCCACACTGCCATCCCCAGGAATCGCCCGCTAAACAGGGAGGGAGCCCAGGGACAAGGCCCAGGAGCCGGCTGGTGGGGCAGGCCCAGCCGGGATGGAAATTCCCCATGAGGCCTGGAAAAAGGCTCACGGATAAAAATAAACAGTCGCAAAGCAGAAGGCCCTGGGAAGCAGCTGGGCTGTGGGATAAACCGTGGGTGGGAGCGCGCTGCAGAGAGGGACCCAGCGGCCAAGGAGGCGGGAACCTGACTCTCCCTTCCAGGAGAGCCGGGATCCCGGGCTCAGCCGACTCCCTCCCCCGTTCAGTGGGGCTCCCACCGCTGCCAACCAGTGACGCACAAGCCGTATGAGGAACCGGGCCGCAGGCCCTGGATGAACAGGGCCCAGCAGCAAATGCATTAGCCCGAGGCGGGAGGCTCGGAGGTCTGGTGGCAGACTGGGCTTTACAAGCCAGGGCCGAGGTTAAAATGGGGAATCTCCTTTCAACACCAGGGGCTGCGGCAGAGATGGTGCCAGGGCCTGGGCGAAGGCACTGGGCTGAGTCCAGGACCCGGGTTGGGCGGCTTAGTGTGCCCGGAACCGAACATCCCAGGCGCAGGGACCCCGCCGCGCGGGATACCCCTTCCCTGCTCCGTGGCCTGACGCTTGTGCCTCTCAGCGGGAGAGGCGGTCCGAGGAGCGGGGCGTGGACCGTGCGTGGAGTGGCTTGGCGCTCTCAGAGCCAGGCTGAAGGGCACCCAGACCTGAGACGGCCCTGGGCACTGCCGTACAGGGGGCGAAGGTGCCTGAATCCCATAGGCTCCTCTCCCCACCAATGAACCTCTCCAGCCAGTCACTTTTGGTCTCCGCCAACACGGCTCGCTGCCTGGGGGCTGCGGTTTTTACCCACATGGAGACCCAGCAGCAGCTCGGCCTAGCAGGGGACAGGAAGGAAAAGTGACTGCTAACAGAGCTCTGCCTTGAAGTGATATAAGCCCTTGAAGCTCCTGTCTCTGAGCCCACGGGGGTGCCGGGCCCTAGTCCCATTTGGGACCCAAGCAGCAGTAACCCCACTGTTTCAGGGGTGCTATCGTCTAATTGCACTTGGGGGGCAGGGAGTTGTGCCAGGGAGGGTACTGGGGCCCCAGGAATTCCAAGCCCCACTGGCCTAACTCCGAGCGTTAATACAAACCTCGCCCTGTAGCCTGTCCCGACGGGGCGCAGCGACTCACATATTCACTGCGGGGTTAACGTCAACAAAGGAGCTGAGAATTCAGGTGGGTCCGATCCGGAGAGGTCAGGGCACCTGCTAGACCCTGGCAGGATCGGAGCCCACATCAGCCCAGAAACTCAGGTCTTACCCCCAGAGAACAAATATAATTGATGAGTATCGTCGTGGGATGGAAGCACACCAGATGGAAGCCACCCCAGCCAGTGAGGTTGCAGGAGGGAGGATCGTTTAGCGAGGAACCAGCCACTCAGAAGCCGAGATCATTCTCGGAATCGACGAGATGCTTTGAAAAACTAATGTACCAAAATCTGACTGGCCGGGGCATGAGACCCAAGCTTATTCTTTAGGCCAACCAAAGTGCAGAAAACAGCAATGACCAGCCCAGCATCCGTGTGTGGGCGGGGGAGGATGAGGTTACCTGCCTGCCTCGGTCATTAAAATATAATGGCCCAGTAAATCATTGGATCCCTCTGAAAGGTCCACGCTGACCCTTTAGCTGCTGCATCCCCAGCAAGTCCCAGACTTGCCTTGTTGTGGCAAGAGGCCACGATCGCAGGTTTGGTGTCTCCATCGCAGGGGCCAGGGCATCAGCTGGGAGCTGGAGCCCCACCTTCTGCCTGAAGGCAAGAGGCCCCGCTCTGTGACGTCCCACCCTGCTGGCGCCCGGCCTCCCCTCGCTCGCAGCACCGCGCCCTGCAGCCAGCGCAGCCCTTGGCCACCACCTCCCTCCAGAACTGGGTGTACTGGCGGTTGCAGAAGCCCAGAGTGATGGGTACCACGGCGGCGCTGCTGCTCCCCACGCAGGTGAGGATGAGGAGGGTGTACTTGTCGATGAAGCTGCGGTTCTGGATGGCCAGCACCGAGACGTGCAGGCCGGCCACGTAGGGCACCCAGCACACCAGGAAGATCAGGGAGAGGCTGGCGATGCACTTGGCATGCCTCAGCTCCAGCTGCTGCTCCAGCTCCGAGGGGCCCTGGCCTTGGTTCACGGAGCGCAGCACCTTCTTGATCTCCTGCAGCTGGTGCCTGGCCGCCCGCAGCACCTGGATGGACATGAAGGCCATGGCCAGGATGGAGGGGATGAGGAAGCCGTAGATCTCCAGGTAGAGGTAGGCAGTGGGGAAGACCTGGTGGTAGGAGCAGTTGGAGCTGGGTCCCCAGTGGTTCCACCCCAGCACTGGCAGGCAGGCAAAGAGTAGAGGCAGCACCCAGGTCAGCAGCAGGCAGAGGGGCACCCAGCGGTGCACCCAAAAGCAATGGAAGTGCAGCGGGTAGCTGATGCATAAGTACTTCTCGTAGTGCACCACCAGCAGGTTGGCCAGCAAGGCGAGGAAGAGGAAGTTGGGGGCCACGTGGACGAAGAAGCAGATGTGGTATCCCCGGCTATCCTCGAACTGCATCCGAGGGATGAAGGGCAGGGCCGCCCCGGCCAGGAGATCAGCCGACAGCAGGCTGAGAAAGAACCAGCTGGCGGGGCCGTGCAGCTTCCGGTTGCAGAGGATCCCGAGGATGATGAAGAGGTTGGCCAGGATGATGAAGAGCGAGAGTGGGCCCGAGAGCCAGAAGATGAAGCGCATCGGGGAGCTCCCCTGCGCCCCGGCGTGCCCGGAGGAGTTCTCCATCCTCTCGCTCAGCGCTGGCGGCAGGTCGGAACGGGGTCAGCCAGTGCAGCGTGACACGAGCCGGGCGACACTGCAGACGGGGGCGCGGGGCTCATCCTCCTCTCTCCCCCGGGACAGGCCACAGCCTCCTGCCGGGAAAGAGACCATATTGCAGCGTTATTCTCTGCCTAGACCGCTGGGACAGTGACACGCCCTAGACTGCTCGAGAATCTAACCGGCTCATGAATAAGCAAGACCATTTCCTGTCTAAGCAGCACGAGCCTGCAGCGATGATGACATCGGGCCCAGATGGCGTAAGATCTCCCCAGCCTCCCTGTCCTTTGGAGACCGCCCCCCCGGATACACAAACAGGAGACCATCACCTCGCTGCCTCCAAGGAACTTACAAAGGTCAGGCCCGATCAAAATTTGGCCAGAGCCCCCAAGGACAACCCAGGATGCTGGGTGGGGGGGAGTCTGGAGGGTGCTCAGCGGGGGCATTCGCTCTTCAGAGTCAGTGCTGAGCCCCACATCACAGGATAGGGCTAGGGGGCTGCACTGGAGGGAGCGGGGTGGCCCACCCAGCGGGGGAGGGGGGGCCTGCGCTGGAGGGAGCGGGGTGGCCGACCCAGCCGGGGGGGCGCTGCGCTGGAGGGAGTTGGGTGGCCCACCCAGCCGGAGGCGTTGTGCCAAGTGTTTTTTTTAAACTCAGGCCTAAAACCAAGTGACTGATATGCTCGCTCATGGCTGTGAAAGATCCCTTGACACTTTGAGCAAGAGTCTAAGCTACTGCACAGGGTGCCCCCTTCAAAGAGAAGACAAAGCAGCAACATATACAAAAAAGGCCTTTAACCCCCCCCCCCCCCGATTTAAATTAATTGCCGATCAAAAAGGCTGCGTATGTGAGAAAACGAATAACGAGCTGTCGATAGCTCTAAATAGC
The DNA here is from genome assembly GCF_965140285.1 of Lepidochelys kempii. Taxonomy (NCBI): domain Eukaryota; kingdom Metazoa; phylum Chordata; order Testudines; family Cheloniidae; genus Lepidochelys; species Lepidochelys kempii. Next base: position 2,519,095 of record NC_136390.1, read on the forward strand.
TAGAGATGTAATTCTTGGGTTTTTTTATTTATTTAAAGAGCAACGTCTACAAAAATCACCTGTCCACAGAGCCGGGCAATTCCGACACAGCAAACAAAAACGAATAATCCATAATATCATCGCAAGAGATTCAGTCACAGTTCCATGACTGCGGCCCAAGAGAGATTTGATTTAATTCCTGCCCATATTCAGCTATTGGTCAATAAATAAATTGATCGTTGCGAACGTCCAACTCTTCAGAACCACAAAGTCAAACAGGCAGGAGGAAGGACTCTTTGTTCTAAATCTCTGTTGAAATCATGTGTCTGCACCGCAGGGAGGTCACTCTTGGCAGCAGATCTCTACCTAACCGACCAGCATGGTTAGATTGTGAAAGTCTCTCTCTGCTGTGTTATGAAAAGCAACACGTTAAAAATGGCTTGGGATTAGGGATTAGGTATTTGGCTGGCTAATAAAGCCACCAGAGCTCCTGTTCTCGTGAACGATCGTCTCAAAATACAGTGCTACGATCTAACGCCTCCCCTTCCATATGTGTTGTCTGCTAGTGCCAGTGGCTCTGGGACATTTTTAGTAGTGGGGGTACTGAAAGCCAGCCCCGTTACCCCCCCCCGCCCAGAGGTGGGGCGCAGGGCTGTGTCTCCAGGAGGGGGGCACCCAGAAAGGGGTAAGGGAGCTGAGACCACAGCCGGGGGTGGATGTGGGGCCAGGAGCGGAGTCCCAGGCGGGGGCCGGCAACCGGGACCCCACGTGCGGGGCCAAGAGCAGAGCCCCGTCCATGGGGCCAGGTGCGGAGCCCCAGGCGTGGAGCCCTGGGAACAGGGCCCCCACTGAGCAGGGGGCCGGGCATGGGGCCCTGGGCACAGGGCCAGCAGCCAGGGCCCCAGGAGCAGAGGCCCGGGAGCGGAGTTGGGGCAGGCGCGGGGCCCTAGGCCAGCAGCTGGGACCGGAGCCCCAGGTGAGGTGAGGGGTTGGGGAGCAGAGTGCGGGTGGAGGGCCGGGAGCAGGGCATAGGCACAGGAATCACCCCCAAGTTTTATGCACAGAGCTAGCAGCTGGGGAGTGGGACCCCTGGGGGTGCTGAAGCACCCCCTGCACCCCTACTTCCCACGTCTCTGGCTAGTGCTTTATTGCAATTCAGTCCTCTTCAGATCGATTGCTCCTTGGGCCTCGCTGTAGTTACGCTTCAGGTTGGTAGAAGCGATGAGAATCTGAGTGTGTTGATGTTCCAGGTCGCTACCCTCACTTGCACAGAATGTCTGGGGTGAGGAGGAGACAATTGGTAGGTCACCTTGGACTAGGGACTGGCTTGCCATGCCTCAGTTTCCCCACCTGTAATAATCTGGGCAAGAGGCTTTCCGATGTGGGGGCAAAAGGTGCTATCTGCAGGGTCATGATGTGCAGCAGGGCAGAGGTTAACAGTGTTAGGATATAGATATTCAGGCCTGTCTGTAAAGGCCTATACTCTAAGAATTTAGATGTATTCTTATCACTTAGCTAGTTCTAGAAGTACAAAAGAGAGACTCAAAATCACTGTCTGACTGTATAAGGCCTTTTCTCCCTGTGACAGGCTGAGGCCCTGTTCTTAGGCTGAGATCTTTGGCTAAGCAGCGGGGGCAGCCATTAGCTGGGAAGCGACCGGTCACCTCCTCCCATTCCAAACTAGTCACATTGAAATAAGGCAACCTGGGGCTGTTCGAAAGGTGATCTGATCTATCACCTCCAGAGAACAGGAAGAGCCTAGAGGATGTAAAAGGAAGTTTAGTTTGATAGTTTTCTGTTCAGTAAGAACTCACTTATCAATAGACACAGCTGGGAAACCCTTATGTCTTTATAGACGTAGTTGTGAAATCCTCATTTCTGTATTGTTTCGTCATTATAGTTCCCATTTTGCTTCCCCCAGGAGATCCACCGGAGCGCAGGGACTCCTTGCTGAGACTGCCAGAATGGGGACCAATCCCTGCCCAAGGCAATGCCCCTTCCCGCACCCGCCCTGCTGGGAAAGGTAGGGGGACTGCCTGGGGACCAGCGCAGTTAAACTGATGGGAAGCCCCAGACGGAGGACACTTCGAGCACCCAGCAACGGAGGCATCAAGGCCCGAGTTCCATTCACAGCCCATTGAGTTAACCCACCGGCAGCTGCCACCCGGCTCATTTACAAAGAGCCAGAGAATCATAAAACGCTTTCCGCCGGGGAAACATGCTTTGCCTTCGGGGCAAGAGTGGCAGGCGGTTGCCGGAGCAATAACAGCCACGGGGATGCGCCTTTAATGGACCCATAAAGAGCCCCTGGGAAGGAGCAGGCTTGTTAGGGAGTCAGCAGATTGCCCACGCCGGGAGCCAATTACATCATTACAGCTAGATAATGACCGGCAGGAGCCTTTGATCAAGCCAGACCGCCCCAGCTCAGAGCAGGACACAGCGGAACAAGCTGATCAGCTTTTATTTCATTAAAATGTTGTTTTCTGTTTTGAAGAGGATTCATCTCAGGGGAAATGCGTGGCCAGCAGGGCAATGGCTTCTGCTCAGCCAGGCTAAAGCATGGAACCGGAACTCAGGAGATCTTGCATCCCTGCTTGGCTCTGGATGGGAGAGCTGAGTTTTATTCCAAGTTCTGCCAGTGACCCTCCCAAGTCATTGTGCCTCAGTTTCCCCATCTGCAAAATGGAGTTAATGCCAGTGGCCCACTTGGGTGGAAAGTGCTTGAAAATCAAATGTGCAGGAGGTAAGGGCGGCATGTGACAAGGCACTGATAGGTTTTAGTACATGAACAAATTGGTTACTACAAACTGGGCTGAGACCTGCTAACTCGTTTCATATGATCCAGGCAGCAGGGAGTAACCAGTTCTGTTAGCACCCCGGGGTTACGATTTAAACCAGCGATGATGAAAGGGTCAGAGTGTCTCTCTTCTTGTAGCATGCAACTCCTAACTCAGGGCCTGCTTCCAACCTGTGCTGTAGAGGTGAAATGTTTTTATATCCCCTTCCTAGCCCCTATGAGCTTGACCCACAGAAACCTGAGAGCAGGAGTAGGACCTTCCAGATGGCAGAATCTTGGCTCAGAGGCAGTGACAGGGAACCATCTCCTCTCTCCCCCAAAAGAAATATTTCGGATGTTCTGGGAGCTGCTTCTTCTAGGGCAGTGGTTTTCAAGCTGTGGTCCAGGGACGCCTTGGGGGGGGGGGGGGGCTGCAGACTATGTCTAAGATTTCCAAAGGGGTCTGGCATCTCTATTCCAAAAATTTTAAGGTTGAAAGCCACTGTTCTAGGGCCCCTTTCTACCAATCACCAGAAAATTCTTACAGTTCTTTTTACACCCACGAACCCTCCAAATGGGACCTTGAGGGACAGTAATTTTGGTTGTACAGAAGAACCTCATGGTGGGAAGTGGAGGTAAGGCCCAGAGTATAATAAAACACACGTTTTATTGTCTCAGAAAACATCCAGTCAATGTACAGCGACAGTCAAAAAAGGGAACAGAATGCTGGAAATCATTAAGAAAGGGACAGAAAATATCATGTTGCCTCTATATAAATCCATGGTACGCCCACATCTTGAGTACTGTGTACAAATGTGGTCGCCCCATCTCAAAAAAAAAAAATATATTGGAATTGGAAAAGGTTCAGAAAAGGGCAACAAAAATTATTAAGGGTATGGAACAGCTTCCATATGAGGAGAGATTAATAAGACTGGGACTTTTCAGCTTGGAAAAGAGATGACTAAGGGGGGATATGATTGAGGTCTATAAAAGTAGGACTGGTGCAGAGAAAGTAGATTTGAGAAGTAGTTAACAACACTTCCTTAACACAAGAACTAGAGGTCACCAGATAGGCAGCAGGTTTAAAACAAATAAAAGGAAGTATTTCTCCACACAACGCACAGTCAGTCTGTGGAATCAGAAAATATCAGGGTTGGAAGGGACCTCAGAAGGTATCTAGTCCAACCCCCTGCTCAAAGCAGGACCAACCCCAACTAAATCATCCGAGCCAGGGCTTTGTCAAGCCTGACCTTGAAAACTTCTAAGGAAGGAGATTCCACCATCTCCCTAGGTAACCCATTCCAGTGTTTCACCTCCCTCCTAGTGAAAAAGTTTTTCCTAATATCCAACCTAAACCTCCCCCACTGCAACTTGAGACCATTGCTCCTCGTTCTGTCATCTGCCACCACTGAGAACAGTCTAGAGCCATCCTCTTTGGAACCCCCTTTCAGGTAGTTGAAAGCAGCTATCAAATCCTCCCTTATTCTTCTCTTCCGAAGACTAAACATCCCCAGTTCCCTCAGCCTCTCCTCATAAGTCATGTGCTCCAGCCCCCCAATCATTTTTGTTGCCCTCCGCTGGATGTTTTCCAATTTTTCCACATCCTTCTTGTAGCGTGGGGCCCAAAACTGGACACAGTACTCCAGATGAGGCCTCACCAATGTCGAATAGAGGGGAACGATCACGTCCCTCGATCTGCTGGCAATGCCCCTACTTATATACCTCCAAATGCCATTGTTCTTCTTGGCAACAAGGGCACACTCTTGACTCCTTGCCAGAGGATGTTGTGAAGGCCAAGACCATAACAGGGTTCAAAAAAGAACTAGATAAATTCATGGAGGATAGATCCAACTATGGCTATTAGCCAGGATGGGCAGGGATGGTGTAACAGAATCATAGACTCTCAGGGTTGGAAGGGACCTCAGGAGGTATCTAGTCCAACCCCCTGCTCAAAGCAGGACCAATCCCCAACTAAATCATCCCAGCCAGGGCTTTGTCAAGCCTGACCTTAAAAACCTCTAAGGGAGGAGATTCCACCGCCTCCCTAGATAACCCATTCCAGTGCTTCACCACCCTCCTACTGTCCCTAGCCTCTGTTTGCCCGAAGCTGGGAATGGGCGACAGAGGATGGATCACTGGATGATTCCCTGTTCTGTTCACTCCCTCTGGGGCACCTGGCCCTGGCCACTGTTGGAAGCCAGGATCCTGGGCTAGACGGACTTTTGGTCGGAGCCAGTAGGGCCATTCTTATATACCACCAGTCATCCAACATCCTTCACAGCCTTTATTGGTATGGTGGTTGCTTCACCTAGCCCCGAGATCCAGGCACCTCTGGGGTGGAATGCAGCAGCTATTTCACAGCACCCAGCAACGCTGTAAGCCAGTTTGGGCAGGAAGCGATAAAGCATTCAGTATCTAAATTCAACAGGAAAAGAGGGAGAAGCAGCAAGTGAATTCCTTCCTGGTGGGAATGTGGCCAGAGCAGTGGGAGAACTCTTCTGAAAAGTGCCAGCCAATCTTTGTCAAGCACAGCTGCTTAGGAGAGTGGGGTTTTCACCTCACTGCTCAAATCAGCAGCCCTGGGGTTAGCTGAAACCATTTTAAACAGACTGAAACTGATGCTCTCCAGAGGAGTAAAAGTTTTAACGTTATCGGTTTTAAATCTAGTTCATTCCGCTAAACAGGTCGTTTCCTGGCCCCACTCCTGTGGTATCTGACCCCCTCGCACTCTTTCCTGCGGTGACTCTCAACCTTTCCGGACAACTGGTCCCCTTTCAGGAGGCTGATTTGTCTTGCGTCCCCTAAGTTTCACCTCACTTAAAAACTACTTGCTTACAAAATCAGACATAAAAATACAGAAGTGTCATGGCACACCATGACTGAAAGACTACCGACTTGCTCATTTTTACCATATAATTATAAAATAAATCCATTGGAATATAAACATTGTACTGACATGTCAGAGTCCGGTGTATAGAGCAGTGTAAACAAGTCATTGTCTGTATGACATTTTAGTTTGTCCTGACTTCGCTAGTGCTTTTTATGTAGCCTGTTGTAAAACTAGGCAACTACCTAGTAAGTGGACGTACCCCCGGAAGCCCTCCGCGTACCCCCATGGGTCCACATACCCCTGGTTTAGGACCACTGCTTTAATGAACTTACCCTCCCAACAGCCATAGGAAACAGAAGTGCCATTTTCCCCATTCTGCAGCTGAGGTGTAGAAACACTAAGAGACTGGCCCAAGGCCACCCAGGAAGGCTGTAGCGGAGCAGGAAACTGACCTCGGGCTTCCAAGTCCCAGTCTCGCACCCAAGAAATACAAACATGGATCCGTCTAAAGAGAAACCTTCACCACTGAGACTTGAAACTGAAAATGCATTATCTAGTGAATTACAGAGCTGTCTCTTGTTGCGTCTCGGCAGCGCCGGGCACAACGGGGCCCTGATCTCAGCTACAAGTCATCTCTTCTTGCCATAAACAGCCAACCCCATGTAACAGCTGCCCTGAATAAAGACCCAGAGCAAGGGTCTTTCCTTATGGGCCAAAGCAGCTCCATTCCTCCCATATCACTCTAGCTAGAAGAAAAACAAGCAAACTCACACCTGGCCATGCTCGCTGCAGACCAACACGGGATCCCGGACTCGCAAGGAGAGTAACTGCTCTGCTGCCAATGCAATCACCTCCTCTGGCATTTGGCAGGTTGTGCCCTTTCCCTCCTGCAGCCCACGCACTGTGGAAAGGGCAGCCCTGCTGGCCACAGCATGAGTGCAGAGAAGGCACTGGAGTGTGATGGGAACAGACAGTCTTCAGCCACTCCCCTACTGGGGCAGGGCCAGGGGAGCCAATAGGTCTTTCCCATCTTTAGCTGGGCTGGTTCTTCTCCTTCTCCCAGGCTGAGCAGCCCCCCCCCCCCCCCAATCTCCAAATCCCTGGCAGCAGGCCTGGGAAAAAAAGGGGGGGCACGATTCCACTAGTAAATGCACACACAGGGAAGCATTGCCAAGTTCTCTGCTGAGCTCTGGCTTTCCCCAGGACTCTTTCCTTGGGGAGTCTGGTGTCTTAACGGGACGAGACCAGCCAGGAGGGCATCCCGCTGCATTCTGCAGGTGTCCACGGCTGTGCCAGGGGATCCAGAGATTGCAAGCTGCCCTGGAGCACAGCCTGCCCTTCCCCACCACACTCCTTCCTTCCTGCCTGGGCTGAGATAAGTTTGCCTCAGCGTACAACGGAAATGTGCATAAGTGCATTAACAGAACCGGGCTTCGTCCACCCCACCCCCTGGCACCGTGGCCCCCCTCCAGAGACCGGAGCTGCATAAAGGAGAGAGGGTAGGTTAAAAGCATGTAGGATAAATTAAGAAAATGCAACGGGCCAGGGGCAACAAGGCAGCATCAGCTTGTGTTTTGATAACATCTCTCTTCAGGAGATCCCAAAGCGCTTTAGACAGCAGTTAGTTAAGCCCCACCGCCCTGTGTATTATCCCCCTTTTATATATGGGGAAACTGAGCCACGGGGGGGTGGGGGGGGAGTGAGTCACTCCAGAAGTCATTGGCAGAGCTGGGAACAGAACCCAGGGATCTAGGTGTCTCGGCCGCCCCAACTGGCAGGACTCTGAAGGGGAGGCGGCAGACATAGGACAGAAGGAAACTGCAAAGAGCCTGGCCAGATCAGGGGCCCAGGGGCTGCAGGAAGCGAGGGGGAACAGAGCCCTCATGAGCGTAAAGCCCTGATGCCAAGACCCTCCCAATTCCCCAGAACCAGCTTCTCGGGCTGGGCCACGGTCGCAAGGAGCCTGCTATCCACCCCTCCCCATACAGCCTCCAGGGGAACAGGCACCATCTGCCCTCTCTGACTCCTGCATGGAGCGGGCTAGCAGGGACATTGGCGATGCTTGCCCTCCTTCTGGGACAACGGGGGGGAATCATGTCCCTTCCAGGGTGGGGAGGAAAAGCCACCACAATGGCTGGGCCATGCGGCCCCTTCTCCATCATCTCCCCCTCTCCCCAGCAGATCAGCCACCCTCCAGGCACAACCCCCAGCCCTGGCTGGGACAAGGGATCCTCCCTCCCCGTGTTTGGTTTGGGTTCGTGAGTCCCTGCTGCCCCCGAGAGAAGCAGTGGCCAAAAGACAACTCCCTCCCGCCCCCCGCCATGCTGGGTGTGACCCTCAGCCAGCTCCATCTGTGCCCCCTTGGACCTGGCCCTGCCATCCCTCTGGCCACACAGTAGGAAGAACGGACCAGCGGCCAAGGAGCCTGCCTGGAACTCCAGACAGCTGGATTCAATTCCCCTCTGCTCAGGTGACACTGGCCATGTGACTTGATCGCCATGCATCAGTTCCCCTCTGTCCAGTGGGGACAGCCCTGCCCTGTCTCACGGGAGAAGGGGGATAAATACGTTAGCAATTGTGCAGCGGGCAGGGTAGGCGGTCACGGGACCCCAGAGACGCACCTTGGACCCAGATACAGCAGGAGGGTTTCGGGGAGCCCTTTGGGGGCTGGCGCAGCTCTCCGGAGGCCCACAAAGGTTTCTCTTTGCTACCTTAGGGGCTTTATTCTGATGCTCCCCTGCAGCAGGCCTGAGATTTGAACGCTGGGGCTGGGATCGCTCGGAGGGGGCACCTGAGACTCTGGAACCCCCTTCCTCCATGAGGCAGGGAGATCCCCAATCGGCTGCCTTTCAGCGCATGGCCAGCAGCATGGCCGAGATCCCAGGGCAGCCTCATCTGCACCCAGGTGAGCAGAGCCTGGCATTACAGCCTGCCCAGAGAAGCTGGCTGCCTGCCCTGACACATGCTACCATCTGACGGGCCCAAACCGGGTCCAGCATGGCAGCGGTCAGGAAGACACGGCAGGGAGTCAGCGGTTGGCACACAAGAGAGGCAGCCCTATGGGGCCCCAGAGAGAACTGCTGGGACACAGAGCCTTTGGAGGGGAGAGAAGGCAGAAGAGTCCCACAGTGAAGACAATTTAGGGGAATCAGTTCCCCATGGGGCACCCCCATAACCCCTCACTCCCGCATCTCATCAGCACTTCCCAGGAGCATCCACATGCAAGGAGGAGGCGGGCAGATCAGTTTCTCATTTCACCCCAGCTGCCCGCTCCCTGCAACCCCCTAGGATCTGCCAGTATCAGCACCCAACACCCCCCCCCGTCCCACCCCGGGGCTAGATCCCAAAAAAGGATCTGGTGCAACAGGCAGGAGCTGCTCTGATGCCCTGGCCGACGTGGGAGACGTCGGAACAGACAGGATCCAGTACGTGAAATAATTTATATAATTAAAACATTTCATAGAAAACCCTGGGATTAGCCCTAAAACTAAACAAGGGGGGAGATGGCCAAGCGATAGCTATGAATCACTTTATGCGAAAAGGATCAGGGGTCCCCTGTGCAGTACAAGCCAACCTCCCACCCCCCTCGAGTTCCAGCCGTGGATTGCTCTGCCTCACTTTGCTGGTGGGTTTAGTCCCCCCCCATCCCACAATGCACTGCTCTCGGCTCCCACAGTGCTCCGCTCCCTTCCAGGCGCCGACGCTAACGATCCGGGCGCTGCACGCAGAACACTTTGGCTTGGTGATCCCCGGACGTTGTCACCACTATGGACGCGTCCCTGGGAAAGAGACGGGAGATCGGATTAGAGAGGCTCGGGGGACAAAGGGCAGAGCCCCCCAGCCGCCGCCCACACTCCTTGGGTCTGGAAAGAGAAGGGGACAGAGAGACAGGCTAGTCCAGTCTAGCCTTTGCTTCCCTCGGCTCCGCCAGTGCCCCTCAAGAGGCAGAGACCTGCTCTCAGCCCGGCCTAACAAAGCACCCTTCTTAATGCAACACAGACCCCGAGTCTGATCACATCCGGCGCCACCATTCTCGAGCCGGCTGGGGCAGGACAGCTCACGATTTCTGAGCGCAAAGCTCGCAGGCTTTAACGTATGTAGGAGCCAATCCCCGCCCTCCCCCAGCACACGCCAGCCCCGTGTCCACAGCCAGCCTAACGGGCAGACTGAGTGGGGGCCGTGCCCGCTGCAGCACGAAGGCAGACATACCACAGGCAGAGCCCGCCACAGCCACTCACTTGTTGACGGCGAAGTCCAGGATTTCAGCCGAATGGCCCCGATACTCGCTGATCAACTTCCCGGAGCGAGCATCCCACAAGCGCACGGCACCATCCAGGCTGCAGGTGTAGACCACAGCCGCGCCGTCCTCCCACAGCAGCTGCACGATCCCCGACTGCGGGCACGGAAGTCAGCGAGGGCACCGGCAGGCCGCACTCCAACCCCACCGGACAAGGGCACAGGGGCTGGCTCGCCCAGTCTGGCGGCAGACGTGGGAGCTCCACCCCACAAGGGATGTGGTGCCTGGCACTGCCTTAGGGGCGGGCAAGGGCTGCTGTCTTGACACGCTACAGGGACGTTAGGATCACTGGTCAGAGCCCACAAACCCTGCTTTTCTGGCTGGGGGCTGGGACCCAACCCAAGGCTAGGCCCAAGCCAAGGGGGCTCAGTGATGGTCCCTGGACAGAGATGGCAGCAGTGTCTAGAGGTTAGTGACAGCCGTGAGAGAATGAAGATTTATAGGGGATCAGCCAGGAGCCATGCTAGGAGCTGCCAGCCCCTGCCCTGGGCCACGGGGCAGCCCCAGGCCTGCTAACTGGGAGGAGAGCATGCCCCCCCAGCAGTTCTGAGTGATCCCAGAGCCCTCTGGGGCAGCCCGAGGTCTCCAGGGGCCACAGCTCAGGGCATCACCCCCAGAGCGCCAACTAGTGCCCGGTCCCTTACCTCGTGCTGACACCTCTGCCTCAGGCTTTGCGTGGAGATGTCGTAAATGGCCAAGGTCCCGTCCAGGTAGCCCACGGCTGCCAGCGGCATCCTGCCCCGGGGAAAGAGGGAGAGCGTGAGAGGCGGGGCATGGTGGCCTGCCGACCTCCCAAGCAGCACCTCTTCGCCAGCGGGAGACAGAAGGAAGTGAAAGGAGGGAGGGAGGGACGGACTGGTTTACCTGCCAGACCCCCTCTTAGGAGCAAAGGGGGGGTGGATTTCGAAGGAAACGCCCCCCATGCCTTGCTGGCCGAGCAGCCTGGGTGGAGGAACGAGGCTTGTTCAGTCAGTCCCCGGCAAAACAGATAAATGGGACTCCTTGGATTTGTTACCAATAGGGATGATGGGGTGGGGGAGGGGGAACCCAGGTTAGGGTCCTCTAAAGAGAGGGGAGGAGAACGGCATCCTGGCCTCCCCAGGACGTGAATGCCAAGCAACATGGCAGCACCGGGACCACCCCCATGCCAAATCAGCACCCCCCAGACACACCCACCCTCCCTCCCTCTCTTGATGCAGCTTCTGGGGTCGCCTCTGCCCATGGCCCTTCCCCAGCGTCCAGGCCCAGCCCCGGAAGGATGAGCCGGGAGGGTCAGCCTTTCGCCCACCCAGCCCGTACTCACACATTGCAGAAGCCCAGGGACTCGACCGAGTTGGATTCGGCCTCCCCCGCCGGGGACTTTGAGGCTGCACTTTCCATCTTAAACACACAGACCACCTGGGCAGAGAGGAGACACTCCCCCATCAGAGCCAGTGGGGAGGGGGGCCTGGGAGCCAATCCAGCGTCCCGTCTCTCCCCCCACCTGGAGATTGCTGAGCCTGCTACAGCCTCAGCCAAGCCCATTACTCTGCAGACACCACCCCTGCCCCAGAGTGGGGGCCCTGCAAATACAGACCAGGCCACTCCCCTTCCCCAATAAGCAAGGGGGGTACCCATCGGCACCCAGAGACAAGAACCCAACTGGGCCAGGAGGGCAAGTGATCCCACCCTGCCACCTCCAGCCACCGGCATCCCTGAACTCCAGTAACCCAACTCTGGACAGCGAGGGCAGTGCGGTGCCTTGGCCTAGAGCCCTCTCTGCTGGCAGATCAACACCACTGCAGGTCCTCCCCGGAGCAGGCGGCCGCAGAGATCAATGAGCGACAAGCCTGAGCGAGGCCAGGCTGGGCCAGAGCAGCTCACTCTCCCAGAGCTGCAGGGCCGCCAGGAGAGGAGACTCGATTGGGGCAGGGAAGTCAAAGGAGGTTGTTAACCCAGCCCCTTCCCTAGCTTCGGCCTTCGAGCAGCAAACCTCCCAGGCTTGCCCGCTCAGGGCCCCGGGTGCCGCCACCCAGCCCCAGGGCAGTGCGAGGGCCTCACCTTGCCGGTGGCTGAGTTCACCAGCTTGGCGTGACAATCCACGGACCCAGTCATGACCAGGCTGCCATCTTTATTGCTGGTCACGCACGTCAAGGGGCCCTGATGCCCGTCCTGACCTGAGGAAAGTTCACAGCCAACGGGAGGTCAGACGCTTTGACCGTGTTCCAGTCCTGCCTGGGAGACCTCAGAGCCCAACCCAGAGCAGCTGCCCCACCAGTTCATGCCAGTTCTGCTGATGCCCCTCAATCCTGACCAACGGCCTCCCCGCGCCCTGCTGCAAGGAGCCGTGCCCCCTCCTGCCAGCATGCAGGTCTGCCAATGCCCCTCAGCTGAGGTAGCCAACGCGCCAGGTTCTGCAGAGACCAGCCACAGACTAGACTCTGGTGCATCGGAACCGCTCTCCCTGTATGGACGGACTCCCCCAGTCTCTGAGGAGAGAGCTCCACGCCCCTCTGACGGGCATAACGAGAGTCCACGGAAAGGGGCTGGTGGACCCGGCCACCCCCCTACCCCGCCCCGTGTTCCTTTGGTGCAGACCCTTGTAAAACAGAGGAAATCCAGTGCAACGCCAGCACCCTGCCCTTCCTAGCTACCAACGGACACGGGGAATGAACCCTTCCATACCTTTAAGAACGTGGAGGGAACTTCCCTGCTTCAGGTCCCAGATCCGCACAGTCCCATCCTCATAGCCAACCACCGCTCTCTTCCCTGGACGGAGAGATGGATAACAGCCGCTTGTTAGACCCTCTCCCCCGACCCTGTCCCCACCCTATCCTTCCCCCTCCCAGGCTGCCCCCTGCATGCCAAGGGACAGAGGCCTGGGGGAAAAATCCTTGCAGGGCTCGGTGACTCCTGCCCTGACAGGGCGCCTCCTGCCTGCTGGCTGAGGGACCGACGGAGAAGACACATGGCTCCCAATCGGATTAGTTGGGGGAGTGCCCACAGAGAGTCAGTGGCTATGCCGTAACGACTGGCAGGGCTGCACCACGGCCTAGTTTCCATGCCCAGCTTCCCCAAATCCCTTCCCCGCCCTCTCCTCTCACCGTCAGGAAGGACCCTGCCGCAAGTGGCCGGGCAGCTCGGCCCCTGGAAGGTCTTGCACTCGCCGCTGGGGATCTTCCACATCCAGGAGTTCCCATCAGCTGTGCCCGCCAGCAGGACGTGGGCCTGAGGGTGCCACTCCATCCACTGGGGAAAGAGGGAGACAGAGGGGGGAGGATGCTGAAGAGCAGAGAACAGTCGGGCCTGGGGGGAGCCAGACGTTACAGGCCTGGCTCAGCCCAAGAGGATCCACAAGCGGGGCCCACAGAAGGGAATCCAGGCTGGGCACTTGGCTCCCTCTAGAGCTGGCTCCATACCACCTCCCCTGCTGGCGGGCACACGATCAGGGAGATGTGTGCAGTCACCCCCAGGTACGCTGCCCCAGCATCCATAGACGCAAGCGGTTCAAAGCCAAACTTTGAAAAGCACAGGACTTCTCTCCAGGCTCTCTCTGACTGGGTGACCTTACACAAGTCACTGCCCCTCCGTGACTCAGTTTCCCCTGTTGTACACGCACTTTCAGCTTTTTGGAGGAACTACACAATACACAGCGAGTTGAAAGCGTCCAGCTCCCTACCTAAAGGGACATGATCAAATCAGAAGCGGCATTCAGGATACAACCGTCCTCACCAGCATCAGTTATGCCAGGTAACTAGAAATGGTTTCAAAATCCAGTTCGCTTCTCCCCACTGAACTGGGCCTGGTCTATGCTACAGAATTTTCCTGGTAAAATCTGCCTAATTTCAGCACATCTTCACAAGTCCACACAATGCTTTGATTCCTGTTGGTAACACCCAGACTTCCCCTTGGTGCAATGAAGAAGAGGGAGAAGAAACAAACAAGGGAGGACGTGTTCTCTGATCTTTTCATCGAAGGTTCACATACGGGAGGAAAGGCAGAGGGACCAGGAGCTACACAGAGAAATCCCCCATCATGCAGCTCCTGAGACAGCCAACAGATGCTACAAAACTTTCTGAAGCAAAACTCCCTGAAGCTTCCAACCCGTCAGCCACTGCACCACCCGGACCATTCTACGCTCCCAGGATCTGCCCCATACACCCCACTCCCCCGCCCCGGCCAAGAAGCCACCATCACATGCTGCATCATCCTTTCCAGTGGAAATCAGGAGATCTCTTCAGCCTAGGAGATAGGAACTAGACCTGTCAGCTTCACTTCCTGGAGAAAGTTCCCAGGCACCAGCCCGTGGCTCCTGACAATCCAGGCTGAGGTTCTAGGTGGTCTCTTAAAAAAAGAAACCTCGCCCCCTCGAGTGGGGTCTGGGCTCCAGATTCCATGAGTGACACCCCTTTCATTCCCTCTCACCTCCAAGTCGCCCACGTCGAACGACCAGATCTCTTTCTTCATGTCCACCTGCCACACTTTGATCAGTCCACTCATGTCCCCTGTGGCCACAAACATGGAGTCGTGGCTGAAACCTGCGCAGGTGACGGAGTCCTTGTGACCTGAAGAGACGGCAATGGGGAAGCAGGGGATAGTGATTTAGCCAGCCTTGGTTAGCTGCGGTGATTAAGGCAGATAACATCAAGCCAAGCACTGAAGATTATCCACAACAGAAGGTTGGCTCCAGGCTCCAGCAGTTGCAGGCCATTAGATTTACCTGTATGGCTCATCATCCCTAAAGATCCCAGCTTTCTGTCTTTTCCATCCACCATGACAATGCAGCTCTCTCTGGGGTGAAACACGGCAGCTGTTTAACACCGCACAGTAACACCCCAAAAGGGAGCACACCACAACCACCAGGAATTGAAGCAGAACCTGCCATAGGCCAGAGAATGGTCCAACTCAGTGCACCTCACCTGAGCATTCAAACAGGCGTTCACCATCACTCAGCCGCCACACGAATGCCTTGTCGTCCTCCCCGCCTGTCACCGCCAGGGTGTTGGTCGTGGGATCGAGGCTCACGCAGAAAACGGAGGCTTCACGGGACAGAACAGTGTCAATAAATATCACCTACCGAATGAACACGGAATGCCAGCCAACTTCCCAACTCCCGCTTCGTTAGGGCTCAACCCCAGACAGGCTCGGTTGCAGATCGGGATCATTTTAAGCCCATTAACCCCCAAGACCCAGGATAGGAGCTGGTCGCTTGGGGCGTAGACAATGTTAGACAAACGTGCCATGGCTACACCAGCATCGGCCATGGCGCAAGGCAAGGGAGGGGCTGATCTAGCAGGCCAGGAAGAAGGGATACCAGGCTAGATGGTGGCTGTCTCAGGTGCTGACTGGTCGGTTTGGCTTTTGGCGAGCAGAGTGGCAGCAACTTGGTCCAGGATTGCCCCGCCCTTCTTCAAGCTCCCACTTATAAGTCAGCCGGTCCCCAGCCTTGATGGAGAAGCTCCTGCTACTATGATCGGCCAGCAGCTAGTCACTAGGGAGCAATTGAAGGCTCGGACCCTCCAGGGGGAAAGTCCCAGGAACATCTTGTCTGAACACACGGGCCGGCACAACCCCACTAAGGAAAGCCAGGGGCAAAGCCAGCTCTTGGAGGGAACTCAACTGACCAAGTCCTATCCCATTTTCAGCGAGGGGGTGCAGAGATCACCCCTCACCCTGGCAGGGCCAACCCACCTGGCAAGATCCCCCTGAGCCCTCGTGTAGCTGGAGCAGCTGAGTTTGGAGAAAGCTACAGTGAACATCAGGACAGGAGACAACACACGAGGTGTCAATACAGCAGTGCCCGCCCCTACCCCCAGCTTACCCGAGTGCTCAGAGAAAGTGACCTCACTGTCATCCTGGGCCTCCATGCCATCCTCCACCCCCTCGTCTTCCTCCTCCGTCTCCCAGGCCTGCTCCTCAGCCCCTTGGATGGCCTCCTCGTCAAAATCCACATCTTCCATCTCATTGGCCAGGTCGTCTGCAGGGGAAAAGCCGGGGAATGTAAGCACCGGAGGTGGGGGGGGGTATTCTGCCCCCCTCAGCTCACGCACATTGCTTGCAGAAAGGGCCAGATGAGACATTTCCCTGGGAGGCGGGGGGTGATGTAGGCAGAGTCCGGCTCCACCGGGCAGAGGCCTCCCTCAGTGCGCTTGCAAGCCAGTTCCACTGCCTCCCTGTTGGACAGCAGGGTTTTCAGTACCAGGCCGCACTCATTCACTGAGGTCCTCTGAACAGATCGGACGCCCAGGAGGAGTCAGGGGACCGGGCCTCGTTAATGCAACTACCGGGGCTCTCTAGGCCCTAGTCCCCCCGCTCCCCACAGCAAGCCAGTGGCCTGCATGTCATGTGCTGGTTTCAGTCCACTCGATGCAGGACAAACATCCATGCCACAAAACCCAGCATCGTCGCGGCTGGCCCCGGTTTGGCAGCTTCAGCAAAGAGACCCAGGACAGAACAGGCCCCTGGAGCCGATCTCCCCTCTGGACCCTAGGGAGAGGGCTCTCCACAGGCCATTCTGCAGGGTGTCCTGCTGCAGCGCAGGCGAGGGACAGAGGCTTCAAGCTGCTCCCGTGGGACCCTCCAGCGGCAGGAGAAAGAGCCGCTCCAGGGACGGACAGGCAGGATCCACATGGGTGGCAGAGCTAGGGGAAGGGGCCGCAATGCAGACGGGCCAGAAGCGGGTCCAAACACACACCCCCCCAAGATCCTACAGCAAGACTCCCCCCCCAGCTTCCAACTCCCCTGGGGCAGGGACCCACCTGCCGAGCCGCCGCCGCCCCGGCTCCCGACTCCCCTGGGGCAGGGACCCACCTGCCGAGCCGCCGCCGCCCCCCCCCCCCGGCTCCCGACTCCCCTGGGGCAGGGACCCACCTGCCGAGCCGCCGCCGCCCCCCCCCCGGGCTCCCGACTCCCCTGGGGCAGGGACCCACCTGCCGAGCCGCCGCCGCCCCCCCCCGGCTCCCGGCTCCCGACTCCCCTGGGGCAGGGACCCACCTGCCGAGCCGCCGCCGCCCCCCCCCGGCTCCCGGCTCCCGACTCCCCTGGGGCAGGGACCCACCTGCCGAGCCGCCCCCCCCCCCGGCTCCCGACTCCCCTGGGGCAGGGACCCACCTGCCGAGCCGCCGCCGCCCCCCCCCGGCTCCCGGCTCCCCTCGGGCAGGGACCCACCTGCCGAGCCGCCGCCGCCCCCCCCCGGCTCCCGGCTCCCGACTCCCCTCGGGCAGGGACCCACCTGCCGAGCCGCCGCCGCCCCCCCCCGGCTCCCGACTCCCCCGGGGCAGGGACCCACCTGCCGAGCCGCCCCCCCCCCCGGCTCCCGACTCCCCTGGGGCAGGGACCCACCTGCCGAGCCGCCGCCGCCGCCCCCCGGCTCCCGACTCCCCCGGGGCAGGGACCCACCTGCCGAGCCGCCGCCGCCCCCCGACTCCCCTGGGGCAGGGACCCACCTGCCGAGCCGCCGCCGCCCCCCCCCGGCTCCCGGCTCCCGACTCCCCCGGGGCAGGGACCCACCTGCCGAGCCGCCCCCCCCCGGCTCCCGGCTCCCCTGGGGCGGCGCCGCCCCCCAGGCCCGGCCCATCCCCCGCTCACCGGGGCCGGGCGGGCCCAGCTCCACCACCTCGATGATCTCCTCGTCCCCGTGGAAGTGCACCGCGCCCGCGGCGCCGCCCTCCCCGGGGCCGGGCTCCATGCCGGGCTGGCTGCGGGCTGCGCTCGGCCTCGGGGCGCCCCGTCCGCCCGCGCGCCGCCAGGCCTGGCCCAGGGAGAGGGGCGGTGCCCGGCTCCGCCAATCGCCGAGCGGGGCTGGGGCGCCCGAGCCAATCGCCGCTCCCGGCGCGGTAAGCCCCGCCCGTCGGCGGGCCCCCGCCGGGCATTCTGGGAGTGGTAGTCGGCCCGGGCCGCGGCTGGGGGCCGCTGGGAGTCCCGGCTCCGCCTCGCCCTGAGAATTCTGGGAGTGGTCGTCGTCGCGCCCCAGGGCATTCTGGGGGCTGTAGTTCCTGTCCCCCCTTTCCCTCCCGCCCACGCACCGCCGCTCCCAGCGTGCACCGCGGCAGGGCGCGCTGCCTGCCGGGAGCCGAGCGTCCGCTCCCGAGATGGCGATGGCGGCGGCGGTCCGCGGGTCGTTCGGTAACTGAGCGCCCGGAGCCAGGGCCCCTCCCGCCGCTTCCCCACCCCCTCCCCCCCCGGGGCCAGGGTCCCTCCCCCGCCAGCCTGGGCCCGGCCCCTCCCCCCCGAGCCACGGCCCCTCCCCCCCTTCTTCACCCCCTCCCCCCACAGCCTGGGCCCCGCCCCTCCCCCCCTCCACCGCCAGTCTGGGCCCGGCCCCTCCCCCCCGGAGCCAGGGCCCCTCCCCCCAGCCTGGGCCCCGCCCCGCCCCTCCCCCCCAGCCTGGGCCCGGCCCCTCCCCCCCGGAGCCAGGGCCCCTCCCGCCGCTTCCCCACCCCCTCCCCCCCCGGGGCCAGGGTCCCTCCCCCGCCAGCCTGGGCCCGGCCCCTCCCCCCCGGAGCCACGGCCCCTCCCCCCCTTCTTCACCCCCTCCCCCCCCAGCCTGGGCCCCGCCCCTCCCCCCCTCCACCGCCAGTCTGGGCCCGGCCCCTCCCCCCCGGAGCCAGGGCCCCTCCCCCCAGCCTGGGCCCCGCCCAGCCTGGGCCCGGCCCCTCCCCCCCGGAGCCAGGGCCCCTCCCCCCGCTTCCCCACCCCCTCCCCCCCCGGGGCCAGGGTCCCTCCCCCGCCAGCCTGGGCCCGGCCCCTCCCCCCCGGAGCCACGGCCCCTCCCCCCCTTCTTCACCCCCTCCCCCGACAGCCTGGGCCCCGCCCCTCCCCCCCTCCACCGCCAGTCTGGGCCCGGCCCCTCCCCCCCGGAGCCAGGGCCCCTCCCCCACAGCCTGGGCCCCGCCCCTCCCCCCACAGCCTGGGCCCGGCCCCTCCCCCCCTTCTTCACCCCCTCCCCCCACAGCCTGGGCCCCGCCCCTCCCCCGCCAGCCTGGGCCCGGCCCCTCCCCCCCTCCACCGCCAGTCTGGGCCCGGCCCCTCCCCCCCGGAGCCAGGGCCCCTCCCCCCCAGCCTGGGCCCCGCCCCTCCTCCCACAGCCTGGGCCCCGCCCTTCCCCCCCGGAGCCAGGGCCCCTCCCCCCCTTCTTCACCCCCTCCCCCCACAGCCTGGTCCCCGCCCCTCCCCCCCCAGCTTGGTCCCGGCCATTCCCCCCCAGAGCCAGGGCCCCCTTCCCCCCCCGGCCTGGGCCTGGCCGCTCCCCCCCCGCTCCCCTCCTCTCCGGAGCCTGGGCCCGGCCCCTCCCACCCAGCCTACGCCCCTTCACCCCCTTCGCCACCCCCTCCCCCGCCAGCCTGGGCCCGGCCCCTCCCCCGCCCTCGGCCCAGCCCGGGCTCAGCCCCTCCCCCCCCGGAGCCAGGGCCCCTCCCCCGCCCTCCTAGCCTGGGCCCCTTCCCCGCCTAACCCCCCTGCTCCCCAGCCAGGGCCCGGCCCCTCCCCCTGCCCGGAGCCAGGGCCTGGCACTTCCCCTCCCTCCAGAGGCCCGGCCCCTCCTTTCCTCCGCCTCCCCCTGCTCGGCCCCTCCCCCAGTGCCAGGGCCCAGAACCCCCCAGTCCCAGGGCCCCCAAGGCTCCCCCCCCGAGCCGGGGCCCAGTGCCTGGCATCCCCAGAACCTGCCCGCCGTGCGGTGCAGCACCCAGGGCTGGCAAAGCCCCCGCTGCAGTAATTGCGGGGCCCCTGGGACGGGGCGTCAGGTGGGCTCCCCGTCTAAAGCCCTATTGTAGGGGCAGCATGGGCTCACGCACCCCCTGGTTCTCGCCTTACCGCACAAGGCGAGGGGAAATTAGCAGAGGTGTTGGGATCTGAAATACCAGCCAGGCCCCTTCGTGTGTGCGCGCCCCGCCCTGCACAATGGGCCCGGATCCCGAGCTGGGGTCTCTGAGTGCAGGTGTGAGACCAATGCAAAATCAGGGTAAAACACGTGTCTGCTGTGACTGCCACAGAGATTCCCCAGGAACCCAGCCTCACACCCTCCCCGGCCAGGGACCTTTGTGGCCGATCTGAGGTCTTTAGGTGCTCTGGGTAATCTGGCTTTGTCTTTGGCAGGATTTTTCTCTGCTGCTGTGAGCCGGGCAGCATGCTTAGCTGGGACCCATAGACCCCTGGCTCGGCTCAATGTCAGACTCATCCATGGCAGCTGCCGAGCCCCCTTGGACTTAGGAGCCAGGCCAGAACCTGGCAGGCGAGTCCATGAAATCCCAGAGTATATCCCTACACGGAAAGCCAAGAACCCCATGAAGATGGTTGGTGTGGCCTGGTGAGTCTTGCAAATTGCTGATCATCCTTGTCTCACTCCAGGGTCAGGAGTGTCATCAGCATCAGCGTCCCCTGCTTAGAAATGCCCTCAGACCCGTTCTGTTGGGTGAGCGCTCTAGTCTAAGATTGAATGCCGAGTCCAGTGCGCGCGTTGTCTGCCTGCGACCCTCTGGAGGCAGCTTGTTCAGGCCCTGGCGTACCATGGGAGTGTGTGGCATCCTCTGTGTTAGCGTAAGGAGCAGCCTGGGTACATAGAACTGGAAGGGACCTCGAGAGGTCATCTAGTCCAGTTCCCTGCACTCAAGGCAGGACTAAGTATTATCTAGACCATCCCTGACAGGTGTGTGTCTAACCTGCTCTTAAAAATCGCCAGTGATGGAGATTCCACAACCTCCCTGGGCATCTCAAAGGGGATCTGCCCCAGCCTGGAGCATGGTGGTGGCAAGGGGAGTCCGCCGAGGCATTGGCAGAGCTGTGTGAAAGGAGCCCAGGACTAGAATAACAAGGGGGGCTGCGGGTTGGGATGGAGGCGCATCCGCAGAACTGGGAGAAGCCTGGACAGTTTCTGCCCTGAGGCCGTGCAAGCCTCTCACTTTGACTTGCCCTCGGATGTTGAACGTCCTGCAGTTTAACCATAGCTCTGGTTTCCCGTAGGGCCATCGGCTTCCCCTCCGGCATTATCCTCTTTCTCCTGACCAAGCGCGAAGTGGACAAAAATCGCCTGAAGCAGCTAAAGGCTCGCCAGAAGATGAAGGCGTCCAACGTGGGGGAGTACGAGGGAGCGCGGTACAAGAGGACCTCACTGGGACCGGAGGGTGTGGCCGACCCCAAGGCCTAGTCTTGGAACACAGAGCCAAGGCAACAGAGACTTCCTTCCCGCTCAGAGCTCGGGAACTTGGAGACAAATCTGTTTGATGTTGCCGAATGAGAAACACTGTCCCAGTGATTAGTCTCAGGTGCCAACAGCCCTTCTGTTTGAGAGTCAGTCCCCTGGGGGGGTCAGGCTGTTTGCCCAAATCACTTGACCCTACTCTAATTTCTCACGTTGCCTCTGTACCTTGCACACAGCTGGTGTGGGACAGAAGTGAGATCCTAAATAAACCCTTCACCTCAGAGCAATCTGCCCCTGTGCAGCTGTAACCCCGAGGGGCACCACAGAAAGGGGAGGTTACACCAAATGTCCTTAGCCATCAGCAGTGCTGCATGGAGATCTGGCCCAGAGCTTTTCCTCACCAAGTCCGGGGAGGAGCCAGTTACCACTTCTGAAAGGCTGGTGGTGGGGGATGGTTAGAGCTGGCTCAAAGCCCTGAAGTATCCCCACAGGGGGGTGGGTAATGCTGCTGCACTGAGAATCTGGCTTGGATGGGGCGGGGAATTCAGGAGCTGCTTTAAACAGGGTCCAGCTCCATGGTTCCTGAATATTACTGCTGGGGCTGTGGGAAGTGAGACGGTGAGGCTCAGTCCTGTCCAGTTTGGGAGGTAGCTACGTTCCCTCTCCCCCAGTCCTTGACGACAGCCTCGGCTGAGATGTGGGGACTGCTTGGGCCACAGGGACTGAGCTTCCGTCTCATTTCCAGAGATGGTCTCTGCAGGGTGGGGGACATGGCAGTGGTTTTGGGGGGGTGGGGTATGCTTACTCTACCTCCAACATCCCTGGCCTGGGAGATTCAGGTCCCAGGGGTCACCTCTTTCCCCTGCACCACTGTCACTTTCACAATTGTGAATAAAAATCAAAAGATGCTGGATGCTTGAAAAAGTACACAGTGTTTCGCTTTATTGAGTGCAACTTGTCTGTGTCCTTTGGTGCGGGGAGCCACTGTTCCCACTGGCTGCAGCATTAGAATATAATACAGCTTATGCTATACGGCCATCCCCTCACGGCCCCTGCTGCATGGACTGGGGACCACTCTGACCCTGGCTAGCGGAGCGCTCCCAGGGAAGGGGTCTCCGTCTGTCCTGCACGGGGGGCCGTTGAGCCAATCCACTAACCTCTGCAGCGCACCCAGCAGCCCTTTGCATAGCAAAGCTAACCCCAGCTGGCCAACGCCCCCGCCCTCAGCCAGGACAGAGCCGGGCTCTGCTCATCAGCAGCTCTGCCTCCAGGCCAGCACCCAGAACGGGCAGGTCACCCTTCCTAGACGGGCGTAGCACAGATCTGAGGAGGGCTGCCCGTGAAAGGGGCGACTCCCGGCCATGTGCTGTGCTGACCTCAAATCATCTGCCAGGGACATCGGGATTTAAGGCACTGAGTGAACAAGGCTGGCCCAAGCCGCTAGCGTCGTGGGAGGAGCACAAAGGGTTGACGCTGGCTGCACCCCCACTTCCTCTGCCCACACCCTGCCCTTTTGGCCATTCGCCTGGGGATTCTGATCAGCTGCCCTGCTCTGAGCCTGCTCTTCCCAGGAGGCGCTGGGAGCCGGCTCTGGGTTCAGCTGCTGCCCCCCGCTTCACCAGCACTGCCCTGGGGGAGCCAGAGTGCTCCAATGCAGCGTTCTGCCCCATCCCGCCCCCCCTTACAGCACCTGTTCCAGCCTCTAGAATTAGGGGTGGTGATTTACAATGCTGCCTGCGGCCCCTTCCTGCAGCCCCAGTTCTGTTTCCTTCTGCAATAAGCGACTCTCTTACTAGAGAGTATGAGCAACATACACAGCACGGTTCTTTGCAATTCCCCTTGTGCCATTCGCCTCCCCCCGTCAAACGGTGTTATTTCAAGGCCCTTTGGCTTTCCGGCCTAGTCAAATATACAGTATGGCAGCTTGATACAAAAACCTTTGCGTACCAAGGATAAAATACATTGAATTAGAAACAACAAAAATCTGGGGGCTAGCATGGGTCATGCCTCTGTACGTTTCTCCTCCCCAGCCTGGGGCTAAGTAGATTTTTCTTCTTTTTTACTTACCATAAGGCTAGCCTAAGACATGTAACTGCCCCCAAAGCACTAGTGTTAGCCCTGAAGTCTGGGCTGATCTGTATTCTGTGAAACAGACACAGGGAGGGTGAAAACCCTGCTGGAATTGAAAAGCACTGATTTATAGACGACAAGTCCCCCCTCCCCTTTAAAATCATCTCAGTGCATTGATTGCATCCCCCGCTGCTCCTCCCCACCGAAGGGCGCTCTGCAGGGCGGCGGGAACGTACACACCTTGGTTCAGAGCGGAGCGAGGACTAAGCCCCTGTCTTTCTGCTCTCCTTTGAGTGGATTCGGATTTGATGACGTGAAGGAATGTTCCTCCCGTAGGCACGTGGCAAGAGAAAGGGAGGGAGCCGAAATGGAGGGAGCCCATTGGCAAAGAACGCGGTCATGGGCCTGGGGATCCGCGCAGCCAGGCAGGGGCTGCCCTTGGATTTCTCACTTCCCAGGAAGCTATGACTAGAGGATCTGGGATCAGAACACACCTCTGCAAGAGAGGATACTACGGGGATGAACTCGGTGCATTGACACATCCCTGGGGGCAGCGTGGGGAGAGAAGAAAGACAGGAGGTCACGGGGGAGCACAGAGGGCAGCGGAACAATTAACAGGGCAGGCAGAAATCGGCTGACACTGGCTTCATTTCTGGGCACAGCCTTGTTATTCTGCAGGGCAGACGGGCCAGTCTTGCCTGCTACCCCTCTATGAGCAGCCACGCTGGGCTCCCCAGGTGAGAAGGGAAACCAGAGGCCAATGGCCTGGGAGAGACACGCAGAGGCGGGGAGCGTGAAAGGACGAGGGAAAGGAAGGTGGCAAGGTGTTCCCGGAGCACTCCTGGGCCCGGGGCAATTCCTGCCGGGAGCTCCGTGGAGGCTCTAGCTCCGGCCCACAATCTGCAGTAGGAAGATGAAGATCTGGACGATGTTCATGTAGATCTCCAGGGCTCCGTAGACGTACTCCTCGGGGCTGATCGAGTTCTTCCTGTTCCCCAGCACCAGCTGGGTGTTGTAAGCTAGGAACTGGGGAGACCGGAGACAGAGCGTTGGGTCAGCCATGCTGCTAGAGATTGTCAGCCCCATGTGTTGGAGCCAGGAGCTGCCTCCATCCTCCCCCTGCCACCTGCCCCAGGACCTTGGGAGGCTCCCAGCTCAGCAGGGACAGAGAGCGAGCAAGGTTACTCACCAGGGTAAAGACGATCGCGCCGATGGCCGCGTACAACATGTGGAGCCATACAACCTGCAAAGACAGGGGCAGCCCGGGGCGGTCAGAGGACAGAGGGCTGCAGCGGCTGCCCCGGGGCACAGACCAGAAATGCAACCCACCAGCCCAGGGCTGGAGAAAACCGATTCGGATCCCCACTGTGTATGTGTCAGGGATTGCTTTACCCGACTCGAAGATGCAGCCACCTCTGGGGAGGAGCATGACGCTCGTTGGCTGACGCCCTCACTTGGGAAGGATCTCGGTACTCTTGGGTTTGCTTTTCTTCTGAAAGAGCAGCTCCTGCAGCCCAGCTCATCCCCAACTCACGGGGAGGGGAGCGTGCCCCCAACTGCATCCCCCACACCTCACCCAGCTGCATCTGGGCTCCCCTTCGAGGTCTCCCGTCCAAGCAACCAGGCCTGATCCTGCTCGGTCAATGCCGTTTGGCACGTTGCTAGGTATATTCACACTCAAGGCAGTATATGGCTGCAGGATGGAGTGAAGGGAGATGGTCTGGTTTCAGCCACCCCCCAACGTACCATAGCTGCCTTTTAAAGTGAACCCAGGAGACCAACTTTCCCTTCTGTCAACAAAACACGCTTGGACATCCCCGGCCAAGTGCGAGCTGTTGCCAAGTGCAGCTGGCTCAGGAACAGAGGTTTGCTTTCGTGCAAGATACTGAAGTGGGGTCAGTTTGGAGGATGAAGTTACGGGAACTCCATTCCCCTCCTGCCTACCGTCCCAGGGCAGTGGCTTGCATCCGCCGAAACGATCAGGGATGAAATCACCCTGCTGCTGACATTCTGATTTGCCATAATTAGGTTTCAGAGTCAACCTCTCCGCTGTGTAAATGGGGCAGTTCACCCATGGGGGCTACTGCTTCAGGCTCTTGGCAGACTCCGGCAGGTCAGGCTTGCCGTGCTGGCAACTGCAGATACGGATGGGGCCAGCAGAGGGCAGCGCTGGTGTCACGCCCCCGCCTGTCCTCGAACCGGCCTCCCCCAGCCACTACTCACATATTTGAAGGAGAGGACGATGGCGGTGATTATTCCGGTCACCATGACGACAATCCCCAGCACACAGAACAGCCCGGTGCACGAGGTGAAATCCACCTGCCAGCAGGATGGTGACAAGTTAGAGAGGGACCCACGGACCACAGTGGGAACGCAGCCATCCCGCAGCACTGGGCTTCCCCCGCAGGAGGCAGCCTGGGTAGCGAGGGTCAGCAGCAATGGCCACCCGGCGGGAAGGGCCACCCCGAAGCGCTGGCCCTGGAGGGTCACTGACCCAGCTCCCTCCGGGCGGCCGCACGAGATCCAGGTTCGATTCCTGCTCTGTCACTCCCAGCGCTGGGTGCAGGCAGCATGGATCCCCAGGGGAAGGGGCACGATGCAGCGTCTGCCTTGTGCCCTCTCCCAGCCTATGCCGCAGGGGCCCTCAGGAGGGGAAATCCCCTGACTCCTGCCCTCCCCGCTGCCCCGGACGGCAGGGAGCCCATCGAGCCTTACCTTGGTCTGGAAGCAGAAGACGGTGACAATTATGGCCACTATAGCAGTGATTACCATGGTGATCAGGACAGCCCGGGTGCTATACACACTGCACACAAAGGGTTAAAAGCGGGGGGGAGGGGGGCACGTTTAAAAGCCATTCAATTATTTCCCACTTCACCCTCCGCATGCAACGGGGAGCTAAGAACCGGGGCTCGCTCCCCAGCAGTGCGATCCCGTGGGCTCGGTGTTCGGTGTGTGATCCAACCCGGCACCCATGGGCCCTATAGAAAAGCCATCACAGGCAGCCTGCAGTTCTGTGACTCGCCCCCAGGAGGCGCCTGTTTCAGTCCAGGCTCCAGGGTGACTCCTTCAACCTGAGCTAAGCCAGGAGGATCCCTGAAGTTGGAACCATGGTGGGGCTGGCTTTCCTCTCCGTCCGAGCCCACTTCCCCCGGAGGGCTAGTGACCCCGACACGGAGGCACGTGGCCCAGGGGACACGTTCTTTACCGCCTCCCCCTGCTGACGACAGGCGAACTTGGGGAAGGCAGAGGAGGGAAGGGGCTCAGAGGGGCTTTCCCCAGCTCCGCGGTACCTGGCGATGGTTCCCGTCATGAAGGCCATGGCCAGCGTCTGCAGCAAACGAAAGGAAAGGGGGCGATTAGCCGTGGAGCCAGCCGCAGCGCGGGATCAAAGCATCGTGTCGGCTTGACGTGGGGATTCACAGCAGGAGGCATGGAGGGGCACGTGGCCTGAGGGGGGTGTTTCAGGCATAGGTGTGACCCTGAGGTAGGAGGGGGCCCATGGCATCACACCCCCCCCCCATTTCTACCCCCATGCACGTGACCCCAGGCCCAATCGTAACCAGTGTTCAGCCATCAAAGCCTTCCCTTCGTTCCATCCCACTCCCCCCCAGGGCCCCCCCGACCCTGGGGCTGGGCCCCCTCCCAGGATCACTGCTCCCCCCCTCCCCGCTATACAACCCAGTCCCACAGCCCCACTTACAAAGATGGCGAGCAGGATGAGGTTACAGGGGAAGCGTCTCCTGGGGGAAGTCAGGGAACACACAGGTCAGGGTGCAGGCAGTCAGAGCCCAGGGCGCTGCAGGCTGGGGTCACGCAGTGGGGGTCGGGGTTTCTGGGGTGAGCGCAGCGTGATGTCACCTGGGGCGAGGGCACCGCTTTGGCCCAATGAGACTGCAGGCCACAGGGTGTCCCCGTGAAAACCAGCCCCCGCGTCAGGGCAGGCCACGGCCCGGATGGATGGGAATCGACCCTGGGGGGCAGCCTCGTCTCATCGCCCCTTGGGGATGGAGACAGAGCCCTTTCTGGCCTCGGCCCCCTGGCTCAGTCACTCCCCCGCGACCTGCTTCCTAGTGCCCAGGGGACTCGGAGCTGGGGCACGGGCTTGGAGGGAGGGGCCGCCCTCTCTGATCCCCAGTGAAGGAGACACTCACCTGGGGCCCGGGCAGCAGGCCAGCACCAGGTAGCTGACCAGGAACACAGCGCTGGGGAGGGAGAGAGACAGAAGTTGGAACTCTTCCCAGCCCTGCTGCCCACCCGGAGCCGGGGCCGGTCGGAGCCGCGTGCAGGGCAGCAGAAGGGCCAAGGTTCATTTCTTATGTTTCACATTGCGCCTTGGCAGTAGGGAAGCATTACTCCCATTGCACAGAGGGGAAACTGAGGCACAGAGCTGGGAAACAGCTCCTCTGAGGTCAGATGATGGGGTAGAGCCAGTATGAGCAGACAGCTCCAACAGGCTCATGCTCCAACCATTAGACAACGCTCCCTCTGTAAACCCTAACCTTTGTGCTTTAACTGATACAGTGACATGACCAGTCATTATTGCTCGAAGAACCAGAGTTCCCACCCGAGACCAGATCTCAGCTGGAACGGGGCTGTCACAGAGTTTTATGCATGTAGTTTCCTTGTATTTTGTCTTAAAGAAAGCAAGCTGTGATTAACTGCCCCTCTCCCTCCCCGTGCCACCAGGGGCTGGAGGCGGTGCCCACACAGCGCCCTCTGCCTCTGGCGTGGGGCACCAGCGCCTCGTGGCACTCAGCAGGGAGCGCACTGACCGAGCGGTGGCGACTCTGCCAGCTCTCACAGGGCGGCACAGGAACCCAGCCAAAGGGCAGCTGGGCCCGGGATGAGCAGGGAGGGGAGTTGGCAAGGGCAGAGTGATACTTACTAAGAGGCGTAGTACACAGCAATGTTCCTCTTCACAAAGGTGCGGACGGGGGAGCTGCGAAGAGGGAGAAGAGCGTGAGATCGGTTCCTGGCTCCACGTGGCCCCTTCCCTGCTCCCCCGGGGTCTCCACCCCCGCCAGTGTTCACAGCGCGGGCCCCAGCGAGCAGCAGACTGACCCAAGGGAAAGCTTGGAAGTGAGATGCTCCCTGCTCGTCATCACCCCCAAGCCGTTGCCTGCCCCCCACATAGCACAGACCCGCTGTGGGGTCCCCAGCCCAGGAGCAAGGACAGGGCTTTAACCCTGCCCTGCTCTGTGCTCAGCTCCCCAGACAGACCCCCCAGGATCCATCCGGACTCCTGCCAGGGCAGGGCAGGGTCACCCCACACAGCCCATCCCACAGGGCTGTACCCAGCCTGGCTTTTAACAGCCCCAGGGTGGGGCTCCCCATCCCTTGTGAGACAGTGCTCATCTCCTCCATCCCGGAGGCAAGGCTCCTCCCTTCAGTGGGGGGACGGGGCATTGGGGGCAGTCATCTTCGTTCCTCCGGAGAGTCCTTCGTCCCAGCTCCTGGGGCCCCGTGGAGCAGGGACCAGCCCCTGGGACAGCAGCAGCTGGGGGCTGGCGGCAAGGGCAGGGCTCAGGACAAGGTGAGACTCACACGAAGGTGAACACGGCGATGATGCCCACGGTCACCAGCAGCTGGACTGAGATGATGGTGTAGACCTGAAAGAGGCAGGCACAGAGGGGTCACCCGCGGGGCACCGGCCCGGCTCCCTGCACAGACACGCCAAGGCGGCCCCGAGGCGTCATTGCCCCCAGCTGCCCAGCACCCCAGGTGGGATGGAGCCGCTGGCTCTCAGTCCCGCTCCTGATGGACTCGGCGACAGGCAGGGCACCAGGGACCGGGTGGGCTGTGGAGATCGAGCCCCTCATAGCCCTAGAACTGGTCCCCCCGGGGCAGGCAGCGGGGGGAAGCTGGCCCAGCCGCTGACCCTGCTGGGGGCTCCCACCGAGGCACAGGCTCCGGGCGTCCTGTTAGCCCAGAGAGCGTGGAGGGGAGGGGCTCTGTAGCCGAGGCCACTCCAGTCCCAGCCCCCTACCCAGCCCAGGGCCGTGCCCCCAGCCCCCGCCAGCACTGGGGGGACCCTGCAGCCATGGAAGCATGACGCTGCCCCCGGCCACTGGCCTCGCCACGCGGACACACCAGCCCCTGATCCCCGGCCCCGCACTGGTACCCAGGCTCGCTCCGCCGGCCGCAGCCTGTTCCTGGGGGCCAGAATCTGGAGGGGGACACCCCCTCCCCACCCATCCCCCCGGCTCCCCCACCCTGCAGCTCCGGGGGCTGGGCAGCCCGGCTCCCTCCGGAGTTACCTTGCGGATGAAGGCGTGTCGCACTGTCTTGTCATCCATGGTGCCTGCTCTCAGCCCGTCCTCCTCCCCCGAGCCACCACTGCCATAGCTGTCTCCTGGGGGGCGGGGGGCACAACAGGGGGAGAGTCAGCACCCAAACGCTGGCACGGCTTGGGGGGCATCAGCTGACCTGGCACGTCTCCGGGGTCTGCCCTGCCCGAGTGTCCGATCTCTTCCTGGCTGCCTCTCCCCACGAGCTCGGAGGGGGCTGCCCCGTGGGATGTCCCAGCCCAACGGCCCCTCGGCACCAGCTGGGGTCTCGCTGGCAGCATGGCTGAGAGGGCCGGGCCCAGACAGGAGACGCCGGCCTGGTACCCGGCAGGGTGAGGCCGGGGGTGCATCTGGCTCGAGGCGCAGGGAAGTAACTGTCCCCCCTCTCTAGCGGCGCCGTCTCCTCCCCCCGCCCCAGGCTCGGCCCGTTGGTCAAGTGTTTCAGGGTGTCCTCCCCACCCCCATCAGACCCCACCTCCTTCTGGGTGGGACCACCAGGCCAGGCTGCCCCTGTCACAACCGGGCACTGCCCAATGGGACCGACTCTCGGGTTCTGGGGACAGAACAGACCAGCCAAGCTCAGCCCAGCTTTGACCTGATGGGACTGGGGACTGGAATATTTTGCCTCTTACCGGGACATCTCCTGTCTGTCAGGTCTGGGTGAGTGACAAATTGGAGCCGATCCATCCCAAGGGTTCGAGGAACGCCCCCGCCCCGCTCATACCAGGTCTTGCAGAGCCCGAGTCACCGTATCCATTACCCTGCCCTTCCAGAGACCCCTTCCCCTCACCCCACCATCTCCTCTGCCTTGCACTCCTCAAGTCCCACATGGGCACTGCTACCCTGATGGCATGTCTGGCCCCATCCCCGAGAGCAGAATCCAGCCCGTTGTTACTCTCTTTGCCGCGGTCCCTGGGGTGACCTGCTTCTGTGCAGAACGGGACCAAGAACAACTGGAACCAGGGGTGGACCCTTCTCGCTTTCAAGCACGTTGATGGCCCAGTGGGTTTACTCTGATCTCAGGTGGTGATGGGGCCAGATGGGCCATCAGTGGGTTTCTGCACCATGCCCCCTATTGTGAATGCTCAGCTTACCTTGGTTCATCGGGAGTGTTGACATGGGGGGTACCGGGACACCTGGGTGGGGATATCCTCCTGGCTGTGGGTAGCCCCCAGGATACCCTCCGGGCTGCGGGTAGCTCCCGGGATAGGGTGCAGGTTGCGGGTAGCCCCCGGGATAGGCTCCGGGCTGTGGGTGACCCCCAGGCTGTGGGGGGTAGAGGGGATTCTTGTCATCGTAGGGCGGGGGAGCACTGGGGTACGACATGGGGACTCCCAAAGGCTCAGGCTGGCTTTCAAGCACCTGGAGACAGAGGGAGAGAAAAATCTGCCATTATTGTCTGCGCAGTTCATGGACCCTTAGCCAAAACTCACGACGCTGGGCCACAGCGGCTCTGTGCACCAGAGTCCAGCTCGGGGCAGACCCACCGGCCAGAGCCCTCGTCCCAAGATGGCCAGCGTGATATTTCTGGCTGGTCAATAAAGATTATTACTGACCTCAAAAGAGACCCAGCGCAAGGCAGATCCTGGTAACCAAAGAGTCAGTACAGTGGGTGGGTCTTAAATGCCAACAATCATCTAAGTAATTTTGGCCCCGGGGCCTCAGGCAGCGAATCGCTCTCCCCAAGTCCTTCCGGGGTCCAGATCAAGTGATCTCTCCATGCAGCACCGGGGCAGCAATTCTGTGACATCCCAGCCAGCGAGCCAGGGTTGGGAGAGACAGGGCCATGGAGCCAGCTCACAGGAACCCTGGCACCAATGGCCCCAAATCCCTTCCACTGGCTTCGTGTCACAAGAGGCCAGGAGCCCTTTAAACCCTCCTCACTGCAGCCGGACACAGACAGGAGCCTGACAACAGAGGTGGCATTTTTGACAGGGGCCCAATCCTGTTGCCATTAAAATCCAGGGGAGTCGGGCCAGAGATCAAACAGGAGCCGGATCGGGCTATGCCCTAAGCTGGAACCCCAGCTGGTACATTTCAGCACCCTCAGACAACTGCGGTGTCATTTGACTGCATTCAAGGGGAATTTCACCTGCCCAGAGATCACGCTACGGTTCTTCCTATATTTCATCGCACTTTGTTGCAAAGGGGGTCACACCCTGACAAGAGTCAGGTCAGGCCAGAAAGAGGCAACAGCCCCTGATCAGTCACGGAGTAGCCAAATGGTTGGCCAGTGACAGAGGCTTTTGGGTCACAGATTCTGGTCACATTTGAGAGGCGGGTTCTACGTATACAGGGCTGGTAGATGATCGGTCAATTGTTACAGACTCCAGCGGGTCAATAGGTTGCTTATCTCCCATCTGCAGCACCTTCTACCGCGGGGCTTGAAACATCTGCAGCCGATGCCACTCACCATGGCAGCCTCTGTTCCTTATATACTAACCCGTTATAAGTGGAACCTGAACGGGAAGCAGGACCCAGATTCCACCCTGTGACAGTCCAGGCTTCGGACACCCCCCAGTCATCCAGTGCACAGACGCTCTAGGGACTGTCGGACAATCCGGGTGTTGGATTGTCCAGGGAGTTTGCAGTGTGAAGCCTGGACGCTGGCAGACAGGGCCCCGTGTGCGACGTCAGGGGGTCTGGGACAATCCAGCCGGTGGCTCTACAGTCATTAATTGCCCAACAAGGATCCTTGATCTGACACCAGGGCACCGATCTGTGGCCGTTATGCAGGCAGCACCCCCACTGACCTCCCAACTGCAGGGTGTGTCCACGGGACGGGGACAGTCACTCTCCTCATTATTACTGATCCAGCCACTCGCGATTTGGGGGGATGTTACTTCTCCACTGTGCCCTTGTGCAAACTGCAGCCAAAGCAGCACCAGCTAGCGGGAGGTGAGTGGGATGAGTCATGGTGCCTCCAAGGAGCTGGCCTCTCTCCGGAAACTGGGAGCTCACCGAGTGGAGCAATGCAGCGCAGGGATCCCAGACTCATTTGAGGCCAGGAGTGAAAGTCTAGCCTCGACGTCAATTGCAAAACTCCCACTGACTTCAATGGAGCCAGGATGGCTCCCGGCGCACTTAGCACCATAGAAGTATGTGGCATGGTCCCTGCCCTTGAGAGCTCGGAGTCCAGGACAGGAGCTCAGTGAAGGAAGGAAGGGAGACCAAGCGAGGGAGGACACAGGGTTTAAAGGGGGCATCGTGAATAGGCAGGAACCAGCCATCCCAAGGGCACGGCCTGAGAGAAGGCACGGAGCAGGAGAAAGACACAAGGAAGCAGAAAGGGAGAGAGGCCTGTGTGTGTAACGCACAAGCTGTATCATGTGTGATCATGTGGTGCAATAGGGGCAGGGCCTGCAGAGAGGACAATGGATCTACTTCTTATGCCAACTATGAGAGCTCGCTTTTACCCCAAGTGGCAGAGAGAAAGCTTTCCAAGCAAAGGAGCAGGGTTCTAGTCCCAGCTCTGGGCGCGTGAGACTTATCTAGTCGCTGTGCCCAGACTGGTTACAAGCAGGAGGCAAGGAGAGCCCGGAGGCACAAGGGCAGGAGCAGGAATCTAATGCAGTAACAGGCTTGCGATGCATGTCCCAGTCTCGCTCTCACAAATGTAACAGATTAATTATCCCCCTGTTACCATACTCTCAGTTATACTAAGGGGAAGAGACCTGGTGCAGGCCATCGGGACTGCACCATGCTTCGTGCACAGCTTGTCATTAGAGACGGCCACCTTAGCTTCTTCCTTTGCATTCGGGGCCACGCGACACACCCAGAGCCCTCTCCCAGCAGTTGTCACACACGAGAAGCATAGAATCACAGAACTGGAAGGGATCTCGAGAGGCCGTCTAGTCCAGTCCCCTGCACTCATGGCAGGACTAAATATTATCTAGACCATCCCTGCCAGGTGTGTGTCCAACCTGCTCTTAAAAATCTCCAATGATGGAGATTCCACAACCTCCCTGGGCAATTTATTCCAGGGCTTCACCCCCCTGACAGCTAGGACGTTTTTCCTCATGTCCAACCTAAACCTCCCTGGTTGCAGTTTAAGCCCATTGCGTCTTGTCCTGTCCTCACAGGTTAAGAAGAACAATTTTTCTTCCTCCTCCTTGTAACAACCTTTTATGTACTTGAAAATTGTTCTCATGTCCCCTCTCAGTCTTCTCTTCTCCAGACTAAACAAACCCAATTTTTTCAGTCTTCCCTCCTAGGCCATGTTTTCTAGACCTTTCATCACTTTTGTTGCTCTTCTCTGGACTTTCTCCAATTTGCCCACGTCTTTCCTGAAATGTGGTGCCCAGAACTGGACACAACACTCCAGTTGGGGCCTAATCGGGGTAGAGTAGGGCAGAAGAATTACTTCTCGTGTCTTGCTTACAACACTCCTGCTAAATACAGCCCAGACTGATGTTTGCTTTTTTTGCAACAGTGTTACACAGTTGACTCATATTTAGCTCCTGATCCACTATGACCCCCAGATCCCTTTCCACAGTGCTCCTTCCTAGGCAGTCATTGCCCAGTTTGTTTGTGTGCAACGGATTGTTCCTTCCTAAGTGGAGTACTTTGCATTTGTCCTTATTGAATTTCATCCTATTGACTTCAGCCCATTTCTCCAGTTTGTCCAGATCATTCTGAATTTTAATCCTATCCTTCAAAGCATTTGCAACCCCTCCCAGCTTGGTATTGTCTGCAAACTTTATAAGTGTACTCTCCATGCCATTATCTAAATCATTGATGAAGATATTGAACAGAACTGGTCCTTGCAGGACCCCACTCATTATGCCCTTCCAGCATGACTGTGAACCACCGATAACTACTCTCTGGGCACCTAAAGACAGACCCGTCCCTCAGCAAGGAGAGCAGGTTGCCTGGTGGCCCCGAGGACTTGGAAGCCCAGGGCCTGATCCGGAGTTTCCTTTCCCCCCTTTTTACTCTGGCCCAAGCCCACCAACTTCACTGCCCTCTCTCCTGACTCAGCTGGTGCGAGAGGAGACACAGGCCCCAGGTCACGGATGAACCTGATCCAGCCTGCAGTTTAATTTTCAGGTCTGTCACAGCAGATAGTAGGGCTTTGGGGAGGCACCCAGAGTATTTAACATCTGCAAACATCTTAGGCCTCAAGGGGTCCCCTTGAAGTCCCACAGCTGCACCGGGATGGCTTGATTTTTTCCTATGTCTTACAAATCCTCCTTTGGATCCTCCACCTAATCCCATGTGCATAGAGCCTAGGACACCTGGGTTCTATTCCCAGCTCCCTCACTGGCCTGCTGGGGGATCTTGGGCCAGTCAATCCCCCTCTCTGTGCCTCAGTTCCCCCACCTGTGCAGTGGGGAGGATGACCCTTTGTAAAGCACTCTGAGGTCTACGAAGGAAAAGCGCTGTACCAGAGCTAGAGATCGTCGTCACCATCTCCAGAGGGTCCTTGGCACAAAGGGGAAGGTTTTTTGCGTGGACGGTTTCCTTGTAACACATTCCACATAAGTCTCACCTTTTTAGTTTTAAGGAGGTTAACAGTGCCCCTCCCGAAGGGCCAAGATCCTCTCCCATCCCTCCCACAATCCCATGTCTTGAATGTTCCTACCTGATGAGCTAAAAATTAGAACGCTGGTAGGAAATGGGGTGACAATTTAGCGGTTGAAGGACTGGGACTCCATCCTGGACCGGGAGCTTCCTGTGTGGCTCCTGGAGGGAGGTCAGTCTAGTGGTTAGAGCAGGAGAGTGGGTGTGAACACCCCCAGATTCTATTTGCCACTCAGTGACAGACTCGCTGCCTGATCTTGCACAAGTCACTTCCACTTCAGTTTCCCCATCTAAAGAGTGGGGATAATAATACCTCCCTGCCACGCGGTTGGGGTTAAGTAATGTTTGAGACCCGCTCCCAACCCTCAGCTGTGCAGCACGTGAGGCGAGGAAAATACCATAGCCAATTCTGGACCATCTAAGAGCGTCCACTCATATTCCCAGCAGCAGTGGCGGGGCCAGAGCTAGGGCCTTCCAGGTAGAGAAGCAGAAGTCCCTCCAACAGGAGCACAGGAGAATCCCCCTTTGCCTCGAGCAGTATAGGGTCTATGAAACAGTCTGGCAGTTCTGATTCCAGCCAGCAGAGGGTAATGCTGACTGATACCCACCGCTGGGGTGTTGTTAAGCCCATGTAAATTATCACAGTAACTCAGTTCTACTCCCACGCTTCCAGGAGGAAAGAGTGGCTCAGATTAGCTGCCTCTGACATGGAGGCAAGGGGGAGCCGGCTGCCCCAGCAGGGTATGAGCAAACGGCAGTCTGACCTGCTCCTGTCAATGACCACATCAAACCACCACCGGTCAGAGTGAATCTGAGCCAAAGGCAGAGGCTGGGGTGAAGCTTCAGGGTAGAACCATGTGGGGTGGGGGGCTGATCATACAGGAAAGGAAGGCAGCAATCCTTCTCAGGGAGATCCTGCCAGATGTCTTGGCTTTGTTTTAGGGTCCCTGAAAGGGGCACACGCAGCAGCTAGAGAGACCTACAAACCGCTAGGCCAAGCTTTCCAGCACTAGGGCTGGTGGATTGTAGGACTGCTTGAAAGCCGCTGGGGTGATGGTGAAGGGATCAGAAGCTCATTCCAAGGGGCACAATCACCCTCCTTAGCAGGTATCAGCTGAGGCTCCCCGCTGGGGACCAGGCCCCATTAGTCACTAACCCCACCCCGTGCCTAGGGAGCAGAGAGGCTCCATAGGGTAGAATTCCCTGCAGAGTCCCAGCTCACCTCATCTGATTTGTCCCAATCAAACTCACCCACCTAGATCTAGTAGAAGCAAACGCAGGATATCCTCTTCTGGGGAGCGCTCAGCTGCAAGCATCCGGGTGATAACAGGGCAGGCTCCACCCAGCTGCTGCCGCTCTGCTCCCTGAGAGGCACAAGGTTCAGCCTGTGGTTCTCTCATTAGCCAGCCCATGATTTCTTCATATAGAGAAGCACCCGCAATCCACAGAGAAAACTGCCAGGGATTCAATAGGTGCCAAGATGTTGCAGCGATTGGGCCATATAAGTACCTAGCTAGATCCTACGCAGGAAGCTCTTCAGACCTATTCTAGGCACTTGCATTGCTTGTTTGAGCTTTTGCTCAGGTGCTGATCCTGCAAACGCTGACATGGACACTTACTTCACGCCGCTGGACTCAATGGCAGGGCAGAGAGGAGCTCTTTGCCCAGATGATCTGGCTGGGAATTGAAAAACACTCTGGAAAGGTATCAGCGGGCCTTGGCTTTTAGAAACCTAAATGCAGGGCCCAGAGGTAAAGAGAGTGTCTCTTTCAAGCTGAATCAGGCCTGCTCTCTAAAGTGGGGTGGGGTATATGTGTGTGTGGTGGGGGTGTTTGCTATGTAGGCCTGCCCTCTGTATCGTTTTGTTAATTTTATGACTGTGCAGCCAAAAATAAACTGCCCGGCTGGTGACCTGGAAACCCTGGCGTCTCGAGTCCCCGGAGGGCAGGGATGACCTACCACCACTTGCCACCCTCCTGCCTGGGACAAACTAATTGCCCCGATGCTGCCGTCAGCACGTGGTGCCCTCTCTTTACAGCACGGCGTTGGGATAACCGGGGGGCTCCGCACCCAGGGTGCAGGGCAGACCCAGGAACTTGGAGCTGGCTTGGGTGAGTTGCTGCGGAAAGGAAATAAACAGCATCCCAGCAGACAAAGGAGAGGACAGGTGGGTATGTAGGCAGCTCAGGGCCTGACCCCTTCCTGGCTTTGCTCTCCAGGAAGGATCATCGGTCACAGGGCAGGAGCTGGGATTGCTCTTTGTCCCAGGTCACCGTGACAGAGCCTGAGCACAGGTGAGGGGGTGGGGTGACAACCCAGAATGGGCAGGTTGGTTCAGCCCTTCAGGAATTAAAACACAACAAGACCTGGCGTGGTGCACGAACACAGTCAGATAATCTCATGGCCTTTTGCCTACGTCTCCACTTCCCCCTCCGCCTGGCCGGATGGCAGGCCAGCCAAAGGCCACAAGTTCCTTGTGGCAGTCCCCACCGCTTGCCTTTTGTCTCCCCTCTGTTCGGTTGGGTAAAAAGGGGAATTTGCTCTGTAACCAGAGGCCGCGCACCACGGAGCTAGGGCCATGGCCCTTACGAGGTGTGGCTTGGCTGGGCTGTGACAGGGCAGATGTGACCGCAGCCCGTCAGTGTCTGAAGGGAGCCGGTGTGCGGCAAAGGGACTAGCGCGAGCAGAACGAAATCAGGATGGAAAATCAGACTCGGGAAGAGCCAGATCCCAGGGGAAGGGCTGGGAGCCCCATGGCCTGGGACTTCTACAATGAGTCTAAAGAAAACCCTAGGAAATGTACAATCAGGAACAATCCTGTGCTGGGTGGGACCAGTCTGCGTGAGAGACCCTGTAGCAGAGGCAGATCTGATGCCTGCTCTGGGG
This sequence comes from Lepidochelys kempii, assembly GCF_965140285.1. Taxonomy (NCBI): domain Eukaryota; kingdom Metazoa; phylum Chordata; order Testudines; family Cheloniidae; genus Lepidochelys; species Lepidochelys kempii. The sequence goes on from NC_136390.1 coordinate 2,556,856, forward strand.
TGTAGCCACTCAGCCGGGCTGCTTCCTCCCTAATGACTTAATAGGCCTGTTTTGCTCTTTATCATCTTTTATGCAACACGAGACCCAGGTGAAAAGGGAAAGAAACCCAGCGGTGGCCTTGGCAGACCGAACAACTCCAGAGCCGAAAGGGAAGCAAAAGATGCACAGACTTTGCCAGGCTCCACTGCTTGGGGGCTGTTGATCAGATTGTGAGAAACATCCAGGGCTCCCGGGCCATGAGACAGTTTGTGACAGAGACCCTGGGGAGCGGGGGCTGGGTTAACACACCATGCTCTGGCCTGGGAGACCTAGCAGTGGGGAGTGAAAACGGGGGAGCTGCTGGCCCACAGGCTGCAGAGAGTTGAGTCACTGGTGACCTGGGTTTGCCTTTGTCCCCCGCAAACCTGCAGCCCCCCCGTCTTTCCAATCTTAGAACCACCGTGTCATGAACTGGGGTGCTCTGGGCGAGGATCACAAAGGGACAGAGGCGTCTACGTCTGAGTTTAGGTGCTTAAGTCCCAGTTTTAGGCTCTGCTGCCATCCACAAAACTCCTGTCTAAAGCCACATGGTGCCTAAGTTTTTAGGGTAAAAGTTCCCAAGGCGTTTGAGTTTCTGCCTCCAGGCACGGGCCCTGCTGCCCCCCTCTAGGCATCTAGCCACCAGTGTCTGGCCTACACCCAGGAGCAAATCACAGGCTGGAGGAAGAGAGGTGTTTGCCCTCCTCTCTTGCATGCCGGCACAAGGGGGTGCTTGGCCCCACGTGTTCCCAGTGATGCTCACTGCTCTGGGGTTGCTCAGAAAGCTGGGTGGGGGGAGCCGGAGAATAACCTAGGCAGGGCCTGACGCTGTCTCTGGGAGGATCCGCGTCCCACGTTACCAAGCACGGGTGCAACTAAACCAGCCTGACTGGTCTGGTGCCGGGGACGCCCTCTCCCCACTGCCAGCGGGCCGCACGCCTCACGTGTCTGTGGCCCAATTGCCTGGCACTCCCGGGGAAACCCAGGCCCCGACCCAGCTCTCCGTGCTCCACGGCTGGAGGACTCCAGCCACGCCTCCCTCCCGGCAACTGGCCGGCCCGGGGCGCAGGTCCGGCCCTCTCTCTTGCCTGGCTAGTTCTATTCCTGGCTCCCCTTCCCTGTCAAAGGCTTCCAGGAATGTAGCTCCCAATGCGCCTCCTGGTCCTTCCCCGCCCCCTCTCCGCAACACGCACTCCGCAGGGGCAGATGCCCCGTGCAGCTGCTCCCCGCCCATCACGCCCAGCCAGCGCCCTCCCCACCAGTCCCCCGGCGGCTCTAGGGACCAGGCGTGAGCAGGCGCTGATAGAGAGGAGAGGGCTGCAGGGTGAATGTGGCAAGGCACCAAGGGCTCGGCATTCAGTGGGGCAGCCGGCAGAGACAGATTCCCCCAGCCCAGTCTTTAACTGACTCTCCCCAGGCTTTCCCCCATCCCCAGCCTCAGTGCAGGCTCCCTCCTGCCTCCCTCCCGGGCCACAGCCCCTGCAGCTCATCCCCGGCCGGCACCCGCCTTAGGACAGTCTTAGCCACCATGGCCGGGCGGCCCTCGTTCCTGGCCTTTATCGGCGTGCTCCTTACCCCTCTCAGGCCACCCATACACTCCCCTGCCTGCCCCCCGAGTGCCCCAGACTTGCTCTGGTCCCCTGCTCTCTCTGCCCCTTCTCATTCTCCTCCTTACGGATCCTCCGGGCACCTCTGCCACCTCGGTCTCCACGTGCCCTGGCAGACTTTGCTCTTCTCCCCAGGGTCTCTGGTTTCCCCAGCCTCTTCCTGCCTTTCTCCCTCCTCCGCTCTCCCCGGCTCACCAGACTGCCCCATTCCTTTCTGACAAGAGACGGTCCCATCCCCATCAGCTTCTTGTGACCTCTTCCATCACCTCATGACCAATACAGGGGCCGCACGCGGAAGAGCCCCCCGATCATGCCAGTCTAGCCAGTGCTGTCTCCTATGCCAGCTCCATGAGCGTCCAAAATAATGATCTCAGCCCCACCCTAACCTTCCAGCGGGTGCCTCCCTCTAATCCTGCCTAGGAACCTCCTATGCCTGGTGGAATAGCGCCGTGCAATCGGACTGGGCAGAGGTGCCAGCCCTGACTGCCCAGCAGGGCCTGCCTGGCACAGGAGCTGGGGGATTTGATCTCGCAACCCGCTGGCCCGGAGGAGGCTGTACCCCTACCAGGGGCAGCGACAGCCAGAGAGACAAGCCCTGAGAGCTCAGACGACTTCTTTGCCCACAGCTGGAACACATCTGTCCACCGGCAGCTCGTCGGGGGAGGACATGGATTCAGTACCTGAGCTCTCGGGTCTCTGGGCAACAGCCAGGCGTGGTGGGGCCTTCGGGAACACAAGCCGGGATCCCCCTATAACCCAGCTCTCTTCTGCCCCATCCCATCCCCCTCCCTCCCTGGCGGTCCCTAGGCGATCGCATACCGTTCCCCAGCACACGAGCCCACCCTGCCAGCCTCTGCCACCCCAGCGACCAGGATGCCTTCCCCTCCGACTGGGCTTTCCTTCTTTCACTGCCTCCCTCATCGCGCCTGCCCAGCGGCGGAGTCTCGCTCCTCAGGAGCCCGTTGCTCGGCGCGGGTTCTGCTAGGCAAGAATTGCGCCCACAGGCAAGCAGCCTCTCCTGCTCTTTACACAGCCACAAACCCCAGGGAGCACCCAGACCCGGCTGCCCCAGACCAGCACCTCCGCCCAAACCCACCAGAGCCAGCTGCACCCGCTGCAGCTTCTGTGACACAGAACACGGTGAGCACCGCTAGTGGGCTCACCAACCATTTAAAGGGGCGCTGCCCTCCGCCCCACACAACCCCGTCACAGCCCTCTGTGCCGCCCAGCTTGCCCTGCCCGCTGCTCTTGCTGAAGATTTCCCTCCTCGGCTCGCCCTCTGGCTGTGACGCAAGCTGTTGGGACGACTGTCGCTGGGCCGCATGGTCCCACCGTTACCGGGCAGCGCGGCTAACACAAGGCAGGAGTAGACAAGGAACCGGAGAGCCCCCAGCTTGAGACCGAACCTCGGGGCCACCTTCCCCCAAGCAGTCGCTGAGTGCGGGGAGCTGAAGTTAACCCCCGGCCCACCAAGGCGCAGGCAGATCTCCGCTCCCTGTCACAGCTGGGTCTGTCAGCCAGTAAAGCACCAGCCCGGGTGCCCGGCCCGGTTAATTTCCCTGGCCACGTTGCTGGGTTTCTTTGTAGCTGATTTGCACACACTGTCATGCAGTGGGCCATCAGGAAGATGCCAGCACCCTATGGGTTAATAGTTACATCCCACCCCATGGCAACCTGGAGTAATGACTTTTCTCCCTGACCAAGGGGGCTCCCCGGGGGGCCCATCTCCCACTGAGGCCATCAGCCTGCTGGGGAATGCCTCCCACGCTCAGGAGCTGGGACACTGCCAGAGCCAGGCCTGGGAGCCGTTGGGCAGGGTCAGGATCTGCCTGTGGAGGGACGGCACTTGGGTCACAGCTCAAGGCTTCCTCTTCACGCTGGCTCTTACCAGCAGCTCCTGCCCCCAGCTGCCCTTTGCCTCTACGCTGATGCCCCACTTCCTTGGTCTGATCTAGCCAGTGAAGGGCCGATCCCTGGATAACTCACCCTACTGCTTCCCCACCTCAGACCCACCTCCGCCCCTTGGGTGCTGGGCATCCCGTCCGCTGAGAACGGGAGAGTCAGGTACCGAGATGCCTTCGAGGCTCTGGTTTTGTGAGCAGCTGTGGGTCCCACCACCGTCCTCTGGAGCGTCCCTGGGTGATCTCAGGCAGAGCTGGGTGCCCCTGCATGACATGAGTTTGGTGGGTCTCAGCCCAGTGCTCAGCAGATGGGCGTCCCCACCACAAAACCCCCTGGGTCAATTGGCCTTTGCCCGGCTGCCGCAGGCCAAGGGGTGAGCGGTCATGGGGATAGAATTAGTGTCCCAAAGGGGGGGCGGGGAGGGTGTCACGGAGTCCCTGGGCGATGCTCTGGAACTGCTCCCCGTGAAGCCAGGCAGGACTCTGGGGCAGTCGCCTTTCTGTGAGCAGCCTGTCTTCAGGACACACAGCTCAAACGGCTTCCATCTTCCTGGGTCTGACCTCGGAGCATTCAGCCTCCTCTGCCCCTCCGTGCGCTTCCCACAGCGAGTCCGCTCAGGCGGGGCTCCTGGGGAAGCCAGAGGGTCTTGCCCCCCAACTCCGCAGTCAGACGGGACTCTCAGCCAGCCAGTAAAACAGAAGGTTTATTGGATGACAGGAACATGGTCTAAACCAGAGCTTGTAGGTGCAGAGAACAGGACCCCTCAGCTGGGTCCATTTTGGGGGGCAGTGAGCCAGACAACCATGTCTGCACTTCACTCCATGTCCCAGCCAGCCCCAAACAGAAACTCTCTCCAGCCCCTCCTCCTCTGGGCTTTGTCCCTTTCCTGGGCCAGAAGGGCACCTGATTCCTTTGTTCTCCAACCCTTTAGCTCTCACCTTGCAGGGGGGAAGGGCCCAGGCCATCGGTGGCCAGGAAACAGGGTGTTGGCCATTCTCTGTGTCCAGACCCCTGCACACACCGGCCCTCTAGGGCTCTGCAACAATCATACGCCCTTATCCCACCACCAAGATACTTAAGAACTGCATAGGGGAAACTAAGGCACCCCCACACTATTCAGAGGAAACATTAAGAACAGTCCCACTTCGTCACAGAGGGTCATTCCACATTTCCGGCGCCCCCTACACAATCTCTCAGGGCCACCTGCCTGGAAGAACAGAGCCATTCAAATAGCCCCATCCTGGCTGGCTCCGATTGCTGCCCAGATGCCAACGGTCCCAGAAAGCAGAACCCCTCCCCCTCAGCCCCCCAGGGACTCAGCCCCATCACCGCCCTGTCATGCACCTGAAGCAACAGCCTGCAATTCCGGCAGAACAGGCCCGGGGACGGGTCACGGCCCCGCTCGGTCATACGCAGCCAATGCAGGGATCCCGAGAGAACTCAGGGCAGTGCCCAGACCCAGCCCGGCCTTGGGTGCCCCCCACCCCTCTGCTCTTTGCTGCCCAGGACGGCCCACGCGGCAGTCACAAAGGGTTTATCCAGTGGCTGTCGGGTTTGGCTATTGACAGGGGCTGTAATGTTTGGGGCAGCTTGGCGGCTGACAGCAAACGGGACCGTAGCCTCAGGATGCCTTGGGCCTCCTCCGCTCCACGGGACACCCAAAGAGCCATGAGACGGCAATGGGCCCACTTCCACTTGCTGCTCTTCCTGTCTGGGGGCAGGCGGGGAGGGGAAGCGGAGTGTAAACAGCAGCAAGCCCCAGGGAGGAAGGACCCCAGCGTTCCCCCTGGGAGGGCAGCCCGCCAGCCAGGAGGAGCAAGAGCAGGTGGGCACAGGTGGCAGGAGAAGCCACAAAAGGGCCCGGCTGGGGGCAGCTCACAGCGCTGCTGCTACGGGTCCCAGTGCTGTGGGCCGTGCTCCCCGCTGTACGTTAATTCGTTGCATGGGTGGGCAGCCAGAGCACGTGACAGCCTGGGGATCCTCCTGCCTGGGCGGAGGGGGAACAAAAACCAGCCACGGCTCCGGAAAGGGGAGTGTCGGCTCCCAAGCAGAAGATCAACCAAGCCCTGCTACAACCTCGATCTCCGAGAGTCACCAGCACAGTCACGCCCCCATGCCAGGGCATCCCTGCCCCCGCCCACCCTCTCTCTGTATGCTAATCCTCTCCATGCTTCCAACGTAAGATCCCCCTTGGACAAGCCCCCTCTGTGCCTCATTTTCCCTGTCACGGCAGGGAGACAATGATCCTGCTCCCACTCGAAGGATGTTTAATTAATTAGAGGGGCCTCATCAGGTAAATGACGGAGGGGCTTGATTCTGGCAGCAATGTCATCGCTGATTCACCCCAGAGTCAAGAGATCAGAGTAGAAACAAGCGAAGGCCCCAACCTCTGTCCCTGAGAACGCCACCAGCTACGTGCAATGAACGGGCCAGAGCCTCAGCTGGCATCAATCAGCTCAGTGCCACACGGGCCCCATCCCCCCGGGACGTCCGCCACAGAGCGGGGCTGATTCCCGCCGGCTGAGCATCTGCTCCCCTGCCATCAGCCTGCCTCCTCTCCAGGGCAGCTGCATGGCTCGCTCCCTGCAGCTCCCGCTGCTTGAGTGCCCCAGTCCGCTCCTAGCGCCCGGCGGTACCGGGCCCAATCCGGCCCTGCCCCGTTATTCACCCCCTGTGCAAAGCCGCTGTCAAGCAGAGCCCTGCCCCTCCAGACTTAGCACCGGTGTCACCCGAGTTGCCAGGCAGCGGCGGGAGATTGTCGCTGGGGCATGCGTCAATCCAAACGCTTCACTGGTTCAATGGGGGAAACGCGCCTGTTAACTGGGACGAGATCAGCTGGGCCATAGCTCACACACCCCGAGGCCTAAAGTTAGCGCCTGATCCTGACAATACTTGGGCTTGGGAGTCACTTAAGAAGAGCCAGATTGGATGAGAGCCAAGGTCCCTCTCACCTGGCTCAATGACTGGTCCCAGATGCTGCACAGAAAGGTGCAAGAACCCCGCACCAGAAGATGTGGGATAATCTGCCCCTCACATTAGGCCTGTCCTGATCTCTAATGGTTGGAGGTCGGCTCAAGCCCTGAAGCAGAAGGTTTAATATCCTGCCACAATCTACGTTGGCGTTAGTTATTATAAAAGTGTCCATATAAAGGTCCAATCCCTTTTGAAAGCTTGCAAAGCATATGGCCTTAACAGCTTCCTGTGGCGGAGAGTTCCACCGGCTAATTCCACGCCGTGTGTAAAACTGTTGCCTTTTATCGGTTTTCAATTCCCTGCCTTTTAATTTCATTGCATGTCCCTGGTTCCTGTGTTATGAGACAAGGGGAACAGAAGTCGTCCCCCCCCCCGCCTTTCTCAGTCACTATTGGATCGGGATTCTCCTTTCTAAGGCAACAGTCCTGGGCTTTTCAATCACTCTTCACACCCAAGTTTTTCCAGGCCGGGATCATTCTTTTCGCCATCCCCTGAGCCCCTCTCATTCTGCAGAAGCCAGTGCTGCCCACACGACCCAGGTGAGACTACAGCCTCGATTTATTCGGCATTAGAATATTCTCCATATGAGTCACCAGGCCAGTCCCTATGCAGCCTAGCAATGGGCCCTCCCGTGGAGTTCAAATGAATAACAACAATAACTATTAATAATCTACGCTCTCCATTGTAGTCTGCAGTGGGGTTGGAGCCATGTCGGTCCCAGGACCTTAGAGAGAGAGAATAAAAAATATCGCCCCACCCATCTCGCCTCTCTAATAAACTCTCCGACAGTGTCCATTTAACAGCTGGGCAGTGCTTTTAAATCCTGGCATGGCACTATCGAGAAGTGATTTTTTATTATTATTAATTTACAAACATGCAAATGGCCAGCCCAGGACAGAGCAATGGTCCAGCTAGTCCAGGATCCTGTCTCTCACAGCGGCCGGTGCCAGGTGCTTCAGAGGGAATGAAAGGAACAGGGCAATTATTGAGTGATCCATCCCCTGTCATGCAGTTCCAGCTTCAGGCAGTCAGAGGTTTAGGGACACCCAGAGCATGGGGTTGTATCCCTGACCATCTTCTCTCATAGCCATTGATGGGCCTATACTCCATGAACTTATCTCATTCTTTTTCGAACCCAGTTATAGCCTTGGCCTTCACAACATCCCCTGGCAGTGAGTTCCACAGATTGACAGTGCATTGTGTGAAATACTTCCTTATGTTTGTTTTAAACCTGCTGCCCATTAATTTCATGGCATGACTCCTGGTGCTTGTGTTACGTGAAGAGGTGAATAACCCTGCCCCAGTCACGTTCTCCGCACCCGTCACGATTGTATAGACCTCCGTCACGTCCCCCCTTCGTCGTCTCTTTTCTAGGGTGAACCGTCCCAATCTCTCCTCCTAAAGAAGCTGTCACAGGGTTCTGGCCCTTAAAGTGGAGAACTCTCCCCCCCCCCACACACACAACCTCCCAGCTGAGACTGATCAGCTGGGGATCAGGTGAGTATAAAAGCCAGCCAGGGGGCCAGGTGTGGGGGGAGTTGCCAGGAGCAGGGGGTTTTTGTGAGGAGAAGGCTGGGAAGCAGGTGAGAACAGACTAACAGTCTCAGGCAAGTGGCTGGTAAAGTGGGAACCTGTGGGGAACGGATGGGCCCCTGCAGACACCCTGGCTTAGCTGGCGAAGGGATGATCATGCTGAACTGGTTACAAGTTGGAAGAAATAAAGCTGAAGCCCTGAAAAAAAGGGGCCTGAAACAGATGTTGTACCATATGATTGGAGAATTGCTAACATAGTTCCTATTTTTAAGAAAGGGAAAAAAAGTGATCCAAGTAATTATAGGCCTGTTAGTTTGACATCTGTAGTATGCAAGGTCTTGGAAAAAATTTTGAAGGAGAAGGTAGTTAAGGACATTGAAGTCAATGGTAAATGGGACAAAATACAACATGGTTTTACAAAAGGTAGATCGTGCCAAACCAACCTGATTTCCTTCTTTGAGAGAGTAACAGATTTTTTAGATAAAGGAAACGCAGTGGATCTAATTTATTTAGATTTTAGTAAGGCGTTTGATACTGTGCCACATGGGGAATTATTAGTTAAATTGGATAAGATGGGCATCAATAGGAAAATTGAAAGGTGGATAGGGAATTGGTTAAAGGGGAGACTACAACGGGTCCTACTGAAAGGTGAACTGTCAAGTTGGAGGGAGGTTACCAGTGGAGTTCCTCAAGGATCAGTTTTGGGACCAATCTTATTTAATCTTTTTATTACTGACCTGGGCACAAAAAGTGGGAGTGTGCTAATAAAGTTTGCAGATGATACAAAGCTGGGAGGTATTGCTAATTTAGAGAAGGACAGGGATACCCTACAGGAGGATCTGGATGACCTTGTAAACTGGAGTAATAGGAATAGGATGAAATTTAATAGTGAGAAGTGTAAGGTCATGCATTTAGGGATTAATAACAAGAATTTTAGTTATAAGCTAGGGACGCATCAACTAGAAGTAACGGAGGAGGAAAAGGACCTTGGAGTATTGGTTGATCATAGGTTGACTATGAGCTGCCAATGTGATATGGCTGTGAAAAAAGCTAATGTCGTCTTGGGATGCATCAGGAGAGGTATTTCCAGTAGGGATAAGGAGGTTTTAGTACCGTTATATAAGGCACTGGTGAGACCTCACCTGGAATACTGTGTGCAGTTCTGGTCTCCCATGTTTAAGAAGGATGAATTCAAACTGGAACAGGTACAGAGAAGGGCTACTAGGATGATCCGAGGAATGGAAAACTTGTCTTATGAAAGGAGACTCAGGGAGCTTGGCTTGTTTAGCCTAACTAAAAGAAGGTTGAGGGGAGATATGATTGCTCTCTATAAATATATCAGAGGGATAAATACCAGAGAGGGAGAGGAATTATTTAAACTCAATACCAATGTGGACACAAGAACAAATGGATATAAACTGGCCACTAGGAAATTTAGATTAGAAATTAGACGAAGGTTTCTAACCATCAGAGGAGTGAAGTTTTGGAATAGCCTTCCGAGGGAAGTAGTGGGGGCAAAAGATCTATCTTGCTTTAAGATTAAACTCGATAAGTTTATGGAGGAGATGGTATGATGGGATAACATGGTTTTGGTAATTAAATATTCATGGTAAATAGGCCCAATGGCCTGTGATGGGTTTTTAGATGGGGTAAGATCCAAGTTACCCGGGAAAGAATTTTCTGTAGTATCTGGCTGATGAATCTTGCCCATATGCTCAGGGTTTAGCTGATCGCCATATTTGGGGTCGGGAAGGAATTTTCCTCCAGGGCAGATTGGAAGGCCCTGGAGGTTTTTCGCCTTCCTCTGTAGCATGGGGCACGGGTCACTTGCTGGAGGATTCTCTGCTCCTTGAGGTCTTCAAACTACAATTTGAGGACTTCAATAGCACAGATATAGGTGTGAGGTCTTTTTTAGGAGTGGTGGGTGAAATTCTGTGGCCTGCATTGTGCAGGAGGTCAGACTAGATGATCATAATGGTCCCTTCTGACCTAAATATCTATGAATCTATGAATCTATGAAGATGTGGGTGTGACCAGACACTGGGGCTGTAATTTCCAGCTCAGACAGATGTACCCAGGCTAGCTCTGATGGAGCTAGTGCACTAAAAACAACTGCGTAGCCATGGCAGGACGGGCTGTCTGCCCGAACACACGCCGAGGGTTTCAGCTGGGATCCGACTCGGGGCCGCTAGCTCGTCCTGCTAGCCCCAGCAGAGCTAGCGTGGGTATGTCTCCTGGAGCTGGTACTTACCCTTCCCTGGCCGGGGGAGCAGGACATAAAAGCAGCAGGAACAGCGTGCTGTAAACGTCACGTCAGTTACACAGGGTTTTCCTGCTGATGTTTAAAATTAATCCCCACTAGTAGCCCTGATAATTATTGCCGATTACTACTGACTTCCAGGTTTTACAGAGCAGAAGCCGCCCTGGATTGCGGGGTGAGTTGGAAGCGTGCAGAAATCCCATCGCTGGGCCCCTGGATCCACTCGCCCCAGGGCGGTTACACACCCAGGCTAAAAAAATAAAAACAGGGAAGGAGTGAGTCATGCCTTAGGTGGGTCTGTTCCAGCGGGGCCAAGGGCCTGCAGGAGTGCCTAATACCGCAGCGAGCGGCCTGTGATCAAGGCGCAACCCAGCTAACCTCCACATGAGCTGACCCCCCCCCCCCGCCTTTCACTCACAGCAGAGTGACTCCAGAGTGACTCCATTGCACTCAGTGTTTACACACCGGCATAAGAGACAGGAGAAACAGACCCAGGAAGTAGGAGCAGCTGAAGCTAGGAGCCTACGGTCAACCGACTGCCACTCCTAACGCCTGTATCCGGCTCTAGGGGCAATGGGTGCCCTCCCTGGGAATGCCTTGGATGAGAGGAGAGCTCACCAGGGGCACGTGCAGGAGATGGGAGACTGGGAACAAGTGCTGGGAACAGAGGAGGACATGAGTACAGGGGTGGTTGGCCTGGCCCCTTCCCCATGTGGCTGATGCTGCACCTGGGAGCAGGGAAACTTCTCTCATGGGGAAAGGAGCTGGAGCTTCCTCCAGACCAGAGGCGCCCCACCCTTCTCCCAGGCCTCTTATTCACCGGTGTGGGCTAAGTAATTCTCATTTAGCTATCCAGGGGAGCAGGAGAGCCCAGTGTTGGCTGCCAGGGGGCTGCGGGTCGGGAGCGAGGGGCACAGGCAGAGCTAGGGGTGATGATGGGAGCCCAGGGCTGGGCTAGCGGGGGGCTGTGGGTCGGGAGCGAGGGGCACAGGCAGAGCTGTGGGGGGAGCCCAGGGCTGGGCTAGCGGGGGGCTGTGGGTCGGGAGCGAGGGGCGCTGGCAGAGCTAGGGGTGATGATGGGAGCCCAGGGCTGGGCTAGCGGGGGGCTGTGGGTCGGGAGCGAGGGGCACCGGCAGAGCTAGGGGTGATGATGGGAGCCCAGGGCTGGGCTAGCAGGGGGCTGTGGGTCGGGAGCGAGGGGCACAGGCAGAGCTAGGGGTGATGATGGGAGCCCAGGGCTGGGCTAGCGGGGGGCTGTGGGTCGGGAGCGAGGGGCACAGGCAGAGCTGTGGGGGGAGCCCAGGGCTGGGCTAGCGGGGGGCTGTGGGTCGGGAGCGAGGGGCGCTGGCAGAGCTAGGGGTGATGATGGGAGCCCAGGGCTGGGCTAGCGGGGGGCTGTGGGTCGGGAGCGAGGGGCACCGGCAGAGCTAGGGGTGATGATGGGAGCCCAGGGCTGGGCTAGCAGGGGGCTGTGGGTCGGGAGCGAGGGGCACAGGCAGAGCTAGGGGTGATGATGGGAGCCCAGGGCTGGGCTAGCGGGGGGCTGTGGGTCGGGAGCGAGGGGCGCTGGCAGAGCTAGGGGTGATGATGGGAGCCCAGGGCTGGGCTAGCGGGGGGCTGTGGGTCGGGAGCGAGGGGCACCGGCAGAGCTAGGGGTGATGATGGGAGCCCAGGGCTGGGCTAGCAGGGGGCTGTGGGTCGGGAGCGAGGGGCACAGGCAGAGCTAGGGGTGATGATGGGAGCCCAGGGCTGGGCTAGCAGGGGGCTGTGGGTCGGGAGCGAGGGGCGCTGGCAGAGCTAGGGGTGATGATGGGAGCCCAGGGCTGGGCTAGCGGGGGGCTGTGGGTCGGGAGCGAGGGGCACAGGCAGAGCTAGGGGTGATGATGGGAGCCCAGGGCTGGGCTAGCGGGGGGCTGTGGGTCGGGAGCGAGGGGCACCGGCAGAGCTAGGGGTGATGATGGGAGCCCAGGGCTGGGCTAGCGGGGGGCTGTGGGTCGGGAGCGAGGGGCACAGGCAGAGCTGTGGGGGGAGCCCAGGGCTGGGCTAGCGGGGGGCTGTGGGTCGGGAGCGAGGGGCGCTGGCAGAGCTAGGGGTGATGATGGGAGCCCAGGGCTGGGCTAGCGGGGGGCTGTGGGTCGGGAGCGAGGGGCACCGGCAGAGCTAGGGGTGATGATGGGAGCCCAGGGCTGGGCTAGCGGGGGGCTGTGGGTCGGGAGCGAGGGGCACCGGCAGAGCTAGGGGTGATGATGGGAGCCCAGGGCTGGGCTAGCAGGGGGCTGTGGGTCGGGAGCGAGGGGCACAGGCAGAGCTAGGGGTGATGATGGGAGCCCAGGGCTGGGCTAGCGGGGGGCTGTGGGTCGGGAGCGAGGGGCACCGGCAGAGCTAGGGGTGATGATGGGAGCCCAGGGCTGGGCTAGCGGGGGGCTGTGGGTCGGGAGCGAGGGGCACCGGCAGAGCTAGGGGTGATGATGGGAGCCCAGGGCTGGGCTAGCGGGGGGCTGTGGGTCGGGAGCGAGGGGCACCGGCAGAGCTAGGGGTGATGATGGGAGCCCAGGGCTGGGCTAGCGGGGGGCTGTGGGTCGGGAGCGAGGGGCGCCGGCAGAGCTAGGGGTGATGATGGGAGCCCAGGGCTGGGCTAGCGGGGGGCTGTGGGTCGGGAGCGAGGGGCACCGGCAGAGCTAGGGGTGATGATGGGAGCCCAGGGCTGGGCTAGCAGGGGGCTGTGGGTCGGGAGCGAGGGGCACAGGCAGAGCTAGGGGTGATGATGGGAGCCCAGGGCTGGGCTAGCGGGGGGCTGTGGGTCGGGAGCGAGGGGCACAGGCAGAGCTAGGGGTGATGATGGGAGCCCAGGGCTGGGCTAGCGGGGGGCTGTGGGTCGGGAGCGAGGGGCGCTGGCAGAGCTAGGGGTGATGATGGGAGCCCAGGGCTGGGCTAGCGGGGGGCTGTGGGTCGGGAGCGAGGGGCGCTGGCAGAGCTAGGGGTGATGATGGGAGCCCAGGGCTGGGCTAGCAGGGGGCTGTGGGTCGGGAGCGAGGGGCGCTGGCAGAGCTAGGGGTGATGATGGGAGCCCAGGGCTGGGCTAGCAGGGGGCTGTGGGTCGGGAGCGAGGGGCACAGGCAGAGCTAGGGGTGATGATGGGAGCCCAGGGCTGGGCTAGCGGGGGGCTGTGGGTCGGGAGCGAGGGGCACAGGCAGAGCTGTGGGGGGAGCCCAGGGCTGGGCTAGCAGGGGGCTGTGGGTCGGGAGCGAGGGGCGCTGGCAGAGCTAGGGGTGATGATGGGAGCCCAGGGCTGGGCTAGCGGGGGGCTGTGGGTCGGGAGCGAGGGGCACCGGCAGAGCTAGGGGTGATGATGGGAGCCCAGGGCTGGGCTAGCGGGGGGCTGTGGGTCGGGAGCGAGGGGCACCGGCAGAGCTAGGGGTGATGATGGGAGCCCAGGGCTGGGCTAGCAGGGGGCTGTGGGTCGGGAGCGAGGGGCACAGGCAGAGCTAGGGGTGATGATGGGAGCCCAGGGCTGGGCTAGCGGGGGGCTGTGGGTCGGGAGCGAGGGGCACAGGCAGAGCTAGGGGTGATGATGGGAGCCCAGGGCTGGGCTAGCGGGGGGCTGTGGGTCGGGAGCGAGGGGCACAGGCAGAGCTAGGGGTGATGATGGGAGCCCAGGGCTGGGCTAGCGGGGGGCTGTGGGTCGGGAGCGAGGGGCACAGGCAGAGCTAGGGGTGATGATGGGAGCCCAGGGCTGGGCTAGCGGGGGGCTGTGGGTCGGGAGCGAGGGGCACAGGCAGAGCTAGGGGTGATGATGGGAGCCCAGGGCTGGGCTAGCGGGGGGCTGCGGGTCGGGAGCGAGGGGCGCTGGCAGAGCTAGGGGTGATGATGGGAGCCCAGGGCTGGGCTAGCGGGGGGCTGTGGGTCGGGAGCGAGGGGCACCGGCAGAGCTGTATGGGGGGGCTTGCCCAGCACTTGCCTGCTCTCTGCCAGGCCGTTACATCTCACGAGCCCTAGGTCCCCCCGGCAGCACAAACGGATCCGAGCCCCTGGTGCCCACGGCCAGGGCTTTCTGGGCCCTCCCTGCTCGGCTCCCGCTGCCTGAGCCTCTGTGTCCAGGAGCCCGACCCCACCCAAAGCGAAGCACCCAGGGGCCCTGCCAGGAAGGACACCCAGCCCTTGAGTCACAGCCCCGGCCCAGGCGGGGTCTTACCCGGGCCCCGGTTCCAGCACATGGCCCGCGGGGAGCTTCCCCCACCCGAGGCACTGTCCCACCCAGCAGCGGCCCCGGGACTCCCGGGTCGCCCCCGCGGCAGGCTCCGCAGCCGCGAAAGGGAGCGAGGCGGAGCCGATCCCGAGGCCCGTGCGCCGGGGCGGATCCGGAGCGGATCCGGAGCAGGACTTGGCGAGCCCCCGTCCCGGGCGAGCCGAGCGCAGGAGGCTCCAGGCTCCCGGCTGCGCCCTGCCTCGGCCAGCGGCTGCCTCCGGACCAGCCCCCGGCTCGCCGCAAGGGGCCGGACAAGTTTCCAGCCCTCGGCCCCTGGGGCACAGCGGGGACGCGCCAGGTCCTTACCTGGGGTCGGGGCCTCTCCGGCTGGCCTCTCTCCGCCGCCTTCCCAGCAGCGAGTTTGTTTGTCGGCTGGGCCCCGCCCTGGGCGTTCAGCCGCTCTGGGCCCCGGGTGCAACCCGAGAAGGGAGGGTCCTGGCAGGCAGCTCCTCCCCCAGCCGGCCAGGAGCCCGCCGCTCTCCGGGGGGGGCGAGTGCCCAGCCCGGAGCGGGGCAGCCGGCATTGCACCTCTTCCTTCGCCCAGGGCAGCTAGGGGTCCCCCGGCAGGGCAGCAGGGCTCCGGACAAGACCCTGGCAGAAGGTGTGTCAGGGAGCCCCGGGCGATGCTCTGGAACTGCTCCCTACGAAGCCAGGCAGGACTCTGGGAAGTCTCCTCTCGGGGAGCAGCCTGTCTGCAGGACACACAGCTCCCCCGGCTTCCCCCTTCCTGGCTCTGACCTCGGAGCCTTCAGCCTCCTCTGCCCCTCCGTGCGCTTCCCACAGCCAGTCTGCCCAGGCGGGGTCCTGGGGGGCCAGAGGGTCCTGCCCCCGACTCCGCAGTCAGACGGGACTCAGCTAAACAGTAAAACAGAAGGTTTATTAGACGACAGGAACATGGTCTAACACAGAGCTTGTAGGTGCAAAGAACCGGACCCCTCAGCCGGGTCCATTTTGGGGGGCAGTGAGCCAGACAACCACGTCTGCCCTTCACTCCATGTCCCAGCCAGCCCCCAACTGAAACTCCCTCCAGCCCCTCCTCCCCTGGGCTTTGTCCCTTTCCCGGGCCAGGAGGGCACCTGATTCCTTTGTTCTCCCACCCTTTAGCTCTCGCCTTGCAGGGGGAAGGGCCCAGGCCACCAGTTGCCAGGAAACAGGGTGTCGGCCATTCTCTGTGTCCAGACCCCTGCACACACCTGCCCTCTAGGGCTCTGCAAGGATCATACACCCTTATCCCACCCCCTAGATACTTAAGAACTGCCTAGGGGAAACTGAGGCACCCCCACACTATTCAGAGGAAACATTAAGAACAGTCCCACTTTGTCACAAGGTGTCCTTGGGAGGTGGCGCTGTCTGGTGAATGCCGTATGGAGCCTCGGCTGCACGAGCCCCACGCTTCCCCAGCCCCACGCAGTCCAACCCGCCCTTTGCCCCCAGAGAAGGTAGTGCCCTGAATCGCCCTGGGTCGGTCTGACATCCGGAGCCAGGGTTGGATCCCTGCTGCATAACGGGCCCCTCCAGGGGGTGACGGGAGAAAACCCCAGCAGGGCCGAGCATGGGGGGGGCTCCAAAGCAGTCAGGGTCTGCTGCTCGAGAGGGGGCCGGCTGGGGTTGGAGGGGGGGCGGATGCTCTTCAGGACGCCTCCCCCCACCTGCACCGTCATGAGGATTCCCTGCCTTAGCTTGTGTGGCCTCTGTTACTGTAACCCACCTGCCCTCTGCCCCCAGGACTGGGCCACAAGCAGAGGCCGATGAGCCAGCGGAGGTGGGTCTCTGCGCCCCAGCAGCCAGGCTCATGCCATGCCATCCAGAGGCAGCAGGTTCAGTCCCTGCTGCTGACACCTTGGCCGGGGGCATAGCGTTGGGTTAGCAGGGCTCATTCCCACTCCATGGTAGGGCACCACCTTTGCCCCAAGGTGACAGGGAGGCCAGTGGCCCTCAAGATCAGTGTGTTTTGGGGGTTCCCCCCATGACAGGAGTAAACCTACCTCCCCCCTGTTCCTTCAGAACAATCAGGTGACATTCTGCCAGGGGACCCTGGCGAGGATTTGACACCTACCTGGGTTTCTCCGCCCACAGGATCTGGCCCTTCCTTGCTGCCCAGACAGAGGCCTGTTCTAACCCTGACGGTGCTGGTGATTGTTTTTTCCTCCTGCTGTGCCCTCCAGCTCAGGGCCGAGTGTGCAGGGGCAGAGGATGGATCTGTGGATGTTGCTCAGGTGTCTGGAGCGGACGATGCCAGAGCACGGGGCATAAGAAGGCAAAGAATCACTTTGGGCTCGCCTTCCTCTAGGGGCCCAGGCTGGCCTGGAAACTAGGTGGGGCTCAGGGGACCCTCGGAGCTGAAGCTTTGGAGGAGGCAATTTCTCTGGGGTCTGGGCGGCGGCACAGATTTACAGCCCGATCTGACTGGAGACGCCCTGCCCCTCTTTTAGGCAGGGTCAGCTGAAGAGCGCCAGCAAAGTGACACCGGCTGCTGCGGAATCAGCTGGCCCAGCCCAACGGAGCCAGGTCGGTCAGAGCTGGGACGGACAGCAGGGTGAAACGGAAACGGTGTGTGCGCGAAAAGCATCACCCACTCGTGGTTTGGCTCGTGGGATAAGAAACCTACTACTGCTGCTATCGGGTAGGACAGTCCCTTCCACTCAAGTGCCAGATGCCAGTGGTTTTCATAGATTCCAAGGGCAGAAGGGACCATCAGATCACAGAATCATAGACCATTGGAAGGGACCTCAGGAGGTCATCTAGTCCAACCCCCTGCTCAAAGCAGGACCGATCCCCAGTTTTTGCCCCAGATCCCTAAATGGCCCCCTCGAGGATTGACCTCACAACCCTGGGTTTAGCAGGCCAATGCTCAAACCGCTGAGCTATCCCTCCCACCCCAGATCATCTGGTCTGACTCCTGTTTATCACAGGCTGTTACATTTCACCCCGTTAGCCCTGTGCAGAGCCCAGTAACTCCTGTGTGGCTAAAGCAGGGATCTCCAACTCAAATCACCACGAGGGCCACATGAGGACTAGTGCAGTGGCCCGAGGGTCGCATCACTGACACCTTTTCATACAAAGATACAAAAGCCCCTGCATCTGCCCCTGGCCCCGCCCACACTCTACCCCTTCCGTGAGGCCCCGCCCCTGCCCTGCTGCTTCTTAAACTAGTTTTAAACACACACCGACACACCGTTTAAAAGCAGGATTTCACAAACTTACTTTCCACCACCTGATAAAGACAGGCTGGTACCTGTTTCTTCTGTTTTCCTGCCACTATTGTTGCAGACTTGGGCTAAATGAGTAAGACACATTTTAGTTAGCAACCCCTTAACTGCTTCCTTGACTATGTTTACACAAATACAAATAGGGAATGTTTAAAGACAGGGTTTTTCAAACCAGTATTAAACCCAGGCCGAGTTAAAATGGAAATTTACTTTGCCGTGGTGAATTACAGCTTGAAGTTGCTGTTTTGAAATGCCTTAAGTCTACATTTCCCAATTTCAGACGTTTGTTTTATTGAACTTGGGGTCCTGGAAAGGCATGACATACCACCGGGCAACCTTAAGTCTGTGCTAACAAAGTTCTTTGTCAGGGAATTTCCTCGTCTTTTGAACAGAAAGAGAAACCTTGTGGTAGGAGTTAGTGGTCATTTAAGCAGTTATAATTATCCTGTGTCTTGACATATGTCGTGACACAAAAAGAATCTGCTTAGCCACTACTGTATTTGGAAAACTCTGCAAGATCTGGAAGGATAAAGATTGGTAGATTACAATGGAAATCAGCCTATATGAGACAACGGTCGGGCCGCTACTGCTGTATGGGTTGGAGTGTGGCGGAGCAGCTGGGGCGAGAAATGACCCTGTTGCGAAAGATTCAAGAAAGACAACTGCAGTGGTTTGGGCATGCGCTCAGGATGGACCCAGAAAGGGTACCTTACCTGGCGATACGTACCAGAGTGCAAGGAACTAGAGGAAGGCCAAGGACGTGTTGGAGAATGACACAGAACAAAACGGTTTAAAGATGAATGATGCTGGTACAAGACAGGAGGCGATGGAAAGACCTCAGTCCACCCCCTTGTAGCTGCTGGGAGCCGAAGATGACTTATCGCATAGGTGTGCAGTTCACGTGCTTCAATGGGCAGGTGGTGATAATACCTAGCTCAGCAGATCTCAAGGAAGGAAGCATGATTATCCCCCTTGTACAGATGGGGAACCTTTTGGAATGGAGATGCCATCACTTGGCCAAGGTTAGCCGGCCTGCTGGCAGCAAACTAAGGGATAGAGCCCAAGGTTTCCGAGTTTCAGGCTATTGGTCTTTCCGCTAGGCCACATGGTTGCTATGTGATGCTGAAGTGCCCCCTCCCGCCCGCCCTGGTGATGTGTCGGGATAATGGTCGTGCTGGGAAACGGTCGCACTAGTTGCTAACAGGGCTGGTGAGAGAAATCTCAGGCATGGGCCGTGTCCCAGGAAATTGCCCGTTTTCTGACGTGGTGATCACACAGCAACTTCACGCAGGTGAGAGGAGACTGGTGCATCTCTCTCCTCCCCCACTTCCTGGCCACTAGTTTTAGCTCCTGTCAAGGTTCCTCCCCCACTCTGAACTCTAGGGTACAGATGTGGGGACCTGCATGAAAAACCTCCTAAGCTTATCTTTACCAGCTTAGGTCAAAACTTCCCCAAGGTACAAAATATTACACCCGTTATCCTTGGACTGGCCGCTACCACCACCAAACGAATACTGGTTACTGGGGAAGAGCTGTTTGGACGCGTCCTTCCCCCCAAAATACTTCCCAAAACCTTGCACCCCACTTCCTGGACAAGGTTTGGTAAAAAGCCTCACCAATTTGCCTAGGTGACTACAGACCCAGACCCTTGGATCTTAAGAACAATGAACAATCCTCCCAACACTTGCACCCCCCCTTTCCTGGGAAATGTTGGATAAAAAGCCTCACCAATTTGCATAGGTGACCACAGACCCAAACCCTTGGATCTGAGAACAATGAAAAAGCATTCAGTGTTTTACAAGAAGACTTTTAATAAAAAATAGAAGTAAATAGAAATAAAGAAATCCCCCCTGTAAAATCAGGATGGTCGATATCTTACAGGGTAATTAGATTAAAAAACATAGAGAACCCCTCTAGGCAAAACCTTAAGTTACAAAAAAGATACACAGACAGAAATAGTTATTCTATTCAGCACAATTCTTTTCTCAGCCATTTAAAGAAATCATAATCTAAACACATACCTAGCTAGATTACTTACTAAAAGTTCTAAGACTCCATTCCTGGTCTATCCCGGGTCAAGACGACTACAGACAGACCCAGACCCTTTGTTTCTCTCCCTCCTCCCAGCTTTTGAAAGTATCTTGTCTCCTCATTGGTCATTTTGGTCAGGTGCTAGCGAGGTTACCTTTAGCTTCTTAACCCTTTACAGGTGAGAGGAGCTTTCCCCTGGCCAGGAGGGATTTCAAAGGGGTTTACCCTTCCCTTTATATTTATGACACGCCCCCCAAATCTCAGCTAGGGTGAAACACTGGCTGGGATTTCTTCCTGGAGCTCTAGGAAAAACAGAGTTAATAAGACATATGCATCTCTAAATATACTACCAAGTACATAAAGACTAACAATATTTTCCACATCTCAAGGACGATTTTAACCAGTTGATTCTGGGAAACTTTCACGGGAGAGTGCATCAGCCACTTTGTTAGAAGCTCCTGAGATGTGTTGGATGTCGAAATCAAAATCTTGGAGAGCTAAACTCCACCGAAGAAGTTTTTTGTTAGTTTCTTTGACGGTGTGAAGCCACTTTAGTGCAGCATGGTCGGTTTGCAGGTGGAAACGCCGTCCCCAAACATATGGGCGTAGGTTTTCCAGAGCGTAGACAATGGCGTAACATTCTTTTTCAGTGACTGACCAGTTGCTTTCCCTCTCAGACAGTTTTTTGCTGAGAAACACTACAGGGTGGAATTCTTGATCAGGTCCTTTCTGCATTAAAACTGCTCCCACACCACGCTCGGATGCATCTGTGGTTACTAGGAACGGTTTGTCAAAGTCTGGGGCCCTTAGTACAGGGTCAGACATGAGTGTCGCTTTAAGCTTGTTAAAGGCCTTCTGACACTTTCCGGTCCACTGAACAGCATTTGGCTGTTTCTTTTTGGTTAGGTCTGTCAGTGGGGCAGCGATTTGGCTGTAGTGCGGTACAAATCATCTGTAATAACCAGCCAAGCCTAAGAAGGATTGAACCTGTTTCTTTGACTTTGGGTCAGGCCACTTTTGGATAGCATCCACTTTGGCCTGTAGGGGGCTGATAGTTCCTTGACCCACCTGGTGTCCAAGGTAAGTCACTCTGTTTAGGCCTATTTGACACTTCTTAGCCTTAACAGTTAGTCCTGCCTCCCTTATGCTCTCAAGGACTTTTTGTAGATGTTCCAGGTGGTCTGCCCAGGAATCCGAAAATATGGCCACGTCGTCAAGGTAGGCGACTGCATATTCTCCTAATCCCGCTAGGAGACCATCTACAAGTCTTTGGAAAGTGGCGGGTGCATTTCGCAGCCCAAAAGGGAGCACATTAAATTCATACAGCCCGAGATGTGTGATGAAGGCTGACCTTTCCTTGGCAGATTCATCTAGCGGTACCTGCCAGTACCCCTTGGTTAAGTCCAAGGTAGAGATGAACTGGGCCCGTCCCAGTTTCTCTAATAGTTCATCTGTGCGTGGCATTGGATAGTTGTCTGGGCGAGTTACAGCATTTAGCTTACGGTAGTCCACGCAAAAACGTATTTCCCCATCTGGTTTGGGAACTAGAACCACTGGAGATGCCCGTGCACTGCCAGAGGGGCGGATTACTCCCATCTGTAACATATCCTGGATCTCCCGTTCTATAGCAGTTTTAGCTTGAGGAGACACCCGGTAAGGTTGGACCCTAATTGGGTGAGCATTACCTGTGTCAATGGAGTGGTATGCCCGTTCAGTCAGTCCTGGGGTGGCTGAGAACGTTGGCGCGTAGCTAGTGCACAGCTCCTGGATCTGCTGTCGCTGCATACGCCCAAGGGTCATGGAGAGGTTCACCTCTTCCACACCACCAGCACATTTCCCTTCGTAATAGACACCTTCAGGCCACTCAGCGTCATCTCCTCCCTGGGCTGTAAACTGACAAACCTTTAATTCTCTGGAATAAAAGGGCTTTAGAGAATTAATATGGTACACCTTAGGCTTTCGGTTGGAGGTGGGGAATGCTATGAGATAATTAACAGCTCCCAGGCGCTCCTGGACCGTGAATGGCCCTTCCCACGATGCTTCCATTTTATGGGCCTGGAGCGCCTTTAAGACCATGACCTGGTCTCCTACTTTGAAGGAACGCTCTCTGGCATGTTTATCATACCAGGCTTTTTGCTCTTTTTGAGCATCCTGTAAGTTCTCTAGCAAGGGCTAAAGAGGTTCGGAGGGTGTTTTGTAGGTTGGTTACAAAGTCCAGAATGTTAGTTCCTGGAGAAGGTGTAAATCCCTCCCATTGCTGCTTCACCAACTGCAATGGCCCCTTAACCTCACGGCCATATACAAGTTCAAATGGGGAAAACCCTAAACTGGGATGTGGTACAGCTCTGTAGGCAAAGAGCAACTGCTGCAATACTAGGTCCCAATCATTGGAGTGCTGATTTACGAATTTACGTATCATGGCCCCCAAAGTTCCATTAAACTTCTCCACCATGCCATTTGTTTGATGGTGGTAAGGAGTGGCAACCAAGTGATTTACCCCATGAGCTTCCCAAAGGTTTTTCCTAGTTCCTGCCAGGAAATTAGTCCCTGCATCTGTGAGGATGTCGGAGGGCCAACCTACCCTGGCAAAAATGTCTGCTAGTGCCTGACACACACTTTTAGCCCTGGTGTTGCTTAGAGCTACTGCTTCCGGCCATCGGGTGGCAAAATCCATGAAAGTCAGTATGTACTGCTTTCCTCTGGGTGTCTTTTTCGGAAAAGGACCCAGAATATCCACAGCTACTCGCTGAAATGGAACTTCAATGATGGGGAGTGGCTGGAGAGGGGCTTTGACCTGGTCTTGGGGTTTTCCCACTCTTTGGCACACCTCACAAGACTGGACATAGGTAGAAACATCCTTGCCCATTCCCTCCCAGTGGAATGACCCCCCCAAATGGTCTTTGGTCCTGTTCATCCCAGCATGGCCACTAGGGTGATCATGGGCTAAGCTCAAGAGCTTGGCCCGGTATTTAGTTGGAACTACCAACTGTCTCTGAGGATGCCAGTCTTCCTGGTGTCCACCAGAAAGAGTTTCCTTGTATAAAAGTCCTCTTTCTACAACAAACCTGGATCGATTAGAAGAGCTGAGAGGCGGTGGGTTGCTCCGTGCCGCCGTCCAAGCTCTCTGGAGGCTTTCATCTGCTTCCTGTTCGGTCTGGAACTGTTCCCTTGATGCTGGGGACATCAGTTCCTCATTGGATTGTGGACCTAGGCTTGGTCCCTCTGGAAGCGATATAGGGGATGGAGCTGTTTCTGTTGACTGTGAACCGCTCTCCGCTGGTGCACTATGTTGGGATTCAGGCTCCGGCTGAGCCTCTTGTGTAGGGTTATCGGTTGCTGCCAGTTCAGGTTCAGTGGGGCCCTCTGGTGTTGAGGTTGCAAGTACTGGATTCAGTGCTGACACGGGGTCTGGTGTTGGTTGTTTGGCTGGTTCCGGTTCTGGGACTGGATCCACTACTGCTGTTGCAGACATTGGCCTGGGGTCCAGGTCCATCACCTCTGACTGGGTCCTGATAGAAGTTTCCGGAACAGAGCTAGGCCTCACGGCTTGTTTAGCCTGGCTGCGGGTGACCATTCCCACCCTCTTGGCCTGCTTCACATGATTGGCCAAGTCTTCCCCCAACAGCATGGGGATGGGATAATCATCATAGACTGCAAAGGTCCACATTCCTGACCAGCCCTTGTACTGGACAGGCAACTTGGCTGTAGGCAAATTGAAAGAGTTGGACTTGAAGGGTTGAATCGTCACTTGGATCTCTGGGTTGATTAAATTGGGGTCCACTAAGGAAGCATGGATAGCTGACACTTGTGCTCCGGTGTCCCTCCACGCGGTGACCTTCTTCCCGCCCACACTCACAGTTTCCCTCCGCTCCAAGGGTATCTGGGAGGTATCTGGGCCTGTGGACCTCTGGTGTGATTCCGGTGCAATGAACTGTAATCTGTTGGGGTTCTTGGGCAGTTGGCCTTTACATGCCCCAGCTCGTTACACTTAAAACATCGTCCAGCTGACGGGTCACTGGGGCGAGGAGGGTTGCTGGAGAACGGGGTGGTGGGACGATAAGGGGTCTGGAGGGTTCTTTGGGAGGTAGGTGGGGCTTTGGGCGGCCCCCGGTAATAGGGTGTGGTCTGGGGTGGTCCCTTCTGGTCTCCGCTCCAACTGCGACCAGTTTTCTTCTTCTCTGCCACCTCCACCCATCTGGCTCCAATCTCTCCTGCCTCAATTACAGTTTTGGGTTTCCCATCTAGGATGTATCTTTCTATTTCCTCAGGAACACCCTCTAAGAATTGTTCCATTTGCATTAGGAAGGGCAAATTTACTGGAGATTCAACACTTGCTCCTGATATCCAGGCATCCCAATGTTTCACAATGTGGTAGGCATGTCGGGTAAATGACATGTCTGGTTTCCACCTTAGGGCTCTGAACCTCCGACGAGACTGCTCGGGTGTTATCCCCATTCTGACTCTCGCCTTGGATTTAAACAGTTCATACTTGTTCATGTGTTCTTTAGGCATTTCAGCTGCCACCTCAGCTAAGGGTCCACTGAGCTGCGGCCTCAGCTCTACCATGTATGGGTCAGTAGAGATGTTGTACCCAAGGCAGGCCCTTTCGAAGTTTTCTAGGAAGGCCTCAGTATCATCGCCTGCCTTGTAGGTGGGGAACTTTCTGGGATGGGAAGTGGTACTTGGAGAAGGATTACTAGGGTTTGTTGGGATATTCTGCTGAGCCTTTATCTTCTCCATCTCCTCCACATACTTCCTCTCTTTTTCCTTCTCCTCCAGTTCTTTGTCCCTCGCTTCCATAGCTCTCCTGTGAGCAGCCGCTTGGTGTTGTTCTGCCTCCCTTTCTTGTTCCTTCTTCAGCCGCATGAGTTCTATCTGTCTTTCATGTTCCCTTTGTCTTTCCTCAGCCTGAAATTTGGCTAATTTGAGCTGTAGTCGAGCCGGGGATTTTGCCATTCTAACCTCTCTGTTTTTAACTAACTTTACACCCGAGGTTTAGAAATAAACAAACAAAACTTGGCTGTAAAATTTTGCTGTGCTGGAATAGAATACCTATTCTCTGATAGTGATTGTCAGCCTACAGAAAAAGACAATTCCCTTGTCTCTGCTCTGGGCCCAAATTAAAGCAAAAACCCTCCAACTACTTGGAAACCTGCTTACCCAGCCCAAAGGAAAAAAAAATTCCTTTTCAAACCTGTGCTCCTTGTAAAACAAAAAAAATCAAAATCCTAAAAAAAAAAACCCTGCCACTTTTGTCTCCAGGCAAATGGGTAGAGCATACCCCCCCCATTTACTTTTAGGAAGAAAAGAAAAAAAAAACTCTGGGTTGGAAGACTGTGAATTTCCCTACAGGAGTTAAGTACCCTGCCTCCAGGCAAAGAAAACCTGCAATTCACAAAGATAATCCCCTTTTGTCTCTGCTTGGCCACAAAGCAGAGAAAAAACAATCTGCTTTCAGTTTCAACTGCTTTCTGGACTTCCTTTCCAAAGGGAAAAAAAAATTTTCTTTTTAAAATCTGTATTTCTAGTTCAAAAAATCTCAACTGGATCTCAAAATGATTTCAGGTTAATCCCACCACTGTGCCACAATGTCATGGTTCCTCCCCCACTCTGAACGCTAGGGTACAGATGTGGGGACCTGCATGAAAAACCTCCTAAGCTTATCTTTACCAGCTTAGGTCAAAACTTCCCCAAGGTACAAAATATTACACCCGTTATCCTTGGACTGGCCGCTACCACCAAACAACGAATACTGGTTACTGGGGAAGAGCTGTTTGGACGCATCCTTCCCCCCAAAATACTTCCCAAAACCTTGCACCCCACTTCCTGGACAAGGTTTGGTAAAAAGCCTCACCAATTTGCCTAGGTGACTACAGACCCAGACCCTTGGATCTTAAGAACAATGAACAATCCTCCCAACACTTGCACCCCCCCTTTCCTGGGAAATGTTGGATAAAAAGCCTCACCAATTTGCATAGGTGACCACAGACCCAAACCCTTGGATCTGAGAACAATGAAAAAGCATTCAGTGTTTTACAAGAAGACTTTTAATAAAAAATAGAAGTAAATAGAAATAAAGAAATCCCCCCTGTAAAATCAGGATGGTAGATATCTTACAGGGTAATTAGATTCAAAAACATAGAGAACCCCTCTAGGCAAAACCTTAAGTTACAAAAAAGATACACAGACAGAAATAGTTATTCTATTCAGCACAATTCTTTTCTCAGCCATTTAAAGAAATCATAATCTAACACGTACCTAGCTAGATTACTTACTAAAAGTTCTAAGACTCCATTCCTGGTCTATCCCCGGTAAAGACGACTACAGACAGACCCAGACCCTTTGTTTCTCTCCCTCCTCCCAGCTTTTGAAAGTATCTTGTCTCCTCATTGGTCGTTTTGATCAGGTGCCAGCGAGGTTACCTTTAGCTTCTTAACCCTTTCCAGGTGAGAGGAGCTTTCCCCTGGCCAGGAGGGATTTCAAAGGGGTTTACCCTTCCCTTTATATTTATGACAGCTCCCCCTCCCATGAAGCCATTGAAACGCTGAAAGCCGGGGGAGGGGAGGAAGGAAACTCCCACAGGCACAGTCTGTAAACTTTAAGAAAAGCTGTAGGCATGGGGGGCTGTATCTCAGGAACCTCTTGCCCAAATGACCCCAAATTTTGACCACGAAACTACCCCCCCCCCCATGAGGCTAAGCAAATGTCAGGGTAGTCCGGCGACACCTGCCGATTTTAGAGCACTGAGAAGAATCGTCCTTTAAACAGAAGAGCCGAAGTGGGGGTGTGGGCGGTTTGTTACTGGTCTCTTTGCAGGGGGAGCTGGGTGACATGTGGTGTGCGGCAGGTCAGATGAGACCACTTAATGGCCCCTTCTGCCTTAAACCCTGTGAATCTGAGACTCCTGCCAGACTGTGTGACCAGCTATTCACGGTGCTCCATCCCCCTGGCGTAGTGGCCCTGGGCTACCGGGGTGTCATGCTGCTCTGAGCAGCAGCTTTGGTGATCACACATGACTCTTGATAGAGCAAAATCGTCAGCCGAACAGCTATGCAAACCTGCCGCATGCCTGGGCTGGTTACTGGGCAGGCCGGCTACTCGCGGCGGGGTCCCTAAGGAGAACGGGGACTTCCTCCATTTACTGATCATGACAGGCCACGTTGCAGCCCCCCAGGCAAGCGCTGGGCTGTCTTCTTTGTATCTTTCAGCCTGGGGGTAGCTTGACAGCTGAAGGCAGTGAAATTTGGGGCAAAACCTTGCAAAAATAGCTCATCTAATTGATGCAGAAAAGGGACGCTGAAGGCCGCGCTGTGTAATCCTGTTTTAGGTACTTGTACAGTCCCATTCTGAGGTGTCTGAGCACCCCACAATCTTTAATGCGTTTACACTCACAATTCCCTGTGCGGCAGGGTGATTATGCCCATTGTACAGATGGGAAAGTGAAGGATGGAGGCTGTGTCTAAGTGGCATCGTAAAGCCGGGTCTGGGGCATCCCGGCTTGTGGTCTGTGTTTCCAACGTTGCGCTTACTGGCCCTGGATCTCACAGCCGTGCTAACACGTCCGTACTGTGCTACGCAGACCTTCTGATTCGGGGCTGAGGCTTGAGCTCTGTCCACACTGCAACAGGACATGGCTTGGACCCAAGTCACAGTGAGACTCGGGCTCTGATCTTCCTCCCTAACAGGACCCTAGGATCCAGGCCCTGAGCGCTCGCTCATCCAAGTCAGGCTGACTTGTGTGTGGACAGAAGGAGGGAGAGGGCTTAAACCTGAATCAGAGCCAGGGATTAGTGTGCAGTTTAGACATACCCACCAGGGCTAAGTGACTTGAACAGGGACATAAGTGGTGGAGCATAAGAATAAGGCCTTTGTCTGTAGCCATATTGCAAGGTCTAAAGCAGGGGTGGGCAAACTTTTTGGCCTGAGGGCCACATCAGGTTTCAGAAATTGTATGGAGGACCGGTTAGGGGAGGGAGTCATGGCCCGGCCCGCACCTTCTATCTGCCCCCCCCCCAGGACTCCTGCCCGATCCACACCCCCCCGCTCCCTGTCCCCTGACTGTCCCCGGACCCCCGCCCCTAACTGCCCGCCGCTGCCCCATCCAACCCCCCCTCTCATTCCTGACTGCCCCCCCCGGGAACCTTGCCCCATCCAACCACCCTTCTCCCTGTCCCCTGACTGCCCCCAGAACCCCTGCCCCTGACTGCCCCGTGCCGCCCCATCCAACCCCCCCTCCTTCCTGACTGCCCCCCCAAGACCCCTGCCCCCATTCAACCCCCTGTTCCTGCCCCAACCCCTATCCACACCCTTGCCCCTTGACCACCACCCCAAACTCCCCTGCCCTCTATCCAACCCCCCCACTCCCTGCCCCCTTACCGCGCAGCCCAGAGCACCGGGTCAGGCAGCTGCGCCGGGCAGCCCAGAGCACCGGGTCAGGCAGCCTGGCCACACAGCCCAGAGCACCGGGTCAGGCAGCCGGGCAGCCCAGAGCACTGGGTCAGGCAGCCGCACCGGGCAGCACTTAATTCAATATGGTGGTGGGGTGGGATTGGTTAGAGAATTTTGTTACGTTATGTAAGGATCGGTTAGTAAAATTTTTGTATACTGATTGGTTATGGTATAGGTTCACCCCAGGACTCAAGTTTCACTGTATAAACTGGGGTCCAAAAGGAAGTTCTTTGGGAACCAGCTCCAGGACAAAGCCCCAAGAACAAAGGGGCCAGACCTCAACACCCTGCCAATGACACCGGGCAGAAACTGGAGTCCCCCAGATGGACCTGATCCTAACTGGCCATCAAGAAAAGTTCATCTGTCTTATTGGGAGTGGTGAGCCCCGTGTGTGTAGTGTGTGCGGTCTGGTTTTGGTGAGTGTTAATACACAGAGGATCAGGATATTACCATGAAAGGCTCTTTCACTGGTAAAAGGTCCTGCAAACCCATAGAAAATTACACGCTGAGCCCTAGGAATTGGGTATGGGTGGGGGGTATTTAAATTGACAGGGCTGGGTGAAGGTGGGTGCCCCTGGAGTGTGTGAGTGACAGAGAATTTTGTGCGGGTAACAGGTGGAAGAACTTGAAGTGAGCTCTCCCAAGTCCTAACCCAGTGCCCTGACCACTGAGCCATCCTTCCTCTTCCTCAGTCTTCACATTGCTATGAGGATTACAGTCTGGGGAAACACATTGGTTACTACTTGTTCTTTGGGATTTAAGCTGGAGCATGAGCTCTTAGTAGTCGGCACCCAGGGGGTTATTTGCTTCGCTAAACACGACCTATACCCCTGTCAAACAAAACCATCCCAGGGCAGCTATTTATTCTGCTAAGGAAACAACGAACCAGGACAAGTTATAGAACGTGGCAGATTAACTCATCCCTGCTCCAGTCACACTGTCATTCCCTCTGCAGAGAACGTTCAACAGTCATGAGACACATAAACCCCACGGCATCGAATCCAGCTCCTGGAGCTCCACTGAGACCCCTACAGGCTGGCAGTCCTGCCACTGAAGTGAGCATAGGGGATGAATGTGGGTGCGGGGGTGGGGGTGAGGTTCTGTGGCCTGCAATGTGCAGGAGGTCAGATTAGATGATCATGATGGTCCCTTCTGAGCTTGGAGCCTATGAGTTTCACGACTACCTCTGTGAAGTCATGTTTCTGGTATATTCAGACAACAACCCATTGAGTGTTAACATCAGCCGAACTTCATGCCACATGACACTGCTTCTCTCTGTATTGTCCACCTATGACTTCAGTCTTCATTCCCAGCCTGGCCTGAAAAGCGCTGATGTCCTGTGTTGGGAATGTAAGGTGGGAAACTGAGTCATAAGTCCACCCAATTTAGGCTTAATCAATTTTCACCTTTATTTATAAGTGTTCGGGAGAATTATTATCACTTATTATGTCTGAACATATATTTATGCCAGACCATAAACAGATAAGATGGAACAGGCAGGGGCCCAAGTTACCGAATTTCAGAGTACCAGGAAGTTCTCGTGTACTTCATGATGGTCATTGCAGCTTTTGATCCCTGGTCTGGTCCTTCAGTCTCATTCCTTCAGTTCCTGGTCTGGTGTTTCTCCAATCTGAGCCTCTCCATAACTTAGACTCTTATACATTTCCACATCACACATTCATTAACTTTTTCTCCAATCAGCATTAAGCATTTGTCTTTATGTAACCCATGCAATATGCATGTGCAAGCTTCAATTTACACAACGTTTGCTGTTTGTACAATTTTCATGTCATCTTGCCCTTATTTCATAGAATCATAGAATCTCAGGGTTGGAAGGGACCTCAGGAGGTCATCTAGTCCAACCCCCTGCTCAAAGCAGGACCAATCCCAACTAAATCATCCCAGCCAGGGCTTTGTCAAGCCTGACCTTGAAAACCTCTAAGGAAGGAGATTCCACCACCTCCCTAGGGAACCCATTCCAGTGCTTCACCACCCTCCTAGTGAAATAGTTTTTCTAATATCCAACCTAAACCTCCCCCACTGCAACTTGAGACCATTGCTCCTTGTTCTGTCATCACCTACCACCGAGAACAGTCTAGATCCATCCTCTTTGGAACCCCCTTTCAGGTAGTTGAAAGCAACTATCAAATCCCCCCTCATTCTTCTCTTCCGCAGACTAAACAATCCTAGTTCCCTCAGCCTCTCCTCATAAGTCATGTGTTCCAGTCCCCGAATCATTTTTGTTGCCCTCCGCTGGACGTTTTCCAATTTTTCCACATCCTTCTTGTAGTGTGGGGCCAAAACTGGACACAGTACTCCAGATGAGGCCTCACCAATGTCGAATAGAGGGTAACCATCATGTCCCTCGATCTGCTGGCAATGCCCCGACATATACATCCCAAAATGCCATTGGCCTTCTTGACAACAAGGGCACACTGTTGACTCATATCCAGCTTCTCGTCCACTGTAACCCTTAGGTCCTTCTCTGCAGAACTGCTGTCGAGCCATTCGGTCCCTAGTCTGTAGCGGTGCATGGGATTCTTCCGTCCTAAGTGCAGGACTCTGCACTTGTCTTTGTTGAACCTCATCAGATTTCTTTTGGTCCAATCCTCTAATTTGTCTAGGGCCCTCTGTATCCTATCCCTACCCTCCAGTGTATCTACCTCTCCTCCCAGTTTAGTGTCATCTGCAAACTTGCTGAGGGTGCAGTCCACACCATCCTCCAGATCATTAATGAAGATATGGAAGATATGGTTTTTGACAGAGCAGTAACATTTCAGCAAACCAGTATAAGAGAGAAAAATTGGCAAAACAACACTCACGCCAGCCAAAGTTGGGCTAAGGCCCTGGCCTAAATGTCACCTCATCCAAACTCATTCACTATCCATAATGATCAATTATACAAGTGTAACTACCAAAGCCCTTAAGTTACCATTTAGCAATTCTTCATCTTTATATTTGTGTCACCATTCAGTATATCTGTATCATCAAATCCTTTAATCTTATGCGGGGGGCGGGGAGGAGGGGAATTAAAGAGCACCGTGACAGTAAAATGTCACTATTTCTTCATTTTCTTCAAAAATGGGTTTTCAAGAAACTTCCAAACTATTCAAAGTCCCCCATTGTGCTTGTGAATAATTTTTTTAAAAAGCGTCATCCGTAGTTTTGCGCATTGCATTTTGACAGATGCTCTATACTTCAGGATCTTAATGATTCTTGGTCTCCAACATCTGTCTTGATGCCCTCCACCAGGACAGGACCCATGTACCTGACTCCTGGAGGACTATTCCTGCACCTGGGGTAAAAGCTATGTGCCATCCATGGGATCCAACAAACAGCTGTCAACCCAGAGAGGGTGGAGGACCAGTTGGGAGCCCCTCCAGCAGCGATCTTCACCTCCCATACCTGCTTCACCAATTCAGATGTGACTTTTCTACCACAGCAGAACAAATTAGAATGTACAGACCCCAGTTTAAGGGATTTCATTTCTGCCCTGGAGAAGGGAAGGCCAGAGTTATCGGAGAAGTCTTCTCAGCTAGATGCACCTCTGTGCTTATGGGAATGGAGTAAACTTACCTAAAGAAGCAACTTGTTCCATCACGTAAGTCAGGGGTCCCTGGCCCTGAAGAAAGTTAGTGCTCCCTGATCAGTTTAGGAAGTTTCCTTTTTCCCATGAAGACATGGGACTCCTGGGAGAGGACAAGACACTTGACCTAGTGAACTCCAGATTCTATTGGCCTCATGTGGCACATGGTGTAGAGAAGCATTGCAAAGCTTGCTCATGGCGCATACAGAGGAAAACGTTGCCCAGAACATCTGCCCTTTGGTCAACATTATCAGCCGTGGAACCACTGGATCTTGTCTGTATGGACTTTCTGAGCTTGGCGAATGATGGTGACAATACTGGACATGTACTAATGGTGACAGATCTCAGACCTTTCCCACCAAGGACCAGAGAGTAACCACCATTGCAAAGGGATTGTGGGAAAAGGACTTTGTTCACTATGGCCTGCTCTGTAGCATCCACCCAGCTCCAGGGAGAGATTTCAACAGCCACCTTGTCAAGGAGCTACTGCTGATGGCCAGTGGAGAGGAAATCTCAAACCACTTCCTACTGCCCCCCAGGAGAATGTCAGCCAGAGTGGTTTAATCGGGCCTTGTTAAACAGGGCACTTCGCACCCTGATTAAAACATCCAAATGGAGCCAGCATGTCAGATTCGTAGTACATGCCTCCACTTGCACAAGGAACGAATCCACGGGACAGGCCCCTTGCGATGTGATGTTTGGGGGAGAGGCTAGGCAGGCTGTGGATGCGAGCTTTGGAGCATCTGCTGATGGCGCTTGCCCTGAAACCGACCTCCAGCGTGTCACCCGGCTGAGAGCATGATTGAGCAAAGCAACAGAAGCCATAAGGAAAAGCAGAGTCTAACCAAGCCGAATACGACACCTGCCTAAGAGATCCAGCCCGGTGCCCGGAGACTGAACCTTGCTACAGAACATTGGACTCCAGGGACAGCGTAAGACTGCAGACCCTTGGAAAGCTAAACCCTGCGTCATAGATGTTGCCAGGCCTTCCTGCCTACACAGCTCAGCCTGGGGAGGGCCGAGCAAGGTTCTCCAGACACCAGCTATTGCCTGTTGGAGAGGTTGTCCCCGGCATTACGACTGTGGTAAGGACACCTCTCCCAAGACCTCCCACAGGTGCGAGAGCCGTCTCCTGGTACAGCTCACCCCAGTTACACCAGAGGAAGACCCTGGCACTGCGGGCAATGACTGCGAACACGGTTTCCCCATGCAGAGGATTAGTCTACGAATGCATTGCTCTTTTGGTGTTCCGGTGGGATGAGCCCCGAGGGGCGTCTGAAACCGCAGACCCAGAAGACCCGCCCCCCAATACCTGACCAGTCCGTCCTGGATGCCCTGGACGCTTCATTCCACCGAGGAATCCAGAGGCAACAGCAGTGGACAGAGAGAAGGGAGAAGTTGTGGACCAAGGCCTGGAGCCTGGGGTGGGGAGCACATGCCCTGCTGCTACAGAAAGGCCATCAGCCCCCGGGCTCTCTGGTCCAGAGGTGAAGCCCGTCATCTGTGTAACCCTCCACCCTGCGGGTGTCTTCTCAGCTGTGCCTCTTTGTGTGATCGACAGGTGGGCGCCCGGAGCAGGCTGCCCGGTGCCGGTTAGCCTCCCCTTGTCCTCAGGTTTGAGCAGGATGCTGCATTGTGTGTGTTCATTCCCTGTGTTGTTAGATTGCCTGTCTTACACCGCTCATAATCAGAGAGCGGTGTTTGTGATCAGCTAGCAGGCTCGGGGCGTAGCTTGGTTGTATTCTGCAGCACTCTGTGTTCACCCTGAAGTGTGCGATGGGGATACCAAGTTTCCTAGCCAGGAGCAGGGTGCAGCCCCCCAGCCCAGCTCCTTGGCGTCAGCTCTCAGGGGCGAGGGCAACCCAGCCGCAGCGGTGCTGGCCAGCCGGGCTCTGTGCCCTGCCCCCATCCCACCGTGCTCGCCAAGTCAGGGCTGCGGACACGAACTCGCAATCGCTGCTGGGGGCTAACAGGGCGACTGCAACACGGTTTGATCCGGACGAGCAGCGCGCCGGGCCAATGACAAATCGGAGCAGCGCATCCTCGGCCAGTGAAGGGGGCGGGGGCACCATCTGAAACGAAAGCGATTCGGTTTAGGAGTCCGGGGAGCGAGCGAGCGAGCGTACATAGCGCCCGGGACTCTCTGCTGCGTCCCCACCTTTCTCGGGAAGGGAGCTTGCCAAGTGCTCCAACACCCTGCTGCGTGGGTCAGGCAGCGAGCGGAATCCGGAGTGAGACCGGACCAGCACCGAATCTGCCGGGAGCCCCGGCGCTTTCCAGACCGGGGAGCCAGCCAGCCCCCTCGGAGTCAGGGCCCCTGCCGCCCCCAGGGGGAGAACAAGTAAGAGACTTAGACAGCGGGGTGGAATTGGCTTGGGGAGGGGTTACTGATTAACCCTTTCCTTCCTGCTCCCAATCAAGTCTCCCCCCCCCACACACACTTCTTTCTCCGTTAGTGTCTCGTCCCTTTTGCTTTTATGTCTCTGATTGTCCCCTCTGTGCTGGGCTGTGCGCTGCTATATGGCCTGGTCGGAGTAGGATGGATTTCTTAGGGATTGCCCCCCCCCCACCCGTGGACTGTCAGGAAAGGCACATGGGCAACCAACCCCGCCCCCAAAAAAAAAACAACAAAAAACCAAGATACCTCCTGTGCAGGATGGAGGCCACTTCTGGTAGTGATGAGGGCAGGCACGGGTAGAGGTTTTGCCCGGTCCCGGGGATCCTGCCGGAGGGGTTAGATTGCCCGCATGGGGAGCTGGCAGGGGAGAGCCAGGCAGCATGAGCTATCCCTCCACGCGAGCTGTGCCCAGCTTCGTCATGCAAGTTCTCACCACAGGCCCCATCCTGCCCTCGGGCTGCCAGTGTGAGCGCTGCCCGAGTGACGGCTGCTGGAACAGTGCGCTTGGGTCTTTGGGGAAACAGATCAGAGATCCCCGCTCGGCATTTCATGCCTGCAGAGCCCCTGGCTGGATTGTCCCAGACCCCCTGAGGTCCCACACGGGGCCATGTCTGCCAGCGTCCAGGCTTCACACTGCAAACTGCCTGGATGATCCAACACCTGGATTGTCCGACAGTCCCTAGAGCTTCTGTGCACTGGTTGACTGGGGGGTGTCCGAAGCCTGGACTGTCACAGGGTGGAATCTGGGTCCTGCTTCCCGTTCAGGTTCCACTTATAACGGGTTAGTATATAAGGAACAGAGGCTGCCATGGTGAGTGGCATCGGCTGCAGATGTTTCAAGCCCCGCGATAGAAGGTGCTGCAGATGGGGGATAAGCAACCTATTGACCCGCTGGAGTCTGTAACAATTGACCGATCATCTACCAGCCCTGTATACGCCTCTCAAACGTGACCAGAATCTGTGACCCAAAAGCCCGTGGCCTCTGTCACTGGCCAACCATTTGGCTACTCTGTGACTGATCAGGGGCTGTTGCCTCTTTCTGGCCTGACCTGACTCTTGTCAGGGTGTGACCCCCTTTGCAACAAAGTGCGATGAAATATAGGAAGAACCGTAGCGTGATCTCTGGGCAGGTGAAATTCCCCTTGAATGCAGTCAAATGACACCGCAGTTGTCTGAGGGTGCTGAAATGTACCAGCTGGGGTTCCAGCTTAGGGCATAGCCCGATCCGGCTCCTGTTTGATCTCTGGCCCGACTCCCCTGGATTTTAATGGCAACAGGATTGGGCCCCTGTCAAAAATGCCACCTCTGTTGTCAGGCTCCTGTCTGTGTCCGGCTGCAGTGAGGAGGGTTTAAAGGGCTCCTGACCTCTTGTGACACGAAGCCAGTAGAAGGGATTTGGGGCCATTGGTGCCAGGGTTCCTGTGAGCTGGCTCCATGGCCCTGTCTCTCCCAACCCTGGCTCGCTGGCTGGGATGTCACAGAATTGCTGCCCCGGTGCTGCATGGAGAGATCACTTGATCTGGACCCCGGAAGGACTTGGGGAGAGCGATTTGCTGCCTGGGGCCCCGGGGCCAAAATTACTTAGATGATTGTTGGCATTTAAGACCCACCCACCTAACTGACTCTTTGGTTACCAGGATCTGCCTTGCGCTGGGTCTCTTTTGAGGTCAATAATAGTCTTTATTGACCAGGCAGAAATATCACTCTGGCCATCTTGGGACGAGGGCTCTGGCCAGTGGGTCTGCCCCGAGCTGGACTCCAGTGCACAGAGCTGCCGTGGCCCAGCGTCGTGAGTTTTGGCTAAGGGTCCATGAATTGCGCAGACAATAATGGAAGATTTTTCTCTCCCTCTGTCTCCAGCTGCTTGAGAGCCAGCCTGAGCCTTTGGGAGTCCCCATGTCGTACCCCAGTGCTCCCCCGCCCTACGATGACAAGAATCCCCTCTACCCCCCGCAGCCTGGGGGCCATCCGCAGCCCGGAGCCTATCCCGGGGGCTACCCGCAACCTGCACCCTATCCCGGGAGCTACCCGCAGCCCGGAGGGTATCCTGG
Source organism: Lepidochelys kempii (assembly GCF_965140285.1). Lineage (NCBI taxonomy): Eukaryota > Metazoa > Chordata > Testudines > Cheloniidae > Lepidochelys > Lepidochelys kempii. The sequence continues at coordinate 2,593,118 of NC_136390.1, forward strand.
GGGCTACCCACAGCCAGGAGGATATCCCCACCCAGGTGTCCCAGTACCCCCCATGTCAACACTCCCGATGAACCAAGGTAAGCTGAGCATTCACAATAGGGGGCACGGTGCAGAAACCCACTGATGGCCCATCTGGCCCCATCCCCAGAGACCAGCTTACTGCTTCTGAGTTTAGAGTAAACCCACTGGGCCATCAACGTGCTGAAAGAGAGAAGGGTCCACCCCTGGTTCCAGTTGCTCTTGGTCCCGTTCTGCACAGAAGCAGGTCACCCCAGGGACCGGGGCAAAGAGAGTAACAATGGGCTGGATTGTGCTCTCAGGGATGGGGCCAGACATGCCATCAGGGTAGCAGTGCCCATGTGGGACTTGAGGAGTGCAAGGCAGAGGAGATGGTGGGGTGAAGGGAAGGGGTCTCTGGAAGGGCAGGGTAATGGATACGGTGACTTGGGCTCTGCGGGGCCTGGTGTGAGTGGGGTGTTAGGAAGGGATTTCTTTGACCCCCTGGGACGGATGGGCTCCGATATGTCGCTCCCCCCAGATCTGATAGAGGGGAGATGTCCCAGTAAAAGGCAAAACATTCCAATCTTCAGTCCTGTCACATCAAAGCTTACTCCTGGGGGAATTCTGAGCCAAAATATTAAAAATTCTGTGCCCGGTATTTTAAAATTCTGTATATTTTATTTGTCAATATAACACAGTACAATCCATGCCAATTTCAATTATTTTGGTAATTTATTTCAAAATACCTGTCCACAAGTATGTGTGTAACAATACAGATGACAAAAAAGATTCAAGAAATATTTTTTGACAAATAGATTCCTTCCTAGGCTTATTAATACAGAATTCTGAGTAATAATTCATTTAAACTATAATACAGAACCATATTTCCTGCTCCCCTCAGAAGCAGTGCAAAGGCTTGGGGGAGTCAGGAGTAATGGAGGGGCTGAGGGAGAGGAAAGGAGCCTGGGAGTGAACTTGGAGGGTTGTTGGGTGTGGGTTGGAGAAGTATAGGCAGTTTTTTTTGGGGGGGTGGGGATTGTTAGGGAGTTGGGGAACCTCCCCCATGCAGACCCTGCCTGACCCCTAACCTCTCCCATTCAGTCAGGTGCATCTACCCAGTCCCCATGTGTCCCTGCACCCTCACTTCCATTCAGCCCCTGCCCGAGTCTGTCCCCCTCGACTAGCCCTTCTGAACCCCAGTCTGTGTGATCCCCCAGCAGCCCTGTGTGCCCCGCTCTGTCTGTGTCCCACCCACATCCTGTGCCTATTCACCTGGCCCTACAGGCAGGGCGCTATAAGGAACGTGGCCTCTCCTCCCTATCGGCTGTTGACTGCTACAGCTGGTGAGCCAGATGCCCTTTGTTCTGCTGCCACAGCAGCCCCTAGTGGGCGAAAGGCATAACTGCAGGGCCTCTCTGGCAGTATTTTCTGGGGAGAAAAAAGAAATCTGCAGGGGACATGAATGCTGCGCCCGAGCAGTGGCGCACAATTCCTCCAGGTGTAAAAGCTGGGCTGAGCTTGGCACCAGCCAGGCCCGACAGCCAGCTGCAGTGGGATCAGATCACCTCGACCCGTGGATTTGGGAGCTGGCAAGACCGTGGGGCAGCCTCTGAAACTGCAGGGTTTGGGAGAGGGAATTGGGGAAACACCCCCAAGCTGCTGGGGGATAATCCAGGGGACAATGGCCGCTGTGCAGAGAACAATCTGTTCCATTCCTCTCCCCCACCCGAGGGCCCTGGCTGAGCCCTGCGGTGACAGGGGCAGCCACAGCCTGGCCCCGTATGTGGCTGCACAGAAATGGTCCCGGCCAGAAGGAGGTGGGGTCTGATGGAGGAGGGGAGGGCACTCGGAAACACTCAACTGATGGGCCGAGCCCGGGGGCGGGAGGGGGGAAGGAGACGGTGCCGCTAGAGAGCGGGGACGGTTACTTCCTTGTGCCGTGTGCACCCCTGGCCTCACCCTGCCGGGTACCAGGCCGGCGTCTCCTGTCTGGGCCCGGCCCTCTCGGCCATGCTGCCAGCGAGACACTTGCTGGTGCCGAGGGGCCGTTGGGCTGGGACGTCCCACGGGGCAGCCCGCTCGTGGGGAGAGACGGTTGGGGAGGGACCTGATGCTCGGGCGGGGCAGCCCCCGACACATGACAAGTCAGCAGGGGCCCAGGAGAGCCGATGCCCCCAAGCAATGCCAGTGTTCAGGCACTGAAGGTTCTTGGTTCCCCTTCCGTTCTTCCGGGGACACCGGTCTCCCCACAGGGAACATCTGCATCCTCACCAGCTTGGGGGATGACGTCGTCAGGACTATTGACTGGGACGACAAGAGAGTGCGACACGCCTTCATCCGTAAGGTAACTCCAGAAGGAGCCAGGCTGCCCGGCCCCCAGGGGTGCAGGGTGCAGGAGCCGGGGGGATGGGTGGGAAGGGGGTGTCCCCCTCCAGACTCTGGCCCCCAGGAACAGGCTGCGGCCGGCAGGGCAAGCCTGGGTACCAGTGCGGGGCCGGGGGCCTGTGTCCGTGTGGCGAGGCCAGCGGCTACGGGCAGCGTCAGGCTCATGACACCTGGAGCCCGTTGGATGGGAGCCTTGGTAGGAGCTGCCCACCCTCGGGACGACAAGGGACTCGATCTCCATGGCCCACCCAGTCCCTGGCACCCTGCCCAGCTGCCATTTGGGGCATGGCAGGGGCTAGCTCCGAGTCCATCAGGAGCGGGACTGAGAGCCAGCGGCTCCATCGCACCTGGGGTGCTGGGCAGCTGGGGGCAATGACGCCTCGGGGCCGCCTTGGTGTGTCTGTGCAGGGAGCTGGGCTGGTGCCCCGTGAGTGACCCCTCTGTGCCTGCCTGTGCCCTGTGGGGGAGCTGGGCCGGTGCCCGCGGGTGACCCCTCCTGACTGCTTTGTCCTGCAGGGGAGGAGGGCCTTTGCCCGTGGGTGACCCCTCTGGGCCTGCCTGTGCCCTGTGGGGGAGCAGGGCAGGTGCCCACAGGTGACCTTTCTGTGCCTGCCTCTTTCAGGTCTACACCATCATCTCAGTCCAGCTGCTGGTGACGGTGGGCATCATCGCCGTGTTCACCTTCGTGTGAGTCTCACCTTGTCCTGAGCCCTGCCCTTGCCGCCAGCCCCCAGCTGCTGCTGTCCCAGGGGCTGGTCCCTGCTCCACGGGGCCCCAGGAGCTGGGACATCCCAGGGACTCTCCGGAGGAACAAAGACGTCTGCCCCCAGTGCCCCGTCCCCCCACTGAAGGGAGGAGCCAGAGCCTTGCCTCCGGGATGGAGATGAGCACTGTCTCACAAGGGATGGGGAGCCCCACTCTGGGGCTGTTTAAAGCCAGGCTGAGTGCAGCCCTGTGGGATGGGCTGTGTGGGGTGACCCTGCCCTGCCCTGGCAGGAGTCCGGATGGATCCTGGCGGGTCTGTCTGGGGAGCTGAGCACAGAGCAGGGCAGGGTTAAAGCCCTGTCCTTGCTCCTGGGCTGGGGACCCCACAGCGGGTCTGTGCTATGTAGGGGGCAGGCAACGGCTTGGGGGTGATGACGAGCAGGGAGCATCTCACTTCCAAGCTTTCCCTTGGGTCAGTCTGCTGCTCGCTGGGGCCCACGCTGTGAACACTGGGGGGGTGGAGACCACGGGGGAGCAGGGAAGGGGCCACGTGGTGACGGGTGGAGCCAGGAACCGATCTCACGCTCTTCTCCCTCTTCGCAGCTCCCCCGTCCGCGCCTTTGTGCAGGGGAATGTTATTGTGTACTACTCCTCTTAGTAAGTATCACTCTGCCAACTTTGCCAACTCCCCTCCCTGCTCATCCCGGGCCCAGCTGCCCTTTGGCTGGGTTCCTGTGCCGCCCTGCGAGAGCTGGCAGAGTCGCCACCGCTCGGTCAGTGCGCTCCCTGCTGAGTGCCACGAGGCGCTGGTGCCCCACACCAGAGGCAGAGGGCGCTGTGTGGGCACCGCCTCCAGCCCCTGGTGGCTCGGGGAGGGAGAGGGGCAGTTAATCACAGCTTGCTTTCTTTAAGACAAAATACAAGGAAACTACATGCATAAAACTCTGTGACAGCCCCGTTCCAGCTGAGATCTGGTCTCGGGTGGGAACTCTGGTTCTTCGAGCAATAATGACTGGTCATGTCACTGTATCAGTTAAAGCACAAAGGTTAGGGTTTACAGAGGGAACGTTGTCTAATGGTTGGAGCATGAACCTGTTGGAGCTGTCTGCTCATACTGGCTCTACCCCATCATCTGACCTCAGAGGAGCTGTTTCCCAGCTCTGTGCCTCAGTTTCCCCTCTGTGCAATGGGAGTAATGCTTCCCTACTGCCAAGGCGCGATGTGAAACATAAGAAATGAACCTTGGCCCTTCTGCTGCCCTGCACGCAGCTCCGACCGGCCCCGGCTCCGGGTGGGCAGCAGGGCTGGGAAGAGTTCCAACTTCTGTCTCTCTCCCTCCCCAGCGCTGTGTTCCTGGTCAGCTACCTGGTGCTGGCCTGCTGCCCGGGCCCCAGGTGAGTGTCTCCTTCACTGGGGATCAGAGAGGGCGGCCCCTCCCTCCGAGCCTGCGCCCCAGCTCCGAGTCCCCTGGGCACTAGGAAGTGGGTCGCGGGGGAGTAACTGAGGCAGGGGGCCGAGGCCAGAATGGGCTCTGTCTCCATCCCCAAGGGGCGATGAGACGAGGCTGCCCCCCAGGGTCGATTCCCATCCATCCAGGCCGCGGCCTGCCCTGATGCGGGGGCTGGTTTTCACGGGGACGCCCTGTGGCCTGCAGTCTCATTGGGCCAAAGCGGTGCCCTCGCCCCAGGCGACATCACGTTGCGCTCACCCCAGAAACCCCGACCCCCCCTGCGTGACCCCCGCCCCCAGCCTGCAGCGCCCTGGGCTCTGACTGCCTGCACCCTGACCTGTGTGTTCCCTGACTTCCCCCAGGAGACGCTTCCCCTGTAACCTCATCCTGCTCGCCATCTTTGTAAGTGGGGCTGTGGGACTGGGTTGTATAGCGGGGCGGGGGGGGGGCAGTGATCCTGGGAGGGGGCCCAGCCCCAGGGTGGGGGAGGGCCCTGGGGGGGGAGTGGGATGGAACGAAGGGAAGGCTTTGATGGCTGAACACTGGTTACGATTGGGCCTGGGGTCACGTGCATGGAGGTAGAAATAGGGGGTGTGTGTGTGATGCCATGGGCCCCCTCCTACCTCAGGGTCACACCTTTGCCTGAAACACCCCCCTCAGGCCACGTGCCCCTCCATGCCTCCTGCTGTGAATCCCCATGTCTCGGCGGGGACCTGGGAAGCCGACGCGATGCTTTGATCCCGCGCTGCGGCTGGCTCCACGGCTAATCGCCCCCTTTCCTTTCGTTTGCTGCAGACGCTGGCCATGGCCTTCATGATGGGAACCATCGCCAGGTACCGCGGAGCTGGGGAAAGCCCCTCTGAGCCCCTTCCCTCCTCTGCCTTCCCCGAGTTCGCCTGTTGTCAGCAGGGGGGAGGTGTGAAGCACACGCCCAGCAGGCTACTAACATCACTGTGAATAGAGACAACCCCCCTTGCTTAAAAATGAACAGAGACGTTTTTGGTAGTAAATGAGTCTCAGAAAGGCTCTTGGAAGCCAATCCCAGAACAGCCCCATCTGCAGACTTGCCATTGATCACAAAGATCCAGATCAAATCAGGTTTTTCCTCTGTTACCTGCCAAGACCCCAGCTCAGTGTCTCCCCTCGAAAACCCCTGATTTACCTTCCTACCGGGTGACCTGGACAAAAGGCTGGAATCTGGGGGTGGATATGGGAAGTTGCAAGAGGGCCATCGGAGAAGCAAGAGGGAAAACCGTGGGATAATCTGCCACACGTCTTAGCTGTCTGTACACTAATGCAAAAGGTATGGCGAATCAAGAGGCAGACCTGAAAGTCTGTGCACACGTACAGAATTATGACTGAATGGGTACCCCAGAGTCTTGGGGAGATAAATCATATGGTGGGAATATTGGTAGAAGGGACCTCTTGTTCAGGAAGGCCAGCAGGGAAAAAAGGGCAGAGGTGTTGCTTTGTATAGTAAGAATGTACACACTAGTTCTGAGGTCCAGAAGGAGGAGGTGAGAGGCATTCCTGTTGAAAGTCTCTGGGGGAAGCTGCCAGGGGGAAAAACAAGGGTGACGTCAAAGGAGGGGTCTACTACAGGCCCTTAAATCAGAAGGAGGAGGTAGATGATACATTTTTACAACAAAGACATATCCCAAGCCCAGGCCGTGGTGATAACAGGGGACTTTACCTATCCCGACATCTCTTGGAACAACAATACGGCAGGACATTGACTGTCCAGTCGGTTCTTAGAATTGGCCGGGAGCAACTCTTTGTTTCAGAAGGCGGGGAATAACGGCTAGACGGTCGTGCTGCTGAAAAGGATCTGAGGGCTCTAGTGGATCACAAATTGAAAGAGTCTTTATGACGTGAAAAAGGCAAAACTCGTTCTGGGGCGTATTAACAGGGGTGTCGTATGTAAGACACGGGCCTGACTCTGCTCAGCGCTTGGTAGGCCTCAGCTGGAATGCTGCGTCCAGGTCTGAGCACCGCACTTTAAGAAAGGTGTGAACAAACAGGAGACAGTCCAGAGAAGAGCAACAAAAACAAGAGGTTTAGAAAACCTGACCTGGGAGGAAAAGTTGAAAGAATTGGGCATGTTTAGTCTAGAGATGAGAAGGCTGCGGCAGGGCATAATAGGTCTTCACCTATGTCAAGGGCTGTTATAAAGAGAACAGTGATCAATTCTTCATGTCCACTGAGAGTAGGACAAGAAGGAATCGATTTAATCTGCAGCAGGGGAGATTTAGGAAAAGCTTTCTAACTGGACGGCTAGTTAAGCCCTGTGACAGGTGGCCTAAGGAGACAGTGAGATCCCCATCATTGGAGGTTTTTAAAAACAGGTCGGACAAACGCCTGTCAGGGATGGTCTGGGTTTACTTGGCCCTGCCTCAGCGCAGGGATGGACTAGGTGACCTCTCACGGTCCCTTCCAGGCTGTCGGTTCTCTAATGGAAGGAGCAGTGCTTCCTGCCTTCCCCGCCACCAGATGTCCCCCCGTCCTGTCGTAGCTACATCGCTGACTCTTGGCAGCAGATCCCCTCGCGCAGGGCTTGGCAGATAACGGGGAAAGATTTTGTGTGAAGCTACCGATCACGTCTTTGTTGGCATGGGGAGCCGAGTTTGGATTTAGAATCGTTTTAAAGGAGGGGACGGGGAAAGCTTTTTAATTCCCCTTTGACAATCAGCAACTCGCCCTGGTCATCTCGGATCTCGGGTGGGTCCCTAGAATAGAGGGAGGATCTGTCCCTGGAACGGGGTACAGCCGGGCTGAGCCATCACCACCAATCTGTTTGGCCATGTCATTGCCAACGCCTAGGGCTGCTGAAACTGGGGCAAACTGAATATGTCTCCTGGCCCTCTCCCCCTTCTGCTGACTCTATCTGGTAATTAGAGAGACAAGGTGGGTGTATTTGGTAATGTCTTTTGCAGTGCAGATAGGGAGAATAGAGATGTCCGGTGTCGGCTGCAGGTCTCCACGCACCGTCCCGGCCCTGTCGTGTCGGGGTCATTAGCCCTGCGGGGGAAGTGGGCTCGGACGGAGAGGAAAGCCAGCTCCACCATGGTTCCATCTTCAGGGATCCTCCTGGCTTAGCTCAGGTTGAAGGAGTCGCCCTGGAGCCTGGACTGAAACAGGCGCCTCCTGGGGGCGAGTCACAGAACTGCAGGCTGCCTGTGATGGCTTTTCTATAGGGCCCATGGGTGCCGGGTTGGATCACACACCGAACACCGAGCCCATGGGATCGCACTGCTGGGGAGCAAGCCCCGGTTCTTAGCTCCCCGTTGCATGCGGAGGGTGAAGTGGGAAATAATTGAATGGCTTTTAAACCTCCCCCCCCTGCTTTTAACCCTTTGTGTGCAGCACGTATGACACCATGGCAGTCCTGATCGCCATGGTGCTCACTGCCAAAGTGGCCATAATTGTCACCATCTTCTGCTTCCAGACCAAGGTAAGGCTCGATGGGCTTTCTGCCCGTCCAGGGCAGCGGGGACAGTGGGAGTCCGGGGATTTCCCCTCCTGAGGGCCCCCACGGCATAGGCTGGGACTGGGCACAAAGCAGATGCTGCATCATGCAGCGTGGAGTGCTGGAGCAGAGAGCCCCTTCCCCTGGGGATCCGTGCTGCCTGCACCCAGCGCTGGGAGTGACAGAGCAGGAATCGAACCTGGATCTCGTGCGGCAGCCCGGAGAGAGCTGGGTCAGTGACCCTCCAGGGCCAGCGCTTTGGGGTGTCCCTTCCGGCCGGGTGGCCATTTCCCAGCGCGGCTCCCACTGGCTGCATCCCAGCTGGGCAGCACGTTGCCCTGCGTGCTGCTGACCCTTGCTACCCAGGCTGCCACACAACATCCGTCCCATGCCACCCACCCTCAGAAAAGAGCCGATGCAGCCGATCCGTGCTAACATGGGGAGCAGATGTGCCTCAGGCTGCTCCAGGTTATGGTGCCTTCTGCAGGGGAAGCAGAGTGCGGTGCAGGGAAGATAAAAAATCTATTGTGTGGGGGGTGGGGTGGGGGTTAATTTAAAAAAATCTATTTTTTAAATTTTAAATTAAATACAGGTTTATTTTTTTTAAATAAAAATATATTTAAAATTAAATTTGAAATTGGCAATTTAAGACCTAACCTTATTCTAATCTATTAAAACCATTTAAATTAAATGCAAAAAAGTAATATTAAGCAGCCCCTGTTTCCTGCCAAGTTTTAAAGAACGTCACACCACTCAGCTGGTGGAAGTCACTGGCTAAGCACCTGGAACTAGAGTTTGTTGAAGGGCTAACCCAGCTTTTGACAGCAGTAGCTACCTCCGCAGGTGTAGACAGATCATTTTCTCCGTTTCAGTTTATTCAACTAGTTCGGTTCATTCAAAGTTAAGAAACCAACTGGGGGCAGTGAAAAAGCAGGAAAGTTCATTTTCCTCTTCCAATCTCTGAATAAAAACCATGTACGAGAGGACGAGATCTACTAGTTCTAAAATCTTGAAGGACACCGTGACTAGAAACAATAAATTCAGTTCACTAACTACAGATAGTACTTCCTTTGTTTAATAAAACAGTTAGTTTTGAATGCAAAACATGTTTTGATCAACTTTTTTTTACATATCTAGCACCTTTAAGGTAGTGTTATTTAATGACCAAAAAATCGCTGTTTTTCTATATTTTTATTGTTTGAATTTCCATCCAAACAGAGCTTGATGCAAATCACAACGTAATCATCATCTGGTAAAAAGTTAAGCTACGTAACTGTTTAAATAGATGTGTATAGATCTAGTGTCTCCTCCTGGTTAGCAAAGAGAAGCACCAAATTTAGTGTAAAAGCTCTATTTAGTTGCAAGTTTACCTGTTCTAATGGTTGCCAACCAATGAGCTATTGACCTTAGGACAGTAACTACAACGTACAAATGCAAATCACGATTACAATCAATGATTTAAATCAAGGTTTCCCTCTTGCTGATTTAAATCATGGTTAAAATCGGTGATGAACATGGCTTTGATTTAAGTCAGTCCATCCTGGTGCAGCGGGATGACTGTGTTCCGCTGTGCTCTGTGGGTCTCTCAGTGACTTATCTTCCTCCCGCTGGCAGGTGGATTTCACATCGTGTACCGGGCTGTTCTGTGTGCTGGGGATCGTCATCCTTCTGACCTCGATAGTCTCTGCCATCGTCCTCTACTACAAATATGTGAGTAGTGGCTGCTCCTTGTAACATGAGGACTTGGGGAGACCTATTCAGGGACAGACCAGAACATGATACCAATGCTGCCCTCTGCAGGCCCCATCCATATCTGCAGAACTTAAGCACAACGTTTCCAGCATGGCACATGTGACCTGCCTGAGTATGCAGAGAACCTGAAGCAGTAGCCCTGACAGATGGGTGACCTCTCTCATTTACACAGGGGATATGTTAACTCTGAAACCTAATTATGGCAAATCAGAATGTCAGCAGCAGGGAGATTTCATCCCTGATCACATCAAGTTCTGGGCAGGGGGTGAATGAAGTTACCAAAACTTTATCTCTCAAATGGATCCCACTTCAGCAACTTACCCCAAAGTAAATCTCTGTCCCTGAGCCAACTGCACTCAGCCACAGCTTGTGGTCAGCCAGGGATTTTGGCGGATGTTTTGCTGACAGCGGAAGTATTGCCTGGGAGACTTGGTCCACCTTAAAAGGCAGCTGTGGTGCAGACATGGTATTTGGGAGGGGTGGGTAGCTAAAATCAGATCATTGTTCTTCACTCCACCCTGAAGCTGTACCTCCTTGAGCTCAAACAAGAGAGAGCAACTTGCCACCTTTCATAGCTGAGCAGAATTACACCTGGTTGATGCTTGGATGGGAGACTTCTGAGAAAACCCCGAGTGCATCTGGTTGACGTGTGGGTGACTCAGTAGAGGGTGCTCTCCCCTCTGCGTTGGTGTTGACCCTAGAGCCCCGAGTTGTGCAAGGGGGCGCTGTGTTGCTGGAGTTGCTCTTTCAGACGATATGCAAACCCAAGAATCCTGACACCCTGTAGTCTCTTTCTGTAGATTCAGTGGGTCCACATGGTGTTTGCGGCCGTGGTTGCGATCGCCTTCACCCTGGTGAGTAATGTCGCTGAGCCGGGAGCCTCCTATGTGGGCTGCTGCATCGGATGCATTCCTGGGGCGGGTGGGGGAGGATGGAGGCAGCTCCTGGCTCAGGTACGTGGGGCTGAGGATCTGTAGTGGCATGGCTGACCCATCGCCCTGTCTGTGGTCTCCCCAGTTCCTAGCCTACGACACCCAGGTGCTGGTAGGGACCAAGGAGTACAACCTCAGCCCCGAGGAGTACGTCTTCGGCGCCCTGGAGATCTACGTGGACATCGTCTACATCTTCTTGTTCCTGCTGCGGTTCCTGGGCTGTAAATAAAGCCTCTAGGGGGGCTCCCGGCTGGCATGGCCCAGGGCCGAGGAGTGCTCTGGGAACACCTTGCTTCCTTCCTGCTTCTGTTCCTTTCTCCCTCCTTGCCCCGGCGTGTGTCACCCAGCCAATGGCCTCTGGTTTCCCTCCTTCCCCGGGGAGCCCAGCGTGGGATTCCCACAGTCTGTGCCTAGAGGAGTAGTGGGCAAGACTGTGCCCTGGAGAAGCCCAGTAATGAGGCTTTGCCCAGCAATGAAGCCAACGTTGGCAGATTTCTGCCTGCCCTGTTAATTGCTCGGCTGCCCTCTGTGCTCCCACGTGGTCTCCCGTCTTTCTTTGCTCCCCACGCTGCCCCCAGGGATGTGTCAATGCACCAAATTCATCCCCATAGCAGCCCTCAGAACTCGGTGCCAGGCAAGGCACCTGCCCCCAGACCCACGCACACGGCCCCTCTGCCAGCACTACCTGCTAAGACAAGGGGGCACCTCATATTCCCCAAAAATAGCTGAGAGAGGGCATTTCTGGACATCACGCTCCACATGTTGAAGTGAATTCACTTCTCTTGTGGTAGAGAGCAGGCGGGTCAAGGCTTCCGTCTCTCACCTTAACGTAAGCCTGACCTATCCCGCCCCGTGCCTGGCAAGCAGCGTTACTCCGAAATAATTTGCTGGATGATTTGAGTTGCCTGGAGCTGCCTGAGATCAAGCTTGAGACATGTCAGCCCCAGCTGCTGTTTGGACCCAGGTGAGATGCCACAGGGGAGGGGAAAGCTCGGCAGAGGGGCAGCACCTTCATCAGATCCAAACCCACTCAAAGAAGAGCAGAAAGACAGGGGCTCGGTCCTCGCTCCGATCCAAGCCCCGGTGTGCAAGCTCCTTCTGTTCTGCAGAGCGCCCTCCAGTGGGGAGAAGCAGAGGGGGCTGCGATCAATGCAAGGGGAAATTTTTTTTACACGTCCTAGACATCAGTATTTTCCCAGCACAGTTGTTACCCTGTGTCTGAGAGTGGGGTTTTTTTAACAGTACAACAAAAATCTTTGGGGTTAACAATACTGCTTTGGTCTCTGGTTTGTTACGTGCCTTAAACTAGCCTTATGTTAAGTTGTTTTGTTTTTTTTTTAATCTCCTTAGCTACAGCCTGTGAAGTGTACACAGGAGAGACCCAGGCTGGCTTTTGACAGGTTTCTGTTCTTCTTAATTCAATCTATTTTATTCTTGGTACGCAAAGGTTTTTGTATCAAGCTGCCGTATTGTATATTTGACTAGGCCGGAAAGCCAAAGGGCCTTGAAATAACACCGTTTGATGGGGGGAGGCGAATGGCACAAGGGGAATTGCAAAGAACCGTGCTGTGTATGTTGCTCATAGTCTCTAGTAAGAGAGTCGCTTATTGCAGGAGGAAACAGAACTGGGGCTGCAGGAAGGGGCCGCAGGCAGCATTGTAAGTCACCACCCCTAATTCTAGAGGCTGGAACAGGTGCTGTAAGGGGGGGCGGGATGGGGCAGAACGCTGCGTTGGAGTACTCTGGCTCCCCCAGGGCAGTGCTGGTGAAGCGGGGGGCAGCAGCTGAACCCAGAGCCGGCTCCCAGCGCCTCCTGGGAAGAGCAGGCTCAGAGCAGGGCAGCTGATCAGAATCCCCAGGCGAATGGCCAAAAGGGCAGGGTGTGGGCAGGGGAAGTGGGGGTGCAGCCAGCGTCAACCCTTTGTGCTCCTCCCACGATGCTAGCGGCTTGGGCCAGCCTTGTTCACTCAGTGCCTTAAATCCCGATGTCCCTGGCAGATGATTTGAGGTCAGCACAGCACATGGCCGGGAGTCGCCCCTTTCACGGGCAGCCCTCCTCAGATCTGTGCTACACCCGTCTAGGAAGGGAGATCTGCCCGTTCTGGGTGCCGGCCTGGAGGCAGAGCTGCTGATGAGCAGAGCCCGGCTCTGTCCTGGCTGAGGGTGGGAGCGTTGGCCAGCTGGGGTTAGCTTTGCTATGCAAAGGGCTGCTGGGTGCGCTGCAGAGGTTAGTGGATTGGCTCAACGGCCCCCCGTGCAGGACAGACCGAGAGACCCCTTCCCTGGGAGCGCTCCGCTAGCCAGGTTCGGAGTGGTCCCCAGTCCATGCAGCAGGGGCCATGAGGGGATGGCCATATAGCATAAGCTGTATTATATTCTAATGCTGCAGCCAGTGGGAGCAGCATGGTCAGCTCCCGGCACCAAAGAACAGGGTGCGGTCAATAAAGCCACGCTATGGCATAAAGAGCTAATGTGATCCTGGGATGTACAGCGAGGGGAGTGGTGAATAGGATCAGAGAGGTGATTGTAACAGATCTACATGCAGCCCTCGCGAGACAGATACTGGCATATTGCATACGGTTCTGGTGCCCACTATGGCCTTACGCCCCAAGTTCTTCACCGTAATAATATTATATGCTTTTGGTATAACTATGGGGTATTTTGTGCAAGATAAGGCATGTGAGATCTCATTGCAAAGGTTGTGATTTACTAAATGGGATTATCCTATTTGTGTGCATGTATCATTTTGGTATCTGAAGTTAGGAATGTTGTTTATGAATCTATTACAAATGTGTTTACATCTGGGGAATGCCCACTAGGCAAAATGCAATCAGTCTAGATGGCTGGCTGGGAAGGGCCATTAGGGAAAACAATCGGTCTTAGAAGATGCTAATATCCCACTGGGGAGCCTTCCTGGGGACATTACAAACACCCTCTGTCTCATGGCTGCTATGGCCCTACAGAGGCATCATAGAATACCAGTGTTTTTCCACTGAAAGGTGTGGGAACTAAAGTTGGAGACAAAGGATTCCCGCCATATGCAAAAGCTATATAAGGCAGGGGAGTGACATCATCATGGTTCTTCACTGACTCCCCGCTCAAAGGAGACTCCTGGAAACATCTGAGAAACAAGGACTGAACGGGATGTGGGGGGAAGGGCTGAACCCAGGCTAGAGGGGTTTCTAGCCTGTGAAAGGAATATTTGGGGTTTTAAGCTGCAAGCAAGTGCAGCTGGCCCTCAAGAACCTCTGCAAACTGCCTAAACCAACAGTTAGGGTGAGAATTTGCAACTCATATCCAACTTCTTTAGTATATTAAGCTTAGATTGTGTTTTTGTTTATTTGCAAGGTAATCTGCTTTGATCTGTTTGCTACCCCTTAGAATCACTTAACATCTATCTTTTGTAGTTAATAAATTTATTTTTGCTTTCTCTAAAACCAGTATGTGCAGGAGTCATAATTTGGGGTAGAAAGCTGTGTATACTCCTCTCCACACTGAGGGAGGGGGGCACATTTCATGAACTTACAGTTCCAGGTGGCCCCCGGGGAGAACCAGTCACACCCACATTTTTAAAAGGATGTTGGAAAACGAGTGGGTATAGGAAAGAGCCAAAAAAAAAAATATGGTTCAGTGGTTGGGAAAAATGCCTTACAGTTAAACTTCCGGAGCGGAATGGGTTTCGTTTAACACACAGATGACCGAGGGGTGACTTGACTACAGGTAAGCAGTGGAGGGTTATATTTTTATCATTATACCTTGCTAAATGTCAGTTTCACCAGACACACCAACTGACTCAAAAGATTCCCGTGGATAATAATTGAAATTTACAGATAGGCAAAGGAAGAAAAACGCTACTGGGGACTTTTGAATTAGGCTTGTTACAAATGGACTAGCGTAGTGGCTCTCAACCTTCCCAGACAACTGTCCCCCTTTGTGGACTCTCATAGGTCTTACATACCCCAAGTTTCACCTCATTTGAAAAATTACTTGCTTACAAAATCAGACATACTACTACAAAAGTGTCACCACCCACTATCACTCACAAGTTGCTGACTTTCTCATTTTTACCATATAACTATAAAATTTTGCCCAGGATTGATATCAGGCTAATGAGCCTATAAATACTTGGGTCATCCTGCTTGCCCTTTTTTAATATTGGCACAACATTAGCACTCATTCTAGTCCTCTGGACTTTCCCCAGGATTCCAAGATTTATTAAAAATTAACATCAACGGGCCAGAGTTCTCCTCAGCCAGCTCTTTTAAGACCTGGGTCTGCTCATTTAAAAATGCTTATCCTATTAGGGGCTGTTTAACATCCTCTTTAGTTACAAAAAGACTGCAAAATACTTTATTCTCCTCCTGATTCGAGCACAAAATCCTGCTTCTTTCCAAATACAGAGAGGAAATATTTATTGAACACTTCTGCCTTTTCTGCATCGTTAGTAATGGTTTTACCATCTCCATCGAGTAATGGGCCTGTGCCATTGCTAGGAAGTCTTTTGTTCAGACTCTAAAAAACTCCCTTTGATTGTCGTCAGCCCTGCCAGCCATGGATTTTTCCCTGATGTCTTGAGCTTTCCATAGACATTTTCTCCTGTCAACGCAACTGCCGAAACTCAGCCTGAGAGCCCAGGTAGCCGAGTAAGACCCCTGTGTCTATACTTTAAACAGAGGTGATGTCCTGCCACTGGGGTTGGAGAAGGAGAGTTGCCCAGTAAAAATGACAAAGGGAATGTCTCAGGCTGACTGGCCCTTGGAGGCAAGCTGGGTTCAACCCTACCCGTGACTTAGCAGCTATCCCTAAGCCTCATTGATAAGCTGGCAACATAAGGGCTAATTAGTGATCCCAGCTGGATGGAATGGAGTTTAATTAGAAAGACAGCCCCCAGCTGCGGTGGTGAAGCAGGGAGAGGGTTATGTAAGCAGAGCTGGGCCCTCAGGAGCGGAGGAAAGACTCCGGAGAGGAAAACAAGGGGAGTTATCCTATGGGACGAGCTCGAGGAAGCCCAATTGAGTCCTGCAGGGAGCTAGAGGATTTCCTCCCAGAGGTAAACTGCTGGAGTCCCTGGCAAAGGGAAGGCTGGGGAATCCTGCTGGGGAAGAAGCAAGATAAGAGGCACTCTGCATGGGCTAGAGGAAGGAGCCAAGAAGCAAAGGATTTCAGAGAAGCCCAGGAGGGGCTGGAAGACCAGCCTGTGCGGTATTTGGACTTCCAGCAGGGAAAAGCCGGGGGAATCAGCACTCTGAGCAGGATGAGGAAAGCAAAGAAGCCCAGGAGGGGTGAAAGACCTTTTGTGTATATCAGCTGGACTTTGCTACCCCGGAAGCAGGGGGTGAACTGTTACATGACTTGGCCAGAGGGCCAAGCCATAGAAAACTCAGAGCAGGGGTCAGGAGAAGACACCGGCTAGGACTGGTCATCGGGGCTGAGGAAGGGGCCAACGGGGGGCAGGGGTGTGTGTCGGGTAATGAAAAGTGAAGTCCTCTGCAATGCCCTCTCCCGGCATGAGGGGGCACCCTAGAGGTGAGGGGTCCATGAATGGAGTGTTCCTAATCCTATGTTATTGGGATACTGCTAGTCTGTTTGTGTCCCAAAATGGACATGTCTGTCTGTCTGTCTGTCCCATGCCCATCACAATGGTATGTGAACCCTCTATATCGGGGTGGGCAAACTTTTTGGCCTGAGGGCTACATCAGGGTTCTGAAACTGTATGGAGGGCCGGGTAGGGAAGGCTGTGCCCCCCAAACAACCTGGCCCCCACCCCATCCATCCCCTCCCACTTCCCTCCCCTGACTGCCCCTCTCAGAACCCCCAACCCATCCAACCCCCCTTGCTCCTTATCCCCTGACAGCCCCCTCCCGGGACAACTGCCCCCGCCCCCGAGACCCCACCCCATATCCAACCCCCCCGTCCCCTGACAGCCCCCTCTTGGGACCCCACCCCCATCCAAACCCCCCTGACTCTCCGACCCCTAGCCACACCCCTGCCCCCTGACAGGCCCCCTGGGACTCCCACGCCTATCCAACCACCCCATGTCCCCTGACTGCCCCCTGGAGCCCCCTGCCCCTTATCCAACTCCCCGCCCCCTTACCACGCCGCTCAGAGCACCAGGACTAGCAGCCGCGCCCCCCGGCCAGAGCCAGCCACGGCACCGCGCAGTCTGGCGCAGCGGGGCAGGCCGGCGGCTCTCGCAGCCGCGCTGCCCGGCAGGAGATCGCAGCCCCAGAGCGCTGGCGGCATGGGGAGCTGAGGCTGCAGGGGCGGGAGCGAGCCTCCCCGGCCGGGAGCTCAAGGGCCGGGCAGGACGGTCCCACGGGCCGGATGTGGCTTGCGGGCCGGAGTTTGCCCACCTCTGCTCTACGCCCCTGGGAAAACAGCAGAGAAACGTCAGCATTTCACAGACCCGCTCGGTTTCAACGCACCGCGTAAAGTGCGGGTTTATTTCTCTCCACCCCACGCGGAGTCGCCTCAACAGTCCCGTCCCTGTGACGTCATCGTTTCCATAGCAATGCATGGGGACCAGCCGAGGGAGACTTTCGTTTTCAACAAACGAATCGAAAGGGATCGAAACCAGCGAGGAAATGGTGACGGGGCCGAAGCGAACCGGGGTCACCCCCTGCGGTAAAGCCGCTGCTGCCCCACGGCTGGGGAGCTTGTGGGCTCCTCCCTCAAGGCCACCGATCTCCCCGGCTCCCCAGGCCACGGCATGGTCTCTGCGCCGCACAAAGGACCATGTCCCCAGGTGCGCTGGCCCTTCGAGGGGGTTGGGCCGCAGCCTCCCTACCCCGGGTGGAGACTGGGGCCAGGTGATGGGGGAGCACGTGGCGAAGAACTAGGCCTGCTGGGAGATCTACGGGCCACTGGGTCGATGTGTGGAGGCCCAAGCCAGGCTCGTGGGAGAGGCCCTGGGAAGATGAGAAGGCAGTCTGCATTCTGAGGCAGACAGTCCAATTGTTTGGCGTCCCAGGACGGGGGGCGTGGAGAGGGCCGATGCTGGTTCTCCCGATGCCACCGCCTTTGGTACAGCAACCCCGTCAATGTGAGGAAGAAAGGACGGGAAGCTGAGCCCACCTGCAGAGGAAGAGTGGGCCCAGCAGGAGTCTGGGCTAGAAGAATGGGTTTATGTTCCCGTTCGGACACTAACTCCACTGGACTTGGCCAGAGGGGCTAACTCACCTTGTGCCCAAATAAATCCGTTAGTCTTTAAGGTGCCACCGGACTCCTCGTTGTTTTTGTAAATCATCTTCTCTTCTGTAGCCCCGTTATTTCGACGGTAAGTTATTCAATTAAGGAATCTCTCCGTGTACGGCCAGAGGAAGACCTGTTACTTCTGGAATTCATCTTCCCAAGGGAACTCTGGTTTTTATACGACGTATTGATTTTTTTGGGCGGGAAGGTACAACTCGCTTCTCTTCCACTCCCCAGAGACGATTGCCCCCCGGTCTTGCTGCTTGTATTCTCTGTTGGAAACTCTCCCAGGGAGGAGAGAACACAGATTGTGTTGTGTGTTAGTTTGTGCACAGAACAAATGGCTAGTTACCAATAACTCCGGAGCATTTTGCTGCTGTCACTTCTTTTGATCCGAGTGGCTAGCCAAATTTGAGGTGTTGCAGGTTGTTCCAAAGGGAGGTGCAACTGATGATACCCAGGTATTTCAGGGAGGCAATCTTGTTTATTTACACACTCGCCCCTGGCATTTGCTTTTTGGGGAGAGAGAGGGGTTGGAGACATGCCTGGGGTTTGGGTTTATTGTGGTTAGTTAAGTCACTACTTTACCCTCCTCCTGCCTAAAAGGTGATGGTCACACACAGCTCCTAGCAACGAGGTTTAACCCTGCGCGCCACATCGTGGTAGATCATCGTGGACTCATACGGCGGTAGAAACTGTGGCTGTCATCAACAGTGATTGAACGTGGGACCCAAGGCCTGTGACCTCATGGGCTCAGGCCTCTGCCACGTCCGCTAAGGTCTTTTACCAATGAGAGAGCAGCAGAGGCTGCAAGGAAGTGCCCCTGGGGCCTGCGTAATTCAATGGGGCTTCGTGGGCATGAGAAGCGACACCAGCGCTGCCAAGAGACAGACCCCTTGTCTCTCTACCCAAGCTCGGTGAGATCACCCAGGGTGGCGTCCCACACTGCGTTGGGGTCCATTTGTCAGCAGTGCCCATTCCTGACCTGGCGGCTCTGGGGTGCAATCCTGTCTCTCTCTTTTCCCCAAGGGTGAGGCATGGGTTTTTTCCTCATCGCTGTTTATCCATGACTCCTGAGCAGTGGAGGAAATATTTATCACATTCCCTTGTTCTTTAGACACAGTCTGTCCCACACCAGCTCTGTGTTTGTCTGTGATCACCACCCTCTCCAGTCGCTGGTCTTTGACTACGGAGGTTTTTTTGGTTAATTATCTCGGGCGATAGTCCCTCAAGCATATTTTGTTTCAATCTCAATTTGCCAGAGTCCTCCTCCAGAAACTCCCTCGCTCTAACTCCTACCAATCGTACCGTTAGAGAAAAAGAAACACATTCCTCCCTAAAGAGAAACCTGCGCCAGTACGAAGGAGTGCCAACTGGTGACATTCCATTCTGCATTTGTACACCCCCAGCTCACTCCTCAATAAACACCCTTCCCCTTAACTCAGCCTGTCCCATCTTCAGGCTTCCACCTTTGTTGGACGGAAACAAGTGAAAACCACCTGAAAAATAAGGGACGAGGCTTTATGTGAAGGGATGTTTCAGGGAAACACCATTTCCCTGGGCATCTCATGGATTTTTCTCTCTCGTGTGCACTGCTACCGCTTTCAAATATACAGTGTGTGCCCGAGTGCCTGGATGGGCCATGCTGAAGCTGCTACACACAGGGCAGACTGCAAGGAATCGGGCAGACAGTCCCGCGAACGGCTGGTTTATTCTACAGATTCACCAAGCCAACAACAAAGCAGCTTCTGTAATACCGTACTGGTTACCAAGACCCCAAATCCAGTCCCCTTTAGGCATTCTGGCCCTTGGCTCCCATCTAGACAGCCAAGTCGAAGATAGTGAGAGGTTACTGAAAACCTGATTCACCATATGTGAGGTTCACCCATCCCAAAGGACCAAACACTTATCCCCAGGTTGTTGGTGACACTGGGCACCACTCTAGGTAACTCGGGCGGGTGGAAGACCACGAGTGTCGATGAAGCCCCCTTGCTCTAGGCCCAGGCAAACTGAAGCCCCTCCACTCCTTGAACTTTTTGTGACCCTGCCCAACTATGAGGAAGCTAGTACCTAAACAGACAGGTTTGCACGCGGCTCGCCAGCCAAGGCCAGTATAGTAAGGCAGAAATGTTTAGCAAAAGCTAGTAACAAATAGAGCCTAATAAGGCAAGGCCCGGGAACTGCTAATGAAGAAAAACACAACTGGCTGCTTTAGCTGATTGGCTACGGTATTGTACGGGGCAACAGGTAATTGGTTGCATAAGCTTGTGTAGTGAAGTAGGAAAAGGTATAAAATGTATACTGGAATCTGCATGCGGGGCTGCAGGATTTGAGACAGCTCAGTCTCCCTGCATCCTATCTGAAGCTTCAGATAAATCTCTCTGCTTCTCCACCCCGTTGTGGTCATTGGCACGACGCATACCGGGCAACGAACCCAGCTGTTGCTTGCCTCGGGCACTCTGTGCCAGCAACAAGGTCAATATGAGTCTTAGATCTTACCCAATAATCACACCGATGCCAATCCTTTAGTAACGAAAAATGAAAAGTTTAATAATAGAAGGAAAAAGAAAGAAGAGAGTCGCTGATGGTTAAAAGATCAGTAGGTCAGATTCATAGCAGAGATGGGGAGGCTGCTGATCTGCAAAAGTCTTTCTGGAATTGATTTAAAAGGGTCTAGGCAGATAGGCAGCCCAGGTGTAGATACTGTTCAGGTGTGTCTAGGGGAAATCTAGGGTAAACCTGGAGACCTCATTCTTCTATGGCTTCGTTAGACCTTCACTGTTAAAGTTTAAGCAGACCTGAGATGAAAGGATCAGGCCCGGGGCTTTCCTTTAGAGCAGGCTGACCAACCTCCTCACAGAAATTGTCACAGCAGGACCTGCCCCGAGGAAGAATATTTCCTATGCATGCATAGGTAAACTAGTTGCTTTCATTCACATAAGGTCAAAACAACGAGGAGTCTTTGTGGCACCTTAGAGACTAACAAATTTATTTGGGCATAAGCTTTTGTGGGCAAAAACCCACTTCATCAGATGCATGGAGTGGAAAATACAGAGGCAGGTATTAATACACAGCACATGAAAAGATGGGAGTTGCCTTACCAAATTGGGGGGGGGGTCAGTGCTAACGAGCCAATTCAATTAAGGTGGAAGTGGGCTATTCACAACAGCTGACGAGAAGGGGTGAATAAGGTCATTAGGTGATATTCCATTATAGCATAGATAGTTAAGTTGAAGACAATGTAAATACTACTATTAGTCTCCTGCAGTATCTTCACATCTTTGATCTTAAGGTTAACTGAACCATACAAGTGCATAATATAAGGCAATTAAGACATGAAAGGTAATTAGCATCTACAAGATAATCTGGTTACATCATTAAACTTCTGACAAGATATAGGTAAACACAGATAAATACACCTAGCATCTACCCTTGATTCTCTAACAATGCAGGCAAACAGGTTAAAGATTCTAGTCTACTAACATGGCTTTGATTTGATGAAGTGGGTTATAGCCCACGAAAGTTTATGTCCAAATAAATTTGTTAGTCTCTAAGGTGCCACAAGGACTCCTCATTGTTTTATCTACAGGGAATGGCCCTGGTTACCATTGCAATACCCTTTGGATCTGTCCTTCAGGATTGCTTACAGGTCACCTAACTTGCTGATTGTTAATCCTTTGCTGGCTCAGCGTTACACAGGGCAATTAGCGCAAGCTATATTGTGATGTTTAAAACGGTCAAGGGACATCCCCTAAAATAAGGGGCAGATGGTCACCCCAAGGGACAAATACATGAACTGAGGGATGGTCCCTTAAAATAAAATTGCTTTCCAAGTGCGCTGTTCTGACTTTGTGGACTGAAGCCCTCTTTCTAACACCTGGACATATCATTCACCCCGCCAGTGGAGGGTGGGGTTCTGGTTAGGTGAACAATTCCAATTAAGTACATGCCTTCCTTAAATGCTGATAGAGTAAAAGTAGGAACCGTTCGTTATAACAACACCCTGCTCTGGGATGTCAGTTTTGGCGAACAAGGGGTGAAATTCGCGCTGTGCAGCGAGCCAAGCCAAAGGGGTTGGCATGGTTTCATAAATTCTATTTTAATGCTTTGGTTAAGGATCTGCATTCTCGTGATGAAGCTCTCACACTCTGCAACCTCACTGTTTCTGCTCATGAGACTTACAAGGCCAATTTAGGAGGAGCGAATTACAGTCCTCAGTTAAAGATGCTTCTGTTAGAGTGACCAGGCCGGGCACGCAAGTCCATGTTCAAAGCTAGTTGAAAAGGCAAACTCCACAAGCGAAGGCCCCAGTCCTGGAATCAGATCCATGCAGGCAGGGCCTTGGTGCCCACATAGACTCCTACTGACTTTACTACTATGCCTAGGCGTTGCTCAGGTCCCAGGTAAGGAAGAAGGTCCATGCAGAGAGGGTGATGGAGAAGAAAGCACAGACAGCTGTGGGAGACAGGTGGAGATAGTCAGAGGGCTGGTGGCTGAGCTGAGTGGGCTGTACAGGGTGGCCACCCTGCCTGGGTTTGAAAGAGGCCGCTTTCCTGGCTGCATTAATCAATTCATTATGATGTGTGACAATGCTCATGCAAAATACACGGTCTGCATTCATTAACAACTGGCCCTGATATTGCTAATTAATAACTGAGGATAGCTCAGCGGGTTGCTCCAGTTAAGGACAAGTCCCTGGAGGCTAGGCTGTGTTGATTATGGGCTTATCCGGCAGGGACAGGGAAGCTAGAGTGGAAGGGCGGCTCTCGCAGTGACTGTGGGTTGAAGAAGGCCGAGGGGGATGACTCGAGCCCGTGGGCCCCTTATCAGCGGCTCCCAGCCGGCCCCCGCTCGCGGGTTTCGGAAGAAGGCTGTAAGAGGCCCTGACCCGGGAGGGGCCAGGAGGAAGGGGAACGAATCCGTTGCAAGGGCCACTTGTCCCGGATCCGCAGCTAATTCGGAGCAGGGCCAAACCCCAGCCAAGGCTCAGCCCCGCAGCCCTCCCGAGCTGGGGGAGCCCGGGGCCCCCTTTCCCTCGGGCGGCGACAGCCAACGCCCACCAGGGGGCGCCGCAGCCCTCCCAGCGCGCCGGGGGTCGGGCGCTGGCTACAGGGCGTTCGAAGGGGGCGTGGCTCGAAGCCTGGGGCCGGCGGCGTTCGCCGGTCGCCCGGGCGCCGGGGGCGGGGCCGGCCCGGGGGGGCGGGGCCGGCCCCAGCATGGCGCGGCCGGGCTGCCTGTCCCGGCTCCCGCTGCTGGCGGCCGCCCTGGCCGCCTGCTGCGGGCTGGGGGCCGCCTCCCTCGCCCGCTGCCGGCCGGCGCGCCGCCTCCGCCGCTGCCTCGCCAAGGTGCTCATGGCCCTGGCCGGGCCCCTGGTCTTCCGCATCGGGTGAGTGCGGCCGGCGGGGGGGGGTCCCGCTCGGACCCGCTCGGACCCGCTCCGGGCTCTCTCCCGCCGCCGGGGGCTTCGTGGGGCCGGGGGGAGGAGTCGGCTGCCGGTGGCGGACGGGCAGGGGCCTCTGGGGGGGCTGGAGCGGGCGGCTGGGGCTGCTGGGGGCAGGTTGGCTGGGGCTGGGGGGGTTGGCTGGGGCTGCTGGGGGCAGGTTGGCTGGGGTTGGGGGGGGCTGGAGGGGAGCTGGGGGGGCTGGGGGGGTTGGCTGGGGCTGCTGGGGGCAGGTTGGCTGGGGTTGGGGGGGGCTGGAGGGGAGCTGGGGGGGTTGGCTGGGGCTGGAGGGGAGAGTTAGGCGGGGGGATGAGGCTGGGGCAAGGGGGCTGTGCAGGGCTTGGGGGGCTGCCGGGGAGCTGGGGGCTTTGGCTGGGGCTGGACTGTGCAGGGCTGGGGCGGGGGGGGGGGAAGCTGGGGGAGCTAGGCTGGGCCGGGGGGATGCAGGGGGGCTGTGTGGGTTATGGGGATCTGTGGCAAGAGGTCTGCGTGCATGCATCCAGGAAGGCTGGCCGGGTTGAGGGGGAGTCTCACTGGGGCGCTAAGGGGCGGGCTGGTGGCTGAGCTGAGGGGGCTGTGCAGGGTTTGAAGGAGGTCTCTTTCCTGGCTGCATTGGCAGTCCCACAAGCTGCCCCCCTCTCCCCCATGGGGTGCTCCTGGAGACCCCAAAGGGTTTGCACCGCACTGATTGGTGCCCAAACCACTTTGGGTGGGGGGATGCTTGTGCCACCCTCTGGGGTAGGTGCCGTGCACCGCCCCCCCCCCCCCCGCACAGCAGCCACAGAAGGGCTTGGCCGGCTCTCTGGGCGATGCGCTGGGGAGCCATGTGTCCTTTGCTGCCCTGGGCTTGGTGCAGCATTGTGCTAACACATACGCAGGCTTCTCTGGAAAGCTCCAGCTGCCTGGGTTAGACTGTGTTAGGGGTTAGAGGGAGAAAACGCTGCTTTCAGATCCCACACAAAGCTTGGCATTATCCATTCCTGCCAGGATTTGCCCACGTGACCCAGATCCCCAGACCCAGGGGTGCCGCAGCTTCCATTCAGCATCTGCTCCTTGGGCCCCAGCTGAACGCTCTGACTCTAGCTTGCGGAGCATCTGCCACGCACGCTGCATCCCGAAAGCCTTTAGAGCTCTGGGTAATAGGCGTCCGTTACCAGAAGCAGCGGTGCGGGGTTTGCACTATGGAGAATCGAGGAGAATCGGTCCATCGTGGAGGAGGGAGGAGAGCCAGAGTAACGGGGGAGAGGAGAGGCAGTGGCCCAGTTTTGCGGGGTACTGATGTTGCAGAGAGGCAGGAAGGCGGCTCGGAGCGATGGAGAAGGCTCAGGCAGAGGGTAGATTCCCCTCCTTGTCCCCTCTCTCACAGTGGGATCCGCAGTGCGAAGGATCCTAGCATAGCCCAGCCGGTGTAGCTGGTGTGTGTGTGTGATACACTGTGTATTCGGGGCTTGGAACACTTGCTGGATGCCTTGTAGCTAGAGGGTCACTCGGTAGCAATGAAGGAAAGGGGCATCTGCCCGCAAGGACTAGGGCAGACCCCTGGAAACAGGCCCAGCTCCCTCTGCTCATATGCCTCTCCCGGGATGCCTGCTGCAATCCAGTCATCGAGAACTGTGACAGTCCCGTGAGCTGTCCAGGGGTGCACAAGCTTGAGCTGAGCAGCTGCCTGATCTTGTTTGTTGAGCCTTGATCATTCATCGCCCCATCCCTCCCTTGTTGTCATGCCTGAAACTGCCTCGGGGCAGGCACTGGGGTGTACAACGGGTTCTGTGACATGCCCGATGTGTCATGGCTGCTGGGCTGTGAAGGGTTTCTTTCACGTCCGCCTCTGGCTGGTAGGCGTCAGGTAAATCCCAAGTTCCAGCCTCTCCCGGCTACTGTCATCTATGATCCCTCCTGAGACCTCAAGCTGCGATCAGGGAGCTGGGGACCGGGTTGTCTGCTTTTCTTCTCCCCTAGCTTCGGTCTCTGGGGGTCCTCCTGCCTGGTGAATTACTCCAGCATATGCTGCCAGGAGCTTTGCCTGGAAGTGTGAAACTGACAACATGCTAGGTTTCAGAGGAGCAGCTGGGTCAGTCTGTATTTGCAAAAAGAAAAGGAGGATTTGTGGCACCTTAGAGACTAACCAATTTATTTGAGCATAAGCTTTCGTGAGCTACAGCTCACTTCGTCAGATGCATTCAGTGGAAAATAGTGGTTTTTTTCAACAAAAAGACTTTGAAAACAGACTCCAAGGAGAGACTGCTGAATTGGAATTAATTTGCAAACTGGATACAATTAACTTAGGCTTGAATAGAGACTGGGAGTGGATGGGTCATTACACAAAGTAAAACTATTTCCCCATGTTTATCCCCCCCTCCCCTCACTGTTCCTCAGACGTTCTTGTCAACTGCTGGGAATGGCCCATCTTGATTATCACTACAAAAGGTTCCCCCCCCTTCCTGCTGGTAATAGCTCACCTTAAGTGATCACTCTGGTTACAGCATGTATGGTCACACCCATTATTTCATGTTCTCTGTGTATATAAATCTCCCCACTGTATTTTCCACTGAATGCATCTGAGGAAGTGAGCTGTAACTCACGAAAGCTCATGCTCAAATAAATTTGTTAGTCTCTAAGGTGCCACAAATTCCTCCTTTTCTTTTTGACATAATGCTCGACTGTTTCGCGACAACTCACAGCATTCTGAACAGCGTCTTTAAAACTGGCCACGCTCACTCGATGCAATCATTCTGCCGCGTGGGGAAGCTCTGAAGCAGCTGTGGAAGAGTAGGGCAGAGTGCTGTGGCTGGCTCAGCGAGGTGAGATTGTACCAGTTTACATTCAGGACAGTTCTTGGCACAGCTGTCAGGGCTAGGAGGTTGATTTACCAAATGGACAGCTTTGATTCCAGAGACGCTGATGGGATTCATTGCCAGGGCACTTGCGTTGTGGAAGCATCTGTCTCAGCTGGGGCCTCCCTGTGTTTGTGCAACGTGCGGGGCATATTAAGAGAGAGCCCTGTTAGCTGTGTGGATTGTCTAGCCCTGTGACCTTGGCTTCCTTAGAAAAAAGGTCGGGGTGCGTGTGTGTTACCTAAAGTGTGTAATCCTTGTGTAGACAGGGCAAGTTGTAGTTCTAACTCGTGATAACTGGTGAAGGAGAATGTGACGGGGAGTTGTGGGTTTGCCTCGTTTTGGCATGCATTAGCCAGTCTACAACTGTCCTGCCTGCGCTCGGATTCGAACACGTTAACTTGCACACTTCGTTACCTTTCATTAGTGTAGACATGGCCTGTGTGTATTAAACTGGATTTGCTTTCATCTTTGCAGAGCTCTAATGCTCTGGCAGACAGAACGTCAGCCATCAAAGGCTGAGGCACGTTGAAAAGGGAGTATGACCTGGTTGTGTCGTGTCTTGGGAGCCCACTTCTGGGAAAATGGGTCACCGAGGAGGTGGTGGTAGTTACTCAGCGATTTAAAGAGCTGTTGTCACCTAGGTTTAGAGTCAAGCCTTAACTTTTGCTCCCAAAGGCATTTTATAAAACCCACCAATCGGAAATGTTTGAGCAGATCTTTCTGTTAACCCCAAATCAGCAGCCGCACCAGTGCCTAGTGCAGGAAAGGTGGAAACCGGCTAGAAATAAATAGTGAAACTGTTTTCTTCAGCTGAGCTAAGAGAGGTGCAAATAGTAAAAGGAACAGCAAATCTTCCTCTGTCTTTTGTATAGATCTGTCTGCTAAGCTGGTCGTAGATTATTAAAAACAAAGAGGAATTTCAGAGTCTGCAGTCCCTTTACACAGCTTGAGGACAGCTTGAAGAAAGCGGTGGTTCTTTTAACTTAGTTATCGCCGCCTTAGTTATCGGAGTAGCGTCTACCTCAGTTGGGGCCCCATTCTGTGTGTACGCTGTGTAGCTCAGAGTAAGGCGCTTACCGTCTAAACATCCAAGATAAAGGGGAGGCATCATTGCCTGCATTTCTCAGAGAGGGACCTGTGGTGCAGAGAGATGAAGCGAGTTAACCATACACCGAAGGTATCCGTGGCACAGCGAGGAACTGATGGAGTTCTGGTTCAGTACGGCAGCCCCAAGACCAGCCATCCCCTGCAATGCAAGACGGAAAGAATCCAAGATATCACTGCAAATGATCAGGGCTCCATCGCCTAGCTGCTGGACAAATAACTAGCATGGCAGAATTCTGTGTCGCTTGCATCTTAATGGAGTCTGGGATTAACAGAGGGAATTGCTTTATTCCCTCTGATCCCGTCCCCGGAGAAGGAATCAAGTCCTCAATCGGCAGCTTGGTGTTTGGACAATGCTTTGGAGATGGGAATGACTGGGCGAATGCCAAGCGTTACGTTAACTTTTCCGAACTTGACGGGCTGGTTGTGGAAGTGTTTGGAAACTTTACCAGATCTGAATGGTAATGAGACTTTAAAATCTTCCCTTTCATTAAAGAACAATGTGGATTATTCCCTGGGTGTAATAATAAACCTGCAGTGCCCTGAGCCAATTCTCTTCCAACTGGAGTTTGTGAGCAGTGTTCTCGAAGGATGGGACAGGCTTTGTCACTTTGATCTCTTGCACTGCATTGTGTGTGTCACTCACCAGCAGTAAAGTGTTGGGCTTTGGCAGGCAGCACTGAGCCAAATATTCCCTTTTCAGGGTCACTGCACCTGCGTCCCCACCCCGTGGTCCCTCGGGGGCACCCATGTCAGGTCTTGGGCTTCCAGTCGTTACCTCTCTTGGGGGGAGATGCACGTCTCTCCCCATCCTGACTGGAGTTTGAAGGCTTCATAGTCCACTGTGATAACCCCTGCAAGCCAGCATGTCCACCCGCCCCGCCCCCCCCCCCCCCGCTTCTCCACTGTGATAACCCCTGCAAGCCAGCCTGTCCACCCGCCCCCCCCCCGTGCTTCTCCACTGTGATAACCCCTGCAAGCCAGCATGTCCACCCGCCCCCGTGCTTCTCCACTGTGATAACCCCTGCAAGCCAGCCTGTCGGCCCGCCTGCCCTCGTGCTTCTCCACTGTGAGATCCCCTGCCTGCCCACCCCAGTGCTTTGCCTTCTCTCCGATGGCCGTGGCCAGCAGGTACAAGTCAGCGCACTGCTCTTGCTAAGCCACCACCTTTTACTCCTAGTGTAAAAGCGTCACCGCGACAATGTATAGAAACAAGGAAGAAGTTCCTCTATACATGCTAAAAGCTTAGTCAAGATCCACCTCAGTCCCATGGGCCCCTTCCATGAGATTTGGGGCCCTGGGACAGAAGGGCCCGTCCAGTCGCTGGGTCAGAAAGAAGGCCCTGAGGCAGTTTAAATGCAGCCGTTCTATGCCAGAAGCCCTTTCTTGGTTGATGGCTGGAAGATCCCTTTTGAACCAGCATGGGCAAACCTCCCTGGGGGGGCTGATGCCTCTCTGGAGTTGGTACAACCTGGTGCTTTCCCTTAATCTCTCTCTCGCACGTGCGCTCACACACGCCTGGTTCCTGGCGCAGCCGTGGCAGCCGCCTGCCCCCCAGAGTTATATACAATCCCTGTCCCACAGTGGACACCTTAAGGAAGAGGTGATCCTCAAAAGAAATGCCTTTAGTTCTTTCCCAGGCGACCAACCTCCGGAGTTAATGCTGCGTTTACCACGTGGAATTCACGCATGTTCTGAGCCACGGGGAATGGCTATGCAGTGTACGTCTCTCAGCATGAAATACTGTGAGGAGCTCAGGGAGGCATGGTTGAAAGGCAAAGCGCTTCCCCAGAAGCTCAGGGGGAAGGTACCTTAATATCCTTCCTGCTGTCTGTGTAAAGGATCATGCTGTAGGACAGTGTCAGCTGAACTCGCACGTCTGTCTGGAAAGACTTTACTGCTGTTCTGCAGTTGCTATAACTAAAGGGGCTGTGACAAAGCGGGACTGTTCTTAATTTTTCCTCTGAATAGTGTGGGGGTGCCTCAGTTTCCCCTATGCAGTTCTTAAGTATCTAGGGGGTGGGATAAGGATGTATGATCCTTGCAGAGCCCTAGAGGCAGGTGTGTGCAGGGGTCTGGACACAGAGAATGGCCGACACCCTGTTTCCTGGCAACGGATGGCCTGGGCCCTTCCCCCCTGCAAGGTGGGAGCTAAAGGGTTGGAGAACAAAGGAATCCGGTGACCTCCTGGCCCGGGAAAGGGACAAAGCCCAGAGGAGCAGGGACTGGAGGGAGAGTTTCAGTTTGAGGCTGGCTGGGACATGGAGTGAAGTGCAGACGTGGTTGTCTGGCTCACTGCCCCCCAAAATGGACCCAGCTGAGGGGTCCCGTTCTCTGCACCTACAAGCTCTGTGTTAGACCATGTTCCTGTCGTCTAATAAACCTTCTGTTTTACTGGCTGGCTTGAGAGTCCCGTCTGACTGCGGAGTTGCGGGGCAGGACCCCCTGGCTTCCCCAGGACCCCTCCTGGGTGGACTTGCTGTGGGAAGTGCACGGAGGGGCAGAGGAGGCTGAATGCTCCGAGGTCAGACCCAGGAAGGTGGAAGCCGTTTGAGCTGTGTGTCCTGCAGCCAGGCTGCTCCCAGAGAGGAGACTTCCCCAGAGTCCTGCCTGGCTTCGTGGGGAGCAGTTCCAGAGCATCGCCCGGGGGCTCCATGACAGGGGGCTGTGGAACTCTCTCCCACAAGGCACTGGAGTATAGAATCAGAGACTATCAGGGTTGGAAGGGACCTCAGGAGGTGTCTAGTCCAACCCCCTGCTCAAAGCAGGACCAATCCCCAACTAAATCATCCCAGCCAGGGCTTTGTCAAGCCTGACCTTAAAAACTTCTAAGGAAGGAGATTCCACCACCTCCCTAGGTAACGCATTCCAGTGTTTCACCACCCTCCTAGTGAAATAGTGTTTCCTAATATCCAACCTAGACTCCCCCACTGCAACTTGAGACCATTGCTCCTTGTTCTGTCATCACCTACCACTGAGAACAGTCTAGATCCATCCTCTTTGGAACCCCCATTTCAGGTAGTTGAAAGCAACTGTCAAATCCCCCCTCATTCTTCTCTTCCGTAGACTAAACATCCCCAGTTCCCTCATCCTCTCCTCATAAGTCACGTGCTCCAGCCCCCTAATCATTTTTGTTGCCCTCTGCTATACTCTTTCCAATTTTTCCACATCCTTTTTGTAGTGTGGGGCCCAAAACTGGACACAGTACTCCAGATGAGGCCTCACCAATGTCGAATAGAGGGGAACGATCACGTCCCTCGATCTGCTGGCTATGCCCCTACTTATACAGCCCAAAATGCCATTGGCCTTCTTGGCAACAAGGACACACTGTTGACTCATATCCAGCTTCTCGTCCACTGTAACCCCTAGGTCATTTTCTGCAGAACTGCTGCCTAGCCCCTCTGTCCCTAGTCTGTAGCGGTGCATTGGATTCTTCTGTCCTAAGTGCAGGACTCTGCACTTGTCCTTGTTGAACCTCATCAGATTTCTTTTGGCCCAATCCTCCAATTTGTCTAGGCCCCTCTGTATTCTATCCCTACCCTCCAGTGTATCTACCTCTCCTCCCAGTTTAGTGTCATCTGCAAACTTGCTGAGGATGCAATCCACACCATCCTCCAGTTCATTTATGAAGATATTGAACAAAACCGGCCCGAGGACCAACCCTTGGGGCACTCCACTTGATACCGGCTGCCAACTAGACACGGAGCCATTGATCACTGCCCATTGAGCCCGACAATCTAGCCAACTTTCTATCCACCTTATCGTCCATTCATCCAGCCCATACTTCTTTAACTTGCTGGCAAGAATACTGTGGGAGACCGTGTCAAAAGCTTTGCTAAAGTCAAGGAACAACACGTCCACTGCTTTCCCCTCATCCACAGAACCAGTTATCTCGTCATAGAAGGCAATTAGATTAGTTAGGCATGACTTGCCCTTGGTGAATCCATGCTGACTGTTCCTGATCACTTTCCTCTCCTCTAAGTGCTTCAGAATTGATTCCTTGAGGACCTGCTCCATGATTTTTCCAGGGACTGAGGTGAGGCTGACTGGCCTGTAGTTCCCAGGATCCTCCTTCTTCCCTTTTTTAAAGATGGGCACTACATTAGCCTTTTTCCAGTCGTCTGGGACCTCCCCTGATCGCCATGAGTTTTCATGAGAAGAATAGAATCGGTTTCAGAAAAGGATTCGTGTGCGGATGAGACCATCCTGAGTTCCATTAGATAGGCCGGAGCATTATTTCTAGGGGGATATTTACTCTTGTGCTGCAGCCCATAAGCCAACCACAAATAGGCAGGATATAGGCAGAAATTTGGACGAAATTCACAGGTAAAGCCAGAAGGGACCACTGTGATTGTCCACCCTGACCTCCTGTAGACCACAGGCCGTGGGATGTCCCTGAATTAGCTCCTCTTTGAACTAGAGGAGATCTTGTAGAGAAACGCCCAGTCTTGATTAAAACTAGGGCTGTCAAGCGATTTTAAAAAAAAAAATTAATCTCAATTAATTGTGCTGTTAGACAAAATAATAGAATACCATTTATCTAAATATTTTGGGGTGTTTTCTACATTTTCAAATATATTGATTTCAATTAGAATACAGAATACAAAGTGTAGAGCGCTCACTTTATATTGATGTGTTTATTACAAATATTTGCACTGTAAAAAACAAAAGAAATCGTATTTTTCAATTCACCTCATACAAGTGCTCTCGTGCAACCTCTTTATCGTGAAAGCTGAACTTAGAGATGTAGAATTATGTACAAAAATAACTGCATTCAAAAATAAAACCGTGTCCAACTTTAGAGCCTGCAAGTGCACTCTGTCCTACTTCAGCCAATTGCTCAGACAAACAAGTTTGTTTCCACTTGCAGACAATAATGCTGCCCGCTTCTTGTTTACAGTATCGTCCGAAAGTGAGAACAGGTGTTCACATGGCACTGTTGTAGCCGGCATCACAAGATATTTGCATGCCAGATGCGCTAAAGATTCATATGTCCCTTCATGCTTCAAACACCGTTCCAGAGGATGTGCGTCCATGCTGATAACAGGTTCTGCTTGATAACGATCCAAAGCAGAGGGGACCAACGCATGTTCATTTTCATCATCTGAGGCTGATGCCACCAGCTGAAGGTTGATATTTTTTTTTTTTTTCATTTTTGGTGGTTCGGGTTCTGTAGTTTCCACATCGGAGTGTTGCTCTTTTAAGACTTCTGAGAGCATGCCCCACACCTCGTCCCTCTCAGATTTTGGACTGCACTTCAGATTCTTAAACCTTGGGTTGAGTGCTGTAGCAATCTTTAGAAATCTCACATCGGTACCTTCTTTGCGTTTTGTCAGATCTGCAGTGAAAGTGTCCTTAAAACAAACATGTGCTGGGTCATCACCCGAGACCACTAGAATGTGAGATATATGGCAGAATGCGGGTAAAACAGAGCAGGAGACGTACAATTCTCCCCCAAGGAGTTCACACACAAATTTAATGTCTTACTTTTTTAATGAGCATCCTCACCATGGAAGCAAGTCCTCTGGAATGGTGGCTGAAGCATGAAGGGGCATACGAATGTTTAGCATGTCTGACATGTAAATACCTTGCAATGCTGGCCATAAAAGTGCCATGCGAATGCCTGTTCTCGCTTTCAGGTGACATGGTAAACAAGAAGCAGGCAGCATTATCTCCCATAAATGTAAACAAACTTATTTGCCAGAGCGATTGGCTGAACAAGAAGTAGGACTGAGTGAACTTATAGGCTCTGAAGTTTTATGTAACAAAAAAAAAATCTACATTTGTAAGTTACACTTTCATAATAGAGGTTGCACTACAGAGCCCGTGTGAGGTGCGTAGAAAAATACTATTTTATCATTTTTACAGTGCAAATTTGTAATAAAAATATTAAGTGATCCCTGTACACTTTGTATTCTGTGTTGCAATAGAAATGTAGAAAAATATCCAAAATATTTAAATTGGGATTCTATTGTTTAAGAGTGTGATTAATAGCGATTTAATTTTTTTGAGTTCATTGCGTGAGTTAACTGTGATTTAATCAACAGCCCTAATTGAAACATTTCCAGTGATGCTGGATGCGAATGCACCATGACCCTTGGTAAATTGTTCCAACGGTTAATGATCCTTCCTGCTAAAAATGTCTCATTTCTAGTCTGACTTGGCCTAGCAAATATTTCATAACTGTCAGTTACAGGGGTTTTGTCACCCTTCCTCCCACGCTTCTGTACTGGCTACGGGTGGAGGCTGGGCTGATAATCCTACGGTCAAGTTTTTACATTCCCCCTGTCCTGGCAGTTTGTTTGTTTTGTGTATGCGTATCTGGCTGTATAATCTGTTACTTTTCTTACCACTTTTCTGTGGGTCTTTCAGACAGCAATGGGGTGGGGGAAGGGAGGGAGAAACGTTTTTTAAAAAGACAGGAACATATTCTGCAACCGCTAACATTGCATGGGGATTCAGGTAAGAGTTTCATGCAGGCTCCACAATCTTTTAAGTAGTTAGTGACCGTCCCATTTACCCATAATCCAGCCATTCTCCATTTTGACGTTTTTCCCCACTCGGATCTCACAGTGAGGGGCTATTGGAGCGAAACACTGTGAATGTAACTGTATTGGAAACCAACCTCCTGACTTACCTGATAGACACCATACGTAATTAGAGCCAGAGGGTGGGTTGGTTTTTTTTTTTAAAGCCAGTTTCTTGACCCCTGCTGGTTTTTGGCTGTCTTACTGATTTCTGGCTTGGCCAGTGGTAACCCATGGGGTCCATTTCATTTCCTTGTTCTCAGGGCCGTGGTGTTTGGGTTGTTTATGGAAGCATCTTTGTTTGTTTGAGAAGCAGCTGTTCCTTCTAGTATCTGCCTCTAGCTGGCATGGGGAGGGGAAGAGGGTGGGGGGTTGTAAGCAAGTTTTAAACCTCAAAGTAAGCTTCTATTTGTTGTTCGGCAGCTTTTTTCCTGCTGTGACAGCTGTTTGTTGTTGCTGGAAAAATACCTGTGTTGGGGAAAACTTCAACCTAACAAAAACCATGTTTTATTTTGTTAAAGGCTGCATAGCGAACCCTCATAACTGCTGCGGAGATTCAAGGGCTTAAGCCCAATCCTTCTTGGAATTGCCCTTTCTCCAGATCATCAGAACATCCGCTGTTAGGCAGGATAAAATCTTCTGTGCTTTGCTGCCAGGGCCAGCCCATAACTGCCCCAGGCCTCAGCAGATGCTTCCATTAAGGTTACTCCACGATTGTCCATGGCGGTGATTTTAGCTGCTTCCTATGGAATGTTTTGCACAGGCTGATCCTGGGGACAAGACACCGAGCTCACGGGACCCGGGCTCTGAGCTGATGGCTGCCGGCAGAGATGTTGTAACTGTCCACACACCCACACCCCACATGCTCGCCCCACTGCCCAGCAGTGTCCACGTGACAGCCATGTACGTGTCAGCTGGGGCTGTCTGGATCAGAGCCCGCCCTAGAGTCATGGGGTCAGCGGGGGAGAAAGGGCTCAGAGTTCACTCCAGTCTCGGCCACCACTGTTTCATTGTGGCCGTTCCCCCCCCCCCCCCCCGCCAGAGGCGCTGTGTGCCCACATGCACCCCGTGGGGGGGTGGGAGCAGGGGGCCTGGCATGGGCCCAACTTTAATTGAAGGGCTCTGGTGGGGTTTCATTATCTCCTTTTGAAGGTGGGGTGTGTAGCCAGTGGGGTTCCCCACAGTCTGCTCCTCCCCAGGCCCAGCGTCTTCTGGGGTTTATCGGCTGTCCAGCCTCATATGATCCCACCCCGAGGCCCAGTAGGGTCCCATCTCTGGCGTGAGGCTCCCAGAAGCTGCCCGCCCACCCTGCTGGGGGTGGGGGGGGGGCACAGGGAATCACCAAGAGGGATTTGCCCAAAGTCCAGTGGTAGAGCGGGGGATGGAACCCAGGAGTCCTGATTCTAGTCCCTGCTCTAAAGGCTCTCCTTCTCCCACCAAAGGGATGGAACCCAGGAGTCCTGCCTCCCCTGCCACATCTGCAAGGTCTCTTTCCCTGTAGACCCAGCTCCTCAGTGGGGCAAAGGGGAGGGGCTTGTAGCTGCTTGGAGAATCCAGCTGGCCCTGAATACTCGCCTGCTGAGCTGGGAATCCCCTGGGGGTGTCGCCTGAGGGGCAGGGTGCTGGGGGGGGCGGGGTTCTGGTTTGTCACCTCCCCTTCTCCCCCAGATACCAACACTACTGTGGGGCTCCTTTGAGCTCCTTGCTAGGAGCTGATGTGGAGGCCACATGGCTCAGGGACGTGGAGGCAGGGAAGTTGCTGCCCTGGGTCTCCTTTAGGGGGAGTGGGGGTGACTAGTGGTTAGAGCAGAGGGGCCTGAGTCAGGACCCCCCAGCTTCCAGCCCCTGCACGTTCCATATGCAACCCTGAGTGTCGCTTCCCTGCCCTGTGCCTCAGTTTCCCCAAATGCCTCCAGAACCGCAGCTAGGGAAGGTACTAAAGAAATGTAAACTCTTGTTGTAATGTGTGCAAATTAGGTGCTGCCTCTGGGCTCCTGGCAGGTTGTCAAAGCACCCATCTGCATCACACAAATTGTTACCCTTCCCCACTGCCGCCCCCGCCCCCTCCCACACACATACACACAGTATAGCAAGGCAAATATATAAGTTAAAGAAAAAAAAAAACCAAAAAAGCCACCAGCCCTTGCTTGTGTGCCTGAACGGGTTAATGCTACTCCAGCCAAGTTTCCTCTTTTAAAACCACAGGGCTGGGGGCCTGACAGAGGGAACAGGAGGTTTCATGATCACTAGGATGGCTGGTGCAATTGGTGGAGAGAAACCAGCACAGAAGCCTGACTGGGGGTGGGGAGCAGGCTGGAAAATTACCGGCAGCCCTGGTAAATGCTCTGACAGCTTCCTCCTCTTCCCCTCCCGCAGACAGCTCTGTGGGGGGCTGCTCTGCCGGCACTCATCTAGGAGCAGCTGAAAGCTCTCATGCTAAAGCCCTCAAAGCCCCTGGCCCGCTGATCTCCATCCCCTGCCCCGGTGCCCACCCCCCGGCTGGCGGTTTTGCCACCCGGAAAGCCCGGTTTCAGCGGTTGCCACTGCCGGCAGCGTGGTGATGGGGCCTGGGCCTGCTTCCCCTACTCGCAGTCCTTGTCTCTCTGCCAGAGGTGTGCCGGGGTTCGGCTGAGCCCCGCTCAGTGCCATGGACCCGGCAGGTCGCTGCTCGAATGACTGAGACGCCAGCGCCCCCCGCTGGAGTGTCTCAAAGCGCTCTGCGGCCGTGAGCGACCCGCGCCTGGCACATCCACCCTGTGATGCGACTTGGGGGGATCCCAGTTGTACAGACGGGACCCTGAAGCCGGATCTACCCCAGGGAGGCGGCGGCCCTGTCGGCCGTTGTACCGGCAGTGTGCTGTCCGCAACGCTGCGCTTCTACCAGCATAGCGGACTGCAGCCCCCCCGAGCGAAAGGAGTGATGGCGGGGACGGTGTGTGGCTTGCTTAAGGTCAACGATTAGGAGAGCTAGGGATAGAACCCAGGAGTCCTGGCTCCCAGACCCCGCTCCCCTCCTGGACCTGGGAATAGAACCCAGGAGTCCTGGCTCCCAGACCCCCACACAACTCACTCACTAGCCCCCACTCCCCGCCCAGAACGGGGAATAGAACCAGTCCCTGCTGTGGCCCACTACACCCAACTCCTTCCCCCCACGCTGCCAGGATATTTGCTGGCTCTTGTATCTTTCGAGAGAAACCAATGGAAAGGCCTGGTTGGGTGAGTCCAAGAGCAGTGAAAGCAACCCCACTTCCCATACACGCACCCCATTCCTTCTCCAGGCCCCTCCAGGGCCATTAACCAGCAGCTGCCCACTGAAGCTTCCTTGCAGGCCAGTTTTCCAGATGCTGAGGGCTTGCGTGCCATGAAATCCGAGCCCGTGAGTTCACCCTGCTTGCTGGGGGCGCATGGTCTCCCCAACTTTAAACCCCCCCCCCGGCGCTGAGCTCTCTTCCTGAGCCTGACCATGCACGCTGTGTCCTGGGCAGACCACATGTGCCAGCTCCCCACCCCTGCTTGGGAAGCCCGTTGACAGCAGCTGTCCGGGGTGCCCTGGGTGCGTAGCTCAGAACCCAGGGCACAGCTCCGCCCTTCCTCCGGGGCGGGGCAGGTCAGCGCTCCAGCCGCTGGGACTTTGATGCCCCGGGGGATCAGGGGAATTCCAGATCTCCCTGATAAGCTGGAGGCTTATTGTGGATGGTGCGGGAAGGGCAAAGCTCCTTTCTCAGAAACGTGGCCAGCGTGCCAAGGATTCCCGGCCTTGTCTCACATCTGGCGCGGTGCCTTCAGGGGTGGGGGGAGAGCCAGCTTGGGGCAGCTGGGCACTGTTCTGACTTCTCCACGCCTGGCTTTGCCAGTTCCCCTCACTCCTGCCCCCAGCCCGCTCTGCCACGTTGCAAGGGGTACCTGAAAGCCAGATTGGCATTTGTCATCCCAGGGCGTTCTCAGTAACGCAGATCAGTGCCCCCCCGTCCTGTCCCGTCAGCCCTGCCATGCGCCTCTCCAGCGACATGCAGGGAGATTCAGCTCCCCCCTCCTCCCCTGGCTCCTACCCAGCCTGTCCCCCTGAACTGTCCCCCAGTAACAGGACCATCTGCCCCCACTTGGGAGCACCCCCCTGTGCAGCCACCTGGAGGTGTCTTGGTTCTCTGTTTGCTCAGTTCATGCTGATCCATTGACTTGGAAATCCTTCTGTAAGTGGTGCCCCTGCCCCGAGTGCCTCTCTGGGGAAAGGTTTCAGAGGAGCAGCCGGGTCAGTCTGTATTCGCAAAAAGAAAAGGAGGACTCGTGGCACCTTAGAGACTAACCCATTGATTTGAGCATGAGCTTTCGTGAAAACTGAATGCATCCAATGAAGTGAGCTGTAGCTCACGAAAGCGTATGCTCAAATCAATGGGCTAGTCTCTAAGGTGCCACAAGTCCCCCTTCTCTGGGGAAACTGGCCCCACGGGTGAGATCATCTCTGTGTGGAGCTTGGACGCTGAAAGGCACAGCCCATGGGTGTCTGGCCGTGCACCGGCTGAGTCGGGCGACGGGCTTTGGCTAGTTTGGCTTCAGGAAGGGGGTGGGAGGGGGGCTTCTTGTTGATGCCCCTGCTGCAGCGGCTACCTTCCCCCCGACCAAGAGCTGGTGTGATCGTGGGAGCCAGGTGGACGGGCTGGGTCTGCGCCAATCCCAGGGCGCTGGCAGCGCTGGCGGTCAAAGCTGTGCTTAGCAGGCGTGGGCAGAGAGGCAAGGGTGGGTGAAGCTGCATTAGCCCCATTTTGCAGAGCGGGAAACTGAGGTTAACAGCCTGGGGCCAGGGTCCCCAGCCGGCGCAAATGGTCAGAGCTCCGTTGACGTCAAGGAGATTACGCTGATTTATGCCCTCCCAGGAGCTGACCCCCTGATTCTCAAGGCACCTGCAGCTGCTATTGATGGTCTGGCTGTCGGGAGTTTGGCCCGGGGCTGCGGAGGGAATCTGCCCCGGTGTACGGCAGGAGAGGGTCGCCCTTGGGGGTTGGACAGGGACAGCTATGCTGGCCTGCACTGTGACTGCAGGGATCACTGTAGCAGGGAACCCGCCGTGCGGAGACACGACTCATGCTGGTTTTGCCGGCATATTTTGCGCTGGTTCGGCGGACGAACTCTGCCGGCAGAAGCGTTGTCAGGCAGTATCACTGTCTCTGCGTTGGGGCTTTAGCTGGGCTAGAAAGGTCTTAAAAATCCCCTCCCTAAGTGACGTCTTGCTGCTGGCAGTAGTTTCTAGCGTCCGACCTGGCCTGCGTCAGAACAGTGATGTAACCCGCGTGTCCTGGCTTCCCGGTCCCTGGGCTCCCATCCCCATCTCTCGTCTGGCCACCACTCGGCAGACAAAGCCGGCAGTCTGGCCACCTCCCCACGGGCTACCTGTGACGGTAGGAAGAGTTTAGTCTAAACGCTTTTGCTGCCCCTCTTGGAACAGGGGGAAATCCAGACCCAGATGCTTTCCTGTCTCTCTCCCCTTTCTCG
The DNA here is from genome assembly GCF_965140285.1 of Lepidochelys kempii. Lineage (NCBI taxonomy): Eukaryota > Metazoa > Chordata > Testudines > Cheloniidae > Lepidochelys > Lepidochelys kempii. The sequence continues at coordinate 2,632,394 of NC_136390.1, forward strand.
GGGGGGATGCTACCTAATGGCACCCTAGGTTGCTCTGCAGCACGTCTGCCCCCGACCCAAAGAGGGCAGGGAGAGCAGCTGAGTTGCTGGGCCCTGGTGGGAGTGGGAGGGAGACCCGTCTCTGCGTCTCACTCTGTCCCTCTCCCTGTCCCCCGCCAGGTACAGCCTGTACGCCCGCACCAGGCTGGGCTACCTGTTCTACAGGCGGCAGATGAAGAAAGCCCGGGAGCGGTATCCACATGGCCACTCGATTCCCCAGCCTGTGATGTTCAGCGGTGAGTCCTAGCTGCTTCTGGGGCTCCCTCCCTTTCCTCTCTTCTGGAGCCCGTTCTCACTCATCCCACAAGTCTGGGGCCCAGGCTGGGGTGCCAGGGTAGCACACCCTGTGAGAGGGTGGGTCTCTAACCCCCCTCTAGCAGCTGATGCACGAGAGGGTAACAGTCTACTACAGCCACCAGCCAGTGGAGTTCCTCCTTTAGCTCAGGCGGCAGAGCCTCGTGATTTTAGTGCTGAAGGTGCCGGGTTCCCTTGCAGGGGGAACGAGGGGTAGTTACGCTAACATGTGGATCCAGGTTCGGGTTGGGCCGGGGTCTGGGGGTCTAACTGGGCACGAGGAGCTGACAGCCCCTGAATCCCGTGAGCCACTCCAGCAGTAACTTGGGCCTCGTCTGATCAAAACTCTCCAATTCTGCTGCCCTTGGCCCGTGGGCCGGATCAGGACAAACGTTGCGGGGTCAGAGTCTGAGCTGGGTGGTCCCCGGACCCTTGGGGCTGCCTGGGGTTTGGGGCTGTGGCTCAGAGCCCCTTTCTCAGCTGCTTGTCTGTCTGCCCTGTTACCCCAGGGGTAAAGATCCTGCCGATCCCTGTGCTGTCCAACAACTATAGCTACCTGGTCATCGACACCCACTCCAACGCTGCTGCTGCCATCGACCCCTCAGACCCCCTGGCCGTGCAGGTGAGAACTCCTCCCCCGCCCTCCGGGCTGTGAAATTGACCAGGGGATCGATCCACTGAGACGCGCAGGGTGTCCCTGACGCTGAGGGGCGGGGAGAGGGGACCCGCCCCCTTTCACCATCCCGTGGCCACGGGGGAGGGAAGGGGGCTAGTGCCTGAGCCGCTCTTGGTGCCCCCTCTTCCTGCCCACTCCCCACTCTCGTCCCTGTATCCTGCGGATCTGCCGGATTTCTGCCAGCAGCACCGACCTTTCCCTGCTGGGCTGCCTGTCCCACCCTTCCTGGCGTCGGGGGGCAGCAGTTGGGGGGTGGGTGTCGGACAAAGAAGATCAGGCACCCAGCCTCGCTGCAAGGGGCAAACCAGCCCTGACCCCCCTGCTGCCCTGCTCTTCAAAGGCCCCCGCGGCCAAGGGCCCAGCCCCCTCCTTCCTGCTGCCAGAAGCTGCCAGCCCTTTGTTGCCTGTTTGTTCCGCGGCTGGGGGGGCCAGAGACTCCAGGGAGCCCACTAGGCACTTGGCTGTTGCTATTGATTTTGCAGGGAAGGTGGTGCCAGATACCATGGTGATGCGTGAAAGGCTAAACCGCTGAGAGAGAGCAGGAGCTGCGTGTGTGTGGCTGGTAGAGGGGGGAGGAGAGGAAGAGAGAACGAACAGGGAGATATGCAGCATGGGGGGGAGGCCACAGAAAGGAAATGCAGCAGTCCCTTGTTTGGTGGGCGGGGAATCCCAGCTCCTAAAATACCCCTCCACCAATGGAACTGCCCTCCGTGACTGTGTGCAAATCCAGCCGCACCCTGTCACTCTCCTGTGCTCGGGCGTTGTGTGCCCCCCCCCCCAAGTTGCAGTGGGGAGGCAGGGAGCATAGGACCACAGGGCTGGGGTAGGACCAAGGCTCCATGCCTGTCTCCAAGCCCCACGCTGTGGTCACGCAGAATTTCGCAAGTGGGGTGGAACGCTGCTCCCACAGCTGCACAGAGCGAAGGAGAATCCCCTTAAGATCATAGCGCTATAGGGCCCATGACACAGGTGAGCAGTTCTGAATCCAGTCAGCAGAGGGCAGCGGTGCGTGCACTGTCTCATTACGACCTGCTTTACGGAGAACTTGGCTTCCCCTTTTAACCTCATCATGGCCAGTCCTAGCGACAGGAGCTCGCAGCAGCTGGTGCGTCAGCCTCTCGGTGGCCCCGTCTCTGACATAGGGGACGCTTTGCCCGATGGGCATCGAGATGGCACCCAGGGTGATCAATACAAACCAACTGCTGGCTCCACTCTGGTGTGCCTGGCCGGTTGGCTCTGCACCCACCAGTGGTGCCTGCCACGCCCTCCCTGAGAGCAGCTGCCCCCTCTGCACGCTGCCAGGACGTGCCAGGCTCCAAACCTGGGAGCAGGGCTGAGTCACTCCGGGGAACCTCCTGGGGGGGGAGGGGGCTTCTCTGGAATCTTGTTCAAACTTGCAGAGCCTAAGCCGCTGCCTGCCCCCCCTTTCCCCCCCAGCATGTGGGAGGAGATCAGCCACCATGCATGCAGATCGCTGCTACATTGGCCTGGGTTCTTTTTAACCCCTCGTTGCCTGGAGCTCACTTAGCGGCAAGAGCAATGAATCCCAGGCCGGGGAATGAACTTGGAGGGGGGCCTGCCCTGGGGGCTGGCAGGAAGCAGCAGGGGGGAGGAGGGGAAACAAGGCAGAGACAGAGGAAGAGCAGCTGCTGCATGGAAATAACTGCTTCTCCCAGTGTGGGGCCTGTGCTGGGCATGGGGGAGCCTTCCCAGAATTCCCCAGCTGCGCATGGGCCACCAGCAGGACAGGACTGACTCTAGTGGAGCCCTCCCCACCTGCCCAGCTGGGGAAGCAGCCAGTGCATGAGCTGGCTCCGCTTCCCTGCAACACCCCCCCCCCCCCCAACACACACACAGAGTAAAAAGCATGCCTGCCCCTCCCTGCTTGTGAAACTGTGTGCCTAGTAAAACCTCCTGGGGCAGGAAATGGCTCCGCTGAGCTAAAGATGAAAGCGGGGGCGGGGGGGGGGGCCAAATTTGCAGACAATACAAAACTATTCAAGATCGTGAAGCCCAGAGCAGCCTGCCAGGGCGGAGTTCCAAAGGGATCTCCCCAAACTGGGCGACGCTGTGGCAGATGAAATTCAGCGTTGCAAAAGGCAAAGTCGTGCACGTTGGAAAGCAGAATCCCAGCTAGCCGGACAAAATGATGGGTCTAAAGTAGCTGCTACCGCTCAAGAAAGAGATTGGGGGGGCGGAGGGGGGTCAGTGCGGAGAGCTCTCTGAGAACACCCACTCCATGTGCTGCGGCCGTCACAAAAGCAAGCAATGTTAGGAACCATTAGGAAAGGGGATAGATGAGACGACAGAAAATATCATGTTGCCTCTGTATAAATCCACGGGACGCCCACACCTTGAATGCTTTTCAGAGTAACAGCCGTGTTAGTCCGTATTCACAAAAAGAAAAAGGAGTTCTTGTGGCACCTTAGAGACTAACCAGTTTATTTGAGCATGAGCTTTCGTGAGCTACAGCTCACTTCATCGGATGCATGCCGTGGAAAATATAGAAGATCTTTTTATACATACAAAGCATGAAAAAATGGGGTGATCTAAAGTGATCACTCTCCTTACAATGTGTATGATAATCAAGGTGGGCCATTTCCAGCACAAATCCAGGTTTAACAAGAACGTGTGCGGGGCGGGGGAACAAGGGCTAAGTCATTATGCAAGGTAACCTATTTCCCCTTGTTTTTTCCTCCCCTCCCGCCCCCCCCCCCCCCCCCACGTTCTTGTTAAACTGTGGATTTGTGCTGGAAATGGCCCACCTTGATTATCATACACATTGTAAGGAGAGTGATCACTTTAGATAAGCTATTACCAGCAGGAGAGTGGGGTGGGGGGAGAGAAAACCTTTTATAGTGGTAAACCCCCATTTTGTCATTCTTTGTGTGTATAAAAAGATCTTCTGTACTTTCCATGGTGTGCATCCGATGAAGCGAGCTGTAGCTCACGAAAGCTCATGCTCACATAAATTGGTTAGTCTCTAAGGTGCCACAAGTCCTCCTTTTTCTTTTTACCTTGAATACTGCGTGCAGATCTGGTCGCCTGATCTCGAAAAGGATACACTGGAATTGGGAATAGGTCCGGGGGGGGCCACAGAAACAAGTAGGGGGTAGAACGGCTTCCGTACCAGGAGGGAGTGCAAAGTCTGCCACTGTTCAGTTTAGGAAAAAGACAAGGAAGGGGGGAGATGAGGGAGGTCTATAAAATCATGGCGGGTGCGGAGAAAGTGACCAGGGCAGTGTTATTTACCCCTTCGCAGAACACGAGAACCAAGGGTCACCCAATGAAATTAGCTGGCAGCAGGTTTAAAACAAACGCAAGGAAGTGCTTTCGCACAACGCCCAGTCAGCCCGTGGAACTCCTTGCTGGGGGATGTTGTGAAGGCCGAGGCTATAACTGGGTTAAAAAAAGAACTAGATAAGTTCCTGGAGGACAGGTCCAGCAGTGGCTATTAGCCAAGATGGTCAAGGACGCAACCATAGGCCCCGACTTCGTCTGGCGCCGGTGGGTGCTCGACCCCCACCCCCCGCACCGCCTCGCCCCGCCATGACTCCACCCCGCCCCCTCCTGACCCCATTCCAACCCCTTCTCCAAAGTCTCCGCCCCCTCCCTGCCCCTATTCCGACTCCTTCCCCAAGGAGTCACGGCAGGCCGTGTGTGCTGGAGAGTTGGGGTCCAGACCCCTGCCAGGGGCTGGGAGGGATCTGTGCTGCCGTGAGGAGCCCTGGCTTTGCATCCTGCCCCCTGCCTGCCCGGCTGGCCGGGCATGGGATACTTAGCCCTCGGGCGGTCCCGGGTTCGAGTCTCACCCATCATTGCGGGGGGGGCAGCTGTGGGATCTGGGGGCAGTTCCTTTGCACCGTGGAGATAGGTCAGAGCGACTGGAGGGTGCAGCAGTGGGGAGCCCGGACCCCCCAGTATCAACAGCTTCCTCGCCAATTCTAGGCCTGAATCAAATCACATGGCTGCCAGATTGGGGGAGGTGCTGGCTGGCTGGTCACCTCCTCTCCCATGTCTGTCCCCCAGTTGATTGGTGCAGCCCACCCCACCAGACAGCTCCCTGTTTCTTTAGCCCCTGGGGTGGGCTGGGGGCAGAGCCTGTGGTCAGGCTGGGGCTGCTGCTCACGCTCTCTCTTCTTCCAGGCAGCCATCGAGAAGGAGGGGGTGACGCTGGAGGCCATCCTGTGCACCCACAAACACTGGTAAGGGGGCTGCTCCGGGGGACAGGGGTACAGGACGGGGTTGGGGGCCAACTTCCTGCCTAGGGCAGGTCATTGCCCTTCGGGGGTGGGGCTGTGCTGGGAGGGAGGCAAAGGATGTGGGGAGCCCAGGGCTGTGGCTACGGGTGGGATTGAGAGGAAGGGCCCTGCCCTGCCGTGTCCGGCTGCCATGTGGAAGTGATGGGCAGTGCCGGAACAGGGGGAGGGGCTGGGGGGGGTCGGTGGAGCTGAGGGGAGCCCATCATCAAAGTCCCTTGTTAGCAGGGGGAGGAGGGAATCCTGGCCTTGCTCTGGCCTTTGGGCTCCCGTCTTCCCTGGCCCGGGCTCCTGGGGAGCCCCTTCCTTTCCCAGCCTTGGACTGCTGCCTGCAGCTGGGGAGGGGGCTCCCGGGGCCGGCGGTGCCCTTAAAATCTGCCCCCCAGTCCTGGCCGCTGTTGAGGGGCCTCCCTGGACCGTGGGTTTGGTAGGTCTCCGGCCAGTTCCCAGGGGACAATGGTCCGTCTCTGAACCCCACAGCCAGCCCCGTCGTTAACCACACTCAAGAGGCCAAGGCTGGGGCTCCCCGGTCAGTCTGTGGCCCGGGGGCGGGAGCTGGCAGGAGGGCTAAAGAGACGTGGTCCCCGAACCGTGTAGCTTGGCTGCAGTATCGGCTCTGGCCTGGCCGATCCTGCCCCCGTGCCAGCCCTGGGGGAAGACGGGTCTCTCACCAGTTGCTTCTTTCCTTCCTTTTGCCCCCTCCCAACACCGGCCCCTTTCCCTGCCCCCTTCCAGGCTCCCCCAGGTGGGTGAGCCGTGCAGCTGGGTTAACCCAGCCTAGGCCAGGGACCCTGGAACTCCCCTCCCTGCTTCCATCCTCGCTGGCCGGTTCATTTCAACCACCTGCTCCCCTTGTCCCCGCCACCACAAGGGCACCCCCCAGCCCCTCCTCTCACCCCCCTGCCACCTCCGTGAACTCGGCTCTGATCCGGGTTGGCCCTGACCTAGCCCCCGCCCCCAGTGCTGTCCCCAGGGACTGTGGTGGCTTTGATCTCAGAGGGGGGGCGGGGGGCTGTAGCAAAAGCCCCGTTCGCTTCCTGAAAGGCAGCGGTTTAGCGTGGGCTGTGCCCTGCCTTATCTCTCCCCAGCACATGTGGCTGGGCCGGATAAGGGGTGGGGGCTGGGAATATGGGGGGATGGGGGATGCGAGGGGATGGCCCCGAGCCAGAGCAGCTCGGAAAAAGCGGGTAAGTGTGTGCAGAGGAGAGCGTGATCGCCCAGGGGGACGGCCCCCTGAGTTTGGGGCGGTTGCAGATGGGCGCAGGGGAGCCTGGGAGGGGTGCCCTGCAGGGAATGATTGTGCCCTGGCAGAGGGGGCAGGATGGGTCCCAAGAGGCCTGCCGTTCTGCCCTCATGTCCCCCCACCCCACCCCCAGTGGCCCTCCACCCCACCCACCCACACGCCAGGGCGAGTCCGTGCTGGGGATGCCTGGAGTCTGGCCTCCGAATGAGAAGCCTCACAGAGTGGAGCGAGCAGGGATTGTCTGGGGGTGGGGAGGTGTCTCCCCCCCAAAGCATGGAGCACCCTGTTCTCCTGGGAATTGGGGCGGCTGAACGGGGATGGGCTGTTAAAGGAGGGGGGCAGGGCCCTGTGCCTGGTGGGGGGGCCCTGAGTAGATGTCCTCACCCCAGGTAGCACGGATGTGGGGGTTGGTCAGCAGTGGGAGAAAGTTGGGGTGCCAGTGGAAGCCAGGGAGGGTTTTAGCATCTGGTGGGGGAGGGGAAGGGAAGGCACAAAAACTACCCCCCTTGCCCCGCCCCTCCTCTGAGGCCCCGCCCCCATTCACCCCATCCCCCCCTTTCTCTGTCGCTCTTCCCACCGGGCTGGATGAGGGGGTGCGGGTGGGGTGAGGGATTTGGAGTGCAGGAGGGGGCTCCGTGCTGGGGCTGAGGGGTTCAGAGTGTGGGAGGGGGCTCTGGGCTGGGGTGCGGGGGGTGGGAGGGCTCTGGCTGGTGGTGCAGCATCCGGGGTGGGGCTGGGGATGAGGGGTTTGGGCCGCAGGAGGGGGCTCCAGGCTGGGGCAGGGGGTTGGGGTGCGAGAGGGGTGCGGGCTCTGGGGTGGGGCCAGGGATGAGGGGCTAGGGGTGCAGGAGGAAGCTCCGGGCTGGGGGGGGGGGGGAGCCGAGAGATTTGGAGTATGGGAGGGGGCTCCAGGCTGGGGCAGGGGGTTGGGGTGCGAGAGGGGTGCGGGCTCTGGGGTGGGGCCAGGGATGAGGGGCTAGGGGTGCAGGAGGAAGCTCTGGGCTGGGGGGGGGAGCCGAGAGGTTTGGAGTATGGGAGGGGGCTCCAGGCTGGGGCAGGGGGTTGGGGTGCGAGAGGGGTGCGGGTTCTGGGGTGGGGCCAGAAATGAGGGGTTCAGGGTGTGGGAGGGGACTCCAGGCAGGGTGGTGGGGGGAGCTGACAGTCTCTCGTGTAGGGATCACAGCGGTGGGGGCGTGAGGGTGGGGGGCTCGGCTGGGGGTAGGAGCGCCTGGTGGGGGGAGTTGACAGTCTCTCGCACAGGGATCATGGGGGAGCGGGGGGGCTCGGCTGGTGGGGGGAGCTGACAGTCTCTCTCGCGCAGGGATCACGGGGGAGCGGGGGGGCTCGGCTGGCGGGGGGAGCTGACAGTCTCTCGTGCAGGGATCACGGGGGAGCTGGGGGGCTCGGCTGGCAGGGGGAGCTGACAGTCTCTCTCGCGCAGGGATCACGGGGGAGCTCGGCTGGCGGGGGGAGCTGACAGTCTCTCGTGCAGGGATCACGGGGGAGCGGGGGGGCTCGGCTGGCGGGGGGAGCTGACAGTCTCTCGCGCAGGGATCACGGGGGAGCTCGGCTGGCGGGGGGAGCTGACAGTCTCTCGCACAGGGATCAAGGGGGAGCGGGGGGCTCGGCTGGCGGGGGGAGCTGACAGTCTCTCGCACAGGGATCACGGGGGGACGGGGGGCTCGGCTGGCGGGGGGAGCTGACAGTCTCTCTCGTGCAGGGATCACAGCGGGGGGAACATGGTGCTGAGACGGCGTTACAGCTCCTGCAGGGTGTATGGCAGTGCCTGCGATGCCATCCCGGAGCTCACCAAGTAAGCGGTGCTGGGTCCCTGGCCGGGGACTGGAGGGGCGCATGCCCACAGGGTCTGGGACTCCACCCCAGGCCTCCCCTACCCTCCGGGGCGAGCGGGCAGCACAGTCTTCATAGCGCTGCTTCGTCACCGCCTTCTCTCCTGCGTCTGCCCCTCGGGATGGTGACGGGGCCATGCGTCCCCTGGGAGCTGGGCTGAGCCCTGCCAAACTCATGTCACGTGTGGGCCGATCAGCGGCCAGTGCACGGATGGTCACTGCTGGCCTAGCCTTCGCGGCTGAGGCCTGTCCGCAGGGCGGGCCGGGGGCATCCCCCGGTCAGGGGATCAGCCTGGCCCCAGAGTCCAGAGCAATCCATCTGGCTTCCACACCCTGCCAGAGCATCCTCCCAGGGCCCTAACAGCCTCCTATCCTGCCCCCGTGCAGCCCCCTCTCGGATAAGGAGACCGTCACCGTGGGACAGCTGCGCTTCAAGGCTCTCTTCACCCCGGGGCACACCGTGGGGCACATGGTCTACGTGCTGGATGGGAAGCCCTTCGAGGGGCCGGCCTGCCTCTTCTCTGGAGACCTCCTCTTCCTCTCGGGCTGCGGTGAGCTGGGCTCCTTTGGTTCTGTCTATGGTAACTGCCCTGCGGGGGGAGGCACAGCTCATTGCGGGGGGTTGGGCCCACCTGCTTCCTCCCTTCACTCTTCAGGATGAACAAGATGTGGCTGGCACGAGGTCGGGCTTCCCTAAGCTTCCCTGTTCCTCCCCAGAGGGGGCTGCATTTTAGTGTTGGGGGAAAGGAGGGGCCGGGGCATTGTTTTTTGTCAGGGACTAACAGCCCCACTAACCAGCCCTCAGTTGCTCTTTGGTTCCTTCCCCCCGACCTCCCTCTGCCCCACGCCACTCTGGGGACAGTGGGGTCTGCGCCCCGTTGGCAGCATCGGGGGCGAAACTTAGGTCCTCTGGCTCTAGAAGCTCCTGTCTCTGCCCCTGGATCTCGGGGGGGGGCGCTCCCCCTCCGCAGCAGCAGTAGAGAGTCCATTATCCTCTGGGGGCTGGGGCCGCTCACAGACGCTTTGCGGAGCAAGGTGTGAGAGGGGGTGGGGCGGCCTGTGGAGTTCGGGCACTGCTGGCATGGTGGTGGGTGGGGGCTGCAAGACCCTGCCGTGGGGCCTGGGTTGTAAACACCCCACGTGAGAGAGGGGGCAAGCGAAACAGCTCCTCATGGGGGGAGGGGGTTGGCCCTTGGCCTGCGACCCAGGTTGGGTCTGACCTAGACCTGCAAGGAGGGGAAGGAGTCCCCGCTTCTGGGCCTGGGCCCAGTTGGCGCCAAAGCACGGCCGGGGTCTCATCCGTGAGCCTGGTATCCGTCCACGGCCGAGGGGCAGGTTGGGGGCGAGGCTGGGGCAGAATAGGGAACGGAGCCCTGCGGTGTGTGGGGACCACCATCCCCTCCCCGGTAACATGTGGTCCCCCGGTCTTGCAGGGCGGATATTCGAGGGGACGCCGGAAACCATGCTGACCTCTCTGGACACAGCTGCGGACCTGGCAGAGGACACGCTGCTCTGGCCAGGTGAGCGCCCCCTGCCAGGCAGCAGGCTCGAGGGTGGGGTTTGTGGGGCAGGGAACGGGGGGGGGAGCAGAGGCCGGGGGAATCCCCCGATCTCCGTGTCCCGCTGCACAGGGGCCGCGCTGCAGGGGCAGGAGTGCAGCCTGGCCGCTGTGGGAGACGAGGGTGAGGGGTCGCTGCACCAGGTGAGGGTCCCCGCTCGGCTGCATCGGCAAAGCGCCGGGGAGGGGGGCGCAGGGCAGCCTGCGGCGCTGACCTAGGCCTGCAAGGAGGGGAAGGAGTCCCCGCTCCTGGGCCTGGGCCCACTTGGCGCCAAAGCACGGCCGGGGTCTCATCCGTGAGCCTGGTATCCGTCCACGGCCGAGGGGCAGGTTGGGGGCGAGGCTGGGGCAGAACCGGGCGGGCTGCTGCTGGGTGGGATTGAGGGCAGCGTTCCCGCGCGTTTCTTACGTCCATGTGCGGAGTGAATGTGACACATCACCTCCATATCAGTGCACATAACAAAAGGCATAGGCTGGGGTAGGATGCGGGCTCTGGGGTGGGACTGGGGATGAGGGGTTTGGGGTGTGGGAGGGGGCTCAGGGCAGGGGCAGAGGGTTGGGGTATGGGGGGGATGCAGGCTCTGGTGTGGGACTGGGGATGAGGGGTTTGGGGTATGGGAGGGGGCTCAGGGCAGGGGCAGAGGGTTGGGCTGCGGGGGGGATGCGGGCTCTGGGGTGAGACTGGGGATGAAGGGTTTGGGGTGTGGGAGGGGGCTCAGGGCTGGGACAGAGGGTTGGGGTGCGCGGGGTGAGGGCTCCAGCTCAGGGTGAAGGCTCTGGGATGGGGGTTTGGGGTGCGGGTGGGGGCTCGAGGCTGGGGTGCAGGCTCTGGGGTGGGACCAGGGATGACGGGTGTGGGGTGCAGGCTGCCCTGGGCTGTGGTGGGGAGAGAAGACTCCCCCCCAGCCCTCTCTTGCAGCAGCAGCTTGGGGCTGGGGGAGGGGTGTCTCCCCCTGGGCACACCAGCTCCAGCAGGCCTGGCCCGAGCCCAGGGTGGGGCTCCTCTCCCCTGGTCCTGGCAAGTCTGGGGCAGGACCATGGCGGGGCTGGTGGGGAGAGGCTCCTCTCCCTGTCGCTGACCCGAGCCCCTGCGCGGGGCTCAATAGGCAGCTGCCTGGCCACACAGCGTAGAGGGAACTTGGGTTGAGGGGCATCGTGGCTGCTTCTGACCTTCCTGCTCTGTCCAGAGCTCTGGTTTCCTTGGCTCCGTGCCCCTCACCCGTCTCTAGCCGATCTGCTGGCCCCTTGCCTGCCCCACCCAGCCACCCTGGAGGGCAGCAGGTGATGGTCCCATAAGGCAGAAGCCCGGCGAGGGGCCGGCACAGGCGGGAATAGAACCCAGGTCGCCTGGCTCCCTGCTGGGTGCTTGGCTCGCCAGTCCGTGCTCTTAACCGGAGCCCCAGCCCGGGCCAGCCCCCTCCCCCCGGTTCACTGCCCTCTCTGCTCCCCAAGGACACGAATATGCCCTGGACTGCCTGACGTTTGCCAGCCTGCTGGAGCTGGAGAACCCCGTGCTGGAGCAGAAGCTGCAGTGGGTGAATCAGCAGCGGCTGGAGAAGAGGAGCACGGTGAGTGCCGGTGGGGGAGTGCGCCCGGGCCTTGGCATCCGGTGCAGGTGCCCCTCGCACGGGGCCCGGTTCGCTTTCCTGGCTCTTCCCCCCCTCTCTCTCTCCCTGCGCCGGGGCTGGGAAACACCTGGCCGGAAGCTGGTGCCGCTTCCCCTGCTGCTCGGATCCAGCTGCTTCCTAGCCTGGCGGCAGGGGGCGGGGGGCACAGGCTGGTTTGAATTCACACCCGCCCCGCAGGAACCCAAAGGGAATCAGGTGCTGGGGCAAGGCCAGGAGAATGGCTGTCTGGGGTCGGCTGTATGTTGCACTATATTAATCTGTCACCATGCGGCCGGCAGCCTGCAAAATCCAGCATTCGAAGGGTTATGCTTGGCAAGCAGGGGCCAGGTCCCTTTGCCCCCATGGTCCCTGCCTCATTCACTGAAGGCCCCCCACCCCCAAGCTGCTCCCCATGCATCTGCAGCTCGCTGGATAGCCATAACCCATAGGGCACAGGCCACAGCAGTGTCCACTCCCTCTGCACCCCTAAACACCCTCCCTGTACCCCATTAATGTGTCTTGACCCTATTGGGGCCACTGTTAAGGGCAGATAGTCCGAGTAATTCCATTCCACCTTCCTAAATTCGCCTCGCAGGGTTTCATCTGCACTTGGGGTCTGTCTTGGCTTCCCATCCTAACCCCGCTGGAGCTTGCTGCTGTTGCTGTTATATACGGCTGCCACACCCCACCGCAGAGGCAGCCGCATTTGAGTAATCTCTTGTGTTTATACAGCCCCTGGCACAATGGAGTGCTGGGGTTACGACAATCCAAATAGTAAAGGGAAATAGCTTTGAAATTGGTTTATAGGAGCCGGTCTCTAGGTAAAAGGAGCTGGAGAAGTTACGGATTTTGGATGCAAACAGGCTGCAGGCTCGGTGCCCCTTCTGGGGATTATGCCATGCAGTGTGCGTTGCCTCTTTCATGCTGGGATCTGGAGTCTCAATGGGCTGCAGCTCTGCGCGGGGCGCGTCAGAGGCCGCGGTCCGCTGTACGCGTGCTGACCTGTCCCCGTCTCTCCCCGCCCCAGTGCCCCTCCACCATCGGCGAGGAGAAGGAATACAACCCGTTCCTGCGGACCCACTGCCGGGAGCTGCACCGGGCCCTGGGGCTGCAGCGGCTGAGTGGCGAGGACTGGGACAGCTTCCGGGCGCGGGTGCTGAAGGAGGTGCGGTGCCGCAAGGACGTCTACAAGGCCAACTAGCCCCCTGGCAGGGCGACGGGAGGGCTCTGCCCCATGAGCAGCCTCCCGAAGGCGCGTGACCTTCCCTGTTGGGGTGGGGAGTGTCTGGCTGGGAAAGGGTCTCACCCCCTCAGGGCGATGGGGCGGGTTCGTGAGCCGGGAACGCCTCCTCCCTGTGGATAAAGGCGGGTTCAGCTGGCATCCCCCCCCGCCCTGCTGTCTCAAGAGGGCTCGTCTCCAGACAAAGTGGATCCTTGCTGGTGGACAGAAGAATGGGGGGCAGGTGGTAAAATCCAGGATGACACACCCCCCCCCCAACCCACCCCCAGGAGGCGTCTGACTCCACATGGTGCCAGCATGCTGCTGACCTCTGATTGCCGCTGGCTGCTGGGGATGAATAGCTAGGGGGCGGGGGCGGGCCGTTGGCAAGGGTGCCCGGGAAAGCTTTTCCAGGGAGCAGGGCTGTGACTTTGTTTCTCTGGGGGACCGGATTGTGGCTGGTGGAAGTGCAGGCCCAGGGGTTAGCCCGTGAAGTGCACATGGTCTCTTCAGTACAGGCTCGCAGCCTGAGGAAATGCAGATCCCTCACGCAGTGCCCGGTCCCGAGCCAAGCTGGGCAGCCCAGCGTGTGGGGAGGGGCGCTGCCCGAGGCGGCATCGGGGACAGCGCCGCGACTGGTCTGTCGGTTATCTCCTCTGCGTCCTGTCCCAGCCGGCCCCGCTTTTGGGGCCCCGCTGACTCCTCCGTGAGCACACGCCCGCCCCCGCCCGCTGGCTGGGAGAGACCAGGATGAACCACGACAAAAGCACCAGCCGGGGGCGCTGCTGCACGGACTCCAGCTCTGATATTGGACGGAAACCCCCCCCCCCCCCCCCGGCGCTGAACGTTCCTGGCAGCCGCCTTCTCCCTGCAGCACGGGGACGGGCGCAGCCGTGCTGGCAGGGATCAAGGATGAAGCTGTGCCGTTGGCCTGCCCCCCCGGCCGGCTGGTGGCTTCCCTTCAGGTCTGTGTGTTAACTTTGGTGGTGGTGGTTCCCCGATTGAAGCAAGACCTGCTCCATGCAACTGGGGTGTGGGGAGTGTGTGTGTGTGGAGGGGGGTGGAGTGTGTCTGTGTTTTGGGGGTTACGTCCTAAAGGATTTTCTGGTCCCCAGTCCAAGCACAAGGATCCTGTGAGTATATAGCACAGCTCGCCAGCCTGGTGATGGTTCTACGCCTGCCCCCTTTGCTCTGGAGGTCGTTGGGGGCTGGGAGAAACACACCCCTCCCTTCAGAGCCCACGGGGGCCCCTTCGGAACCACGCCAAACCCCTGGGGCAGAGCAGCCTGCCTCCTTAGCAGCCCCAGCTGAGGGAGCAAGAAACCTGCCTTGCATTCGAACCCAGCCTGCAGGCCCCAGTGGCTTTAAACCAGGGCCGGGTGTGAAACGTTCCCTGGGAAACTTCAAACCCTCGCCCGTTGAGGGTTTTGCATTTTGATCGAACTTGTGATGGTGAATCCATTTAGGGCCATGAGACCCAGCCTGCTTCCTCCCCCTGACTGCACCCATTTGCCCTTCTCGGAAGACGAGAATGCAGGGGTGTCCAGCCCCATTGCAAAGGCAGTGAATTTTAAAACCCCTGTAAGGAAACTAACCTGTGAAATTTGCTGCCAGGAGATCACCGTGAAACCAAGAGCTTAGCAGGGTGGATGGCCAAGGGTCAGCCATTCCTGGGGCTGAGAATAGCCACAATTACACGGGGTGGGGCACAATGCTGGGTCTCTCAGGCCATGAGCTAACCTCAAACTGCCGGGGTTAGGGGAAACTTCCTCCAAGCACACATTGTCCCCAAATTTTCCACTGGGGGAGTTCTTCCTTTTTCTGAAGCAGCTGGTCCTGGTGACTGTTAGAGACAGGATACCGGGCTTGGGCAACCAGAGTGGAAACTAGTGTGGATGCTTGCTTCGGGTGAAATTGTGGGCCCATTGGAATCTGTTATCATTGGCTTCAGTGGGGCCAGGCCTCCATGGTCCCCTTGTTTACGATGGACCCCAAAAAGGGATCCATCTAGTAAACCAAACCTCTTCAGGGGGGAAGGGCCAGAAAAGAACCAAGGAAATCTAACCTGCAATGTTCTTATCCGTATAAATGTCTGACCCTGTATTGAATCCTGGAAAGCTCTAGGTCTCGATGCTGTCCTGTGGCAATGAGTTCCACTGGCTACATAGATCAAAGGAAATACTTTTTCGCACAATGCACCGGGTTACATTTGCTGCCCTTCACTTTCAATGAACGCAATGTATAAGAGGATGCACAAGGATTTTGTATTAGGAGAGAACGGGCGGTGTTCAACAAGTGGGGGTGAATTCACCCGTCATCCAGGGGACAAAGAGCACCCCCCGCTTAGCATTTGGATAGACAGGCCCAGGGCCTAGTTATAAACAACTTTGTCCCCATGGAGGCTGCAGTGGGGGATAAATGTTTGCAGACACATGCTTTTAAGTGTGCAGCGCATGATGGAGGTTGGTGGATTGCAGGGGTGTTTCTCTGGAGAGGGGCTGGAAAAGGGGAGTTTAAGGTGGATTTAGTGCATTGAACTGACCTGGTTATTTGAAAAGCCACATCGTAGGGGCTGGAGGGGCAACGCCAGCGGGTGAGGGGACAGGACGTTTCGGGGCTTGGAGGTTCTCATTAATGTCAGATGTTACCAATAGCTCACTCTCCCTGTCTGCAAGTGGGGAGGTAGCTAAGTCAGGTGAGTGGAGGACAGAGAGCCAGGAGGGATAGCTCAGTGGTTTGAGCATTGGCCTGCTAAACCCAGGGTTGTGAGTTCAATCCTTGAGGGGGTCATTTAGGGATCTGGGGCAAAAATTGGGGACTGGTCCTGCTTTGAGCAGGGGGTTGGACTAGATGACCTCCTGAGGTCCCTTCCAACCCATTCTCTGGGTTCTATTCCTGGCTCTGGGGTCTAGTAGTTAGAGGAGGGGGTTGAGGGACTGGGAGTCAAGACTCCTGGGTTCTATTCCTGGCTTTACCATTGATTCCCTGTAGAGCTAGTCACTTCCCACTTCGGTACCTCAGTTTTCCCCACCGCTGAAATCATGATCCTACTTCCCAGTCTCCCAGGGAAGTCACGAGTTCATGACTCCGTGTGAAGGGTTTTGGAGACGTAAAAGCCCTACGCTCTGTAAGCACTAAGCGGAGCTGGGTCAGGATGTGGGTTTCTCCATTGGGTTCTGGTGACTCTACCTTTGCTCTTGGGGTTTATATTGTTATCGACACTCCCTTGATAAAAATGCAGCCACATCGGGGAGGGAAACATGGTCTAGTGGCCAGAGGACAGGACAGTGGGGTTCCTTTCCCAGGTCTTGCTGGGTGACCTTGGACAGGTCGCAGCACTTTGTGCCTCAGTTTCCCCATCCGTGAAATAGGGCAGCTACCTCCTGACAGTGGTTGTGGGGCTCCCTGTGGGCTGGGCAGCGCCGCAGAAGCACAGTGTTAGAGATGATACACTAGGTCAGGATTTATTCAGTCTGTTTTTTTCCCCCCCTCCCTTTCTCTTACGCTTGGAAATAGATCGCCACTAACGATTCCAAACTGTGAGGCTTAGCTGAGCCAGGCAGCCCTGGAGACAGCGGGTGTGGAGTAGGTCAGGAGGCAGGTTTCAGCTGACCCCCTTTGCTCCCGGCGCTCGGAGATGGGCTGGGATTGTGACGCCTCTTGTATCCAGTGTTCAGTGTTCGCTGTGGATTGTAAAAATGCCAGTAAAGCAACCCTTCAGTTTTACTGTTGTTTCGTGCGATTGGCCTGTCAAGACACAGGGAACTTTGTGCTCATGACAGCAAGGGAGTAATAGCACCGGCGTAAGGCAGGCACGGACTGGGACACCCCCCAGCACCGCTGTGCCAATGCGTCTCCGTGCCAGCCCCCAGCCTGCGCCTGCTGTTAGGGTCACAGCCTTGCTCCTGGGCCGCAGACCCACTCAGTCCTGGGGCATCCCCGTTACTCTCATCTGCCCCTCCCGACGTGAGGCTGCCAGTCATGCTGAAGTGGAGTGTGTGTGTGGAGGGGGAGGGGGTGTCATATGGACAGACTCCCCGTTGGGATGATCCCATCAAGTTGAACAGAGGAAGAGCCACTTTCTAGGTTACTGAACCAACCTCAGAACTGAGCAGAGAATTCCAGCCCACGCTCTCGAATTCTGTAGAGTGGCTCAAGCCATGCTCTGGGCTAGGCTATGGGATGCAGAGTATCTTCTAGACCCCTCTGGGCTTCATCCCCATCGGATCCCATCTGGTTTTCCTGTGTGCCCAGTCTGAGGCCAGCAAATTCGCTTCACTGGTGACCTGCAGCAGGGGCCGATCCCTGGGCTCCACAGAGAAAAGGTGAGCTTAAGCCTTTACACTCCACTCCCCGCTTCCCTCCCTCTGCCCCAGAAGCTGCATTCGTTGATGGAATGAGAAATAGGAGAAACACGGGCAAAGCCCATTCTCCAGGGTCCTTTAATGAGGCCCCTGCCCCTCCGATCCTGTAACCAAGGGGTTGCTGCATCTTCCAGATTGGGGTCAGTAGTGCAATGTCCTACTCACTCTTCCCAACCTTCATGCAACTTCGCTAGCCTTGACTGGCCTCTGGCCTGTCCCTGGGGATAAGCCAGGCCCGTTTTCTGAGGCAGGTGTGTGTGTGTGAAATGGGCTGTCTCTCTACAGGGAGCCGATATCCAGGGGAAGGGAGTCCTTCACCCCCGCAGCCCCCTGCCAATGCCCGATGGGAAAACTCCTTCCCGGTGCCTGTCATCGATGTTCTCAATGGACGGGCTCCTTCATGAGCTAACCAAGCCAGCTGGGCTGCAGGGCAGGGGTTAGCATGGGGTCTTCAGCATTCTCTCTCCCCCTGGTGTGGGGCAGGGCGGGATCTCAGTGTAAGGGGGGCAGACCCCCAGGGACTGAGGGTGCAGGGTGGGAGGGGACCAGGAGAGGTGGGAGGGATCTCCAGCTGGCAGATCACAGCGGGCGCGGAGCGGAGGGGCACAACGCCCAGAGGTGAGCTGCAGGCCAGGGCAGATTTGTGCAGGACGGTGAGGAGGCTACACAAGCCCTGGAGGCAGCCAGCGACAGGGTGGGGGCTGGGGGGGGATGGTTGTGGTGGGCTGGTGATTCTTGGTGGCCTCCAGTGCCCCTTGGTCCCCCAGGCTGGAAGGGGGGGTGGGCTCCAGCTGGCCCCTTTGGCCTGTGTTCCGGCGGAGTGAGCACCTGCATTGCCCGTTAGCATCAATGGGACTTGGGGGGTGGGCGGCTAGTGCTCTGCTCAGGGGAGAGAGCCAGGGCCATGACTGAGCCAGGCAGACTGGCCTCCCCCGGGGGCTGAGGGAAACTGTCCCCACTGCCGGCCTCGCTGGATCTGTGCTGTGGACCCGCGACCGTCGCCTTCCAGCCCCTTTAACTGGCGTGAAATTCCATCAGCAGGGAAACTTGGCCAGGTAAATGGCCCCTGGTTCCTGTCCAGACAACTCCCTGCCGGGAACCAGTGGGGCTAGAGATACGGGGTTAGCTGTTCCCGCCTCCACTCCCAGGGGTCCGTCTCTGGGCGTCTGCCCTTTGCCCTGCAGCCACCCGCACAGAGCTGCGGAGCGCGTATCGTCAATCCCAAGTGTGTCTGGGGGCCCCATCCCCACCAAACCGGCGGATCTGACCCCACAGAGCTGCCTCTCCCGGTTAACCCGGTGTGGGGGACCCAGCCCTTTGGCACAACCTTGGTTGTGGTGTTGTTTAAACGCCGGCAGGTAGAGACCTGCCCGAAGGCGAGCGTGTGCCCAGGCCTCGGTAGTGACTAGACAGCGGGGATGATGCAAAGGAGGAAATGGGATGGGACTAGGGGTGTGTAGACTGGACAGCGGAGATCACCTGCCTCGCCAGGACCAGCTGCCAAGGCTCTGGGGCTGTCGTGGCCGCCGTGAGGCTCGGGGGCTTTGGCGGAGAAGGCTGCGGCTGTCTGACTTGGGGGGTGGAGTTCGTGCCGTGGACAAGGGGCCGCTTGGGAGAGCTCATGGGAGAAGAGGACAAGGGGGCACTCGAGGCTGGTATGGATGGCACAGCAGAAGCACCAGGGTAATGAAGCTGAGGGGTGTGGCAGGGGACCGTCAGGCAGGGCCTCGGAGAGGCAGCAAGTTGTCGCTGATGCGATGGAGAAGGGGGAGCAGCGAGAAAGGGGGTTTCGACAGCAGCGTCTCGCATGGATTTGGAGGTGAGGGTGGGGCCGAGGGGGCAGCAGCCGACCCACCTATTCCCCGGTGTCGGGGGTTCTCGGAAGTCGCAAGGCTGCTGTTCCTCAGCTCTGGGCGAGGTGGGGATCTCGGGGAAGAGCGGAGGCAGAGGCCTCCAAATTGGCTCTGCCAGGCATCACCCCAGCTGGGGTAAACTTTGAACCATCGACTTGGCCGCCTGCCGCGCCTTTGCGGGAGGAGGCGTTGGGCTTGTCTCCGCCGAAAGCGGCGCAAGTCCATCAGCACAGCGCCCCCTAGCGCCCTGCTTGGGGTCCGCACACGCTCAGTGGGGAGTGTGCCCCCTGTTCAGCCCCACACATCCCCCCCGGTACCAGGCTGGGGTATTAGAATCGGCACGGACGTGGGGAGGAGAGCGCCCTCTGCTGACTCACAGGTCTCATTCGCTGCCATGTACCGTGGGTTTTCCCCTGGGAGTCTCCCGTCCCAGTACTGATCAGCCCAGGCCTCTCTAGCGTCGCCCTCACGTCTCTGGTCAGCTGTTTACAGCGTAGCTGCGGCATCGTGGAAATGTGGTTTTGTTTTTAATGGTGCTGAAGAAGCAACTCCCCCCGTTAAGCTCCCCACCTGACTGGCTCTCTCTCTTGCAAAGGGGAGTCATTGCCCTGCGAGCTGGGGAAGGAGTCTAGGTCTCCCAGTGGATTCTCCCTAAGGGTAAGGCCCTTGCAGGGGCCTAGAGCATGCTTGGCGTAAGGGGGCTGAAAGGATCTAGAGCACTGTGCCGTGGAAGAAAGGTGGCTGGTGGGCGGGGTTGATGCAACGTATCCATTGAGGAACAAAGGATGCAGCCAGACGTACAGGATGGCGGCTCGATCCTGGGAAGCAGAGACTGAAGAGGACTTGGGGGGGTGGGGGTGTCATGGTGGATCATCAGCTGAACACGAGCTCCCAATGCAATGCTGTTGCCAAGGGGCCAAATGCGAGCCTGGGATGGATAACTGGGAAGCGCGAGTAGGAGAAAGGTGGATTTGGTACTGGTGCGACTGCTGTTGGAATCCTGTGTCCAATTCTGGGGTCCGCAGTTCCAGAAGGATGTAGATAAATATGAGAGGGGTCAGAGAAGAGCCACGAGAATCATTTAAAGGACTAGTTTCAGAGTAGCAGCCATGTTAGTCTGTATCCGCAAAAAGAACAGGAGGACCTGTGGTACGTTAGAGACTAACAAATTTATTAGAGCATAAGCTTTCGTGGGCTACAGCCCACTTCATTGGATGCATTGAATGGAACATACAGTAAGAAGATATATACATACAGAGAAGGTGGAAGTTGCCATACAAACTGTAAGAGGCTAATTAATTAAGATGAGCTATTATCAGCAGGAGAAAAAAAACTTTTGTAGTGATAATCAAGGTGGCCCATTTAGACAGTTGACAAGAAGGTGTGAGGATACTTACCATGGGGAAATAGATTTAAAGGACTGGAAAACCTGCCTTAGAGTGAGAGACTCCAAGGGACCAATCTGTGTAGCTGAACAAAGGGAAGGTTAAGCGGTGCCTTGATCACAGTCTAAAAGTACCTATAGGGGGAACAAATACTTGACAGTGGGCTCTCCCATTGAGCAGAGGAAGGTCTAACACTGGTTCTTAACCTGGGGTGCACGCACTCCCTGCGGGTGTGAGATGCCCTTTCTGGGGGTGCGAGACAGGCCAGATTTTTTTAGAAGGTAAATCATCGAAAACACAAATTAAGTAAAAAGAACAGGAGGACTTGTGGCACCTTAGAGACTAACCAATTTATTTGAGCATGAGCTTTCGTGAGCTACAGCTCACTTCATCGGATGCAGCTCACGAAAGCTCATGCTCAAATCAATTGGTTAGTCTCTAAGGTGCTACAAGTCCTCCTGTTCTTTTTGCGAATACAGACTAACACGGCTGTTACTCTGAAACAAATTAAGTACAGGCACGTAAGTACAACTATTTTGGTTCATCAGACCTATGTCTTTATTAACATGATACATGATTCCTGAAATATACAAACAAAAAATATATCTAGGTTTAAAGAACTGACCTACTCCCAACGATTTTTGTTAAGGGGGGCAAGAACATATTTTGAGAACCAAAGGGGTGCAGGCTGCAGTAAAGGTTAAGAACCACTGGCTAACATGATCCAATGGCTGGAAGTTGAAGCTAGACAAATTCAGACTGAAAATAAGGTGTAAATTTTTAACAGTGAGCATAATTAACCATCGGAACAATTCACTAAGGGGCATGGCAGATTCTCCATCACTGGCAGTTTTAAAATCAAGATGGGATGTTTTTTCAAACATGTCCTAGTTCTGAAGGAATGATCTGGGGACAGGTCTCTGGCCTCTGCTATGCAGGAGATCAGATGAGAGGAACCCAACAGTTCCTGCTGGTCTGGAATCTCTGAATCTGTTGTGTGGGTCCCTCCTTACAATTCATGGGGAGCAGCTTCCCCCTTGTGACGCTTCCCTCTCCCTGCAGCCTCTTTAGCACCGGCTCTGCCAGGATGACTGAGGCCGCTCTCTGTCTCCCTGGTGTGTCCCACAGGCTGAAGCTGGTCCCAGTGCTTTATCCACAGGTCCCCATTCTTTATTCAAAGGCCAACAATCCTTTTTTATTTTTTCATGTCCTCCATGTAAGATTAAATTTGTAGTAATTTCACCAAAATGAACATGATTATTATAAAATTCAATCAAATTAGTAATTATTTGTTAATTAACTAGCTGAATAAAGAGCTGGAGTATGTGACAAAATATTTTTCAGGTTCCCCCCCCACCCCCGACACATCTCTGCCACCATTAGGCTGTTCTAAAGTAGCTGGGCCATGGCAAGGCAACACATTGGCTGCCTGGTGCTTTATCCCTGTCTATTGTAGGGTTACTAACAAAGAAAATGCCCAGTAGAAATGTGGGTATGAGACTCAGCGGAGTTTGGGCCAGAAATGAAAGCTTCAGTGTTGGGAGGGGCAGGTCCTTGTCTCTGGTTAATGGTGTCGTGGAGGCAGGGACGTGTCAGTCAGGAGCCCCTGGAAGTGCTTCGTCACACAGAGCCAGTCAAAGCCCAGGGCCTTATTGGAATTTTTTTAAAAGATTTTGGCCTTTGAATAAGGAATTGGGAACCACAAATAACTGGGCCTAAGAATATAAGAACGGCCAGACTGGGTCAGACCAATGGTCCATCTAGCCCCATATCCTGTCTTCCGACAGTGGCCAGTGCCAGGTGCCCCAGAGGGAGTGAACAGAACAGGGAATCATCAAGTGATCCATCCCTTGTCACCCATTCCCAGCTTCTGACAAACAGAGGCTCGGGACACCATCCCTGCCCATCCTGGCTAATAGCCATTGATGGATCTAGCCTCCAGGAACTTATCTAGTTATTTTTTGAAGCCTGTTATAGTCTTGGCCTTCACAACTGTGACGAAGTGGGACTGTTCTTAATGGTTCCTCTGAATAGTGGGGTGGTGCCTCAGTTTCCCCTAGGCAGTTCTTAAGTAGCTAGGGGGTGGGATAAGGGCGTATGATCATTGCAGAGCCCTAGAGGGCAGGTGTGTGCAGGGGTCTGGACACAGAGAATGGCCGACACCCTGTTTCCTGGCCACTGATGGCCTGGGCCCTTCCCCACTGCAAGGTGAGAGCTAAAGGTTGGAGAACAAAGGAATCCGGTGCCCTCCTGGCCCGGGAAAGGGGAAAGCCCAGAGGAGGAGGGGCTGGAGGGAGTTTCAGTTTGGGGCTGGCTGGAGACATGGAGTGAAGTGCAGATATGGTTGTTTGGCTCACTGGCCCCAAAATGGACCCAGCTGAGGGGTCCAGTTCTCTGCACCTACAAGCTCTGTGTTAGACCATGTTCCTGTCGTCTAATAAACCTCTTTTTTACTGGCTGGCTGAGAGTCCCGTCTGACTGCAAAGTTGGGATGCAGGACCCTCTGGCTTCCCCAGGAGCCCCGCCTGAGTGGACTCGCTGTGGGAAAGGCACGGAGGGGCAGAGGATGCTGAATGCTCCGAGGTCAGACCCAGGAAGGTGGAAGCTGTGTGAGCTGTGTGTCCTGCAGACAGGCTGCTTACAGAAAGGAGACTGCCCCAGAGTCCTGACTGGCTTCATGGGGAGCAGTTCCAGAGCATCGCCCAGGGACTCTGTGACAACAACATCCTCTGGCAAGGAGTTCCACAGGTTGACTGTGCGTTGTGTGAAGAAATACTTCCTTTTGTTTGTTTTAGACCTGCTGCCCATTAATGTCATTTGGTGACCCCTAGTTCTTGTGTTATGAGAAGGAGTGAATAACACTGCCTGATTTACTTTCTCTACCCCAGTCATGATTTTAGACCTATTTCATATCTCCCCTTAGTCGTCTCCATTCCAAGCTGAAAAGTCCCAGTCTTATTCATCTCTCCTCATACGGCAGTCGTTCTATACCCCTAATCATTTTTGTTGCCCTTTTTTTAACCTTTTCCAATTCCAATATCTCTTTTTTGAGATGGGGTGACCACACCTGCACGCAGTATTCAAGATGTGGGCGTACCATGGATTTATATAGAGGCAACATAATATTTTCGGTCTTATCTATCCCTTTAATGATTCCTAACGTTCGCTTTTTTGACGGCCGCTGCACATGGAGTGGATGTTTCCAGGGAACTATCCACAATGGCTCCAAGATCTCTCGAGTGGTAACAGCTCATTTAGACCCCATCATTTTATTGACATCAACTCCTGCTTCAGCATCAGCCCTGAGCAAAGTGAGGTCTCAGTTTTTGCGAATACACCCTGAGTCATCTCCTCCGATTCTGCCGACATCTGTGCTGGGAAGGAGTGGAGTACTCTGGGCCTGTGAAATAAATGCCACCAAACACAGTATAAAGGGAGGGAGAAATTTAACCTTCTGCATCTTAATCTCCCTTCTCACCCCCCCCCCCCCCAGCCCAGCTGTTCTCCCACGTTCCTCATTTTAGGACTGGCTGCTAGTTTATGGGTCAGGGAAGCCGAGGGGCACGGGGTATTCACCAAGGAACTGTGGACTGATCTGGGGGGCTGGGGGGTGCTACGCATAGTTGGCATAAGAATGACCATAGTGGGGCAGACTAATGGTCCATCCAACCTATCCTGTCTTCCAACAGTGGTCGGGGCCCAGTGCGAATGAACAGAACAGGCCACCATGGAGTGGTTAATGAACCGTGGAGGCACTTAGAGGGGAGACCTCAACCTGTATGCATGACACCTCGTCTTCCTCCTCCTGGGATCCTATGTGGTAGTGATGGGAAAAGCCTCTTAGATCGCTCAGTCTGCAGCTGAGCTAGATCCAGTATCTGTTGCCGCAGATCCAGGGGAGTGAGGGGAACAGCCTGCTGGGAGTCGTAGGCTCCAGGGTCTCCCTGCTCAGAATTCGAAGGGAGGGTGGCTGTGACCTGTTCTGTTGGGGGGGGGGGGGCAGCCCCGAGGTTCCTGGGGGCCCGGCAAGGTGGAAGGTTGCCCCCCTCCCCGTCATGGAGAGCCCAGGTCCCATCCCTGGGGAGCTGAACTGGAGCTCGTGGCAGGGAGGGTGCAATAGCAGGGTGCCGGGGAATGCAGTGGGATTGCTGAGCAAGCACAAGGGGGCTCCGAACCCGAGGGACAAGGGAGGGAATGGCCAGGTGGTCTCCTACGATCGAGTAGCCCCTGGCTACTGGGGTGAGAGCTGGGCTGTCCCTGGGGCTAGCCACCCGCTCTGCCAGACGTAGCACCCGGATAGCAGGGGCTGAGCCTTGCTGAGCTACCTCAGTCTGTGAGTATCTGGGCCTGCCTGGTTTTCTTCTGAACAGCAGGGGCAGTCAGAGCTTCGTGGGTGTCTACGGGACAGAACTCCCACACTAAAAGCACAGGAGGCCCCTGCCAGCTGAGCTGAAAGAGAATCTTCCTTATCTACCAGCAATAGGGGGCATATGACACACAATTGACCAGTTCTGATACCCACTAGCACAGAGTAGGGAACACACCACGCACATGTCACACCCATTAGTTTATGGAAAGCGATCCCAGTCACTAACAGAGGGCTGTGTCATGCACAAGCCAGGCCGGAGGTTGCAGGTGGGCTGGGAATCCGGCCAGATCCCCCCTGTGAACAGAAGAGGGGGGCTCCGTAAGCCATGGGAGCCCAGCGAAAACCAGGAGGCTGCAGAGGGGTGTTTTGTGCCTGTCTGACCTGGGTGACTCCCCTGAGGTGAGATGCCTGAGGGAGGGGGCAGCTGCTGCTGCTGGGGGCGGGGGTGGGGGGCCCGATCAACGGTGCACACCCTGCCCCACTGCACACCCCAGAGGGTCCCCAGCGAGGCACAGAGGGGGGCTGCCGGGGGAGCTGTGAATCCATCCCAGGGCTCTCTGCAGCGCCCCTCGCCGCAGCCTCAGCCCCTCTCCAGCTGCCCCCTGCCTTAGGCTCTGGGCCAGCCCCGCTCGCAGCCCCCAGGGGTGGGGCAGCCCATGCCCAGCCCCCCTGCCCTGCGAACCGCACCTCTCCCCACTACGGGGTCCCCTCCAAACCCCACCCCGCGAACACGAGTGGGGGGCCGCCTCCCCCACGGGACCTGACCCAGTCCTGGCTGTCCTGTCCCTTTAAGAGGCGGGGCGGGCCCGGTTGCTGCGGAGACCGTTGGATACATTGCAGGCGAGGGCCGCGTGTGGGGTGGGGGAGGTTTCCCAAGCCACGTGGGGTTCCCCCTGGCCAGGGATTTCGGGGTCACTCCGGGCTCTGCGTGCGGTCTTTGGGGGGGGCTCCTTGCGAGCCCTGAATGGAGGGTTAGGGGCGCTCCCCTGGGGTGGGGCTGGGGGAAGGGCCCGATCTGGGGCTTGCATGAAAAAGGGGGTCCCCTGGGGTCATGCGCATGGGGCGGGGGGGTGCTCCCTCGGGGGGCTGGGTGGTTGGGAGGAGGGTTCCATCTGGGGCTTGCATGGAGGGCTCAGGGGGTGGAGGCCTGGGTGGGGGTGTTCCCCCTCAGGGGTGTGCACAGAGGGTGGGGGGTGCTCCATTGGGGGGGCTGGATAGTTGTGGGGAGGGCTCTATCTGGGGCTTGCATGGAGGGCTCAGGGGATGGAGGCCTGGATGGGGGTCCCTCCCCGGTGCCGTGCGCAGAGGGGTAGGGGTGATTCCCCTGTGGCCATGCACAGGGGTCTCACTGGTTCTCCCGTGCAGGGCCTCCAGCCGTGGGGGTTTTGAGCTGACTCCTCTGACTTTGAAAGCGTCGCCTGGCTCTTCGCCAAGGGATGGGTGATGCCGACTCGCCAGCGCGGGTGCAGAGGGTCCTAGCAGCCAGCGAGGGGGCCTCTGAATTCCTCTCGCTCATCGGTGGGTGCTGCTCGGGTCGCCGTTATCCGGCAGGGTGAGGGGTTCGCTGCTCAGCCGCGGTCGCCCCCCGTGATGGAGGGGAGCCTGTGAACACGTTTCCAGCCGCTCACCTGGCCCCCTGTGGCCCCGTGCAGAGCCATGTATGCTGCTGGCTGGGTGCGGGAGGTAATATCGTTTGCTGGACCAGCTGCTCCTGGTGAAAGAGACGCGCTTTCGAGCACCACGCGCTCGTCCTCGGGGCTGGGTATGTGGACGTGTGACTTTGCCGGCAGAGCCGTGTCTGGCCGTGAACATCTGACGGCAGAACCTGCCTGCTCTCAGGCCCCGGCCTGTTTACTGGCACCCGTGTCAGTGATTCTGGGGTGGCGTGGGAGTCTGGCGCATGTGTGTGTGTGAGACCGTGTCGTTCTCTAGTGGCTGGGCCCAGGGGCTGGAGCAGCCTCTGATTTACAGCTAATGCAGCTACTCCATGGCACAAAGGATAGCGGCCTGTCTGTGGTGCGCACCGTCCCAGGCTGCACCAGGGTGTCACCGTCTGACAAGCAAAACTATCCCTGCGTTTCTTTTAAAGATCATTAGGTGACGCACTGAAGAGTCAGTCTCCTATCTGGCCTCCCATCCGTAAGGGGTCTTTATTGGGCTCCCCAGCCTGCCTTTACTCCCCCACCCCCACCCCGCCCCAGTCCCCGCTGCTCCTCTCGCTGTGCTCTGCAGAATAATAACAGTACTTTGTACTTACGTGGGAGGATCGCAGAGCCCTTCCCAGCAATAATTAACCCTCAACAGCCCTATGAGTGAGGGGTTTGGAAGGCAGGAGACTTGGATTCTGTTCCCAGCCCCACAGACTCACTGGCTGATCTTGGGCAAATCACACCCCCCTGCTGTGCCTCGGTTTCCCCCATCTGTGAAATGGGAGTAATGAGGCTTCTCCCTGGCACCCAGGGATTGTGAGGAGGGTTGGTCACAAAATGTTTTTTCCCCCTCCCTATGGAAAATATCTGTCAAGTTTTTGGTGAAAAATTGGAATCCGAGCTGCTGCTGCAGTGTCTCTTGGGTATTGTAGTTCCGATGCGTCCCGCTCCTATTCTCCTCTATTGTCTGGACTCTCTGGTCAAACTACATCTCCCATGATGCACCATGGTCTCCCCTCTCAGGGAGGGGGTGCATCAAGGAGAATAGGAGCGTGAGTCTCCCAAACTACAACTCCCAGGAGGCACCTCAGGAAAGGAACTATTTCAGTTTTCAGGAATTCAGTTTTTTGATAAAGAATCAAAAGGTGGAAGGCAGGCACTTTCCGTGAAAAGCTGAATTTTCAGTTTCCATGAAAAATTTTCAACTTGCCCTAGTTGTGAAACTCAGCTATTTCCAGTTTGCTGTGTAAACTCAGATGATTATTATTTTATTACTATTCTGTTAGGGGAATGCTGCCATCTAATTTTATGGTGGGGTAAACTGAGGCAGAGAGAGAGGTCAGGTGGCAAGACAGTGATAGAACTAAGAACAGATCCCAGGACTCCTAGTTCTCTCAGCCCCCTCTCTCGCCTCAACATCACACTCCCCGGCAAGAGTCAGAAACAGAACCCAGGAGTCGTGACTCCCGACCCCTCCTCCAGTTGCCGCAGGTGCTGGAGTTGATCACATTGTCAGCATCCCACGGTGTATTCTTCTGGTTTCACTTCTGCCTGAGATGCTGCTGTGGCTGATACCCCATCTCTTGAGGTTGCTGTGGTTTTGATTACAATGGCGCATTTGTTGTGGCTTTCGCTAAATGCCAACTTCCCTCCGGTTGCAGCGAGGGATGCCCACTCGCACCTGTGTGTTTTGTAGATGTCAAAGATAGGGGAAGGCTGGGTTGGGACCATCCCCAGGGGTCAAGGCAGGGTTGTCCTTCACAGAAATCTGTGTTAGCAAATGTTTCTTGCTAGCCTACCTGTCCCTTTGCTCTGCCCCATCCCAATCGATTTACAATCACCGTGAAGATAATAAGGTGATAAGTAATAGCATGGATTTGTCAAGAACAAATCGCATCAAACCAACCTGATAGCTTTCATTGACAAGGTAACAAGCCTTGTGGATGGGGGGGGAAGCGGTACACATGGTATATCTCGACTTTAGTAAGGCTGACCTTCTCATAAACAAACTAGGGAAATACAACCTAGATGGAGCTACTTTAAGGTAGGTGCATAACTGGTTGGAAAACTGTTCCCAGAGAGTAGTTATCAGTGGTTCACAGTCAAGCTGGAAGGGCATAACGAGTGGGGTCCTGCAGGGATCAGTTCTGGGTCCAATTCTGTTCAACATCTTCATAAATGATTTAGCTAATGGCACAGAGAGTACACTTGGATAGTTTGCGGACCATACCAAGCAGGGAGGGGTTGCAAGTGCTTTGGAGGGTAGGATTAAAATTCAAAATGATCTGGACAAACTGGAGAAATGGTCTGAAGTCAATAGGATGATATTCAATAAGGAAAAATGCAAAGTCCTCCACTCAGGAAGGGACAAGGAGTTGCACGCATACAAAATGGGAAATGACTGCCTAGGGGATCTGGGCGTCCTGGTGGATCACAAGCTAAACATGAGTCAACAGTGTCAAACTGCTGCAAAAAAGGCAAACATCCTTCTGGGCTGTATTAGCAGGAGTGTTGTAAGCAAGACACGAGCACTAATTCTTCCGCTCTCCTCCACGCTGAGACCTCACTTTGCTGGAGCCTTGTGTCCAGTTCTGGGCGCCACATTCAGGAAAGATGTGGACAAACTGGAGAAAGTCCAGAGAAGAAGAAGGACAAAATGATTAAAGATCTAGAACAGTGGGCTCCAAACTGGGGTGCACGAGATGATCCCGGGGGGTGCGTGGCAGCAGGAGCACCGACGGACGGCACTCCGCCGTTTTTCTCCCTTCGGCGGCAGCTCTGCACGTCCACGGCTGGGGTTCCCCTCCGGCGGCCCGCCTGCGGTAAGTCTCCGTTCTTCACCCCGAGGATGCGTGAGCCAAAAAGTTTGGAGACCACGGGTCTAGAAAACATGAGCTATGAAGGAAGATTGAAAACATTGGGTTTGTTTAGTCTGGAGAAGAGAAGACTGAGAGGGGACAGAAGAGTTTTCAAGTACATAAAAGGTTGTTAGAATGAGAGAGAAAACTTGTTCTCCTTAACCTCTGAGGACAGGACAAGAAGCAATGGGCTTAAATTGCAGCCAGGGAGGTTTCGGTTGAAGGAAAAACTTCCCAACTGTCAGGGGAGTGCAGCACTGGACCAAATTGCCCAGGGAGGTTGTGGAATCTCTGTCGTTGGAGGATTTTAAGAACAGGTTAGACACACACCTGTCAGGGATAGTCCTGCCATGAGTGCCGTGGACTGGACTAGACCTCTTGAGGTCCCGTCCAGTCCAGTCCTACATTTCTATGATTCTGTGATCATTCTGACTGCGGTACTGCCTTCTCCTTGGAGTATGTCAGAGAATCCATCTCACCCCTTGGCATTTACATCCTTGAGATATTTGCCATCCCTTCCCCACAACCCCTTGACCAAGTGAGACACAGCTTGTTAAATCTCTCCCCCTGGCTTGATCCCTCCAGCCCGCTGATCAGCCCCTCTCACTCTTTTCTGAACTCCCTTTCATGTGTTTACTGAGGAACCCACAACAAACACACTGTTGTCAATGTGGGTGCACGGGAAAGACTTCCGTCTCCATGGCGTGCTTAGGAGATGGGTGGTCTTGTGACTAACAGACAGGACTGAGAATCAGGACTCCTGGGTTCTCTTCCTGGCTCTTGCGAGGAGCAGGGTCTAGTGGTCAGAGCAGGCACTGGGATTCAGACCCTCTGCTCTACCGCAGCCTTCCTGTGTGACTTTAGGGCAAGTCCCTGCCTCCTGCTGTGCCTCAGTTTCCCCATGTGTTACATAGCACCGTAACACCGACCCTGCCTTGTGGGTCTCTGAGGCTTTACTAATGGATGTTTGAGACCCTTGGTCAGGCAGAAGGAGGGAGGAGTAGGGTTGACTTTTTGGCGGGGGGGGGCATCTAGCCATACTGGGGGCTTTGGGAGGAATGGATGGAGCCCCTGGAGGTCTGGGTGTGGCAGTGACCTGGGCTGTCGTCGTGTCCTGTCTCCCAGGCGCGGAGGAGTTGAGCCCCTGTCTCTTCGCGGAGTCGCTGGTCATGGTCTCGGAGAGCAGCCAGCCGCTTGGGCAGTTCTCAGTTTCGGTGCAGCCGGCCTGCTACGAGGAGCAGGGCGGGCAGGAACAGGACTGCTTTCTGGTCCGCGCCGCCAGCCAGAGCACCGTCAACGAAGTGCCTTGCGGCTCCTCCATCACGGGTAGGCCTAGGAGGCGCCGCTGAGCCAGTGTCTGCAAGGGGGAGCGGGCTGGGGCAGGGAGACACCCGCTTATGAGATGCCAGATGGGCCCCGATTTCTCTCCCTTCCTCCCCAGCCCCTCTTGCTCTGGTGAGTCCCCCATCCCAATCCTCTCAGCCCCACGTGCCGAGACGAGATGCAAGTGCTGCCCAGCCTTGGCCCATTGGTGCCTGCGATCTGGCTCCGGCAAGAGGCAGGAGTGGCCGTAAGCGCCCGCGGGGGGCAGGCCTGACCCTCGCCAGCTGGCCCACACCTCCTTCCAGCGCTGCGGCCTGGGGCCCTGCACCCGCAGCCGGTGCCCCGCAGATCACCAGGCGACGGGCGTCGCTCACGAGCGAGATGAGGTCTTGCACCTGCCAGCACTCCCAGCCCCTGCCCGCCTGTGGCCAGGGGAATGGGGGACCCCGCCCTTGCCCCCTCCAGCATGGCGCATGCAACCATTAGGACATCCCAGGAAACTCCCTCCATTGGCCGCCAAGAAGGAACAAGGATTTTCCCACTGTCCCCAGAAGTGAAAATGGGCCGGTCCGTGGCATGGAGATCCGGACACGCGGTTCTGGGCCTGAATGTAATTGGCTCCCACCAGTGCTGCTGAAGGTGCCGAGAGGCAACGGCGCAAACAGGTCCACCGCCAGCTGGAGCACGTGGACAAATAGTCCCACCCTGGTGGTCCTGTTGTTCTAGCAGGGACAGCTCTCCGCTGGGATCCGCCCTGGGGCACCCATGGGCAGGGGCTGGGCAGTGGCAGGCAGACAGGGTGCCGGGACTCCCTGAAATACTGGGCAAGCCCTGGGCTCCCGGTACATTTCCAAGGCGCCTGCAGTCAAGGCCAGAGGGACCAGGCCAGGCCAGCAGGAGGGATGGCGGGGAACTCTGGCCATGATCTGGGCTGAGCGTAGTTTTTGTTTCCTCTCCATCAGCTTATATATCAAAGCGGCTGGAAACCCTGGAGCAGCATCAGCATGAATACGTGAAGGTAACTGCCTGGTCGCCGTCAGAGGGCAAGATAAACCCGCTGTTATCTGGCTCCTTCGCAGCCTTGCCTTCCCTGAGGTAGATCTCCGGAGAGGTCCCTGGCCCCCTCAGCTGTCCTCTCTGGGCTGGAAGCACTGTCTTGGGACTTACCCAGCGAGTCGGGGTTCAGCTGGAATTAGAACCTGGATCCTGCCTGCTCCTCGCCCCGGTGCTCCAACCACCGGCGGGGGGTGTTTCTCTCTCCCACTTCTTTATGGGGTAGGTGGCTCCGTGCCCCTCCAGGAGTCACTGGGCCCTGCGGCAAGCGTCCTGACTCAGGGCAGAATCGCAGCGTTCACAGTGGTTCCTGCGCTGCGGATGATTGGCAGGAGAGACAGCTGGGCCGCTGCTGTTCTGGGTCAGATCGCCGGTCCATCCTGCCCCCAGACACCCTGGATTTGGCCATCGCCCCAGCTTCTCTGCCAGCACCCCTCCTGGATCAAACCATTGGTCTCCATGGCCTGGCACCATGCCTTGGGCAATGGCCAATACCTGTGTCTTCAGAAGGTGGAACCTGCCATGATGCACCGGGCCAGTCATACAGTGCTGCCCATGGAAACATCCTTCCTGATCCCTGCAGCACTGAAGCATGAGGGTTGGTTCCCTTCTCGCTGGGTGTCTGAGTGGGGAACAAGTAGGTGAGCCACTCTGGATCCAGGCTTTATTGAAACAATGAGATGAGACCCCAGGAGGCCGGAGTGTCCCCAGGGGGGATATGCCCCCAACACCCCTGGCCATAGCAGCCTACACCCTGCCAGGTCCTGCACCCCTGCCCTGCATGCCTCGCTTTGCTGTATTTGCTCCCTCTTGCAGTTCAGAGCCCACCCCCTGGACAGAAAGACCCACGTAGTGAAGCGCGGAGGCAGGCTGGTCGTCACGAAAATCATTGAGGAAGGAGAGGTGAGGGGGGGGATTGTGTCTGCAGGGATTTGAAAGCCTGGCTGGCCCCCTGCAGCGCGCTGGGGTGGGGAGCTCCTTATAGGGCTTCCCTCCCCATCCCACACACCCGTTTGTCCTGAAAAATGCTCTCAGCCCTGCTAAGCCTGATCCACGGGCTGCGGCTGTCCCGTGGCCAAACAGCAGGGGGCGCCGTCGCCTGCGCCCGTCTCTGGCTCCCACTGCTGGTGCTGGCGGAGATGGGGGGCAGAGGTGGGGGGCAGGTCGGCTGCACTAACAGGGCAGCCTCAGGGTCTTGCGGGGGGTGCTCTGAGTCAGCAGTCGGGGGCGGGTTCATGGCCCCCAGCCTCGGAGTGTGGGTGGCAAGTCTCACTAGGGGCGCAGGTTTCTGTGGGGAGAAATAGGGGGCAAACCCCAAAGCACAGGGCCCCGATCATCCTAGCGCTCCCTGCCTGGGGTTCCTTAGCAGGAGGGGGCCCCACCTCCCAGCAGCAGCTCAGCGTGTGTCACGAGCAGGGCCAGCCTGGGGTCTCGGGAGCTGAGCCACCCCCCGCCCCCAGGGCCCCGTGGTTGCTAGTGAATTTCTTCCTCCCTCTTGTTCTGGGGGTGCAGGCCGGTTGCAGAGCCAGCCTGGGATGCTGGGTCCTGGGGATCCCACGTGCCAGGCTGGGTCCCCATCAGTCCCCTTCCCCCCCATCTCTCTGCAGCATGAGGCCCAGACCCAGAGCTTCTCCTACAATTGCGCCTCCCTGCATGGCCTCGTCTTGGAAGCTGCCAACTTGCTGGTGCTGCGGGTGCTGGCCAAGCGCAGGGCCGTGCCCCAGGATACCTTCCTGGCCTTCGACACCGAGGCCCACGTCTGCACCTCCGCCTACGTGAGTGCTGCTGAAGCTGCCCTCCGCCCGGGCACGGCTGCACCCGAAAGTGTCTGCCCCAGGCGGGCGGTCGCCCCACCCTGAGGGCAGGGACTAGGGGATCCTGTACCCTGATGGGGAAGGGGCTCCTAGACAGTGGGGTGCAGGGTGGATGGGAGGGTTTAGGGAGATCCACTGGGGAGGGGGCCTGGGTGTGGGAGGAGAATTGGGGGTCGTGGTGGGTAATCAGCAGAAGACAAGCTCCCAGTATGACCCTGTGGCCTAAAGGGCTAACGCGATCCTGGGCCGTAGAAACGGGAGTCCTGAGGAGCAGAGACGTTCTCTCACCTCTGGACTGGGCTCTGGTGCGGCCGCTGCTGGAATCCTGTGTCCAGCTCTGGTGGGCACCGTTCAGGCAGGCTGGGGATAAACTGGAGAGGGGGCAGAGAAGACCCACAAGAAGGATGAAAGGGTTAGAGAACCTGCCTTGTGGTGACGGACTGAAGGAGCCCCAGCCGTTTAGCTTAAGGAAGAGAAGGTTAAGGGGTGACATGAGCGCAGTCTGTAAGTATGTACGTGGGGAACCCGTATTTTATAATGGGCACTTCGGGCTGGCAGAGCCAGGTCAAGACGATCCAATGGCAGGAAGTTGACGCCAGATACGTTCAGACTGGCAATGAGGCCTCCGTTTGTAGCGGTGAGAGGAATTCACACTGGAGCAATTTCCCAGCCATCGTGGTGGATAATCCGTCACTGACAATTTCTGAATCAAGAGGGGCCTGCCCAGGAATAAAGATTTGGCCGCTTTTGGAGGGGCACTTTCTGCGTCCCCTGCAGCCAGAGGAGCTGGTCTTGGAATCTATGAATCTGTGACCTCCCTCCATGCCCTCCCCCATATCTCCTGGCCTGTAGCAGCTGAGGGGTGGGGCGGCTGGGGGGGCCACTATCCAGCCTGAAGGCTAAAAGGCCTTGTCCTGCTCCCTGCTTCTCTCACCCATCTCTCCCTCTGCAGACTGCCATGGGCTTCCAGAAGCAGCTGGTGGGCATGACAGAGGTGGAGGTGTTTGGGATTGAGAGGGCCGTGTACCCGGACGAGGGCATCCCCATGACCTGGCAGTTCTACTTCCTCTCCGACGGGTAGGAGAACCCAGCGGCCCGTCACCCGCCCGAGCCCTGCTCGGCTCTCGCGCTCCCGGGGCCGCTCCTTAGCTCTCGCTCTGTGCGGGCAGTACCTGGCCCGCCCGCCTCTGCCCTCCCTGGGGCCTGGGAACAGCCTGCCTGTGTCCCTCGAATGCTGGGCCACCCTGGCACCTCCTTCCCAGGGGCTCAGCGGGGGGAGCCTTGCTCCAGGGGTTTCCAGAGGTTGGGATTGCTTCCTGCCACTTATCTCCCAGGGCAACGGGGTCAGATTTAGTCTATGGGGGCGGGTGGGGGGCTCCAGATCCTGTCCTCCAGCTCCTGAGCCAGTCACCCGCTTTGTTTCTAAAAGGACATTGGTTATTAAACATCCCTGGATCCACACTAGGGGCAGTGCAGTTCCCTGGGCCTCTCGCCCCACTCCCGCTGCCAGCTCCCCTGCAGCCTTTCCGGGCCTGTGCAGATGACAGCGGGAATCAAAGCCGGGGCCTTGTCGCCCCACAGCAGGAGGGGAAGCTCCGTTCGCTATGGGGCTGCCAGCTGCCATCGGCCGTGGGAGCCTGCCCAGTAGAGGGCAGCGCAAGCCCATCCCTCCCTTGCCTGCTCTGATGGCCCAGGAAGGGTCACGCCAGGAGAGCGCCCCTGCCCTGCTGCCGAGCTGGAGGGCACCCCGTGCTGTGCAAGGCATCCTGGCGCTTCCTCCCCGTCCGTCGGCACGGAGGGCTGACAGCGGCACAGCGGGGAGCCAGCCACACTCGGCCCCTTGGCCGGGGAGGCGACCCCCCGGCAGAGAAACGTCTGGCCGCACAACCCCGGCTGCCCCCGGAGCGGTGGTGCCCGCCCGCGTCCAGGCACGTACGAGGGAATAACGAATCCACGGCACCCGTCTCTGCGCCAGGCGCGGGGGCTCCCAGGTCCCCGCGGCGGGTGGGCCCCACAGCCAGGCCTGGGGAGGTGGAAGGTAACAGTGTAGGGCCAGGTCCTTCACCCGCTCCTCTCCATCACCCAGACATTTGGCCCGTCGTGTCCAGGTTGGGTCCCCGGCCACCATGCTGCTCCAGCAGCTGCCCGTTCTCATCGATGGAGGTAAGGAGCCTAGAGGGGGTCCGGAGGTGGGGGTAGCGTCGTGGGCTGGGGAAGGGGGTCCGATGGTACGAAGGGTACCCGGGTCTGTGCCGGAGCTCTCTGAAACGAGACTCCTGATCTGGTTCCAGGAGCGGCTAGTCCCTCCCCAGGCTGCGGACGCGCTGTCAGAGTGGGCGTGCGGGGGGTCACGGAGGGTTGGACACAGGCGTGTCCCCACGGTGTTGGGAATTGCAGACCGTCACCCTCTTCTGCCGCCGCTGACCCAGGCACCAGTGGAACGGCCTAGTGGCAGCACTAAGAGAGCTGGCCAGCATGCGTCCCCGCTGCCCTCTGTGGCGTTGAATTGGAACCACCCTGCTGTGTGTCAGAGGCCCCATACTGCTGACAGCTAATGGGGACTCCTTGAGCTCACGTCTTGGAGCAGGAGGCTCTGGGGCCCAGACCCTCAAAGGTAGATAGGCTGCTTACGCCCACTGATTTCAATGGAGATCTGGGCCTGAGCTCTCTTCCTGCTGCTACCGTGAGAGGGCGCGGGATGTGCGGAATAACGGTGAAGCTGGGGTGGCCCATGGGATTGGTACAACGGACAGAGCCGGGTTAGCCCCTCCGGGTGCTGCTGGGCACAAGAGACACGCTGGGCTCCCGCCCTAAACCCGTTTTCTGAATCCCGTGTCATGAGACCTGCTCGCTCTCCCCACTCTCCCAGATGAAGCGGAGCCCCGGCCTGTCTTCGAGAAGAAGTCCCTGGACTGGGAGGAAGACGTGCAGCTTTATTCCCAGTTCCTGGACAGGAAGGTGAGTTGGGGGAGCGCGGGGCTGTTCTGAGGTCGGACCAGCCGCCCCCAGGCTGCAGCTCCCGGCATGTGGGGGGAGGCCGAGGGGATGTCACTGGTCCAGCCTGCAATGGAGATGTTTGAACGGCGGGACCTGAGAGCGCTGCAGCATGGGAGAGGGAAGAGCGGGGGACAGTGGGGGGAAGCAGGGGTCAAAGCAGAACCAGGCTGGGTGAGGGTGCCGCGGAGGGTTTGCCCCAGCACCGGGAGCTTTGGAGAGGCGGCCGGAGGCTGGATTGCACGTCTCGTCTCCTGGCCCTACCGTCGGCTCACTGTGTGGGCGGCTGCCTGCCAGTTCTGGAGCCGGGCGCAGGACGCCAGGCCTGCCTGAGCGCCGGTCTGCCTGGAGATTGTGGCTTCCCTCCCCGCCCCCCGCGCGTTACCCCGAAGCCGCCGGCGCGAGGCTGATGGAGGCGGGGCCTCTTTCCCCTTGCAGGAGGAGCTGCAAGCCGGCCACGCCTCCTACGCCCGGCGCCACCCGGAGCTGCGCACCCTGCTGGCCGACTTCCTGCAGCTCCTGCTGCTGCGCAAGCCCGACGACGTCCTCGCCTTCGCCGCCGAGTTCTTCGCCCCGTTCACCACCCAGCGCCCGCCGGGCAGCGCCTTCCAGGCCTCTGACAAGCCCAGCCCCTTCCGCGGCCGCGTGTGAAGGGCCGGCTGCCTCTGGGCATTAAACCGGCGGGTAGCAGCTTCCAAGCATTGAGCTCTGTTCATTAAACCCGGGGCGGAAAAGGAGTCAGGGTGGGGCTGGGGGAGTCACTGCCAATGGGGCTGGGGGAGTCCTCCGGTCGATTACGTGGGGGGGCGTAACCCCCAGACCCTCTGGCCTTGGACCACGGTGTCACGAGGCTGGTTCTGGCGGGACCCAACGGAGAGTGCCAAGTCAGGACAAATTGCTTCAAGCAGGGCAGTCACAGCCCAGGGCTGGGGTTTCTGTGCCCACCAAGGCAAACCCAACCAGCCAGACAGAGAGGACTTTGCTTTTACCCCCCTGGCTAACCACAAGTCACACAAGCAATTCCCTTAGACACCCCAGTTTCCCAGTATCCCCACCAGTGCCACTGGTTATGGGGACAGATAGTTATGAAAACCGATACCCCAGTAAAAGAACAAAGGTTCCCTCGATCCCAAAGGTCCAAGCCCCAGACCCAGGTCAATGTACAAGTCAGATCTTACCCACAAATCATGCTGTTGCCAATCCTTTAGCATCTAAAATCTAAAGGCTTATTCATAAAAGGAAAAGATACAGACGGGAGCTAGAATTGGTGGAATGGAATCAATGACATCCAGTGATGGCCAAGTCCTTGGTTCAGGCTTGCAGCAGTGGTGGAATAAACGGCAGGTTCAAATCAAGTCTCTGGAGAACATCCCCAGCTGGGATGGGTCCTTCAGTCCTTGGTTCAAAGCTTCAGTGTAGCCAAGTCCCTCCAGAGGTCAGAAGCAGGACTGAAGACAAGATGGAGGATCTGCAGCAGCTTTGTATAGTCTCTTGCCGTGTGGTCTCTTTCTGTGTCCCAAGGACAAGCTCCCCATCCCATGGCCTGGAAACACCTCAGAGTCCTGTCCCTAGGCAGGTCCCTGCACACCTGGCTGAGTCCCCAGGCATGTCTACCTTCTCTCAGTGGGTCAGTTGTGTCACTGATGGTCCTTAATGGGCCACCCAGCAGGCTAGGCAGAGCTGACACCAGCTTGTCTGGGGTGTCCCCCAGAAGCAGAGCATAAGTTTGAAATACAGACAGTACAGAGCCAATATTCATAACTTCAACTACAAAAATGATACACACACACAGACAGCATCACCCTAACCAGCAAACCATAACCTCCTCTTAGACACCTCATTTGACCCCCTTTATACAAGATTTGGTGGCACTACAGAACCTTGGTTGCAACAATGATCTATACGGTCCCAGTTCAAGTCAGTAACGTGACACACGGTCTGCCACGTTCGGACTAAGGTGCTGTGATGGGGAGAACTTGCAACAGCGCTGCTACACCCCGGCCCTTGGCTAATGGGAGCCCGTTGGGCGTATCCACACCCAGCACTGCCTCTGGTCATTGAAGCACCGGTGCACGCGGGTAGCCATCCGCCAGGCCCCCAAAGCAGGGGTTGGTGGGTGCAGTGCTCCCCAGCGGGGCCGCGCCCCAGGCTGGTTACAGAGGTGAGCTGGATACATGAGGGGAGTTTGGTAACATGTAAAAGAACAGATGAAATTAAACGCCCGGTATTCATCCATTGGAACGAGACAGGCCCTGAGATCAGCAGGCTGGCCTGTCCCCTCGCCCCTGGCTTTATGACACATGGCCAGGCTGGGCGGGAAACCACAGGTCAGCAGTGCTGTGCAATTTTAGGCAGGGGCAGCTGGGTCCTTTCTCTTGGCTGGCCACCAGCCTGCAGGAGTCAGGTGGAGATGGAAGCCAGAGGTCTCTGACTCCAGCTGCGTGGGCGGGTTAGGAGCCTGGTGTTGACTCAGCCCAGAAAGATCAGGAAATTGACCTTTCCTCTTGTAATGCAGGGACGGCTGATGCCTTTGACAAGAGCTTGGGCTGCCCAAACTTCTGCCCCTGCAGGGTTTTGCAGGACACAGAATTGCAGGTGCAGAAGTCTACCCAGGCCTGGCCCCTTTTGGTCCTCAATCCCCCTCCCCCTTCCCAGGGTCTGAGACAGGATGAGGATAAGGGGGCTGCGGGCCTGTAAGTGTTCCCCCTTCCCCTACCCGCACTGTCACCACCACCTGAGGAAGGCCAAGAGCCCATCTCATAATACCCGTCCCTTCCAGCCCAGCTCTCAAGCCACTGGAACAAAGGTAAGTTGTATTCTCCCCATGGGATGGGGGGAAACTGAGGCACAGAGCGATTCTGACCTGTCCTGCGTCACCCTGCAAGTCTGTGGCAGAGGGTGCAATAGAAGCCAGGCATCCTGACTCCCAGCCCAGACCCTGAATCACATCCCTCCCCCACAGAGCTAGAAACAGACCCCTGGAGCTGAGAGTCCCGCCTCCTCTGCTCTAACCTCTAGACCGTGCTGCTGTTGCAATGCCAGTGGGGCTCTCATGGGCTGGAGCAGAGGACAGACCTCCTATCTGTGTACAGGGAGGACAGAGCAATGGGCTGGGTCCAGCCCACTGTCCCTGTTTGGCCTTGGCTTTCCATGCCTGGAGGGTGATTCACCAGTGCCGGACAGGAACCCAGCCAGCTCCCCCGGGGCGAGCAGCTCCTGGTTACTACAAAATGTTGCAATCACA
Source organism: Lepidochelys kempii (assembly GCF_965140285.1). Taxonomy (NCBI): domain Eukaryota; kingdom Metazoa; phylum Chordata; order Testudines; family Cheloniidae; genus Lepidochelys; species Lepidochelys kempii. Next base: position 2,672,045 of record NC_136390.1, read on the forward strand.
GACTTCCCCACAGAGCTCACGCAGCTGGGGGGAGGCTGGGCTGGCGATTCCCAGCAGAAGACACCCCCCCTGCCCTGTACAAGCTTGCTCAGGGCGCCTTTACAACACCCCAGCAGGATTAACGCAGCCCTGGTGTCCCTGATCCCTGCAAACCCTGGGGCTGTGGGAGATGCTGCCGGGTGGGGTGCGTGGAGGGGCGCTGCACCAGAAGCAGCCGCTGGAGCTGGCGGCTGCAGGGGGACAAGCATGCTCAGGAGCAGCTCGGCCTCTCCACACTGGCACTGGGCAGCCAGCCTGGGGGGCGCCCCTTTGGAGGGGTGTAGCACTGCACTCAGCAGGAAGGTGCGTCCTCCCCCCCTCCCCACAGTTGTGACCCTGCATGGAGGCAGCCCCCCCACCCCCCCAGCAGATCCTGAATGATCCCTCCTGCAGGCTGTGTAGTGGAGGGGGGGGAGAAATTCAGCACATTTCTCCTCCCCCCACCTCCCGTTCCCCTCCCATCTCTGCAGCCCCCAAGCTCTCAAGCCGTTCAAGGCTGGGTGGGAGGGGGGTGTTTTTGGCTGAGACCTGGCGCCGGGATTCCCTGCCCCAGCCCCGGCACAGGGCGATGGGTGAGGTGAGTCAGTGTGTGTGTCATACCCTCCATAAGCCCCCACGTCCCGCGAGTCAGCCAGAGGCAGCAGGTCACCGGGGCTGAAATCCTGCCTTGTTCTGACGAGGGTGCAATCCAGGGAAGGGTGGGGGGGGGAGGGGGGCACAGAGCCAGTGATTAGCAGCTCAGAGTCCTGACAAGGGGGACACAGTTAGGCAGGAAACTGGCCCTCGCCCCCATGTCATGCTGCCTCTTTCACTGCTGGGGGCAGGAGCGGGGGAACAGATGGGGGGCCCAGGCGGCTAGATCCAGTGAGCAATAGCAAGAGCGGCTGTAAAGACCTGATCCGGAAGGGTGCCAAGTGCCCGCCGGTGTCGGCACGTCTCAGGGCCAGGGCCAGGCCCCGGGTGAGGCCCCATAGCCGCTGACGGACTCTGCAGCACCTTTCCTGACTGCTCACCCAGGCCAGGATACAGGGAGACACTTCGGCCTGGTCTGCACTACGAAGTTAGGGCGACGTAAGGCAGCCGACGTCACCCTCACCCTGTCAGTGTCTACACTGCAACGTCGCGCCTGCCAGCGTAAGTCACCCGCGACATCGACTTCAAAACTCCACCCCCGTGAGAGGCGCTGTGCTTAGGTCAATGTGGTTCGGGCGATGCGGTGTCGGTAGACACCGTGACTTACATCGCCTGTTGGTTGTCAGCCCAGTGTGGGGCTCACAGCTGGGGCGCCCCCACCCCCTGACAGCCTGAGCTGTCAGCCTGGTGCAGGGCTCACAGCTGATGACCCTGCCACGTGCCTCAGTTTCCCCACCTGTAGATCAGGGATAATCGCAATGCCCCACTTCAGTGGGTGGACACGCTCCTGGTGAGGACACGCCCTGCCAGCAGAAAGCAGAGTGTGCATGCGAACCCCTGCTTTAATGACAACATTGGCTGTACGTCGACTTAAGTTGACTCAGTTCAAGGCTTTACCGGTGAAGTGGGCAGTGCAGGCCGGGGAAGTAGAGCGCCTGAGGGCATCACAGGGTCGGGCTGAACCCAGCTGCTCCGGGAAAGGCTCCCCTTTCCAGTCATCACAGCTGCAGTCTGTCACCGCTCCAAGGCTCTGCACCGGCTGCTTGCACCTGCGGCTCAGCCCTCGGCGGCTCCTGCTCCTCAGCCTGTGTGGCGCGCTCCGAACGCCACCCCGGTCCCGGTGTCCTGCCGCTCCGCTCGCTGCAGCTTTCCCCCGTGCATCTGCTAGGCCTGAAACCCGCCGCCCCCAACCCAGTCCAGCCTCGGTCATGGCCTTGAAAGCCCTTCTTGAGCCTTGTGTCTTTCAGCACCTTCACATTTCTTGTGCTCGAGCAATCCTGACTGGCCAAACCCCCAACGCTGCCTCGCCCCCGTCACCGCCCGTCCCCACCCTGCCCTGCACCGGTGCAGCCCCTCCCTTCCGTCCTTTGGAGCTGGTCCTTGCCGGTTTGGGTTAGTCGGCAAAGCCTTGTGCACCCAGCCCAGGTGCCGTGTCTCGCGAAGCGTGCGAGTTCCGTCACCAGACACCCCGGTGGGCCCCACAAAGCAGGGGACCCCGCCGGGGCCAGAGCCTCCCCTTCCGTTCCACTGCAATAATTCTGCGTCTTCACGCCGCAAATAGAGTGACCGGCACCGCACCTCCCTTTGCATCAAAGGCAGTGACCGCAGAAAGGCCCCGAGGCAGCTCTGAGAATAGGAGCTGGAGTGAGGGACTTGGCAAAAATTGCGATCGAGTCGGTACAAGCCTATGGTCCAACATGCAGGGGCAGGCTGTGGTCCCGAGCACTTACCCCAAATGTGGGGAGATCTTTAATACTGCAATCAACGGGGAAGTGAGCAGGGTCAGGTGGGAAATTTGACGCCGGGCCAGACCTTTGCCCTCCTGGACGGGGCTGCCCAGGGGTATCCCTGTGCAGGACTGGGGCCTCGTCCGTGCTGTTGGATCGAAGCGCTTGCCCTGATGTGTCTATGTCGTGCTTGTATTTCAGAATGAAAAAATGAGCAGAAGCCCTGCTCCCTGCCTGCTGTCACAGATGACACTGAGAGGCCCCTTGTGCTTTGTTTGTTTGTCAGCAGCATCTACAATCGCCCACCATGGGGCAGCACCCCACTGGGCTGGGCGTTTTCAGGGCAGAAATCTTTCTCCGTAAACTCAGGCCTGGTCTATGGTTCAAATGTAAAAGCAGCAAAGACGCTTCTAGACTAACAGACGTAGTGGAGCATGAGCTTTCGCGGGTGACTACACACGTCGCTGGATGCATGGAGTGGAAATTCCCAGAGGCAGGTATAAATATGCAGGAAAGAATCAGGCTCGGGATAACGAAGTTAGTGCGATATTGCCACTCCTAATATCTGATCTGTGTCCATTTATCCTCTTAGGTAGGGACTGTCCAGTTTGGCCGATGTACATGGCAGAGGGGCGTTGCTGGCACATGATGGCGTAGATCACATTGGTGGACGTGCAGGTGAATGAGCCGGTGACGGTGTGGCTGATCTGGTTAGGTCCTGGGATGGTGTCGCAGGTGTAGATATGTGGGCAGAGTTGGCATCGAGGTTTGTTGCATGGATTGGTTCCTGGGTTAGAGTTACTATGGTGCAGTGTGTTGTTGCTGGTGAGAATATGCTTCAGGTTGGCGGGTTGTCGTAGGCGAGGACTGGCCTGCCTCCCAAGGCCTGTGAAAGTGAGGGATCATTGTCCAGGATAGGTTGTAGATCACTGATGATGATGCGTTGGAGAGGTTTTAGCTGAGGTCTGTACGTGAGGGCCAGTGGAGTTCTGTTGGTTTCTTTCTTGGGCTTGTCTCACAGCAGGAGGCTTCTGGGTACACGTCTGGCTCTGTTGATCTGTTTCCTGTTCAAATGTAGGTTGACATAAACACAAGACCCAGGGGTGTTCAAAATCCACCCCCATTGCATGACGCAGCTCTGCTGACCTAACCCCAGGCATGCAGACAGCTGGGTCGATGGCAGAATGCGCCTGTCAACCTCACTGCTGTCGCTCAGGGAGGTGCAGGCTGTGTCTACACTATGGGGTTATGCCGGCCTAGCCACGGCACTGTAGCTGTGCCATTGTAGTGTAGACGTGGCCTCATTTCAAAGCAGAAATCTTGATGTTTCTGAAGCGCCTGCAGCTTCCGCTGAAGGAGAGAATTTGTGGTGTGGAGTTCATAAGCTCACATTCAAGCAGTTTGCGAACTGGTCAAGTCTAAAAGCCCTGGGGGTTTCTTCCCCTTTTATATATTTATTTTGTGTGTATGTGGGGGAGGGCGAAAGTAAGCTACAAACATGTTCATGTAACATTACTGTTATGCATTAAACCAGACATAAATCAGGACATTAAAGACACATAAAGGACACATAACCTTAACTCTGCCCCCAGTCACATCTGCTTTACAATACTGTACAGTCCTTGCTAAGGAAATCACACGCTATTTCTCAGATAATATAATTCTTTTTTTCCCCTTATAACTCTAGGGCAGAAACCTGTGATCGTGTGATTAAGGACTATTTGGTGATGTGTATGCACAAGGGGAGCAGAGTTCAGGTGATGTCTTCAACCTTTGCTGTCTCATCTCGTGATTTTTGGCACATTTAGAGCTGTAATTGAAACAGATGAAAATGGTCGTGTGTGTGTTTCTGTCTCCCTGCTGCCCCGGATGAGCCCTGTTCAGTGTGTGTCTTTTTCATAATGGAAATTGGTAAGTAGCATACGAACATATTCCTGTATGATCTGGAAAAGGGGGTTAACAGGTGACTGACGGGTTGGATCACAGAGACCCCCTTGGGACTGCCACCTGATGCGCTGAGATTACCTCTGAGCCTGTTTTCTCTGCCAGTTTGGGACTTCAGAACTCTGCCTTGGTGAGCCAGACATCCCAGCCTGCTGCAAACACAGACCCAGGTCTGAACCACGTCTGGGGGCTGCAGACTTAACTGAAAACAGTTTAAGAAGTGCTCCTGTCACTAGCACCCAGATACCCAGTTCCTAATGGGATCCAAACCCCAAATAAATCTGTTTTACTCTGTATAAAGCTTATACAGGGTAAACTCATAAATTGCTCACCCTGTATAACACTGATAGAGAGATATACACAGCTGTTTGATCCCCCAGGAATTAATTACTCACTCTCGGTTAATTAATAAGCAGAAGTGATTTTATTAAATGTAAAAAGTAGGATTTAAGTGGTTCCAAGTAATAACAGACAAAACAAAGTAAATTACCAAGCAACACACAAGTCTAAGCCTAATACAGTAGGAAACTAAATGCAGGTAAATCTCACCCTCAGTGATGTTCCAATAAGCTTTTTTCACAGACTAGACTCCTTTCTAGTCTGGGCCCAATTCTTTCCCCTGGTACAGTCCTTGTTCCAGCTCAGGTGGTAGCTAGGGGATTTCTCATGATGGCCTCCCCCTTTGTTCTGTTCCACCCACTTATATGGCTTTGGCACAAGGCAGGAATCTTTTGTCTCTCTGGGTCCCCACCCCTCCTTCTAAATGGAAAAGCACCAGGTTTAAGATGGATTCCAGTACCAGGTGACATGGTCACATGTCCTGTGGGACCCCCAGCCTTCATTCTTCCTGGCCTGACTCACAGGAAGGCTTGCAGGTAAACAGAGCCATTTACAGCCAATCGTCCTAGTTGATGGGAGCCATCAAGATTCTAAACCACCATTAATGGCCCACACTTTGCATAACTACAGTAGGACCTCAGAGTTATATTTGATATGCCTAGTTTCAGATACAAGAATGATACATTCATATAGATAGGATGACCACACTCAGTAGATGACAAGCTTTGTAATGATACCTCACAAGAGACCTTTTGCATGAAGCATATTCCAGTTACATTAGGTTCACACTCATTAGCATATTTTCATGAAATCATATGGAGTGCAAGGTCACAGTGACAAAGTTTGCAGATGATACAAAATTACTCAAGACAAGTTCAAAGCTGACTGAGACAAGTTACAAAGGGAAAACTAGGTGACTGGGCAAGAAAACGGCAGATGAAATTCTCTGTTGATAAATGCAAAGTAATGCACATTGGAAAGCATAATCCCAACTCTGCATATAAAATGATGGGTAATAAATTAGCTGTTCCCACTCAAGACAGAGATCTTGGAGTCATCGTGGCTAGATCTGTGAACACATCTGCTCAATGTGCAGTCAAAACAGCGAACAGGATGTTGGGAATCATTAGCAAATGGATAGAGAATAAAATAGAAAATATCATAATGCCACTCTCTAAATCCCTGGTACGCCCACACCTTGAATTCTGAATGCTGCATGCAGTTCTGGTCACCCCATCTCAAAAAAGATATACATCCAAACTGGGAAAGGTGCAGAGAAGGGCAACCAAAATGATTAGGGGGATGGAACAGCTGCTGTATGAGGAGCAATTAAAGTCTGGGACATTCAGCTTGGAAAAGAGATGACTAAGAGGGGATATGAGAGCTGTCTATACAATCATGACTGATATGGAGAAAGTAAATAAGGAAGTGTCACTTAATCCTTCTCATAACACAAGAACTAGGGGCCAGCAGATGAAATTAATAGGCAGCAGGTTTCAAAGGAACAAAAGGAAGTATTTCTTCACACAGCGCACAATCAACCTGTGGAACTCCTTGCCAGAGGACATTGTGGTGTGGAGTTCATAAGCTCACATACAGGACATTGTGAAGGCCAAGACCATAACAAGTATCAGGGGGTAGCCGTGTTAATCTCTATCCACAAAAACAACAAGGAGTCCGGTGGCACCTTAAAGACTAACAGATTGATCTGAGCATAAGCTTTTGTGGGTAAAAACCCCACTTCTTCAGGGGCATCTGAAGAAGTGGGGTTTTTACCCATGAAGGCTTGTGCTCAGATAAATCAGTTTGTCTTTAGGACCATAACAGGGTTCAAAAAAGAAGGAGATAAGTTCATGGAGGACAGGTCCATCAGTGGCTATTAGCCAGGATGGGCAGGGATGGTGTCCTGAGCCTCTGTTTGCCAGAAGCTGGGAATGGTGGCAGGGGATGGATCACTGGATGATTCCCGGTTCTGTTCACTCCCTCTGGGGCACCTGGCCCTGGCCACTGTCGGCAGACAGGACACTGGGCTGGACGGACCTTGGGTCTGACCCAGTCTGGCGGCTCGCCTGTGTGTGTATCTAATGCCGATGAAGGGCCCTGGGTTCAAGTCCTGACGTCTCCCACCCTCTTTCTCCACAGGCCAGCTGAGCTGCCCTCCTGCCGCCCCCTCCCCCCGGCTCAACCCCGAGCCTTAGGACCCATCCCGGCACCTGACCGGCTGGGGCGGCTGAGGACCCCCCCCCCGCGACTCACTGCCCGGGGGCCACTCGTCGGTAGCAAGGGCCAGTCCCCGCCGCGTTTGAGCCGGGGGGGGGATGATCCCAAACCCGCCCCCAGGGAAAGGGAGGCACTTGCGGACTTCCCGATGCTGATGCGTCCCTGAGCTCAGCGCTGGCGGGGGGGGGGGGGGGGGGAGAGGTACAAAGCTCGTCTCCCTCCCAGCCTGGGGCACTTCCTCCTCGGCTCCTCCGGCCGGCCAGGGGCGCCGAGCTGCCGGGCGGGCGGCGGGGGGCTGCTTTCCCCGGATCGGGACCGTCGGACCCCAGCCCACATGGCGCCCCCGGAGCCAGGTGAGCGCCCCCTCCCGTCGGTTCTTCCTGCCGGACAGCTCCGGGCTCCCCCCCCCCCGCCCCCCATTCCCCGGGCCCCATCTGCCCCCCGGCCCGCTGGGGTCCCTTTCCCCCCAGCTCTCCAGGCTGGGCGCTGCGCTCCCCGGCTGCTTCCCCGTCTCCCCACAGCCCCCGGCAGACCAGAGCCAGCACAGCCGGGACTCCGGGGCTTCAGAGCCGGAGGGGAAATCCCCTGCAGCCCATCCCCTCGGGGCCAGGGCAGGGGCCTTCCCTGCAGTCTGGGCCCCGGGGTTTGGGGGCCGGACTCCCACCCATGGGCCCTGTCTGGGAAGAGGCTCTCCGCCTCCCCTGGCCCGGAGCATCACCCCCAACCCCCCGCTAGGAGCCCCTGGCAGCCAGGAAACGTGGTGTCCAAGGGGGATGGGGCTCAGGGACCAGCCATGGGGCAAACGGGATCGGACATGGGGGTGAAGGGAAGCCCTGCCAAGGGCTCCCTTTGATGGCATGACCCACTGGCTGCCAACCGGCCTGGGGGCCCCGGCGCGCTGCTCTCGGTTCCCCTTCGATCCCTCCTCCCCGTTCGGTGCCAGCTGCAGGGACAGGGATGCAGACAGTGTGGGCAGGGCATGCCACCAACCTCTCTCTTCAGTTCCCCTTCCAAGGGAAACACCAGTGAACTTTCTTCCCCTCTGCTGAGCAGCTGTTCGCACCCATCCCCTCCCTAGATCTTCACCTCAGCCTCTCTCCAGCTGCCCTCCAGGCCCTGCTTCCCACCCCCTCGCCTCCTTTGCCCCCTCCTCCTTCCTTTGACCCTCTGTTAACTGGGGCCTGGACCAAACCCCGCTGGAGTCTCTACGAGACTTTCCAGGATCCAGGCCTGATCCCCCGCCAGCAACACCCCACTCAAAACTAGTACAAAACCCGAAGGAAATCAAACAAGCCCAACTGCTGGCTGCTCTAATATGCCATTTGCTGCCCACCGCTCTGATCAGTCCCTTCCCCGCTCCTACCCCCCGGGACAGACTGTCTATTTAGACTGTTAGCTCTTTGGGGCAGAGACTGGCTGTCACGCTGCATCTGTGCAGCACCCAATGCCACAGGGCCCTGATCTGGGTACTCATCGAGTGCCTTAAAGGATTAATGGGCTGATTAAAACATGCACAGATGAATTCTCAGACACAGGATTGCAAGCGTTGCCAGACTGTTGCCAGACTGTCCCACGTCCCACTAGCCCGGTATCCTGTCTCGGGCAGTGGCTGGCCCTGGCTGCTCCAGAGGAAAGCGTTAGAAGCCTGCAATAGCCGATGTTGGATAATAGGAAGAGACCAGGTCAGGACCTGGAGAGGGCAGTTTAATAACCCTCCCAGAGCTTTTCTTAGCATGATCACTCTGGATCTTCTTGTTAGCCACACATATATCCAGCCCCTTTACAAAATCTTGCTAAGTTCTTGACCTCAATTGCTTCTTGTGGCAATGAGTTCCGCAGTCTAATTCCCTTTGTTGGACAGAGTTGTTTCCTCTGACCGGTTTTGAACTTTTTTCAGAGTAACAGCCGTGTTAGTCTGTATTCGCAAAAAGAAAAGGAGGACTTGTGGCACCTTAGAGACTAACCAACTTATCTGAGCATAAGCTTTCGTGAGCTACATCCGATGAAGTGAGCTGTAGCTCACGAAAGCTTATGCTCAAACAAAATAGTTTTGAACTTGACACCTTTTGAAATACCAGACGCTGTCCTGGTATCCCCAAAGCGCTGAGTGGCACTTTCAATCTTGGTGGGGGCTGCCAGATAACCACCACTTCCTGGCAACAGGCCCAGTCCGATGGTGGGGAGAAGGGGATCCCGCTCCCATGGGAATGCAGCAGGGGAAAAGCCAGAACTTTGCAGATCCTTGTAAAGAAAATTCTACTCAGCCCATCTGTATATGTGTAATGGCAGCCAAATCACTTAACAGTGTGAGCCCCCGTTCCCCATCTGTGAAATGGGAGTAATGGTCCTTCCTTTGTCTTATCTCTTACTGTGAGCTCTTCAGCTGGGACTGTCTCTTGCCATGTGCATGTACAGCGCCTAGCATGGTGGGCTGTGATCCTGGCTGGGACCTCTTAATGCTATGGGAATATAAACAATAACAATTCCCCAAGTCCTATGCGGGCCGGCTGGGCCCTTCCTCTGGGATTAATGGATTCGGTCCTTTTAAAGCCGATTTTAACAAACTCCGTGTAGCCCCGAGAATCTCTCTGCTCCATTAAAGAGAAACCCAGAGCCAGGCAGCTCCTCCCCCTTCTGCACTATCGGGGTCCCCATAGGGCTGCCAGTCAGAGGAAGGGTGGGAGAAGGGCTAGCTGGGTGGGGAGGGGGGTGAAAGGGAGGAATACACAAGAGGAGCCGGGGGTGGGTTCTCAGCCCTATTCGTTCCCTGCCAGCCCCTGGGATAGGTGTCCCTGGTCTGGAGAGGTGGCAGGGAGTAACCCTGCTCCAAACCAGGTGCACATACGGGGACTAACTGTAAAAGGCATAAGAACATAAGAACGGCCAGACTGGGTCAGACCAAAGGGCCATCCAGCCCAGTATCTTGTCTGCCGACAGTGGCCAAGACCAGGTGCCCCAGAGGGAGTGAACCTAACAAGTAATGATCAAGTGATCTCTCTCCTGCCATCCATCTCCACCCTCTGACAAACAGAGGCTAGGGACACCATTCCTTACCCATCCTGGCTAATAGCCATTAATGGACTTAACCTCCATGAATTTATCCAGTTCTCTTTTAAACCCTGTTATAGTCCTAGCCTTCACAACCTCAGGCAAGGAGTTTCACAGGTTGATTGTGCGCTGAGTGAAGAAGAACTTCCTTTTATTTGTTTTAAGCCTGCTGCCCGTTAATTTCACTTGGTGGCCCCTAGTTCTTATATTATGGGAACAAGTAAATAACTTTTCCTTATTCCCTTTCTCCACACCACTCATGAGTTTATAGACCTCTATCACATCCCCCCTTAGTCTCCTCTTTTCCAAGCTGAAAAGTCCTAGCCTCTTTAATCTCTCCTCCTATGGGACCCGTTCCAAACCCCTAATCATTTTAGTTGCCCTTTTCAGAACCTTTTCTAATGCCAGCATATCTTCTTTGAGATGAGGGGACCACATCTGTATGCACTATTCAAGATATGGGCGTACCATGGATTTATATAAGGGGGAGGTCCTGGATGACTGGAAAAAGGCTAATGTAGTGCCCATCTTTAAAAAAGGGAAGAAGGAGGATCCGGGGAACTACAAGCCAGTCAGCCTCACCTCAGTCCCTGGAAAAATCATGAAGCAGGTCCTCAAGGAATCAATTCTGAAGCACTTAGAGGAGAGGAAAGTGATCAGGAACAGTCAGCATGGATTCACCAAGGGCAAGTCATGCCTGACCAACCTGATTGCCTTCTCTGATGAGATAACTGGCTCTGTGGATGAAGGGAAAGCAGTGGATGTGTTATTCCTTGCCTTTAGCAAAGCTTTTGACACGGTCTCCCACAGTATTCTTGCCAGCAAGTTAAAGAAGTATGGGCTGGATGAATGCACTATAAGATGGGTAGAAAGCTGGCTAGATCATCGGGCTCAATGGGTAGTGATCAATGGCTCCATGTCTAGTTGGCAGCCGGTATCAAGCGGAGTGCCCCAAGGGTCGGTCCTGGGGCAATATCTTCATTAATGTTCAATATCTTCATAAATGATCTGGAGGATGGTTTGGATTGCACCCTCAGCAAGTTTGCAGATGACACTAAACTGGGAGGAGTGGTAGATACACTGGAGGGGAGGGATAGGATACAGAGGGCCCTAGACAAATTGGAGGATTGGGCCAAAAGAAATCTGATGAGGTTCAACAAGGACAAGTGCAGAGTCCTGCACTTAGGACGGAAGAATCCCATGCACCACTACAGACTAGGGACAGAGGGGCTAGGCAGCAGTTCTGCAGAAAAGGGCCTAGGGGTTACAGTGGACGAGAAGCTGGATATGAGTCAACAGTGTGCCCTTGTTGCCAAGGAGGCTAACGGCATTTTGGGCTGTATAAGTAGGGGCACTGCCAGCAGATCGAGGGACGTGATCGTCCCCCTCTATTCGACATTGGTGAGGACTCATCTGGAGTACTGTGTCCAGTTTTGGGCCCCACACTACAAGAAGGATGTGGAAAAAATGGAAAGAGTCCAGCGGAGGGCGACAAAAATGATTAGGGGGCTGGAGCATGTGACTTATGAGGAGAGGCTGAGGGAACTGGGGATGTTTAGTCTTCAGAAGAGAAGAATGAGGGAGGATTTGATAGCTGCTTTCAACTACCTGAAAGGGGGTTCCAAAGAGGATGGCTCTAGACTGTTCTCAGTGGTGGCAGATGACAGAACAAGGAGCAATGGTCTCAAGTTGCAGTGGGGGAGGTCTAGATTGGATATTAAGAAAAACTATTTCACTAGGAGGGTGGTGAAGCACTGGAATGGGTTATCTGGGGAGGTGGTGGGATCTCCTTCCTTCAAAGTTTTTAAGGCCCGGCTTGACAAAGCCCTGGCTGGGATAATTTAGTTGGGGACTGGTCCTGCTTTGAGCAGGGGGTTGGACTAGATGACCTCCTGAGGTCCCTTCCAACCGTGATATTCTATGATTCTAAGGGCAATAAGATATTCTCCGTCTTATTCTCTATCCCTTTTGTAATGATTCCTAACATCCCGTTTGCTTTTTTGACTGCCGCTGCACACTGCGTGGATTTCTTCAGAGAACTATCCACGATGACTCCAAGATCTCTTTCCTGATTACTTGTAGCTAAATTAGCCCCCATCATATTGTATGTATTGTTGGGGTTATTTTTTCCAATGTGCATTACTTGACATTTATCCACATTAAATTTCATTTGCCATTTTGTTGCCCAATCACTTAGTTTTGTGAGATCTTTTTGAAGTTCTTCACGGTCTGCTTTGGTCTTAACTATCTTGAGCAGTTTAGTATTGGCTGCAAACTTTGCCACCTCGCTGTTTACCCCTTTCTCCAGCTCATTTATGAATAGGTTGAATAGGACTGACCCTTAGGGAACACCACTAGTTACCCCTCTGCATTCTGAAAATTTACCATTTATTCCTACCCTTTGTTCCCTGTCTTTTAACCAGTTCTCAGTCCATGAAAGGACCTTCCCTCTTATCCCATGACAACTTAATTTACATAAGAGCCTTTGGTGAGGGGCCTTGTCAAAGGCTTTCTGGAAATCTAAGAACACTATGTCCACTGGATCCCCCTTGTCCACATGTTTGTTGACCCCCTCAAAGAACTCTAATCAATTAGTAAGACATGATCTCCCTTTGCAGAAACCATGTTGACTTTTGTGCAACAATTTATGCTCTTCTATGTGTCTGACAATTTTATTCTTTACTATTGTTTCAACTAATTTGCCCGATACTGACGTTAGACTTACCGGTCTGTAATTGCCAGGATCACCTCTAGAGCCCTTCTTAAATATTGGCGTAACATTAGCTATCTTCCAGTCATTGGGTACAGTAGCTGATTTAAAGGACAGGTTACAAACCATAGTTAACAGTTCCGCAATCTCACATTGGAGTTCTTTCAGAACTCGTGGGCGAATGCCATCGGGTCCCGGTGACTTGGTACTGTTCAGTTTCTCAATTAATTCCAAAACCTCCTCTAGTGACACTTCAGTCTGTGACAATTCCTCAGATTTGTCACCTACAAAAGACGGCTCAGGTTTGGGAAACTCCCTCACATCCTCAGCCGTGAAGACTGAAGCAAAGAATTCATTTAGTTTCTCGGCGTTGCCTTTATCGTCTTTACGTGCTCCTTTTGTATTGCGATCGTCCAGGGGCCCCACTGGTTGTTTAGCAGGCTTCCTGCTTCTGATGTACTTAAAAAACATTTTTTTGAGCCTTATGGCTTGTTCCTAGGGAGTTCCCTGAAGGAGCCCCCTGGTGCAAGCCCCTAGTTCCCTCTGGCACAGAGAGAGTCCCCAACCCCTGCTGTACCCCCGGGTTGATGCTAGTGGGCCCCACATGAGCCGACACCAGAGTGAGTCAGCCACAGTAGCTCTGCCTGCCTGGACCAGCCTTCTGCGGCTGGACATCAGGAGCCGGTTATTGGTTACCAAGGTGACGGAATAGCAATGTACTGATTTCTCCTTGCCCTGGCACCCCTGGGAAGCTGCTGGAAGTTGAGGCGCAAGATACAGGTAGGGGGACCCAGAGGTGCCTGCAGTCATATGCACGTTACCCCCAATGCGTTTGCATCCCATTGGCGGGGGTGCCATGGAGGGGGCAGGGCTGCTCAGAGTGGGGGGCGAAAGGAGCAGTTTGCCCCGGGCTGCCTATTTGAGAAGGACCCCAAACCGATGTGATCCAGCATGCGGGATCACATTGTGCTCCCCTGCCAGGCCAAACCTGAGGGCGCTGTGACCCCACGCACCAGGTCACGACGCCCAGCACGGGGAGCTGGGCCCAGCCCCACAGCGGAGGAGCCGAGCCACAGCTGCGGGGTGAGTGCAGTTGTCCATATCAGGTGAGAGGATTTCTGGGGGCACCCTCCAATATTTCAGGGTGGGGATGGGGGGGGCAAGTTATGCCTTCCCCGGAGGATGCTGGAGCGAAATGGACATGTTCGTTGATTTTCCTTTGGTTTGGCTTCCCCAGGCAGCAGGAGGTCCCAGCAGCGGAATCAGAGGGGCCAGAACTACAGCACAATGGGACCCCCAGAATCGCAGCCACGCCGGGATCAGACGTACCTGGATGAGAAGATCGCCATCCCGGATGTGGGAGGGGTAGGTCCCACCAATGTCTCGGCACGGAGGACTGATCTCCCCACTGCCACAAGCATAGCAGGCACTTGAAGTGGGGAGGCAGACTGGGCCAGTCCATAGGGCACCAGGCTGGTCATCAGGATGCCTGGGTTCTATTTTATTGTGGGCCAGTCACAGCCCGGCTCCAGGCCTCAGTTTCCCCTACTGTACACAGGGGCTCATGCTGTTGGCTTTCTTTGCTGCAGTGCTCTGAGATCTCTGGATGAACAGCTCCTCGTGGAAGTGCTGAGCTCTGTAACAGTGAGGTAGAGCTGGCCTGGTCACTAATAATAATCATCTGCACTTCTTCAATAGCGTTTTTTACCTCTCAACACTGCATGGCGAGTGGCATTATCCTCACTTTACAGATGGGGAAACTGAGGCACAGCGCTCTGCGGTCACCGGCCCAAGGTCACCCAGCAAGTCAAAAGCAGGACTAGCCCCTAGGTCTCCTGCTGCCTGCATTGACGCATTTGCCATTAGAACACACCGCCTCCCCTCGCTGGTTTTCCCATGGTCCCTCCGCTGTGTCCCCACTGACATCCACGGACCCCAAAGCCCCTCTGCAGTGGGTGAGTGGGGGTTTCCGGGCACAGGGGATACCAGGGCAGCCTATTGGCCTGTGATTCCCGTCTGAGCCGAGCCACCAGGGCTTTTCTCCAACACCAGAAAGGCGAAATAGAAGAAGTTTCATTCTGGTTCTTCCAAGCGGGATGCTAGTGAGAACAGACCCACGCAGTGTTTTTGCTACATACCCATGAGAGGCTGCACTGGGATGGTGACCTGCAGTGCTGAGAACTGGGGCAAGGGTGGCTCTTGTTCTGGGTTTTTAAAAGGAAGGGAGCTCTTGGCATTACAAATTCAGGCTTTGTGGCTTCACTGTATTTCCGGGGAGCCCGGCGCACCAGCGGGATTGGGACAGCGCACACCGTGCAGAAGTGAAACCCGCTTAGCTGGGAGGGGAAGTGAGTCTTGTTCAGACTGTTTAGTGCTCTGTTTTCTTTGAACTCAAATGCCTTGAGGATGGTTAGGAGAAAGGCTGTCCATGTGAAAGGCTTAACAGCCTAGCCTCTTTCAGGTAAGGCCTCCCGCTGCATGTCTCTGGGTTTCCAAAGAATTTGCCGTCAAAATGCAGGGAAGACAGGAGCTGACATGCCTGGTATTTTCTGTGGTTAAAAAAATAAGCAGAAAAAAACATTTAAAAAAATCTCTTTCAAGCTTTTGTCATCCATCATCAGTGGGCCTGTCCCAATATTCTCCCTTTGCCGATCACCGTTACAAACCCCAGCCAGGGACTGGAGCTGGGCTCAACATGCAGAATGTGAATGGGGACTAAGATCCTGGTTTCAACCTCTGCAAAGCAAAGTGGGGGTTGAATCCTGGGTTTGCTGGCTTGGCCCATCTCTGGGGGAGCTTATGGCTCAGGGCCTGGAGGTGGGCTGACCTCTCAGGCAGGGGCTCCAATCCCGGCCAGGGTGGTGGTCAGGGAGAGTTCTCCCCGAGTCCTGGCACGGCACCCATCACCAGGTGCTGCTGTCCGGGGTGACATGAGCTGAGGGGCGAGGGGGGTTCACACCAGTTCCTAGTGGCTAAGTTTCCAAATCTCAGGGGGAATTAACCAGCCTCCTAATGGGCGCCGACTTTCTTCTCTCCTCCGGGGGGGTGCTTTCACTCCTCCGCTTTGCCCCGAGGCCTTGTCCCCGCTCCGCACCAACCCCACGGCCCCACCCCCACTCCACCTCTTCCTGTCCCCCGCCCCGCCCCACCCCAGGCCCCACCCTCACTCCACCTCTTCCTGCCCCCACTCCGCACCACCCCCACGGCCCCACCCCCACTCCACCTCTTCCTGCCCCCGCTCCGCCCCCCAGACCTCACCCCCACTCCACCTCTTCCTGCCCCCCCGCTCCGCCCCACCCCACCCCAGGCCCCACCTTCACTCCACCTCTTCCTGCCCCCGCTCCGCACCACCCCCACGGCCCCACCCCCACTCCACCTCTTTCTGCCTCCAGTCCGCCCCAGGCCCCACCCTCACTCCACCTCTTTCTGCCCCACTCCGCCCCCTCCCCCACTGCCCTACCCTCACTCACCTCTTCCTGCCCCCCACTCCGCCCCCCCAGACCCCACCCCCACTCCACCTCTTCCTGCCCCCGCCGCGCACCACCCCCACTGCCCCACCCCCCCTCCACCTCTTTCTGCCCCCAGTACGCCCCACCTCAGGCCCCACCCTCACTCCACTTCTTCCCGCCCCCGCTCCGCCCCCCCAGGCCCCACCCTCACTCCACCTCTTCCTGTCCCTGCTCCCCCCCCCACAGGCTCCACCCTGACTCCACCTCTTCCCACTCCTGCTCCGCCCCCTCCCCCCAGTGCCTGCTGCCTGCCGCTGAACAGCTGATCTGCGGATGCCTGGTGGGTGCTGAGCACCCACTATTCTTTCCCATGGGTGCTCCAGCCCCGGAGCACCCATGGAGTCAGCACCTATGAGCCTCCTGGCTGGCAGGCCCAGCAGAGAGGACCAGGACCAAATGGGCCCTGGGCAGTGATCTCCTGTCTCCCGCTAGACAGAGTTTGCCCCTGCAAGGTGGAGGGGAGCCTGCCCCATTGCCATGCTAGACGGCACTGACGTATCCTATCAGCCCAGTGGGGGCTGAGGCTGGGATGGGGAGTAACTCTCTGTGGGGGGGACCTGGGGTTTTCCCATCAGACCCCTTAGTCTTGTCCCACTCCCTGCACCCCACAGCCCACTGAGCATGGCAGTAGGGTGGGCTCCTGTGTCTTTATGGGAGAGCCAGCCCCCATGGCCATCGCTCAGCTCTGCTTGAGTGCCCAGTGGGCACCAGAGGCAGGTACCAGGGGGTCGCTGGGGAGAGCTTAGCCGTGGCAGTTGACTCAGGGCAGCTGCCTCTCCTGCCCTCTGACGGGGGTGGGGGCATGTGTCCAGGGGCCGATCTCCCCTTGGTGCCAAGAGTTGGGGCTGCCTTTGCCTAGAGACCGTAGTGCTGATGGCCTGGACACAGCCAGGCTGGTCCAATCCCCACCCTCTGGTCGGGGATAGAGACCCTCTGGCCCGCACCATTTCATAAATCAGAGAAAGTGAGAGACACGAGACCAGAGAGATGCTGACCTCAGCCAAGGACAGCGCTGCCAGGGTTAAGAAAGAGGAACTGGGAGCCAGGAGGTGAGGGGGCAGGCCCTTCCTGCGCTAGAAGGGACGGAAGGAACTCAAGGGTCGGGGAAAAGGAAGCAGGGGTTGATGTGACACATGGGGGCCACACACAGGCCTGGCCTCCACCCTGCTCAGGCTGTGAAAAATGTCACGCCCTGTGTGACATCCTTAGTTCGCCCTAACCCCCCTTGCGGGCACAGCTTGGGCAATGGAAGAATTAATCCGTCAGCCAAGCTGCTGTAACACGGACCGCCCCACAGACACCACCGAGCGGCAGTGGGGATCGAACCCCCGGTCGCCAGTCCCCAAAGCAAAAGGCCCTGCCAGCTGAGTTAGAGGAGCGGCTACACGGCTGCGCGTATGATGGTGCATTGGGAACAGAACCTGTCTGATGCCGGGCGTGGGGCTCACACTGGTCACGGCAACCCCCACAGGCCAGCTCCGGCAGCGGGCTATTCAGGGACGGCTCTGAGGCCAATTCCCTTGGCCAAAGCCCCAGGTGCGGTGCAGGGAGGGTTGTGGGACCAGTGGCTGGGGTGGGGGATGTGGCAGGATGCTGCCCTCAGGTGTCACTCAACAGGCCTGCGTATCCCATCATTCCACGCCTGCCCCTCCCCAGCCCCGCCACCCCAGCCTGGTCTCTTCCTCTGCACTTCGAGCTGCGGAGATCTGGGCACATGCGGCTTTGCAAAGTGCCCGTTGCCCAGCGTGGCACATGCCGGCGCATTCCAACCCTGCCGTCGGGGCGCCTAGAGGGATTGGCCCTTCGGAGCCGTGCCTCCCCTATGCCGAGCAGTGGGGAAGCCAGGACAAGGGGCTCATGATGGCTGCTTCCCCTCTGCCCTAACCCCCGATGCAACTTTCCCTTCACAGCCCGGCTTCAGCTTCCGGAAGCTGTGGGCTTTCACCGGCCCTGGGTTCCTCATGAGCATTGCCTTTCTGGACCCGGGGAACATCGAGTCAGACCTGCAGTGTGGGGCCGTCGCTGGGTTCAAGGTGAGCGGGGGGGGGGGGCGTTCCCCAGTGACACCCGTGCCGGCCTCAGCCAGGAAGAGCAGCCTTGTGTAATGCTCCTCCGAGATGGCTCCCAGCCACTAACAGCACCAGGCCGGGTCATGGCGGGCGGCCGGGAGAGCATCCTCCATTGGCTGCCTGCAGGCACCGGGCTCCCAGCACGGCTCACGGGGTAGGGGATGTGCCAGGCTGGCGGATGGGCCAAGCTTGCCATACCATAGGCACCACGTGTCTGGCGTCTGTCAGTACCACCCTGGGGCTCCCAGCGCCTTGGGACAGGTCTGTACCGCGCCTTGCACTACGGGGCCATGATCCCAGGTCTGGGGTTTGCAGGCTGTACCACAATAGCCCCCCAGCAAGCACCGATCATTAAGGTAACGAGGTAGCAGGTGTATGCCGCACACCCAGCCGCCCCACACAACTGAGGCCACAGCCCCAGCTCCCCCCTCTCCGCTCACGCTGGCTCTGGTGTGGGTTCCCTGGGGTCTGGCTCTACTGCGGTGGGTTCAAAGTCCTGTCTGGGGTATGGAGGGGACCTTCCCGGACCCCTAGGCCAGAGGTTCTCAACATTTTTCTTTCTTAACCCCCTGCTCCCCCCCCCCAGGCATGCTATAAAAACTCCACGGCCCCCCTGTGCCCCAATAACTAGTTTTCTGCATACACAAGCCGGGGCCGGTGTTAGAGGGTAGCAAGCAGGGCAGTTGCCTGGGGCCCCACGCTACAGGGGTCCCCACAAAGCCACATTGCTCAGGCTTCGGCTTCAGCCCCAGGCAGTGGGGCTGCGGCTTTCTGCCCTGGGCCCCAGCGAGTCTAACGCTGGCCCTGCTTGGCGGCCCCCCTGAAACCTGCTCGAGGCCCCCTAGGGGGGCCTGGACCCCTGGTTGAGAAGCACTGGGCCAGGCTATCCCTCGCTGACCCAGAGTCATTCAGCCTGCAGGCAGTGGGCCTGCCCCAGTGAAGTCAATGGGAGTTTTACCACCGACTCCCCTGGGGACAGGACCAGGGCTGGTGTGTTTAGGTGAAGCCGCCGGCGCTTTGCTGGGTCTGTAGCTTCTGTCTCCCGATCTCTCCTGGGCTGGGCTGGCTCCTGGAGCCCCTGCTGAGAGGCTCTGCGCGTGCCCGCTCTGCCCTCCAACAGCCTGCCCCTCCATTGCTCTAGCTGCTGTGGGTGCTGCTCTGGGCCACCATCCTGGGGCTGCTGTGCCAGCGGCTGGCTATCAGGCTGGGTGTCGTCACGGGAATGGACCTGGGCGAGGTCTGCTATCAGTACTACCCAAAGGTGAGTGCCGAGGCCCCGGGTGGGCGCCGCGGGTCGCAGCCGGAAGCCTCACCCCGCAGGGGCGGATGGCGGGGAGCTTTGGCCACTGAGGTCCGGAGAGCAGCGAGCCCGGGCTGGGCTGCAGGGAGAGCCCCCAGGCTGCTGACATTGGCCCGGGCATGCTGGCCGGCGAGACAGGAGTTCAGCGAGCCCAGGAGGAGGCTGCAGCCATTTGTCTGGGTTCCTCTGGCCTCGGTCGCCAGCCCCGCAGCTCAGATTCATGCCCGGCTTTGCAGCATCAAATGGCTGCGTTGGGTTTTTCAACCCTTGGGTGGATTTGGGGTCACTGGAAAGGGTGGGGCTGGTGGGATTGGACACAACCAGCTACAGTGCAGGACGGTGCTTTACAAACACACACACACTCTGTGTGGGCTCTGGTGATGCCCCTCAGTCCCGACCCACAGCCCCCTGCTAGCCCAGCCCGTTCAATGAACGTGGGGATCATTCCCTAGAGAATTCTACAAACTTTAAGGTCACACTGAGCCCATAAGACATGTGGCTAGAGAGAATCCTAATTAACCCCGGGCAAACAGCCCTGGGGCTCTGAGACGCAGAGCGAGCCCACGCCAGGTTCTTCCCGAGGGGAGGGCTGACCAGAGTGTGGGGTTAGCGTCAAGTGGAGTATATGGTTACCTCGCTAAGCTCCCGGGTAGCTCAAATGAACGGCAGGAGCAGACAAGCCCTTTAGGAAGCGGGAGGCTGTTCCCCCATCAGAGCTCTCTGCAATCGGGGTGAGGAATCCAACCGTATATTATACCCCAGAGGAGAGGGAGGTTATCATGAGGCCTCACCAGTGACTTTTTAATGATCCCCAAACCCCCAGAAAATCAGACCTGACCCACCCCTCCTACTCTCACTACTTGTAGCAAAAGAGCAGCCAGCTGCAAGGAGAACTGTGGGCTTGTGGTTAGAGCAGCAGACTTGCAATCAGGACTCCTGGGTTCTGTTCACAGCTCTGGGCAGGGGTCTAGTAGGGGAGACTGGGACTGGGGACTTCTGGGTCTATTGTCACCTCGGAGGGGGCAGGTGTGTTGTTAGAACTGGGAGCCAGGACTCCTGGGTTCTATTCCCAGCTCTATGCATGGCACGGGGCATGTCTCTGTGCCTCAGTTTCCCAATCTGTAACATGGGGGTAGTAACATGGGTCACATGGGGGTTGCAAGGTTTGATAAAGTGCTCTGAGGTCCCTGGCTATGTGAAGCCCCAGCCTGGAGTCCGAGCCGGCCAGCTGGGGTTCCTGACTGTGCCATTGGCCCTGTTTGCTGCAGGTACCGCGCGTGCTGCTCTGGATCATGATCGAGATCGCCATCATTGGTTCCGACATGCAGGAGGTGATCGGGACGGCCATTGCTTTCAGCCTCCTCTCGGCCGGACGGTAACACCCACAATTACTCCTGGGTGCTAGGGAAGCCGGGCCTAGAACCCCAGGGACCTGAACTAAAAGAGCACTCCCTGAGCTTTCAGCAGTAGTGAGTCCCTTATCCTCTCTGTGGGTGACATCACAGGTACAAACCAAGCCAGCTTGTTACACGATCCCTGTAGCATGCCGGATCCTCATGTTAGCAGCGCTGATTCCTAACCCCAGGGACCAAATGCAGGACCAGCTGGTTCTAAGAGAGGCAGGATTAGCTAGATATCTCAGAGCTGGGCTTTGCCTGCTTTCCTCACCCGCATGCTTGCACGGGGAGACTCCAGCTCTAGGCTCAGGCAGTCCTGGGCCTTCTCCTGAGACTGCCTGTGGTTTTTAGGCTGGGTTTAGAAGCAGGACCCAGAGACAGATTTTAGTTGCTGTCAAACCAGGCTGCCTTCCAGCCAGATCCCTCCAAAGCTGCGTAGCCCTGTTACCCAAAGTCCTGAGCCCCCTGGGCTCCATCGCTGGCCAGGTGTGAATCAGGATGGGGTGTGCTTCTAAAGATCCACCCTAGCGCCAACGGGAGTGAATTCAGGAAAGTCCTGTGGCCTACAGGACGTCAGACTAGATGGTCACAACGGCCCCTTCTGGCCTGAGGCTCTACGAAGCCAGCGTCCCTCTGCAACCTGCTCTTAACGCCGGAGCTCCGGGGCTTGGATTTAGCCCAGCGCGTCGCGCTCCCTGAATGCTGGTGCACCGGAGACAGAGTCACTCAGCAAGCGAAAGCGCAGCTCAGCTTTTCCCAAGCAGAGACGAACCCTCCCCGCACCTTCCTCTAGCAACGGGGCTGCTTGTCCAGCACGAGACGGCGTCAGGAATGACCCTCCCCTGCCTTCGTCATAGCAGTAACCTCTGATTTCCCCCCCCCGCAGCATCCCCCTGTGGGGCGGAGTCCTCATCACCATCATCGACACCCTCGTTTTCCTCTTCCTGGATAAATACGGTAAGTTCTTGGTACCCCGGGCTGGGGGCCGGGGGCTGCGGGTGCCACCTACCCAGTTTAGATGGAGGGTGTTTGGTTAGGAAGCTGCAGAACAAGGAGGCTTTTCCCAGGCTGGTCCATTCCATGCTCCCTTTCCCAGTGCGAAGCTGCCTCCTCTCTTGGCTACCAATCTGCCCAGCTTGCTGCTCTCTGTAGCCCTGGCCTCTCCTGGGACTTCTTAAAAATCAACTCAACACTTAACAAAATACTCAGCTCCCCGCCGCGCTCCCTGCCAGGGGGGTGGCTTCGTCTCCTCCGTGGCGTCAACCCAGCCAGGACCCAAGTCAGAGGGCGGCAACTTCTCGGCAGGATGGAAGGGAGACACAGGTGGCCCGGTGAGATCTGCACCGTGGGGGCTGCCGGCAGTGAGGGAGCCAGGGGGCGGAGAGAGGTGGGTCTGACACAGTGTGGCCCATGTTGGGAACCACGGGCCTGCATCACACAGGCTATGATGGATCATGCTGCAAGGGGAACTGACAGGCTGGAGGGAGGTTACTAGAGGACAGTCTAGGGACCAATCTGATTTTAATTAATGACCTTGGCCCAAAAAGTGGGAGTGGGCTAATAACATTTGCAGATGACACAAAGTCGGGTGGTATTGTCAGTACGAAGGGGACCAGAATATCATACAGGAAGATCTGAACCAGCTTGAAAACTGGAGTAATAGAAATGAGATGAAATTTAACAGTGCAAAGTGCCAGGCTGTGCACTTAGGAACTAACAACAGTAATTTGTGCTATAAGCGGGGGAGGTATCAGTTGGACGTGACCGAGGCACAGAAAGACCTGGGTGTATTGGTCAGTCACAGCATGACTGTGAGCTGCCAATGTGATGAGGCTGTGAAAAGGCTAATGCCATCCTAGGCGAGGTATTTCCAGTAGACACAGGGAAGGGTTAGTACCATTATACAAGGCACTGGTGAGACTCATCTGGAATACTGTGTGCAGTTCTGGGCTCCCGTGTTTAAGAAAGATGACTTCAAACGGGAACAGGTACAGAGCAAGGCTTTTAGGGTGATCGGAGGAATGGAAAATCTGCTTTTTGAGAGGAGACTAAAAGAACTCAGCTTGTTTAGCCTGACCAAGCGAAGGCTGAGGGGAGAGATGATCTATCTCTATAAATAAGTCAGAGGGATAAATAACAGGGAGGGAGAGGAGTTATTTAACTTAAGTGTGAATGTGGACACAAGAACACCTGGATATAAACTGGCCATCAATAAGCTTTGGCTTGAAATTGGAGGAAGGTTTGTAACCAAGGTTTGTTCCAGGTTCTGGAACAGCCTCCCAAGGGGAGCAGTGGGGGCAAAAATACTAATTGGCTTCAAGACTGAGCGTGATAAGTGTACGGAGGGGCTGGGATGATGACACTGCCTACAATGGCAGGTAGCCGATCTTCGACTGCTACCAGCAAGTATCCCCAACAGCCGGGGATGGGACACCGGATGGGGAGGGCCCTGAGTCACTACAGAGAATTCTGTCCCAGGGGTCTGGCTGCTGGGTCTTGCCCACATGCTCAGGGTCTGACTGATCGCCAGATTTGGGGTTGGGAAGGAAATTCCCCCCAGGTCAGATTGGCAGAGACCCTGGGGGGGGTTCGCCTTCCCCTGCAGCATGGGGCCAGGGTCACTCGCTGGTGTGAACTAGAGCAAAGGGTGGATTCTCTGTCACTCGAAGTCTTTGGGCCATGCTGTAAGGACTCAGTAACTCAGCCAGAGCTCCGGGGTCTGTTACAGGGGTGGGTGGGCAAGGTTCTGCGGCCTGCGAGGTGCAGGTCAGACGAGATGCTCATGATGGTCCCTTCCAGCCTCAGACTCTCCGAGTTTGTGAGATTGTCCCCAAGCCAAACGTGCGGCCTGGTCCCAGGGGCTGGGTTTGAGCTGCCTGTCTGAGCCCGGCTGCAGTGTGGAGCTCCCCTGTTCTCCATTTCCCCTCCAGGTCTCCGGAAGCTGGAAGCCTTTTTCGGTCTCCTGATCACTATCATGGCAGTGACCTTTGGCTACGAGGTAAAGAGACATTTCCCCGCTCCTTTGTGCTTAGCGCTGCCTTACCCAGCCCTTGCGTACGGGCAGAGGAGGAACGGCACTGAGTTCTCACCACAGAACTGCCTCGGGCCACGACCACAGGCTGAGAATCCACAGAGGCCACCTGTGGCCGAGGGGGAACAGGAAGATCCGACTGGAAGGTGCCTCCTGAGTCCAGTCCCCTGCTATCACAGGCAACCCCATCAGCTAATCCCGCTCACAGGTTTCTCACGCTCCCTCTTAAACCTGGTTAGGCTACTTGCCCTTGTGCTCAGCGAGCGTGCCGCGGTGGGGATCCAAGCTGCCCGTGTTACGGAGGGGCCACTTGGGCAGCCCTTATCTGGTCTCACAGACCCGTCTGGCCAAAGAGAAATCTCAGTGCACTGGGCACGGCTGGAGCCTGCTCTGGGAAGCGCTGGGGTGGGGGGAGCAGACGGGCGCGTCTTTCCTCTTGCCCGGGCTCCTCCACAGGCCTGCTCCCAAACATAGCAGCTACCAGCCCCTCAGTGCAGGACTTAGCTATTTTTATAGGGGTGCATCAGCTGCAATCCCTTCCTTGGACCGGGGTCCTTGCTTGTCTCACAAGCTAAGCAGGGGGATGCCTGATCACTATTTGGATGGGAAACATCCCCTCCAGGGAGAACGAACTGGCAGCCGGTGCTTTTCCTTGGAAGGGTGCTGGGAGGTGCTGCCTTTCGGCTGCTTGCGATCATTAGAGACCGTGGACTTTGGGGTGTCGGCCCTGGCTAGGGCGTGTCGAAGTGCTTTGCCCCCCACGGCGCAGGGTGGGGATTCTTGTGGTCGTGTGCTGTGACCTCGTCGGGCCCGGCGGGGACTCCATGGAGCTGGGGAGGGGGACTGCCCCAACGGGAGCTGTTCAGGGGATTGCTCGCTCACTGGCTCTTTGCCTGGCCGGCCAGCGTTAGCATTGCCGGCAAGGGCAGAGTGGGTCGTGGAGCCGGAGTTAGGCTCACTGGAGCTGTTCTGTGGGAGACCTGGCACGGGCAGCATCAGCAGTGCCCCCGTGGGAACCTCACCTCAGCCTGCCCGTGAGGTGCCACCGAGCGCAGCGGGTCCCTGGTGTCCGTGCAGGACCCGGCTGCAGCCCGCTCTCCCCTCCTCTGTCCCCAGTACGTGGTGGTACGGCCTGTCCAGACGGAGGTGCTGAAGGGCATATTCTTCCCCTACTGCCGCGGCTGCGGACGGGAGGAGCTGCTGCAGGCCGTGGGCATCGTGGGCGCGATCATCATGCCACACAACATCTATCTCCACTCCTCCCTGGTCAAGGTCAGGGCTCAGGGGTGGGCGCCTGTCCCTGCAATGGATGCCAATCAATGGTCCTCCCCCTTCGTCCTGGGGGGTGCTTCTGTGGCCCTCAGGGGGTCTGGTGTGCGCACCATGGAGTCACAGCCATCAGCAGCATTAGGAGGCCATGGGTGCAATACCTTGACCTGCCAGAGGGGGGCGCTGTAGCACTCCCTGCCCCTGCTACAGCTGGGGTGGGGATGCAGCGGGGCAGGAGAGCGAAGCGTGGGACTGGGAGGCCACAGGGTGGATACTCAGGAGGTGGGAGAGTGGGTGGGACTGGGGGCAGTGCCCTGGGAACAGGAGACAGATGCTTGGCTCCTCCGCCCCGTTGGGTGGGGGCATCAAGCCCCAGGCTGCGCCCCACACCATGTCCCATGATAGTCCCATGAGCCATCTGAGCATGCCCTCCCCGCCATGGGCTCAGAGCTCCCCAGGGGGCCCATAGCCCTGTCCCAGGCTGCTGAGCCCGGCTTCCCCCTGCCCCGGCCTAGCCCCCTGCTGTGTGCCCCTGCCCAGACCCGCGAGGTGACGCGCTCCGAGCGGCAGGCGGTGAGTGAGGCCAACAAGTACTTCCTGATCGAGTCCTGCATCGCCCTCTTCGTCTCCTTCCTCATCAACCTCTTCGTCATGGCCGTCTTCGGCCAGGCCTTCTACCACCGCACCAACCAGGACGTGGTGAGTACCCGTCACCAGGGGGCGGGGGGGGCCTTCTCCCCTACTCAAGGCCCCCGGTCCCACCACCATCTCTGCTGAGCCGCCGCCAACCCCGGGCTTCTGTCTCAATGCCCTGCCCTGCGAGAGGCTGTGTGATCATCCTCGGCTGAGTTTAAAGCTTATTGCCCCACCAGAGCCCCTAGCGACTACAAGCACCAGCTGCCTTGGGGACTAGAACTCTCGACCTTCCGCGCTAAAAAGCCAGGCCGCTACCCCAGGAGCCAACGGGGCAACTCCCCCCCCCCATTTTCCAGCCACTAGGGGGAGCTGTTACCTGTCGGACTCATGGCGTGCACTAGAGGGCAGCAGGGAGCACACCCACCCTGCAGCGATGGGGGCCACCCGCCCCCGGGATCTGACAGGCACTCTTGCAGGTGGGGCTGGTCCCGCCGTGGGGGCATGGCCGTCACACGCTTGGCCCCGGGCAGCCTTAAGGGCAGGGATGCGGGGAGGCGTGGTCAGCTGATTGCTCAGCCCGCTGTAGGGCCGGCCTGCTCCTGCCCCCTGCCAGTGCCTCCCCCTTGCCCCCACCCCAGCGAGGTCATTTGCCAGGCAGCCTCCTGACCGGTGGCCCCGTGCCCCGTGTGTTTCAGTACAACGTTTGTGCCAACAGCAGCGTCAGCCAGTACGCCCCTATCTTCCCCAGGAACAACGAGACGGTCTCCGTGGACATCTACCAAGGGGTGAGTCGGGGGCACAGACACCCCCCTGCCCCGGGAGCTGGGGCTGGGCTGCTGGGGAGGGGGCACGTGGGGCTCAGTGGCACAGGAAAAGCCTTAGCCCCATGGGCGAGGCGGAGGGTTTGCCCATTCTGGTCTCCCAGGGCAGGCTCTTTGTCTGGCAGCACCCCCTGCACCGGCCTCAGCCTTCAGGTGCCCACAATCCTCTCCCAGGTCCCTGCTGGAGTCATCAGGGTCCTTTCTGTTTCCCCCACCCCTTACACACCCACACACTCAGACCCCACCCCGCCCATCACGCCCAGAGCCTGCCACCTCCCCTCCAGCTGAGAGCCGGACCAAGGGGTTACAGCTGAGCAGCCTCCCGCTCCCCCGACCTGCCAGCCTGGGGTAGGAGAGGCCGGGAGCAGATCCCGCCCCCCCAACCCCACAGGGGAGGGCTTGGGGTTCCTCTTTGGACCGTGCTAACACGGGCTCCACTCTGTCCCCCTTCAGGGCGTCATTCTGGGCTGTTACTTCGGCGCTGTTGCTCTCTATATCTGGGCCATCGGGATTCTGGCAGCGGGGCAGAGTTCCACCATGACCGGGACCTACGCCGGGCAGTTTGTCATGGAGGTGAGAGATGGGAGTTGATACTGGCTGGGGGGGAAACAGCGCTTCCCCAGAGGCCCATTGGCTTCTGCACAATTTACGCTTCGGTTTGTGTAATGGTGTTTCCAGCCCTTATTGCTGCAAAGAGAAACGTGCAGCTGTGACCCTGCTGCCTGCCTGAGTCTGCAGAGAGCCTGCGTCCAATCACGGCACCGAGCCAGGTGTGAACTGCCCCCTTCTCCCCAGTGGGGTGTTGACTCTGGAGTCTAATGACACCAACAACCGCACCGTTTAACTATTTCACTGCTGAGCCTCTTACCAGAAACATCTGGCTGCTCTGGGAGCTTGGGTGGAGCTAGAGTAAATGCCCCCATGCCTGCCGGCTCGCTGTCCCCGAAAGGAAGCAGATTGGAAGCACTGGCTGGAAGTGGGGTCTGTCTCTCTCCCCCTAATCCAGGCATTTATACCAGACTCCTCAGCTTGGTGCCGGGTGCCTGGCACAGCTCCACTGGGGAAAAACCACTGCGGGGTTATCGGGAGTTTGCTCCATTTCCCCTCAGCCCCTTCCCCAGGACAAGCAGCTGTAAGTGTCTGTAGACTGGCGGGAACGCTAAGGTGCAAAGGTGGGGTGCAAGGAAGACCCTGATCTCTTGCCATTCCCAGGAACTTTCTGCAAATTCCAGTCTGCAGAACTCAGGTTGCCTCCCTAAAACTCCCGCTGCGCTTTCACTTCGAGACATCAGCCCGTCACCCTCCCTCTTCACACCTGGTGGGCTGCGTTGTTGCTCGCTGCTGCGGCGCCCCACCCCAGAGGCAGCATGTTCCCTTCTCCCGGGCGTTGCTGTCCTACCACGAGACTGAAGCGCCCTCTGCGGAGCCCTTGCAAGCCACGATTCTACAGCTTTGCTTAGCTCAGCAGGTCTCACGGAAGGGAGTGGAGGAGGAAACTTTTAACAGCCTCTTTCTGCTGAGTAGCATAAAAATATGACAGCGCGGGGTTCAGCAGGGTTAGACACCCTCTTCTTTTTAATCCTGAGTTACAGGAAGAGGAACAGAATCTGCAGTGACAGCTGCTAGGGGGAGAGTAACAACAACTGGATATGGGGAGACAGCATAGACAACCCATGGAACTCATGGCCACATGCTATTAATAATATTAACCCGGGCAGAGGATTACTGAGGTTAATTTATGGAACTCACTCCCCACTGACATTAATTAGAGAACAGGAATTCCATTTTGTGGCAGATTTTGAGATTTCAGAACTTGATTTCATTCCAATTAGGAACAAACACCGAAAATTTCAAAATTCTCCACCCATCCCCAGGCTATGGAGCGTGCTTTGAAACACGGGTTGGCTCACCCAGTCACTAACCCAGTGTGGACGCGGGCGGCGAGTGGGTGCTTTAACCCACCTTCCCTGGGCGGGGTGACTCCTGCGGGTGGTGAGGAGCCTAGTTAACGTGTGTTTGAACCCCAGCTTTGCTCCTTCTGCAGCGCCGTCCCTCCCCACCAGGGGGCAGGAGCCTTTGGGAAGGGAAGCTCTTTATTTTGTGCTGAGCTCCTGGGGCTGGGGGGGCCAAAGGCAGGGGGTGTCTACTCAGCAGAGGACACTCCAGAGCCGGACGGCCCGATCCTGCAGGGCGGGGTGTGTCCTCCACTTCCGTTGCAGATTCTCGGGAATTAGAGTCTGCAACGGAAGTGGAGGACACGCCCTGCCCTGCAGGATCGGGCCGTCCGGCTCTGGAGTGTCCTCTGGGGGACAAGGGGGGACGGGGGGCTGTATTGATGGTGGGTTCTTAGCACAGGAGTGAGTGCTGGGAGGGTGAACTGAGGTGGTGGGGGTGATGGGGGCTGAAGTGAGGGGGGCCTGAACTGCGCGGGGTTGAGGGGGGAGAGAACTGGTAGGGGACAGGATGATTGGCTGGGCAGGAGACAGGCAGAGGTGGGAAGTCAGAGCTCCTGCAGCCAGGGCCAGAAATCACGGTCTCCAGAGCAGGCAGGAGGTTGTCCCACGCCCACGCCCTGGGGAGGGCTCGGGGGAGCCCAAACGTCAAGACCCTGCTCGGAAAAACGCAGTAGAATTGCTTTGAAAAATCTCATGAGTTTTGGAGCCAATCTCCTGGTTTTTGATCTCTGGACGTTGCCAGTCCGGCCATTGCAGGGGCAGATCAGGCTCCGGGGCCCTCCTCCCCGCCAGTGACCCTGCGGCGTCAGGCGCCCGGTGTCGTTCTCGCTCACTGACGGGGCGTCCCCGTTTGTCCCCTCCCCAGGGGTTCCTGCAGCTGCGCTGGTCCCGCTTCACCCGCGTGCTCTTCACCCGCTCCTTCGCCATCCTCCCCACCGTCTTCGTCGCTGCCTTCAAGGACGTCAGCCACCTGACGGGGATGAACGACCTGCTCAATGTGCTGCAGAGCATCCTGGTGAGAGCCGGGCCTGGACCTTGGGCACAGCGGATTCGGCGGGTGGGGAGGCAAGGGGGGGCCAGACGTGGTAGTGGGGGGTGGGGCGGGGGCAGGTACCTGGGAGCAGAGTCCCCTCCCCTCTCACCCTGACCCGCTGCCTTGCAGCTGCCCTTCGCCGTTCTCCCGGTTCTCACCTTCACCAGCATGCGGCCGCTCATGCAGGAGTTCACCAACGGCGTGTGAGTATCTGGGGTCCCACCTCCCCGCCGGGCTGATGGCTGGGGCGCAGGCAGCCTCCCCGGGGCGCCCAGCGTCCAGATCCCCCCAAATGCTGAAATGAACAAGCAGCAGGACCCCAGAACTTTGGAGGCGTTTGGGGTTCCTCAGGCCCTGGGGGAGGGGCATCCTTCAGCCAGTTGCGTGGCTGGGTTGCGGGGGAGGGTCGCAGGTGGGTGCAGGTGGGCAGGCCGTGCTTGCCATGGGCTCGCCGCGGCCCCCTGGGCCTGGGCCTGCAAGGGCCGGGCTGGCAGCACAGGGCGTGGGAGCTGTGCCCTGGCGCACGGCCCCGCACGGGCAGGCTCAGCCGCGTGTCAGACCCTCCCGCGCCATTGCGCCCCCCTGCACGGGGCCGGAGGCAGGGCGGAGCGGGGCCGGCCCGTGCAGAGTCAGAGAGGTTGGACCCCCACCCAGGCAGCTGTCGGGAGGGGGCCGGGCCGGGCTCACCGGGGCTCTGGTCTCCGCAGCGTCGGGAAGGCGCTGATGATCCTCATCGCCGGGCTGATCTGCGCCATTAACCTCTACTTCGTGGTGATCTACATCCCTACGCTGGGCAGCATGGCCTACTACATCCCCCTGGCCTTCGTGCTGGCCGGCTACGTGGCCTTCACCGCCTACCTGGTAGGGCGGCTGGGAGCGCTTTGCCTGCCCCTGGGCAGCAGGGGGCGGGGCCTGTGCTCTGGGGCTGGGGGGGCCTGTGCTCTGGGGCTGGGGGACCCCGTCCTGGGCTGGGAGGGAGTACTTGGGCGGGGGGTGATTGTGAGCTCTTGGGGGGATCAGGCCCTGGGAGTTCTCTGCCAAGTCCTGCACCTCGTGTCCCTCCCCAGTGACTGACTCCAAAGGGGACCCCACTGCTGGTCAGATAGGGGAACAATGAGGGGGACCCCTCACAGCGCAGCCCCAGTGATCAGAGCGAGATTGGGCAGCCCCTGCCCGCACCCACTGGGTTTTCAGCAGCACCTGCTGTCTGCAGAGGCGGGATAGGGGCTGGTCAGAGACGGGCAGACCCTAGCCTGGGGCGGATCAGAACCAGCTGCCGCATTATCCGACCCCCAGGCCCCAGTCGGTGGTGGGCTTGGTACCAGGCCCTGGTCTCTCTCTGGAGCGTGGCTCAGGGCAGGGGCTCTGATCCCACCGCGCAGGCTGGAATCTGGGGCAGAGAGCGAGTGGGGGTCACAAGGTCCTCTCCCCCCCCTTGCTTCAACACCCCCAGGCTGCTCTGTCCCCCCCAACCCAGCGCTCTGTCCCAATCAGCAGCTCAGTCGCTTTCTCTCTCGCCCCCCGTAGATCTGGACTTGCTGCATTGCACACGGAGCTGACTTTCTGGCCTGGGGACACCACAGCCAGTTCTCCTACGGGCTCCCCTCCACCGACCCGCCTGGCTGGGCAGGGCCCCGGTGACGCGTCGTGCCCCTACCCGCCGGGCATTCGCGCCACAGGCCTGGGCTGCCTCTGGATTTGTCGCCGTCCCAGGCGGGAACGAACCCATCGCCACACAGTCACCGTCACCGGCAGGGCCGGGGTTCAGGGCTGGGCTCCCTGCTACCCCCCCGGACTGACGGACATGCAGCATCCCAGGGCATCTCCCCTTCTCAGCAAGCTCAGGGCGTGGGGGGCAGCGCTGACCAATCAGCACCTTCGCGGGCACCTGTGATCACCCCCCACTGCCACAGCCCCGCTGGTGCTCCCCAATCCTGATCCGCACCCCCTGCTATCCTAGCTCTGGTCCCCTCCTCCCGTCCAGTGCTGCCGGTGCCCCTCAATCCCGACCTGCCCGTGAAATAATGACCCTAAGTTCACACTGATCATGGAGGTAACTCAGCCCCCCGGGGATGCCACTGTGAGTAGCCCTTGCTGGCTGGGGTCCGGGGAATGGGCTGGGAGGGGCCGGAGCTGTGACTGGAGTAAAAGCTGCAGTATCCCGGAAGGAGACTCACGGAGAAGGAGTCCAAGTCCCGGGAAAGTGCCGCTCTGTGAATAAACTTGATTTCAAGGATTTCCTACAGGAGGGTCTGGTCATTGGCTGGTGCAGGCCCCGCAGAGGGAGCAGAAACGAGCCACCCCTGGAACCGAGCCAGCCCCACTGGCCAGCCTGGTCCTCGGTCTGAGCCTCCCTGCAAGAGTCCATTGTCACCCTTCAGGGTCAGCCACAGGTCATAGCCCAGAATAGGAAGATTTTCCGTGTGCCCATCGCCTCCTATCCCAAAGCGCGTCCCAGGGCACCCTGGGATGCAGCCACCTCTGGGGTGGAGGACAACGGGCATAGTGCAGCAATGCTAATCAACAGCAGGGGGGACTTTGGCAAATGCCCTGGGTTGACTGTGGCCAGGCAGAACAGACAAGGGCGTCAGGGTCTCGCCCCTGACAGGTCCCCTCCCCGGAGAGTGCACGGAGCTCAGCGTATCTGCTTGCAATGGAGGAAGGCTGGGTTGGGGCTGCAGGGCTGTGACGCTAGGAATTTCATCCCGGATGTTTGGAGCATGGGGCCGCCCCCTCCAGCCCTGGACTCCCAGGCCCAAAGGGACCCAGCCCTCTTCTCGCTGAGCTGCTGCCGCAGTCAATGGTTACAGTCGCCTGCTAGGGAGTGCACTGGTTAAATTGTGTTTGCTCCTGATTTTGCTGCTTCGTGCCGCGTGAAGGGGCCCTGAAAGGGTTAAAGAAAAGAGCAGGGGCAAGGGGATCGGCTCGGTTTTCCCCTCAGAAACGCCAGGAGCATCACGTCTGATTTTGCAGGGCGGCTTGGAGCGGCGTGACGCGCCGGACAGCGGGGTGTGGAATCTTTACCAGAGATCACCTGTGTCCCAAGTGTGTGTCAGGCATTGGAGTTAACTAGGGTTCACCGTCGCAAGCAAACCCCACCCGTTGGAAACAGTCTGGCAAAAAGATCCCCTTTCGATGGCTCCACTCTCCCGCTCTCGGGATGTCATAAAGTCGCCCGTTCCCTGCTCAGCCACAGGGCGGGCGACACTTGAGCATCTACTGTTAAAAACCATTGGCTGACGCAGGGCTGGATCTAGTCCCAAACCTGCCAGCCCTTCATAGACCCAAACAAGGGCCCAGCCCCGACCCGCCTTCGGCCCCCGTCTCTTTGGGTCTCGTGGAGTTCGTGGAGCTCTGTGACGCAGACGGCCTGAGTCCAGAGCGAAATCAAACAGAGACTTTCCAGCGAGGGGAGTGAGCCTGGCGCGTGGGAGCACCGCTATCCTTGTACAGCTGCGCCCGTCCCGGGAGCAGGCCGGGGTCTCGCCCAGTGGAATTAAACCGGTGCAACTCTGAGGGTCCCAGGGCCTTCCAGTGCAGCAACAGAGGGGTTAACCAAACCTGCGGCCCCAAAGGTGCGGCCGGTGGCTCCGACTGATCAGGGTGCTCCCTGGGCAACAGGGGGGGAACCCTAGGGTCCGGCCTCCTTTGGAGCAGATCAAGAGGTGAGGACTAAGGGGACTACAGGTCCCAGCATGCATTGCAGCCAGGTGTGTCCTGTGGAGGGGTGGGCTCAGGCTGGGGAGCCCAGACCTGTGGATTTGTCTCCCTGAGGGTACCCCGGGAAGCAGCAGCTCTCCAGGCTGGCTGTGGAAGGGCAGCGGGGTGGGCTGGGAGGTCCCACCCAGGGTGGAGCTAGAGGCAGGGCAGGGATCCTGAGCAGATGCCCAGGGGCTCCTGTTCCCTTAGAATTACTGCACCCCCTGCTTGGAAGCGCAGTGCAGACACCAGGGGGCACCACCTGTCCAGTGGTGAGTGATGGGATCAGGTGCAATGGCAAAACCGGCTCCCTGGGCTTGGCAAGGAACCTGTGGCAGGAGGCTGGAGAAGGGGCTACCTGCAAGCAGCAGGGACAGAGTTAAACAGGGCTTGGCATTCCCCTTCTCTGCTCAGCACTCCCCAAGGCCCACAGCCCCCCACGATCCGGGCTACAGTATCCTGGCGTCCGTAGCTGTACGCAGCTTTCCGGAGCAGGCAGCCCCCCCACCCCCCGCACGGTTAATTGCTAACAGCTGCATCTGGGAGCTGGCAAAATCTCCTCAATCCCCAGTACAGCCGCTTGGCACTCAGGCCTAAGTGAATTAGCAGCCCCCAGAGATGCTCCTCTTCCAATTAGTGCTGAGAACAGAGACCTCCCCTGGGGTCCCGGAGTGCTAATAACCCGGCTGCACTCAGCGGCAGGGAAAAGCCCAAGCAGGTGCCCTCCAGCCCTGCCCAGTGTATTTCCCACAGCCTGTTCTCTGGGCCTTTGCCCAGTTTCAGATCACCTGGGATCTGCCAGCTCCAGGCAATTACTTATTATTACTTCATGTAAACCCTTTGTGTAATGCGCCATGCCTTGCGTTTGTCCTGCCTTGGCAGCGTTGCGTTTTCTTTGCTAGCTTGAGTATAAGGTAGGCAGCAGCTACACCTAAGAAAATCATTCCAGCCCAGAGAGCGCGAGATCAAGGCAGGACGGGCTGTGCTGGTGAAGAGAGGAGCCCCTAAAAGGAGCTGTGGTAGAAGAAGAGAACTGGCAGGCCCCACCGGTGAGCCCTCAAATACCCTAATGGCTTTGTGTCTGTGAGAATATGTGGCTGGTGAAACTGACAGCACCGTAGACTAAGGGAAGGCCCCCGCCACAAGACACGGAGTAGGCAAATGGGTGGCAGAGCAGGGACTAGACCCCAGGAGTCCTGGTTCCCAGTCACCAGCGCCTGGCCTCAGATGCTGCTTCCTAGCAGAGCCATGGTAGCCTGCACCTCGCCTAGCTGAAGAGAGAGGGACTCCAGGTGCTGCGGACAAAGCCGCGAGGCAATTCCACATACGCCTGGTCCTTCAGCTAGCTAAAGGAGATCTGCAGTAGCTGCCTCCAGTCGTAGGGCTCTGGTCCTCTCCGTGGGGAGCCCTCTCGGCCACACCGCAGCATTCCCAGCAGGGGAGATGCAGTCCAACCAAGGAGCCCAGCCCAAACTACAACTCCCATGAGGCACTGCAGCAGCATTTGGCTGTCTAAACATTTCACTTCCCGGCTGAAATATTTTGGCTCAAGATTTTTCCACCCACATTTCCTAACCAGCTCCCCGGAGCGCAATGCAAAAAGTAAATCGCCAGGCAGACTTCTGCAGGGCAGGGTCTGTCTCTTGTGATGCGTCTGCACAGCACCTCGCACACCGTGGGGCCCGGAGCTCGGCAGCTGCCTCTTGGTGCTGTGGCCTCAGAAATAACAGAGCTGGATTATGCAAACGGAAATACTTTTTGAACCCTGGGTGCATCATTGTAGTGGCTAGAACCACAGGGCTGGAAGCACCAGGGGATGGATCACTGGATGATTCCCTGTCCTGTTCATTCCCTCTGGGGCAACCTGGCCCTGGCCACTGTCGGCAGACAGGACACTGGGCTGGATGGACCTTGGGTCTGACCCAGTCTGGCCGTTCCTATGTTCTTAACACAAACATTCAATCATCA
This sequence comes from Lepidochelys kempii, assembly GCF_965140285.1. Lineage (NCBI taxonomy): Eukaryota > Metazoa > Chordata > Testudines > Cheloniidae > Lepidochelys > Lepidochelys kempii. Next base: position 2,707,392 of record NC_136390.1, read on the forward strand.
CAATTAATCCTTTCGTTCTGCAAGGTACAAAAAATAGTGGTTTTTTTAAGGCGATCTTTTAATTTGTTCGTTTCTTTCTTGATGTGCCCAGCGGGGGAAGGTTAAACTCAGAGTTAAGGAAAGTAGACTGAAGGGGGGCCTAATAAGCCTTCAAATCTGTGAAGGGCTGTTCTAAAAAGGCCAGTGAGCGATCAGTTGTTCTCCACATCCCCTGGGGACAGGAGAAGCAGTAATGGGCTTAATCTAACCAGGGCAATTTAGGTTGGATATTAGGACAAACGCACAGGACAGCAGGCTGCAGAATCGGCTTCCCAGGGAAGTGGTGGAAGCCCCGATGCTGGAGGGTTTTCAGACCAGGCTGGACAAACACCTGTCAGGGCTGGTCTAGGGTTACTTGGTCCTGCCTCAGCGCTGGGGGCTGGACTTGGTGACTTCTCGAGGTCCCCTCCAGCCGGAGTCTGTGAGAAAATTGCTAAGTCGGAGAACGGTTTGGAAGAAAGTGGGTCTGGTCTGCTCCTGCAGATCCATCTGCAGAACGAAGAGGAAAGGCCCGGCTGCTGGGGCTCGCTACCGTGACCGTAGAGCCCAGTGGTTACACGAGGTCACACTAACAAGCCAGGCGGTTCAGAAGAGAGACCAGGAAATGGCACAGGGTGTCATTAGCCCAGGGAACTCCCTGCCACAAGATGCTGTTGCGGCAAGTGGTTCAGTGAGCGACAAATAGGGCTCGGGGGTGTGGAGAATGGTGGCTGCGATGTTACAGCCAGAGTCAGTTAGGAGGCTGCTGTAACCGCTGGGGGGAGGGTGTGACCCTGCCCCAGCATGGCCCTGCGGTGCCCTAGGGCCAGGGGCAGCTCCCAGGGGGCTCCCCCAGAGAAGGGCCGTTTGGCAAGATGAGCACGTGGCAAATCTGCCCCCCCGCCTGGCAGGGGAGGGGGAAACCCCCGCCCTCCCGCTACCGAGTCCCTAGAGCCTGGGCTCCTAAAGGCAGGGCGAGGGGCTCGCCTCCCCGCGCGGCCCTGAGCTCGCTTGAGCCAAGGGGCTCGCTCTGCAGCAGGCGGCTTGTCCTGCGCCTTGCGCGCTTGGGAAGGGAAAGGAAATTTGCACCCGGCCCCTTGCCTCGGGCCCGACCCGCCAGGGAGCGGCCTCCATTGCACCCCCCCACCCCCCGCCGGAAGAGGCCGCGCAGAGCCCCGGGCTGCGCCGGGGTTTGCAAACGCGGGACGTCTCCAGGGACCGGGCTGCGGCCGCCGCCGCTCCCCGGGGGCCCTGCACGGGGGGGGCGCGGTTTGCAAAAGCCGGGGTCGGTGGTCGCTGCGCCGATTCCTGCCCCGCGCAAAAAGCGACGCAGGGCGCAGTTTGCGGGGCCTTCGTGGGGGCGGCTGCTCTCGCCCTGCCGCCTCCCCGGGCCGGGCCCTGGCAGCTCCCCGGCCCGCTCCGTGCGCTTCCCTCGCGGCCTCTGGTGTCGCCTCTTCGCCCCGGGCCCGGAGCTGCTCTTGCTAGACGCTCCCTGAGCTGTTTCAAGGCTCCCCCCGCTCCGCCCTTCCCCTCCCCCTTGCCCCAGACCCCAAACTCCTCGCTGAACAACCGGGGCAACTTTTAGCGGCTCCCCAGCCCCCGCCCTTGGGTCCCACCCCTGAGCCCCTGTCCCTCCCTGCAGGCGGGTCGGGGGTATCCAGTGCGAGCCCCCCCAGCACCCTGGGGTGAGGGGCCCCCTGGAATCCCCGCTGCTGAGCCTCAGCTCCCAGGATCAAGCTCTTGTTTATGTGAAGAATTTCTGCGCCCTTAAAAGGGCGATGGCTGGGCAGGAGTGGGACGGCGACACCTCCTACCACTGTGGGCCTGGCAGGGGGATGCACACACGTCGGCTCCACCCCTTTTGCACCCCCCAAGGGGAGAGCACCCGGCCAGGGGCACCTGAGATTGCAATGGGCTGGGGCAGTATTAGGAAAATAAACCCATGGCCGTGCGGGCATGGTCCCCCCCTTTGCACAGCTTGGGGGGGGGCTGTCAGATCCTGGCTGCAGCTGTGGGCCCCTCTCGGAGACCCCATCTGGCGTATTGTGCTCAGAACCTGCCAGAGAGCGAGGGAGCGGGGTTCAGAGAAGAGCCAGGAGGCAAGGTTAAGAGAGTTTGAATTTGGCTAAGGGAGAGGGGCCCTGGGGGCAGCTGGTGAATAGCTGGAGGGTAAAGCTGGGCCCAGGGGGGAGGGTGTGTGGCTAGGCATGCGGGGGTGTGTGGGAGGAGTTAAGAAACCCAAACGTTGGGCAGTAGCGGCTTTGGGATGGTGCGAGGTTTGGGAATCCTGACCCCAAGGGAAGGACTTCTCCATCTCTCCAGGGCCGTACCCACAACCCAGCCCCGCAGTGCTGGGGGCTTCTTGTGCACTTACGTATTGATGTAACAGTCAGTCTTTCTTCCCTTCCCAGCGAGGAGGAGAAAGATGGCGAAGATGGGGGTATTCAGTGTGTCTTTGTGAGAAGAACTTATTGAGGGGAAACCAAGTCACCAAGGGGAGTTTGGCATTCCGTTCCCTGTATGGTGTGGTCCATGGTCCTTTCTCTCTAGTGGCAGTGAGTTCCACCGTCTGGGGCCGGCTCCCAGGATGGTTGTCTCCTGCGCTCACTAGCGCCCCCTACTGGGTGACGGTGTCACTGTCTGTGGGGCCCGGACTGTGGCAGAAGGTTGTGGAAGGGGGCGTCTCTCGGGCCAATCCCATGGCTGGGGGAGGGCAGATGGGAGTGTTGGGACAGAGACCTTGCACTGGGCTCCATCACTGAGAAGCCGGTGCTGGGGCGATGGGCTCGTGGCACCTGGTGTTGCTGGGTGGGCAGGCTGCGGCGTCTGGACCTGCTGGAGCTTTCTCTGGGCAGATGGCTCTGTCCAGGGCGAGAACGGCCTGCACTGACCATGCTGGGAGGTCCCATGTAGGCAGGGCAGCGTGGCCTGGTCTGGGTCAGACAGGGCAGGGCGCAGGCATCGGGCCAGGTACAGATGGGAGGGATGCTTGGCCGCCATGGCTACTTGGACATCAGTAGGAATCAGGATAGCGGATGCGAACCTCCCCCCCCTGCCCCCATGGCTGATGTAGCAATGCGGGGGGGGGAAGGGGGCTGGACAGCCAGCAGGTGGGTAGAGAAGAGACAAGCTCTTCAAACCATTTCTCCTGTCCTGTCCGGGTTCCCCACGGCTCTGCCCAGGGGCTGAGCTCGGGAGACGGGGCTGTTTCCATGTGATGCGCTCACAGAGCTGGGGGCCGCCTGTGTCCTGTTGGCCCCAAGCCCCCTGCTGCTTCCCCCTAGCTCCATAGAGATCCTAGACGAGAGAGGGGGAGCGCTGAGCCCTGGGGGGGGACTCTGGAGGTAGAGGACCCCACTGGGGTTGGTGTGAGAAGAAATGCCTGCACCATTGCAGGGCGTCTCCGTTCACCCAGCTGCCCCTTGGAGGAGGGATGGATGGACACGTTCGATGCCAGCAGGAGGAGGACAGACGGACGGCCCCTGTCCAGCCAACCCCTGCATTGTCTCTTGGCTTCAGCGTTGTGGGCCCGTTAATGATGAGCAATAACGATTCCCTGGGTTGCTCTCTAGTAGTGAATCCCTGACCCTCCTGATACAGCATCCGGCTTCGCTCCTTCTCCCACATTCCCACTGTGCCGCATGGGCCACCATGGCACCGTCACCTGCAGCCTGTTCTCCAGGCTGATTGTAAACCTCTCGAGCCCCAGGGCCCTGCAGCCGCCTCCCGCTTCTCCAGTGCCGCCCTCTTTGTGGGCTCTGCTCCTCGGGGCACCCTCCTAGCTCGGGTCTGACTGCTAGCTCCTCGGGGCAGGGGCCTTTGCGCTGCAGCCTTGGTCAGCCCATGTGGTTTGCAGGAAAGCTGCTCTCTGGCAAATCGTGGTGCTGCCCCATGGAGGGGAGATGGAGGGGGGAGGCATGTCGGTGGCTCCCAGAAGGGGGTGGGGGCCTGCAGCAGCCGGTGGAGGTTTCTGAGCATTGTCCCTGATCATCTTAAGGGGCTCACGGGGTCCCAGAGCTGGTGATTAATGCCAGATCCTGCTCTGGGGCCCTTGGGCAGATTTTGACCAAGCACCCGAAGGCCCAGGAATGGCCAAACCGCGGCCTGCTGCATTTTCCCACTGGATGACGCCTCTTGGTGCTTTACTGCTGAGGTGTGACTTGCAGACACTACAAGCCCCAGCATGCAATGCTCCCCTTTGATGCTCCTGAGAGCTGCAATGCATGCTGGGAGCAGTGGTCCCTGCCAGTCGCAACTCCAGGTAATTGACGAGGGAGGCTGCCAGGCCGTCTCCCCATATCACGCCAGCGGGACTGGAACAGTGGCTGGGGGGCTGGCTGAACTGCTGCACAGGATGGGTTTGGGGGGCAGAGTGGGCCTGGTCCATCCACTGTCTATTCACCCACGGGGGGCAATGCAGGTGCAGTGGGCCCCCCGTAGTCTACCCGCACAGCCTAGACCCCCCTCAACTCCTCGGGGCAGATCCTCGGCTGGTGTGCACTGCTGTAACTCTGTTGATCCCAATGGAGCTACACTGATGTATAAAGGGTTGGACCATTGACCTGTTTCATTTCCCCTCCCTGCCCCCAATCCCTGCTGAAAAGAGCACGAGCCTATTGACGGTCAAACCCCGCACAGAGGGCAACGGCCGTCTGGAATCCCCCATGCGTCTGTACGTGCCAGGATGCCACCTGGCCTAGGTTTCAAGCAGAGGGGAGGAGAGATGAACAGTAGATTCCCAGGACAGCAGGGTCCATGGTGATCATTTAGTTTGACCTCCTGGATAATCCCAGCCAGAGACCTGCCCCCCAATCGCTCCTAGAGCAGATCCCTTAGAAAACTAGCCATTCTTGATCTAAAGATTGTCAGCGATGGAGAACCTGCCACAACTCTTGGCCAATTGTTCCAATGGTTAATTACCCTCAGTGTTACCAATCTACACCTTCTTTCCAGGCTGAATTTGTCTAGCTTCAGCTTCCAGCCACTGGGTTGTGTTATCCATGACTCTGCTAGACTGAGGAGCCCATTTCTAAATATTTGTTCCCCTGGTTGGTACTTATAGACTGCAATCGAGTCACCCTTTAAGCTTCTCCTTGTTAAGCTAAATAGATGGAGCTCCGTGGGTCTCTCACTCTAAGGCAGGTTTTCAATCCTTTGATCATTCTCATGGCTCTTCTCTGACCCCTCTCCAGTTTATCAGCCTCCTTCTTGAACTGTGGGCACCAGCACTGGACCCAGGATCCCAGCAGTGGTTGCACCAGGGCCAAATCCAGAGGTCAAATAACCTCCCTGCTCCTCCTCGGGATTCCCCTCTTTACTCCAGGATCGCATGAGCCCTTTTGGCCACAGCATCACACTGGAAGCTCCTGTTCCACTGATCAGCCCCCAGGGCCCCCAAATCTTTTTCAGTGTCAATGCTTTGCAGGAGGGAGTCCACCAATGGGCATATGGCTGGCGTTCGTTCTTCCTGGATGCATACCCTTACATTTTGCCATATTAAAATGCATACTGTTTGCTTGTTCCCAGCTTAAAGAAGAAAGATTTCTTTATCGGCAAGCTTCTCCAGCCATAATTCTGATGAGCTTTTTCACTCTCTGTCTTAGACTCTTGCGTTCACTTACGGCACTGAACCCAGCTGCCTGAAACCACTCCCCTCAAATCTGTCAGTCTGTCCCTCCTCAGCTTCTCCATGTCCCATGATGTTTATAATATCCTCGCCACTGGCCTCGGACTGTTGCTTTGCCCCCTGCTTGGTCCTGCAAACAATCTCTTTGATTCGTTCTGTTCGGTTTGCACTGGAAGGCGGTGATGTCTGTCTGTCTGTCTGACCCAGTGCTAGGGCTCCTGTCACCCTGGTGACTCAGTGGCAGCAGTTGTGTTTGATTTCATTGTGTTTGATTAAGGGGCCCCATCCTGCCGGCCCTGCACACTTGGGATTTAACCCAAAGGCCTTAGAAAGACTCCCGTTGATTTCAGGCAGTTTTGGAGCAGGCCCTTCGGCTTTACCACTGAAGCCAAGAGGATACACCTCTACCCCGATATAACGCTGTCCTCGGGAGTCAAAAAAACCTTGCCGCGTTATATCGAACTTGTTTTGATCCACCAGAGCGTGCAGCCCCCCCCACCCCACCCCCCGCCCGGGAGTGCTGCTTAACCGCGTTACAGCCGAATTCGTGATTCGTGTTCTATCAGGTTAGAGTTGTATTTGTGTGAATGTAGCCACAGGATCAGGCCCGGCAGGTCGGCTAATTTGCCACCGATGCTCAGCAGGGGGCTCTGGAGGAAACAATCATTGCTGTTTTCTCGATTTATTGAGCATGGTCCTGCTTCATTTCAACTTCCAGGTAACTTTTCCTACGCGAGCACTCGTTAGTAATTACGTTTATTAAGGGAGCACTTAGGGCCAGCGAAGATCAACCCTCCACTGAGCTAGGCACTGTGCAAACACAGAAGTAGGTCTCATCTACACTACAGACCTATATTGCTGTAACTGCATCACTCAGGGGTGTGAAAAACCCACACCCCAGACTGAGGTAGTTACACTGACCTAAACCGCCCCCCTCCCCGTGCAGACAGTGCTGTGTGGGCGGGAGAACTTCTCCTACCAACATAGCTACCACCTCCTGGGTAGGTGGTTAACTGCCCCGATGGGAGAGCTCTCTCCTGGCGTCTCCGTTAAAGCACGGCAGCTGTGTCGCTAGGTAGACGTGCCCTCACATCCAGGCCTCACACCAGCGAACGTCCAGACTCAATGGACAATACAGAGACGGTGAAAAGGGGATGTAACATACAAGCAGAGTGCTGATTTGCAGACAGACCTCATGAGACAAGAGGGAAGGGTGGACTAGGGGGTTAAATGGAGCCTGTGAAGGATTGTAAAACACTGTCATGGTTTATTCCCCAAAGGTGGTGGTGGGAGTTCATTATTGTTATATATAATTTCCCCTCCTGCTTGTGTTTTTTTTTTTAATGTGTAGGAATCTCACATGGACTCTCCCTGCTTTGCGCTAGATGGAGGTTTGCAGGGGTAGGGGTTGTGAGGTAGCATGCCTTAAATACACGGGTAGGAGGGGTAACTGTAACAAAGATGCCCTTTCTCCCACGCGTTCATTGGGCTTCAGGATGAAGCAGGTTTAAACAGTCTGATGAGAGCAATGTTGTGGTGGGAGCCACCAGGTGGCACCATTACATGTCATCTCACACCTTCGCTTTCTCAGCCCGTGAGCCATCTTGGAAGGAACGCTGCATTGGTGTGAGTTTGTGATTTCAACTCCTTTTGGAGGCACCGGTGGCAAGCAGCAAGGCAGTTGCCCCTTTGCCTGAAGCTGCTCCCTGGAAACTGGGCACCGGTGGAGGGGCTGAAATCCCTTCAAGAGAATTTGGCTGTGTATCCTTTGTGACCACCTCTGTTCCAGGACTGGTTCAGATAGTGTTTAAAACAAAAAAAACCCACATCTTGGTTTCACTGATTCCCTTTCCCATGAGAAGCCAGCCAGCAAGGCCTCAGCAGAGGGACGACAATAAAAAAGCTCTCATCCCATTGCAGTTGCTCAGAATCTAAACAGACAGAGGCCTGAGGAGGGGAAACTGAGGCAGAGAGCAGAGACGTGACAGGTCCAAGTCACCCAGTAGGTCAGTGGCAGAGATGGGGGTATTGTCCAGATCTCTTGAGCCCTAGGCTAGTGCCCAATTCACTGGACCATTCCCTATGCTTAAATACTGACTTCCTTTGTAAAGTGTTTTGAGATCTGCTGATAAAAGATATGAAATAAGAATTAGGTATTTATCATTAACTGACTCATGCTCTGGTCGTACATTATTATTATTTACTGCAAGGCTCCCAACTCAGTATGAAACTACCCGACCTATGTTCAGCATACTTAACGTTTTTAAAGTAATTTTAAATTTCATTTTAAAAGGCTTGTCCTTGCTTTTCAGAGATTCCCAGGCCACAAGGGGCCATTCTGATCATCAGCTGGTGTGCACTGCTGTACACAGGCCAGAGAACTTCCCCCACAAAGACTTCCTAGAGCAGATCTTTTAGAGAAACAGCCAGTCCTGAGTTAAAAATTGTCAGTGATGGAGAATCCACCACAACCCTTGGTAAATTGTTCCAGTGGTGAATTACTCTCACCATTCAGAATGTGCGCCTTATTTCCAGTCTGAATTTGTCTAGCTTCAACTTCCAGCCATCGGGTCGTGCTAGAGTTTTCTCTGCTAGGCTGAAGAGCCCTTTATTAAATATTTGTTTCCCATATAGACACTTACAGACTGCGGTCAAATCACCTTTTAACCTCCTCTTTGTTAAGCTAAATAGGTGGAGCTCCTTGAGTCTAGGGAAGGTTTTCTAACCCTTTCATCATTCTCGTGGCTCTTCTCTGCCCCCTCTCCAATGTATCAACCTCCTTCTTGAACTGTGGGCACCAGAGCTGGACACAGGATTCCAGCAGTGGTTGCACCAGGGCCAAATACAGAAGTAAAGTAACCTCCCTGCTCCTCCTCGAGATTCCCCTGTTTGTGCATCCCAGGATCACATTAGCCCTTTCGGCCACAGGGTCACGCTGGGGAGCTTGTGTTCAGCTGATTATGCACCATGACTCCCAAATCTATTTCTAAATCACTGCTTCCCCCATCCTGTAAGTACGACCTGCACTCTGTGTTCCTAGATGTTCATATTTACATTTACAGTATATAGTTGGCTTGTGCCCAGTTTACCAAGCGATCCAGATTTGGGTCAGTGACCTGTCCTCTTCCTTATTTACCCGTCCCCCATTTTTGTGTCCTCTGCAAACTTTATCAGGGATGATTTTATGTTTTCTTCCAGGTCACTAATAAAAATGTTAAATCGCACAGGGCCAAGAACCGATCCCTGCAGGACCCCCCTTAGAAACACACCCACTCAATGACGATTCCCTGTTTACAGTTACATTTTGAGACCTCTCAGTTAGCCAGTTTTTAATCCATTTAAAGTGTCTAAATTTTATATCATTCTAGTATTTTAATCAAAATGTCGTGCAGTACCAAGTCAAATGCCTTACAGAAGTCTAAGTCTATTATATCAACACTATTACCTGTATCAACCGGACTTATAATCTCATCACACACACACACACACACACAAAAATCGCCTGACAGGATCTATTTTCCGTACACCCACGCTGATTTGCATTAATTACATTACTCTCCTTTAATTCTTTATTAATCATGCTTGCACTGGCATGTTGACAATATCTTCTCTGGGAAATTTAAATTTAACCAGCGTTGCTTGCAGGGTCAATAAACATGATTTATTGTGGGGCCCACCAAAATTGTTAGCTATTTACTTAAAAAGAAATTGATTGCTGGGACTGGTGGATTTAAAATCTCATTACAAATCCTAAATGGTTTGGGGCAGTAGCTGTCTTTTTGCTCTGTGTTTGTACTGCACCTGGGGCAGTAGATTCTGTGTCCATGACTGGGGCCTAGGCCCTACAGTAAATAGTAATACAAATAATATCAAGAACTAAAGAGGATACTAGCTTGGGAACAATGTTCCCTTTAATTTTTGACAGGCCGTGTGCGCAAAAAATTGCTTCTGTGCAAATGTTTGTGCGTGCGGTGTTTTGTTGTGTGCGCAGGGTTTAGGATCTATTGTGTGCCCGCACGCACGCACGGCTGAGAGGGACCAGTGCTTGGGAGGCCTTGCAAATATCTCTGAGGGCAGCGAAAGGGTGTGACAAAGATTTGAAATGCAGGAGGAAATAATGCAGGAGGAAAATAAAATGAGGAGAGCTGGTTGAAAAACGCAAGGGCGGGGAGGGCTCGGGGGACATTTCAGTGGAATTGTTTTTTAAAAGTTTTCCATGGAAACTTTTTTTAATTTTTCAGCATAAATTCAAAACCCAAAATATTTTTGCCAAAGAAGAAAATATTGCTATTTGGAAATGCTGCCATGGTACCTCATGGGAGCTGTAGTTTGCATGCCTCATGCTTCCATTCTCCTCCATGGGCTGGGCTCCTTGATTGGACTACATCTCCCATGGTGCACCATCTCTCGATCGCACCTCTTGGAGAGGGGAGTGCATCATGGAAGCCTATTGTCATGGTGCATCATGGGAAATGGAGTTTGGCCAGGGAGTTTGGCCTATAGAACAGAAAGGGGAGATGACATAACTGAACTACAACTCCCATGCGGCAGGTGGCAGCATTTTCAAGTCAAAACACGGAGGTTTTCAGCTGCAATGTTTTGTTCAGTTTTTTTTTTTAACCAAGAAATACAATTTCCCACTGAAAGCAGACACTTTTACCAAAAAAAAAAGAGCAGTCAAACCCCCAATTTCCTGTTGAAAAACAATTTTGACCTCAAAAAATACAGAGGGGAGCTGGGAGAACAGTGCCTCACAAGAAATGGTTAAAAGAGAAAGACCTGTCCAGCGTGGTTAAAAGCTGGAGAACACAGTGAGCAGAGAGCTGCTGGAAGGATGGATGCTGGAGAAAGAGGAGTTAGTTAGGGCGGCTCTTGGGGATCTAAATAAGAGAAATGGGATGAAATGAAGTTGGGAAACGTAAGCTGAACATCAGGGGAAGCTTCTGATGGTGCGATCCACTGGGTTGTGGGAGCAGCTTGCCCGAGGAAGGGATGGGGTATCTAAAACCGGACTGGACATGCTCTAGGAAATATACCATAGGGCCCAGCATGAGGATTGGAGAGAGCCTGATGGTCCTTTTCCATGACTAATTTCCCCGATTCTCTTAACTGTCCAGGGGATGCTTTTTGTTTTCCGTGGGCAGATAAATCTGGCTCTCTGGTCTGTCCAAAACCAGATCCCCACTTGTAAAATTATCCCTCAGATACAAGCCAGCAAAATTGCCCAGCAATTAAAGTGACAGACACCCTGAATGAAGGCAAAGCAGTTGATAGCTTGGGTCCCGATCCTGCAAATACTTGTGCACCTGAGCAATTATATCCCCGAGAGTAACTTCGTGGGGCTCCAGGCAGGGGTAGGGATCCATTTCCGGGATCTGAGCCACACAGAGTTTCTGCTAGCTGTGTACGTCTGAAGCCTGAAATGAACACAAGTGCATTTATTACTGTGGGAAACGCCTACAGACATGGCAGGCTATTGAGTGCATTTGTGAGCACCTCTCAAATGTGTTTATTTCAACACACAGCCCCTTCAACTATCTGTTTAAAGAGCACGTTGAAGGGGGAAAAGCCCAAAGCAACAACTTACAAAACCCGTTGTTAGTGCAATGGTCAGGTTGAGGTTTTGCAACAATCCAGATTTTCCAACGGAGGGGGGGACACCCTGCTCTCAGTTGCAATCGCTTAAATCAGAAATGTCTTCCTTGAAGTCAGCGGAGTCACTCCAGATTTACACAGGCAGAATGTAAACCATGCTTCACAGCCATTGAATCTCAACCAGGTAGCATATACTCTGTCTTAAGGCATAAATGGAGCTATCCTATCAGATAATCCATACACCCATAGCTGCTGTGGGATCCATACAAGATGTGATGTGTTTCACCTCTCAGCATTCGCACAGGGTTGGCAGTGACTAGGATACACCCAGGGTATGTCTACAGTGAAGTGTAAGCCCGGGCTCAGACCCAGGCTCGAGCCAAACCTCTCTTCTGTCCACACACAGATCTGTCTGACGTGGGAAGTGGAAAGGTACGTTCAGGCTGCAGCGCGGAAGGAGAGCCGTGCAGCGCGTTTCCTGGAGGAGGACTGGCGCTCGAGGCAGATAAGAGTGCAGAAGAAAGATTTGTTGGAGAGGCTGCCTGTGTGAATAGCCATGATAGTTCGGGCAACTGCTTCACCCTGACTGCGTCCTGCAGGCCAGGAACGCATTGGACAATAATCTAGGTGGGTGGCCTATGCAATGCTAGTGGGACAGAGCAAACATGCCCCCTGCAGCCCTCCACTCCCAAGTGCATGCTACTCGTGGTGGGAAAGGAGAACGGGGCCCAGGGGACATGCAGACGTAGGGGGTGTATTGGGTTTGCACGATTTTTGCATCGTTCAATGTTTGTTACATGGTTTATTTTATTACTGGTTTTGGTGTTTTTGTGGCAGCTGGCCACCAGTCAGTCCTTTGACATTGGTTTGTTGTCACACAGGCATGTTAACAGAGAGAGGCTTTAATTTCATTGCAAGTGTCTTGCCATCACATCATATGATATGTGTACTTTTCAAGGATTAAAGATAAAGCTATGAGAGGGCACAGCTGGGAAACTGTCCTGGCTCAATTTCTCACTACATCTTTCAGCGCAATTCATGAATACTGGAAATCCACAGTTCCTGTCCCACAATCCACGGCCCTGCCCAGTTGCCGAGCTGTCATTTCAGCCATAATTAAAAAATCATGACCATCAATCCCCCCTGCATTCATAGCATCCAGGGATAATGCTTCCTCTCCTGCTAGCATTGCTGTGCAAATACATTCATAAACTTACTGTTCTCTCTCTTCCAGGGGCCTGGGCAAGGCTATAATGGGGGTTCACACAGCACCCCTGATTTCTGTGGCACATTTTCATCCTGCTTCAGCTGTGCACTGTCTGGCTGAGTGTACCAGCTCCAGAGTGCATCACTATCCTAGGTCCGCTCAGGGGCCAGGGGCACACCTTGAGATTCACGCAGCTTGGTGACCCTGGAGTCCAAATGGGTCTATAGACAGCGCCAGCAGGATTTCAGTCAGCCAAGCGCACGTTCTCCAACATTCTGCACCTGCTGAGTGTGTCATCAAACCTTCCTTTGCCAGGGCCTCAGAGATCGGGAGACGGTTCCATAAGCCACGGCAAAAGAGGGTACATGGGGTCCCCTAGAATAACCATGGTGGGAGTTTCTCCATTTATGACAATGTCACTTGGTGGGAATAGTGCCCCGGCCTGTCCATGAAGGTAGACGCTCGATGGGTGGAAAACCCTGGCAGCATGAACCTTTCCTGTGCAGACCATGGGGGCATCCATAAACCGGCCTCTTTGGCCCACAAGGGCCTGTGTAATGATGGAGTAGTAGCCTTGGTGATTTACATACTTATGCTTCTTGAGGGCAAACTATGGGCCCGTGAATCCCATCAGTTGTCCCAGCGCAGTCTGGAAACCCCATTCTCTCGAAACTGGCAAGTGCTGCAGGGACATTATTCAGAGCTGTAGCCAGCTTCCAGATGGTTCTAGCAACCTGCTTCTGGACCACTGGAGCCACCCTGATGCTGGCAGGTCAGGGCAAGCAGCTCACAGAGCTCCAGAAACGTCACTTTCTTCATGCTAAACTTCTTCACCCACTGCTGGTCGTCCCGGGTCTGCATGCTGATGGGATCCCACCAGCCTGTGCTTGGGGCTGGGCTCCAGCGACGCGGAGGGGATGTCAGTGGCTGGGCCCAGGGTCATGAGCAGCATCAGCCAGTTCATGTCTGCCACATGCGTCTCATGCTCCGACAGGTGCCCTCGGTGGGCCGGGAAATGCCGCTGAAATGTTCACCAGCGTTTTGCGGTTGCTCCGCCCACGTCCCGACGCAGCAGGGAAACCACAACCCTAGGGACTGCTGGGAGGACACTCGCAGTGAAATGTTGCCCTGGGGCAGAAAGCCACTCGCTGAGACAAGCTGTTGGGGACTACTACTCTGGCCTGTTAGCCTGGATCCAAGCACATTTCTGCCACCGTCCCTCCTGCTTTTGGATGGTGGTGGTGGTGGTGAGGGGTCACTTAAAAAATTCTCTTCTCTGTCCCCTGCCAGACCTGGGAGGGAGGGGGTGGGACTAGGCATTTGCTCCTCCCATGGTGTTTAAGAAGGGGCCAGAGATGCATGCCCTGGGGCAGGGGCTGGGTAGTTAGGGACAGGAATGGTGGAGACCCCAGCTCCTGAGCTCTGTCATAACCTGGCTCTGGGGCAGGCTGGGCCACAGTTGGCTCCACTCAGAGCCCCAGGGCCTTGGCAGTTCCTAAAAAAGGGCCACATTGGTGCCACCCTGGTGTGGTCGTCCTGACACAAGGACTTGGATCCCCCGGTGCCTGTGTGTGAAGGGGACCCTCGGGCCTCTGCTCAGGCTGGGGTGGGGGGCAACATGGAAGTTATTGAGCTGGAGTTAACGTAACAGCCATAAGAAGCCAAGCCGGGCCTAGCTGGTGCATGGATGGGAGACCGCCTAGGGAAGCCAGGTGCTGCGGGATCTGTACAGTTTGGCACTGAAGCGGGGTGGTGCAAGGGGCTGCTTTGCTACCGTGGTGAGATGGGAAACTGAGGCCCGCGGTTTGTAACTGTTGAAAATCCTTTGTTGCTGTTCCCAGGTGTGTGCGTGGGGGTTAAACCCGTTGTTCCGGCTCCATTCCAACTCATTGTTAAGTGGAAGAGGCTGGAATCCTCCTCCAGTGACCGTCTGGATACGCTCTTCTTCCCTCCCTGTCCTAAACCGTTGTGTAGCTGTTGCATCCTATCCCAGAAACGGCTGCACCGCGGCATTAAGTGATTCCTGGACAAACCGTGCTTGTGCCCCACCCCAGAGGAGGCTGCATCTCAGCACCAGGTAAACAAGCTTCGACTAAACAGCTGCCCTGCCCCACCCCAGAGTTGGCTGCATTTCAGGGCTGGACAAAAGCAATTCCACTCTGCCGGATATTTGCGGGGGTGGATTGCGGGCTGGCTTCGGGGGCGTTTCGGGGACCCGGGCGGCTGGGGCGCAGTGCAGCGGGCCCGAGTGACTCACGGGGGCGGAGGGGGAAGGGGGGGATCTCCTTCCTACCTTGGCGGCCGGCGCGCCCCATACCAGGGTGGCTGGGCCCCGGGGCACCATCGCCCTTTTAAGGGGTTCCTTGAAACCGCGTCCGGGTTCCATGTTTGTAGCAGAAATTTGTGAAGAGGAAACTCCATGTTGTAACAAAGTTTCCTCCGCGGGCGTCTTTTTCTCTCTCCCCCTTTTTTGTTTTTTTCTCTCTTCCCCCCCCCCGTTTCCCCCTCCCCCTTTTTTCCTTTTTCTTGGGGGGGGCAATTTCCCCCCCCCCTCCCCGCCGCCCGGGCCGCCCCCGAAGTAACTCCTGGAGGCTCGGAGCGCGGCGGGAGGAGCCGGCGGAGGAGGGACCCCCCCAGCCAACCCTTCTGGTCTAATGGACAGTCAGTCCATCATCACCCAGGTTAGCAAGGAAGAGGTGAACACCCCTCTGCAGGAGAAAGGTAACTGCACCCCCCCCCGCGTGGGGGGCAGCGGCGCGTGCTTTCCACCCCAAATTGACTTGTGCAAAGCGGGCACGATTCCGGGAGGGGGGGCGCATGCTCCGCAGAGCGACCCCCCCCCCCCAGCCTCTGCTCGCCTCTGGGTCGGATGCCTCTGCTCCAGGGGGCTGCTCCCGTTACCCCCGCCCCCTTCCCGCAGCGCTCGGCGCTGTCTCCAAGTCCCTGGGCGAGCCCCGGGTATTCCCCGCCGCGCCCCGAGGTGGGGCCGATCGACCCAAAGCTCTGGGTGGTGGGGGGCATGAGGCGAGGGCTGGGCGGGTGCAAACCCGGGGCGGGGGGCAGGAGTTTCTGTCCAACAGCCGCCCCCCCACCGCCCGGTGCGTTGGTTTTGAAGCGCCCGGGTTTATTTTCAAGTGTTGCTTTTCTGCCCCTGGATCCAGGGAGGCTTCTCAGGCCAGGTCAGTAGGAGTCAGGGCATCGGGGGCGGGGGCGGTGTTGCAGCCAGGGGTCAGCCCCCCCCCCCCCCCGGTTGGAGGAGAAGCCACTGCCCCACTCCAGCGTCCTGGACTCTGCCCTGGTGTTTGCTCGGCCTGCGCAGGGCTCTCCAGGTCCTGGCCGGGGCGTGGGGAAGGGTGTGGATGGCTGGGGGTTGTTGGGGGTCACACCTGGCGCTGGGCACGGATCCCTGCCTGCTGGAGGTCTTAGAGCCACACTTGGGGGTCTCTGGCCACAGTGGGGCAGGTTGATTCCCTGGGCAGGTTGGAGGGGGAAGAATCGCAGGTGCTCCTCAAGGTCCAGGTGAGGGGGGTGGGTTTCTGAAAGGACTGACGCAGCCTTGTGGAAATAACCTGGCTCCCGCCTGGCATCCCAGCTCTGTCAGCTGGGCTTGTGGCCCAGCATGTCCTTAGGTGTCAGGGCGGAGGGAAGGGGCCATCGGTGCCCTGGACCCCCTTCCGCTGCTGGGCCGTCTCCTCCATGCCTGGGCACTTCTAGGGGTCTCCGGGCCAGGCCAGCTGCAGCAGGGAGGGGGTGGGATGCTGCTGCATGGGATCGGAGCTGTCCCCTTAGGGGCAATGAGTCTGGCCTGGTCTCAGCCGGGAGTGCGGAAGTGCTTGTCCAAGGTCTCCCCAGGCTGGCACCGCAATGGGCCAGATCATCGGCTGGGCACCGACTGTCAGGACACTTGCAGAGGACGGTCAAGGGCCAGGTTCTGATCTCGGCTCCACCGGGGTGAATCTGGAACAACTGCCCCGGACATACGCCGGGGGAACTGTTCTCCGGGGAATTGGGTTGGATTCACCCCGGTAGAGCCAAGATCAGAACCGGCCCTTGGGCTGTAGGTCGCTGTAGATTGGGACCTTGTTAGGGGAGGGGCTCGCCCTGGGTGAGGGAGGGCAAGGCCTGAGGTGCTGGGGCAGAGTTTCTGGTTCGGAGGATCTGACGCTGGGCTCTGGACTGGAGGATGTTGGGACTGGGGGCAGGGAGGGGGTCTTATTGCCTGTATCTTAAGGGGAGTGGGTCCAACACAGAGACCCCCATCCCCAGGTAAGATGCACATCCTGATGCCCAGGGAACATCAGAGGTGGGGCGGAGGTCTGGGAAGTGGACCCAGCCTGGCTTCTGCGGCTCGGATGTAGGGCATTTTGTCCAGCACCTGCGAAGCGCTCCCCAGGGCAGTTACATGGCAGGGTGTTTTCACCCCGGCAGCACAGAGGGGGAATCGAGGCAGAGAGGAGAGGGACCCCTGGCAGAGCGGGGATTGAACCTGGGTCCCTCCGAGTCCCAGGCTGCTAGGCCGTGCCACCTCCCTCACCTGGGCTCAGTCCTGCCCTGTGGCTCTTCTGGGGTCGGGGACCAGCAGGGGCTGGTGGCCGGACGGGGTCTCCTACCCTGACTTGGGGATTGATTTTGGGATTGACAGGTGTCAGTCTAACGCTGACCCGCTGGGAGCTAGGGGTGTTGGGAGCTTTCTGCTCCTCCTCTCAGCAGCCCCATGGCCTGGTCTGAGCCCCCTGCCCCCCATAACCTCCAGCCCCCTGGGTCTTGTGATGCCTTCCCCCACCCCCCCGCCCCGCCTTGCCTCTCAGCCATGGTTTTGTTGGCAACTGCGCCCCAGCGCCCCCTGGTGGTGGGATAGAGCTCGCCCCCCACCCCCTGCCTGAGATGATACTTGTGTGCAGCCCCCCAGCTCAGGGTAATAATGCCGGCGTCTTGGCCCCGTGCTGGATCCCTCCGGCCGGCAGCCCTGACGCCGCCCCATCTGCACGTCCGGGGAAGCGGAGGCCCGGTCTGTGCCAGGATCCCAGCCTCCGGCGTCGATGCGGTTGGAGCCTGAGCAGCCAAAGCAGCGGCTGAAATCCCAGCCGGGACCAGGCTGGAGGGAGGGAGAGGGGCAGGGACTTGCTCAAGGTTTCAGGGGCAGCAGGGGCCTGGAGGAACGGCAGGGGTAGCTGGACCCCCCCCCACTTCCTGAGCGCTCAGCCCTGGGGAGCTGGGGGGCGGATCCTACCCGGGGGAACAAGTGAAAATGAGTTTGCTGGGTCTTGGCCTGGTCCCTAGTAGAGGGTGAGTCCACAGCACAACTGCTGATGGGTTCAGCGCTACTGACTGGTTTCTGTACAGGCAGGGCCATGGGCTGGGCTAGCAGGGGCTGCGGGTCGAGGGTGAGGGGCACCGGCAGAGCTGGGGGGAGGAACCCAGGGCTGGGCTAGCAGGGGCTGCGGGTCGGGAGTGAGGGGCATCGGCAGAGCTGGGGGGAGGAACCCAGGGCTGGGCTAGCAGGGGCTGCGGGTCGGGAGTGAGGGGCACCGGCAGAGCCAGGAGGACCGGGAGCTCCCGGTGACTGACCACATGGTGCTGGGTTTGTTGCTCTCCGTGCAGCTGCTCGGAGGCTGGCGTCGTCTCCCCGCAAGCAGGAGCGCAATGGCAGAGTGGTCGAGGACTGAATGCGGCACAGAGACTGGGGGGTCTCCCCAGGGCAGAGGAGAAGCATGTGGCGGCCGGGGGAGGGATGACGCTTGCCTAGCTGTGGCCGGAGCTGTTGTGTGGGGTTATTTTCCAGGCCTGTTAATGGGAAAATGCCAGTGAAACTCCTACAACCGGCAGCCTCTGCCGTGGCGGAGGGAGGGGAAGGGGAATGAACGCGGCCAAACTTCTCCCCCTTGGTGTAAATCCCAGACCCGATAATCCAGATATCTGTGCAACATTTTAACTTAACCCGCAGCTCGCTATGTGTCCAGGCTGCCCCCTGCTGGCTGGAGTCAGAGCTGCTGATTTGTGTGTCATACACCTATACTGCTAGCCACCCCTGGGGAGTCTCCTTCAGCTCTGGCGGCAGGGAACTGAGTTTCCCAGGTTGGGGGAGCTGAGTCTGCGCCAGCTTTTGGTGTGAAGTCCTGCGTGTCGGGGGTGCACAAACCTGGCTGGTTGCAGATTCCTTGACTTTTGGAGTTAGGCCGTGGTGCTGCTAAGCTCTGGGCTGTTTGCCTGGGAGCCTGTAGGCCCAGGGGGAGGGAAATCCCATCTCAAACATGCCCCATGTGCTGAGATCAACTGGGAACAACCACAGCTCTCCTGATTTGCTGCTGCTAGCCACTTGCCTGGACCGCTGGGGGGCAGCTGTGCGTGTTCTGGGGGCTCTCGGCTGGGCTGACCGGCCGCTTGGCTGGGGAGTTGCGGATCCGTGGAGCTGGTGGGAGATGCCGGCTGTTCACCCGGCAGGTTCAGTCCAGGCTGAAACGCTGCTGGAGCTTGTTACAATCGCAGTGTCCTGGGAACCTCCCCATGGGGGCTGGGAAGTGGCCTGGGTCTCACCGTGTGCTTCGGCCAGGGCCTGTTCCCTGCCCTCAGGATTCTCCAGAGTCTGGTGCACTGGTCGGTCAGTGTCCCGACCGCCCGTGGGGGTTTTCTACCTCATCTGTGTGTGTGTGTGTGTGGGGGGGGTCAGCTCCGCACCCTCGAGATCTCACTCTCAGGGGCCTTCTTCACGTCGGTCCATTTCACCCCCCTCTTCCTCCCTGCCCCTGAACAGTGCCCCCCAGCACCCTGTCAATGTTTCTGCCTCTGTCCATTCACCCACTAAGTCAAACGCCTTTCCCACGGCCCCTTTCCTGGGCTCCACCCACACCGGATCTCTGTGCCCCCAGCACCTGCCCGGGGTTCGGCCCATGTGGCTTCAGAGGGGGCATGCCAGTAACCCTGCGGCCAAGGAGCATCCTGGAAACACTCATAGGGTGCTCAGTCTGATTCGTCAGTTTCCTGCCATCAGCGTTCCTGCCACACAACTGGCGTGGGTGGCTGTCCACAATGAATTAACAAACTAACTGGGGGAGGCGTTTTGGGGCCTCCGCCCACAATGCCAGATTGGCTAGACTTTCCGCTTCAAACCACCAGAGGTTGCCCTGACCTTTGTCATCAGTAGGGTTCAGAGTCATTAACATTGTGGGATGAACGGGAGGGTTCGTGCTCCTCCCAGGGCCACCATCCCTCTGCAGCCTCAGGGAGATGCTGCAGCCCAAGAACAGGGGAAACTTATTTGGAGCTTGCAGTTTCCGCCAGGACAGAGGTGGCAGCCGGAGGAGCTGGTCCTGGCAGCCGGAGGAGCTGGTCCCTGCTCCCCGGTCTCGCTGCTGGGAACCCCTGGAGCAGTTCTGCCGTGTTATCTGCTCGGCTGGGGGAAGGGGTAAGGGGGACACCTCTTGTTCCTTCCTTTGGCAGCAGCTGCCCCCTGTGGAAGCCGAGCAGAGGGGGCGTCACTGGGGCTTGTGGGGTCTGACTGGGCTGGAGGCACGAGGAGGGGGGTACACTTCAGCTTTTGGCTCAGCAGCAGAGAAGCCCTGGAGTTGGGGCTCAGGGCGGGCACAGGCTGGGATGGATCTCTGGGCACAAGAAGGGTGAACCCCCTGCAAAGGGGGCAGGGGTGGGCATGGAAGCGGGAGGAGGGTGAGCACAGAGGAGAGGCTGGAGATCGGGGGAAGGGCAGAAGCCATTGTCACTAGGCTGGGCACAGGCTGGAACTAGCCTGTACCGGCTGCCAAGGCCGAGTGATCTGTGCCCCGGTGGGTCCCTGGCACTTCTGAAGGGACCTGGAGCTAAGCCAGGCCCTGAAGGTCAGAAAGGGGCCTGTCCCTTCCTTCCCCGTCCTGCCCTGGCCTCTCCCTGACCTCCCGCATTAAGAACGGCTGCCAGGGCTCTGCCCTTGCCCCACGCCCACTGGCATGTGAGCGGCTCCGGGCCCAGGGCACAAGAGCAGCGCCGCGCACTGTGGAAATGCAGCCACTTCTGGGGAAGGGGGATGCGGCAGCTGCTTCACAGCCCCCGAGCGAGGCTGCACAAGGGCTCAGGCTGGGGAGCGAGCGGGGACGGAGGGGGCTGGGTGGAGCCCTTGGGCAGGGCAGGGGCGGGGTTCATTGCAGGGGCCGGTCCTTGCTGGGAAGGGCGTGGGTGGAGGCAGGTACAGAGAACCCTGGTGTCCTGGCCACGGTTCTCCCCAATGCCCTCGGTTGAGTGCATCTTAGCCCAGGCCCCCCCAGCCCCCCAGGGGGTAAAGTGAGCAGAGACCCAGCCCAGCCCCCGTAGGGGGCCCCAGTCTGTATCCAGCCTGCAGCACCAACTCGGCTGCAGCCTTGGTGGCAAATGCCAGGGGCTCAGCGTCGCCTGAGCTGGGCACGGCGCTGGTCTCTCTTCAGGAAGACCTGACCCTGCAGAGGGACATGCCCTGGGGCTGGGCCGGCAGGGGGCTGCGGGTCGGGAGTGAGGGGCACCAGCAGAGCTGTGGGAGGGGGGGCTCAGGGCTGGGCTGGCAGGGGGCTGCGGGTCGGGAGTGAGGGGCGCCAGCAGAGCTGTGGGAGGGGGGGCTCAGGGCTGGGCTGGCTGTGGGCTGCGGGTCGGGAGTGAGGGGCGCCGGCAGAGCTGTGGGGGGCTCAGGGCTGGGCTGGCAGGGGGCTGCGGGTCGGGAGTGAGGGGCGCCAGCAGAGCTGTGGGGGGCTCAGGGCTGGGCTGGCAGGGGGCTGCGGGTCGGGAGTGAGGGGCGCTGGCAGAGCTGTGGGGGGCTCAGGGCTGGGCTGGCAGGGGGCTGTGGGTCGGGAGTGAGGGGCGCTGGCAGAGCTGTGGGGGGCTCAGGGCTGGGCTGGCAGGGGGCTGCGGGTCGGGAGTGAGGGGCACCAGCAGAGCTGTGGGAGGGGGGGCTCAGGGCTGGGCTGGCAGGGGGCTGCGGGTCGGGAGTGAGGGGCGCCGGCAGAGCTGTGGGAGAGGGGGCTCAGGGCTGGGCTGGCAGGGGGCTGCGGGTCGGGAGTGAGGGGCACCGGCAGAGCTGTGGGGGGCTCAGGGCTGGGCTGGCAGGGGGCTGCGGGTCGGGAGTGAGGGGCGCCGGCAGAGCTGTGGGGGGCTCAGGGCTGGGCTGGCAGGGGGCTGCGGGTCGGGAGTGAGGGGCGCCGGCAGAGCTGTGGGAGGGGGGGCTCAGGGCTGGGCTGGCAGGGGGCTGCGGGTCGGGAGTGAGGGGCGCTGGCAGAGCTGTGGGGGGCTCAGGGCTGGGCTGGCAGGGGGCTGCGGGTCGGGAGTGAGGGGCGCCGGCAGAGCTGTGGGGGGCTCAGGGCTGGGATAACAGCTCTGCCGGTGCCCCTCACTCCCGACCCGCAGCCCTGAGCGCTCGGCTCCAAGGACCCTCTTGGGCAGGGTTCTTGGCCCTGCTGGGGGGGGGGGCGGGGGGGGCGGGGGGGCACTCATCCTTGGGATCAAAGGTCGAAAGCAGCAGAAAACCAAAACAAAGCTGTTGTCGTGGCAACTGCCAGGGAGGTGGCCGGCAGAGACCCTGGGGCGGGGCCGGGGCGGGGAGGGGGGTTTCCCGGGCTCTCCCCGCGCTGGGGCTCGGTGTGGGGGGCGTTTAGAGGAACCCCCTTGGGCCGGCCGGTTCCCACAGCCCGTGGAGCCCGGCCCGGGAGGCACCTGGCTGCCGGGTCAGGGCGAAGCTGCTTGTGCCCGTTTAGCAGCGGGGGGCGTGTGGGCAGAGACGGCTGGGGGGGTGGGAGGGCGCAGGCCTGGGCCCCCGACATCCCTGCCCTGCCGCCAGGGGGCACGCGCAGGGCACGCGGGCACAACCCGGACTCAGCCGCCCACGCTGGTGGCCTGCCGGTCGATCCCTGGCTGCGGCGTGTGAGTGAAGCCCGGGGCGGGGGCTCCGTGGGGGGCGCTCCCCCCTCGCGGGCAGGGCTGGCCCCCGTGCGGCGCTGGGGGCGCTGTGCTGCAGGGAGTGGGGCGCTCTCCTCACTTCGGGGCGGGGAGATCTCCCTTCCTGGGCAGGGGGGCAGGGGGGCGGGTTATGCTCTGGCAGCTGCTGCCTTGCCACCGAGATCTGTGGGTCTGGGGCCGGGCTGCTGGGTGGGCCCGTTCGGCCGGGGCGTCGCCCCAAGGTGGGCGCGGCCGGGCTGCCGCCCTACGTCCCCGCTGCTGGATCTTCTTGGCTTCCTGTGCTGCGTGGCTGTTACGTGGCCGCCACGTCCCTCCCCAGAGGTGGCTGCGTTTGTGGGCCGGGCGACGGGCATCCCGGCCGGGCGGCGTCACCCATTGTCCAGACGGCGCCAGGTGGCCCTGCTGGAGGGGAAGGGACTGGGCCGGGGCTGGTGGAATCTGCTGCTGGTTAATAATTTGCCACTTCCCCAGGACTCCACCCTGCCCCTCCCCTGGCGGACAGGCTCCTGGGCAGCGTTTCCAGCCTGCCAACCCCCTCCCCTCCCCGCTTGTGAAGTCTGTTCCCTGGCCAGTGCCAGCCAAGCCCCTGGAGAAAATCTTTGTTCCCATCCGCCCCCCCGAGGGAGACGGGGGGCTGCGGGAGCGCCCCAGGATTGCCCCGAGTTCCTGGGGCTGTCCCAGGGCACAGCTGTGAGCCCCCCCGCTCATTGCCCATGGTATCATACCCAGCCCCGTGCCAGGAGGCCCCTAGGGGAGTCACACTCAGACCCTGCGTGGTGGGACCAGGAGTCTGCCCCTCGCCCTGCTGCTCCAAGGGGGTCGCTCGGTACCCCACGAACACGCCCACCCCTGAGGGCAGCCAGCACTAACCAGCCCCCCCCCCCCCCCGATCTGTCCCACGCTCAGCATCTCTGGTGAGGCCAGCGCAGGGTCCACTGCCCTCTGCCCCTCCAGGGTCCCGGCGGGGCAGGTGGGTGGCGTACCCCTGGCTGTGGGCGACGGACAGAAGGTGCCAGCCGATGTGTCTCAGCCTGTATGGTCGCTCACCAGAGCGGCTGTGTTACTGGGGGGGGGCTGTGCGGCGTGGGCTGGTTTGTTATTGTAGGGTCTCCCATGGGCTGGGCACACCGGTTGGTTGTGGGGATGCTGGGGAGGGGGGGCAGAGCAGGGGAGGAGCTGCGTGGCTGGGGAGGTTATTGATCAGCCGGGACGCCGGCTGGCGGGAGTCTTGTGAGTGGAACACCTGGATCAGCTGGATCGATCGGCCTTCAGCTGTCGTTGGGACTGCGCCGATCACAACACGGCCGCCGTTCTTCTCGCACCCTTGCCTTTCTCCTCCACGTTCGGCCGACACGTTTATCAGCGTCATCTTCCCGTCTCCTTGGAGGCCGAGCGGGTGGTCTTTGCTGTTCTCAGCGGAGTTAGGGGACCACGTTTGGTTTCGTGGCTGCACGTGCGTGGGCCGGCGTGGGCCGGCGGGCGGGGTGAGAACCAAACGTCTCTGTCTCCAGGCCAATGGGGGCGGGGGGGGGGGGCGTTAATTTTTCAGTTTTCTGCGTCGGTGTTTTGCAGGGATCTGGGGGTTTGGCCGAGCCGATGGCGCCTGGCCTGGCCCAGGGCAGCTCAGCGTCCCCCTCTAGGGGTGAGGCTGGCAGAGGCTGGTGCATTCGGCGCTGCAGGTCCCGGGTTGGAGCCCAGCCGGTGCCCAGCGCGAGGCGTCGTCACAAGCCCCAGGGCAGCCCGGGCGGGTTTGACGGGGAAATGCAGCCAGCAAGTCCGAGCCCGGGAGGCCCCGATCTGTGTGTCCGTGCGTGTGTGAGCATGTCCACCTGTGCGTGTGCTTGTGTGTGGGTGTGCCCACGTGTGTGTGCATAAACCTGTCCCTACAGGGGGCCCAGGCCGTGTACTCACACACAGCGAGTGTGCTCTGCAGGGGTGAGTTTGTGGGTGGCCAGCGGCTCTGGCCCCATGGAGGCTGCATTCCTGCGGGCCTCTCTCTAAATATTTGTGCGTTCCCTGCGTCGAGGACACACAATCCCGCCAGCCTGCGTCAGCACTCGCCCGGGTGGTTCCTGCACCAGGCCTGGCTCCCACCCAGGGCCAGGAAGCGCGGGCTGGCCCGGTGCCAGGAGCTGATCTCGGACCCCAGAGGGGCAGAGGCGGCGAGCTGGGGAGGCCGGGACTGCGGGGGTGTCACCCAGCAGCCACCCACCGACATCCTATCCCCATCGCCCCGGTGCAATGACCCCTCGCCCAGACGTGGCCATGGCTGGCATCTCCGGGGGGCAGCGGGAGGCTGGGTTGGATCCCCGGCTGGCACCGGTCACGCCCGGCCAGGTCCTCATGCCAATGCCAGGGGAGGGCAAGAAATCGGACACTGGGTGAATCGCAGGGGCTCCCGTTCCGTCATCCCCATTGCAGGCAGGGGCACGCGCCAGCCATCAGCTCCTCCAGAGACTTTCCCCTGGGGAGCCAGGCGGGGTGCGGGCTGGGCTGGCGTAGAGGGGAGGGAGATGCCAGGGTGATCTGGCGTGGGGGCTCCTGCTCGTACAGACTTAGCCCCGTGCCCGTGGAATGGCGCGGCTGGCCTGGGTGTGTGTGGGGGGGTGTCCTTGGCCTCCTCTCCCCCTCCCCACCCGCTGTGTCCTGGCCACGTGGTCCCTTCAGCTGCGGGAGGGAGGGGCCAGCTGGGATTTCAGGGGCGTGGTTGCAGTGGGGTGGGTGGGAGGCAGGTGCGGGTGGGATTGAGCCCTGTTCGATGGGGCTCTCTCGGCCCAGGTGTGAGCAGCAGACAGGCCCTGGGCACGCGCCGGGTGGGTCTGAGCCCCGGGACGGGGCCCAGGGCCGGGTTTCAGGCCTGGCTGTCTCTGCCCAGGGGCCAAGCACCTTGTCCTCGCTGCCCGTTGTGCCCAGGGGCTGGGACCCTGCGTGGGGCTGGCAGGGCCTGAGCGCTCCACGCAGCCGCAAGAGGGGGCCACGGGGGGTTAATGTGCCTGGAGGTGAGACCGGCAGGGTCACTGGCCCGTTCCCAGCTCGCTGCAGGGCAGGGGAAGGTGGCAGAGGGCAGGTGCCAGCAGCCCCCTGTACCCAGCGCGGCCCGAGCTGCTCCCCTCGCAGCCCCTGCTCGCCCAGTCGGCACCTGCCATGTGGGCTCAGAGGAGCCTGTGACGAGGGGCTGGGGCTTGCCGGCCCGGCGCTCTCCCCTGCCGGTTGCCAGCCAGGCTGGCCGGGGCGGCTGGAGTCCGGCAGACGGATCAAAAGGAATCTCGTTATCTCTGGCCGGATTAAGCATGTGGAGTGATCGCCTCAAGTGGATTACGCAGGAGAGCGGGTTAATCCAGACCTGGAGAGAGTCGCGGGGCAGCCGGCCAGCCGGCAAGTGCCGGGCGCCGCACAGGGGTCTGTGGGGATCTGCAGCCCGGAGAGCGAACGGGGGTGTGTGGTGGCGGGGGGCGCTGAGGGGCACGTTGGAGGAGTTGAAGTTGATATTATCAATGCGGGGGCTGCGGGTCGGGAGTGAGGGGCGCCGGCAGAGCTGTGGGGGGCAGGGCTGGGCTAGCAGGGGGCTGCGGGTCGGGGGTGAGGGGCGCCGGCGGAGCTGTGGGGGGAGCCCTGGATGGTGGGGGGCTGCGGGTCGGGGGTGAGGGGCGCCGGCAGAGCTGTGGGGGGAGCCCAGGAGGGGGATAGCAGTGCAGAGATGAGGTTCCCTGTGGGAGAACCTTGCCCAGTCCTTGGCTCAGTCCCCCCCTTCCACAACAGCGCGGGGGGGGGCCGCAGGGGGGCAGGCACCTTGCATTGGGCCTGGCTCTGCCGGGGGAGGGTCCGATGCAGCTGCCCGCAGGGTCCCAGCCTGGTGCCGCGGCCTCTCCCGCTCCCTGCCTTGTGCACCATCCGGGCAGCTTCCCCCTTCCTGAGCCTGTCGCCCCCCTGGCTGTACCCGGGCTGGGGGTGGTGCCCATCCCCACGGCATCCCGGCTCTGCCTCACACAAGCAGCCGGTGGGAGGCTGGGGGAGGGCTGGGCGCCCGTGGCCCAGTTTGGAGACACTGCATCTGCCCCGTCCCGTGGGCATTTTCTCTCGAGCCCTTGGCCACGCCAGCCCCACACATCACCCCAGAGCCAGGCTGTGTTCCCTGGCCCGTGGGGAAGCAGGGGGCAGGGGCCGTGCAGCTGGATGGGGCCTGGGGAGGGGAGGACACAACCCACGCGGGCAAGGAACAGGGCGATCCCGAGGAGAGAACCCGCCGGGCGCGGCCTGGGCTCCTGCCAGCGCAGGCAGCAGCTGGAGATGTGGGTGTCACAAAGGGCCAAAACTTGCCCTCGTTTACACCAGGAGTCCTGCCCCCTGCTCTAGCCACTAGACCCCACTGTCCCCCCAGTGCCGGGGATAGAACCCAGGAGTCCTGGCCCCAGCCCCCTGCTCTGGCAGTTCTGCAGGGTGACTTGTCCTGTCCGGCTGGGCGACCGCGGGACTGTAGGGACCGGCTGGGTGGTGGGACCTGGGCCCTTGGGCCGGGGCCGGGGGCCAGGGGCTGGTCCCCAGGGGCCAACAGCGCCTGGCTTCGTGCTCCTCCCCGCTGCTGGTCCCAGGAGCCAGCCCCCCCCAGCCCCCCAGCACATGATGGCCCCAATAGACCCGGATGGTGACCTGGGCGCACCCCCTACCCGACCGTCTCTGGCACCCACCTGCCACACACCCCAGGGCACTTCCCATCCCCCCAGGGTGCCCCCCAAGACCACGCTCAGGCCAGCAGGCAGGGGGAGCCCCAGGCAGCCCTTAGCTCTGCCCCCTATCAGACCCCCGGCCCAGCCTCCCCTCTGGGGGTGGGGGGTGCCCGCCTCCATGGGAGCATGCTGCAGGCAGGCCGGGCACCAGGAGGGGTGCCCGGGGAGGGAGGGAGAGTCCGGGGGGGGGGGCACGCCGTGTGGATTAACCCCTTCCCCGCCTGTGCCCCGCAGGTGCTCCCAGGCCATCGCCGTCCAAGAAGCCCCGGAACCGCAGCATCTTCCAGTCCCTCTTCTGCTGCCTCTGCCATGAGGCCTCGGACCCCGTCCCGGTCAACAACAACGCCCCGCTGCTGGTGGAGGAGAACGGCGTCGTGCCCAAGGTAGGGGGGCCCCGGAGGCGGACAGGGGGGCCCTTCTCTGGGTGCCCCCCCGCCCGCCCGGCCCCCGCTCACGAGAATCCTGCTTCCCAGGGATGAGCCCCGCGGCTGGCCTGGCTCGGCGCCCGCCCCTCTGCCCACCTGGCCGTGCCAGGCCCCACAGGGCCTCGCCCCCGGGGAACCCAGCAGCCCGAGTGCTGGAGGCTGCCCAGACGGGCACATGCCCCCCCCCCCCGTAACCTCTCCCTCCTCGTCCCGGCCCTTCAGGACCCTGTGCCAGGCCTGCCCGCTGACCCGCTTTGGCCCACAGCCCCCCTGGGATGAATGGGGCTGGGGGGGCACCAGGCTCCCACGAGCATCTCCTTTGTTGGAGTTGTTGCCTCTGGCAGCCCCCCACCCCGCCTGTGGGGCCATCGCTCCCATCCCTCCCCCCACAAAAACAGGGATCCCCAAGGGCTCTGGGATCTGCTTTGGGGCAGTTTCCCTCGTGCCCACCCCCCCCTTCCCAGGGATGATAAAGCTTTGGGAAGGGGCCAGGGTCGTGCCCCCCATCAGCTGGGGCAGGGGCAAGCCCCGATGCCGGCACAGCACAGGGCAGAGGCAGAAGCCAATGCTGGGACAGTAGGGGACGGCACCGCGTGGGACCCAGGTGTCCTGGGGAGTGGCAGGGGAAGGGATAGCTCAGTGGTTTGAGCATTGGCCTGCTAAACCCAGGGTTGTGAGTTCAATCCTTGAGGGGGCCATTTAGGGATCTGGGGCAAAAATTGGGGATTGGTCCTGCTTTGAGCAGGGGATTGGACTAGATGACCTCCTGAGGTCCCTTCCAACCCTGAGATTCTATGAAGACAGGCAGCAGGGTTACTGCGGTTTTCCCCGCCCGCCCCCCAAGCCAAAGGCTGTCCCTCCCCCAGGGGTCCCCAGATGCCGGGGCCCAGCCATACTGGCCCAGGCCGGGGCAGGGAGTGAGCAGTGACCCTATGCCCCGGCGAAAGTGGAGGGGGGCAGAGTCGAGTCACCCGGGGGAAACTGAGGCTTGGCCTTGGGGGTTGGTGCCCCAAGGCTGGGCAAAGTGCCAGGGGGTTTTTAACGGCCACGTGGCCTCAGAATGGGAGTTTGACACCTCAGCTGGAAACCAGTAAATCCCCCAGCCCAGTCCCTGCCAGGGGAAAGCGCCCCTGCTGACCCCCACCCTGCTCCCTGCAGAACATTGCCCCCTAGAGCCCCGCGGGGGCATTGGGGCCAGCCCTGAGTGGGAGGGGAGCGCGCCCCCTGCTGACCCCCACCCTGCTCCCTGCAGAACAGCGCCCCCTAGAGCCCCGCGGGGGCATTGGGGCCAGCCCTGAGTGGGAGGGGAGCGCGCCCCCTGCTGACCCCCACCCTGCTCCCTGCAGAACAGCGCCCCCTAGAGCCCCGCGGGGGCTTTGGGGCCAGCCCTGAGTGGGAGGGGAGAGCGCCCCCTGCTGACCCCCACCCTGCTCCCTGCAGAACAGCGCCCCCTAGAGCCCTGCGGGGGCACTGGGGCCAGCCCTGAGTGGGAGGGGAGAGCGCCCCCTGCTGACCCCCACCCTGCTCCCTGCAGAACAGCGCCCCCTAGAGCCCCGCGGGGGCATTGGGGCCAGCCCTGAGTGGGAGGGGAGCGCACCCCCTGCTGACCCCCACCCTGCTCCCTGCAGAACAGCGCCCCCTAGAACCCCGCGGGGGCATTGGGGCCAGCCCTGAGTGGGAGGGGAGAGCGCCCCCTGCTGACCCCCACCCTGCTCCCTGCAGAACAGCGCCCCCTAGAGCCCCGCGGGGGCATTGGGGCCAGCCCTGAGTGGGAGGGGAGAGCGCCCCCTGCTGACCCCCACCCTGCTCCCTGCAGAACAGCGCCCCCTAGAGCCCCGCGGGGGCTTTGGGGCCAGCCCTGAGTGGGAGGGGAGAGCGCCCCCTGCTGACCCCCACCCTGCTCCCTGCAGAACAGCGCCCCCTAGAGCCCCGTGGGGGCTTTGGGGCCAGCCCTGAGTGGGAGGGGAGAGCGCCCCTGCTGACCCCCACCCTGCTCCCTGCAGAACAGCGCCCCCTAGAGCCCCGCGGGGGCATTGGGGCCAGCCCTGAGTGGGAGGGGAGAGCGCCCCCTGCTGACCCCCACCCTGCTCCCTGCAGAACAGCGCCCCCTAGAGCCCCGCGGGGGCTTTGGGGCCAGCCCTGAGTGGGAGGGGAGAGCGCCCCCTGCTGACCCCCACCCTGCTCCCTGCAGAACAGCGCCCCCTAGAGCCCCGCGGGGGCACTGGGGCCAGCCCTGAGTGGGAGGGGAGAGCGCCCCCTGCTGGGGGAGCAGTCGCTCGGCCATGGGCAGGCGCTGTGCGAAGGGCCAGGATTTCCCCAGGGCAGCGTTCTCCTCATCCCCAGGGCGCGCTGGGCCGGCCCGCGATGCCCGGAGCTGGGCAGCCCTGCCCGCGCGGCCCACGTAATCCCCGGTTTTGCTCTAGGCCGATCAGCCCTGACTGCGGCCGCCAGGTTTCAGAGGATTATTGGCTCCAGCGCCCGGGGCAGCCAAAGGCAGCCGGCGCCCTCTGGTGCCTGGCTGCGCCATCGCGGCTCCCCGAGCTGAGCCTGTTCTTCCCAGCCAGGGCCGGCTCAGGGGGCTGCAAGGGGGCTGCACGGTGCCGCCCCCGGGACCCAAGGCCGGTGTGCGCCTGGCTGGCCAGACACGCGTGGCAGCAGTAAGGGTTGGCATTGCTGAGGAGCCCCCGGTGCAGCCACCTCTGGGGTGCAGCTGGGGAGCAGCCCACGGCAACACCAGCCGGCTGGTCAGAAAGGGCCGAGGGCAGCGGGGCTGGGGCAGCATGTTCCCTACGGCCAGGGCCCACGTTTAACCCCCAAGCAAAGAGGCTCTTCCCCCGACCTGTTCCCCAGCCTAATGGGTCCCTGCTGCTGGGAAGTTTAGGACAGGAAGTGAGAGATCCGGCGGGGGGATGGGTGGGGCGGAGCTGGGCTTGGCCCAGGAGCCCCCATCCCGTGGGCTGGGCAGCCCTGCTCCTCGGCCGGGACATGGTGCGGGGCCCTGGGCTCACCCGCCTCCTGGCCCATGGTGCCCACTGCCAGCCGGATACTCCAACCCCCCCACCCCCGTCGCCCTCCCCCAGGCCGCTGTCAAGTACCTCCTGCCCGAGATCAAACCCCAGGACGCCAGCAAGCTGTGCGTGGTCATCGACCTGGACGAGACACTGGTGCACAGCTCCTTCAAGGTGAGTCCGTGTCCTGGGCCCCCCATCTTCTCTCCTCCCTCCCGGCCTGCCCCTGTGCCCCCCTGTCCTCCCTCCCCCCTCCCGGCCTGCCCCTGTGCCCCCCTGTCCTCCCTCCCCCCTCCCGGCCTGCCCCTGTGCCCCCCTGTCCTCCCTCCCCCCTCCCGGCCTGCCCCTGTGCCCCCCTGTCCTCCCTCCCCCCTCCTGGCCTGCCCCTGTGCCCCCCTGTCCTCTCTCCCCCCTCCCGGCCTGCCCCTGTGCCCCCCTGTCCTCTCTCCCCCCTTCCGGCCTGCCCCTGTGCCCCCCTGTCCTCTCTCCCCCCTCCCGGCCTGCCCCTGTGCCCCCCTGTCCTCTCTCCCCCCTTCCGGCCTGCCCCTGTGCCCCCCTGTCCTCTCTCCCCCCTTCCGGCCTGCCCCTGTGCCCCCTGTCCTCTCTCCCCCCTCCCGGCCTGCCCCTGTGCCCCCCTGTCCTCTCTCCCCCCTTCCGGCCTGCCCCTGTGCCCCCCTGTCCTCTCTCCCCCCTCCCGGCCTGCCCCTGTGCCCCACTGTCCTCTCTCCTCCCTCCCGGCCTGCCCCTGTGCCCCCCTGTCCTCCCTCCCCCCTCCCGGCCTGCCTCTGAGCCCCCCACGTCCTCCCTCCCCCCTCCCGGCCTGCCTCTGAGCCCCCCACGTCCTCCCTCCCCCACCCCCGGCCTGCCTCTGAGCCCCCTGTCTCCCTCCCCTGCCCGGCCTGCCCCTGTGCCACCCACATCCTCCCTCCCCCACCCCCGGCCTGCCCCTCTGCCCCCCGTCTCCCTTCCCCGTCTGGCCTGCTCCTGTGCCCCCCGCATCCTCCCTCCCCTGCCCAGCCTGCCCCCCATGTCCCATTGTCCTCGCTGCCCTGCCCACCCAGTGTCCCACCCCCATGTCCTTCCTCCTTCACCTGACCTGCCCCTGTTCTCCCTCCCCTGTCCAGCCCATTCCCCTCTGCTCCACCCCCTACTCTCCTCCACATGGCCGGGGGAATCCCAGGGGGACGGGGAGGGCGTGGCCAGGGGAATCCCAGGGGGATGGGGAGGGCGTGGCCAGGGATGGGGGGTGAGGGCATGGGTGGGGGAATCCCCAGGTGATGGAAGGGGCCAGGGGATCCAGGGGGACAGCGGGGAGGGGGCCTCCTCCCTCTCCCACACTGACGCCTGTTCCCTCCGCAGCCTGTGAACAACGCCGACTTCATCATCCCTGTCGAGATTGACGGCATCATGCACCAGGTAAGGGAGGCGCTCTCGGTCGGGGGGCCCCCACCCGTCACCCCCGTGGGGGATGCCAGGAGCTTAGCCCCTGCTGGGGAGACCAGGGCTGCTGGGCACCGAGGGGCTGGGCACCTTGGCATTGGAGCCAGCGCCCTTTCCGTCCCCCAACCCTGGGGGTGCCCAGCCAAGGAAGGGGGACCTCAGCCCTGCTGGTTCCAAGAGCCCAGGAGGGGGGGAGCGACCTTGGCACTGGGACCATGGTGCTGCCTGGCTCTTTGGGGCCGCAGTCCCCCCCCACTCCACCTTCCCCCTTTGTGGGGGGCGGGGCTGGCAGCCAAAGGTTTCCTGCTGGGGGGAGCCCCGGGCTGAATTTCCCACCATCTGGCGCTGTTCAGCAGGCAAGTCCCTGCCCCGCACGGAGGCCGGCGCCGGGTTCAAGTAATCCAGGATAGGCTGTGGTCTACGCAGTCGGCCTGTTCTCGATTACTTGGCACCGGAGCCGGCCGGCAGCTTCGGGTGGAGAAGCCGGAGGGACGCCGCCCAGGGAGCCGCAGGGCGCCCGCTGCTGCAAACGAGCTCGGGGCAGGGCAGGGCTGGCGCCTCCCCCCACCCCCTAAGCCTGCCCCAGGCTCTTCCCCAGCGCAGGGGCCAGCAAGGGCTGCGGGGGCGCCTGGTAAGGGTCCCCCTGGATCGGTGGGGGAGGGCTCCCGGGGGGTGGCAGCCGTTTGGTGGCCCGTGGGCAGTGGGTCTGAGGGGGCTCAGTCCCAGGGGCCCCATCTCGCTGGGCGCTGCCCACCTCCAGCCCCACGGCTGCCGGCTCATGCTGCCCCTCCCCCAGGTGTACGTGCTGAAACGCCCGTACGTGGACGAGTTCCTGCAACGCATGGGCGAGCTCTTCGAGTGCGTGCTCTTCACCGCCAGCCTGGCCAAGGTGAGCGCCCGACGCCAGGCAGCCTGCGGGCACCGGCTGCGCCCTCCCTCCCAGCTACAGCCCAGGAGACGGGACTCCCGAAGCCTGGAGAGGACCCAGGAGTCCTGGCTCCCAGCCCACCCTACTCTAACTGCTAGTCCTCACCCCCGTCCCAGAGCCCGGAGAGGACCGAGGAGTCCTGACTCCCAGCCCCCCCCACTCTAAATCACTAGCCCCCACTCCCCTCCCAGAGCCCGGAGAGGACCCAGGAGTCCTGGCTCCCAGCCCTGCCCCTGCTCTGAATCACTAGCCCCCACTCCCCTCCCAGAGCCAGGATAAGACCCAGGAGTCCTGGCTCCCAGCCCACCCCACTCTAAATCACTAGCCCCCACTCCCCTCCCAGAGCCAGGAGAGGACCCAGGAGTCCTGGCTCTAAATCACTAGCCCTCACTCCCTCCCAGAGCCCAGATAGGACCCAGGAGTCCTGTCCCCTGATCAGTAGACCATGCTGCCCCTTCAGTTCAGCCATTCATCGCGCCCCCTCCTCCCCAGTGTCCCCACAGTGCTTCGGGGATGGGGGGTGCCCAGAACCCTGCACAATGGCTTTGGGGCTGGGGCTGCCTGAGTAGGGACCCCCGTGCTCTCAGGGTCCAGGACGTGTCCCCCGTGGAGTGGGACCCCCGAGTCCCCTAGGCCAGCAGCCAAAGGGCCCAGGGCTCGGCCGCTCCCCTGCTCCCCTTTGGCCGAGCCTGACCATGTCCCCCCCGGCCCCCCAGTACGCGGATCCCGTGGCCGACCTGCTGGACAAGTGGGGAGCTTTCCGGGCCCGCCTCTTCCGCGAGTCCTGCGTCTTCCACCGCGGCAACTACGTCAAGGATCTGAGCCGTCTGGGCCGGGACCTGAGCCGCATCCTCATCGTGGACAACTCCCCTGCCTCCTACGTCTTCCACCCCGACAACGCGGTAGGTCGCGGGGGGGAGGAGGGGTCCGCGGGGGGCAGCTGCGGTGGCTCAGGGTGTTCAATGCTTTAACTGGCTTTAACGGGGGCCTGGGTCAGATGCGACGCTGATCACAAGCGAAACGAGTTCGGGGGGGTCTCATCCCAGTGATTCGATTGCTGCATACTCACCAGAGGGATGGGTTATTGGGGTAACTCTGTTCACGTTGTCCCAGGGCTGGGCTAGCAGTCAGGAGTGAGGCGCACTGGCTGAGCTCTGTGTCTGGGGGGAGCCCAGGGCTGGGACAGCATCTCCCTACTGGAATGAATCGGCTCTGCTCAGCTGTGTGTCATATGCCCTGTACTGCTCGCAGCAAATGGGGAGTCTCCCTTGGGCTTTCGGAGCAGCGTTCGAGTCCTGCTGCTGATATGAAATGCCGGGTGGCCCCAGTGGGCAGTGGAGAGAGGCTGCTCCCTGGTGGTCACAGATTGGGAGGGGCAGGGTGACTGGAGAGCTCTTGAAGGCTCAGAGAGTCCCCAGCTGCCTCCCCCACCCCCTCTCCCTGCCACTCGCTGCAGGGAGGTTCTGGCAGACGCTGCTTTCTCAGAGCTGGCGGCTGGCTCGCTCCCATCACACTGGCCTCTGTCCATGGGGCGCTGGAAGAGCCACAATTATCCTGGGGTTTTGGCACTGGCCCACTGGGCCCCTGGCCAGCCGGCCTTTCCTTTCCCCTTAGAGCTTCTGAGTGGGGGGGGGCACTCGCTTGGGGACGGCTCCCTTGGGGCTGGCCCGACGCCCTGGCAAATCCGGGCTCTGCACGCTGTGTGGAGGGATCCCTCCCCCCAGGGCTGAGCTGCAGCTGCCTCTGGGGTGGGGCCTGCAGCCACCGTGCGGCCGTTTGGGACAGAAAGCGAAAGCGGCTCCTGTCTCCAAGGGACGCAGCAGGGCAGATTTCGGGTGGCAGCCCAGGATCTGATTGGCCGGGATGCCAGGTTAACGCCCCCCGTGGCCTGGCTGGCTGGCACAGCTCGCAGGCACAGAAAGGGGGCGGGCATTTCTGGTGCAGGGCTGAGAGTGCCGAAGGCGCCCGTCTCCCAGCATGCCCTGGGGCAGGGCGCCGGCTCCACGGCCCGCTCCTGGCTGCGTGAGGCTGGAGCCCCTGGCTGAGCCCCCAGCAGGTTTGCCCAGGGACCCCTGCGAGGGCTGGCCCTGCCCCGTGCTGCCTAAGCACCGCGCCCGGCTAACCTCCCGGGGGGGGTCTCTCGGCAGGTGCCGGTGGCGTCGTGGTTCGATAACATGGCCGACACAGAGCTCCTGGACCTGCTGCCTTTCTTCGAGAGACTCAGCAAAGTGGACGACGTTTACACAGTGCTAAAGCAGCACCGGACTAGCAGCTAGTGACCTGGGGCCGGGCGAGAGGCCAGCCTGGCGCGATTCCCCACCCCTCCTCCGGCCGGCCGCCCCACTGATCTACCCACAAGCCCCAGCGCCAGCCTGCAGCTTCTCTGGGGCGCGGAACGGAGGCGGTGGCAGGCGGCGGAGGGGCCGGGCGGGGAGCCCCGCGTGGGGCTCACACCCGCCGGGCATGGGGGAGACGCCCGGCTGCATCACTCGAAACCAGCCTCAAGCCTGGACCTTTGTCGTCCCGTAACGGTTCTTCTCCTGTAAACTGGGGAGGGCCAGAGGGCAACAGAACCACGGCCCGGTCCCCCCTGATTGGGCTGGGGGGTCAGAACCACGGCCCGGTCCCCCCTGATTGGGCTGGGGGGTCAGAACCACGGCCCGGTCCCCCCTGATTGGCCTGGGGGGTCAGAACCACGGCCCGGTCCCCTCTGATTGGGCTGGGGGGTCAGAACCACAGCCCGGTCCCCTCTGATTGGGCTGGGGGGTCAGAACCACGGTCCGGTCCCCTCTGATTGGGCTTGGGGGTCAGAACCACAGCCCGGTCCCCTCTGATTGGCCTGGGGGGTCAGAACCACGGCCCGGTCCCCTCTGATTGGGCTGGGGGGTCAGAACCACGGCCCGGTCCCCTCTGATTGGGCTGGGGGGTCAGAACCACGGCCCGGTCCCCTCTGATTGGGCTGGGGGGTCAGAACCACGGTCCGGTCCCCTCTGATTGGGCTTGGGGGTCAGAACCACAGCCCGGTCCCCTCTGATTGGCCTGGGGGGTCAGAACCACAGCCCGGTCCCCTCTGATTGGGCTGGGGGGTCAGAACCACAGCCCGGTCCCCTCTGATTGGCCTGGGGGGTCAGAACCACGGCCCGGTCCCCTCTGATTGGGCTGGGGGGTCAGAACCACGGCCCGGTCCCCTCTGATTGGGCTGGGGGGTCAGAACCACGGTCCGGTCCCCTCTGATTGGGCTTGGGGGTCAGAACCACAGCCCAGTCCCCTCTGATTGGGCTGGGGGGTCAGAACCACAGCCCGGTCCCCTCTGATTGGGCTTGGGGGTTAGAACCACGGCCCGGTCCCCTCTGATTGGGCTGGGGGGTCAGAACCACGGCCCAGTCCCCCCTGATTGGGCTGTGGGGGTCAGAACCACGGCCCGGTCCCCTCTGTTTGGGCTTGGGGGTCAGAACCACAGCCCAGTCCCCCCTGATTTGGCTGGGGGGCTCAGGACCATGGCCCAGTCCCCCCTGATTGGGCTGGGGGGGCTCAGGACCGTGGCCCAGTCCCCCCTGATTGGGCTGGGGGGGCTCAGGACCGTGGCCCAGTCCCCCCTGATTGGGCTGGGGGGGCTCAGGACCGCAGCCTGGTCTGCTCTGATTGAGCCAGAGGGTTTCAGGACCTCAGCCCGGTCCCCTCAGCTGGGCCAGGGGCTTTCACCAGCCCCATCTCGCTTGCCGTGGAGGTGGGAGAGGCAGGTGGGGTTGGTTCCAGGAACGCAGTCCAGAGGTACTTAGCCATGGGGGACAGAGACCCCATCACCCCCCGAGTGCAGGGTGCAAAGTGCCCCCAGGAGGTGGGGGAGGGGGCATTTTTGCCTGCTTTGCCTGGATGGGAATGACTCCTGTGGGCGAAGGGAATTTGCGGGACCTGTGACCCACACGACAGCTGGGTCCCAGATCCTGCCCCCTCCAGAAGGCCCTGGGTTCCTGTTACCCACTGGTGGGGTGCGGGCCCCTTTCCAGGGGAATCCTGCAGGGAAGGGGGGGCAGGAGGGGCAGTGCCAAGTGCTGGGGCCTGCAGGGGTGTTGGTTGCGTGAGGGTGGGCGCTGAGCAGAGGGGGATCGGTTCCCCCAGCAGGGCTGAGAGCGGAAGGACGTGGGGAGAGATGGGGGGAGGAAGGTGCCCTAGAGGAGCCGGAGGGACTCACAGAGACTGTGGGCTAGCGGAAAGGAGGCGGGGCTAGTGGAAAGGAGGCGGGGCTAGCGGAAAGGAGGCAGAGGGTCTGAGCTGAGAGGAGCTGCTGGAGTAGCCCAGGGGTCCTGGGGAGGAGGGTCGCTTGGCCCCCCAGGCTCCAGGCACAAGGGATGGGCACTAAGGCGAGATTTCCTGGGCAGCTGTTAACCCTTTCCCTGCTGGTTATATGGCGGGTGCCCCCCCGCCAAACGGTTCTCACTTCCCCATCTCCTCTGGGCCTCACAGGGAAATCAGATTTCTAGGTGCCTTGGGACTGGGGCCCATTGACCTCTTGGCTTATGCAAATGTTGCCTTTCCCTGCAGTGCATTGTGGGGCTTTAACCCCTCTCCCCGAGGAACTGCCATTGTGGCTGTCAGAAGCCATCAAGGCGCCCCCGTGCTGTGGTTGGATAGAGCAGGCAGTGAGCTGGGCCATTGGGTTGAGCCCACCTCAGCCCTGGACAGGATGGAGGGGGGCGGTGGGATCGCCCCAGGGGAGTCTCGGCTGGCCATGGCAGGCAGCAGCTCTCCTGTCTGAGGGGCTGGGCCTGCCGGCCCGTGAGCTCCCTGGTGGCCAGGGGCTGCTGCATTCCCAGCAGATGAGGTGGGAGGCTGCAGTGACACCAGCGAAGAGCAACTCCATGGGCCTGATTTAGAGAGAGACCACCTGTGCCTGGAGGGATGCCCCTGTCCCCTTAACTCTGCCCTTCCCCAGGGAGCCAGGCCTGCAGGGGTCACACCCGCGGAAACAAGCAACGTCTCTGACTGCAGCTGTGGGCAGGGGGCTCCTTCCTCTGGGATCGTGTCTGTCTCTTCTTTAGTGCCTTCAGCCCTCCCTGCCACTCTCCAAACGGTTGTGGGGGGCAGATTCCCTGGCCTTGGGGCTGGCTCAAACCTCTGCCTTCTCAGTGTTTAGATCCCTAAATGCCCCCAAACCAATCCCTGCCTGCTGGGGGGCGTCCTGTAGAGACTGTGCCTTGGGACACCGTGTCCCGCCCACCCCCCACCCCCTAACCTCTGGGGGGCCGAGGGGCTGATAAATTGCACTCCCAAGGAAACCTTGGATTTGCTCACCGCTGCACGGAGGTTAGTGGTGCTAGCCCCACCCCCCGTAAGTGGGGCAGTGGGTTGGTTCAATGGCTGTTCTGATGGGGACGGGGGTCTCCCTCCTCCCCCTGCAACCAAACTGCTCCCCACCTCCCAAAGCTTCAGCTCTTACTTTGGGTTCAGGGGAGCAAGGATTTGGACTGGGGCAGAGGGAGACTCTTCCCCCCAGAACCGATTGCCCCAGGGCTGCATTCAGGTTCATTGGAGACCTGCTTTGCATTTCCCTCCCCCAGGCTCCCCACAAGACCCCCTTGTGCCCCACACCGCTAGGGGGTGCCGTCCAGAGATAGCGCCCCCTTTCTATGGCCTTAACTGTTTTGTATGCGAGTTGTTCTCGGCTGTGCCTTGCGGTGGTGGCCGTCCACACGACGCTGCTGCTGATCTCTTTCGCCTTAGCTTGGGGAATGTCCCTCAGGGAGAGGTCTCGGGGGGTGGGGGGCAAGGGCAGGGGGAGTCATGTATTTTAACCGGGCACATTTAGCTCATATAAATATGTATCATGTGTATATATATTTTTAGGGAAAGCAACGGCGACACAAGTCACCAGAGGATTTTTACAGCTCGTATTTTTAACGATGTTCCTGGGAGATGGTTATTTTTCTGGGCGGGGTCGTTCCTCGTGTAAAGAAGCAGGGAGGGATTTGGGGAGGGGGGTGGGTATTTTGTCTGCCGGATGATGTCTGTATTGGATGCACGCAACCCTTCTCCAAATGCCTGCCCGTCCCCCCAAGCCCCAGGGGGTGCCCAGGGCCTGAGATCCAACCGCCTCCATCTTACAGTGCTGGGTTTTCAAGGAAAGTTTTAGCTCTTTAAAATCTGGGCCCTTTGTGTGGTTTGGTGGTTTTCCTCCCTGCTTTTATAACCGCCAGGTGAAAAAAACTGGGGTTTGTGTGTCAATTTCACACCTCCAAATTTGTCTGTTCCCCATACACATCTATCAATCTATCCCTATACACCCCCTCTATCTATCTATCCTCATACACCCCGTCTATCTATCCATCCATCCATCCACATACACCCCTTCTATCTATTGATCTATTTATCCATCCATCCCCATACACCCCTTCTGTCCATCTATCTATCCTCATACACCCCTCCTATCCATCTATCTATCCCCAGTCACCTCTTCTATCTATCTGTCTGTCTATCCATACACCTGTTCTATCTATCTATTGATCCATGCACCCCTTCTATCAATCCATACACCCCTTCTATCTATCTAGATATCTATCCATACACCCCTTCTATCTATCTATCCATCCCCATACACCCCTTCTATCTATCGATCCATACACCCCATCTATCTGTCTGTCTATCCATACACCCCTTCTATTTATCTATCGATCCATACACCCCTTCTATCTAATCTATCTATCTATCTAAATTAGCCAAAACCTGGTATTTCTGTCCTATGGGAAATTCAGAGATTTTTGAAATTTCGTTTCTTCCAAAATCAGGGCGAAGAGTTGAGATCTCAGACGTTGTCACAAACCAAAGTGTTTGGACCGATTTCGTTTTGACTGTATGGGAACGTTTCATTTCCATAGGGTCGAAATGTTTCGTTCAGCGTCTCAGACAAGGTTCTAAGTGGACTGTTGGGCTAATTTCCCATCAACAGCTGGGGTGAACTCGATATGTCCCCTCGGTGGAGAGAGCTGAACCCACTCCAGTGGGGGGCACTACAGAGCCATCGGCGCCTCTGCAGCACCCCCACCGGGGCAGCATGAATTCTGATTCCCTTCACTGCGGGATTCCCCCTTTAGGGCCGCGGCCTCTGCCCGGTGCCCGAGTCTGACGCCCACCAGCTTGGCCTGAGCATCTCGATCTGGCTTTGTCTCTGTCCCCGTGGAGCCGCCGGAGCTCAATCCTGCTCCCTTGGCGGGCCTGGGCCTGACTGGCTGTATTGTAAAGCCCAGCACTTCCCTGGATCAGGAAAAAGCAATCCGTGGCCCTGTTGTGTTGATTGCCTGGGTTGGTTTCATGCCACTGAGGTGCCACCCTGCTACCACTGCCCCCTGCTGGGCGCCCCCTGCTTTGGCAGGGCAGGGGCAGTTTTGTTTGGTGACTGCCAGGATGTGGGGAACGCCCCGGCACTGGCGTTTGGAGAAAGGGCTGCGGGCCTGCGGCTGCTCGTGTCTTCACTGTGTATCTGTTGGGTAAAGAGACAACCCATGAGCGAATCGCAGCTATGGGAGAGAGAGAGAAAAACCCGATCAAAGTGCCTTTTGTGTGATTAAACTGTAAAATAATCTTTAAAGGAAAAAAAAAATACCGTGAGAACCACCCTGGTTCTGCTGTGTAGTGATTCAGCCACCAGCCCTGGGTGTGCCCCCAGCTGGAGGGGAGGAGATCTGGGGGGGCGTGTGTGCGTGTGTGAGTGACAGAAAGACCCCCCCCACACACACTGCATGGCATGACCCCCCGGGGGCAGAACGGTGTGTGCTAATGTGTGTAGTT
This sequence comes from Lepidochelys kempii, assembly GCF_965140285.1. NCBI lineage: Eukaryota > Metazoa > Chordata > Testudines > Cheloniidae > Lepidochelys > Lepidochelys kempii. The sequence continues at coordinate 2,748,051 of NC_136390.1, forward strand.
TACTGCCCCCAGCTGGAGGGGAGGAGATCTGTGGGGGGGGTGCCGGCATCCACATGCATGGGGGTGACCACATCTCGTTCTCTGCTGGCTTGACGGGCTCAGCGCTGATCACGTGGGTCTCGGTGGCCCGAAGCCAGAGCCTCAGCCCGGCCGTGTCCATTCCCCCCTGTGATTGCCCTCAGCAAGGTGACGCGCTCGCCCTCAGCCAGCGCGGCCAGCTCTGGGCCAGGCAGCAGCAGGGGCGGTAGCCCGAAGGCCCAGGGACCGTGCAACTTGCCCGGGGCTCGTACCTGCTCTGTGCAGCACAAGGGGCTTTTTAACCACCCCTCTGCCAGGGGCCGGGCAGTGTCTGGAGTGGCTAAAGCCGCCCTCTGCGGCAGTCCATCCAGTGGCTCTGCGAAGGTAAAGGGAGGTGACCGTGCCCCTGTCACCCTGGCCCTGATACGGATCAGCCTTGCCTGTGTCCTTGGGCGGTGGCTTCCAGTGTCCCCAGCTGCCACCCTGGCCCTGCTCGTGTGCTGTGGGTTTCTCACAAGACCCCCTGGGGTCATACGCGACATGCCGGGGCCGGCCCCGTCACCCCCCCGCACACCCACAAACTCTATGAAGGACTCAAGTGTGGAGGGGTCAGGCATGGGGTGACCCCAGCACTGTAGCAAGGGGAGCCTTGTGGCTAAGAGACCAGGGGCTCAGGTGACGTGGCTCCTAATTCCTCCCCCCACCCCCCTGCGGGGCAAACAATTGACCCACCTTCCAGAGCCACTGCGGGGGGGCTACACAGCAGAGCCAACCCCCAGGCTGCTGCCCCCTTGTGCCAGCCGCAGAAAAGCAGGAGGTTTGAGACCAATTAATTGTGAGTTGGGGCGGGGGGGGGGATGGCCTCAGCGGGGGATCCACTCAGCTGGGGAATTCAGCCCCTGGCGTGTCCGAGTGTTGGCCCCATGTCGGGGGCTCGGCCTGTGCCCCCGCTGCTGGCTTGTTGTGCATTGCACTGCCGGGCTGGATGGGACCTCACCACGTCCAGCCCCTTGCGCCAAGGCAGGACCAAGCAAGCCTGGGCTTAGCAACCGCCTGTGCCGGGGGTCCCACGCCCACCCGGGGACCCCGAACTCCCCGCGAGCTGGCAGCTCGTTCCCAGTATCCCCCTTGCTGCAGCCCGGCTGGTCTCTCTTGTCTTGCCCTCCTGCCCCCTGACTGCCTCCAACCCGCTTGGCGCAGGGCCTGCAAGTGCCAGCAGCCCTGCCCGTGTGACAGGCCCATGGGGCTGGCCCTGGGCAAGGCTTCAGCAGCCCCCCCTCTGCCCCCGCTAGTCCCTCACGCACTGTTCGCCAGCCTCGTGCCCTTCCGCCCCATATGGGACGACCCCCCCCCAGCATTGCCCAGCCTCTGCCCGCACACCCCACACAATGCTCCTGCTCAGACCCAGGATTGGGGGGGCATCGCTGGGGGCACGGCCAATAGGTGACCTGGACGGGGGGAGGCTGGTGACAGGTTCACCCGAGCCCGAGCCCCCTCCAACGGGCACCTGCTCTGCCCCATGCTGGCTCGGCCGACTCGCTGCCAGCCCAGGGCTCTGAGCTCACTCCCCTGGCATCTTCCGGCCCCATTGCTGGGGTTGGCTTGTCCCACTCCCTCATGAATGAGCTGCCTGTCGTCCCTGGCCATGTTTTGCTCCCCCCCCCGCCCAAGCACCCCCCCACACACACACTTTGGTGGACTAATTGCTGGAGTTCAGCTCATTAGCGGGCCGGAGGAGGGAGGGGGCCAGGCTACTCCATCACCAGGCTGCCGGGCAGGGTTCCCCTCCCTCGCCTGGCCTTGGCTCGCCAAGCCCTGGGCAGAGCAACAACCCGCACCAGCCGAGAGACCCTGAACAAACCTTGGGGCAATAAAGCTGCCCCTCCCCCGGCTACTCGGCGCCAGGTAAGGGGGGGCTGCCAGCTGCTGAGTGGGGTGGGCAAACCCGGGTCGAGCCTGCCGCAGAGGCGGCCGGGGCCGGGCGATTGGGAGCAGCTGTCGGCAAAGGCTGGCGTGTCTCTGTTACTGTAGTCGAGGGGCTTGTGCCAGGCCCTGCCCAGCCCGGTGGCCCACAGGCCCGAGGAGCTGGAGGGCACAAGGCCCCACTCCCCGAGCCCAGCCAGACCGGCAGGAGCTGGGGGCCGGCTGGTTTTACACTGCAGCTTGCGTGTTTTGTGATGGGGTGAGCTGATGGGGTGGCCTGGGGCTGGCTCCGGGACCAGGGGTCCCTTCCAGGCCTGTGTCCACAGGGGCGATGGGGCAGAGCGCCGGGGGGCCGCCGGCTCAGCTGGTGAGGGAAGCTGAGTGAGAGGACAGGACACCGTGGGGCAGGGCCCGCCTGGCAAAGACAGCGAGTTTGTCTCTTGCAGCGGGAGGGAGCCGGGAAACTTGCAGATCTGGGGTGTGAGAACCTCCCCCCGCCCCCCCCCCCCCGCCCAGTCCGCTGGCCTCCCGCAAAACAACAGCTGGTGTCACCCACATCGCAGGCAGCGACGCCAGTGTGCCTTCCGGGCCCAGTGTCCTTCATGGGGCACGGGCACGGCTCTGCCATGAGCACCAGGCGGGTGCCTGGCACAGTCAGTGCCACTCGTTCTAGCCAGGGATGGAGCCGCCCACTCGGAGAAAGCTCCAGTGGGTGCAGCCACCTGCCCAGCAACACCAGCCGCCATGAGCCCATCCCCCTGGCGTCCTGGCTCCTCAGTGATACAGAGCCCTGTGCAAGGTCTCGGGCCTGGTATTCAAACCCTGTCCCCAGGCACAGCATCAAGCTAGCCAACGGCCTCTGTGTGCCCATTCACAGGGACTGGAAGAGCCGGGCTCGGGGGTCCCAGGCTAAGGGGGCACCCTGTACCCCACACCCGGGGGGGGGCGAGGGGGTCTGCTCTGCTGCTGGAAACTCTGACTGGGCAGGGAGCCAGTGTGCCCACAGCAGAGCTGTTTCCGGCATAGGCCTAGTGGGCAGAGATACCCGGGCCCACCCTGAGCCCTGCATTAGGGCAAGAGCGGCGTGGGCCCCACCATGGGGTGCCCGTGTGGGCCCCACCTTCGTGGGCACCTGGGGGGCCATGGGAAAGTCCACAGATTGCAGCAGAGTCAACATTATAAATTACTTCTGTGCCTTCATTCACGCACTGGGCCATAAATGGCCCTGGAGCCGGGGAGGAAATGCTGGTTAATGTTTGAAGAGGCTTGGACTCTGCCACCAGCTAGGGCCCGATAATGGGGAATGGCCCGGCCTGCCACCCGCCCCAGCCATCACCTGCCCCGCTGCAGCACGCACAAACCAGGCCTGGCCCAGGCTCCCTGCCCCCGTCAGCAGGCCCTGGGGAGCTGGCGAGCCAGCAGCGCACCCCTGCGGAGCGCCCCATCACGTGGCCTCGCGCCCGCCCTGCCCGCCTCCAGCCTGGCCACGGGCGTGGTGCTCGGCTTTGGGCTGCGTGAGGCGAGGGTCAGGGCCCAGGAGAGGGGAAGGGGCCCTGCCCATGGGACGCTGCATGTGCCCACGCCGGTGTGAATGATGTGTGAGCATTCACCCAGCCGGCCATGGCATCGTTCTGCTCCAGCCGTGGGAGCTGGCTGAGTGTCTGTCAGACAGCGTGGCCGTGAGCAGCCGTACGGAAACCTGGCCAGTCAGCTGGCTGTCTGGCCCAGCTATTCGGCATAGCGGTCGTATTCCCAAGTCACCGCCCTGCGAGGGTCTGAGGGTGTCACTCAGCCGGACACAGGCTGCAGAGAAAGAGGCGACACCCTCTCCAAACCCAGGCCGGTGGGCAACGAGGGACACTGAGTCATGCCCGAGGGGGTCTTGGACAGGAACCAGCCATGGCTGGGTGAGACAACGGAGCCCCAGGACACACCCTGCTGCCTTCTGGCAGCAGAGCAGCCGATGTCCCAGGGCAGCCGTGCAGGGAGTTGGCTGGCAGGCTCTGGGTGTTGTCAGCGGGGTTGTAGTTGCCTTGTAGTCTCAAGTTCTGGCTGGGAGGGTATTGAGGACTGTGCCTTTAAGGGCTGCGCTTCCCTGCCAGCCAGTGAGGCCGGGGCTCTGTGACACTCTCGTTGTGCGCAGCCAGTTGGGCCCGGGCGCTGACTAACCCGTGTCTCCTGCAAGCACCTGACCTGGGGGGCAGTCGCTGGACCCCACACCGGGCAGCCTGGCTCTGCCCAGGAAACAGATCACAACAGCCCTGTGTTGCAGAAACGTCAGTGCCCATGTGGAACACTTGGCCTCACGAGGGCATAAGTGCAGCCAGACTGGGTCAGCCCACGGCCCACCCTGCCCCTAGCCTGTCTCTGACTGTGGCTCATACCAGGGGGGCAGGGGCTGGGTACAAACTAGGGTAACTATGCAATGAGCCATCCCTGGCTTCCACTCCCAACTTCTGGGCCCTGCCACACCTCGTGGGCCTGCGGCGGTGCTTGAAATCTTCGTCCTTGGGGAAACCAGCTAATGCCTGGCCCTGTGCTCCATCCCCCCTTCCCCATGCTCTTTGTCAGGTCTCAGCTCATGGCCTGTGGAATCATTAAACATCAGGCCCCCTGTCGCTGCTGGGCCCTCCCAGAACATCAGAATGGCCACACTGGGCCAGGCCAATGGTCCATCCAGCCCAGCGTCCTGTCTCCGACAGTGGCCAATGCCAGGTGCTTCAAAGGGAATGAACAGTCCAGGGGAATCGTCAAGTGATCCAATTCCCAGCATCTGGCAAAGAGAGGTTTTAGGGACCCCCACAGCAGGGGATTGTATCTGTGATCATCCTGGCTAATAGCCATTGATGGACCTGTCCTCCAGGCACATAACCAGTTCTGTTTTGAACCCTGTTGTACTTTTGGCCGTCACACCATCCCCTGGCAGTGAGTTCCACAGGTTGGCTGTGCACTCTGTGAAGAAGTAATTTATAGAATCATAGAATCTCAGGGTTGGAAGGGACCTCAGGAGGTCATCTAGTCCAACCCCCTGCTCAAAGCAGGAACAATCCCAACTAAATCATCCCAGCCAGGGCTTTGTCAAGCCTGACCTTGAAAACCTCTAAGGAAGGAGATTCCACCACCTCCCTAGGTAACCCATTCCAGGCTTCACCACCCTCCTAGTGAAATAGTTTTTCCTAATATCCAACCTAAACCTCCCCCACTGCAATTTGAGACCATTACTCCTTGTTCTGTCATCACCTACCACTGAGAACAGTCTAGATCCATCCTCTTTGGAACCCCCTTTCAGGTAGTTGAAAGCAACTATCAAATCCCCCCTCATTCTTCTCTTCCGCAGACTAAACAATCCTAGTTCCCTCAGCCTCTCCTCATAAGTCATGTGTTCCAGTCCCCGAATCATTTTTGTTGCCCTCTGCTGGACGTTTTCCAATTTTTCCACATCCTTCTTGTAGTGTGGGGCCCAAAACTGGACACAGTACTCCAGATGAGGCCTCACCAATGCCGAATAGAGGGGAACGATCACGTCTCTTGATCTGCTGGCAATGCCCCTACTTATACAGCCCAAAATGCCATTGGCCTTCTTGGCAACAAGGGCACACTGCTGACTCATATCCAGCTTCTCGTCCACTGTAACCCTTAGGTCCTTTTCTGCAGAACTGCTGCCGAGCCATTTGGTCCCTAGTCTGTAGCGGTGCATGGGATTCTTCCTTCCTAAGTGCAGGACTCTGCACTTGTCCTTGTTGAACCTCATCAGATTTCTTTTGGCCCAGTCCTCCAATTTGTCTAGGTCCCTCTGTATCCTATCCCTGACCTCCAGCGTATCTACCTCTCCTCCCAGTTTAGTGTTATCTGCAAACTTGCTGAGGGTGCAATCCACACCATCCTCCAGATCATTTATGAAGATATTGAACAAAACCGGCTCCAGGACCGACCCTTGGGGCACTCCACTTGATACCAGCTGCCAACTAAACATGGAGCCATTGATCACTGCCCATTGAGCCCGACAATCTAGCCAGCTTTCTATCCACCTTATAGTCCATTCATCCAGCCCATACTTCTTTAACTTACTGACAAGAATACTGTGGAAGACCATGTCAAAAGCTTTGCTAAAGTCAAGGAACAACACGTCAATTTCTGCTGTTTGTATTAAACCTGCTGCCTGTTAATGTCACTGGGTGATCCCTGGTCCATGTGTCACGTGATGGGATACATGCCACTTCAGGAGTCGGGGTGGATACAAATGTCGTTCTTTCCGACGGCCAACACTGAGACAGGGCTAACAATGCTGCTGCAGCCCTGCTTCTGGCCATCGCTGACGCAGATCAGGTGACTCAACCAGCTTGCACTCCATATGGCTTGTATGTACCATCAGCCCCGGTCAGGGACACTCAGCCACCAGTGTCAGGGGCTGGCAAATCTGTGCGCCACCACGAAACCATATTTCTTCCTTGCAGCCTTTCTAATGCTCCCAGGGCTTTTCCCTGCAAGGCCACCAGCTGGGCTGAAGGACTCCACTGTGCGGGGAGACCCCCCGGCTCGTGCCCAGCCTGGGGCGGGGGGGATAAGCAGTGCAGACACACAAACTGCTGGCTTCCCTGCGGCCCACCCGACTGTGCCATCTCTTTATTGGTCTCGGTGCCCCTCGGCCAGAGTAGCGTGCCCATGGGGACTTGTTGGGCAGAGAAACAGATGCTCTGAGGCAGGGAGATTCTTCAGCGTGACCTGGTTCTTTACCTTGTGCACATGGTCCTGCTTCCCTAAGCCTGTCCAGCATGCAGGTCCCTTGCTCAGAAATTCCCACACCTGCCCCTCCCATGGGCTCTGTGCCCAAGAAGCCCCATCATTCCGCTGCTTCTCAGGGTCACCCTTGTGACTGCTTTGCCAGCCTTCCTGCCTGCAACCCACAGAGACTGAGACCAGTCTCCTAGCCCCCCTGACTGTGCACCCTCAGAAACCCCACCAGAGCCCCCTGGCTCAGCTCTGATCTGCCATGTGCTTTGGGTGGTCACCCCCACTGTTTGCAGCTCTCTCTACTCCATAAAAGGGCTTAATTGCTCCTGCCTCTGAGTCTGAAGGAAGGTGCTTGGCACCCACTGACTTTAACCGGGACTGTGATTGTCTGTGGATCCAGGACTCACCCGATCGGCACTTTCATGCTGGCGAAGGTGGGATCCTGCTGAGGTCGGTGCCAAGCCATCTGCCCAGCACGGTAGTGCCCTGGCGAGTTGGTCTCTTGTAGCTCAGCATGATCATTGCAGCAGATAGTTCTGTGCCGGCTTCATCTCAGGGAGAGCTGCCGCTGTGGCAGGGCCGGGGCCAGCTCAGAGAATGGGGCTGGGACGTGCCTCGGTTGCCCTGAGGATGCACTTGTCTGGCCTGAATGTGATGCTCCCCCAACCCCCTCGGTTTTTGGAACTCAGGGTGTAGATTAGCCTCGTTCTTCCATGACAGCTCCAGGCACCCCGATTCCATCTGAAACATTCCTGGGGCTGGTTGAATAGCAAGGGGCCAGCGGGGGGCTGCAAACTGAGCCTGCAATCTGCCTGGGCACCGGGCAAACTGGGCATCGGCTGAGGTATTTGTTCCATCGCATGGGGCGTTTGGGGTGGCTCCTCCTCAACTGTCATGCTGAGGTGGCCTGGCTCTAGGCACAGTCACCCTCTCTGGTGCCCGCCCATCACCACCAGGGCGGTACCCACTGGCCAGGCTCTTTGCCCTCAGTTACCCCCCTGCCCTTTCAGTCTCGCAGGGCCACTGGGGTTCCCCACAGAGCGGGTGCCTCTGGGACTCAGGGAGAGAACCTCCATACTCGGGTCCGCCCCAGGAAACGCCCCTCCTTCGTTAATTACCCCGGCTCCGCAGAGGCAAGGGGCCAGGGGAACTGGGTCACGTCCTGCTCCGGCTCGGCGCACCCTGACCGCCTCTTGCCTGGGTTTACGGAAGCTACGGGAAGGAGGCCAGAGCCAGGCAGGAGTTCCCGGCCCAGCAGACACAGAAGCAGGCAGTGGCGAATCAGCCACTGGGCCAACGGAGTCATGCCCTGGGCCCTGGCCAATTGGGGGGGCCCTGGGAAAATGGTCACCCCCACACCCCGACTCTCTCTGGCCACCCAGCGCTCCTGCTGGGGAGCAGGGGAAGCCCCCGTGCCACGATCCCGCTCCCTGGCAGGAGTGCCGGGCAGGCGGGTGGAGTGGGGGAAGTCCCTGCGCCCCGACCCATTTCCCCGGCAGGAGCGCCGAGGGAGAGTGTGGGGTACTGCAGGCAGAAGGGATGGGGAGGGGCCCCAGCTTGCTCTGGTCCAGGGACCCACAACCTGGAAGCACAGACCATCCCCAGCCCCTCAGCGCCAGAGGCCCCAGGACAAGCGCGGCTCTGCAGGACAAGGACATGCACCAACAAGTCCCTGGGGTCGGGTCCTTCCTGCTCTCGGCTCCAGAGATCAGCTGCCCCGCGGGCGCCCGCATGGGGATCCCCCTGGGCAAGCAGCACCTCGGGGAGCCCCATGGGTGCCCAGAGCAAAGCCTGGGACCAGGAGACACTGAGCCCCTTCCTGTGCCAGAACCGTGCAGGGCACCAGGGGCCCACCCTGCCACTGGGCAGCAAAGCCAGGGCAGTTTCGGGCGCACACGCCCGGTGACACGGCTGAGCGCGTCGAGCATGCATGGGGTTCCAACGCCGCGAGCGAGCCGGGAACCAGCGGCTCCTTCCTGCAGAGAAGGCCGTGGCGAGGTGCCAGGGTTGGAGGGAAGCGGGCTGCTTGGCCTGAGGACCCTTCACTGCATCCAAGGCTCTTTGCGGCCCGGGGCAAGGGCCTCACTCCTGCTGGACAGGCCGCTCCCTCGGGTGCGGCCGCCCCCTTGGCAGCCTGAAGAATCACAGGCCGGTCCCTGACTTGGTACCTGCACCCACAGCCGCTCCTGGAGCCCGGCTCTGGGGACGGGGTCTCCCTCTGCTGGCTGTCAGGGTGCTGCAGCAGCTGAGCGAGGGGTATAATGGGGACCCCCCCACAATTAGCTCTGGGATCTTTCCCACCGGGGCTCTGACAGCTTTAAAGCAGGCCAAGCCTGGGGCCCGCAGTTCTGCTTTCCCACTGGGAGGAGCAGACATTGGTCTGTGTGTGGGAGTGGGACGCTGGCTCAGCACAGGAGATAAGATAAGCTGGAGAAACTCCCCAGTGCTGTAAAGCAATAAAACAGGATGATGGCCCCCATCAAACTTTTCCGCCCCCCCTCCCCTCGGGGAATGCAGGCTGGGGGCCTCGCTGGAGCGGGGCGTGGGGGGATGTCTGGACTGGTCACTTTCTGCACAGCCAGACCCTGGCTCCGATCACTCCATTCTGCAGCCTTGGGATATGGGCTTCTCTCTCACTTCCTGTCCTAAACCGTCACAGAGCTTGGCTTTGTGCCCGTTAAACAGCTGCCACGGCCCACCCAAGAGGTGGGGCCATTTCAGCGCCAGACGGGTGAGCGCCATGCAGCATGGCTGTTCGACCGCTGCTGTGCCTCCCCCCAGCAGTGGCTGCATTTTGGAGCTAGGTGAGGGACTCGTATACATGTGCAATGCGGTAAAATACTCCAGAAGAAATAGGCACAGTCACTGCATTAAGGGCCACCCCTGGCTCCAACAGAAACTGAACGCAGCACGTAAGCCAAGGCTTTGGCTTCAGGACCAGCCAAGACATGCCAATGGGCTGCAAAGACAGACCCAGGTTTGCCACAAGTGGGCAGGACACGGGGGCCCTGGGCTCACTAGCTCACGCCCACAGGAGTTAACACCCACAGGAGTTTCGTCCCAGGAGAGGGGAGGGTGAGTCACGCTGCTCCCTCGGGTGATGGGGACAAAAAGTGAGACTCCAGAGAAAGCTCTCAAGGATTCTTTTGGTTTTGCTTCCCATCAGCTGGGTAAATATTTACCAGGCCAGTGATCTTTACCAGGCAGCAGGTGCTAAAGAATGATCGATCAGGGAGACTTTAATTCCAGCTATGACAGTGCCCCGACCTGTCCAGACCTGAGAGACCAGGATCAACAGCTCACCTCCATCTGTCCCCACCATTGCGGCTCTGGGGGCTTCTGGTCCCTTCTCTGCCCCTGCCCCAGTGGGGGTCTGGGCTGAGTCCCCACAGGAGAACGGGGCTGGCCATACTGACCTGCCCTTGGGCTGTCAAAGCGTGGGATGAGGTTAGAACGGCAGGTCCCTGCCACACCTGTGTCCAAAGACCAAGGCCTCGACCCAGCCAACTGTAGTATAGGAAACTGCTCCCTGTAGGAATGTGCGGCAGGTAGCTGTTACTGATACGCAATGGATTGTAAGAAACCTGCTATCTGATGTAGCAAATTCCTACAGATAGCAGTTTGTCCCCTGCACTCACGGCAGGACTAAGTATTATCTAGACCATCCCTGACAGGTGTTTGTCCAACCTGCTCTTAAAAATCCTCAATGATGCAGATTCCACAACCTCCCTGGACAATTTATTCCAGGGCTTCACCCCCCTGACAGTTAGGACGTTTTTCCTCATGTCCAACCTAAACCGCCCTGGCTGCAATTGAAGCCTTTTGCTGCTGGTCCTGTCCTCAGAGGTTAAGAAGAACAGTTTCTCTCCCTCCTCCTTGTAACAACCTTTTATGTGCTTGAAAACTGTTCTCATGTCCCCTCTCCGTCTTCTCTTCTCCAGACTAAACAAACCCAATTTTTTCAGTCTTCCCTCAGAGGCCATGTTTTCTAGACCTTTCATCATTTTTGTTGTTCTTCTCTGGACTTTCTCCAATTTTGTCCATGTCTTTCCTGAAATGTGACACCCAGACACAATACTCCAGCTGAGGCCTAATCAGCATGGAGTAGACCAGAATAATTACGTCTCATGTCTTCCTTACAACACTCCTGCTAATACAGCCCAGAATGATGTTTGCTTTTTTTGCAACAGCATTACATTGTTGACTGATATTTAGCTTGTGATCCACTATGACCCCAAGATCCCTTTCCGCAGTTCTCCTTCCTAGGCTCCCATTTTGTAAATGTACAACTGATTGCTCCTTCCTAAGTGGAGGACTTTGCATTTGTCCTTATTGAATTTCATCCTATTGACTTCAGACCATTTCTCGAGTTTGTCCAGATCATTTTGAATTTTAATCCTATCCTCCAAAGCACTTGCAACCTCTCCCAGCTTGGTATCATCCGCAAACTTTATAAGTGTACTCTCCATGCCATTATCTAAATCACTGATGAAGATATTGAACAGAACCGGACACAGATCTGATCCCTGCGGGACCCTACTCGTTATACCCTTCCAGCTTGACTGTGAACCACTAATAACTACTCTCTGGGGACAGTTTTCCAACCAGTTTTGCACCTACCTTATTATAGCTTCATCAAGTTTGCATTTCTTTAGTTTGTTTAAGAGAAGATCACACAAGACAGTATCAAAGGCTTTACTGAAGTCAAGATATGCCACATCTACCGCTTCCCTGCATCCACAAGGCTTGTTACCCTGTCAAAGAAAGCTCTCAGGTTGGTTTGACATGATTTGTTTTTGACAAATCCATGCTGACTGTCAGCACATTATCTTCTCAGTGTTTGCAAATTGATTGCTTAATTATTTGCTCCATTACCTTTCCAGGTACAGAAGTTAAGCTGACAGGTCTGTAATTCCTTGTGTTGTCCTTAGGGTGACCAGACAGCAAGTGTGAAAAACCGGGACAGGGGGTGGGGGGTAATAGGAGCCTATATAAGAAAAAGACCCAAAAATCGGGACTGTCCCTATAAAATCAGGACATCTGGTCACCCTAGTTGTCCTTATTTCCCTTTTTATAGTTGGGCACTAGATTCGCCCTTTCCCAGTCTTCTGGAGTCTCTCCCATCTTCTGTGACTTTTCAAAGATAATTGCTAATGGCTCGGATATCTCCTCAGTCAGCTCCTTGAGTATTCCAGGATGCATTTCGTCAGGCCCTGGTGACTTGAAGACCTCGAACTTGTCTAAGTAATTTTTAACTTGTTCTTTCCCTATTTTAGCCTCTAATCCGACCTTATTTTCACTGCCATTCAATATGTTAGACATCCAATTGCCACCAACCTTCTTGGTGAAAACAGAAACAAAGAAAAAAGAATGAGGAGGACTTGTGGCACCTGAGAGACTAACAAATTTATTTGAGCAGAAGTTTTTGTGGGCTAAAACCCACTTTATCGGATGCATGCAGTGGAAAATACAGTAGGAAGATGTATATATACACAGAGAACATGAAACAATGGGGGTTGCCATACCCACTATAATGAGAGTGATCAGGTAAGGTGAGCTATTACCAGCAGGAGAAAAAAAACCTTTTGTAGTGATAATCAGGATGGCCCATTTCCAACAGTTGACAAGAAGGTGTGAGTAACAGTCGAGGGGAAAAATAAGCAAGGGGAAATAGTTTTATTTTGTGTAATGACCCATCCACTCCCAGTCTTTATTCAAGCCCAATTTAATGGTGTCCAGTTTGCAAATTAATTCCAATTCAGCAGTTTCTCACTGGAGTCTGTTTTTGAAGGCTTTTTGTTGTAGTATTGCGACTTTTAGGTCTGTAATCGACTGACCTGGAGACTGAAGTGTTCTCCGACTGGTTTTTTAAAGTTATAATTCTTGACGTCTGATTAGTGTCCATTTATTCTTTTACATAGAGACTGTCCAGTTTGACCAAAGTACATGGCAGAGGGGCATTGCTGGCACATGATGGCATAGATCACATTGATAGATGTGCAGGTGAACGAGCCTCTGATAGTGTGGCTGATGTGATTAGGCCCTGTGATGGTGTCCCCTGAATAGATATGTGGGCACAGTTGGCAATGGGGTTTGTTGCAGGGATTGGTTCCTGGGTTGGTGTTTTTGTTGTGTGATGTGTGGTTGCTGATGAGTATTTGCTTCAGGTTGGGGGGCTGTCTGTAGGCAAGGACTGGCCTGTCTCCCAAGATCTGTGAGAGTGACGGGTCATCCTTAAGGATAGGTTGTAGATCCTTGATGATGCACTGGAGAGATTTTAGTTGGGGGCTGAAGCTGGTGGCTAGTGGCATTCTGTTACTGTTGGAAATGGGCCGTCCTGATTATCATTATGTAATGAGGCTGGTTCTGGCGGGACCCAACGGAGAGTGCCAAGTCAGGACAACCTGCATCAAACAGGGCAGTCACAGCCCGGGGCTGGGGTTTCTGTGCACACCAAGGCAAACCAAACCAGACAGACAGAGAGGACTTTGGTTTTACCCCCCGGGGCTAACCACAAGTCACACAAGCAATTCCCTCAGACACTCCAGTTTCTCAGTATCTCCACTTGTTATGGGGACACGTGGTTATGAAAACCAATACCCCAGTAAAAGAACAAAGCTTCTCTCGATCCCAAAGGACCAAGCCCCAGATCCAGGTCAATGTACAAGTCAGATCTTACCCACAAATCACGCTGTTGCCAATCCTTTAGCATCTAAAATCTAAAGGCTTATTCATAAAAGGAAAAGATACAGACGGGAGCTAGAATTGGTGAAATGGAATCAATGACATCCAGTGATGGCCAAGTCCTTGGTTCAGGCTTGCAGCAGTGGTGGAATAAACGGCAGGTTCAAATCAAGTCTCTGGAGAACATCCCCAGCTGGGATGGGTCCTTCAGTCCTTGGTTCAAAGCGTCAGGGTAGCCAAGTCCCTCCAGAGGTCAGAAGCAGGACTGAAGACAAGATGGAGGAGCTGCAGCAGCTTTGTATAGTCTCTTGCCGTGTGGTCTCTTTCTGTGTCCCAAAGACAAGCTGCCCATCCCATGGCCTGGAAACACTTCAGAGTCCTTTCCCTAGGCAGGTCCCTGCACACCTGGCTGAGTCCCCAGGCATGTCTGCCTTCTCTCAATGGGTCAGCTGTGTCGCTGATGGTCCTTAATGGGCCATCCAGCCGGCTAGGCAGAGCTGACCCCAACTTGTCTGGGGTGTCCCCCAGAAGCAGAGCATAAGTTTGAACTACAGACAGCATAGAGCCAATATTCCTAACTTTAACTACAAAAATGATACACACAGATAGACAGCATCATCCTAACCAGCAAACCATAACTGTGCCTTAGACACCTTATTTGACTCCCTTTATACAAGATTTGGTGCCACTACAGGACTTTGGTTGCAACAATGATCTATACGGTCCCAGCTTATGTCAATAACGTCACACCCCCAACGCAAAATTGATGCAGGAAGGGATGACACAAACATCACTGACTGCATCCCAAGAGCTCCGCATCCTTGGTTCTGTCTTACTACAGCAAGTATTGGTGTATAACCGAAATGGTTTATCAAAGTCATGTTCAATAACGTGATTGAATCTCTTTACAAACTCCAGGTAAAACTTGGTTAGAACAATAGTGGATTGGATCTGCTTTTGCGCCATGGTTCCTGTATGTCTCGTGATCTTGCCAAGAGCTAAAGAACATAGCTACTTTATCCATACAAACTCTGGCAAATGTTTGGAACCCAATTAACGTCAAGTCAATGTAGCTATTAATGTTGTCCATAGTACAGGAATCTTGGCATTTAGCTATGAAAGCAATATGGTAGCGTGTCTCAGTTTCCCTTTTCGTACAGGACATCGGGTCTGGAACCTCTTTTCCCCTGTGAAAAGTTCCAAGACTGTTTACAGGCATTAACTGTGAAACGTCAGTATAACAAGGCCTTTTAGCATAAAGTGAGTTCTCACGTATTCCTTTTACCGTGTCCAAGGGCTTTCCCAAAAGATTAGGCACATTGTACATTTTTACAGTTTTTGGTAACAGCAACACATTAGTCACAAAAATTACCATGAGCAATAACAACAAATCCTTTGCAAGTGTCCATCTCCAGTCATGTTTGTCATGCCACACCTTCGGCTCAATACCATTGGGGTTTTGGCATTTTAGGGTTAGCCTGTGGCTTCCCTTTGCAAAATTAAGTTCTCTTTTTCCTCCTTGTCCTGAAGGATCAAACCCTGATTTCTCTTGCTTAACAGAATTCACTGGCTGATTGGGTGTGCTCTCTGTGCTAACAGCTATTAGCAAGTTTCAGAGGAGCAGCCGTGTTAGTCTGTATTTGCAAAAAGAAAAGGAGGACTTGTGGCATCTTAGAGACTAACCAATTTATTTGAGTGTAAGCTTTCGTGAGCTACAGCTCACTTCATCGGATGCATAGTCCTTCTTCTCCCTGACAGCCAAGTAATTTGCATTACCACAGACAGGTGCCAGTTCACCAGTTTTCAGATCCTTAACTGCTGGATTCCAAGGCAGGACTCTGTCTTAAAGAGATACCATCCATTTTCACTGACAAGCCAGACTCAAAGTTCTGTTGTCCTTCCCTTACCAACCTCGGCTTCCACATGGAATTAGATGTTAAGTTCACTGAGAGACTACAAGTTATATCCAAAGTGTCTAGAGATGAGAGTTTACCTGCCATCCCCTGCATTCTCGAGAGATTTCAGAGTAGCAGCCGTGTTAGTCTGTATTCGCAAAAAGAAAAGGAGGACTTGTGGCACCTTAGAGACTAACCAATTTATGAGCTGTAGCTCACGAAAGCTTATGTTCAAATAAATTGTTTAGTCTCTAAGGTGCCACAAGTACTTCTTTTCTTCTGACATCCAGAATTACCTCTGGTCCATCCAGCGGATTCCTACACAATCCCCTTTTAGGCAAACTCACAGACTTCCCAGATAAAAGGTCAGAAGCATTCTCCTTCCCTTTGCCACACACAAGCTCAGGAATCTTTTCCTTCTTGCTTCAGGTTTCCACACCCTCAGTAGGTAACACAATCAAATCACCTTTCTGCTCTCCTTGTGCCCTGGCTAGGGTATCACCCAGATCAGACAGAGTTGCTACAGCCTTTCCCAACAACACACTAGCAACAGGCAAAATACAAGCGCCAGAATTGTCTCCTCTCTGGGATTTTACATAGACACTAACTGGATGCGACCTAGTTACAGGGCCATTCTCCCGAGCAGACGCAAACTTAGGACCCTTCCCTTCCTGGGCTTTAGTTGAATTCAGAACAAACTCTGAGACAACTGCACCATTCTCAACCATCACAGGCTGAAAGGCCCCTTCTGTCTGCTCCACAGACACAGAAGAGCCGGACACACTTTCTCCTTTACCAGACACCCAGCTTGGGATCTCATTCCCCTGGTCCCAGCACACAAGGCTGGTCACAGATAACTGCTTGGAGATTGGGGTAGCTCCCTCCACAGGCAAGTCAATACCCCAGACAGACACAGGCACGTTTCCCTCACTGTCACAATTCTCCACCCAGGTAACAGGTAAGGTCCAGGGACACTCATCTTCCACTCTCCTCGCCTTCCCACCCTGCTGACGAGACACAGCCATCAGCTCACAAGGCTGCCTAGGCTCATCCAGACTTTCCTTACCAAGCACCTTGCCACTCCCCACAGACAAACTGCTGCTCTTCTCTCTACCCTGAGCTACTTCCAGTAAATCAGTTACCCTTTTCAGGTTCACTTTCACAAGCTGTACTAGCCAACAATCCATCACCCATCAAAAATCTACCCTTTCCTTCCTCAGTTAGGGCTTTAACCTGACCATCCACTTTAATCAGCTCCTGACCAATGAGTTCTTTCTGTTCTTGATCTAATTCCAGGTTCACTTCTGAGACATTAGACAGACATTCAGAAACTTCATTCACAGACAAACTGCTTTTTTGCACAGACAAACAGCTATTTCCCACCAGGTTAGCGTCCCCCTCCCCCTGGTCAGAGCAATATAACATACCAACATTGTTACAAACTGAAATTTCAAGAGGATACAGTTTCTCAATTGCTTTTTTGACTTTGAGCTGAATTCTGGCAGTTTCTTGTCGCAGCTGGTGAACCCTCTCCTTAGCAGCGATCCTTTGCTTTCCCAGCCATCGAATTTCTGCTAGTTTCTGTTCATGCCCAAGTTGCCATTTGTTTGCTGCCTTTTGCATTCCAATTGCATCTGCAGCTTCTGTATCCTCAGGTAAGGGCTGTGCTCCTGCCTCCTGATCACTGGCCATTTACAGATCTCGCAGTTCTTGATTTGTAGCTTTCTTTCCAAAGCTTATCCGCTTTTCTGAGCACAAATCTTCCAGGGCTTTTTTGCTAAGGCCCTTATATGCTCTTTGCTCACCCATTGCAACTTCTCTTTAACCAACCAAACTCTCAATACCAAAATTCAAATTTGGATAGTGTGGGGTTCTGACCCAAAGCTTAATTGACCTGGTTCTGTGGATCCAATCACAACTACGCCACTGTAACGATGCTGGTTCTGGCGGGACCCAACTGAGAGTGCCAATTCAGGACAAATTGCTTAAAGCAGGGCAGTTACAGCCCAAGGCTGGGGTTTCTGTGCACACCAAGGCAAACCAAACCAGCCAAACAGAGAGGACTTTGGTTTTACCCCCCTGGCTAACCACAAGTCACACCAGCAATTCCCTCAGACACTCCAGTTTCCCAGTATCCCCACCAGTGCCATTCATTATGGGGACAGACGGTTATGAAAACCAATACCCCAGTAAAAGAACAAAGCTTCTCTCGATCCCAAAGGTCCAAGCCCCAGACCCAGGTCAATGTACAAGTCAGATCTTACCCACAAATCACACTATTGCCAATCCTTTAGCATCTAAAATCTAAAGGCTTATTCATAAAAGGAAAAGATACAGACGGGAGCTAGAATTGGTGAAATGGAATCAATGACATACAGTGATGGCCAAGTCCTTGGTTCAGGCTTGCAGCAGGGATGGAATAAACGGCAGGTTCAAATCAAGTCTCTGGAGAACATCCCCAGCTGGGATGGGTCCTTCAGTCCTTGGTTCAAAGCGTCAGGGTAGCCAAGTCCCTCCAGAGGTCAGAAGCAGGATTGAAGACAAGATGGAGGAGCTGCAGCAGCTTTGTATAGTCTCTTGCCGTGTGGTCTCTTTCTGTGTCCCAAAGACAGCATAATCATAACCAGCAAACCATAACCTTGTCTGGGACACCTCATTTGACCCCCTTTATACAAGATTTGGTGCCACTACAGGACCTTGGTTGCAACAATGATCTATACGGTCCCAGCTTATGTCAATAATGTCACACACTACAAAAGGTTTTTTTTCTCCTGCTGATAATAGCTCACCTTAACTGATCACTCTCATTACAGTGGGTATGGCAACCCCCATTGTTTCATGTTCTCTGTGTACATATATATATTTTCCTACTGTATTTTCCACTGCATGCATCTGATGAAGTGGGTTTTAGCCCAAGAAAGCTTATGCCCAAATAAATGTGTTAGTCTCTCAGGTGCCACAAGTACTTCTTGCTCTTTTTGCTGATACAGACTAACACGGCTGCTACTCTGAAACCTGAAACAAAGAAGTCATTAAGCACCTCTGCCATTTCCACATTTTCTGTTATTATTTCACCACTCCCCTCCTACATTGAGTAAAGGGCCTACCCTGTCCTTGATTTTCCTCTTGCTTCTAATGTATTTGTAGAATGTTTTCTTGTTACCCTTTATGTCTCCAGCTAGTTTGATCTCGTTTTGTGCCTTGGCCTTTCTAATTTTGTCCCTACATACTTGCGTTATTTGTTTATATTCATCCTTTGTAATTTGACCGAGTTTCCACTTTTTGAAGGACTCTTGTTTGAGTTTTAGATCATTGAAGATCTCCTGGTTAAGCCAGGGTGGTCTCTGGCCAGACTTCCTGTCTTTCCTACGCAGTGGGATAGTTTTCTCTTGCACCCTTAATAATGTCTCTTTGAAAAACTGCCAGGTGCCTTCAGTTGTTTTTCCCCTTAGACCTGCTTCCCATGGGATTGTATCTACCAACTCCCTCAGTTTGCTAAAGTCTGCCTGCTTGAAATCCATTGTCTGTGTTTTGTTGTTCTCCCTCCTACCATTCCTTAGAATCATGAACGCGACCATTTCGTGATCACTTTCACCCAAGCTGCCTTCCACTTTCAAAATCTCAACCAGTTCCTCCCTATTTGTCAAAATCAAATCTAGACCAGCCTCTCCCTTAGAACAGCCTCTTCACCTTGTGAAATAAAAAATTGTTTCCAATACATGCCAAGAACTTCTCGGATAATTTGTGCCCTGCTGGGTTATTTTCCCAACAGAAGTCTGGGTGGTTGAAGTCCCCCATCACCACCAAGAACATAAGGTTGTCCTTATTTTCTGACTTGTCCTAATTTGCGAAAAACTGCTAACTGATGTAGCTAATTCCTCCAGAGAGCAGTTTCTTACACCATAGGGTGTGTGAAACTGCTCTCTGTAGGGACTTGCTACCTGTAGCAGGGAGAGGTAGTGAATTGTTACCATTAGCAAGTTACTGATACGTATGGTTGTTCTTATGTGCTGACTTGTCCTAATTTGCTAAAACTTGACAGTGGTGTGGTGGGATGGAAGCATAAAGTGTTTGGCTTCCAAAGGACCCTGCCTGGATTCATTGTAGTGGGACACGGGACATGTGGAGGATGATTTAAACTCTTAATTTCCTTAGGGTTCGCCTTCAATATACTTCTATACTGGTGCAATCTCTGACCATTACAGTTCATCCACTCAGCTGGCAGCAACGCCCTTGTCCTGGTGCCTTGACTGAGAAAGGTTCTGATCAAAGGGAGCGTAGATTCCACCCCGCTCCTGGGGTAATATCTCACTGGAGATGAACGGGCTTGTTCAGAAAGAGATTTTGAAGTCTGTAGGGTAAAGATGAGCCAGATGGGTTTGTCTCCATGCAGGTATATTTTATTCTTGGGGGGTGGGGGGCTGCGTAGAAAGGAAAGAAGTATTTTGGTTTTCCTATTTCCCTTACTGAGGACCATCTATGCTCCCCTGAAATTTTTCCTGGCAGAAGCAGTTCCTATCTATTTGTCACAGGGTCAAAACATGGCTGCCGTCACACAGAGGCATTAGTGGTGGTGGAGGTGAGAAGAGGGCCCAAAAGTCCTGTCCCTCCCCCAAACCCTCCCATGCATGTGGACGCCATAATGTGGCTCCTGCTTAAATACCCTGATGGCAGACGGGGAGGGGCGGAAGGCCCTGCCAGCTATACGGAGCACCCCAGAGGAGCCAGGCCCTGTGTGGAGTGCATGCTGCTACACCTATTCCGTACTGGTGAGGGCAACCCTCACTCCCCAGGGCTCCTGGTGGCCCCGGGGCTTCCCCGGCTTCCACCAGCACAAGCACCCCTCCTGCCGCCACTGCTTGAAGATCTACCACCTTCTCCTCCTCCACCCCGTGGCTCAAGCTTTGCAGCCATACCTGAGCCCGCAGTTGGTAACGTGCTCATGATCTCTACAAAACATGGCATCGGTTGATTATAACTGTTGCTACTGAGGATCTCAAACTCAGCCAAACCTTGGTGGGGAGGCAAAGCGTTTGCTTGAAAAGCTGGCATGGTGTTTTCGGTGAGGGGAATAGCTCTTTAGAGGCTCAGGCTTCTCCCACGAACAAATGAGCCAATGAAGCAGCCTAGCAAAATCAACCAACCTCCCCTGCTATTTCCATTCGGAGGAGAATTGATGCTGAATCCTGCAGCTGACAGAATGTGATATAAACAAGTATCACACAGAAAAAATATTTCACTGCAGTGTTTTCCCCAGAAATTCAGATTAGGGGGGTGTTCAGAAATACAGGGGGAAGGGGGAGGACCCATGAGGGGTGAGACCGTGAGGGCAAAGGTGGGCTCTATGGCACCACAGTAAACACTGAAAAATGTTTCACAACCATTTTATTCGATTTAACTCATGTTTGTAAATCATCACACAAATTACAGTTGGCTACTCAAGCCTACTATGAAGCACTATACCTACATCCTTCTTGGTCCCTTCTTGTAATTTTGCACAGCTCCGTTAATGAATTTCTTGAACGCAGTGCATTCATTTTTGGTAGCTTCTCGTGTGTCAGGTGCTTCCAGTCCTTCATGACATGCTCATGATCAGGCAGAAGGCGACTTCTTTCGGAATCCAAAATTCTATCTAACGAGGGAAAAGAACGCTCGGCTGTAGCTGCTGTGACCGGGAGTAGCAAGAGATGAATTCCTACTTCCTTCATCCCAGGAAACAGAGCACAAAAATTGGGTCAAACCATTAGTGATGACAAAGAAGAAGTTGAAGTCAAATCTACATTCGTCCATCATATGGTATTCCACTGTGTGTTCAAATTCTCTGTTCTGTCCTGGTCCCGTGGCAACCCCATTGCTGGGAGAGCCTCACTCCACTCAACTGTCGGTGTTTTATAAGACAGGCAGCTGTAAAAGCTACGTAGAGGTTGATGGAATCCAGAAGTTGTTGTTCTAGAGATGTAAGAATCAAGTCCATGTACTTTACTTTTTCAGCTGCCTTAACAACACTTCTTGTCTTCTTCATTTAAGGAGTTAATTTAAGTGCCCTAATTAGTCAACGTCTGAACTGAAGTCTTTGCTTCTTCCAGTACGTTTTCAATGGATCTCTGATTGATCCAAGTGTGGCTTCCATTGCTGGACAGAGATCTACTACTGTTGTAGCAGATGCCTGAATGAAACCAAGTGGTTTCAACAGTAGACTTACAAGAGAGAGAATGGCCATAGTCTTCTCTGAACGTAGGAGCAAAAGTAATCCACCATCCACTACTCAGATCCATCCCATCTCGGTAGATACTTTCCAAAGCCAATAACAATGGTTGCAGTCATTTTAAGACAACAGTCAAGAATCGCTCATGAGAAAGCCAGCGGGTTTTCCCAGGTTGGACTAATTTGAACTTCAGTCCCAGTGCATCTTCTATATTTTCCAAGACCTTGAGTCCTTTTGGATTCTGACTGAAAAAGAGTGTAATGAAGACATTCAATTGATAGCTTCTGAAATGCCTTTTGAAGATTCTGCAGCTCGTCCTAGCGCTAGTCGGAGCAGATGGCCCCTGCGGTGTGTAGGGGAGAGACCAGAGTTACACTTTTCTCTGAGCGAAGCTTGTACTCCACTATGTCTTCCAGAGACGTTTGCAGCTCCATCAAATGCACAAGCAGCCATCTGTCTGGGGTTCAATTGAGAAGCATTTAACTCTTCTAAGACGTGGCTTGTCAGAGGTGCAGCCGACGTGTCTTCTATAACCTGAACATCTAGAAATTCATCTACTGGCCGACCCCTGACAACAAGATAACATAGGCAGTGACTTAACATTTGACAGCCATTTGCATCGGTGCATTCATCAGACACGTATGCACATTCTCTGAATGTGGTGAGAGAGGTCTTCACTTTTTCGACGGCTGACTCTTTCACTGTTGCACTGCATGCGTCTAGCCAGTCAGCGGAGTTTCTTGCAGAAAGACAGTGAGCATCTGCTGGTCTTGGTCGGAACCAGTGTCCAACTTCCAGATTAACAAATGACCATGCACTTAACATTGGCCTCCAGTTTGTAGCGTGTGGTATCTCTTGCTTAAAGAGAAAGGATGATGTGACAGCCATGTTTGTTTGAATAAACTGGGTTGTGTCACCAGCCTTGTAAAGTATTTCTAAAATTGGCTTTGACAGTGACTGGCTTATAAGGCTTTCTGCATGTCCCTGCAGTCCCGAGGATTGGTGTTTTGCAGCCTTTTCACAGCATTTGTCAGCATTGACTTTGCTGATCGGTCTGGCAAACCAAGCTCTTCCACTTTTACTCTATAAATCCATGGTATGCTCGCAGCTTGAATACTGCGTGCAGTCCTGATCGCCCCATCTCAAAAAAGAGCTATTGAAGTTGGAAAAGGCACAGAGAAAGGCAACTAAAATGATTAGGGATATGGAACAGCTTCCATATGAGGAGAGATTAAAAAGACTGGGGGACTTTCCAGCTTGGAAAAGAGACGACAAAGGGGTCTATAAAATCTTGACTGGTGAGGAGAAAGTGAAACGCTCCCTCACATAACACAAGAACTAGGGATCACCCAATGACATTAATAGGCAGCAGGTTTAAAACAAACAAAAGGAAGTACTGCTTCACACAACACACAGTTAACCTGTGGAACTCCTTGCCAGAGGATGTTGTGAAGGCCAAAACTAGAACAGGATTAAAAAAAAGAACTAGATAATCTCATGGAGGACAGGTCCATCAATGGTTGTTAGCCAGGGTGGGCAGGGATGCAACACCGTGCTCTGAGAGCCTCTGTATGCCCAAAGCTGGGAGTGGACAACGGGGGGATAGATCACTCAATAATTACCCTGTTCTGTTACTTCCCTTTGAAGCACTTGGCATTGGCCACTGTCAGAAGACAAAGGTATTGGGCTAGATGGACCATTGGTCAGACCCAGTATGGCCGTTCTTATGTTTTATGTAAAAATTAATGATAATATAATAAAAATGTTTAGTACAGAAACTCAACACCTGCCAAAATCAATCACTTGGGCAACACAGCTCTGTCTGCTGGATACCTGGGCAGAGTAGGCGAGCTCATGTAAATACAGCCTGGTCCTGAAGCCTTTCCCCCGCCCCCTGGCTCATCACTAGCTGTCAGGGGACAGCTCATTCACACCTTGCTTACAAATCATCAGTCTCAATTATAAGGTTGGCCAACATCGCGGACCCCAATGCGCCGACATGGTCAGCAAAAACAAGAGCTGTGTGAGGAGGCTAGTCTTTGTTCAGACTTTTCAAACCTGTTATACTTTTCCAGGTACAAGTATTTTATCAAAAAGAAAAGGAGTACTTGCGGCACCTTAGAGACTAACCAATTTATTTGAGCATGAGCTTTCGTGAGCTACAGCTCACTTCATCGGATGCATACCGTGGAAAATATAGAAGATGTTTTTATACACACAAACCATGAAAAAATGGGTGTTTACCACTACAAAAGGTTTTCTCTCCCCCCACCCCACTCTCCTGCTGGTAATAGCTTATCTAAAGTGATCACTCTCCTTACAATGTGTATGATAATCAAGGTGGGCCATTTCCAGCACAAATCCAGGGTTTAACAAGAACGTCTGAGGAACAGTGCTGGGGGGGGGGGAGGGAAATAATAAACAAGGGGAAATAGGTTACTTTTTATAATGATTCAACCGTTCCCAGTCTCTATTCAAGCCTAAGTTAATTGTATCCAATTTGCAAATTAATTCCAATTCAGCAGTCTCTCGTGGAGTCTGTTTTTGAAGTTTTATCGTACTTCATATCTGCTTTTAAAGTGCGTATTAATGTGTCAATTTCAGTTCAAATTTCCAACCAGTGACTAAACTGGCAAGAACTATTGGTAACTAGTTGACCACTGTGGGGGCGTTGGGGAAATTCAGGGGTCGGGGGGGCACAGGCCTCTGGGGGGGGGTGTAGGGAAGGCCCGGTTTCACTGAATCAAGTCTCCTGCTGCAGAGGAGCTGCAATGACTAGGCCCCACTCCATCCCAAATTCTAGGGCAGTTCAGATCCGGATCGGAGCTCGGCAGCTTGGGCTGAGACTCCGCATCGCCCGGCGCAGGAAACGGCAGCGTTCTTTGCACTGGGGCATGGCGCGTCCAGTCAGCGCAGCCTGCAAACCCTTCAGGGACTGGTTCCTGCGGCTCTGACAGGGAATTTCCCCAGACCCCAGCAGCAGGCTGGGACGGCCTCTGGCCCCAGGGCTCTGCTCAGTGGGATGCAGAACTCAGCGGTGCGGGGGATGCTTCTGCTCCTGCAGGGAGCTTCACCGCTTGGCTCTGCGGCCCTTCGGCCTGCAGGCAGGCGCCTGGCATGTTTATGGCAGGCAGGTGCGCTCGACCCGGCACACTCAGAATGCTTGGCGGTGTGTGGGATGCACTGTACCCAGAATGCCTGGCGGCAGGTGGGCGCACTGTACCCAGAGTCCTCGGCGGCGGGTGGGGTGTCATCTACCTGGGTGGGCCCAGCGCGTTCAGAGCGGCGTGTCCCTGCCGCCCGGTGGCCCGTGGCGCGGCCAAACCGGGGACTCTGCTGCGGGCGGAGTGCTCTGGGCCTGCTCTCCCCGGTGCCTCTCTGCCCGCGACGCCCCGCCGGGTCCCTGCTGATTCCCAGCGCTGCCAGATTCGGCGTCAGACCGCAGGGACCCGACCCACGCTCTCTTCCAGGTGCCTTCTGCTGCAGGGCTGAGGCAGGGTGGGGCCCCGGGGACAGATCTGTGACGAGATAACGATGCCACATGCCGGGCAATAAACAGGGAGTAACGGTGCCAGGACGGCAGTGGGCAGCTCCCAAGGGACCCTGGGACCTTGGCTCGCCTGCGTGTCCCTCCCCAGGCTCCTGCCCTTATATGGCGAACGCAGGCCCAGGCGAAGGAGGGGACAAAGGTCGCCCCGTCTCCGTCTCCGGCAGGAGAGCACTTTGCACAGGTACCAGCCGTCTCCAGGCTGCCGTCTCCAGGCTGCCGTGCCAAGCTAGCACTGCAGGAGAGGTAAGGGGCTGGCGGCGGGGGGGTCGGGTCTTGGCACCTTGGCCTGGCCCCTGCCCACGTGTCCCCTTGTGCCTGGCTTTGCCCTGCAGGCCCTGGGGGCGGATCTCAGGGCCCAGCCCCGAACAGCTGGGACCTACCTGCCAGCCCTCTCCAGCCCCCTCTGCTCCCAGGGTGGGGGGCAGGGCAGCCCTGGGGGGGCAGGTGGGAAGTGGAGGCCCCCAATCGATGAGGGCTGCTCCTTGCTCCTGGGCGAGCGCCCACACCCTTGAAGGGGCTGAGGACATAGGGCCTGATCCGAAGCACTGGGCTTTGGATTGGACCCACAGCCCTGCTGGGGCAGGGAAGCAGGGACCCCTCTGGGCTCCCCCTAAATCAGACCCACTCCCCTTCCCCCTTGGAGGTGCAGGCTGCATTTCTGATGGGTGCCAATCGCCTGCACCTCCCTCCGGCCCCACCCCTGCCGGGATGCACCGTGGTCCCACTTGATCCTTGACCCTCTGCCTTCAACTCTCAGGTGACAGCCACCGGCCTGGTGGTGTCTCTGGCAGCCCCAGGGCCGGCGAGCAGAGGGCCTGTGAGCCCATACAGTGTGTCTCTGCACGTCAGCGCCCACACAGCCCTGGGGAGGAGGGGCAGGAGTGGTATCTGCCTGGGACAAATGGGGAAACTGAGGCGGAGGCAAGGCCAGGCCACAGAAGGTGTCAGGGTCTGAGATGAGCCTGGCGGAGCCGCCCGGGGAGGTTTCTCCGGGCCTGGTCGCTGTTTGACGGCACTGCACAGGCGCGGGGATCTGGGGGCAATGGCCCCTCCATTGGGTGGAGGCGCAGCTGAGTGTGGGGCAGGCAGGTGAGGGCTGGGTCCAGCTGAGCACACGGGGAGTGGGGGAGGGCGGGGAGCAGGCTGAACCCCACACCCAGAACAAAGGCCCATTCTGGGCAGATCGTGGCCCCCTGCACCAGAGCCCACAAGGGACATGTCTGGGCCTGGGGTGGGGGGTTGCTCCAGCTTGTCCTGCCACAGGGGCCAACTGACCTGAGCTGAGCAAGAGGGACGAGTATCTGAACCTTTCTGAATGTCGGGGGCGGGGGGCATGATCAGCATGGGGGGGCATGCAGCCGAGTGCACCTGGATCTCGGGGGCGGGGTGTGGGGGGTGCCACCCTTCAGGGCTCTAGCCAGCCGTGAGCAGCCATAGCACAAGGCCAGGCAGGGGAATCCGGTGCCGATGGGGCTGGATGGCACAGAAGGGAGGGCACACGCTGGCTCCGGGAACAGGGGGGCTCATCGGCTGGAGGTCTAGGGCGGGTGAGTGGGCAGCGGCGAAGGGCTGGGAACACGGCGCCTGATCTCGCCCCTCGGACGAGGCAGGAAGGGCCAGGTTCACCCGCCACGTGGCCCTGCCCAAAGCGCTCATGTGTGAGCCCCTAGGGCCAATCACCAGGTGGGGCGGGAGGGACCGCGAGTGGGCAGCACGTCCAGCCCCCTGCACTCAGGCCCGAGCAAACCCGGAGCAGCCCTCACAGGGCTTTGTCCAACCTGGTCTTAGAACCCTCCAGCGCCCAGGACCCCGCACCCTGCCTTCTCCCGGCTACCCCTGCCTCCTGGGACGGCTTTTCTAGCCCTCGCTCGGCTTTCCTGCTCTCCTCCGGACTCTCGCCAGTTTATCCCCAGCTACCCGAGTGTGGGGTGCCCCCGCCCAGTGCCGAGCAGAGCGGGACATGACTCTCCTGTTAATACACCCCAGGATGACAGTCACACCCCCCCCTGCCCAGCCTGGGCGTGAGCCCTGCCCCAGGCCAGCCCCTTGATCCAGGTCGCGGTCAACCCACTAAAGCATCGATCATGCGCCGGGGCACCCATGGTCCCACGGAGCGGCTCCCTGCTGGGGGCCATGCTTCAGGGCTTCCCTGCCCCCCCGCCCCCGGAAGCAGGCACTTCCCACGCAGGTGGCAGCCAACCCCTGGCATCTGGAGCACGTATGTTTATCAGCCTGGCTGGGCCCATTTGTCCCAGCAGCCGGGCCCCAGCTGGCAGAGAGCGCCCAGGGAAATCCGCTTTTCCACATGCCTCCCTGTGCCAGCTTGGCACCCACCCACGCGCCGCACCCCAGAGAGCTGTAAAACTCCCACTGCCCAGCGTGACATCTGCTCTCTGGGCTGAGCCTGGGGATTAAACCGGGCACCTCCAGAGCTAACAGCACGAGCCACCGCAGCCTGAGCTGCAGAGCCCGGGCCTGGCCTGGGCACAGATAATGCACAAGGGCACGGCCGCTGCCCCTGCCCCAGAGCTGCCCGTCTGGCACCTTCCACCACAGCCCCCCGGCCCAGACAACTCCTCTCAGCCGTGGCGCTGCCCTTCCCCATGCCGTGCTGCCCCCCGGGCGCAGGGACTTGCTGGCACATGTACCAGGGGTCCCCTCTCCCCGACCACCAGGGGGAACGGGGCACCGCACCAGAACCGGCTCTGGAAATGAGCCCCCGCCCAGCCCCCACCGGGCCCAGTGCCGGTGCCTTGGCGCATGGGGTGCACACGGAGCCCCCCGCGAGGCTCCAGGCAGGGGCTCGGCTCAGCGTCTCCCTGTCATTAATGGGTGCTAACGAGGGTGTCACGAATGCTGCCTCTCCCCCGTGCCAGGCCCCCGCCGCGCCGCCCACCATGACGGAACTCACCGCCAAAGTCACCAAGACGCTGAACAGAACCACGCCTGGTCTGCAGATCTGGAGAATCGAGGTGGGTGGTGGGACCCGGTGATGGGGGCCCAGCCAGGGATGGGGCTCCTGGCTCTCTGCATCCGTCAGTGCCCAGGACTGAGAGCCACCGGCATGGCCTCGCCCGCTAACATCCCGGGGATGCGGCCTCACCCCAGACTCGGCAGCCGCCGGGGGAGGTCAGGCTGCCTGCAGGGGCGGTGGGGTTAACCAGCCACAGATTGCGAGCTCAGGCCAGTGGCACCAGGGTACCTGGGCCAACCCCACGAGCCTGGTTCCCCGGGGGGAGGCCCCCTCCGGCCTCAGCTCCGGGCGTTTCCTTCTCTTTCCAGAAAATGGAGATGGTGCCGGTGCCTCCCAAAACCTACGGAAACTTCTACGAAGGGGACTGCTACGTGGTGCTCGTGGTACGGGCTCTGCGCCGGGCCTGGGACGGAGCCGGGGGCGGGGGCAACGGGGCACCCTCCTGGGCCGGGTGGGTGGCAAGCTGGGCCGTGGGGCACCCTGCTGCCTTGCCCTGTGAGGGAGGGGGGACGGCGTGGGGCAGGGTTGCTTAGCACCCGGCAGTGTGTGCGTGACAGCAAGTGGGGACGTGCGCTCGGGCGACCGGGTATGCAAGCCGGGGTGTGCACCCCAGCCCGGGCAAGCGAGCTGAAGGGGGAATAGGCTGTAATATTTTTAGGAGGCCTTGTTTGTGCCTCAGTCCGGACAGCCGGGCGCCAATCCCACCCAGGAGTGCAAACAGGCACCCGCCACCCTCTGGGGAGCAAGGCCGTATAGGGGAAACTGAGGCACACATGGGCCTCTTCAAACTATTACAGAATATGCCCGCTTCATCACAATGCCAGGGAAGGGGAGGGGAGGGGAGGGGAGGGCTGGGCGGGTGCCTGTGCTCCGTGCAGGCTGGAGCGAGCGGGTGGCAGCATCTAAATAGGAGCGTGCCAGTCCGGGCCTGCGTCCGGCTGCCGGGGCTGCCGCGCTGAGCGGCTCCTCCCGGTTAGCTGACGGCAGGATCCCAGCCCAGGCCGGGCCGTCGGCCCCCAGACCCCGGAACGGGCGCGGAGCTGCGCCTGCCGCTAGCCCAGTGTCCTCTGGCCACAGACGCAAAAGACCGGGAACAGCTTCAGTTACGACATCCACTACTGGCTGGGCCAGGAGTCCTCGCAGGACGAGCAGGGGGCGGCTGCCATCTACACCACGCAGATGGACGAGCACCTGGGCGGAGTGGCCGTGCAGCACCGCGAGGTCCAGGGCCACGAGAGCAACATCTTCAAGGGCCACTTCAAACAGGGACTCATGTACGTCGGGGCTGGGGAGGCGGATCCACTTGGGGTGGGGGGGGCATAACGTCCCCCAACCCGCACCAATAGCGCGTGTGACCATGTCGCCCCCTTGGGGCCATTCCCGGGAACTCCAACAGCCTGCTCCTGAGCCGCAGCAGGAGGGGGCAGGCGCTCTCGGTCCTGGGTTCGATCCCCGCTCTCAGCCCTGGTGCGGGTGCATGGCCACGGGAGGGCTCTTTGGATCTGGACCCTGCTGTCTGGGCCCAGGTTGGATCCACAACCCGCCCAGGGTAAAGGGAGCCGCCAGCTAGCCCCTGCCCCATGGGAGGGACTTGGAACCCCTGAGCGGTCCCAGGAAGGCAGGCCTGGCAGGCGACGGCCAGGCTGGGGGGCCATCCCCGCCACATAAGCAAAGGCCCCCGCAGCTCAGCTCTCCTGGAGAACAGCAGGTTTCTGTTCCCAGAAGCTAAAGGACTCAGTTTCCCCAGGGACGGAGACTCGCTGGGACAGGAGCTCAGGCACTGAGAGGCAGCAGGGTCTAGTGGCTCCAGCAGGGGCAGAGGAGGCAGGACTCCTGGGTTCTAACCCCCCCTCCCCTACCCCCCACTCTCTGGGCGATGGGGGCATGTCCCTGACCAGCCCCCGAATGGGGAGAGCGATCCTGAAAAAGCTGCCTTCTGGGGGGAGGGGAAGTTTAACCCCTTCGTGTCTGCAAAGCCCTGGGCAGACTGGGGGGCCGGCTGCAGGGCCCCAGGGCTCCCCACTCTGACCCGGCCTTCCCCCCCACAGCTATAAGAAGGGTGGCGTCGCCTCGGGGATGAAGCACGTGGAGACCAACACGTACAACGTGCAACGGCTGCTGCACGTGAAGGGCAAGAAGAATGTGGTGGCTGGAGAGGTGGGTGATGGTGGGGGAGGGTGGCTGGCACAAGCCCCGGAACCCCCAGTCCAAGCGCGGCCGCAAATTGGCTCGGGGCTTAACCCCAGCTCCTGGGGCCCTTTGCCAAAAGCCAGCTCAGGGCAGCGTACACACGCGGTTCTCCTTCACTTCCTGTCCTAAACATTTGCCCTGAGCCGCGGTGCGTCGTTAGCAGCCGCACCCCACCCCAGAGGTGGCCGCATTTCCGCACTGGGCAGGTAATCCCTGCGCCGCGTTGCTGTGTGTCTGTTGGAGGGCTGCCGCGCCCCACCCCAGAGGCAGCTGCGTTTGATTGGTGGGGGATGCTGTGGCCATAACGCAAATGAAGCTAATGAAATTCATTGTAATGGGGGAGCTGAGGCCTGAGAGGTTCATGTCAGGGTGAGCCTGCTCAGGAGCTGTAGGCACTGGTTTCAGGGTATGTGAAATGCTGCCTTCTGCAAGGGGGGACTCAGAATTGCATTGCTGTGTGTCATAGGCCCTGTACTGCCACCAGCTGGTGGGGATTCACTTTTAACTCCCATCCCAGGGAGAACTCTTTGGCGCTAGAGAACCCAGGAGTTCTGCCTCCAGCCCTGTGCTTTACACCCTTGTTCCCCCACTGACCTGGCTGCCCTTCTCCTGCAGGTGGAGATGAGCTGGAACAGCTTCAACCAGGGGGATGTTTTCCTGCTGGATCTGGGCAAGCTCATCATCCAGTGGAACGGGCCGGAGAGCAACCGCGCTGAGAGGCTGAAGGTAGCATGGCAGCATCCCAGCTCGGAGGGGCCAGAACCCCCCGCCCGCCCCCCGCCCCGGGGGCCTCTGTGAGCCTTGGGCAGCCTCTGCTGCTGGGGTCCTGTCATCCAGCCCTTACTGGCTACTGAGTGAGACCCCGGTGGGGACGTGTCCCACTGGGGTCTCTCCAGTGGCCTCGCCTGCTGTCGCTGTTTGCTCAGCCCTCATCCTTCCCTGGGAGCCCCCCATCCCTGCAGTGTTCGGGGCTCAGCCCCTCATCTCTGCTCTCACCTGAGGGAGTGGGAGACCCAAACACCCCCTCCGCAGAGGGAGAAGCTGGGACGGGACATGGATCAACTGTCCCTGCAAGTCCCCTTTGCATGGTGGGGAGCCCAAATGGGTTGGTCCCCCCCCAAGTCAGCCCCGCCCCAAGAGAGTGGGTCTCCCCTATGGCAGCGCTGATGCCCCTCACTCCCGAGCCGCAACCCCCTATTAGCTCAGCCCTGCCCCCCGCAGCTCTGCCGGTGCCCCTCACTCCCAACCTGCAACCCCCTGCTAGCCCAGTCCTGGGCTCCTGCAACCGCTCTGTCGATGCCCCTCACCCCAGACCCACAGCCCCCTGTATTATTCCATAAATCAGCTGCCCTGTGGCTGCTGCCCGGCCCGGGTTGCTCTCACGTGTGACGCCAGCCCCATGGCCTGTTTTGGTGCAGGGCATGAACTTGGCCAAGGACATCCGAGACCGCGAGCGGGGCGGGCGTGCCGATGTGGGTGTGGTAGATGGCGAGGATGAGGCGGTCTGCCCAGAGCTGATGAAGATTCTCACCCACGTGCTGGGGGACCGGAAGGAGATCAAGCCAGCCATCCCCGACACCGTGGTGGACCAGAAGCTGAAAACCTCTCTCAAGCTCTACCAGTGAGTCACCCAGGGGAGGGGCCAATACGCAGAGCGTGGGGAGAAGGAAGCTGTCAGCCCCGTCAGGAGAGGAGACCCCTGCCCAAGCAGGGCTTGTGTGATCTCCCCCCAGGACTCTCCCATGCCCTGGAGTGCCCACACTGCATCTTATCTAAGGCTAAAAAGGGCTTCAGGCCCATCAATCCACACCCCAAAGTACTAGCTGTATAGCAGCTTCCTGCAGCAGTGAGTTCCTCCAGTTAATTGCAATGCATTTCCGTTCTCCCTTCTCCCTATTACCTTCTTCGTGCCCTGTAGCTCCCCGTGGTGCTTGCATCATGAAATACTCCTCCTACAGAGACAGCAAGAACAGCTACGGAGCAAATCCCTCCGGGGCTAGTCAGAGCGGTGTCAGGTGAAGTCAGTTTTAAAGTCAATAGCTCAGCCGGCTTTGCTCTCTGGAGAGCTGTGGCTAGGGTTAAATCTCTCTCCAGTTGTCGCTGCTGTGAAAGGTTTTTAGCCGTGAACTCAGGAACCAGCCTGTTTCTGACGTGTGCCTGTTTCACCCTTTTCAGCCAACGTGCGCACAGCTCCCATAAAACGTTGCTCTTCCCTGGTTCTTGAATTCTCTGGTGGAAACCTGCTTTTTCGTAATCCGCATTCCTCTGAGGTAGAAAACATGCATCAGACAGAGCCAGATCCCTTTCAGCATCATCTTTGTGACCATCTGCAGGGAAGTCCAGGGAGTTAGAGATCTGCTCTGCCTGCTTCCCCACAGCATAAATGAAAGGAGATCCCTGCACATCACCGGGGGGTCTGTGGAGTCTGCAATGCGAAATCTCTATTTCCACGCTGTCCGTTGTGAGGGTTTGTCTCTGGGGCACGGAACTGGGGCACGGTGATGAGATTCTGCCACCTTTGTTGCTTTGTTCCTTTTGGTTGCAACCTTTGTGGCTGTTTTCCTTCTGTTTCTGTCTTCTGTTTACTCCTGACACCATGTCATGAACTTCTGTAGCTTGCTTAGATACACCAGCTGTGTTCATCGGAAGGACTTTTAAGACTGTCCCAGTTATGGCTGAGGTTAGAGTTAAAGAAGTATTTCGCACAGAGCCCCACTGAGTGGCTGAATTGCACCATACAGTTTAGCATCCCAGGCCAGGTTCGCAGCGTCTAAAGGGGCAGTGCCCTCTTAGCCCCGTGCCATGCGTGCCCTGCTCTGTGCGCTGGGCCATGGCTGAGCTGGGGTTGTGTCTGGTTTCTCGCAGCGTCTCCGATGCGGAGGGGAACCTGGTGATCCAAGAGGTCGCCACCCGCCCCCTGACCCAAGATCTGCTGCAGCACGAGGTATGTGGCCCCTGCGGGAGGCTCCCGAGGGGTTTCCTCTGACTCTCCCCTGAGCTCTTAGGAGCCGGGCGCACAGACGACAGGGCCCTGGATGAGGGTCACTCCGCAGCAGATTCATGAGCAGGGCCCAGTGTGGGTCTTTAACCCCCGGGCCCTGCGGGAGGGATGGTTCAGCTACCTATGCTGCCCCCTCACCCATCAGCTGGCATCACCTCGCTGATCTCTGTGCCTGGCCCCCGCTGGCCGGTCTCTCCAGCTCTCCCACCACGCCAGTATTTGAGCAGAGCGGTCCCTGCCCAGGAGGACGGGGAGGGTCCGACGGGCTAGGAAGGATGTCTCCATCCCTTTGCCCACTTGACACCTCCGTCGGGCAGTCCCACGTGCCCAGGGCGACCCGCTGGGAGCTGAGCCAGCAGAGGGGACCCACGGCTATGGGATCCTGACCCACTGAGCCCACCAGTTGCTGGTGGTGCAGGGGGGCTCCAACCTGACCCCTCTCCCCCGACCCCCCAGGACTGCTACATTCTCGACCAGGGTGGCCTGACCATCTACGTCTGGAAAGGCAGGAACTCCAGCAAGCAGGAGAAGCAGCAGGCCATGAGCAGAGCCCTGGTGAGTGGCAGGGGCTGGGATGGAGAGAGACCCTGTGCCCCGCGCACCCCTGGGTGGGTGGGTGGGGGTTGCATGTTCCCCGGTGTGACCTCACGGTGCCCCCTGCTGTCTGTCAGCCCTGTGGAAATTAACCCCTTGGGGTCTGGACAGCTCCTGTGCTGTGGATTAGTGGCTGGGAAACCCCCGAGAGGACGCAGCGCCCCCTACAGGTGATTCTCTCCTAGCTGCGTCAGCCCTGGGGGATTAGGGTGTGTCCGTGGGTGGGGCCCTGAGCTGCCCGCCTGGGCCCTGCCTCTCCTTGCTCCACTGTCACACCCAGTGTAACGGCCCTTCTGTTAGTGGAGTCACTCCTGATTCACACCAGCACAGGTGACAGGCCCCCAGAGCTCTGCGTCGAACCTGCCGTGCGACAGAGCCTGGTGTTACACACACACACACTCTGCTTTGTACCTGCCGTCCTGGGGACCTGGGTGGAGACCCAGGAGTGTTTGGGGGGGGGGCTGTTAAAAGGCTGCCCCCATCAGGGAGCGGGCACCACTCTCCCTGCAGCGCCCCAGGCTCTCCGATAGCCCGGTGCACCGATGGCTTGGCGGTGACGTCGCTGGCTGGACGAGGGGCTGGAGAGGGGACGCCCTCTCTCTGCTGCTCCCCCAGCACTTTTGTGGCTCCCCCCCACCCACTGGGTGCTGGCTCTTGCAGGGGTTCATCAAAGCCAAGAACTACCCGCCCAGCACCCCCGTGCAGACCGAGAATGACAGGGCCGAGTCGGCCATGTTCAAGCAGCTCTTCCAGAAATGGACCGTCAACAACCAGACCAGCGGCCTGGGCAAGACCCACACCCGGGGCAAAGTGGGTAAGAGCCGGAGGCCTGGGCACTAGCGGGTCAGGGCCTGGCACCAGGAAGCGGCAGAGCGGCCCAAGCCAGCCCCTCGTTCCCACGCAGGGGGTGGGGGCCGAGGAAGGGTCCTGTGGCAGCCACACCAAATTCTGGTGCGGAAGGGGGCGGGGCTCAGCTCTGGGGGGCTGCTGGGTGTCCCTCGATACCACCGCCCCCCCGAGCTGTGAGTGGACTGGTCCTGCTGGGCCTGACCCCTTCCCCCCAGCCTCAGTGCCCGTCGTTCTCCCCCAGCCAAAGTGGAGCAGGTCAAGTTCGACGCCACCACCATGCACGCCAAGCCCGAGGTGGCCGCGCAGCAGAAGATGGTGGACGACGGCTCCGGGGAGGTCGAGGTAAAGAACGGGCCGCCGGCCGTAGGCCTGGCCAACAGCGGGGATCGAACCGGGGACCCGGCAGCCGCTGCGAAGCCAGGCTCAGGGACTGGGGCTGTC
Organism: Lepidochelys kempii; assembly: GCF_965140285.1. Taxonomy (NCBI): domain Eukaryota; kingdom Metazoa; phylum Chordata; order Testudines; family Cheloniidae; genus Lepidochelys; species Lepidochelys kempii. The sequence goes on from NC_136390.1 coordinate 2,783,106, forward strand.
ACAGCCCCGGCTCCTGTGTGGCTCAGCCCAGAGGGAGACACGGGGGCCCCCCACACCTGCTGGGTACATGGGCTCCCCCGTGTGACCAGTGGGACCCCCGACCTTGGGGCACAGCTGTCCGGTGGGTGTTGACAGGGTCAGCAGAGCGAGGTGCCGTGGGGGGAGGAGTGGGAGGCCCCGGGGCCATGCTGAAGGCCAGACCAGCCAGTGCGCGGCTGAGCAGAGCCGGTGCCGATGGCAGGAGGCTCACAGACCCAGCCCAGCTCCGTGATGGGGCACCATGCGGCCCGTCGTTAGCAGGCCTGGCTGGCGCTGCTGGCATGGAGCAGGGCCACGCGGCATGGGCCCCCTGCCCAGGCTGGCGCATCCTCCAGGTGTCACATGGAGACTGAGACGTTGGCTCTCCAGACCCCTAGCCTCTGGGCTCTGCCCCCCAGCACCCCCACGGCAGGGGGCGCTGGCAGCTCCTGATGCCCCCAGCCCTTGGACTCTGCCCCCCCAGCATCCCCACGGCCCTGCTGCGAAGTGCCGGCCGGGGGCGGGTGTGGGGTGGTAGGAGCCAGCCCCCGGCTCATTCCCAGCTCCCCGGCAGGTCTGGCGCATTGAGGACCTGGAGCTGGCGCCGGTGGACAAGCACTGGCTGGGCCATTTCTACGGGGGCGACTGTTACCTTATCCTCTACAAGTACCTGGTCAATAACAAGCTGCATTGCATCATCTACATCTGGCAGGTGCGTGGGCCCCCCGCTGCCCCAGCCTGCGGGGTGGGATCCCGTCTCCGACGGGCTCAGGGCAGGGTCATCCCGGACCCCCGGCTGAGATCCCAGCTCCAGCGGGGGCCAGGGCCAGCAGGCGTGGGATGACCCCTCCCCCCGCCACGAATCCCGGCCCGTGTGTAACAGGCAGAGATCGGCTCTCGCACCGATGCCAGGTGTTAATCTCCCTGCCAGAAATCATGTCGTCACTGACCAGGCTACCTGCTCGTGTTACCCACGGACGAGTCCAGACTCATCTCTCGTCTTCAGCGCCCTGCTGTGGCAGAGAGTTCCGCAGGCCGATCACGCGCTGGGTGTAAACACCTTGGCTTCATTTTGAATTTGCCCCATTTCAGCCTCACGTAACGTCTCCTTGTTCCCGTGTTGTAACCACGGGGCCAGAGCTGATGCACCCTGGGCCAGCCCTTCCCCCAGAGCGCTCTGCAGTCACGACGCAACATCCCAGAGCAGGGGGTGGGAGTGAGGTCACAACACAGGGGGGTTCCCTCTACCCGGTCAGTTAATGCTAGCCAATGGCCACTCTGGGCTGGTTTGCATCTTCCACGTGCCACTCAGGTCCTAACCAGGCTGTTAATTCGCTGCGGGGTGGGGCTTTATCGTCATCGTTATTTCCCAGATGGGGAAACTGAGGCCCGACCTCACTCTCCGAGGTGCCGACTCCCCTGACTTTCGGGATTGCGTGACTCTCCCAGGGCTGGGTCAGTGTTGGCGCTGGGGTTGGAGCACCGGCTGCCCAGCCCTGGGCCCGGTGCTCCTGCAGCTGGGGGTCCCAGGGGTTGTGTGGCCCCGATCCCCACTCTGAGCCCCTCTCCTCCGTCCCTCACCCTTGCCTAGGGCCGCCATGCCAGCAAGGATGAGATCACTGCCTCGGCCTACCAGGCCGTCGCCCTGGACCAGCAGTACAGCAACGCGGCCGTGCAGGTGCGGGTGCCCATGGGGAAGGAGCCTGCCCACCTCATGGCCATCTTCAAGGGCAAGATGGTGGTGTACGCGGTGAGTGCCAGGGATGGGGGCGGGGGGAGGTCCCTGCGCCATCACCCCTGGCCTGCCACTCGGGGCTCTGCCGAGGGTGCTGGGGCTGCGCCGGGCACTGCCCACCTGCCTGCAATAGTCCAGCCCCTGGGAGACAGCTCTGCTCCCCCCCAGCCACGGAGCCCAGAGCCCCAGGCAAGCGGGCATGCGGGCCGCGCTGTCCCCTCTCTGCCAACGAGGAAACCAAGGCACGGGGAGAAAGCACTTGCTTGAGGCTGCTCCGCAAACCAGGGGGGCAGAAGCGAGGCAAACCCCCGGCCTCAGGCACTGGCTGGAAGGTGGGGCTTGGGATGAAATGGGCAAGCTGATCCGTGGGGCTGGAGCCGCGGTGGGCTCCCCCAGGCTGTTACAACCGGCCCACGAGCTGCGTTCATGGGTGGCAAAGGGGCTCCTAGCCTTAGGTCGGTGCTATAGCGGACCCCATTCCCCCGCCCCGTCAGGGCCGCAGAGTGAGGGTGGAGGCCGGTTTGACGTCTTCTCTCCCTCCCCCCCCCCTCCCCCCCGCGACGCTGTTCCCCAGGGCGGCACCTCGCGGGCTGGCAGCACGGAGCCGGTGCCGTCCACCCGCCTCTTCCACGTGCACGGCACCAACGAGTACAACACCAAGGCCATCGAGGTGCCCCCGCGTGCCTGCTCCCTCAACTCCAACGACGTCTTCGTGCTGAAGACGCAGGCCTGCTGCTACCTCTGGTACGGGAAGGTGGGTATGGTGCTCGGGAGCCTCTGGCTGGGGGCCGGAGAACCTGAGCCAGCGGCGAGGTGCTCGGGGTAGAGAAGTATTCTCCCTGGCCTGGGGGAGGCCTGGAGCCACCTTCGTTGTAGGGTCCCCCAGACACCTGGCTGGTCCACCCTGGAGGGGTCCCGCCCCCTGCTGCCATCCCACCGGGATCCCATCTCGCTCCCCTGCCAGCGGGGAGGATGGCGCTGAGGACGGGCTGGACCCATGGCGGGTTCTCGGCGCTGCACTGGGAGGCCGCGCGGACCCTCCGGGGGGTCCTGACCGATTGCGCTCTGGTTCCCCGCAGGGCTGCAGCGGGGACGAGCGGGAGATGGCAAAGACCGTGGCCGACCTCATCGCCAAAACAGAGAAGCTGGTAATAGCCGAGGGCCAGGAGCCGGACAACTTCTGGGTGGCCCTGGGTGGGAAATCCCAGTATGCCAACATTAAGCGGTAAGGGCTGCGCACCGCTGGGACCCATCAGGCACGGAGCGCGGGGCCATCCCCCTGGCAAGTCTTGTCCGTGACTCTGCCATCCCCAGCCAGAAGGTTCCTGCCCCGCAGAGCTCTGGGGAGGGATTGAGCTGTAGTAGGGTTAGCATTCGAGACACTGTATTATAATAAACTTGAGGAGAACCATGAGAACGGCCCCTAGCTCGTGTTTAGCTCTTCCCAGCAGCAGGTCCCAACGCGCTTCACCACAGAGGTCAACGTCAGTGCCATCACCCCCATGTTACAGATGAGGAAACCGAGTCCCTGAAGCAGCTTGCCCAAGGTCACCCCATGGCTGAGCCAGGCGTAAATCCCAGTATGGTGCTCTATCCCCTGGGCAGCAGAGCCTCAGGAGGAGGAAGGGCAAGTGGCTGACCTCATTGAAGCAGTCATGACCAGGCTGGGTTGGTCACCGCCTCCACCCCCCGAGAGCACCGTGAACCGGAGGGGAGCAGTGGGTTTGGCTGCAGGCTGGCCATCGCGCTACCTTCTAGGTTAGGGTGGTGGCATCTCAAGAACACGAGTTGCCACCTCTCTGCAACGTGCCGGGCGGGTCTCTGGTCCCACGGGCACATCCCAGCCCAGGCCCCGGGGACTAAGGGGCGGGCCGCCAGCACCGCTCCGAGGTGTGCTGGACGTAGGACCGACACGCAGCAGCCTGGTATGACATCCCTGGGGGGCAACACGAGGCTGTTGCCCGCCAAGGTCAAAGTCCAAGTGTGGGGGGAACCTTGAGCCAGAGGAAATAGGATCATGGCCAGAGCCAAATATTCTTCCATCTGAGAAAGCCCTTTGGCTGCCGTTGCGTGTTGGCCCGGGGTAGTTCTCCAGGTGGGCAGCCCCTGCACCTGTTGGCCCCCAGGGGTCAAGCAGCTGGATGTCGAGCTGGAGCCAAGGGCCAGGCTGGGTTCTCTAGTTCTGACCCTCCTTCCCCCCTTGTTCACAGACTGCAGGAGGAGACCTTGTCGATAACGCCCCGCCTCTTCGAATGCTCCAATCAGACCGGCACATTCATTGCCACGGAGATCACCGATTTTATCCAGGATGACCTGGAGGATGACGACATCTTCCTGCTGGACACCTGGGACCAGGTAGGGTGGGGCTGGGACGGGGCCTGAGACAGGGCCAGGGGTCTTACAAGGTAATGTGGGGAGCCTTCAGCCCCACTGTCTCCCCCAGGGAGTCTGTATTTTAGTCCCCCTAGCACAGACAAGGGAGCCGAAAGACGTCTCTCCCCCACAACCATGCAGCAAGTCACTGGCAAGCCAGGGTTAGAATTGGGAATCTACCAACCCCTCACGTCTTCCTCCGGGCCGCATTGGCCGCCCAGAGCCAGAATTCCTGGCTGCTGGCCCCCTGCTTTCAGCCCCAGGTCCGTCCGTCCTCTCCTGGAATCATAGAATCATAGACTATCAGGGTTGGAAGGGACCTCAGGAGGTCATCTAGTCCAACCCCCTGCTCAAAGCAGGACCAATCCCCAATTTTTGCCACAGATCCCTAAATGGCCCCCTCAAGGATTGAACTCACAACCCTGGGTTTAGCAGGCCAATGCTCAAACCACTGAGCTATCCCTCCCCCCAAGAGACCAAGCGCCAGGGAACGCGGCCCACCACCGGCCCAGGAATGGGCTAGTTGGGGCTTTCCCATGTTAGCGGATGGCGAGGGGGCGGTGTGGGAAGCCGCTGGCCTGGGGCCTCCTGGCATTGTCACGGAGGGGCTGTTTCTCGCGCAGGTGTTCTTCTGGATTGGGGAGCACGCAAACGAGACGGAGAAGGCGGCGGCTGCCGTGATGGCGCAGGAGTACCTGAGAACTCACCCCAGCGGGCGCGACCCCGACACGCCCATCATCGTGGTGAAACAAGGCTACGAGCCCCCAACTTTCACGGGCTGGTTCCTGGCCTGGGACCCCCTGAAGTGGAGCGTGAGTGGCTGTGCAGGGCTTCCCCGTTTCCCTTGCCACTGGCAGGAGACATGGGCACAGGCAGGGAACCGTGGGGCATAAAGGCTACATCATCCTTCAGATTTAACAACCCGGGCATCCAGAGACTAACTGGGTAGCCCTGATGCCCTCTTAATCCACAGGCCTGTGGGAGGCTCCCACGCAACTAGCCTCTGCCCAGGGAGATCTTGGGCAGACCAGTCTGGGGCCTCTAGCAAGACCCCAGTGAATGGGGCGGGTGTGTGGCAGAAGTTCTGGGGCACAGACACCCATTCCCCAGGAACCAGCTGGCTGGCCCCACAAAAGGCTCCGTCTCCCATTGCCAACTACCCAAGACAGCCAGTCCCTGGTGCCCGTCGCTTAACGACCCCCAGCACAATCCCCGACCTCCAGCCTAAGCACTGGTGCCACTGACTCCCAGACACTTCCCCCCGTGTTTGCAGCAAACGTCGCTACCCAACTGGTCCCCGCGGGGGCGGGCCTGCCCCTTTGGCAGGGCTCCTGCACCTTTCCCTGCACCCCGACGATCTCCCGAGATCCCCCTCTGGTGAGATATACTCAGAACTGCTGGGGAAGGGAAGGCCCAGGGCTGTACGGAGACGGGGCCAGGCAATGGGACCGAGGCCCAGCCAGGCCCGTGGCAGGGGGAGAGATTTGCAGCAACCAGACCGGTTCTGTCCCAGCACCTGCCCAGCTTGACTTCAGTAACCCAGACGCAGCCCTTCCAAAGCCAGCCAGCTCTGCTCTCCCCACATGCCTGCCTCTGGCCCCTCCCAGCTCAGATCTGGCTTCTCTCCTGCAGGACAGGAAATCCTACGAGGAGCTGAAAGCCGAGCTGGGAGAGGACAGCAAGTTCAGCCAGCTGACAACTGTGAGTATCTTGGGGAAAAGCAGCCTGGCTGCAGGACAGTGCGAGGAAATGGCCATTGGTGCTGAGCTGCCCGCGATGCTACGCACGCCCGCTGGTCGTGGCTATTGAGGGATGCAAAAGCTCCCAGGCTTCCCCCTCCCACACCAGCCAGGACCCGGCTCAGTCAGGAATCGGAGTGATTTCTGGTTTGCCCACACCTGGCAGCACAGCCCCAGGCAGAAATCTTCCCCCTGCGGCGGGGTGTGGGGTTCCAGGGCCCGAGATGTGCAGGTCAGTCTAGAGGTCAGAGTCCCTGGGAGGATAAAGGGTCAGGACGGCAGCAATGAGACGCGGTGGGTACTTTGGCAAAGCCTGGCACACAGCACAGGGTGGGGGCTTTACGGAACAGTCCGGCGATGGCTCCATGTGACTCTCCGACCCCCTCTCCAGGAAATCACAAGCCAAGAGGTTTTCACTGCCAACACCACCTTGAACTCGGCAACCACCCAGACCTTCCCCCTAGAGTTGTTGGTGAACAAGTCCTTGGATGAGCTGCCCACAGGAGTGGACCCTAGCAGGAAAGAGGTGAGAAAGGGTGTGTGTGTGTGAAATCAGGGCATGGCCCACGGCAAAAGCTGCAGCTGTCCCTGCTCTGTAGTGCAGGTGGGCTTTTAGGGTCCGAGCCTGCCCCAGCGACAGAAGAATTTCCTTGGGCCCTGGGGGAACAAAGAGCAGCTCCTTAGCCAGCCAGCTAAGCACAGATCTGAGCCCCGTCCCAGGGCCAGCTCCGTGGTGAGTGGAGATACACTGAGGAGTAAGGAATTTAATACCCAGCGTGCGAGTTCAAGGGTGATGATGTTCCAGGGGCCCAGGGGTCAACCCCAGCTCCTAGTTTGGTCTGGAGGAGGGAGGGTGCTTAGCTAAGGGGCTGTGTTAATTATTTGGGGCCAGTCTTGCTCGAGGGTGAGCGGCTCAACGGGGTTAATTTTGTTGTGTGCATTGTCACATCAAGGATAGCTGGCCTGCTAAACCCAGGGTTGTCAGTTCAATCCTTGATGGGGCCATTTAGTGATCTGGGGCAAAAGTTGGGGACTGGTCCTGCTTTGAGCGGGGGTTGGACTAGATGACCTCCTGAGGTCCTTTCCAACCTTGATATTCTATGATAAATATTGTCCAAGCACCTAGAGCCACGGTGTAAAAAATGGGCCTCCAGGGGGCGCACCGTGTCCACCGGGGTACCAGCCCCGCGTAGAGCAATTTGGAGATGCAGAGGGTGGGCTGCCGCAGAGGATTTAGTTCCTTTGCAGAGGGGGGGCATTTTGTCCCCTGCTGGTTGCAGAGGAGCACGAGCTGGCCCCGTAGAATTACCCAAGTGTGAAGCATCCTCAGGGAGCATCCTCAGTGGGAGTTTTAACAGAAGGAAACAAGCCGCCTTGTGCCACCGGCTCCGAGCCAGCCTCCTGCAGGCTTCCCCCGGCACAGGGAGGTTCAGTTGCAACGTCTGCTGAAAGGCAGCCCGCAGAGCCGTGAGCGGAGTTGAGGAGGGAGCGTAAGCAGTTCTGAATGCCCACAGCATGGGCAGTATCCTGAAAGTAGCGACTCGGGCCCGGGCCCGATGCTTTCTCCAGTGCTGACCTGCTGCAGTCATTGGAGTGTCTGGGAGCTGGGACGTGCAGGGTAGGAGTGCCAGGAGCAAGCAGCTGTGCTCCGTTTTGAGACACCAGCGTACAGGGCTAGGGCCTTCTGTCGAAATGGAAAGGGAGTAACTCCAGCTGATGGCCTCGTGTTCCAGTCCCCGGGGAGACTTGCAAAGGTCTAGGATAATCAGCTGCTTCACTGGTGGCCCAGGTCGTCCTCCAATGGCTCATGCCTCCCTCAGCTCTTGCCATCTACATGTCAGATCTGGAGCTCTCTGCTGGCAGCTGGATACCAGCCTGGAGAGCGATGGTAGCCCAGGGCATTACCTCAAAGCCCCAGGTCTGACTTCCATCTCAATTCCTGCTACCCAGCAAAGCCAGAGGGCTGGGAGGTTGTAGCTCATCAGGACGGCCCTGTCCTCAGGGCTGCAGTTGTCACCACCACCACCTCATCCGAGCCCCTCTGCCTCCCTCAGGAGCACCTGTCCAGTGATGATTTCGAAATGGTCTTCGGCATGCCCCAGAACGCCTTTGCTGCACTGCCCGTGTGGAAGCAACAGAAGCTCAAGAAGGAAAAAGGCCTCTTCTAAGCAGAACTGCAGTGAGATTTGGCCTGAGATGTATTTGGTTTAGTATTAAGAAAGTAAAATTAAAGCTAATTCAGAGAACGGGGCTGTGCACTTGACCCTGCTTAGGTGACAGCTAACCATTCCTCCCCATTGTGATTTTTTGGGCAGGGAAAACACTGAACTCCCACTAGGCTAAAATCTTTACTTTCCAAGCTACCCAACTGATTGGGTTGGTTTGACAGCTATAATTTGTGTGCTGGGATCTTGCCTTAAATGGTGTGGCTGTGGGAAGGACTGGTGAGTGGTGACCAGGCTCTCAAGTAGCACGGCTCCTTCACCCTGGCTTATTTTGTTTGTTCTCCAACCTCCACCCAGGATTGTGCTGAGGCCGCACACAAGGGAGAAACAACAGAGGTGGGAATCAGAAACCTCTGACCTGTAATTCCAGCACCACCACTGACCTGCTGTACAGCCGTGGGGATGTCACAGCACATCTCTGCCTCAGTTTTCCCATCTGTAAGGCGGGGATACTTACATTCCCTAGTCAGTGGTTTGAGGTTCCAAGTAATGTGTTGCTCTGTGGTATTAGAATGATCTTCAGTCTTTCTAGATGTCAGATCTTTGCAAAGCAAACGGTTTATATTTTCACATGTCCTGGTACCTCACTCCTAAAGATAAAGTATACAGCCCACTACTGCAGCCTCCATTAGCTGTTAAGCCTTCATGAAAAGTATTATGCAAATATTTGTGATGCTGAAGGTAAAGGTTCCAGCCACAGCAGGGAGTGACATTTTAAAAATCCATATGCCATACACTTTACTGAAGCACAGTGCAAACTTTAATGACCTTGACCATGTTTGTCGTATTTGTATTACCATGGCACCTGCAGGCCCCGATCAGGGCCCCATTGTGCTAGGGGCTGTACAAACACATAGAAAGTCTGCCCCAGTCTAAGGCAGGATACACTTTGTGGGAGAAAAAGGTGACAGGTAGGTCAGTCTCTACATTAGCTCTAACTGATGTAACATCTTCCAGGGCAGTGGTTCTCAACCAAGGCTACGCGTCCTTCTGGGGACTATGCAGAAGTCTCTCGGGTACATCAGCTTAAGTAGGTATTTGACTAGTTTTACAACAGGCTACATAAAAAACACTAGCAAAGTCAGTACAAACTAAAATTTAATCCAGACAGAACAAGCAAGTAACCAAATTGTCAGTAATAGTGTGGCTGGGACACTTTTGTATTTTTATGTCTGATTTTGTAAGTAGTTTTTAAGTGAGGTGAAAATTTGGGGATACACAAGACAAATCAGACTCCTGAAAGGGGGACAGTCATCTAGAAAGGTTGAGAGCCACTGGCCTAGGGATGCAGGACCTATTTGCTACAGCAGATGTTGCCAACTGTATCACACTTGGCATGGTTTTTTATTAATACAATTCCCTCCCATTCAGTACTGAGATGTGACAATAAAGTTTCCCTTGTGACTTCATTTTGGATTTAAACTCTGATCTCCAAGGCGAAAAGCAAATCCCTTAGCCAGAAAGCCTCACTTGTTAGTGCAGTGGGAGAAGGGAACGTGGGCTTGTGAGGGGAGTAAGTACTGGAATAGCAGGGATTCTTATTAACCACGGACAGAGCTTGGAGCTGCACAGACTAGACGCTCTTGTCCAAAGCGGGCTACAACTGAAATAAATGCACATCTCGACTGACAGACAAGAGAAGAGCCTACATATGCTCTGCAGAGCTGCTTTCACTAGCACTTAAGGTCACTAAAAAAAAAATGCACAAAATAAAAAGTTACTGAGCATAAAAGTGGCCAGACTGGGTCAGACCAAAAGTCCATCCAGCCCAGTGTCCTGTCTGCCGACAGTGGCCAGTGCCGGGTGCCCCAGAGGGTATGAACAGAACAGTCAATCATCAAGTAATCCATCCCCTGTCACCCATTTCTAGCTTCTGGCAAACAGAGGCTAGGGACACCATCCCTGCCCATCCTGGCTAATAGCCATTGGTAGACCTATCCTCCATGAACTTACCTCGTTTTTTGTTTTTTTTTTTAAACCCTTTTATAGTCTTGGCCTTCACAACATCCTCTGGCAAGGAGTTCCACAGGCTGACTGTGTTGTGTGAAATACTTCCTTTTGTTTGTTTTAAACCTGCTGCCTATTAATTTCATTGGGTGACCCCTAGTTCTTGTGTTATGAGGAGTAAATAACACATCCTTATTTACTTTCTCCACACCAGTCATGATTTTATAGACCTCTACCATATCCCCCCCATGTCGTCTCTTTTCCAAGCTGAAAAGTCCCAATTTTATTAAATTTCTCCTCCTACAGCAGCCATTCCATACCCCTAATCATTTTTGTTGCCCTTTTCTGAACCTTTTCCAATTCCAATATATCTTTTTTGACATGTGGTGACCACATCTGCACGTATTCAAGAGTGGGCGTACCATGGATTTATATAGAGGCAATATGATATTTTCTGTCTTATTATCTATCCCTTTTGCCATTCCCAACATTCTGTTTGCTTTTTTGACTGCTGCTGCACACTGAGTAGATGTTTTCAGAGAACTGTCCACGATGACTCCAAGATCTCTCTCGAGTGGTAACAGCTAATTTAGACCCCATCATTTGATACGTATAGTTGGGATTATGTTTTCCACTGTTCATTACTTTGCATTTATTATCAACATTGAATTTCATCTGCCATTTTGTTGCCCAGTCACCCACTTTTGAGAGATCCCTTTGTAGCTCTTCGCAATCTGCCTGGGACTTAACTATCTTGAGTAGTTTTATATCAATGGAACAGAGCCGCACTCTTCTACAGAGCAAACTAGTTTCTTCTTCACTAAAGGTACAGTACAGGCCCCCAACGTAAGCAGAGTGGAGTCAAGTGCTCAACTATCCACATCTATATGAGTCTACAGAAAACTCCATCTTTGTGGAAATAAGATTCAAACCCATCAGAGGGTTAATAAAGAGGTTTTAATTTCACAAAAATCTATCTACACATCATTTAAAAAGGAAAAAACAAGAGCAAAATTGTAAAGAATACCGAGGAACAGATCTGCTAAAACACAGAGAAAGTGCTGCTCCACATCAACTTTGTAAAGAATCAAAAGTCACTCAATGCAGAATCTAACCCAGTCACGTGGCATCCATCCTGGCTGCACTCAAACACACACACCTGGAACCCCCCACCCCCCCCCCCAGTTTTTCAAGAATAATTATGTAGTCAGGAGGCACGTAAGATCTCCGGTGGGATGGGGAATACTGACAGCAGAGTGCAAAGGATACATAACCCCTTTTTATTCTCTCTCTTTGGCAGTTGATTACAATCTTAGATTAGATCAGTTAAAAAGTGACCCAGTTAGTTCTTTCTAGCCACGCACAACTCCCCCCCGCCCCAAACCAAAGAATTCTTCACGGGCATCTAAAACCTTTTGTGAATTTAAATAAGAAGTTAACACTGGATAATCAACTGCTTCTCCCATTGGTTGCAGTGCAAACAGCATCTGCTAATCTTTCCAGTACATCAGATACAGCACACACAGAAAAGGAAGTAGAGGACACTCCAAATCAGGCCATTTACACCATGATGCAGACAGGGCTGGGGAGGCAATCAGCCAAGGTTAGATACATCAGAACGCTCTCCTCCCAATTATTAAATCCTCGTATTATAGACTGAAGCTTTAATTAGGAAGCTAGTACCTGCATTTTGTTGTTGTTCTTTTGCACATCCCAGTACAACAGTCCTCTATGTGGACTCAGTCACATACAGCAATATCTGGGACAAAAATTCCAGTTCATTTACATAAACATTTATACATTTATCATAAAAAGTAGCCAAATACAGTGAAGGAGTAACTCAAGAACAAGTTAGAGCAGACATCCGATGATGGGGTGGAAGAAAGAATGACATTAGTGTTTTCTTTTGTTTTTTATATGCTGAAGCACACTCAGACCAAACTAAACTGGCTCTCAGGTTCTTTTGAAACTGACAACTCTGTATATTTCAGGAAATGTCAAAGAGTGTTTTATAACATGCACTCTCTAGAAACCCTTTCTAATTAATAGGATACATAGTTCAGACCAACAGCACTCCACTATCTCCCAGAAAGACCACCTCTCATTAGCAGGTCTCACCACTATTAACATGGCCATTTTAATAAAGGCATTAAGGGTTTGTAGGATATTTAAATGATTTCCTTTCCAAGATATCTGATGCTAAAATCCCTTACATGTGCTGGCTTTTATTTGGTTTGTGTCTGTCCTACATATAATCCAATATGGTTGTAAAGGTTGCACAGAGCTAAGCTCTACTGAATTTCAAAGTTATTGCAAAAATACAAGTAGTATTGAATGTGAAAGCTAATTAGGTATAACACAGAATGCTGGGAACACATACTCCCCCCCGATTCTGAATGAACTAGCCATGCTGTGCAAAACCCCCAAAGCATATATTTATACATACACCCCTTGACAAGGTACAGATTTCCTTCCTCACTGCCACCCTGGAGCTGAGAGAAAGAATCCATCTTTAGACGGGGGATGTGGATGCGTACAGTGTTGGACTGACAACCAGCTCTGTTCAGGAAAAGGTTCACAGGGTCACTCAAGCTGCCATATGCCAAAAAAGTGAAAGACACATATGTTCACTAGTTGTTACTAGCTATGCTAAGTGAGATCCTGGTTTTCACTAGAGGGACCATGAAATCTGGTTTCAAGCATCAGCTCTCTCAACTCTGGATCTACATCAAAGCTGGTTTTATACATTAATTAGGGTAACAACTAAAACTGGGCAATCTTGGTTTTCTATTATAAATGAACTGATTTGGAGTGCTGTGCCTCAACATGATAATTTGCTCCCCACCAAGCAATCAGCAGTGCTAACTCGCTGCTGCGAGAAGTACATTTGTTATTTAAAGCGCCATGGGTGCTGCTTTCAGCATGTAGGGAAAAGGGTGATGTTGGTTAAGATGAGGAAGGCAGCTTTGCTTTTATGATGGAAGAAATCTTTGCCACATTTTCATAGGTACGTGCCCTTATCAGTCAAAGAAAATTCCTACATTAAACTCCCCCCCCCGCACATTCCACTAACACATTCACTGTTGACAATACAAAATCATAATGATTTATAATAAATTAACATGTCATATACTACTGGTGCTGCACCTTATGAGGTAAAAGCTTTGTCCTGTTTGTGACAGAAGTTTAATGCTTAGACCAGTTACTATGAGATCAACACAACCAATAAGATATTATCCAAGCCGTAACAAAACTCATTGAGATTCGCTTGGTACACAGACCAGAAGATCAGCCTTAACTTGACAAGATCTGTGGAGGAATTATTTTGCCTGCTGTCCTCTACAGCAATGGTTTGTCTACTTAGCTCTGGATGGATTATTCCTGAGAAACTTCTAATGGCAGTTTAAATACAAATATCTTTGCACTCTCTGTAACCAATTATTCAAATCACAAAATCCAAATTAGGGGTAGAAAAGTAACTGCTCCAATGATTAGCAACAATTTCTTTGCAATAAAAGTAAATACCAATTAAGGAAATACTTGCCCATATTAAATAAAAGACCATTTGAAGGTTCAAATAAAAATTAAATCACTGGATATTTTTGCCAAAGCCAGCTATAAAATGAGCGTCACGTTACCAGGTACAATTAGGATAATAAAATGTAACAGTTCGGCCCTGTAATATCTTATGTTAACACTCAAAATGGGTTTTCAAAAGCTTCTAAACTGATTTAGTTTATTCCAGTTGAGCAGCCCATATTCCTAAAAAACCAACAGGCAGCTAGAATAAAAACATCTATGTCTCTGTGTGATTCCTGGGCTTTGTAGGGACAATGTGAAATTATGGATCGGTCTAACTGCTAAAAGAATTTTTCAGACTTTCCACTTGAGGATGACAGAGACAAACATTTGTGCCTGCAGACCCTGAAGAGTTAATGCTAGAATGCTCTTCTTCCGATGTGTGAGGTAAAAAGAAGAGCTGTTAGTTCACTTCCTTTTACTGCTCAGCACTGGCGCTGCTTCCCTGGAAGAGAATCTGCCAATAGGCCAAAGCTTACCTTCCACCCCACTAGCTGCTTCTGTCAGAGTCAAAACAAGGCAGCCCAACGTGATGTAAAGTCAGTGAGAAATAGACATACTGACAGAAAGATGTAAACTGCAATATGCAATGACACTATGAAGAAGATGCAGTTAGAAAGGATAAACTTTTTAAATGAAAGAAATATAATCTCATTTCTAAACAAAGACAAAAATGACCTGTACAAGATGACACAGTGGGGGTAGGGTATGCAATAAATTCCACAGCACCAGTAGTTTGTTTCCTGGAACGGCATGTAAATGGCAGAGCATTTACAACCTCATGAATGTCAAAACGCGTCAACTTGAATGATGTCAGCACACCTGTTAGCAGGACAGACTGGCAATAGCGTACTTGGTGATCTAGGGTTCCAGTGAATATTACTGACACCATACATGCCAGGTTGCAGGCTGTATTGCTTTAATTGCTCGTAGGGGAAAAGTAGAATGCCACGTGATATGTAAATCCTCCTCATTCACATATCACAGTTAATGGACTTTAAAGTCAAGCCTCTTTTTGCACTATTGTTTCATCAGTTTATGAGCAGCTGTGGTCTTGTGGCTTGATGTAACTCTTTAAGGCTCCATGCTGACAAAAATATTTCTGGAACAATAAAAATCTCACCACAGGAGGAGTGCTTTGAGATGTCAAAGGTTTACAAGTATGGTTCAGGCCCAAGGTTTACATGCGTGGTTCTGCAAGTGAAGCATCTCATATGCCTTACTTTTTGTCTCGTTTTGGCCCTGAGCTGTTTGCTACTCCTGCGTGTCTTGCGCAAGTTCAGAATTCTCCATGCTCAGGAGAAACAAGGGATTTGCTCTTCACAGAGGCTGACGAACAGACCGCCCCACTTCCATGCTAAGCGGCTGCGTATTCTTTTCTGTTTCTAGTAACTCATCGAAGATTTCCCTAGAAAACATGAGAAGGGAGATTATGAAATCAGTGAGTGCAGAGCTGCTGCACAAGATGAAGACAGTCCTATGGGAAGGGAGAATGACACACAGGAAATGAGTGGTTTAATTTAAGCCTTGGAAATTTCAGAATTATAGATCCTACTAGTTAAGCCTAAAGAATTACACTTTGTCACCAAAGGTCTCTAAGCAGGGTTCCTGAAATTCTGAAGTCATTCAGAACCAGTTGGAAGCTGCAGTAAGATTTTTGCAACAAATTATAGCAAATCTAAGAGCGTGTTAAGCCTTGCAGGGAAGAGGGCAGCAAAAATAGAATAAATTAATGCTAGTAAAAGAGCTGGGGGGAATATGGGAATTTACAAATATATGACTATATGTCAGAGGAAAACATACACTAAGGGCTAATACTTAGCTGAAATACTGAACATCCTCTTTAAACATGCCTTTAATTCTTAGCTATGATCTCATTATGACAATTAGAACCACAGAATCATAGGGTTAGAAGGGACTGCAAGGTATGTCTAAACCACTATATATTAGCGAGGGATAATTCTGCGCTACTGAACTTTCAGAGGATGCTTTAGTGCTAGTCAAAATCACATGCAGCAGTAAATCAAAATTAAGACACACTGGCAAATATTAGATTTGACAACTCCACTGAAGAGGATGGTAGGGAGAGAAGCACAGAACTTCATGACTGGGAAATGATTACTGACTGGAAGTGAGATTCTCTTACTTGTGCATGTAAAAGAAGATATAGCCACTTCGGTCTCTATCACACTGAACAGAGGCCTCTAGAATTCTAGACACTTCTAGGTCATTGTAGGTGAACCAGGACTGTTTCTTGATATCATAGACATCACTAATATAATGGCCTAAAAAATAAAAAGAGAAACCATATTTATTTTCATGCTATAGTTCAAAACAAATCAGTAAGTTGTTTCTAGATACCCTGTTGCAGTTAGCTGACATTTAAATACTGAAATGCCATCATGTTGTACAAACCACTTATAGACTAAATGGGTATTTTTGACTAATTAATGTTAACTATGAAAACAGATCTTAACGCTATTCTGCAACTTCAAAGAATATTACAACCATTTTCAATTACATTTATTTAATCTCCACATGAACAGAGAGACGGAGATACCGAAGTTATCATATTCCCTACCTGAAGAGGATGTGCTTCCAATATGGCTGACAATGCTGACGAGACGATAGGAATGAGGGAGCTCTCCTATCTGGAAAATACAATCCAATCATTTGCTTTTAAATATGCTCTTAATTCCACTTAGTTCAGAACAAAAGGCCTTACAGCATGTTAGAATATGGTTTTGGGTACTCTGTACACAAAGTTCAGCTGTTTGAGAAATGTGATCAAGGAACATAAGAACTGCCACACTGCATCAGGCCAGGAGGAAAAAGTGTCCCTTTAAAATTGGAAAATGCCATGAGATTTTGTTTTTGTTTCCCCATTCACAATCTGCCAATGGAACAGCAACAAAGCAGTCATTGTTTTGAGATACAAGCTCTCCATTTTGCTTTGCACTGCCATTTGTCTAGACAAGCTATTTCCTGAATGACCACTTTCCATTGATATCAATAAGTCCACAGAGAGAAGTTAAAAGAACAATCAAAGAGAACTATATTGATTTCCGCAGTATTAAAACAAACCATTTGATAAATGAGGTAAATCAATAGGGAAAGACTGGATTGGTGGCCTAGAGATTCTCTCTTCCCCTGCTCTTGGAGTGTTAAGGAGAAAATGTCCCTCTCCTCTTATTTGGGATGAAGCTCTTCTCATCAACTCAGCCGTGACAATTAAGAACAGATAATGCTGACTGGCTTTAAAGAGATTTCCTGGTCCTCCTCGGTCTGATAGACTGGGGTTCAACAGCGGTGTGAAAACACAGCTCTCTGATGAAGGTTCAGCAATTGGAAGGGAAGTAAAACTTCCCTAAAGGAATTCCCAATAAAAAACATTAATCCTTTCCTTTCTAGATGCCATACAACACTCTCCTTACAAGCAAGATAGACGAGTGACCCTCAGTGGGTCAGACAGCAGGAGTTGTTGCTATATTCCACTCAGGACTCACAAGGCCGGCCTCCTCCACAACTTGCCTGATCTTTAATGGTCCAGGAGCTAGAAACCCACAGCAGTTACTCGCACTATCACAAACCACTACACTATCTGAAATGCTGTTTCTCCCTTTTTGATAATTAAGCAGCCTGTGTTTTCACTTGTTTCACACAGCAGAATGCTTCCAGTAGTCAAGTTACTCTGTTTCCCTGTTCCCCTCCCCACCCATAAGATCCCTCACAGCAACCAAGGGGTCTTGGCAGCTCTTCTAACTGTAGGACACGCTCTTATAGAGGGAGATTACTGAACTATACATTGTTTCCCAATACACCTCTACCCCAATATAACATGAATTCGGATATAACGCAGTAAAGCAGCGCTCCGGTCGATCAACGCAAGTTCGACATAACGCGGTTTCACCTATAACACGGTAAGGTTTTTTGGCTCCCGAGGACAGCGTTATATCCGGTAGAGGTGTACTAATGGGAAGGCTGCTACTTAACAAGGTCCTCTAAGACTGAACAGATGCACTTGCTCCAAAATATCTAGTGGTGAACATGTGAAGAGGCATTAGTTCCCCATTCAGCGCTTGAAACAATGGATCGTCACCTCAGCATTCCTTTTCAGCTCTTCAGCTTCAGCTTCTGAGTACTCCATGTCGAGAACATCCTCAGTCCCAGAGTCCTCATCAGAGCCAACACTGTCCAGAAGGGAGCTGTTAAATTCTAAATGGCACAAAGACACAATGATGCCATGTCAGAATTTTTGGCATATACTGGAAAGCAGACCACAGACGTTACAGACGGTTGGGTTAGATTTTTCTTCATAATGAATCTTCATAAACAAACACCAAGGAAATACTAAAGCTAAAGGCTCTCCCTTCTGAAGAAAGCAAGGGATATTGGAAAATTTACAAAAAACACCTCACATCCCCTCTCTACCCACCCAAAAAAATGTGGTAACTTATGCCGTGACTCTGAATCAAGAAACAGACCCTGAACTGCAGAAAATGCAGAAGTAGCAGCAGCACACACGCCTTTCACCCTCTTTTACAGCAGGGCCGCGTTACAGGGAGCAGAAACAGTCAATGCAAACTTTTTTGCAAATTTAATTTGTCTGCACAGCTACGTTTTTCAAAAGCTTTGGTGGCCCATGGTCAACATCCACATTAAATGAACTGCACCCATTTTGCTTGGTGATTGGGAAGTTTCCATGGTGAGAAGCATTTCTCTATATTTCAACTAGAAATTCTATTCACAAACTACATTTATCAATTAAAACTGGCATCTAAACCTACTGCTGGCAGCCTCCATCTTTTCATTGTTTATACATGGTGAGAAGGGCTGCTCCCTGCAGGAACTTCCAGAATGCTTGGCTGAGCAAAGTGCACACGGCTTTCTGTTAGAGCCGGAAGGGCTCTCCTACACAGTGTTCTAAACTTTCTGGGACTTTGCAGCTAACCAACTAAAGCTTTTTCCCAGCACTTGTTACAGAAGCACCTAAACTTTTCCCAGATAATTTAAATTTGCATGGTGAGTCCTAATTGGACTCGAGTTCTCTGCTCTTCTCCTCTCCCTGGTTTTTTAAAACTGTCATCATGCCAGCTAGGATGGAAATACTTTGTCAAAAGGAAGGTTCATGCAACTTGCCCTGTAAAGTCAAGACGCTGAATTAGTCTAATCTCCTCTCAGGTGTGTTCCGCAGTTGAACCCTCTTAAGTGAAAATGCTTTATTGCCAGATCTCATGCTCTTTGTTCCGAGCTTTGTAAGATACATTGTCCCAGGGAAATGCAGGCTGTCCAAGTGAGTCACTCATGGAGACGCAATCACAGAGAATCCTTAGTCCCAAAACACTGATAGTGCTGGGATTACTACACTGTTATAGCATCAACACTGGACCAATAGCACCAACACTGGATCATGTTTAAAAAAAAAAAGAACTGCTGGCTACATGTGAGAAGGGAACAGCAGTGTCATAGTGAAAACGTATTAGCATCCCTGTTAGCAAGTACCTGCTGTCACAATTATGAATGACATGACAGCATGCTTAGAGGCATTTGACAATATTCAGGATGTCAAACAAAATTAAGTGATTGCAAATCAAGAGGATTTTAAATTCCCAGTGCGGGACCCTACCAGCCTACTAAGGGCCGGAAGTGCTGCAGGGGGAATGCACTCAACCACTGCTGGAGAAGGAACCTGCTTTGCCAAAACATCACCCCCAATATCTGATAAAAGAGTGAGGCTGTGGGCTGCAAAGAGAGCCCAAGAATGCAGGACACTGGTTAAGAGTACACGGTAGTAACTGGCTGAATCTTCACAATGTGATGTATCACAGTTGTGAATTATACTTTTACACTGTTGTGTGTTTAATATTGTTTTATTCCTGTTAAAGAGCAGACCCGTGCCTCTTCAATAATAAGCGAGGGAGGACTATTTAAGGAGCCTGGGCAAGATTAGAAGTGAATTTTAAGTAATACTCCTGTATTTCATCATCACAACTGCCCCTCTTCTGGTGTGGGGTTTTTTGGCTTTGTTCTGCCCTACTCGTATGCTAGGCCTACAAGACTGCTTAACTGAGCCTTGGGCTGAATGTGTTACCTCAGTTTAGAATGCACGGGCAGCATACCTGCTCTCTTTGGGTGCTCTCCAGGGCTACACCTTGCTGTGGATAATCTCTCTGTTCTTTTATTAGATATAAAGCATTTTATCCATGATCCTGGGCAAATCTGTTACATTTAAGTGTATTAAAATGTTAATCCAAAACTACAGAACTATGATATGCCAGGGCTTTGGGAACTGATTCAGCCAAGAGGGTATTTGCAGTTGTGAGATTGCAGGGGTCTCTCGGCCATAGACAGCTGGCTTTTCGGGAACAAAGAGTTTCAAGATCCAAATATCTGTGTACACAATATTTTTAAAAAACTGAATTAAGGAATGATAAACTACTGCAGTTTTCATGTTAAGAATTTTCACTGGCATTTACTTCCATAACTGAATGAAATAAAGCTGAATGGAACAGAGCCAACTACAGTCAAACAAAATAAAGGCATGAAATCCCAGCTGCCTTTCAGATGCTCAGAGTTGCAATCACACACATGGATATATGTCCCCTAAAAAGCAGCATTATGGAAGCGGTTAAATAAATTTCACCTTGGAGACTTAATTCAGTAGCTCGTTTAAGGTCATCGTCTTCTTTTTGTTCTCGTGCCTCCTGATGGAAAGAAAACAAAACAAAACAAAAAAAACTTAGTTCACTGAGACACTTCACTGTTTAAAATTCTTGTAGTGTGCTTTTTCCATTGAAACTGTGCGGCTTTGGTTTCTACAACAAACCTGACATAGTACATTAAAAGTTCCATGTGAAGGAATGTTTACAACCAGCAAGAATCCAATGTTCTAGTGCAACAGGACCTGGGACAAACCTTAATTAAAGCTTGTCAAAGCTACTAAAGTTTGGTATGCAGCAGAGCAAGTCCCTACTAACACCATGAGCACTCTCTGGATCACTGATCTGAAAAGCATCATAATGAATTTGTGAACCATTTGAAAAGTAAAACCGTCACTTACACATAAAGTTCTGGACCCTACGACAACATTTACACAATTTTCTGCCCAAAGCTAACTGAGGACACAAACCTCAATCAAAAGGTGAAACAATCTGCTACAATTTATTTTAAAATTGCTAAAAAAGAGGGCTTGGCCTACAGCTTAACAAAAATATATAATTCATGGAAAAGTGTCTGTATTTCCCAACTATAGAAAAGGATTTTGCAAACGTTACATCAATGAATCTTAACAAGTTGGGATAGATAATAAAAGTGAAACCATCTTTTTTTTGTATCTCTGCCCTGTCTCCTCCCACCACCCTCAAAAGGGGTCTGTGTTGTAGCAACACTGATTCCAGCAGGAGAGACTGGATGTGGCTGCTTCCAAAGCCAGCCGGCACTACTGCATGAACAGGCTCCTTAATTCAGGGTCTGAATGCGTGCCATGTCTGAATCACAGGTGGGGTGGCAGGTCCTCACTGTGACTACGCCAGAAGGTAACATTTAAATCCATTTTACATTATTGCCAAAGGGTTTTTTCATCTCACCGTTCCAAAAGCACTAGGAATCTACGTGTTAATAGCACAGCTGAAATGAAGCAAATCCATCACTGTGCCTCACAAGGAATTACACTGGAGGGTGGGGAAATTTGCCCCCTGATATCTAGGCCAACCCCATCTCTTACAAGGAGTACCATGATATCTAATATCAACACAAAGCAGACAGGGTGCTCAGTTCAAGGACTTATAACAAATGATCTCCTTCCCTATCACAGTAAACTGTATTGAACTCTATTTGTCTATACAGGAAGGATGAAGGGTTAAGTTGACTCCAAGTTGTCTAGGTATTTCAAACCTGAAAAGAAGTAGGGTTGGCAAAATTAGATTTTTATTTTTTTCTAATGTGGATGATAAAAATAAAAAATCTATATAAAATATTGTTTTTAATTTTTAAAATGTTTTATTTTTACATCTGCTCAATAGTGCTGGAACAATTTGCATAGTGGGGGTGCTGAGCGCCATTGAATCAAACTGTAAACCCTGCGTATCATGGAAACCACTTCAAGCCAGGGGGCGCAGCAGCACCCCTACTTCCAACACCTATGCAGTTGCTGGAAATGAAGGGCAGGACAGGACAGGGTTGGAGTTAGGGCAGCACTGACAGTGAGGCCCAAGACAACAGGGCACAAGGTGCGGGGGTGGTTCCAGTCCTGGCCATGGGGTGCTGCTGAACAGTTCCTGCTCCCCTCAATGTTTGTGTGTATGAAGGGGAGATGAGCAGTCTGTCCAGTATCTGTGTAACACATTAGCAACCCAGGGGGGCTGTTAGAGCTCTAAATGTTTGCAGATGCAGAAGTAGCACTTCTGTCCCCATTTGTGTTTGACTAGAAGGTTGAGTTAGCCTTTGCAACCCTAAGACTGGACTACATGGGGCTAGAACTGAAGACTATTCAAAAACAGCATGTGCATAACGCAGCTGTGTGTTTGCTTAGCACAGGTCAGAAGTGCAGTGTGATCTGCACTAGCTCCCACTTTGTTTCAGGGTGTAATTCCAGGTGCTAATATTAACCTAAATGGTTTGGGACCTAATTATCTCAGAAACCTGCCCTTATCCCTCATGTGATACCACAGCAGTTGAGGTCAGAGGAACAGTTTGAGCTAACCATGTTCTGATTTAAAAAGAGAGTTGCTGGCATGGTTGCCTGAGGGGATGGTCATCTGCATTAGAACCTGCTTCTCCCTGTGTCTCTTGACAGGACACACTGCAAGGCCTTCAAGTGGGGGATGAATTAGGGAGGTGTATGGAAGATAAAGAATGAGGCTTGTTAAATTTCAATACATAACTAGGTGAGGAACAGCTTTGCCTTTTTTTGTATAGGTGAACCTTTTAAATATCTAGGTGTGATTTTCAAAGTTTATACTAACTGTGATTAATATAGTTAATCTCACCGAATGTACTCGCTAGTGAATTAGAATAATCTTCTGCTCTTCATACTGGTCTCTTCTAGAAGATAAATATTAGCAGTAGAGACAATTTGCAATTATTGTCCAAGCCCAGGGTAAACTTTTATTTTGCCATCAGGTTTCTGATGTTAGAAAAGATGACTTAGGGAAGGGAGTATTAGCTCTTACTTGTTCTTGGAGGCTCTGAGCCAGTGCCTGCTGAAGTTCTTGTTCCTCCCGCTCTCGCTCCATATCGTACTGCTGCAGCCAGTCAACCTCCCCCTGGGAGCCTTCCGGAGTTTTGTTTTCCTTATTCTCATCAAAATCTTTAGTTATCTCAGTGAAATTGGCAGGACCTGAGGAAGCAGAGGACATTTATGCTTTTCTGGTCCCTTGTTCGTTACCATCTAAGTCCTCTTTATGCCCCTGAACTCCTTGGAGCACAGTGGCATCTACTGGTAGAGGGACAACTAATAAATCCTTAGGAATGCCTAAGGATTTGATGAGAGAGGGGAATGTTATAACAAATCTTACAGGTTTGGGACTGAGCAAGGTTTTATCAAAACCCTCTCTCCCCAAACTCTATGCTTTCATTTAAAACCAGCAGCCTTTGCCTAAACAAACATGTCCCATTCTGCTAGGCTTTCACAACTGTGGCCCAAGTTCAGCTAATTGACATTTGCCAGAGTTACAGTACATAGATTTAGACAGTGCTTACATACTATGGTGCCGGCACCACAGAAAAACCTAAAATTGAACCCACTATGTTTCCTCTAAATAAGACTGAGGGAAGCAGCAAAATCTCTTAAACGCTATTAGGGTTTGTCATTTTTTTGCTTCAATTTAGAGCTAGATGATCTACAGATTTTTAAGTAGTATAAAAGCACAAGTAATTTTCAACTGTGTAGTTTACCTTTAAGATCTGTGCAATGGAAAGAGGAAAGAAGCTGTTTTACAAAGCTTATGGAGGGAATATTTGTTGCCATTACTATATGTACCTCTCTTATCTGCAGCATACTTTCAACCCCCAATTGGCTACAGGTAAATGGTCAGAATCCCCCTAAAAAAAACAGCAAGGCCATCTATCTTAATGTGAACCCATCCTTGAATTGGAAAAGCAGACTTCCACATCTGTTCATTAGTTATCAGAGGATTACAGGAAGCAAAATGCCAGCATCTGCAATATCCTGAAAATGCAGGACCACCCGAGTCAGGATTGTAACCCAGCTCTGTCTAATCCTCTTAAATGAATAGCAAAACATAGAATTTTTTAACTCTACTTTTTAAGTCTGTGACTCAGACTTTCATTATAAGGAGCAATACTCCACAAGGTTTCTGGCTATTACACAGCTCTCAGTTATGAGGAGGAGTGGGGAAAGTGTGCCCTCCATCATATCTAAACTAGGTAGGTCTCCCCCTTCACCTGCATTGAAAGTACATGAAATTCAGTGTGATTGTGTAAAATGCACCACAGTAGATATGAATACGGGAGCAGACAAGGTTGTGTGAATTATTTCACGTGTTGACTTCTGACATGAAGTTTCATTTGACAGTACCTGACATTTTGAGCTAACTGCAACCTTCAGTAGAGTAAGGTTTTTACATTTAATTTCTTAACTCTTAAGAGGAAAAGAAAAGAAAGAAGGAACTTCATCTGACTGCGTTTTCAGCATAGTGGAGTTCGGAAATAATTTGATCCAAAGCAAGTAGCATGAGCAAATTACAAGCTTTTAAAAATTTCTGTTAACCAACTAGAAAAGCTGAGATCCAATTACCCCACACTCAAATCAATGGGGCTTCTTCACAGTGGTAAAGTTAAGCACATTTGCGGGATTTGGGGCCACAATCTGTAAAAGTGTGTTGGGCTTATTCTGAAGGATTTACATAAATATAAAGTACTGTTTTAGGGGGAAAAAACTTTTAAAAATTGTATACACATAAGGCCAAATTAATTACAATTCTACTTATTTTTCACTATGCATCAGAGGGATTTTAGCCTTATCCTTTGAATGTATTACTCATACACAAAAACAACTGTCTTTGGATATTGCTACTGTGCTACTCAGGATTGCAACTGATTTGGAGACAGTTATAGAAAATAAAGTGTACTCAGAATATGGAAGAGTAAAACTCTTTTGTTAGTGAATTGACAGAGGTGATTGTTAAACAGGAGATGGAAAAAATCACTAAAACTTTGGTGATGACTAAGTTTAGCAGAGCCATATTACAAGTGTTCGATATTAGAACGTTTTCAAAATTAAATAAACAAAAAGCTTTAAAGATAGGAAAAACTTGATATTCATATTTCTCCATGTACATCAGACACGGCCTACAATCCACTCACATGCAATTCATGCCTCATATATTTCTGATCTGCTGCTGTATATACCAACTTCTGAGTCACCATAGAATCTGTTCAGTTAAGATAAAGTTACTTCTCATCCTACCTGATTCTGTAGTTGATTTGGGTTTCTCCACCTCTATAGACTGCAGATTTTCTGGCAATTCCTGCACCTCGTCCTCTCCAAAACCAGTGTCTGGGCTGCTTGTGGGTTTATCTTCATCATGGCTCACAGAGAATGAGGCTTCCCTCTTGCTAATCTCTAACACAGCTGCTAGCAACTCATCCTCGCTCATTCCATCGAAACCAGCATTTCCCAAGTCAGAAGATTTATCGCCCTCTGGTTTACTTCGTTTTGAAGCCTACAAATGAATGGATTCAGGCTAAAAGGCTTTAAAAAAAATTAAAAGTGTGTCGTATCCAGTTTGCATTTACTGTGCACATTTCTTTTGGGTTAACTGTCAGGAAGTGGGAGTTTGGGTATCAACCATACTAAATACAGTTCACATATACAGAGTCAATGCAATATGTCTTTAGGGACGAACGTTAACTTTGAATAATAGATCTACACAGTGGTTTTCAAACTTTTTACATCTGTGGACCCCTAAAAAATTTCAATGTGAGGATCCCTTTGAAAATGTTACAGTCTGCAGATCCCTAGGGGTCTGCAGATCACAGGCTGAAAACCACTGATCTGCAACCATCAGGATTTGCAAGATGTGCAAGGCTACAGCTCTCTCTCCATCTGTGATCACCACACCTTCCCCTTGTGACACCCTTCCAGGTGGTGGTGAGCCCTCACCCTCTGGTAACCTCCATATAAAAGTAGCAAAGTCATCACCAATAGGCGATTAATGAAGCTGGACAGCAGCTGCAAGAGATAAACGCAACTTGAACTGGAAGATGGAAAGAGAACCGCTGAACCTAGGCCAGGATGAGAAGAGAAGGGAAAAGAACTCAGTGTCTCAAATGAGCTTTAGACAGTCTCAGGAGATATGACCAAGACAGGCCAAAATCTGAAGATCAGGGCAGCAAATAGCAATGCATAAAAGAAAAATAAATGGTTCTTTCACAACAGACAGGCCTGTCAACTCTACCCGGAAAACTCAGGCTAACGCTGTATCTTTATGTTGCTGGTCTGTTAGCCAGCTTGTCCACTGCTGCAGTAGCCTTCTATGTTTGTGCTTATCATTCAGCTGAACACACAAGCTGCTGAGACTACAAACTGACCACCACACCGGTTACATAACCACACACTCAGACCAGAGATTATTTCCATCTGTGATGCTGTAGGACACAGGCACAAGACCATGGATAGGAAAGGAAGTTCAAAGAGGAGGGTGAAATTCTAGAGAGAAGAGATGGTCCAGTTAGTGATAACCGGTAGTTGGTCAGGTTCATGCATGTAGGACAAAAAAGAATTTGAAGACCAGCTAGCCAAAGATTCAAAAGTAATAGCAAAAAAAATGTTAAGTACATCAGAAGGAGGAAGCCCACTAACCAACCAGTGGAGCCACTGGACTATCGTGATGCTAAAGGAGCACTCAAGGACAACAAGGCCATTGCAGAAAAACTAAATGAATTCTTTGCATCTGTCTTCACAGCTGAGGATGTGAGGGAGATTCCCAAACCTGAGCCATTCTTTTTAGGTGATAAATCTGAGGAACTGCCCCAGATTGATGTGTTATTAGAGGAGATATTGGAACAAACTGATAAACAGTAATAAGTCACCAGGACCAGATGTCAAGCTTCAGAGGAGTAGCAGTGTTAGTCTGGATCTGCAAAAGCGGCAAAGAGTCCTGTGGCACCTTATAGACTAACAGACGTACTGGAGCATGAGCTTTCATGGGTGATGACATGCATCCGACGAAGTGGGTATTCACCCACGAAAGCTCATGCTCCAATACATCTGTTAGTCTATAAGGTGCCACAGGACTCTTTGCCACTTTTACAGGACCAGATAGTATTCACTCAAGAGTTCTGAAGGAATTCAAATGTGAAATTTTGCAGCGCTACTAACTGTAGTCTGTAACCTTTCATTTAAATCAGCTTCTGTACCAAATGACTGGAAGATAGCTAATGTGATGCCAATTTTTAAAAAGGGCTCCACAAGTGATCCTGGCAACTACAGGCTGGTAAGCCTGACCTCAGTACCGGGCAAACTGGTTGAAACTATAGTAAAGAACAAAACTGTCAGACAGATAGATGAACATACTTTGTTGAGGAAGAGTCAACATGGTTTTTGTAAAGAGAAATCATGCCTCACCAATCTACTAGAATTCTTTGAGGATGTCAACAAGCATGTGGACAAGGGGAATCCAGTGGATATAGTGTACTTACATTTTCAGAAAGCCTTTGACAAGGTCCCTCACCAAAGGCTCTTAAGCAAAGTAAGCAGTCATGGGATAAGAGGAAAGGTGCTCTCATGGATTGGTAACTGGTTAAAAGATAGGACACACAGGGTAGGAATAAAAGGTCAGTTTTCAGAATGGAGAGAGGTAAATAGTGGTGTCCCCCAGGGGTCTATACTGGGACTAGTCCTATTCAACATATTCATAAATGATCTGGAAAAAGGGGTAAACAATGAGGTGGCAAAATCTATAGATGATACAGAACTACTCAAGACAGTTAAGTCCCAGGCAGATTGCGAATTGCTACAAAAGGATCTCGCAAAACTGGGTGACTTGGCAACAAAATGGCAGATGAAATTCAGTGTTGATAAATACAAAGTAATGCATGTTGGAAAACATAATCCCAACTATACATATAAAATGATGGGGTCTAAATTAGCTGTTACCACTCAAGAAAGATCTTGGAGTCATGGTGGATAGTTCTCTGAAAACCTCCACTCCATGAGCAGTGGCAGTCAAAAAAGCTAACAGAATGCTAAGAATCATTAAGAAAGGGATAGATAATAAGACAGAAAATATCATATTGCCTCTATATAAATGCACGGTAGGCCCTTATCTTGAATACTGCATACAGATGTGGTTGCCCCATCTAACAAAAGATATATTGGAATTGGAAAAGGTTCAGAAAAGGGCAACAAAAATGATCAGGGTTATGGAACAGCTTCCATATGAGGAGAGATTAATAAGAGTGGGACTTTTCGGCTTGAAAAAGAGGCAACTAAGGGGAGATATGATAGAGGTCTATAAAATCATGACTGGTGTAGAGAAAGTAGATAAGGACGTGTTATTTACTCCTCCTCCTAACACAAGAACTAATGGTCACCAAATGAAATTAATAGGCAGCAGGTTCAAAACAAACAGAAGGAAGTATTTTTTCACACAGCGCACTGTCAACCTGTGGAACTCTTTGCCAAAGGATGTTGTGAAGGCCAAGACTATAACAGGCTTCAAAAATGAACTACATAAGTTCATGGAGGATAGGTCCATCAATGGCTAATAGCCAAGATGGGCAGGGATGGTGTCCAAAGCCTCTGTTTGCCAGAAGCTGGGAATGGGCGACCGGGGATGGATCACTTGATGATTGACTGTTCTGTTCATTCCCTCTGAAGCACCTGGCATTGGCCACTGTCGGCAGACAGGTCTCTGGGCTGGATGGACCTTGGGTCTGATCCAGTAGGGCTGCTCTTATGACCACCAATGCATATCGTTACATACGAGCAAACCAACAGTATAACTACTCAACTCAGCCCCACAGCAATCCTGGGCGACTAGATCTGATTGATTTGCTATTCACATAAATTGGCTGCATTACTCCATTTTTGCAACAACAGCACTGCCATCTTTCTCACCCATCCCTAAAGGAGAGTGCAAATGGAAGCACTCTTATCAGTTAAGGCAGATGCAAAGTAGAACCCTCAAAGTTTGTCTTACTTGCCATTCTAGGATGTCATTCCCCTCCCATACAATCCCGATTCATTTCTGTTCTACTGCACTTACAATGCCATTGTACAGGCAAGAAGCTTCTTTGGATGCAGCCAACATCTGCCACAACAGACCTCACAGGCAGAATGTATTGAATTATGCCCCCATACCAGAAACTAGGTCTCTAAACATTTCTAAGCACTTATCACCAGAGACTGACAGCTTTACTTTTCAATCAGCTAAGAGACAGAGTCCAAAACACTTAACTTGGGGGTCCACAAACTCATTCCAATTGTATGTTATTATTTTTCTTCCCCATCCTCAATGCATACCCTGGCCCCAAGATTTAAACAAAGAATTTTACTGGATAATTATTACCAATGACTGACTTTCATCCTATTTCAGTCAGGGAGCAGCTTCAAGAGAAGGCAATTCAAATACCCGCTAAGGACTGAATAGTAAAACAGTTGTGCAGCTGACACACCTAAGCTAAAGACTTCAGTGCAGTTCTAATACAAATACCTCTGCTGCCAATGGGATCCCAAGCCAACACGTAGAGAGGTCAATCAGATGGCCTGGCAAAGCAGCATAATTGTGCTAATTATGAACCAATCTTGTATTTACATCTGTTTTATTCACAGTCTGATAGACTCTGACAGCCCAGACACAAACATATAAGGGATTTTTTCCGTGTGAAAGGAAAAGGGTATGTTTTCCCCTCTCAATAACAGAAAATGCACATGTATTGTAAATCCTACAGAGAGGAAAGAATCTTTTACCTTTTCAGGCTCTTCTTGCTGTTGCTGCTGTTCTCTGCTCTGTACATCACACAATCTTTGACTGTGAGCAACGGACCGTTTCAATGGCTCATCCTCACTATCTGAATCCACATAGAGTGCCACAGAGCTCTTAGATTTGAATGTATACTTTCTGAAAATTAAAAATACAACTATAATTTCCTAGCACTGTAGAAACCTGTTAAACTTTTAAAAAAGGAAATTTGAGTGTAACAGGTAGGCAGTTATGCAAATTTAGAAGAGACTCCAGTTTCCTATATTTAAAATCTATTTACTTAGCAAATCAATTTTCCATCCTAGCTTACCTACTGGTACATTGGAAGTTACTGTATTCCTTTACCAGGTATTCATTAAAAGAACTTCCCTGCACTTCTGCGTTTAGCTATTTACAGTGCATGGACAACATTCTATGAACATTCACTTAAGTGGACTCCATTAGAGTACAGAACACATTATTATATGCTGTTTAATTTGGGAAACTTATTTAAACACTTTAATTATTCTCTGAAATCAAGTTGTGTAGATCATAAATAGTGTTGGCAGGACAAAATTTCACACGTGTAATAGTTTTCCCATTTGGCCTTTTTATTAAAACCAAAAGGAAGGAGGGCTCACGAAGGTGAAAAATAAAAGCACTTTCTATAGGTTAAAACAGCGGCTCTCAACCTTTCCAGATATTGTACCCCTTTCAGCAGGCTGATTTGTCTTGCATACCCCCAAGTTTCACCTCACTAAAAAACAACTTGCTTACAAAATCAGATGAAAAAATACAAAAGTGTCCCAGCACACTATTACTGACAAATTGCTGATTTTCTCATTTTTATCATATAATTATACAACAAATCCATTGGAATATAAATATGGTACTTACATTTCAGTGTATAGTATATAGAGCAGTATAAACCAGTCACTGTATGAAATTTTAGTTTGTACTGACTTCACTAGTGCTTTTTATGTAGACTTGTAAAACTAGGCAAATCTCTAGATGAGTTGATGTACTTCGTGGAAGACCTCTGCATACCCTCAGGGGTACATGTACCCCTGGTTGAGAACCACTGGGTTAAGAAACCTGTGCTCTCTACATGCATCCTCCAGTGTCTTCACTTTTATGCAGCGTAAAGTTATCCAACACTACATTACATTTATCACTGTTTCTCAGGAGCTGGCCTCTCAGAAAGAAGTGTAAAAACAATGTCCCTTTACCCCCCACAAATAAAGCCTAGGATTAAATGACTCTTCCTGAACCAACTTTGGTGCGCAAAACATAAGAACAGAGAAAAGAGCTAGCTCTTGGAATAAGAGACTATTTTGCTTCTCTGGTAAACGACTTACAAACCAGCTTGTTGGCAGTTATGGTTACAACCAGTTCTTAAGAGGAGTCGAACTATCAAAGAGTCCATACAAACCAAGTTCAGTTTTCCTTGCTACTGTAGGTTTTAATACTGAAAAAAATCTAGTCTGTGTTATAATTATAAACCTCAGAAAACAGGCTTATAAGAGAAATGCTGAAAGATGTGATTTGGGCTGTGTGAACACTAAAAGTGTCCTTAATATTTATGCCATTGGATACGCAATTTCAAGACAACTCTTGGAGCATGAAAAACATTGTAGAGACAGTAATTTATAACACAAAAATCAACAAGGAGTAAAAATGGTAAAGGAAGACAAAAGTGGGAGAGAAAGGCAAGACTTTTATTTAAATGTTCAAAAGTTCTTCAGAGAACTGCCCCAAATCAAGGACATTTCAGAATTACAACTTACCTACAAGGTGTGGAAGTGCTTACAGTACAGGAATTCACCATTTGGGAAGCTTTCAATGGTCGAGAACTATAAAGAGAACAAAGTATTTATTGCCACAGTTATATTCTGAAAAAAATGTGCATTTTACTCATGGGCTACTGCATGCCAGCCCATGGCCAAAAAAGCCATAAGGAGAATACCTGTTTGTATTGGTTAATCACAGAGATTTAGAGTAAGAATTCTATGCTATGAATATACAAAAGCGGTTCATAAAAATAATTAGCCCTTTCAACTTGATTCTCCTCTTAGTGGCACACCCTAGGACAGCTCTCAGTTTGAAAGCTTGCAGCACTCCTACCATCTTTCCAGCTCCTACTGCCAACTCATGATTTGCTCTCCCACAACCTGCCCTGGCGGCTTTACCAGCTCCCTACCTGGCCCACGTTTTCACCAATACAACTGCCACACTAGCTTTCTGATCCACCTGACCCTCATCTCGGATCCCTCAATTCCATCAACTCTCATCATACCCAACCACCTGGCTGCTGTTGTAGCAATCCCTTCCAATCCACACAGCCGACTTCCTCTCCAAACCCAAGACCGCTGCATCCAGCTCACCTTTTGTCACCCCCTACTGCTCGCCAGGAGGATAGATTAAGACTGAGAACATTCAGATTCCATTACAAACCACTACAAATCTGACCCTTTAAAGCGTTTTTCTCCTTTCTTTCTTTACAAAAGTAAAGTTTTCAAATTACAAAAATATACTGTTGAAAACCCTCATTCAAAACTAAGCATAAAGAACACATGTGCCATCCTGCTGAACATGCCAGACACATCCTAACTCACTATGCTATTGCGGTTAGGGCACTGGACCGGAACACAAGAGACCTTGGTTTTGTTCCTTGGCTGCCCCACTTCCTATGTGACCCTGGGCACGATACTCTGTGCCTCAGTCTGCCATCTGTAAAAATGAGAAGCCATGGTACCCCACACTTGGAAAGCCGCACGCAATTCTGGTCACCCAATCTCAAAACAGATATATTAGAATTGGAAAAGGTGCTGAGAAGGGCAACGGAAATTATTTGGCGTACAGAACAGCTTCCATGTGAGGCAAGATTAAAAAGATTGGGACTGTTCAGCTTGGAAAAGGGACAACGAAGGGGGAACATGATGGAGGTCTATAAAATCATGACGGGTGTGTGGAGAAAGTGACTAGGGACGTGAAATTTACCCCTTCACATCACACCAGAACTAGAGGTCACCCAAAGAAATTAACAGGCAGCAGGTTTAAAGGAAGGACTTCTTCATACACCGAACTGGCAGCCTGTGGAACACATTGCCATGGGATGTTGTGAAGGCCAAAAGAATAACTGGGTTCAAAAAAGAATGACATAAGTTCCTGGAGAATAGGTCCACCAGTGGCTATTAGCCCAGTCGGTCAGGCACACAACCCCATGCTCCAGGTGTCCCTAAACTTCCAACTGCCAGAAACTGGGACTGGATGACAGGGGATGGGTCACTAAAGACTGCCCTGTTCTGTTCATTCCTTCTGAAGCATCAGGTCCCGGCCACTGTCAGAGACGGGATACTGGGCTAGATGGACCGTTAGGTCTGACCCAGTATAGCCATTCTTAAGTAATACTTCCTTCCTTCATAGGGCTGTTGTGAGGACAAATTCATTGTGTGAGGTACTAGATACTGTGGTGACAAGCACCATAGAAAAACCTATAAATAAATTAATGGACAGGACAGCACAGCAAAGGGTGCAGGGGAAGATCAGCAGTGAAAGGGTATGAAGTTATATCTTAATGTAAGAGCTATCATGGTGTACCAAATATGAAATGAAAGCTCAATCATTCTAGTACTTGTATTGGAAATAAAGCTGAATTATGGACTCACAGGGAACTTCCCTTGGTAAACTCTAACAGTCCACGCCGCAGGGGTTAGGGCAAGAGTTGTTCCTTACAGAGTGTTCTCTAGATATTGTCCTGTCTAGTTTTACACATCTCAAAGCAAAGGAGCTCCCGCCATTCTTACATCATAAGATGTAATCCTCCTTCCCCACACATTGTCTCATATTGGTATCATTATGGATTAATGCAGCAGACGAAAGACTTGGCTTTTAATTTCATAAAGGGAATCACAATGACCTTTGAGGGGACAGGAGCAATTTTTAAATGTCTTTTATTAATTTGACTCTCTCTAGAGTAGATCTGATATGCAACATTTGATACCATCCCCTCCCATGTGCCATATACATGAACTTAATACTCATAAATAGATAACTGTGATAAATTCTGCACTTCACACTTACACTGCAGAATGCGCACTCCATCCCAGAGTAAGCGGGGGCCGAGTGCTTTCTGTACAATGAGATAACAGGGTCAAATATCTCGGGATAACCACCTGCTGCCCAACTTTGTGATTGAGAGAAAGTGCCACATTGAAGCTGTATCGTTTCAGATGAAGAATCAGGACCCTGAAAGATAGAAGGCAAGACAGGAATAACTGCATTAAATTAAAAACCAAAGACAGTAGCCAGTAAATAAACACATTCAAAACCCAGCTTGCTTTACCCACAAAATAGTCACCTCAGTTTCAAATACATTTTATTTTTAGAAAAAAAGTTTTCTACCTCTTGGCTTTCTGACAACAGATGTTTGGTTGCATTAACAGTTAGTTGTGTAGTGAGCTTGACGAGATGTGGTCCCGCAGGGTTCTGGGAGCTAAGTTACTTATGGTTCTGTAGACAGTAAACTGTCCCCTGAACTTAATTTGGGTATTTACTGGCTGCTAGTTCATAATGAAGAGCACAGGTGTAATATGCTCTCAGCCTGATCCTCTCAGGAGACAGTTCTGGTTACTGCTTCTATCTAGCAAGACCCTGAAGTTGCAGACCATTTTAACAATAGGCAGACATCCTGCTCCGATGGAGCAATCAGACTTTGTCAACTCAAGAGACTTCCTGATTCAATCAACATCATTT
Source organism: Lepidochelys kempii (assembly GCF_965140285.1). Lineage (NCBI taxonomy): Eukaryota > Metazoa > Chordata > Testudines > Cheloniidae > Lepidochelys > Lepidochelys kempii. The sequence continues at coordinate 2,817,403 of NC_136390.1, forward strand.
TGTTCTTGTCCAGGATGAGCTTATGCCAAATGGCTTTTATACCGGTCCTCATTTCTACCAGCTAACGAGAGAGCTAGAAAATAACTCTGATTGCTTCCAGTGAGGAAACAGAGCCAAGTATAATGATCATAGACCAGTGTCATCAGCATATTCCCTCAAGATATCCCCTACTGACTTAGCGTACATGTTGAACAACACTTAGGCCTTGTCTATACAACCTCGGTACGTCGACCTAAGTTACGCTACTCCAGTTATGTGAATAAAGTAACTGAAGTTGACGTAGCTTAGGTCAATTTACCGCAGTGTCTACACGGCTGTGTCAATGAGACACGCCCTCTCACCGACTTACATTACTCTTCTCAGGGCGTTGGAGCACCGGAGTCGATGACAGAGTGCTTTGCCATCGACCTAACAGGTCTTCACCAGACCCGCTAAATAGACCCCTGCTGCATTGATCGCAGCAATGCCAATCTACTGGTAAGTGTAGACATGGCCTTAGACTGGTTGGCCCTGAAAATCAAGCATACTAGAGGATGAAGAGCAATCACTAACACAAACTGGGCAGAGGGTTTTTTTGTTTAATTTTGGTTTGTTTTTTTTTATTAGTCATAAGCTTTACCTAACTTCTAAAACTTTTGTTCATGAAATTACCACCAACCTTACAAATATTCACTGTGTGGTGAGCCTTCCCTCTTGCACTGCATTTTGTGTTTATTTAGACTGGGCAGGGACCACGTGGTATTATTTGAATGATGGTATCACCAAAGGGTCCAAATTAGGGACCCCACGCTCCATTATGCTAGGTACTGTAAAACTTACACCATGACAAGATGATCCCTGCCCCAAAGAGCTTACAATCTATGTAATGATTCCATCTACGTGATTATAAGTACCAAGCACACTATCAGTACTGCTTCAAGAGTACTGTGTATTTCTAATGATATCAGCCTGTCTAGCCTCTCAGCTACAACCCAGATATTCTGCTCTTTCTTCAGAACAAAGCTGGCAGCTATAAACCTCTCTTCCCAAACGGGAAAGATCTGATCCTTATTAGGAGACAGTGCAAGCTCTGACTTTCCGGATGGAAGGGTATATAGGGGAGAAACCTCTCTGGACTCTTCCTTGCAGCCCCACTATACTCACTGTGATATAGAAAGACAGCAAGCACCAAGGTGAAAGGGATGGTTGGCCACGCAAAGTGAGGTCCTTCATTGAACTCAACGGCATTTCTCTGTCAGTCTGGGTGTAAAGTGGTAACTTTTGAACACCACAATTGATCTATTCCAAAGTTTCAGGGAATGTTTTAGGCATCAATGGACAGAATCCTATTGCTTTTAGTGAAAAATCGGAAAACCGAAAGGGGAAAGTGGGAACTGCTTGGAGCCCCAGGTATGTGGCTAGCACATGTATCAGCTTCAACCAGGTCTACCATAATCTGTAGATCAAAGAATCAGTTGATGGCAGCCATTAACAAGTTCCAGCATAATTCTCACCCCACTGCCCATCTCAGCCTTGCCCTCCTTCCCAAATGAGTTTAAAATGTTGATAACATGTATGACTTATCTCCCAGGCCTGGTCTACACTTAAAATTTAGGTCAACATAACTACATTGCTCAGGCATGTAAAAAATCCACATCCCTGAGTGATGCAGCTGTGCAGTTTAACTCCCCTAGTGTAAGACAAAGCTAGGTCGATGGAATAATGCTTCTGTAGCTACTGTTGGTATAGCTGTGTCTAACACTACGGGGTTATGCCAGCAAAGCTAAGGCACTGTAGCTATGCCAGTACAGTCCCCATTGTACACTGTACCCCGAAATAAATAATGGGGGGAGGGAGGAATGCACAGAGCCACAGGCATGGGGAGGAGAATGGGGGAGGGAGACATCAGAGCACAGCACCGCAGGCATGTGGTGGAGGGGAGGAATGATGTAGGGGGGGGGGCATTCAGAGCTCCTGATTCAGGGGAGGAGAATGGGACACAATGATATGGGGGCACAGAAATACCCGGGCATGTGGTGGACAGGGTGAACAGGGGCATATACTGGATGCCGTGGAAATGAAGGATAGGGCCCCAGCATGAAGTAAGGGAGAGGGGTTGCAGGGAGCCCTGAAACAGAGGGAGATGGAACGGTCGTCCACAAGAAGCTGGGGGGTGGGGAGGGAATGGAGGAATGTCAGACTCCCCTGGTGTGTACAATGAGCTCTGCATACAGAAGCAATGATGCGTACAATCCTCTAATTACATCTACCATTTCACTCTTCATTCTCTTCATCACTTTAGCCCTGCTCTTCCACGCTGTCCTATGTACCAATACGTTTATCTGTTTTTATTACATGGTTTTTGGGAAAGCACCAGAGTAGGATTTTACCCTTACCTGGGAAGCCTATTGAATTTGTGTGTAACAACAGCAGACTTTCCATTACACTTCTCACAAGAATACTCAATCTCCTCTGCCTATTAAAGACAAAGCAAAATATAAGGATGACTCAACCAGATCTCCATTGAAAGCAGATGGCCTTTTTCAGTCCAGTGTTTTTCTGAAGAGGGCAGTCATCTATTTCTTAACTGACTTATTTCAACATGACATACTAAAAAAGGAATCAGATAAGAGAACAAGAAATAAGCTCACAACTGAAGATCTGTCAGTTAAGACAGGTGGAATTAGTTAGGGAGAAATTATTTTTTCCAAATCTGGAAAAAACATAGAGCTAGAAAATAGAGAGGGCAAAGAAAGATTAGTACTCAAAATGACAGGACAGTAGTTTTGCAAGACCTTCAGCTTTTCCTCTCAGAAACATCTACCATGTAGCTTTTCATAGCCCTTACTGGACAATATTTAATTCTCCATATCCTTAGTCCAAAGCTCCTATTTTTTTTCTCCTGAAAGGCCCTCTGCCTTTGGGATCATTACTGATGTATCACAGTTAAACAGAATTTTCAAGCACAGACAGCTAGAGGAGATGAAAAGCAGCATGCGAGGAGTAAGCATACAACAGCAGCAATATTTAGACATTGTCCACTGTTTATATAATTCATTTCTACAAACCAGGGGTCAAAACATGCCACTACTCTTCTACTAAGGATGGAAGTCTGTACCTCAAGCATAAGCAATGGGCTTATTGTTCAGCCTTAGAAAGGATAAGTCCATGTTTCCAATCAGTGTATCAAAATAAAATGAAGACCAGTGTATATAAAAGGGACCATGGCAGATTTCACAGATTTAAAAAAAAAAAAAAAAAAATCTTACTACTGATCAGTTTTGATTTCAGAGGGGACTCTTACCAAAATGCAATACTATGAATTGTACAGGAAATATTTATCTCCAGTTTTGAACAAGCTCATGTTGGAGGTCTATTTACTGTGCATGTATCTAGATATTTTAAACAGATATATATGGCCTCTGGTCTCTGTACTGATTTAAAGAGACAGACTAGTTGTCCAACCACCCGAGCACAGGATTGAGAACCAACAATTTATGAGTTCTAATCCCATCTGAGGTGGACTCTTCTCTAGGATTTACAAAATTCTTCTGCACCTCAATCTCCCTATTTAAGGGACAGTAAAACATGTACATCCCAGGAGCATTGTGAGGATCAGTTTGTGTCTACACCATATTTTAAGATTAAAAGCATTAGTGTGTTGTTTGCACACAATCTCTACAAAGTATTTGAAGGTTGGACAGTTCATATGCCTACAACCCCCGCTATAAATACCCAGTAAATGCTGATACATGTGCATTGTAAGACTACCCCTCTCATTGCATGGTAATATACAAAATCGAATTCTGTTACTCAATATATATTGATGTGGGGTGTGTGTGTGTGTGTGTGTGAGAGAGAAAGAGAGGTGAATAGTAATAAATAAGCATTATGTACCCTGAAAAAAAGATCAAGGGAATCCTGGATGGATCGAGAAGGAAGTAATTTCTTTCTTCGGGGAAGATCAATGGAAAGATCATTAAACTGTTCTCGTTTAGTGACTGTTTCACCACACCTACAACAAAAAAGCACATGTGATTTTGCCTATACGTATGTTGGGAAATCATCATAGTTTATATGGTTTATTTCACAGTAACTTTATGCATCTTGACATACTGAGCCCATTTTAACTCATCAAGATGATGAAGTCTCTCACTGACTGAACTTACGCTTTAATTTTGGGACTTGGGTTCAGTATTTTCATGATTTAAAGAAATAATTCCTGTGAGTAATAGTTTGAGAGCAAACATGAACCCGATCTTTAAGAAGTACTTTGGAGTGGTCAAAGGATCTGTCATATGGGAAAGTCAACAGGCCTGGTAGTATAGCTAAAAGCCCTCCAATCTGCATCATCCCTCTCAGGACGAAAGGAGTCAGCCCAACATCACAAGGGAGCAAAAGGAAATCTGATTTTTTAAAAAAATGAAATACTAATATGTGCACACCTTTAAAAACCTTAATTTCATTTCAGGATATAAAAACTGGACCCAAGTAGTATCATACAGCTTTTAAGAGCACAATATGACACATACATAACAACAGTTGTCTAGAATGATGACATGATTAACAACAGCACAGTACCAAATGTATGTGGCACTGGCCATAGAGGTGAATGACCAGGTAGATGTGCTTACTCGACACATCCTTGTGTAGCCTCTGCTGGCATAGCTCCTTATGGAGCCACAGGAGAGCTGCTATTCCCTGGAAGAAACCACTGGGAGAATGACAGAGAAAACGTGGCCTGCCTACTTCTGGGAACAAGCCCTTTGCTGCTGTAAAGCCCTGATCTTGTCTAGAGGGCATGGATGGGAAAGCAAAAAAAACACCTACACTGAAACCAAGGCCTCTTTCTTGCAAAAACAGATTTAAAAGCTAGCAGGCTGCTTGGCGAATATGTTACAGTAAAGAGCAGTGTAGTGTGAGGGTTTACCCTGTGACTACACTTAATCCTCCTGTGCAGACAGTTTCAAGCACCTGGAAAGTTTTCATTTCTGCTTATATCATATGTAGGAAAAGAAGGAAACTGTTTAGTACTACATGTGGCAGTTGGTTTGTGGATGAATAAGATCACAGAATATGAAAATACTCTCCTTCCACCTGCAGAACTTTTACTTCTTCAACTTCAAAAGTATTGTCTTTCTCAAAAATACTTACATTTTACATATGATAGAATGTTGAACCTCAAACTCTAAGTTAGTGATAACTGGACAAGTGTAAACTTTAGTGGCTGAGATGTCATCAGAGGCCCGTCCCGGCGAGTTATCTTCACCAGACATTGGCTCACTCTTCCAAGTTTTGTTTAACTTTTCCATGTCCTCCTTCAGCTGATCCAAACACTGGCTCAAAAACTCATGTGCATCCTAGAAACGGTGTAAATACTTTAGATTAGAATGATTCTCTGCATGTCCTGCTTTCAATCTCTCTACTATACACGTGTGTGTGTGTGTGTGTATGAGAGAAAAAACACACAGACTAACTCTGAATACAATGGTCTTATATAGGATCACATGTAAGTTCTGTTATAACCACAAAACGGATAAGAGCCATCCATTCAACTAACAGCTCAATCAGTATCAATTTGACTCCAATGGGCATAGGCTAAGTCAAACAGACTACTGCTGAGCTAATGCACAATGGGCATAGACTAAGTCAAACAGACTACTGCTGAGCTAATGCACAAAGCATACAAGCAATTTGTAGAAGAGAAAGCACTTACATTTTGCATGTAACCCGAGAATCTCTCTGCAGTAGCTGAAATGGCACTTTTTACTTTCTTGAGCAGCTCTTTCTTTACCTCAGGGCTGCAGACATCCTTTTTTGCAAGCAGATGGGCAAAGCGTCTGGAGAAATTAATGCAGTGAAAGGTTGGTTGGCTGGCTTTCCAAATCTTATGGTAGGTAGTGTAAAACCTGAAGGTTTCTCTCTAAAAACGTTTGCCAAGTCTGTTTTCCATTAGAGGATGAGGCAGAGGGGTTCATCTTGTATAATACCTCACAAACTGTCCCCACCCTCTTAGATTCCAAGTGTTTTAAAACTTAACTCCTGATGCCATCATTTCAGTGGGACTCGGCATTTAAAAATTCCTCCAATGTAAAGAGCACAATAACAAAATATGTTATGTAAAATCTCTTATGAAATAACATCCCATTACAATAAATAGATAAATAATTAACCCTAATTCTTATGGACAATAAACACTTTTATAAATTACACTCCACCCAGCTGCAAGTCTTATTTCTTTTTGCAATACAAGAAGTTGCAACATATAGCTTCATTCATTTACATAACAAAGGCTGAAGAAATCTGGCAAGACAAGTTTGTTTTAACTCAGATATACCATTATTGTTGGTAACTTTATTAATAATCAGGTGATCCTCCCTACCTTCAATTACTGTGATCTAGTTAATTTCATAGTGCTCTTCAATGGATAGATACCCATAGTATAATACATTCAAAGCAGAACGATCTACACATCAGATTTTATATATGCAGACACATATTAACCCTCGATATTGAGGAAGGCAGCAGCACATATACATGCAAGTGACATACGAAAAAGAAAACTAACTATTAGTTAACAAAAGAATTGGATAAATTTGCCTGAAACAAAGCAACAGAAGACAGACACTATGATGCATTTAAGTCAGTCCTGTTGTACCTTTACACTCAATTGCACATGGCCCTCCATGAGAAGATCCTATTATAATGGGTCACAAGAGCTATCTACCTAGTTTGCCTGTAAGGATATAGGGCACCGTCTTTAGTGCAGCTTTACAGTGCATTTATACAACTAGAATTGGAAAAATATGCACAATGGCCCATTTGACAGACCTCTGAAAGAACAGGACTTAGTTGAGAGCACAAGGGTGGTCTTCAGAAATTCCTATTTTACTCTATCTGCAAAGTTGACAGTAACATTAGACAAAGAGTCCACAACATGGTTATTCTATGACTGAGGTCGTATTGAAAATCCTGGCAAAAGGACATTTCAAATGGCATACAGAACTGCCAAGTCCAAACAGTCCAGGAAGAGTTCAAGGAGCTCAAGAGAGATAAAACAGAAATAGAAAGGGTCCGAAGACAGATAACAAAAGTAATTACAGACATAAAAAGACTTCCAAAGGAGAAATTAAAGACTAGAACCATTTAACTGGGAAATGGGACAAATAAGAGGGCATATGAGAGCAATATATAAAATACTGAATGGTACAAGGAGGGTAGAGCAAATACTATTTGCCCTTTCTGGTAATACAAGAACCAGAGGATAGTCCGTGAAATTTGAAAGGCAACACAATTAAAACTGATAAGAGGAGAGACAGTTTTACACAGCACATAACTCATGTGCTGTGTAAAACACAGTGTGGAATTCATTGCCACAAGGTATAACTGAGACAAGCCAAAAGCTTAGTAGTATTAAAAGAAGATCAGACATCTTTATGGACAGTAAACCTCTACAGTTACATAAAGTAGAGTAAAAAAAGTATAAAACATAAACCCTCATGTGCTAGGGCATAAGCCAACAATTAACTGACAGGGACTAGAAAGATGCTTCCTCTATTGGGAAGTTCTTTCATGTTTGTCTTATGGATTTGCTTTACTTTCTTCTGAAACAGCTGGTTCTGCCAATCTCAGAGAGGATACTGGGTTAGAGAGACCACTGATTTGACACAGTACGGCAATTTCTTTGCACCCTACTTTATGTTTCTAAAATCTGTCCCTCAATACACTTATAAATTCCCAAATTATGATGGATTTTCAGAGACAGCAAGAATTGTTTCCATTTTCCTAATTTTACATTCCAGCTAGGGTTGAAGGCACAACCAACTCTTACATGCCTGTACTCAAGCACCATGTCCTACAAATTCACCCCAAGGTCCAGTTTGCAGATAGAGTAAAACAGGAATTTCTGGTTATGGAACAGCTGCCATATGAGGAGAGATTAATAAGACTGGGACTTTTCAGCTTGGAAAAGAGACGACGGGGGGGGGGATGATAGAGCTCTATACAATCATGACTGGTGTAGAGAAAGTAGATAAGGAAGTGTTATTTACTCCTTCACATAACACAAGAACTAGGGGTTACCAAATGAAATTAATAGGCAGCAGTTTAAAACAAACAGAAGGAAGTATTTTTTTCACACAGTGCACTGTCAACCTCTGGAACTCTTTGCCAGAGGATGTTGTGAAGGCCAAGACTATAAAAGGGTTAAAAAAACCCTAAATAAGTTCTTGGAGGCTAGATCCATCAATGGATATTAGCCAGGATGGGCAGGGATGGTGTCCCTAGCCTCTGTTTGCCAGAAGCTGGGAATGGGCAACAGGGGATGGATCACTTGATGATTACCCGTTCTGTTCACTCCCTCTGGAGCACCTGGCACTGGCCACTGTCGGAAGACAGGATATTGGGTTATATGGACCTTTGGTCTGACCCAGTCTGGCCGTTCTTATATTCTTAAATAAAGTTACCATAAAAGAAAATATCGCACCCAAGCAAATGAAGTTTACCTGATAAGTGCATTGAGTGGAATTTTTTTCCAAGGGATACCCTGCTTAAGCAAATCATTAGCAAACGACTGAATTGAAAACAAGGACTGTAAAATGGCATTCATGTAGCAGGTATTTCCCAAGTTTGAAAATCTGAAAACAACAACAAAGGATATTATTGAACATTGACCTTTTAAGCCGTTTGCTGTTCTCCATCCCAACTGCTCCAACACAGCTCCTCCCTCCTAGACCATTAGTAGGGTTGCCAGGTGTCCGGTTTCCAAACAGAACGCCCAGTCAAAAAGCGACCCTGGACTCTCCGGTCGGCACTGCTGACTGGGTGGTTAAAAGTCCAGTCGGCATGCCCGCCCTAGCTCCGTGCGGCTCCTGGAAGTGGCCGCCAGGTCCCTGCAGCCCCTAGGCACATGGGCAGCTATGGAGGCTCCATGGCGCTGCCCCCATCCCAAGTGCCAGCTCTGCAGCTCCCATTGGCCAGGAACCGCGACCAATGGGAGCTGTGGGAGCAGTGTCTGCGGGCATGAGGTCAGCACGCAGAGCCCCCCTGGCTGCCCATGCACCTAGGAACTGCAGGGACCTAGCAGCCACTTCCTTGGAGCTGCGATAATTGCTGCCAGGACCCCCATATTCCCTCCCACACCCCAACCCCATGCCCTCCAAACCCCTCATCCCCAGCCCCACCCCAGAGCCTGCAACCCCAATCAGAAACTTGGCAACCCATTAGTCATCTTGTATATCTGGAAAGCATCTATGGGTATTTCTACAATCTAGATATAAAAATACTGTGATTGATCATTTGGTACAGAGAATAATTTTCAAACAAGCTTATTCCTTTCACAAGTTTGTTGGATTCACTATATCAACTACTAAATTCCCAGGTTAGCATTTTAGCGAACAATTTTCTTTTCCCAAACTGGGAAAAGGGCTCCTTACTCAGGCACAATTCTCACTCATTTCAGAACCAGGTCTTGAATTTGTTTCTATGTAATTAGTACACTTCAGTCTGCTCACATTCAGATGACAGGGGAAAAAAAGTCTGGTATCAAAGTAGCTGAAACTTACCCTTGTAGCTGTTGCTGTGGGTGGCTGGAAAGGGGCACTCGAGGTTTGTTCCATCCTGTGTAGTCTTGATTCGATCTCATTTTTTTAACAGAAAGTGGGGCTGGCTGAGAGAGAAACCCCAGGCTTCTTTTGGCTGAGGGCGTCTGACTTGATATGCTAGACCTACAGTGCAAAAAAAAAGGGGAATAAAATGTAAGTTTTTAAGTGCACTGTTCTTTCAAGACAGTAGCAAAGACAACAATTATAGCTGATGACAAAAATGACAATCGTATCAGCCTTATCCATAGCACATGTCAAGGTGCTGCCTATTTACTTATGGCAATTTAAATGGGATTGAGTTGCAGGAGAGAATGCTGTCCTACTCTACCTTTATTAGATTATGTCTTGAAGAATCTCAAAACAGAACTCACATACAGGAATCGCTTCACTAATAAAATGGTCCCGCCTTTGTAATGAATGGTAGCAGCCAGGCAAACAACTGGTGCGCACTACATTGCAAAATAGTGGGCTCCATATGGGAAGGGGAAACACTGCTCCAGAACATCCACCAAACCCCACAGCAGATAAGTCTTTTGTTTTTAAAGTACCATTGGACAAATCCCCACATAGTAAACTCTGGGAAGGATGGTCTGAGGCATGACTAGACCACAAGTCAGGAGATCTAGTTTGAATTTATGGCTCTGCCATTAACTTTCCATGTGAACCCCCTAGCAAGTCATTTAATCTCTATACCTCAGTTCCTCATCTCTACAATATGGATAATATTTCCTCTCTCCCTACCCTTTGTCTGGTATAATATGAAACTATGTGGGGCAGGAACTGTATCTGTCTGGTGCCCAGAACAACGTGGCCCCAATCTGGCACTACTGGAATACAGCTACTTCTTATAAAAATAACTACACTTTATCTACCTGGGAAGGATGAAGGCTGATTCAATCTCACTGGCATTTGAACCAGGAATTCTAGAGTTTAGGTATTTTAAATGTGACACAGACCATTAAACCATCCACTCTTTTCCTTGCAGAGTTTGGTTTTGATCCCAGATTCTTCCAAATCCCTCAGGTAACATGGTGTGAAACAATCAAGCCCATAGAACTGAATATGGGGCTCTGATCTTCACTGACACAGTGACTCCTATACCCAGCACCAGCAAAGCTCCCTTCAACAGCAGAGCTTCTCAACAGAGAGGTATGTTGTATATGACTTTAATACAACCCATGTTTTTCTTGGTGAAATCTTACAACGTGCAAATTAAGAGATTTTAGGAAGCCCGTCTAGCCCAATATGCATACAGACCACACGACAACCCAAGTCTTGTACAAAATGAGAGCAAGTTTCAGCAATCTTGCATTATTTATTTTTAAAAAAATGAGATGCACTTGTTTTCATGAATAAAATATGCATAGCATTTGGTAAACACACGAAAATTCAAATGCCTAAATTCCTGAAAAACAGCTCTTTGTCCAGTAGACATAACACTACAGAGTCATGCCTACCTGTCCAGGTTGGAATTGCCAGTGGAGTAGTCCTTTGATGCGGACCTGCTACCATAAAAGGAGGATGATTGTAGAGGCAAAACCCCTGGAAGTGCAACAGAAAAAACATGTGTCATTTATTCCAACTAGCTCAGCTATGCATACTGTACTTGAGGAAGATAAATGACTATACTTAATATGTAAAAGGTTTAAAAACCTTTTCACCAAGTAATTTTTTCAGAGTTGTGTAATGAAGGAAGTACTAGCTCTAAATACTAAGTGCATGTACTTTTTTCATATAAGCTAAAGTTCAACTGGATACCTCCACCCTGAAATTCTGATTTGCTTATTTGAAAAGGGCTGTTAGAATGTGGAACCAACAACTGAAACAATGTAATGTGTATTTGTCAGTTGTTCAAACATGAAAAATAGACACACAAATCCTTCCTATGATTTCCAATACAGTGTACACAAAATTCAAAACAAATACCCTGTACTGAAAATTAAGTTTCTTTTCCTACTCTCCATTTCACGCTAAATTAATGTATATTTGCGGGCAAAACATGAAGTGTTTCAAATGAGATGTATTTTCACACCCCAGTGATTCGAATAATAAATGTTGCCACGTAAAACCATAACTTCACAACATTCAAGCACATCTATTAAATGTTCAGAGAATTATTGTTCACTTTCATCATGGTTTTGGGATGGAAGATGCAGAGTTCAGGCGAACTGCACAGCCTGAAGGACGTTTACTGCTGCCACCTGTACTTGCAGATAAACAGAGAACTTCGCTTTCTAATTCTGAAGTCCTTTTAAAACCTATCCTTTTAAAAAAAGACTTCACTCATCAGTTCAGCATCAACCTTACTTGTTCGACTAGCAAAATCGTAGTCTGAGCTATACCAAAATGAAGAGTATTCACATTTTTAAATCTGTACCAGCCAATGTTTCTCACAAAGGCAGATCTAGATTACATTCCCCTTTGTGAACAAGGTGCTCAACCTTTAGAATTGCAATAAACTACATCCTAGAATACTGAAGGAGCTGACCGAGGAGATATCCAAGCCACTAACGATTATCTTCAAAAACTCATGGCGTTTTTCTGCGACCAGGGCAAGGCCATTTTCCTCAAAAGTGGATGTTCCCTCTCGAACAAGTCTACGCCAGTTATCCCTATCCCAGGCTGCTGTCTCTCAGTGTGTGTACTCCACTTAGGAAGGAACTGTCAATTGCATGCATACAAAATGGGAAATGACTGCCTAAGAAGGAATACGGAGGAAAGGGATCTGGGGGTTATAATGGATCACAAGCTAAATATGAGTCAACTGTGTCACACTGTGGCAAAAAAAAGTTAATAGCATTCTGGGATGTATCAACAGGAGTGTTGTAAGCAAGACACAAGTAGTTATTCTTTCACTGTACTCCACACTGATAAGGCCCCAACTGGAGTAGTGTGTCCAATTCTGGGCACCACATTTCAAGAAAGATATGGACAAATTGTAGAAAGGCCAGAGGAGAGCAACAAAAATGATTAAAGGTCTCGGAAACATGGCCTATGAGGAAAGATTGAAAAGTTGGGTTTGTTTAGTTTGCAGAAGACTTGGGGGGCGGCAGGAGGCATAACAGTTTTCAAGTACATAAAATGTTGTTACAAGGAGGAAGGTGAAAAATTGTTCTCCTTAACCTCTGAGGACAGGACAAAAAGCAATAGGCTCCAATTGCAGCAAGGGAAAAACTTCCCAACTGTCATGGTAGATAGGCACTGAACAAATTGTCTAGTGAGGCTGTGAAATCTCTGTCACCAGAAGTTTTTTTTTTTTTTAAGAACAGATTAGACAAACACCTGTCGGGAATGGTCTAGTTATTACTTAGTCATGCCTTGAGCGCAGGTGACTGGATTAGATGACCTACTGAAGTCCATCCAGTCCTACACATCCATGATTCTAAGAAAAGAATTGCATTAGAGTTTGTGTCTGCCACTTAACTATCTTGACTTGCCAGGACTATTTATTATGACTTCTCAAGGTCCTCTCCAGCCCTACATTTCTATGATTTTATTAATCATTTGAATTACCATAAAGCCTTAGAGTCCTAGTCATGGACCAGGAGCCCACTGTGTTAGGTGTTGTAAAGACAGACTAAAAGACAGTTCTTGCCCCCGAAGACCTTCCAGTTTAAGTATAAGACAAGAAACAACAGGTGGATAGCACAAGGAATCAATGAGGTCTGGTCTACACTACCACGGTAAATCAATCTATGCTACGCTACTCCAGTTACGTCAATAATGGTACTGATGTCGACATAACTAGATCCACTTACCACTGTCTTCAGTCTACACTTCAGTCTTACTTCAGTCTACACTGTGCTGCGTCAACGGGAGACGCTCTCCCACTGACCTACCTTATGCTTCTCGGGAAGGTGGACTACAGAAATCAACAGGAGAGCACTCTCCCATCGATTTAGCACATCTTCACCAGACCAGCTAAATCGATACTGCTGCATCAATTACAGCAGTGCCAATTTAGCTCCGTAGTGAAAAGATTCCCTGAGAGAATATTTGTCAAAAAAAATATATCAGTGCTCTTCGTTATTTTTTGAAGTGGGGGCCACTTTGGCAAAAAAAACCTTCAATGTGAGCGCCACGTCAACCCGACACAGACGGTTGAACACTCCAAGTTCTTTGTTGGTTGATATGGTAATATTACTGTTACTGGTAATATTGCTTGGGGTGCAGGAGGAGGTATGGGGGTCTGGCTCTGGGAAAGGGCTCATTGCTAGGGCAAGGGCTTGGGGTGCAGGAGAGAGTATTGCGGGCTGGCTCTGGGGGACTTCAGGTTGGATGGTGGAAGAGCTATTCAGAACCTGCCCATTGAAGAGGCGGCACTTACTTCGGGTGGCCCCCGCCCCACGCCACTCCTGGAAGGGACAAACGCGCCCCTGCAGCCTTTGGAGGGCACATGGCTCTGCGTGCTGCCCCACTCTGCAGGTACCACCCCCGCAAATCCCACCAGCCACAGTTCCCCGTTCCCGGCCAATGGGAGCTGTGACGGTGGTGCTTGCAGGCAGGAGCAGCACACTGAGACCTCTGCTCACCCACTTTCACCCCGGGGCCGGAGGGGCATGCTGGCCACCTCCGGGAGCAGCGTGGGGCCGGGGTAGGCAGGGAGCCTGCCTTAGCTGCAGCCCCTCTGTGCTGCCAGAGAGCACAATCAACAGGGAGCCGCACTTAGGGTCCATGGGAGCCGCCACTGGCTCATGGGACTTGCAGCGAAGAACACTGAAATGAATACTGGTCCCAGCATACCAGTGCCCGAAACACTGCCAAGTTTTTTGTAGGCATCATGGCAAACAAAAGCTAGGGAAGGATTTGAAGGAGACTAATTAATATGTGCAGCAGATGTTTACGGGTAGCTCCTCCCAAGAATGAGCCATAACGTGGGAGAAAGCACAAAGGCGCTTGTTTGAAAATTCAGCATGTGACCAACGGAGGCTGGTATTAATCAAAGTTGAGAATTCAATAGTGAACGAGAGATGATAGGTAAACTTGGACCTGCAAGCCCAACTTCAGTATAGGGCAAACTGGTTAAAACTATAATAAAGAACAAAATTGTCAGACACATAGATGAACATAATTTCTTGGGGAAAAGTCAGCATGGTTTTTGTAAAGGGAAATCATGCCTCACTAATTTACTAGAATTCTTTGAGTGGGCCAACAAGCATGTGAACAAGGGGGATCATCTTGAATACCGCCTACATCTTGAATACTGCATGCAGATGTAGTCGCCACATCTCAGAAAAAGATATATTGGAATTGGAAAACATTCAGAAAAGTGTAACAAAAATGATTAGGGGTATGGAATGGCTTCTATAAGAGGAGAGATTAATAAGACTGGAACTTTTCAGCTTGGAAAAGAGAACTAACGGGGGATATGATAGAGGTCTATAAAATCACAATTAGTGTGGAGAAAGTAAATAAGAAAGTGTTATTTACTCCTTCTCATAATACAAGAACTAGGGGTCACCAAATGAAATTAATAGGCAGCAGATTTAAAACAAACAAAAGGAAGTATTTTTTCCACACAACACACTGTCAACCTGTGGAACTCCTTGCCAGAGGATGTTGTGGAGGCTAAGACTGTAACAGGGTTAAAAAAAAACTAGGTAAGTTCACAAAGAACAGGTCCATCAATGGCTATTATCTAGGACGGGCAGGGATTGTGTCCATAGCCTCTGTTTGCCACAAGCGGGCGACAGGGGATGAATCACCAGATGATAGCCTGTTCTGGTCATTCCCTCTGGGGTGCCTGGCATTGGCCACTATCAGAAGACAGGATACTGGGCTAGATAGACCTTTGGTCTGACCCAGTATGGCCGTTCTTACGATAGGTTGTGAAGGGCCTTGAAAGTGAATACAAGTAGCTTACGTTTGATGTAATAGAGGGGGGAGCCAATGGGGGACTTCAAAGAGATGGCTGACATGGTCAAAGCGACAGGCTAGGAAACTATTTTTGCAGCAGCTTTCTTAATGGATATGAGTGGAGCAAGACCACATTTTTTTCTAGGCTAGAGGAAAGGAAATAAAATGCATGTTTACCTGATGTCCTGTTCTCCTCTGTCTGTTTCAGATTCAGCTGTTTCTCTCTGCTACTATTTAAAAACTTCCATGCTGGATCACTTACAGCTTTGTTATTGCTACAGATAAATGGGAGCTGAAGTCAGAGCAGTTATGTGAAGTACAGCTTTTTCCTAGTTAATGTTTACACTTTAAATTTTTTTAGATATTTCATTTTGGCCTTTGTTATAATTAACTATGAATTATGTTGTATACCTCATCAGCAAACAAATTTAGCCAACTAATTCATTAAAAAGGCCTTTTCACTATCATGTCAAACACACAGCCTACATATCTCTGCTGTATTAAATACCACCCCCCTTTGTGCTGTGACCTCTTACAAGTCAAAGCTGAAACCCAGTAAGACAACTTCTGTCAAAACCAGTGCAAATTACCACCAAAAGGCGAATATCCCAGATATTTATTTAGCATCCAACACCATTATAGAAGATGTGTTCGATTAGTGCTAACTTACAAGGCAAACACATTGTCTGCAGATAACATACTAACACAGAATTAACATACCTATATAGTGCTCTCTCTCACTCCCTAGGCCTTAACCCTTTCCAAACATATATTACAGAGTTATTTTGACAAAGATAGATCTGGGTATTCTTTTCAACAAGACTCATATTTAAAGAGTAGGTGGGCACACACAGGAGGAATTTGCATCAGAAACTACAAAAATAAGTAACAACTTACGATGAAGAATCATTCTCTTTGGGATAATCTTCATTCATCTCTGAACCAGAGGGCTGTGTTCTTTTCCTCTTTTCACTAACATAGCACAAGAATAAATCATTTCAAGGAATCATTAATTCAGACAGACAAAGTCAAACCTCTTCCTCCACCATGCATGCCTCATGTGCTCTCTGTATTTCCTGCTAACCTTTCACTATTTTCAAGTTTAAAATCTAAAATACAACAAAGAATTCTGTACACACAGCTCTTTTAGGTTGTTCCCAGAGCCAATGGACCAGCCGTAAGCTGGAAATGTGATTGTTAACACTTTTTTCAAAGCAAACCAAAAAATTATAAAAATGAACCAAAAGGGCGTATACGTACTTGTACGTGCAGTAAATTGTTATTAAGATTACACATTTGTATAGTGCTAAATTTTGATGACAGCATATTGAAGGAACTTTATTTCATACCGGTTTTCCAATAAGCCCGTTCTGTGAGGAGTTGATGAAGTGGGAGACACTGAAATGTTAATCCTGTTGCTAGGTGTTCCACTTCCTGGGGAAGTCTTAACAGATGTTCTACTTGGGCTGCCCAGCACCTTTCGAAATGGATTTTCTTCCTTTCCCTCCACAGTCACTCTTTTGGAAGGAACCTGCAAAATCCAGCAGGGGAAATCCACAATAATCAAAACTGAAAATGACTATTGTTATTCTAAAGTGGCATTTACATGTACCTCCCACAAATGCAGTATATGAAAACAAGGAAATGCAAAAGTTTAAGGACAGTAGAGTTTAATGTTGCACAGATGGAGTAAAGATTGCATATGTGAAAAGTCATTGTAAAAACCACCACATTATGGACATGCATACACGAAGTATCCATGCAAACTTTACCCTTCTTCCCCTCCCACACTGTCAGCGTCACTGATGTTGTTTCTACAGCACACTAATTCTTTCAGATACAGACCATGTCTTAGGTCTTCTGAGATGCACCTACTACACCTTTGGGTGCTATAAAATAAAGTGCAATAATATTAAGACAGATATTTTTTAAGAACAGTGTCCTGTTGCTGTTGACCAAACAAAAACAAATGTAATGCCATGGAAAGAGGTGGCATAGATGGCTAATTCTAAGTAATACTGATAGGTTTCAGTCTTGAGGACCGAACTAGAGGGATTAACCAGGTTGTATGCAGCATTAGTTTTTATTTTAAGACTCTAAGCAGCACTGAAAATTTGTTTGGAATAATCTTAAAACAACTTCCGTTTCAGGTTGCAATAAAAGGATTGACTTGGTACTTTCACAGAATTGTTATGTAACTGAAAGCCTTTGAATATGGAGTGAAACTTACAGTAAAGTGACTGATCTAGGCACCATGGCAAAGGGTTCTATGTTCTTTGCAAACAACTCTCACCTCAGACCTGATAAACTCACTACACCAAACACATCTTACAGGATATTTATCCATAAAGAGTTACATATAAGGTACAGAAAGCTCATAACATGTCAAGATTCATCATCGTTGTGAGACGTATGTATGGGTAGTATTTAAGGAATAATGTATTTACATTGAAAGTATGCTTTATGGATTTGGAGTAGAAATTAGTCACTATGTCTCAGTGATGGCCCACTTGGGCAGGAGAGAGTTGTTACTCCACCCTGTTTGACTAGTAATGCAACGCAAGGCTCAATTGTTTAGACTTGCACAATACTAAATCTCAGAAGAAGAAACCATCTGGGGCAACAACAAAAAACACACACTCAAAGGTAGCACTTCACAAGACAGGGGTTCACCCTGTCTTTGACCAGAAACAAAATGCTGTTTTCACTATAACAGACAAAGAAGCACGCTGTATCCGTTCACTGAGAAAACCCCCTTGTGGAGCATGGGTGCTTTCAGAAACATTTGGATCCTGGCTCTTGAGAAACTAGGCAGCTCTGCAACAGGCTGTACTCTGGGGGGAATCTACTTTATTAAACAGGAAAGGTAACCATTAATAAGTGCAGATCCGGGGTCATATTTTGTGGATTTTGTTTTGTATTATAACCACCTTTTGTTTCCACCACTCTCTATTTCTAGTTAAATCTTTATTTTTATTGTAAATGCTCATAAGTGCTGTGTGTATACAGGACCAAGGGTTTAAGGTAAAACTGGTAAACTGGGGTACACTGTACCTTTCAGAGCAGAGGATCTGGAATTTCTGTGAGTAGCCAGTGTCAGGGGATGGATATCACAGGGCAACAATTCAAAGTGTACTCCTGGGCCAATTCTGCACCAAAAAATTCAAAACTCGGCACCAAAAAAATTCAAAACTCCGCATATTTTATTTGTCAAAATAATGCAATATAATCACACCAGTTTCAATTGTTTGGGTAATATATTTAAACTACAATACAGAAAAAAAGTCACAACAACTATTCGTCATTTCCTAAACACATGAAAATTAAGTTACAAACATTTGGTAACTAATACCCTGCATTCCAGTAGTAATTCTGGATTTTCATTTAAATTACATTACAGAAGGGAAAAAAAAGGAGAATGTCATTTTAAATTGCTCAGACTTTCACATATGAAAGTCATAGTATTCCTAATCATTGTCCCGCATTTCAGTGCAATCCAGTATTGTCATCTAAATTATAGTACAGAAAACAAAGAGCCTTCAAGTTTTTCTCACTTAGTGATTTCCTTCTGCTAGAAAGGATCAAATTGTACAGTGAAAAATTTCTCTCTGCATCTGCAGAATTTCAGACAGCATTTATGCAACTCAAGGCCGGTTTGGCGATATTTGGAATTCTCGGTCACTGAAAGCCAAAACACTTAGAGGTCTACAAAAATAGGTTGACATTGAATAGCTTCAGGCACAAACTTTTCCCTGTACAATTTTAGCTCCTGTTCAGATACCTCAGAAAAAACAGGTATTATTTGAAAGTATTCACAGCGCTCTGGCAGGATATAAACATGATGAGGATCGAATAACCTACAAGCCTTCAGAGAATTTAGACCTGGTTGTCCAAATGACAAATATTTGTCAAGCTTTTCAGATGCTTCATGGAATGTCTCTTTAAAGAAATCTAGACCAGCAAATCTTTTAACAGGAGATAAGTTTTCTGCCTCCTTAAACTTGAAGAACTCTGAGGTGCTTTCTGAAGGGAGCTCTAGATGTGAACTGAAATATATCTGTAGTATATATCTGTAGTTCTTCCAGAAGGTCAAATGCTTTAATTGTGCAAGGCTTCATGTTCTCAAATGCCAGATTTAAACTGAGAATTTGTTCACAAAATTACGTGCTAGAAAAGTGATCTGTACTTTAGTTGGGTCATTCAGCATTTTCAGAATAGTTTGCACAGAAACTGGGGAGCTGCTATTGCACTCTTCATTAAAGAACTCTTTGTAGAACTGAAAGTTCTTAGAGTGATACCTGACAGCATGGAACCAGCTGTTCCAGCGTGTTCCACCTGGGCTAGGAGGCATGGATGCTTTGGCATCTGGAGACTCCTCTTGTGGTTTCTGGTTCATGAAACGGAGGTACCTCGCTTTCCTACAACTAGAGTTATAGAACATGTTTTTGAAGCACCTTAAAATGTATCAACCAGCTGAAAAGGCTTTCTAAATGATTCACCAATTAAGTTAACAATATGTGCCAAACAGGTATTATGCACAGAATTTGGAAACCGTGTAGAAAACACAAAATCAAATGACATTTTCATGTAACTAGCATCGTCAGTATCAATTACTACAACATTTGCATAATCAATCTGGTACTCACTTACTGCTTTGAGTACAGCCTGTGAAACAGCTGAGTGATTAACAGCATCTAAAACACCGTATCCACCATAAAAGAGTTAACATGCCCACTGCAATAAGGCTGTAATGGTGCAAACAGTACTTTCAGAACTGATCTTGCCTCATCATCACAATAGTTAACAAAGATAACAGTGATTTTCTTGTCTTTAAGTTTTCCTTTTCTTTGAGGTACACTTCAGGTAAGTACGTCTCAGTCAGTTGTGTCCTACAAGGAATTGAACCACCATTCTGTACCCTGCTGTCAAGAAATTCCCCTCACAAGCGGGTGGTCAGTCTTTGACAGGGGGATGTTGGCACCTGCTAGTGTCGTCATGCATGCTGTACAAATCTGAAAGCAGAAGAAGTTAGATAAGTCTTGAGTGAGCACAAAGATTTACCATCCATGTAACAGCTTTAATCTTAGATTAATACATTTATTCATATATTTAGCTCTGAATTTCTAGATTTTAATTTAGATTTATAGTATAGTAAATGATGACAATCATCATTTACAAAAAAGTCATTTAAAAACAGAGCCGTCTATTGAAGATTTCAAAGAAAGTGGAAAGATCCCATCGCTATGACTGTTCTATGCTACTTATCTTATTTTTCTGCATTATAACATTTTCTTATATTTCCACTCACCTCCACACGTTCTCTCTCTGACGGTGTTTTGTTTTTCAGTGGACTTGTAATGGTCTTCTGATGTTTATTTCTGCCTTCCTCTTCAGCCCATCTTCCTTCAGTTTGGTTTTTTTTGATGCAAAATGAGCCATAATTACAGACCATCTGTCATAACTGAGAACAACACTGCACAATGTGCA
Organism: Lepidochelys kempii; assembly: GCF_965140285.1. Lineage (NCBI taxonomy): Eukaryota > Metazoa > Chordata > Testudines > Cheloniidae > Lepidochelys > Lepidochelys kempii. The sequence goes on from NC_136390.1 coordinate 2,838,327, forward strand.
AAATAATTTGTTCCCATGCGCATGAAGTTTTGTGGGGAATTCTCAAGCACAAGAAGCTGGTGTAGCTGTTTTTGATGCGTGATATGAAGGCTGTTCACATTGTGCAAAAGAACGAATATCCCTTTGCCCTTTGACAGGTTTCAGAGTAACAGCCGTGTTAGTCCGTATTCGCAAAAAGAAGAGGAGTACTTGTGGCACCTTAGAGACTAACCAATTTATTTGAGCATAAGCTTTCGTGAGCTACAGCTCACTTCATCGGATGCGTACTGTGGAAAGTGTAGAAGATCTTTTTATATACACACAAAGCATGGTAAGCAGGAAAGTGGGGTGGGAGGAGGTATTTTTTCATGCTTTGTGTGTATATAAAAAGATCTTCTACACTTTCCACAGTACGCATCCTATAAAGTGAGCTGTAGCTCACGAAAGCTCATGCTCAGATAAATTGGTTAGTCTCTAAGGTGCCACAAGTACTCCTCTTCCCTTTGCCCTTTGGTAACTTCATCTGGGCCTAGCAGGGTACTTTGGGAAGTGTTTAGTTCTGATTGTCCTGACATTTTATTGACTGCTTGGTAAATGTTTTATTTGCCCTCAAAGTCTTTTTTTTTTTAAATGGATAGAGTAAAATAAAATAAAAAAATAAAAAAAAAAGTGAGAAGGCACACAGATCTTCCTAGCTGAGGATTCCCTTACTGTCATTTACAATAAGACTCCTTTACACCACTCTGGTAATGTAGCGGCCTTAAAACTTTCACAGATTCCTGGGGAAATTGACAGAGAATGGGAACTGTTTACTAACAATAGGAACATTAACAATGTTACTACCAGGCAGGCTGCTACATTTCTGCCTTAGAGAATGAGAACGATTAACCATCAACAGCAACTTTAACAACATTACTACACAGTCAGGCTGCTACATTTGTGCCTGAGAGAATGAGATCAATTAAGTAGCAGGCAGGCTGCTACATTTCTGCCTCTAGCCTGCCTCATGCATAATAAAAAGCTGTACCCTTCCATGCCAGCGAGCTGCAGTAGCAAGCAAGAGGAACAGAGTCTCTCTTTCTCTCGCTTGTTGGCATGCACGTAAGCCCAGCCCTGCACCCCCAAGACAATGCTCAATCATGCAGGCACACATGCCCAGCCCCCCTCCCCCATCTCTGAGGCTGCTCTAGGCACACTGGAACAGATCATAGAATATCACGGTTGGAAAGGACCCCAGAAGGTCATCTAGTCCAACCCCCTGACAGATACACTGCCTGGACTTCCAGGGACGAGGCGCATGTCCCCTGGCAGATTTATTTTTTGTTTTTCTGTGCAGGGGGGCACAAGAAAATGTGGGCCATATGAATTCTGTACCTCCACAGGGGGCAGAATTCTGTCAGGAGTAAAAGGGACTCAGGGATGGGTTGCAGCTACTGTTAAACTGAAAGTTAGAGCTGGCATAGCCTAGAAGAGTGCTTGAATGGCTGAAAGGCTGGTGGTGTCAGGAAGCTGACACCCCGCTACAACAAGACTCTCCTTCAGTGAAGACTGGGGGTAGAGCAAGGTGACTTGCAGTCCTGGGTATCCCAAGAACCGTCACAGCAACAAGCAAAGGAGTCAACAAAAAGCGACCTCAAGAAAGGTGGGTTTCAGTAAAGTAGGTCTGACGATTTTGCCTGAAAGGCTGAAGAGAATCTCACGAAAGATTAAAATCAGACTAATCTGATACCAAAAACTGTTTAACAGATGTTTACTATGCAAAATGTCACTTTCAGCCAAATCTGCCAATTACCGTATACATGAGCTTTGCATTTTTATTTCATCTATCATACCCAACTTCTGTGCAGTGTTTCAGCATAAAAAACTTAAAGCAACGTTCAGAACTACGCTGGGTGCAGACCCTTAAGTATATGTTTTCCTCCTTTACTACACTTTTCCAGCAGACTGACTTGCCTATCCAACAAGGAGTAAATGCACCCTTCCAGAACCAGTCAATGATGTTCCTGGATCATACAGAAGACTGGAACACACTTTTCCCACTACCCTACCAAGTGGTCAACTAATGGTGTGTCTCTCTCTCTCTCTAAGCCTGTCCTGATTCAAAAGGCTTGGGACACAAACTGGAATCACCTATTGTGCTACTACAATATGCAACATACACACAAAATGAGGGGGGAAGAGAGGAAGTAATAAAAAGGAACTGGGGGAAGAGCAAAGATCTGATGTGTAAACAAACTGTTTAACAAACCTGGTTTTCAATATATGGAAATTGCCTGTTAGCTTCCTTCTGGGTCGTCCTGCTGCCCAGAACACCTCCAAAGCTGCCAGATCCCTGAGACGGTTTCACAGCTGACAACAAATGCACATGCCATTTAGTTTACTTGTAGTTTTATATATTCTTGCTTTCTTTGTCAGAAATCATTTAAGGCTAGATTTTCAAAACATTCACCAGATGTATGTGTAAAAACCAGAATCTATATCTGGCAGACAATACAACATCAGGAGTGCATATGTTTAAAAAGCAAAAGTTTACACATTTTCCTCCTACAGTCTGTGTACTTAATGTGCAACAAACCCAAGTGTTCAAAGAAAGGAGAAGGAACTGTGCATGTCTTTGAACATGGTAAATGATTGGTAACCATTTTTCAAATACCAACTCACTTATACATTAAATACTATGCATGCCAACATTGCAGGGAAGTTACATAAACGTTAAAATAAAATTGGGTTCAATGGCCCAAAGAAAAGTATTCAAACAAAAGCAATGCAAAGGAACAAACAGCTTTAAAAAAAGGGAAGATGGTCAAAGATGGACAAAATGGTCAAAGGTGAACTGAAACTAATTCAAAATCTTATCTTTATCCAACCTGCTATTAACACAATTTGCATTGTTTTGCGCTTACCAGTATGAACCCGGTCATGGAGGACTGCATCCAGATACATCCTCATTTCATTTGCGTCCTTAGATGGTACCTTATCAATCGTCAGGAAGCTGGCATCCTTTAGGGTTAGCATCAGGCAACACAATTTTCCACCATTTGGTCGTAGGACCACAGTTTTAATGTTATGGCTTAGCTGGAAAGAAAGTAAAGGTATAACGTAGATCACTGTAAGAAATTAAATTATTTAAGTACTTCCACAATAAAAGAAAAAAAAAACTCCAAAACCAGTTATGTTGGCCAAGAGTTATAAAGAAAGAAAATGTACTTAAATACAAGTATTTCCCCCTCCTCCATACTGAGTCATCACTAAACCTTAAGTTAATATGGTTAATGAATTTTTAAAATGCCACTCAGAAAAGGCAACACTATCACTGACAAGCCCCTATTTTCAAGTGTTTACAACATTCAGAAACTTTCTTCACTGGATTCAAATTTCTTGATTCTCTCAATCCTAAATGAATGAGAGGTCAGTAAAATTTCATTTAGCTGCCAGAGATATCAAAATTAAAGAAACTTTTAATCAATTTAGCATTTTTTTTCAGATTTTTATCTGTTGTTCAATAACTCAAGACTTTTGAGGGCTAAACTATATGAAAGTTTCTAAAAGGTAAAAATTCTTGACAAGTTGGAAAAAAACTGGCTTGGTAATCAGTAAGTATCAAAAGACTGCTGAATATTCAGTACACATTTAACTTGGTTTCTTTTTTTTTTTTTTAATAGAGTAAAAAATTTACTAGTGCAACAAATACAACGTTAACATAAAAAAAAGTTGCCCTCCCTAATTAATCTACATATTCCTTCTCACTTTCTGCTAGGTTGGCTACGAGAAATCACCTGACCAATGATACTTTTTTTGGTTGCGCGTACCTTGAGGAAAACTTTTTTAAACAGATGAATAAACAGAGTTCTTGGTAACTTCAGGAACCAAGTTACACATCACTGTAACATTTCTAGTGTGGACATAATCCACTTCAGTCAGTGATTAGTTTTTCATTTGGTGAAGCTACCCTTCCACCATCTTTTATGCCCAACCCTTGCTTTTTTAATTAACTGAAAACTTTCAGTACAGCAAGAATTCAAGTGGGGCCTTCAAATCTTCCACTCTCTCCTAAAACAAGCACACCAGAAAAGACTCTCAATCTTGTCACCATCCAAGGTCAAACCTCCTGTTGCAACTTAAAAAGCTCTGAAGACATAACAGTATTCATCATCCTCCATTCTCTCCAGCCACCAGTTGTGTCTTGTTTAAACTAGATTATAAAGTCTCTTGGACAAAGAGACTATATATGTCTGTATATAGAATCTAGCATGATGGGGCCCCAACCCGGCTGAGGCCTCTAGGAACCACTAACAATCATTTTTTACAAGTATGAAGAGCTGCTAGCTTCCAGAGAGAGAAAGATTTAATTCAATTTGCCTCTATAACAGGACAATAGGGTCTCCCAAACCTGCAGATGAAGAGGTTTCTGATTAATCTGAACTTGAAGACAGAAAAAGGGACTTTTAAAATTTCTCCCAGTGTTTCCTATTACAGGAACTGTTGTTTCAATACATGAATATCACCAAATTGCTGAGAATTAAGTTCACACACTTTGTTTATCAACTTACAGTTGGCATGATCCCTATTTTTCTACCAATATGCTCATTAAAACCTTTGGTAGCACATGATACTAGATTTACTCATCTCACCAATCCAAACAAATTCCCTGCCAATAATACACAACTTTGCTCTTCCGTTCCTAATGTAGATTCAGCAGGTACCTTCTGGACCATTAAATCCATCCTATCCACTGAAGGGAACCCTCCCCAGGACTCCTCAGGTAAGAAGGCAGACAGTCCTTAGGGATATTAAATATACAGTAGCACTTAGACGAAGAATCACACAAGCTAATCTTTTTCTTACATAGAAAACATAGGACTTGCCATACTGGCTCCAACCCAACTTTTATGCTTTTATACTTTGTCTTTTTTAGATTGTAAGCTCTTCAGGGCAAGCACTGTATCTTCATGTGTGTCTGGACATGGTGTTTGGGGCACCCACTGCAATTTAAAAAATAATTAGGAGGAATGGGATGTAAATAAGAGAAGGAGAATTTAGGCTGAACGTATGAGACTTCCTGACAGCGAGATCTATCAAGTCTCCCAAGGGAAGTGGTGGAAGTCAGGTTTCTTGGCACATTTAAAATCTAGACTGGACAGCACTGTAGTCCATGTACAACAGTGAAGAGTCTTGCACCTGGACTAAGGGTATGTCTACACTGGGAATTTTCAGCAGTTCAACTGGAAAAAGTGCTAGTGCAGACAAGGTGTAGGTGACCTAATAGGTCTTCACATACGTGCTCTGGAAGTTTATCAAATAAGCAAAAAGAGTTTCAAAAAGATAATTAAAAAGCAAGATACTATATAGTTTGGTCATTTTCTTTCATGTCTTAAGCTTTTTCATTTCTTCCCAGTTAACGGTTTGCTCACTCCGGCCTTGGCATTCCACCCAACAATACACCTGAATAATTTAAAGTATGGTTATACAAAAGGATTAGTATTCTGGAAATGAAAACCAAGGAAGAGTCACAGGGGGAAGTTTGTGTGATACTTAGTAGTCTTGGAGATGACAGCTGTTCACAAAAGCGAACAATCCATGCATTGCTCATACAAAACACCTTGATATTTGGAGTACCTGAAATGTCTTTGGAATTCCTCCAACATTGTAGTGAACCACTAGACTCACTTTGTTGTCCTTCTCCACAATTTCAAAGCTTCCTTCTTTCCATTTTGTAATCCCAGTTTGTATGCTACGCATCCGGACAGGTCCATGCACCTTCAGTGGAGCCATTTTTTTTTTTCCCAAATAAATAACTTATAACAGATTAACTAAATTTACTTCACCTTGAAACCTGTTAAAAATAAGAAAATTAAAATTGGTAACTGGCAAATATATCTGCGTAAAGTGTAAAAATAAGGAATAGCGTATTTTGCAGGAGTTTAGTGAAAAAATAGAATACATTAAACAAAACATAGATAAAGAAATCTTCCACAATTTGGACAGCATTACTTTAACCCACTGGCCCCGAACTTTTAAGGGTCATGACCCCCTTACCCCGTCTATGCTCCCCCTCCACCAGGCTGGGGGTGAGGCGGGGGGAAGAGAAATGTGGACAAGGGTAAGGGGGCTGAGGCCACAGATGAGCACTGGGCCAGGAGCAGAGGTGGGTGGATCTCCCTCCCGGTTGGTCAGCCATGGGGTGTGTCCCACAGTTTGGAGAGCTCTGCTTTAACCCCTAAATGTTTAATGTTGGGTGAGACACCAAAAGATCTTGCAAATCTAATAATGTGGTTTCCACAGAGTTTCCAAAACAAATCCACCTTTAGCTAAGATCAAGCAGGGAATGATGATGGGTAGGGGAGAAAAAACAACACTTTTTTTTTTTTTTTTTTTTAGGAAACCACTTTTTTCCAAAATTAGACAATGAAACATCTAATGAGAAATCTGCTTTTAGTAACAAAATTTATTCTTTGTATTTTACATGCTTGAATCACTGTCACCTCAAACTCACACATTTCTCTGTCTCAGCCACCTGTTGCATCTTGTCATTGGTCCAGATTGCAAACTTTTGAGTATAGATTGTATTTTTACATTGGTACAGCACTTAGTACAATGAGACTCCAACTTGACTGAGGCTTCTAAGCAATACTAATACAAATTACTAAAACAACATGACAAATTATTCTGTAAATACTTCATGTTTTGATAGGCATTGTCTGATCAAAGCTTCTGTCTTTCCTTGGTTTTTAATAATAGGAACACACACATAACCACCCTTTTCTATTTAACTTTTGACTAAACACTATTCTTAATTACAACCTAGACACAAGGTACAGTAACTAAATAGCAGGGTCAAATCAGTTCAAGTTTGAACAACACAGTTTTAAGGGAGTTTCTTTAAAGACAATGAGGGTGTTTCCCGCAGGTTAATCAGCAGCAATATGTATAGCAGAGTGCCTTACTGAACCTGCCCTTTCATCACTAACTCTGACACAAATTCCATGAAAGGCGATGCAGTTTATCCAAAAACACAAGACTAAGAAGTTGCATTCCATCACCATTCCCTAGTGTAGACTTTCTCTCTCTCCATTTCTGCTCTGCTAGTGAAAGTAATGGTGGGAGACGCCAATACACACAAGATACAGGTGTCAGCTAGATCTGCTCTCAGCAAGGTTATACACGTTAGTCAAAACCAGTGCTTCCTTCATTAATGGCACCTGTAGAGCTGCACTGCAGGGAAAAATTAAGCAAAAGTCTAGCGTAAACATATCTATAGACCAGACTGCTGTCAATGGCTAAAGCTAAGTACTTAAGTATTTTGCCACTTTTTATTGCAGCTTATTCTCTCCACTCCCCTTTAGTTTTCTCCCAACAATGTAGACAGGCCAATTGGACGGAAGACCGCAATCTACAGACTCACACCTCCTCAGACATTCAAACAGAGAAACATTTTCTGACCATGACATTGCCCCCGACCGCATTTTTGATGGTGAAAGAACTAGGGAATCAGAGGCACACTTTCTTTTCCAAATATCAGAGGGGGAGCCGTGTTAGTCTGTATCCACAAAAACAACGAGGAGTCTGGTGGCACCTTAAAGACTGACTAATTTATTCGGGCATTAGCTTTCGGGGGGGTAAAAAAAATCCACTTGCTCCGGTGCATGAAGAAGTGGGTTTCACACCCACAAAAGCTTAGGCCCAAATAAATTTGTTAGTCTTTAAGGTGCCACCGGACTCCTCCTTGTTTTTCTTTCCCAAAGAGCAATTCGATATCGATAGGCCCCAGGAAGACAGGCCCTGACCTTCTTCATCATCAGGCCTCTGTCCAGCCCCAGGACTGCGGTGCTGAGGCCAGCGGGGGTCGCTAGACCTGCCAGCCCTTCCCCACACGCCCCCCTAGGTTGGGGGATCCAGAGGAAACCAAGGCCTGGAGCGCGGGGTGTGTGGGGGGGGGCGGGGGGGGCTCACACTAGCTGTTGGGCAAGGGCAGGGCCCCCCCCGGAGCGTCCCAAACGCCACAGGCCGGGCTCAGGGGCCGCCTAGGGGGGTGGGGGGCACAGCGCGGAGGGGAGGGGCTGAGGGCAGCCCGAAGAGGGAGCACCAGGCCGGGGGGAGGGGGGGGGGTCGGGGAGGGCCGCGCTCCCTGTGTGGCGTGGGGGGGGGGGGCGCCTAACGCGCAGGGCTAGAGAGCGACCCCGGGGCTGCCCGTGGGCGGCCGGGCGGGCCGGGGTCCCCGGGGGGGGGGGACCGCAGCGCCGGGGGGAGCCGGGCTCCCCTTGTCTGCGTGTGTGTGTGTGTGTGTGTGGGGGGGGGGTTATGGCCCCTCCCCGGCCGCCCCCGCGGCTTCCCCTGCCCCTGCCCCGCTACCTGCCGCTCGGCGTCTCCCGAAGCCCCGCTCGCTCCTCAGGGAGACCGGGGGGCGGGGGAGGCAGATGGCGGGAAGCGGGCAGCAGCGCGAGACTCCCCGCGCGCGGCGCGACACGCACGCCCGCCCGCCCGGCGCGGGCACGTCACCACGCCGCGGAGCACGCGCGCAGGCGCCGGCTGCCCCCCGCGTCCCCGGACAGGGAGCGCTCCCTGCCCCACAATTCAGCGCGCGCGGGCTCGCTCCGCGCCCGCCGGCTGCGCGCGCTCGGCGCACGTGACGGGGCGAGAGGGCGGAGGGCAGGGGTCACGGCGGCGCGCAGGCGGCCTGGGCCCCATGGCGGCGGCGGCGGCGGCGGCCTCCTGATCCCGGCCCTGGGCGGCGCGAGCGGCGGCGGCTCCGAACATGCACAGCCTGGCCACGGCCGCGGTGAGTCCCGCCCCCGGCGCCGGGTCCCCGTTCGCAGCTCGCCCGGAGCGGCCGGGTCCCGCCCCCCCCCGCCGGCCTGGCCTCGCCTCGCCCCCCCTGCGGCCCCGCGGGACCCTCTGCTCCGGGGCCCTTCCCAGAGCGCGCCTCTTCCCCCCCCCCCCGAGCGCCGGGGTCCCTGCCGGGCCAGGGCGGGGACACACCGCTGGTGCCCGCGGGGAGGCTGAGACCTTGCGGGGGGGGGCTTCTCGCGCCCCCCCCCCCCCGCGGCACGTGCGGGTTCCCGGGGCGAAACATCCCGCCTCGAGCCCGGCAGAGGCCTTGCCGCCGCGTGCGGGCGCCGGGCTGGTTTGCTGGGAGATGGAGTTGTAGGGATGTTCTAAAATTCATTTACTGCCAGTCCTAGTCGGACTTAGAAAACAAAAACAAATATGAGTCACCCAAGCACTTAGCGGTATCTAATTCCAGCAGCCTTTAGTTTTCCTAGCCAGTCTAATGCCATGATTGTAAAGAATCATTCCTGGACTAAATACATGCGTGGAGTGCAAACGGGTGAAAGCAGAAAGTTAACTGTTTTAGCCGTCCCTTACGATTTCAGAGCAAAATGCTTCTATCCTGTTTTATAGTGGATAAGGGATTGCTGTACCTCCCATTAAGCCCCCAGCTATAGGCTGGGCTTCCTTGCGATAAACTGTTTTTAGACAGTTATCTAATAAAAACAACTGGTTGATGTGAATGGAGAGCAAGTTGTTGAGTGCTAATTTAAAAAGTCTTCAATATATATATACGCTCTGTGAGCTGTGATGAAATGTGTTTACTGTCCACCAACCTGCATTTATATTTAGAAATGTAAATGGGGCCCAAAATGCAGCCCGGTGCTGATGGCTGCAGTACATAACCCTATCCTTAGGCAAGGCTGTTAGGCCTATAAACAGGGGGTTTTATTTTTTAGGTTGGAAGAAGTTGCTGTTACAAAACTGTAATAAGGCAGAGCACTGGCCTTCTACATAGTGAGACTGCTGGCAGAGCCTGCATTTAGATGCTAATCTGAAAGGGGCATAACATAATAGAGGGGAGGTCCAGAGAATGGAGCACAAACAATAAACGACAGAAAACTTGAAATAGAAGCATGAGAGTGAAAATACAAATTAATCAGACCTGCTAGTTCATTCTTGTTAAATAAAGGTTCATTCTGGTGTTATCAGGTTGATCATCTAACAGTATATGTAGAGAAACACACACAATTCGGCAACGTTGTGTGATAATGAATGTTTTTTACCCAGAATGCTTGGGGGGCAGTTTCTTAATTAAAGAAGTCTCCAATTGGCTAAATCAAGGTTGTTATGGAATTATCAGAGTTGCCATTTGGCAGGGTCACTGCAGGTAAATGCCCTTACTCTTGTGAAATGTGTTGTGGGCTCTTCAGTGATTCACAAGCGCTCAGTGCGTGGTGCTTTAAGACAGCTATGGCATCACTCTTGCATACATGAGGTGCAACAGAGTACATTTAGTAAGATCATTGATAAGTATCTGCAATGTTTACATACAGCACTTGACCTTCACCAGGATCTTAGGGAAGGAGAATGAGACTGTGAGCCTTGAAAACAGCAAGTTGAAAATTAGAGTATTTTATCAATGACTGCATTAAAAGCAGATGAGACTTTCAGGGAAAAGAAACAGATGGGAATCTGTAGGGTCTGGGGAGAAATTTGATTCTTTCTTAAGAAGGCACTGGACACTATAAATTTGTGCATGCATTGCTGAGGAGTCATCACATTTGAACTGTTAACTTGAACTGAACTTTCCAATATGTCTAGCAAAATAGACCCGAATGTTTATCTGTCAAAGGGCTTGTCGTTCAATCGTCATAAACTAATACAAATTAGACCTTCCAGTTTTCCATGTATTTCTAAGCACTGTTATAGGATTACACTTCTCACTCTTAAAACAGAATAAATTTCTCACTTTTCACCATTCAAGAGATACCCTGGTTTGAGGTTCTGGAAAGCTATCTGGAAAACAGGAAGAGAGGAGAGGGGGCGAGAAGGATTGATTTGAGGAAAGATGAAGAGTTAAAATGTGTAGTGAGCTTTGCAGGGCAGGGATTGACTGTGTGTGACATCTACAGATAATCTGATGGCACTAAACAAATACTTTTCTAAATGAATAAGAACAAAGGGTTATTAAGTCTACAGATTTTTAATAGCATAAATACCAAGGGTGGGGAAGGATTAGTTAGAATGTGCATGGGATATAACTGTGCCGAATGGATGAAATTAAGAGGGAAAACTTTACCTAAGTATCAGGAAACACTTGTTGATATTGAGAAGTGAGGCTGTGGAATGGTATCCCAAAGAATTAGATGGACCCTAATACGCATCTCATCTCTAACTTGAACAGTTCTGTAAGGATTGGTTCCTGATGTACAGTTTCACTTCTGGTACTAGTTGATTTCACTTCCTAGTTCTTGTGAAAGAGTTGAGTTGCAGAGGACACTGCAAGGGAATGCTTAAATCTAACTACACTGTAACTAGTTGGTCTAAACGTCAAGAAAATAGTCCTATTCATATCTAGTTACACCTGAATTTTCAACCTAAACTACCAGATTGTCAGTTTAATAGAGCAGCAATGCATTAGTTTTGTATTGCTGTTGTAAAGAGCATTCACAAAGGCATGAGACTGTTTTTTAATGAAAGTTTAGCTTTTCTGCAAAGGAAATCAGAGAGATCTTAAAATCCTGGATTCCCCAATGTGATTCTTTTCTACCTGAGAACTCACTGAAGATGTTATTCTTTCACTGATCTCGTGAGAAAGTGGGTATGGAAATATCTTTCTAAAAACTGTCATCTTTAATCTTAAAAATATTACCCGAGTGTGGGTACAGATTCAGTTCTCTCTGTCTTATTCTGGAAAGGATTTTTACCACACAGCAAATTAATAAGGGGTTTTCCTTTAAGATATATACTTAGGGAAGAGACTGACGTTCATGGGCAAGCAAGATGGATTTGTGCAACATCTAGTTGTAGCACAATGTCTCTTTAGCAATACTTTTAAAATGCCCCGGGGTACCATGCGAAGGGTGATGAAATAATTAGAATCTTTTTCATTTATGTGGGACCCTTATTTTATTGTCGTTTTGAGTGAGAGTCGCTTGTGTTGAAAAGCTGCTGTCTTGAGCTTTTTGGAGGTCTAAAACCAGTGGAATCTAAACTAACGTGTCTTAAGAACTCCTTTAAATACATTTTTATTATGCATACACTTTGAATGCAGGGTCTAAAGATACTTAACATAGACAGGGCTGGTGCTGTGATATAGCATAGATTTCTAGTGGAAAAAGAATAAAAAATAACCTGTCCTAGTCTTTTGCTTGTATCGATGGGAAGTCATGCGATTCGCTGAATGTTGTTGAAGGAAGTTGCTAGATAACATTTTGCCAGAGGATACAGAGAAACTACAGTAGCGAGAGATTTATTCCTTGAAGCAAAGCACCTGTCCATGTTTCGTGGCAGGTGAAATGATAAGCATTGACCTGAGACCATTATCTGTGTCCAGAACACTATTAGAAAAGCAGGTCTGCTGCTTTCTTCCTCCTCTAATTGAGGTTGTATTAACTGCCTGGCTTCATCTGTCTCTCTCAAAGTAAAAAGGGTCTGGTTTGAATCCGAAAAAACCGTGATGTACTTACACGTTTTATTGTCTTCCCTCAAGCCTGTGCCGACAGCACTGGCTCAGGTGGATAGAGAGAAGATCTATCAGTGGATTAATGAACTATCCAGCCCCGAGACCCGTGAGAATGCCTTGCTGGAGCTGAGTAAGAAGCGTGAATCAGTCCCGGACCTGGCCCCAATGCTATGGCACTCATTTGGCACAATCGCAGCTCTTCTGCAGGTGGGTGCTTTTCCTTTGCACTGAAATGATGCTCAGGGTGCTGTGCAGGTGACTGGGGAGAGCTCGCTCATTGATGTGGTGTCTCATGGGTTTCCTCAGTTCCTTAGTCACTTAACCCTTCCTACTGCAAGAGAGCCTTTTGAATAAAAACACACATGTCCCTCCTTGTTTACCTCTTCAGCCGTCCACCACACTCCACAGCTGCTGCTTGACTCTCTGAATATGAGACCTGGGAGTTTCCTTTGAGGAATTAAATTAAAATAAGAGGGACGGGCACTGAGAAACTCCTGTTCAGCATACACGTGGAGCAAGGGAAGAAAGTCAGAAAGGGCTTATGTTAGTAATCGACAGGCATGGGGCAGACTTTTCCTCCTCAGTCACTTCCTTATAACTGCCCCCTGTGCTCACGCAGTTCATCCTTCTTGGTACCCATAGCATCTTCGCTTCACGGAGACGAGAGGTCCCAGCATATGATAGATCAGGATAGAGCTTTGCATGCTGGGACTTCTAGGCACAGTGAACTGCACCGCTGTTGTTTGTTGGTACTTCCAGGGCATCAGTTACCATGGTATCTAACTGACAATTAAAGGCAGCTGTAATCTGCTTAATTACATGCAAAATAGATGCATCACCCTGATACCTGGCAATTTGCATGGTGCAGCCCTCACTTGGGCAAAGTTTGAGTTCCCTAGGTTACATAACTTCCTTTTAAAATGATGCATGAGGCAGTGATGTAGCAAACAGGAGGCAGCCATCTCTCTGGCACTTGCAGCCGCTTATCAGGCGAATGAATTTCTGCAGCTTGGTCCAGTTTTCTCCTTTAATTTGCTTTGTTTAACTTTCTCAGGAAATTGTAAATATTTATCCATCAATCAACCCTCCAACCCTGACAGCCCATCAATCTAACCGAGTCTGCAATGCTTTGGCGCTCCTGCAGTGCGTTGCGTCGCATCCAGAAACCAGGTAATTGTCATCAGTCATACTGGCTAGCCTCGAAGTACCTGTAAACTGTGTGTCGGGCTGTGTAAATCATTTGTTTTGTGTTACTTTGGGCCAGTGGTAAGTTCATTTATATTGCCTCCATGTTAAAGGCAGTGTGGCATATGGCACTATACGATGGACAGCAGCACTGTCTTGTCACTAGTTCCTTTGTGGATCTTTGCATGCAGCTTTACAGAAACCCCAAACGTAGGACTTTGCATATTGAGATTTCCTTAAATACTCTAATCTCTAAAACCTGGTCTTCCTCAGACACTCCAGCTGAGATTGGGGCCCTGTTGTGCTAGCACCTAATAAGAGCTTGCAGTGTAATTTGACACAACAATGGGTGGGCGGAAGAGAGGCACAGCCAGGGAAAATGTCCCAAAGTCACTCAGCAGGTCAGTGGAAGTGCCACGTCCAGAGTCCCAGTCAGGTGCCTTATTTGCTGGAGAACACTGCCCCTCCAATATCCTAGGGCCTCACTGTCCCTGTTGCTTGACGACAAGGAAAGGAATAATCCAGGGGCTCGCCCTAAAGAACAGTGACTGAAACCCAGAAGAAATCCGGCCTAATGGCCATGTTCTCTCATGTTTCTGTTCTCCATGTGAATAAGGCCCTGTAACGAAACTGTGGGAACAATTAGGAAGCAGAATGTCTTTCAGCCTCTGCCAAACAAGGTTTCACAGCACTGCTCCTTAAGCCAGTCTTCAGGGAAATAGTCCAGTTTTTTCACTGGATTCCTTTATAACTACATAAAAATATGAAAATTCAAGATCAGTATCTGAAGGGTGGATTCTCTTTACTCTGAACACAGTCATTCAGTTCAGTAGAGAGAGCTCCCCTAGGATGGGCTTTCGAAATGGTATGTCAACAGGGGAACCTCTTCATCTGGGGACTTCCCACAATCAGAATTCTTTCCAGCCCATTATCAGAAATGGGTTCTGGGGCTGGGAGCCAGGGATGACTGAGTGCTGTGGTGACGGTTGGTCTTGTGTAATATTTATACTGTAGTAGTAGCTGGAGGCCAAGCAGATTGAGGTCCCATCCAGCCGGGGGCTGGGCATGCACCTGGTAAATAAGTTGCTGCACCAAAGCATCTGCAACCTACAAGACCAGCTGTAATGTGGGGGAGACAAGAAGCAGATCAGGATGGGGGAGATGGGTTAATACAGAAATGTGGATATGTGAGATCCTTAGCCTGTTGGGAGCGATACCTATGACCTGTCACCTGCCTGCCCATCCTGCACTGATGGTGCGGCCCGCAGCATGTCACTTCCCCTCTCTCCGTTTGTAAAGGAGGATACGTTGCCTGCCCGCCTAGAGCGATGGGTGTTACTGTCTGGTGAGGCGGAGGCAGATGTACCACGCTGTGTCACTGGATTGTGTGGTCTGTTTAGCCCACTTGGCTTCTCATGGTATATGTTCAATGTGTCTTCTGCCTTTTCTTCCAGGTCAGCCTTCCTTGCAGCTCACATCCCTCTCTTCTTGTATCCCTTCTTGCACACAGTTAGCAAGACTCGTCCATTTGAATACCTGCGGCTTACCAGCCTTGGAGTGATTGGTAAGCAGTCATGCAAACACTGGGAGCACTGGCTCCTCCTTTCCTATGGGCCAATTCATCCCATTCCTTTAGTGTAGCAGCACCTTAAATCACTGTTGCTGTCCTTCCCTACGTAATCTTCTGAGTTATGTGATAATGTCTAACTTCCCATTGATGTGCGGAGAGCTTACCAGCGTGACTCCCATTAATACTAGTGGGAATTGTGAAGATAAATTCTACGTGACCGTGCTAGAAAAGACCCTAGAGTTTTGGACCACGGCTGTGTTGCTGGCGGGGTTTGTCACACCGAATACAAGTGCATGGCTGATGTATCGATAGCATGCACCTAAGCCACATCTTGGTTTGGCACAAGAAAAATTGGCTCCATTGGGAAGTTCTGGTCTCAAAGCAGGTGGGGAGTTCTCTTGCAGGAACAGGGAAGCTGCTTTTTCTTCAGCTACAAGCTGAGCCCATCCAGAGAAGTAATTACTGAGGGGGTCAGACTTCCATAGTTTTTCTCCATTTTCTTGCCATGAATTTACTTGGGTGTCATTTTCCCCTATTTTTTTCCCAAAAGCTTTCTAACCCAGCACAGTAAGATAGCGTCTCTAAAATGCATTCATTTTTCATGAAGGTTGCCAGTGGTCAACTGATGGTACGATTCAGATCGGGTTTGTTTTATTGCTGGGAGGAGACAAAGCTTAGACTTTACCTGCCTTTTAAAAAATGGCATATTTGCTTCATTCTGCTGAACCACTGCAGTTCTCTAGCCAGAAATGTCCGCAGATTTAGCGTGAGGATTGCACTGACTGTTCAGTGCCCCCTTTAAAATCCCTGGAGGCATACAGGCACTGGTTTATGTAGCATGTTCCCATGCCGGTCACACTGTTCTCGACTCAGACTAGTTGTCTCAGAGAAGCAGTCTGCACTCCCACGCACAGCGTGGTGAGGATGTATGCCCTGGAGAGACTTGGAGCACAGCTTCCAGGGACTTTTTGGTCACCCGGCATTGAGTGTTGCATGAAGCCATGTTCTCTTCCTCTTTTTTCTGCAGTGTGTCGCTTGGCATGTTGGTCACAATGTGCTAGTTGGTTTTCATAGAGAAAAGGCCCAATCCCTGCCATGTGACGCAAACAGTGTAAAGTCAGACAGAGAAAAACGGGGGGGGGGTACAACCAGCGAGCGAGGAGGTAGCGTTTGTAGCATCAACGCTTTAATCTTTTCCGATGAGATGTGTACCGTATTCCCAGTAACCCCTCCTGCTTCTCACTGCAAGTCAGCTAGATCCACTCCAGGTGGCATGGGACTTGATAGGCCTCTCAGCTGACAATGACTCCGGTTAATGGCTCTTAAGTTCCAGACAAGCGAGTGGGTGGGCTGCTTTCGGCAAAGCAGGTGCTAGAAATCCAAAGGATTGTCCCCACCGGATAGTAACAGTTTCAGAAGCCGAATTTGGGATACAGCTGCTGCTTGAGTCATCACTCCGTAACCATTCAGATATTCTTTCTTTGTACTCAGGCTGTGCCCAAAGTCTCCCGTTGTGCTGGACAAACCTGAGCAAAGCTTGTGTTCTCGTCATCACTGTGATCGTATAAATATTTGGCTCCTCGCTCAGGCTGCTCTTTCCAAGACAGTAGTGATTAAAATCTGAAGTTCTTTTGTCTGTTTTTAGGGGCCCTGGTGAAGACGGATGAGCAAGAAGTGATAAACTTTTTGTTGACAACAGAAATTATCCCCCTCTGCTTGCGCATCATGGAGTCTGGCAGCGAACTTTCCAAAACGGTATTTGCTTTTAGCTGAATTAAGTGATTTCTTTTTGTTGGCCTCTTGGCCGCTTCCCCCTGGTTCCCAGGTGTTATGTTCATCATGTCCCTGCAGGCAGCAGATCAGCGCGTCTTACCAGTTAGTTTGAACTTCCCTCTGTTGCAACTTGACATTGTAAAACAACGGGCAATTGCTGATCCCTTTATCTCCTTTAAAAACGTTGCTCTGTAGATCCGAGCTGGATGTTATCCACCGTCATCCCCCGCATTAGCTGTGCTCTCGTGCTGCGTGAGGGGCCGTGTTGCTGGTGACTCCCCCACCCCCCCTTGCTGGAGAATGACCTTCCCGTGGCCTGTCTTGGGTCTCCGTTGTCCTGAATTGGTGAACACCGTGACTGTGCCATGCTGAAGCGTGACAGTAATGCCTCACTTGCTAGTTCTTCTGGCATCCTCAGGCCGACCACTGACCCACCCAGTCATATACGCTCCCCCCACCACTCGCCCATATTCGTAGATGTTAAGGCAGGAGGGTACCGTTAGTCTAGTCCCGCCTCCTGTATAGCACAGGCCAGAGAATTGTATTGCGTCATGCCTGTACCTAGCCCAGTCACTCGTGGTTGATAAAAGCATCTCTTCCAGAAAGGCAGCCTGGCTGTGTAACACTTGAGAAGAAAGCCACAAGCCAGCTGGGCAAGGTTGTATATGGCTAAGCAGGGCTGTGGCCTGGGGTGTTCCTCCCTGTCTCCCCTCTCTCAACAGTTGATCAGTCTGAATTGCCCATTACCTCGGGTAGCATGGCGGTAGTTGTTAGGCCATGTCTATGCTGCTCCTTACGCTGGCAAACCTTACGTCGCTCAGGGGTGTGAATATTCCACACACACATGCCCCCTCCCCCCCGAGCAATCGAACTTATGCTGGCATAAGTACCGCTGTGCACGGCACTGTGTTGGCGTGGGAGCTTCTTCCACTGCCGCTCGTGGGGAGTGGTTTCATGATGCCGACGGGAGAGCTCTGTCCCGCCAGCGTAGAACAGCTGCACGAGAGATCTTACAGCGGCGCAGCTGCGTCGTGCAGTGGTGAGCGCCGTAGTGCGGACGTAGCCTGAGTGAACACGGGACTCAACACGGCCCTGCTGTTGTATCTGCCTGTCTTCCCCTTGTAGCGTTGTTGTCGCTGCGTTGGCCCCAGGATATTGGCGAGTCAGGATAGGTGAGGTCATATCTTACTGAGCCAACTTCTGGCGGGGAGAGAGACAAGCTTTCGGGCTACGCTGAGCTCTCCCTCGGGTTTGCAAAATGTGTTGCAGCTAAATACAAGGTGAAACAAATGGTTTAATGTAAGGTGTTCACACACATTCAAGGTGAAGTGGCCCATTAGCACCCCTGCAGTCATAGGACAAAAAAGGGGGTTAGTGGGTTACAGATGGTTGTAATAAGCCGTAAATCCAGTGTTATTAAGACCATGATTTTTAGTGCCTAGCAAAGTTATGAATTGAAGCTCCCAGGCTCGTCTTTTGAAAGTGCTCTGTGGGTTTCCTTTGAGGCCGAGGACTGGTAGGTCAGATAGAGAGCGATCGCTTTGTGACAGGTGTCCGCCCGCAGGGCACATGGTGTGTTTGTCTTTTATCATTTTCCTGTGCGAGTTTATACGGGGGTGTATTGATTTCACCCACATCGTTGTTGTTGGGGCATTGGATGAGGTGCACCATGTGTTGTGAAAGGTATGTATAGCTGCCAGGGATCCTGAAAGGTGTTGCGGGGTGTATATCCCTGTAGCTATGGAGAGATGTCTGCAGGTTTTGCATCTGTTGTTCGAGGCAGGGTCTGGTGCCCCTTTGAGTTGGTGGGTCCTGATCTGTTTGTTTCTTTCTCCCTTTCACAGTGAATTCCATGTGCTGTGTAAAGACCAACTGTTCCTTCTGGTTTGAAACTGGGTAAACCTGTTAGCCACCCCTGTTGAAATACTTGGTGCTCTTGGCATGTGTCCGTTTTGCAGTTGGTAGGGGTTGCTGTCAGAAGAACAAACAGGACGTGGTCCATTACAGGCGCAGCTGGTTAAGTGATTTCTCCCCTCTGTTCCAGGTTGCTACATTTATTCTACAGAAGATCCTCCTGGATGATACAGGATTGGCGTATATCTGCCAGACTTATGAGCGGTTTTCTCATGTCGCCATGATATTGGTAGGATTGGTTGCTCTCTTCACTTACTAACGGGGTTACACTGGAGCAACCAGCTTGTGTTTACTCATGATAGCACCTGCTGCCAAGGATCCGTCCTATGCAGGCTTCCCATGGTCAGCTTTGTAAATTCACCTGCAGCTTCTCATCTAACTCTTACTGGGATGAGTGTAAAACACATCATGGATATTTATGACTAGACTGACTAAAACCTGCACAGTTAGAATCTCCAAGGAAGATCCCTCAGTAAGGGGAGTGAGGTGGGACATAAACAATGCAAAAAGAGCTATTTTAGCCGCATAGATCAGTTAATATCCAATGGGCCTGAGGTCGGATTATGTAGATTTTTGCCCAGTGCTTATCAGACATTCGTTATCCCTCCTTTATGGCTCTAAGGAGAGGGATGCTGTCACTTGCAGGAAAACCAAGTGAGTGGATGCTGAAACCCTAGCCCTGGGAAATGCTTTCCATCCTGAACCTTGGACCAAAGATCAGGGAGATGGAACTCTTGCAGGTCCTGGGCTGAATATGAACAAGTTTTGAAGGAAATGGCCTGGTGATATAATCTGTAATGACAGCTGGGTCCATCCAGCTGTAAGTGGGTCTTGGTGGGAGAGAGCCCCACAGTAGTGGCCCCAGTTTGAGCAGGGTCTTTGAGTTGGGGTCATCTCCTATTAGTGTTACAAGCTAGACTGGAAAGAGGACAGTCTGCCTGCCAGCAGGCACCAGTCCTCTCTGCTTTGGTGGCTGCCAAAACCCGGTCCCAGTCCTGGGAGAATGAAACAAAACCACTGAAGTCGAGCACTTCCTAGTCCTTTTTCTAAACACCATTTCTCTAACTGGAGCCGCTCCTTTGTCGAACAGGGTAAGATGGTCCTACAGCTCTCCAAGGAGCCGTCCGCAAGGCTGTTGAAACACGTGGTCCGCTGCTACCTTCGCCTTTCCGATAACCCAAGGTAAACATTTTAGGAGTTTTCAGGGGCTCTTGTGGGGCAGAGAGCAAAGGTGCTTCCCCCTCTTGCTGGAAGTGCCATTCCGTTGGGATTCCCGCTTCGCGTGTCTGCCTCTCACTCAGCCTTGGAAGCGGAACGGGACCTTTCTTGATACAGACCCATGAGCTCGCGCAGCACCTGCCGGCCACGCTGGCTCTGCCTGACTCTTGTAACGCAGGTTCGGCAGGTCAAATGGTCACAAATTACAACTGTCCCAGCGCAACTTGAAACGTAGGGACCAGGGCCGGTGCTGCTGCGCGAGCTTCACCTCGCTCCTGTGGGGCTATGCTACAAAGGGCTCATGGAAGGCAGAGTGGTGGAGTAATGAGGGGCCACTTCTCCGGCTCGCTATATTTGCATTTACTCTGTCCCTCACTGGGCAGGCTCTGAAGCCTCTGACTCTGCAGACGTGCCACTCCCCTCATGTCCTGGAAGGGGGTTGTGACTGGGAATGTGTTGGAACTGGGGGGGCCCTTGGGTCTAATGTGGGGGATCTGCCTGGAGCTCTTGGGTTTGGGGAAGGAGGGGAGGTCATGGCTACAGTCATGTTCCCAGGCACGTTCAGAGCAGCCTGCTATTGAAGACACGGGGAAGGCCTGGCCCAGGCTGTAATGTTCCAGCAGGGGGCGTGCTCCCCTCTTGTCAATGTGAGTTTATTTGTTGGCCCCCCTGTTTCTCGTCTCCTGATGTAGGGCACGAGAGGCTCTCAGACAGTGCCTTCCTGACCAGCTGAAGGACACCACCTTCGCCCAGGTGCTGAAGGACGACACTACCACCAAGCGCTGGCTGGCGCAGCTCGTCAAGAACCTGCAGGAGGGTCAGGTCACCGACCCCAGGGGCATCCCGCTGCCCCCGCAGTGACACCCGCGGAGGGTGGGGCACCAGGGAGGAAACAGCTCAGGTTTACAGAGACCCAAGAACCGATGACCTCTTCCAGAACCGCCTGTGTGCGCAGGGCGGCCTCCGGACTGCCCGCCTCCCAGCCGCGGGGGGATTGTGACACCAGCACATACTGTTACTGCAGCTTAAAAGCCAAGCACCACCTCTTCCCAGCTCGCCTGGCACCTGCCTGGGGCCGGGCCGGATGTGGACTCTTCCCCGTAGCGCAGTCTCCGTGCTGGCAGTGCGTGGGGCACGGGCTGCCTCCCTCGCATTCCTTGTCACGCTCACCGTTTACAAGTCTGTTAGACGAGCGAGCTCAATAAAAGTTGACCCAGTTGTTTTATCCCCTCCTCAGAGCGCGAACCGGCTGCGTCTCGCCCATGGGGCGGCTCTCTCTCCGTCCGACGTGGAGCAGCGTCTTTCTGGCGGAGTGTCTGGTTGCTGCAAGTGCCTGCCCTGGCTGTGGTTTCCGTTCGCGACTGGCGATGGCTGGAGCGAGGCCCATCTGCGCTCCACGTGCTGGGGGAGCGAGGGAAGGGAGAGAACTTGCAATTAACCCAGGTGTGAAAGGCTTTGACGTCCTGGGTTCTGGGCCCTTCCTTCGGGGTGGAGGTGACAGCAGGGTAGTGTTTCTGGGCTATAAATTGCGCATTTCAGCTGCTCCGGCTGCTGGGTGACTGCTGTACTCAAAGCACCGTGAACTGGCTGTCCGGCATCCCCTGGACTGAAGTAGAGCACCTCCTCCTAGTGCTGCCCTCAGCCGGCAGGACGGAGCTGGGTTCGAAAGCCCGCTTTGCTGTCCAGGCTTAGAGGCAGCAGCTCGTGCATGTGTGAGCTCAGCCGCTTTGCTGTCCAAAGCCCGTTGAATGAGGGGATCCTGCCTCTGGGCGGCAGGGGGACCGGCAGGAGTGACTTCAGGCAGGTGCCAAGGGCTCCAGGGACATCAGCTATTCGGGTGCCAGGCCTCAAGGCTGCCTCCATACACAAGGGCTCTGGCTCTCCTGTCTGTCCGTCCTCCTTCTCCCCTGGCCCAGGTTGGCATCTGCCTCAGCCCAGCAACTGTTAAGGCGTCTGGAAAGGCAGGCGCGCCCCTGCCTGCGTAGAGAGGGACAGGCTAGCTTTTCAAGCCGAACAGAGCGGGGAGGCTGGGCAGCAGAGAAGGCAGGTTGGCCGTAACTTGTCCAGCAAGGCTAGAAGCCGGGATCCCCTGGCGACTGCCATGCCCTTGCCCTGCAGTGAGAGCTGGGCTTGGCCGCGGCACTGAGCAGCCAAATCTTGCGCTTCCTTGGGGAGAAGCTTTGTCCCTTTTTGCTGATCATCGGCCATGTTGTTGTGCCAACAGTGTCTTAACCCCCTCTAGGTCTCTCCTCCCCCAGCCCGCAGCCAGCCCTGCGGAACGGGGACAGAGCGCCAGGCTCCCTCCCTTACCCCGGGCTCTGGTTTTATAACAGATAGTCTCATTTTTTCCATCCCCGCCTTGACGCGACTTAAAAATGCTTCTGTTTTGTAACTTAAACTTAATAAAGAAAAACCCAAAGCATCACTGCTCCTGTCTGATCTCTGAGTGTGGGATCAGAGAGGGGGCCGTCTGCAGGCAGGAGATCCGGGAGGCCTGCCAAGCGCACCCTGAGGCTCCCAGATCCTTGGTTCTTCAGCAGTGGGGGGTGAATCCGCTCTAGGGAGGATCCTGGCAGTTTTCAGTGGGTGTCTCCCTACCTCTCCCCGACCCGTCCGTTGTCTAGACCCACCCCACGGTCTTGTCTGCGTCTGGCTGCAGGAGCTGTTTGTGTGTTGTCTGCGCCATTCACATGAGTGGAACACGGCGATGGCTCTTAATCTTGTATTTGGCCGAAGCCATCCACTGTCAGGTCCTACAGTGTATCGCTGGGTGGGCTTTGGAGGAAATCTCTGGTTCTGAAACACCTCCAGGGAAACGCTGCCCTGCTTCTGAGGCGAGTGGGGTTCCTTTCTACTCCCCCTCCCTGGGCCTGTTGGCTGGGCTCAAAGCAGCCGCTCTCCTGCGGAGCAGTTAACAGACAGCGTGTGCTCTCTTTCCTAGGTGGGGTTCCTAGCTAGCTCTGAGCTCCCCTGCAGAGATTACCCGCCCCTCGCTGGCTCTGCCCAAGCCCCGCCATGCCAGCCTGAAGATTCAATCCTGCTAGAGCATCTGCATTTCACTTGGGGCTGCAGATCTGCTTCAAGTGCAATTTAGGGACCTCCGATAAAACAAGCCGAGTCTGGGGCAAGATCCCAGAGCGGGGCTTGCTTGGGCCGTTCCTGAGCTCCTGCATGGAGAGGCAGATGGTAAATGAGGCTGGGATCCAGGCGTGAACTAGGTCTGTGCCGTCCCCATAACCCAATTCCAGCTTCTCTCAGCCTGGCTAGTGGCCTCCTCTTGGATGGGGGCTTTCCCCCCTTCCTGTGCGGGGGACCCTGGCAAGAGTTTGGTGATTTGTGGTGGACCTTGTCGGCATGAGTCCCATGGGAAGATGCCAGGTGCTGCCCACAAGGGAGAAAATAAATTTACCTCCCTTCTGTGGGGGTGAAATCTACAAGCGCCTCCCTGGGAGCGGCCGGGCTGCGCTGGCTGAGAGCGTCGACATGACCGTGCGCCAGCGGCCAGCAGACGGAGCAGAGCTGGATGCAGAGGCTTAGCTGGGCTCCACTGGGCCTGTCGGGGCTGCAGATAGCTCCCGCCAGCACAAACAGCCTAATCCTCCACCCAGCAGCTGGTACCTGGACTCCCGGCCTGGCTCGCAGCACCTCAAGGGCAACCTGAGTTCAGAAATCCATCCGGGCTCCTGCGGGGTAGGGACCAGCGGAGCCATTCCCAGCTGCGAACTGACAGCACCTGGCCTACTTGTAGCAGGCAGGGAAACTGAGGCATGGACGGGGCTAGACGAGCTGGGCCTAGAAGCTGTGTCTCCCACCTCCCTCTGTGAGCTGCTGCCCGCGGCTCAGGCTGGTGTTACTGTAGTGGGGCCTGTAGAGCAAGGCGGCTCCTCATAGGTGATCTGGGCTCTCCCTACCTCTGCCTGGATCCTTTGCAGCCTCCCCGCCCTTGTCGGTCCATCGGCTGTCCCCCCCGATTCCTTTTTGCTTTGGCTATTCTGCTCTCCGGGGACCCCTGAGGAGCA
Source organism: Lepidochelys kempii (assembly GCF_965140285.1). Lineage (NCBI taxonomy): Eukaryota > Metazoa > Chordata > Testudines > Cheloniidae > Lepidochelys > Lepidochelys kempii. Next base: position 2,862,439 of record NC_136390.1, read on the forward strand.
CCGCGCCCCAACGCACTCTAGGGCTGTGGGAGCCGGGGACGGGCTACAGCGTGTGAGCAAAGCGGTCGGGCTGCTGGCCACGGGGTCTCGTTACTCGCCGTAGCTCTGAGCTACCCTCTCTGGCTGGCCTAGCCCCTGCAATGGGGGTTGCCCCTGAAACTGTTTGCGAGGTTTTGTCCTGCACCCTGTGGGCCTGTGGGAAGAGCAGGAGGCAATGGGGCTGGGACCGAGCAGGACCTCTGCCTGCCTGCCCGCGGCCCTTTGCGTCCCTTTCCCAGCCCCAGAGCTCTCCAGGCCAGGCCTTTTCAGGTCCCGGTGGGGCCCTGCCAAAGCCGAGAGTCTATTTTAATCTGTCTGGGTCCCACCTTCAGTTGCTTCCAGCCCTGGGGTGCAGGAGATGGGGCCGGGGCGTCTCCCTGGCAGATGCTGCTGGGTTCGGGTGCCTTCCTCCTGCTTGCTGGAGCCAGGGCAGAAGGGGGCTTCCCTCCAGGCCGGTTCCAGTTTCCTGGCACCCTGGGGGGATCACATTCACGCTCTGGGCCCCGGCCAGGTCTCCCTGGCGCACGGTTCTCGGTGCTGTGCCCGGAAGGCACCCCTGAATTTCCATCCCCCGCCTGGGTTTCAAAGCCCCCTCACTAATCGCTGGTGGCAGGGGGGAGGGTTGGGTTGCAGGCAGGGTTTTGCGGGCACACGCTGCCTGCTGACAGCTCTGCTGGGGCATGGTAGGAGGAAAATGCTCCGGTTGCCCCTGGGGCGTCCTCTGGCGTCTTGGGCCCACTGCTGCGTGAATGCTCCAACCCCTCCTTGTGGCCGACCTGGGCCCCGAATGCAGCAGTGCCCAGCGACCCACCCGGAGCTGCGGCCTGGCTCCACGTGTGCATGGGCGTTGCGCCCACGAGAAATGACGTGGGAAGAGACCATTTCTGGCCCAAGGCCTGGGCAGGTGGTCCCGGGGCTGGTCTCCCAGGTGCGCTGGGCCGTGTCCAGATTGCTGCTGACTGAGGGTTGATCCTGCGCCCAGGGAAGACGATGGAAACCTCGACACTGTGATTCCGCCGTCAGCTGCGGCTTCGAGCTGCTATGCCGGAGAGGGGGGCAGAGATTCAGATGGTAACGGTGGCGTGGGAATGACTCCTCTGCACCCCTCGCGGCTGTCACGAGTAGCCCCAGAACCTGTTTGGGTCCTTAAACTCCCCAAATCACTGTCTCCGAGCTGGATCCGAACCACCTGCCAGGCGCTGGAGATGCTGCTTCCCCTTCGACCCTGGCCCTGTGACCTGCAAGGACATCCAGGAGCCCAGCACTGCCTGGGAGTTCCCAAAAGACGGACTTGCCTTCCACATCTCACCCAGGAGGCGCCGCCCGGCTGTGAGCGCAGGGTGTCCGGATTCAGACACCTCTCCAGCGAGCTCCCCCTGCCCCCAGTCACTGGGCTCTGCCCTCCCCCATAGTGAAGGAGAGGTGAGTTCAGGGGGCAATTTAAGGCACTGGTTTTTTCCCCTCCAAGGTTTGTGTCAAATCCAGATTAAATCATGAAGGAAATGAGTTTCTGGAGGGTGGTGTCTGGCTTGGAGCTCCATGTTCAAATCACCGGGGCTGGATATAATACCAGAGTGGTGGGGGGAGCAACAGAGCTGGGGGGGGGGAGATGGAGAGCCCAGGGCTGAGCTAGCAGGGGCTGCAGATCAGGACTGAGGGGCACTGGCAGATCTGGGGGTAGGAGAGGGGGCTGGGATAGCAGTGGCTGTGGGTCAGGAGTGAGGGCACTGGGGGTAGGGGAGGGGGCTGGGCTAGCAGGGGGCTGCAGATCAGGATTGGGGGCACTGGGCTAGCAGGGGGCTGCGGGTTGGGAGTGAGGGGCACTGGGGGTAGGGTAGGGTAGGGAGGGGGCTGGGATAGCAGGGGCTGTGGGTCGGGAGTGAGGGGCACTGGCAGAGCTGGGGGTGGGAGGGAGTCCACGGCTGGGTTAGCAGGGGGGCTAGCAGCAGTCAGGATTGAGAGCTGTCAGCAGAGCAGCTGTGGGGCTCCGGGCCAGGACAAAGGTGCATTAACAGAGCTGTAAGCAGAAGCTTGCATTGCACCTACCCCCTCGGCCCCGCAGGCTGGGCATTGGAGAGGCCCCCCCCGGTCCCTGGCCCTACAATTCCCCCATCAGTATCCCTCCTGCCTTCGCAGTACGGGCTCTGAGCAGCTCTACGGCCGTTAGTCTCTTGCCGCTGCGTGAATCTCAGCTGTGGTGGGCCCCGGAGAAGGGCCCCCGAGCTGGGATCCACCTGTCTGAAAAACTGACACATGTTCTGACATAGCCCTCCAAGCTCATCTCCTCAAGGAGCTGGGCCTTGTCCCTGCAGCCCCTGAGAGTGGGAGTCTTGGGTTGCTCCCGGGCCGCGGAGCGCTGCAACGGAGTATACCAGCTGCTTGAAAGTGCTGGGTTTGTGCCCAGGACAGCTGCAGTGAGTCATAATTACAGACAGGTCCAGGGTGGATACAAATTGGAAGAGTTTTTTTTTTAAATTAAATAAAATTCCTTTTTAAAATTTTTTTATAAGTTTTTCTTTTTAAAAATGAGCCAGTTTAAAATGAAATCAGAATTAATACAAAATATGTTGAGGCCTAAACTTAGAAGATTATAATAAGACATTTAAATAACAAATAAATAAGCTGAATCCATGACCCTCTCTTAAAAAAACCACACCCCTCTTTGAATTAAAGGTTTCTTTTCTAGATAAAGAAAGAGTCAGTGAAAGCATCTAACTTTTGAGGTCAAGTTTCAAAAATATGGTACGGTTGGTAGCCTAGGTAATTTAGGAGATTGGCTTCTTCTCGAGAGACATAGGCGAGACGAGAACTTTAAGCCCCAGTTACTTTCCCTTAGGCGTATTTGAAAATTTTCACAGACCAACCTGAAATAATCAGTTTAATTCACTGACTACAGTTAATCCCTCTATTTAATAAATTATTTATTGTCAATGTGAAACATCTTTTGATCAGAGAAGTTTGGGTCTAAAACATTTAAGGTTGTCTTGTCTAATACAAATAAATTTTCTATACTGGTTTGCGTGTTTAAATTCCAGTTACCATTCTAATGCAGATTGACACAAAACATGAGCAAAAAGTTAATTATCTAGTGTGACAAAGTTCCTGTTCTACCTTGGTGGGTCTTGCGCTTATTGGCGGATTTGCTCGCCTTGGAGCTTCACGGCAGCCCTCAGCTTGGCCGTTTTTCTGAATTCACAGTCCAGGTCAACTCCTCCTGTGTCTGACCAGGAGTTGGGAGGATTTGGGGGGAACCCGGGCCCACCCTCTACTCCAGGTTCCAGCCCAGGGCCCTGGGGAATGCAGCTGTCTAGAGTGCCTCCTGGAACAGCTGTGCGATAGTTACAACTCCCTGGGCTACTTCCCCATGGCCTCCTCCCAACCCCTTCCTTATCCTCACCACAGGACCTTCCTCCTGGTGTCTGATAACGCTTGTACTCCTCAGTCCTCCAACAGTCCACGTTCTCACTCTCAGCTCCTAGTGCCTCTTGCTCCCAGCTCCTCACACGCGCATCACAAACTGAAGTGAGCGCCTTTTTAAAACCCAGGTGCCCTAATTAGCCTGCCTTAATTGATTCTAGCAGCTTCTTGATTGGCTGCAGGTGTTCTAATCAGACTGTCTTCCTGATTGTTCTGGAACCTTCCCTGTTATCTTACCCAGGGAAAAGGGACCTACTTATCCTGGGGCTTATATATCTGCCTTCTGTTACTCTCCTATAGCCATCTGGCCCGACCCTGTCACACTAGTAAATAAGCAACATATCATTCACCATTTTCTAACCTACTAAAAGTGTTCGGTTAATAAGAATCTGAAACTAGTAAGCTATATAATTGCTTAAATGTATATAGTTATGGTGTACACTTCTAGGTAGCAAACGGATGTACCAAATCTACCGTAAAGTGTCTGTTTAGTTGTAAGTCGAGGTGTTTTAATGGTGATATCAACTAACGAGTGCATCTTTCTTTAGAAAATAGCTGGAAAACAAATGGAAAAGCTGATTTAAATCGGCCCACCCTGGACATGTCACAATGCGTATTTTCCCGAGACTCAGACGTTCCAGTCCTAACAGAATAGCACAGCTATGGGAACAGGTATAGCAGCTACTGGGACTGACCACTGTAATGAAGTCAGTGTTAAACTTCAACTAACCCTTTATTAAATTACGCATAACTTTACTCAGATTCCTTTTTGGTCTGAAATTTCGTAGGCTCTGTTTCAGTCCACAAATAACGGTATTTTAGTGGGGGGGGCTGTGTACATGCACGCATGTGCTGTGAGAGCTTTGGGAACAAATATATCCGTCTCCGCACCCCCCTCTTCTAATCCAGCTGGAATTCTTGCATGCACGTGAGACTGTTTCTATATTGTTTTTTATAAACACCTACACTGAAGGCTGAACCCAGTCTTGCATCACCGGAGACTGCCATTAATCGGGGAAAAGATAAGGGACGCTTAGCATTATTGCAGCGTTAGGGTTATAATCAAGCAGTCAGGTCAGGAACTTCTGGAAGTTACGTCTATTGAGTGTTTAATTCTGCTCTGGTGCACACGTATTTTTTGTGTGTCCCTGTTTTGATCCTTAACACAGTGTTGAATCCATTCCATAAAATACACAGGCTGTACACTGTGGCAGAGATAACGTTATAGTTCAGAGTTCAACAAACGTCTGGTGATTTTTGAATTTGACGACTTCTGAGCACTTGATTTCACAGACTTAATTTTCATTAACACTGCGCCAGAGCTGAGGAAACAGAGCCAGGTGCTGAGGAAACACATCCCAGGGCTGGAGTGTGCAGTCCAACCCCCGCCCCCCCCCCCATCACGGGCGTTAGTTCGGTCAGAGGCTGACCCTCCAGCTGCTCACGCGGCAGAACCCAGCCAGGGGCTGAGCAGGCTCGGCTAGGCCTGGTGCTTCAATCCCCGTTGAGGCTGCCGTCAGCCCAAGAAGGGTGGGCAAGGGTTGGCGGAGAGTCGCAGGCCGAACTGCCGGCCGCAAGCAGCCCCAGTGTCGCTTCTCACCGCCCCAATCTACAGAGCCAGAGAGGAATAAGGCTGCTGCAGCCAGAATTTCCTTCGCTCCGGCTGCCATCCTGGGCTCGCCCAACATGTGACCCTGGCTGTCAGAAAACTCCCCAGCTCCCTTTAACAAGCGACTCTCCCCCCTGCAGTCACTGCAGAGGACAAACTGCGGGGGGCCAGCTCTTGCTTAGGGAGGGGGAGTTTGAGCTCTTTACATTGGCTTTGTAGTGACACGAGCTCCTAACCAGCAAGGATTCTTTTAAAGAATTTGTTTAGCTCAAATAATAGCAAGAGCCAAGAGATTATTTGAGCTAAACAAATTCTTTAAAAGAGGCAGGGTGGGGAGTAAACAAAAGCCTAAATTACAGCACGTAGCACGTAAACGGGAAAGTAGAAGTGCTAAAATGGCTTGTGAAGAGCAAATAACTGAAGGGATATAGACAAACACTTTAAGGAGATCAAAAGCCTGGGAAAGAACGGGTGGATTCAAGAGAGCGATTAAAGACGACAAGGACATTGCTGAGAAGCTAATATTTTTGTCTGTGTGTCTTCTGCCTTTATCACAGAGGGTGGTGGAGAGAGATCTGTCTCAGACCGGTTCTCTTCTAGTAAGAGAGGTACCATCGGGTCTTGAGATAGCAGCAGAGGCGATCCCGGACCAAGCTGATAATTTATAAAGTAATCCCCGCCCCCACTTCTTCGAGCTGGACTTCATCCTAGCCTTAGTAGTATAAGGGCTTTACAACTGAACCCCACCCCTTGACCCCTTAAACACCACCCCTTGACCCCCTAAACCCTGCCCACCTATCACTGGAAGTCTCGCCCCATGGGGGTATTACTTCTGGGGTCAAGGTGGCCACATGACCAGAAGCAAGGTGTATCATGTGATGCCTCTAAGAGCTTCTCCCACTGCCCTCTACCAATCAGGTTGGGTTTCGTCCCCATAGGTCCGCCCCGAGAGGAGATTTGATCAATCAGTGGGAGTTCTGGGGCAGGGTGATCCATCTGGAAGTGGGTCATGTGACCCCTTTAACAACTCCTCCCACCTCCCTCTACCAATCAGGAGGGGTTTCGGCCACTGGCGACCTCCGAGAGGAGATTTGATCAGTCAGGGGGGTTTGGGGGTGCGGTAACCCATCCGGAAGAGGTTCGTGTGACAGCTCTAAGAACTCCTCCCACTGCCCTCTACCAATCAGGATGAGTTTCAGCTGTTGTGGACTACCCCTGAGAGGATATTTGACCAATGGAGAGGAATTCCGGGGCAGGGTGACCCGTCCAGAAATGTTTCATGTGACCCTTCTAAGAACTTTTCCCATCACCCTCTATCAATTGTGATGGGTTTCGGCCACAGAAGACTGACCTGAGAACAGATTTGACCAAAATAGGACAGGTTCTGGGACGGGGTGAACCACCCAGAAGAGGGTCGTGTGACCCCCCTCTAAGAACTCCTCCCAGTGCCCTCTGCTAATCATAGCACAGCACCATCACCCCATAAGTCCCAGCGTCGAGCAGAAGAGGCCATCTTTTACCAAGAACGCATGTTTTAGAAATCGTGGAAACATGGACTCCTTCACCACCCCCGTGAGAACTTCGGATTTTGTTGTAGCCCCGAGGGTCTTTGCCCATCCGTGGAGAAAGTGCTACATCAGCAACAGTTCCAAGGAGGAGGAGGGAGCGACCGAGGGGAGCCCTTTGGCCCAGCCGTTGATGGTACGCCAGAACCCAAACCCGAAACCCAACTGCCTGTGGGACACCCCGACGAGCACGGTGGCCTCTTGTCGTCCACCCCCGTAGAGGAGGAAGGCGAATGCAGCTTGGGGGAGTCACCAGCGGACAAGGTGAATGGAAAAGATGTCGCCCAGGTAAATGAATGATTAAGAAGTGATGGACGATGATGGGGCGTAATGGGTTAGGAACTGGGGGTTGTGTAAATCTAAAAAAACAAGCAGTGGGAACTTACACTTGTTTCTTGTCTGAAAATCTCTCAACAGCTCGACGATGCCTTTCTAGAGGCCTCGGAGGCCTTGGACAGTGTTTCATCAAGCAGCGAAGATGAACCGGGCTCACCTTGGTTTTGCTCAGCGCCGATCCAAATTGTTGAAGAGGACTCCGAGGATGACGGCTAGGAGGAGTTTAGGAGGAGGCTTGGCATGGAACTAACTGAGCCAGTGCCACGTCGTGAGCGTAAAAAAGCCATGCAGACTCTTGTACGCGTTGCTGTTTATGCTGTCCTTAACCACTGCCTTAGGGAAAAGCTCTTTGAAGATTGTGAGGGCTGTGTCATAGATGTGCCAGCCCAACGGCACCATGACTGTGTGACTTGGACTTCAGTGGATAAAACTGCCAGCTCCGGGGCCTGTGTGCTGAGCTGGGTTTGGAAAGCTTATTAAGCACTGTGATTGCCATAGGTTATGCTATGCAATGTCTGTGCCTCACCCAAGAAGATTTAGTGCAAGGGGTGACCTTGATAAACGCTGTGCAATTCAATGGAGACCCTGTGTTTTTAAAGAAAATGACCAAACCAGAAGATGCCTGCTCGCAGCGTTACATTGACCGTCTAGTCCACGCAAAAATTACAGAACCCTGCTTAAGAAAAAGACTCTTTGTATGAAATCTAAAAGGATTACGTTAGAGAACAGTGAGGGGGCAAACATGCGATATAAAACTTGGTAGCTGTAAATTAAAAAACAAACAAACGTTGAAAAGGGCTTTATGACTATCTGTGTTTCTGTTGGGAGGTCTCTGGCCCTTACGTGAGCTAAAAGTTTTAATGAAGCATCTTAGTTTGTTTTCAAGGAGCTGTATGTCTTTTAAATAAAAAATAAATTGTCTGTGAGAACCTAGCTCTTGTGGTTTTGTGTAAAAGAGAACGATTTACAGCAAAAAGCTGAAATGTACGTTGTGGGAGGGAAACAAATCCTAAAAATGTGTTTACAATGAAACAAAGCAAACAAACCAAAAAACCAAGGAGGGATGGTTCAGACATGTGGGTGAGTACAACAGAGCTGACTTATCCTGTTGCACTGAATGGTTTTAACCACACCCCCACTGAAGAGCCAGGGTGACTGTGAGTACTCACCCTTGTTGCCGTAGGGTTAAATTTGATAGGGGTGCACCCACAGTCAGGGTGGGGATAGTGAGTTCTGATTACAATGAAATGAAATAAAACCTCAGGAATTGGCAGATGCTATTGGACAGTTTAAATATAACCCCTGGAGTTGGCAGAACTCTATTGGACAGTTTAAATATGGCCCAGGAGTTCGTTGAACGCTATGGGTCATTCTTTCTAGAAAACACCCCCACCCCAAACTTTAAGCATGAAAGAAACATGTTAAAAAAAAACAAGCCCCAAGACATTCATTGATATCTGCAAAGGGTCCCCACTTGGAACTGTTTAATACTGTAAGAAGGCCCTACAGAAAAATGTATTTTAACTAAAAGGAAAAAAAGAAAACGAAAAAGCCCAGTTGTGCAGACAACTGGATTCCCCCACCCCAGAAGGCAAAAGGGACTGCTGGGAGGGGGGTGGTGCCTAAAGCCCCTAAGTATCTATTATTTCAGAGCTGTGGTGATTAAATTAACCTGCTAACTACTATTTTGAAGTCTGTTTGAAACAAAGAGTTAGGACGGTATAAAAACCTCAGGTATTTTGGAGACTGTCTTTGTCAACAGAAACTCTCTTGAATTGCTGCTGGACTGCAAGAGGAGGAGGTATGCTCCCTGTTTTTAACTCTGAAAATATATATTATATAATGCCACTCTTTGGTGTAATTCTCGCGGGGCCTAGCAACTGCGGGAAAATTTACTTTATAAAAAATATTTTGAATAATGCCAAACAGACACTGTCTGTTATGCCTGAGAATATCGTGGGGTGTTACAGTTGTTGGCAACCTCTGCATACAGAACTGCTCTGTAAATATCCCTTTATCAATTTTGTGGAGGGGCTGCCTGATGCTTTTGACGATGACCGTTTGTTTCCTACCAATAAAGTAAAGATGATTATCATAGACGATCTGATGAACTCTGCTTGTGAAAGCGATGAAATCGAGAAAGCCTTTACCAAGTACTTGCATCACAGGAACTGAGCATTATGTATATTGTTCAAATCATACTTTGTCAGGGGAAAAAGAGTCGCACGATTAACCTAAACACAAAGTACATGGTTCTGTTCAAAAACCCCAGGGATAAATTACAAATCGCTACGCTCGCTCGGCAAATGTACCCCAGCAAAGCTCAATTCTTTCTAGAAGCTTTTGCGGATGCTACCAAAAGACCTTATGGTTACCTGGTGGTGGATTTAAATGTTTCCACACCAGAAGCTTATAGACTAAGAACTGGTCTTTTCCCTCCAGACCGACCGGCAGTTTATACTTTGAAAAGAACAACAGCCGGGCATAAAAAGAGATGAATTATTGGCAGGCTCTGTGGTTAATGGTTCTAACATGCTCGACTTAGTCAGGGCCATCACCCAGACATGTTCTGTTCCTAGCAGACATACCTAAAGGATGGGACGTGTTTATGAATGCCATGGCGGAACTGAACGTACCATCTTCCTTCATGGGCAACGCGGCCAACGGAGATCTTTTGGAACGCCTGAAGACCTCGACCACTGACACCAGGGTGGATCGAGAAACCGTGATCCCTTTTTTGCCATCTAAAAAAACGAAAATTGGCTAAAAGATCCGAATGGCTCAGTGTGTAATATTTTTTCATGTTCTAAAATTTTTAAAACTGGTAATGTTTTGCTTTAAATAAAACATTTCTATACTTTTTTTTAAAAAAAAAATTTGTGTACTTTTTCTGAATTGGTCATTGTTTGTTTTTTTAAAAAAAAAGAACAAAAAGCCCACCAAACATCAATTGTCTTTAAACCCCTGTTTGGTCACCATCAGCACAGGTGACCATGCAGAGTCCACCATCTCAAGAGACCACGCAGTCCCGGATTCGCAGACGAGCTCCAGCACGGTCCGAACAGGAGGTACTGGATCTCATTGCATGTTGGGGAGATGAATCTGTTATGGCAGAACTATGTTCCAAAAAAAGGAATGCAAATACGTATGGTAAAGTCTCCAGGGCCATGACAGAAAGAGGCTACTCCAGGGACACAGAACAGTGTCATACAAAAATCAAGGAGCTCAGGCAAGCGTAACAAAAAGCCAGGGAGGCGAACGGGCGCTCTGGGTCACAGCCCCATACACGCCGCTTCTACCGTGAGCTGCATGCAATTATGGGGGGTGACGACACCACTACCCCACCACTGTCCGTGGGCACCTGCAAGGGGGGAGTAGCACGGAGCGGGGAGGATGAGTTTTTGGAGGACGAAGAGGAGGAGGAGGAGGAGGACAGTGCACAGGCAGCAAGTGGGGAATCTGTTTTCCCCCCTAGCCAGGAACTATTCTTAATGCTGGAGCCAATAGCTTCCCCCTACTCCCAAAGCATGCCCCCGGACCATGACCCTGGAGAAGGCACTTCTGGTGAGTGAGAGCTTGATCGGAGCCACGTGGTGGAGGGTGGGGGGAAACCCAGCCGCGTTGGGCTGTTCGCGTTTAGTTTAAAGGGCTCATCCCTGCTCAGAGCCTCATCGGAGCCCAGCGGTGTGTGTGTCTGGGGGGGGAGGGGAGGGAGGGTGTTGTGTGAAGCAATCATCCCAGAGAGCCCACAGGCTGCCTGCAAGCTGAATTCTGTTGCCCGGCCGCGTGTGATGGCTTACTCACACCAAAGTGGCAGGCACTTCAGTATAGGAGGTAAAATGAGACCTTGTACAGAAAGAATATGTGCTGTGTACTATGAATTGCCTGTTTCACTGAGAAACAGTGTCCCCTTTGTTCTCTAAAATGTATCTTTTAAAATACTACCCTCCCTTTTTCTCCTCCTGCAGCAGGTGCAAATGTTTCAACGCGGCCGCTATCTACTCCGTCCCAGAGGCTGGTCCAGATTAGAAGGCGGAAAAAACGAACTCGGGACGACATGTCTGCCGAGCTCATGCAGTCCTCCCACACTGATAGGGCCCAGTTGAATGCGTGGAGGCAAACAATTGCGGAGTCTCATAAAGCGTTACATGAATACGAAGAGAGGAGGGATGGTATGGTCAACCTCATGGGGGAGCAAACTGACATGCTCTGCTGTATGGTGGATCTAATGCGGGAAAGGCAGCAAGACCACAGACTGCTGCTGCAGCCCCTGAATAACCACGCTCCCTCCTCCCCAAGTTCCATAGCCTCCTCACCCAGATGCCCAAGAACACGGGGCGGGGGGCGGGGTGGAGGCTACGGGGACCCACACAGTCAACTCCAGAGGATTGCACAAGCAGCAGAAAGCTGGCATATCCTAAATTTTTATTTGGTTTTTGGACTTGTCCTTCCCTCCTCCTCCACCCCCCTAACCCAACCCCCACTCCTTCCCCCGTCTAGCTTCTGATTTCTCTCAATGTTTTGTGCAACAAATAATAAAGAACGGTTTTTAAACAATTGTGATTTTATTTCCTTTAATATATATATAGGGGGCGGGTAACTTTAAGAGAAACAAACACAACTCTCACACCGTACCCTGGCCAGTCATGAAACTGGCTTTCAAAGTTTCTCTGATGTGCAGCGGGCCCTGCTGCGCTCTTCTAATCGCCCTTTTGTTTGGCTGTGCGAAACTGGCTGCCAGGTGAGTTGCCTCAACCTCCCACCCCGCCATAAACGTCTTCCCCTTACTCTCACAGATATTGTGGAGCACACAACAAGCAGCAATTACAATTGGAATGTGGGTTGTGCTGAGATCTAACCAAGTTGGTAAACTGCGCCAGCGTGCTTTCAAATGTCCAAACGCACATTCTACCACCATTCTGTACTTGCTCAGCCTATAGTTCAACTGCTCCTTACTACTGTCCAGGGTGCCTGTGTACGGCTTCATGAGCCATGGCATTAAGGGGTAGGCTGGGTCCCCGAGGATAACTATAGGCATTTCAACATCCCCAACAGTAATTTTCTGGCCTGGGAAGTAAGTCCCTTCCTGTAGCTGTTCAAACAGACCAGAGTTCCTGAGGATGCGAGCGTCATGCACCTTTCCCAGCCATCCCACGTTGATGTCACTGAAACGTCCCTTGTGATCCACCAGTGCTTGCAGCACCATGGAAAAGTACCCCTTGCGGTTTATGTACTGGCCATCCCGGAGTTCTGGAGCCAAGATAGGGATATGCATTCCTTCTATCGCCCCGCTGCAGGTAGGGAACCCCCGCGCATTAAAGTCATCCACAATGGTCTGCACATTTCCCAAAGTCACTACCCTTGATAGCAGCTGGTCAATGATTGTGTTGGCTACTCGCAGCACAGCAGCCCCCACAGTAGATTTCCCCACTCTAAACTGATTCCCGACTGACCGGTAGCTGTCGGGCATTACAAGCTTCCACAGGGCTCTGGCCACTCACTTCTCAACTGTGAGGGCTGCTCTCATTTTGGTATCTTTGTGCTTCAGGGCAGGGTGATGGTTGTAACTCTTTATAAAGTCAGGTAACACAGCGATGTAACGAAAGGTGTTATGGGCTGTAAAATATCTCCACATCCTAGTTTTTAAAGTTCTGTTAAATCACTCCACAAGCTCTGCTTTGACTTCATTATTAGTAACAAAATGGTGAACTCCATGCCGCTTTAACAATCTGCTTAAAGGTTTGTTTAAAAACTCCTTCCTCCAATCGGTTTGTAATTTTTGAGGCACGCGACCTTCGCTGAAAATAGCTTTAAAGGCCTTGGAGACCTCACCACTTGTCTTGTCTCTTAGGCCTAAGGCCCAGGCATATTTGGATAGAGTGTCTATCACTGTAAGATGTACTTAAAACCGCTGTTGTGTTTGGAGAACCGGTGCATATCCACCAAATCTGCCTGCCATTGGGCATCCACATCGGAAACAATGGTCTTGTTTCTTTTAAAACATATTCGAGCTGGTTTGTGTAAAGTGTAAGCATCCTGGTCTGAAAGCCAAGCTGTTACCTGTCTTCTATTTAAAGTTTTACTATGCTTTTTGGCCACTTGAAAAAGAGGGTTCACCATGCCGAAGCTCCCAACTTCCCCGGGGGTGTAATATATTTTCTTTAACAGAGCCGTCTGTGTAGACATGATGGTTACTGGTATCGTCTTTTACTAATGGAAGTATGGAGGTGGACACATTCATATTGACACATTTAAATAAGTTTTATTAATCGCCTGGTTTAACACACCCTTTTAAAGCTGCCTGTAAAAATGGATGCCAGGACCCCTACCATAAGGGAGTCTGAGCTGGTTCATTCTTCCATTTTGTCTTTTTCCAGACTTTCCTCTTGAGATTTGTGTCTCAGACATGAACAAAAACAGCTGATGCACGATACATTTACTCCCACAGGGCTACCGATGTGTAAGTTCTCAAAGGCCTCTAGAAAGGCATCGTTGAGCTGTTGAGAGATTTTTCAGAAAAGAAACAGTGTAAGCACCCCACTGCTTGCTTTTAGATTTATACAATCGCAGGTCGGTTCCTAACCCCATTACACCCCATCCTCAACTGTCACTTCTTAATCATTCATTTACCTGAGCGACGTCTTTTCCATTCATATTGTCTGCCGGTGACTCCTCCAAGCCATGATCGCCTTCCACCTCCAGGGGGGTGGGCAATGAGAGGCCGTCACACTCATCGGGGTGCCTCATGAGGGTTTGGGTTTCAGGGTCGGGTTCCTGCGTATCCATCAACGGTTGAGTCAAAGGGCCCTCGTCGGAACTGTCACTGATGTAGCACTTTCTCCACACAAGTCCAAAGGTGATCGGGGCTAAAGCAAAGTCTGAAGTTCTCACAGGGGTGGTGAAGGAGTCCATGTTTCCACGATTTCTAAAACACGCATTCTTGGTAAAAGATGGCCTCTTCTGCCCAGCACTGGGACTTATGGGGTGATGGTGCTGCGCTCTGATTCGTAGAGGGCGATGGGAGGAGTTCTTAGATGAACCACTTCCGGACGGGTCACCCTGCCCCAGAATTCCTTCCCGTTGGTCAAATCTCCTCTCAGGCTAGTCCCCAGTGACTGAAACCCCTCCTGACTGGTAGAGGGAGGTGGGAGGAGTTGTTAGAGGAGACACATAAGCCACTTCCGGATGGGTCACCCCGCCCTGAAACTCCCCCGATTGGTCAAATCTCTGCTCAGGGTGATCTTATGGGGGCGAAACCCCTCCTTATTGGTAGAGGGCAGTGCGAGGAGTTCTCAGAGGGGTCACATGACACACTTTGCTTCCGGTCATGTGGCCGTGTTGACCCCAGAAGTAATACCCCCATGGGGCGGGATTTCTGGTGACAGGTGGGCTGGGTTTAAGGGGTGGGGTTAGGGTTTGATTGACTGTAAGGCCTTATACTACTAAGACTAGGATGAAGTCCAGCTCGAAGAAGTGGGGGCGGGGGTTACTTTGTAAATTATCAGCTTGGTCCGGGATTGCCTCTGCTGCTATCCCAAGACCCGATGGTACCTCTCTTACTAGAAGAGAACCGGTCTGAGACAGATCTCTCTCCAAAAGCCTCTGTAAAAAAGGCAGAAGACGCACACACAAAAATATTAGCTTCTCAGCAATGTCCTTGTCGTCTTTAATTGCTCTCTTGAATCCACCCGTTCTTTCACAGGCTTCTGATCTCCTTAAAATGTTTTTTAGTGTTTGTCTATATCCCTTCAGTTATTTGCTCTTCACAAGCCATCTTAGCACTTCTCCTTTCCCGCTTACATGCTACCTGCTGTAATTTAGGCTTTTGTTTACTCCCCACCTGCCTCTTTTAAAGAATTTGTTTAGCTCAAATAACCTCTTGGCTCTTGCTATTATTAGTGGCCTTGCTGGTTAGGAGCTCGTGTAACTACAAAGCCAATGTAAAGAGCTCAAACTCCCCCTCCCTAAGCAAGAGCTGGCCCCCCGCAGTTTGTCCTCGGCAGTGACTGCGGGGGGGAGAGTCGCTTGTTAAAGGGAGCTGGGGAGTTTTCTGACAGCCAGGGTCACATGTTGGGCGAGCCCAGGACGGCAGCCGGAGCGAAGGAAATTCTGGCTGCAGCAGCCTTATTCCTCTCTGGCTCTGTGGATTGGGGTGGTGAGAAGTGACACTGGGGCTGCTTGCGGCCTGCGACTCTCCGCCAACCCCTGCCCACCCTTCTTGGGCTGACGGCAGCCTCTACAGGGATTGACGCACCAGGCCTAGCCGAACCTGCTCAGCCCCTGGCTGGGTTCTGCCTCGTGAGCAGCTGGCAGGGTCAGCCTCTGACCGAACTAACGCCCGTGATGGGAGGGAGGTTTGGACTGCACACTCCAGCCCTGGGATGTGTTTCCTCAGCACCCGGCTCTGTTTCCTCAGCTCTGGCGCAGCCCTCTGGGGCCTGATCAGCTGTTGAAGGCAGGGGGATTCAGAGCTAGAATTTCGTATCCTGCTAAGCATAGCTGGGGCTGGGCGGGGTGGGTGGGTGGTTAGCGGCTCCGTGCGTGCGGGGGCTCTTGGTGCTGCCACTTGCAGGGGGCTGGCAGCAATTCTTGGGAGAGATGGTTAGTGCTGGGGCTGCAACACGACTGCCTGGCATATGCCAGGCTGGGCTCTGCAGAGTTAGCACCAAATGAGGCTCGGAGCAACCCCCTGCCTCGCCCTTGCCTGGGGCTGCTCAGAGTCCCTGCCGGCGGCACCGCAGCTGGTGAGGGAGTAGGGGGAAAAGTCTCCTCCAGCAGCCGGGTCTCCCCTCTTATGGAGTCCACCCCTTCTCTGCTTGCCACTGCCCCCTGCCTGCCAGGAACGACTCACTTCTGACTCCCACACCCTGCTGACCAGCCATGGCTCCTGCCTGGGCCAGGATGGGAACACCCCACGGGGCAGGGAGTTTCAAACTATGGCTGGGGAGAGGATACCCCAGAACCAGCCCCGAGGGCTTTCTCCCTGCTCCGACACTCTGCAAGTCACTCCAACTGGGTTCTGGCTCCCAGCCACCATGCGATGTGGCTGCTGCCCCCTGCCCCTAGAACCTCTCCCCGATTTCCCCCCACCCCTCCTCCCAGCCCAGCAATACTGCTCAGCCGTGACTTACAGCAGGGCAGGCCGTCCAAGCCTCCTGCTCTTCTCTGGCTTCAATTGCCCATCATGTACCCCAGGGGAGGCAGGTGGGCCTGGTTATTTAAGAGCATGCAGGGCACCAGCCACCGCTTGTATTTCTGTCCTTCAAGGTGCTCCCCGCCCCCAATCCATCCGGGCAGAGAAGGCGAAGGAGCTGGGTGGAGAGTCAGTCCCCAAGATTACTGGGATCAATTTGCCTTTGGCCTCGTGCCCCACGAAGGCTAGGAGAGGTGTCGTGCACACAACCCCACTGGGAGCTGGCGTGAAGCACAGTGTGGCAGAGCGGCTACCCTGGCTCTTTGCCTGCATGGCTGGTGGTAGCTGGGGTGGGCAGGGCTGGGGCTTCCTCTGAATGCATCCGATGAAGTGAGCTATAACTCACAAAAGCTTGTGCTCAGATAAATTGGTTAGTCTCTAAGGTGCCACAAGTCCTCCTGTTCTTTTTGCGAATACAGACTGACCCGGCTGTTACTCCGAAACCTGTGAATCTCCGCTATCCCTGTACAGGCTGCAGGGGGACCTGGCTGGGGCCAGTGCCTTGGGGGCGGGGAAACCAGGGTGAGACCTTTGGGAGGCAGGATCCCTCCCTTGGGCCTGCTCCTGCTGCAGGTGCTGGGCTTGCCCAGGGCCAGGTCAGAGGAGACCCTGTGGCCACAGAGCCCTCCTGCATCTGGCTGCAAGGAGCCTTGGTTCCATCTTTGTCCCAGGGAGGTGGGAAGGTTGGGTCTGGGGGAAGTTGGTTGGCTTTGTGTGTGGGCAGAGGAGGCCAGCTGCCCCCCCACGGGCAGTGTGTGTGTGGCACTGGCCCCGGACTCAGGGGGCAGGGAGGGATAATAGCTGCTGCTCTCAGGGCAGCCTTCTCGCTCAGCCTCCCTGGGCAGTCCTGGCGCTGGGAAGCCAAGAACCCAGTTAGTCCCAAGGCACACGTCCTCCCCAGGCTGAGGGGAGCTGCCTGCTCTGGAGGTGAGGAACCCCAGGCTGTCAGAGCCCTCTCCCCCTTGACTCCTCCCATGGGACAGAGCAGACTTGTAGGGGAGCCATCCTCAAGGGCAGGGGATGGGGCTGAGTCAGTGAGGGGGCTCCCTGGAGCAGGGAAACCCCTCTGTGCCTAGGTCCTCCCACCCGCTGTCCTGCCCCAGAGCTCACTCACCAGGGTCCTGCAGGCTTCGCTCAGGAAGGCGGGGATGGCGGGGGCCGCCCCCTCGGCCAGCTGGCTCCGCACGAGCGTGCGCAGGGGCTGGCAGCTGAGGAAGGGTGCGCAGCACAGCAATGCCACCCTGCACGCCTGCCGGGGAGGGCGAGAAGGGAGCTGGGTGAGCCTCCCTGAGCACCACGGGCTGCCAACTCGCAGGCTCTGCGTGGCTTGGGGAGACTCCGCTGGGCCGGAGCAGCAAGGAGCCACCTCTTTGCAGAACCGCCTCTGGCCTGACGGTTGATCCCAAGGCCACCACAGCCCCCATCCCCAGCTTGGCTGGGTTGAGGGGAGCCAGGCCTGAGTGCTGGGGCCGGGGAGGGACAGGGAAGGGGCCATTCCCTGTGGGTCCCTGTCGGGCCGTTAACAGCACTGCCCAGTAACCAACGTACTTGGTCTCCCCTCAATCCCAGGCACTAATGGGGGCTGCTACTCGGGGGGCGGGGGGGGGATTGCTGCAGGAGGCTGGTCATTCCCAGACAGCAGCTAGGACACAAGGGAGGGCAGGGCAGCAGCAGTGGAGGGCCAGCCGGCCTCAGCGACCTGCCCTTCCCTGAGGCCCTGCTTGGGTCAGGTCACGTGCTGGGGGCCACAGATAGACCTGGGCCTGGCCGCTCAACAGGGCAGGCTGTGAAATGGAGCCAAAGCCGCGGAGAGTCTGGCTGGGCAGGGAGGCTGGAGGTGCCTGTGGGGAACGGAGGAGGAGAAGGAAACCCCACAGGTCTACCCCACAGATACACTCTGAGGGCTGGCAGAGCTCTGTGTGGGGTGGGGGGGCTGGACTAGTGGCGGGGGCGGGATCCCTGTCCTGGGTGCCACAGGTCAGCACTGAGGAGATCTGCGGCTTGGAGGGCAGAGGTTGCACCATCCTTGCCATGTTGTTATAATGCCCCCAGCCACCCCTGCCCCTATGAGCTCTCAGCTGCACTCACCTGGGGGTCCCCATCCTGCAGGTGAATGAGCAGCGTCCCCAGGCTCTTCTGCACCTCAAACCTAAAGAGGGACGACTTCTTGGAAACCAATTTGCTGAGGTGGCCAAAGAGCTCCATGGAGGCCCGCCTCAGGCCGCTGTTCTCCTGCAGACATGGGGTGCAGGGCGGTTAGGGGGACAGGCTCAGGCCCTCACATGCTTTGGGAATCAGCCTGGCAGCTGCAGAGCCCAGAGAGGTGTCAGCTAGTTCAAACGACAGGGCAATTCTCTGCAAACTCCCCTCCTTCCTGCTGGGCCCCAGGGCTGCCGAACAATTGTGGGCCCCGGGCCCACGAATGACTCTATCCCTGCCTCCCCTGACAGTGGAGCTGAGCTGCCCCACAAGTCCAGGAACACACCTGCATCGGACACTGAGCCCCCTCCCTCCGCGTGAAGGCAGGTCCTGAGCATCTCCCCCTGTGGGGTGCCCTACAGCGCCATGGGGCCTGCCCTGCTTGGTACTTACATCCTCAAAGAACGTTCTCGCCTGCAGGGCCAGCGAGACGGCGACGTGCGCCTTCCGAGGTGCCTTGGGGTCCCGCAGCATCCAGCAGAGCCCTTCCATGGCGTCCAAAACAGCCCGGGGGTCGCAGCATTCGCACACGGTGCAGACAAAGCTCCCCAGGATCTGCTTTCATTTCTTCCTGACCTGCAGAGAAGGGGTTGGACGCCGCTCGGTGAGCAACGCTGTCAGCTGGAGCGTAACCACGGTCCGGGCAAGTCAGCCTACAGCCCAGTCTGCTCCACAGGAGCCATGGGCTGGGGAGAAGGGGAACCAGGAGCTTCCAACCCAGCCCTCTCTGCCTAGTACCCTGCCATGCCAGACCCACCTTGCCCGGGAACTCGGTGACTGCGTTCCTGAGGCCGTGCAGCGCTCTGCCTCGAATGTGGATGTTGCTGTCCTCTGTCCGCTGCAGCACGGCCCTCACAACCTGCTTCCGCATCACCTTGGGCTCATTCTCCATCAGCAGGGGCTGCCGAGGAACTAAAGGGACCGAAAGGAGCTGTCAGCGAGGGCTGGGCGAGGCCAGTGGGTCCTAGCCCGGCCGGAGCAAGGGGAAGGGAGTATGATCAGGGGCCAGGAGCTGACTTAGATCCGTACCGACTGCTGTCCACGAGAGGCTGGCTTCAGCTGAGCTTAACAGAAGTGAGACGAGCAGGGCAGAGCGCTCCCTCTGGTTCCAGTGGGGTGCTCCCAAAGCAAAGGGATTAATTTACAAGCAATACACCACCAGGACCATCTCTCATTGCCTGACCAGCAATTGGCAGGGCCGGTGTAACCACTAGGCGAACTAGGCGGCCGCCCAGGACACCAAGTGGTTGGGAGCGCCAAAAAGCACGCTCAGGGGAGGCGGTGGAGTGGAGGTGAGCTGGGGCAGGGGGGGTGCCGCAGGGCTGGGAGCTGCTGCGGAGGGAGGGGCGCCGCAGGGCGGGCAGGGGTGGGGAGCTGCCGCAGGGCTCCCCGGGATGCTCTTCAGGGCCTCCTTTGGGTGGCTCACCATGGGCCTGGGAGAGAACAAGACCTGGGGTTTATGTGTGCATGACAACCCTGCACATGTCAGAATCCGGCCCAGTCCCGCCCCCCCCCCCCCATCTCTGCCCCACTAGGCTC
Organism: Lepidochelys kempii; assembly: GCF_965140285.1. Lineage (NCBI taxonomy): Eukaryota > Metazoa > Chordata > Testudines > Cheloniidae > Lepidochelys > Lepidochelys kempii. Next base: position 2,882,336 of record NC_136390.1, read on the forward strand.
CAGAGCGAGAACGGGACTCCTCCAGCCTCTGTCCTCACCTGCTAAGGAGAGCGAACCCCTCGGGCTGGGCCTCCTCGAGCAGCTGCCAGCCTCGCTCCTGGTCCATTAGCGCCACAGCCGGCTGACTGCCCCCGAGGAGCAGCACCCACGCCAGGGCCTGCGTGGCCATGCTGGGGAGAGAAGGAGGCAGGAAACGGGGATGTGGGGACGCCTGCTCTCTGGGCGGGGTGGGGGGCAGGCCTCCCTTGCTGCAGCACTGAAGGGATCAGGGTGAGACTAGAAGCTGCCCCACTTCTGCCTTTGGTTCCCCCGCAGCCAACTGTGTGGGGGGGGGTGTCTGCAGATGTGACCTACACTCTCCTCCAAAGATGTGAAACTTGCCGCCGCCCCACCCCCCGCCAGGAAACTGACCCTGGGGAGAAAAGTACATGCCGTGCCCCCTGAACACCCTGCTGCCCTGAGCCCTGCCCCCATGAGCTGCCCACTCTGAGGACGGGCCCCATTGGGGATGATGGCCTCCGAGGGATGACGGGCCAGAAGCAGCAGGTTGAGCCTGCTGGAGGCTGACCTCAAGGCCTTTCAGGCGCTGGCCGGTTCTCAGGGGTTCTGTCATGGAGCCCCGGGCGATGCTCTGGAGCCGCTCCCTATGAAGCCAGGCAGGACTCTGGGGAAGTCTCCTCTCTGGGGGCAGCCTGTCTGCAGGACACACAGCTCCCCCGGCTTCCACCTTCCTGGGTCTGACCTCGGAGCATCCAGCCTCCTCTGCCCCTCCGTGCGCTTCCCACAGCGAGTCCGCCCAGGCGGGGCTCCTGGGGAAGCCAGAGGGTCCTGCCCCCCAACTTCGCAGTCAGACGTGACTCTCAGCCAGCCAGTAACACAGAAGGTTTATTAAATGACAGGAACATGGTCTAAAATAGAGCTTGAAGGTGCAGAGAACAGGACCCCTCAGCCGGGTCCATTTTGGGGGGCAGTGAGCCAGACAACCACGTCTGCCCTTCACTCCATGTCCCAGCCAGCCCCCAACTGAAACTCCCTCCAGCCCCTCCTCCTCTGGGCTTTGTCCCTTTCCTGGGCCAGGTGGTCACCTGATTCCTTTGTTCTCCAAACCTTCAGCTTTCACCTTGCAGGGGGGAAGGGTCCAGGCCATCAGTTGCCAGGAAACTGGGTGTCGGCCATTCTCTGTGTCCAGACCCCTGCACACACCTGCCCTCTAGGGCTCTGCAATGATCATACACCCTTACCCCATCACCTAGATACTTAAGAACTGCCATGGGGAAACTGAGGCACCCCCACAATATTCGGAGGAAACATTAAGAACAGTCCCACTTCATCACAGGTTCATGCCCTCCTGCCTGGGCACTGCCAGGGGCGCTGTGTCACAGTGAGGGATGGGTGGAGGTGGCTAGGCTCACTTCTCCCCGATGGGAACCAGAGGGGCTGGGGTTAGAGCCCCCATGGGGAAAGCAGAGACTCCCGGCTCAGGGGTGGGGGCTGGTGTGAGGAGGTGCCCACCCTTGGGGGGAGGCTAGGGCTAGGTGCTGGGCTGGATCTCCTGAGCTGGGGGGGGGCAGAGTGTGGGGGCTGCGGGCCAGGAGAGCAGGAGCTCCTTCCCCATGGGGCAGGGGGTGGGGGGTTCAGGAGGAACAAGGCTCCAGTTCTGGCCACGCCATAGCTCTGGGGTGGGGGGTTTGGAGAAGGCTGTAAAATGGGTGCTGTGCTTGTCGGCTCCGGGCAGGACGCAGGGCAGGTGCTGCTGGCCCGGGGGAACCTGGCAGGCTGGTGAATCGGAGAAGACCAGCCTCTAGGGGTGGGATGAGGCGTCTAAAAGATACCAGGCTGGGATTCCGGGGGGGAGAGGGCATTTTCCAGCCGGGGGGAGGGGGTGCCCTTGCGGGGACATGCTCAGTGTAGGGGTGTCAGTGGGGGCAATGCAGTTAGGCTGGCCCCTCTCCTGCCTCAGCCTGGAGGGATGCCCTGCCGGGAGCAGGGGGGCCATGCTGACAGGGGGGGTGACCCTGCTCACATGGGGTCTCTCCTGGTCTGTGTTGTGATGGGGGGGCCCTGGAAGACTGTTCTGGCCTCCAGCCAGCCAAGCCATTGCACAGCCGAACCGGGAGGGGGTGGACTGGTTAGCACAGAACGAAGTGGGGGAGGGTGAGGGCCGTGTTAGGAATAGCTCAGCCGGGGGAGCCCTGAGCCGGGGGTCCCAGAGCACATGGAGCCCTCCAAGGGACAGGGAGGCTACTGGTGACAGCATGCCGGGGCAGGGCTCTTCCCGGGGGCCTGTGTGCAAGGGGAGGGTCTGTGCTGCGTGTAACCATGGTGCTGTGGAGTGACCCCATTAAGGCTGGGCTCAGAGGCTGGAGGGGGGTGTTTTATCCTTTCCCTGGGGCCAGCGCTCACCGCTCGTAAGGCCAGGGCATCTGCAGGAGGATGCTGACCGCAGCCTTGGTGTGCTGTCTGGCCAGTAGATGTAGGACGTCTCTTGTCCCTTCACTCAGCCGCCCGCCCCGGGGTGGGCACAGTGTGTAGGAAAGAGCCGCATGCAGATCCTGCACCTGTGGAGGCAAAGCGGGGGGCTGAGACCCTACCCCCGCTGTGGGTGCCTGGCAGGCAAGGGCCAGGAGGAGCTGGGCAGGCTCAGAAACAAGTCTGCAGTCACATGGCCCGGCAGATGCCATGGATAAACTCTCCCAGCAAGTGACTGAGCCGAGCGGGGATTGGTACCTTGAAACCCCCACCCCTGATCCAGCTCCGTAGCACGAATCCTGCTGCCCAGTGACACCCCACCACCCTGGCTATCCCGGCGGTCCCTCCCCTTGTGACAGCACGCCTCTACGTCAATCCGTGTCCACTGGGCAAAGAGTCAGTGGACACGGGGGACCCCACTGCGGGCTCTGTTCCCCCAGCTGCGGGATGAGTCTGGAGACAGGGCACATTTCCCAGGGAATGAGCCGGGCAAGCCAGGCCCCTGGGATCAATGCCTGCAAACGACAGGGCCGTGCCCAGCGGCCACTCTGCAGACAGGGCATGCATGGGTCCCATTGATCAATGATGGTGAGAAGGGACGTCTCCCCTCCACATCCTCCCTTGTGCCCCGGGAAGTCTAGGCACGGGGAAAGATGGAGCTGCCCGAGATGTCCAGTGCCCAGCCATTACTTGGCCCTGTAGCTCGGATTCTTTCTCTCTCAGCACCGCCTCCATGACGCCCACCAGCTGGTCAGCACACTCCCCCTTCTCCAGCAGGCCCGCCGGCAGGTGAAGCTGAAGGGCATCAGGTCACGCGACGGCAGGTGCTTCGCGATGAGCTGCAGGGAAAAGCACAGGCCGAGTGTGAGCAGTGAGCCCCGGCCCGGGGAGGTGGGTTCGCTCTGTGGGGAATGGGGACAGAGACTGGCAGCCTGTGCCCAGGGCTATGTGAGTGGGCATTGGGGCCCATACCCGGGAATTTCCATCTGCCGGCTCCTCATCGAGGGAAGGAGACAAGAACGCCCCCTTTCCCACGTGTGTGTCTGTCTCTCACAGTCTCTTTTACTCACCAGAGGGCTCTCTCTGCAGCTGGCATCCTTCTGCATCTTGCTCAGCACGGTCGCCACCGCCCCGTCCTGGTGTCCACGACGGCTGCACAAGAAACCGGCAGCGCTCAGGCAGGGCTCTCGGAGCCGGATTCTTCCACCTCCCCGTCGAGCCAGGTCAGAGGTGCCAAAGAGCCAGACTCTGGCCGCAGCTGGGAACGCCCAGCTAGGGTGAGCTCTCAGCTGGCTCCTGGGCCAACTGCCCACCTATCACCCTGATGTAGAAGGTGTGTTGGGGCTGGGGTGGGATCAGGGGAGGTCCCAGATGGTCCCAGGCACCTGGTGAAGAGTAGATGCCAGGTCTGGTGGCCTCCTAAACATCGAAGGCCTGGCTTGTCAGCAGCCCAGCCATGTAGCCCTGCTCTGCCATGGGTTTCAGGTCCTAATGGGCAACTGAACAGAAAATCAGGGCATGGGTTGGGGAGAGCCCAGCTCTGTCTGTATCACCCCCCCCCCACCCACTCCGTGAGTGCTGTGGGGGGCAGCAGGGTCTTTGAAGCTATAGAACGTGAAGAGATGGGCGCTGGCTCTCACAGCTCGGCTCCTCTCCTGGGCTCGGGGAGAGCAGATCCACGGCTGCAGGTGCTGGGGAGCAGGGAGAGAGCCATGTGAGCAGCAGCAATGCCGGGGCGACCCCCAGAACCTGCTTCCTGCCCCTGCAGGGAGAGGACATGGAGCATTTAACCCCTTCTCCTCCACTTCTGGACACTGGAAGTCAGCGCTCCTCGGGACAGGTCTGAGGATCTTGAGCTCAGCACTTTGAGGATTCTCCCCATTGATCCTGTGGGGTCTCGGGGCTGTTTCCTTCGGGGCACAGGAGCACCAGCCCAAATTTAGGAGGCCAAAGTGACACTCCCTGGGGCAGGACTAGGATTGTCGTGCTGGATCCCAGGGTCGGGTGTATGCCCCGTGGGGACTGGCTAGTTCCCAGCGGCCGGAGGCCTGCTCAGCCCCTTTGGGATCAACTGGAGCCTTCCCTCTTGTGGTTCGGACAGAACCCGAACAGCTGGCCCATCCCCAGCTGGCCAGTGCTAATGGGCCCCTCCCTCTCCCCCTCCTCCCTCCCTGTCATACCAGAAACAGACGCAGTAGCGTGGTGGGGTGAGGTGCTGCTCCAGGAACGTCTGCAGCACAAGATCCAGGCCCTCCCAGGGCAGTTGTTGGAGAGACTGAATTCACCAAGGAGCTGAACTGACTAAGAGCTGAAATCACTGAGTGTTGTGTTAAGTAGTGGGGGAGCCTGAAGATCTATTGTGGAGACGTTTGCGGGACGGCTGGAGTGCCTTGTGGCTGCGGAGCTGAGCGAAGGAGTTCGTGGGGCGGCTGGCGGAGCGGAGCGAAGGCCTATGGAGCTGTGGGGTGGTCAGCTTCAGATCATGTAAGGTGCCTCTTACCCCCGTCCCATCTCCACCCAGGTTGGGAGGTAAAGCTCCGCAGATCAACTTTTGAACTCTGGGGCTGCCCTGACCAGGGACAGAGACTTTTGGGTCATTGGACTTTTGGGACTTTGGGTGATTTGGGGTTGCTGGACTCCAGAACCAAAGGGAAAGGGCATGCCCCAATTTGCCTGGGGTGGGTTTTTTTTGCTCATGGGTTGTGTTATGAATCCTGTTGGTGGTGTTTCCCCAACATAATGCCACATTGTTTCTCTCTGTTATTAAAAGGCTTTTTGCTACACTCAGACTAGGTGCTTGCGAGAGGGGGCGTATTGCCTCCGGGAGGTGCCCACCGGGGGTGGTAAATATTTGTCCCAGGTCACTGGGTGGAGGCTCGAGCCGGTTTGCATTGTGTTACTGGAATGGATCCCCTAGATATTGAACCCAGCTCTTGTTGCTGCCAACTCTGACGGGCAGAAGGGTTACATTTTTGGGGGCTCGTCCGCGATGCCAGTACTCCTCGCAAGCACCTGTTGAGTGATCCACTACATTGGGAAACAATTTATATTTTTTTTGTTTGTGCTTATATTTTGAGAAAATTACTGTTTGTATAATGGCTAATATGTCAGGTTTGTTGGGCCCTGGCTCAGCAGCTTCTAGCTCGGAGGCTGCAGCCTCGGCTGATGATTACACAAAAGCTCTGGGGCAAATATTGGAAAAGGTTGTGCTGTCCCATGCTGCGTCAAACTCTTGTCGTAAGTTAAGATTATTTGCTGGGGAGGAGGAGTTTGAACCCTGGTTAGAGCATACCACTGAAATGCTGCAAGAGTGGGCCGTACCAGATGCAGAAAAGTGAAGATGCCTCATAGAGAGCCTTGGCGGCCCAACATTAGATGTGATTCGCACCCTGAAGCTCATTGACCCTGGGGTCAGTGTGAAGGACTGCCTAGAGGCCCTTGAACACAACTTTGGGAGCGTAGAGGGCCCTGAAGACAGCTACTGTAAGTTCCTTAATTTCCGACAACAGAAGGGCGAGAAGGCTTCAGCCTACATACAGAGACTGGAGAGACTGCTTCAGAGAGCTACAGACTGGCTCAAATTGTAAGAGGAACTCAGTATCAGAACCCGATTCCACTTCATCTCCAGCTAAGAGAACGACGGGAACATCCCCCAAGTTACTCCCAGCTGATAAAAGAGGTCAGAGAGGAGGAAGAAAAGCAGGCTGCCAGTGAGTTTTGGGAAGCCCAAACATCGGATCCAGCCAGCACAACACCACTGCAAACGGCCAGTGTACTGATGGTGAGCACCAGAGAGGAACTTGTCCAACAAATGCAGGTCCTGACGGAACGGATAGCTGAGCTGCAAAGTACCGTTGACCGAGTTAAGACTTCCAGGAATAAGAAGCCTCAAACTGTGGCGATTGAGAAGCCCGCACTTAGAGCCACCATCCCACCCAGGCGAAGGGGGAAAGGTCAGTTCTTCTGCTACCGATGTATTGGATGGACACAGTGGTCAGGATGGACACAGTGCTGCCAAGTGCCGTAATGAAGAAAACCCCTCCTTAGTGTATGGAAAGCTGAGGATCAGTTGGGAGAGATCCGGTAGCTGCCAGAGGGTCTGGGGACAGGGACCCCCCAGGTCTGCAGGATTTGAAGATTCCCCCAGAAAAGACTGTCCAGCTGGGATCCCCGCAGGACTGATAGGGCCTCGAGCAGAGGTCATGGTGAGGATTGAAGGGGTGGAGTGTAAAGCAGGGCTTGACACTGGATCTCAAGTGACTATTATATTTCAGTCATTCTACCAACAGATGCTTAGGCACCTGCCTATACAGCCACTGACTGGCCTTGGCCTGTGTGGCCTCAGCATGGATGAATACCCCTACCAAGGGTATGTCATAGTGCACCTGGAATTCCCAGAGGAGGTTGCTGGGGTAAGAGAAGAGGTAGACACAGCTGCCTTAATATGCCCTGACCCTAAAGGGACTTCTGATGTGTCTGTGCTGATAGGGACCAACTCCAGTCTCTTCAAGGTACTCGCGGATTACTGCAGAAGGCGGGCTGGGGACCAGTACCTGAATACCCTGATGATCCATACGCTTTGTGCTGAAGCCTATAGGAAAATTGAGAGCGCTAAAAGGGACACATCTGAGCTACCGCTTGGGGCACTGAAGTACGCGGGCACAACCCCCTTAGTAGTGCCTGCAAGGACGGAGCAAGAAGTGCTTGTCATGAGTACCTGTCTGAAAGGCAGTAAAGGGACGTTAGCAATGATAGAGCAGCCGATGGGAGGAGAGCTCCCTGAAGGAGTGCTGGTCCCCAGGGGAGTCATAACCCTACCTGCTGAAGCCCAGGAAAGGGTGACTATACTGATTGCTAATGAAATGAGTTGTGATATTTTTGTGAAGCAAGGACAAAAGACAGCAGACCTCTTTGAGCCTGAGTCGATTGTAAAACCCCAGTGTGAAACTCAAGTTCCGACAATAGACCCAGCAAAGTTTGACTTTGGAGATTCACCAGTGTCCGAGGAGTGGAAATATCACCTGAGGAAGAAACTTTGTGAAAGATCCAAGGTGTTCTCACTGCAGGAGTGGGATGTGGGATGTGCAAAGGGAGTAGAGCACAATATCAGACTACATGACTCTCGACCTTTCAGGGAGAGATCTAGGAAGATTGCTCTCTCTGAGATGGAAGATGTGCGACATCATCTTCAGGAGCTGGCTGCGAATGGCATCATTACAGAGTCCCGCAGCCCATACGCCTCACCCATTGTGGTAGTCCATAAAAAGAATGGGAAAATCCGGATGTGTATTGACTACCGCACCCTAAACAGCCGTACTGTGGTCGACCAGTACACTATGCCTCGAGTGCAAGATGCCTTAGATTGTTTGCTGGGAAGCCAGTGGTTCTCTGTGTTGGATCTTCCAAGTGGATACTACCAGATCCCTCTGGGAGAAGAAAATAAGGAGAAGACAGCCTTCATCTGCCCATCAGGGTTTTATCAGTTGTCACGCTGGTAAGGAAAGCGATCCGGCTGGTTTGACACGGAGACTGCTTGAAACACCCTGCGGGTCGGGAGTGAGGGGCACTGGCAGGGCTGGGCAAGTAGGGGGCTGCGGGTCAGGAGTGAGGGGCACCGGCAGAACTGGGGGGGCAGGGCTGGGCTGGCAGGGGGCTGCGGGTCGGGAGTGAGGGGCACTGGCAGAGCTGGGGGGAGCCCAGGGCTGGGCTAGCGGGGGGGCTGTGGGTCTGGAGTGAGGGGCACCGGCAGAGCTGGGGGGAGCCCAGGGTTGGGCTAGCAGGGGGCTGCGGGTCGGGAGTGAGGGGCACCGGCAGGGCTGGGCTATCAGGGGGCTGCGGGTCAGGAGTGAGGGGCACCGGCAGGGCTGCGGTAACAGAGGGCTGCGGGTCGGGAGTGAGGGGCACCGGCAGATCTGGGGGGAGCCCAGGGTTGGGCTAGCAGGGGGCTGCGGGTCGGGAGTGAGGGGCACCGGCAGAGCTGGGGAGGCAGGGCTGGGCTGGCAGGGGGCTGCGGGTTGGGAGTGAGGGGCACTGGCAGGGTTGGGCATTTGACATTGGCACGTATCTGTCCCACGCTGGAGCGGGTGCCAGGCAGGGATCCCCAGGGCCCGGATGGGGGGGTCCCCAGGGTCCCCTCTCCCTTGCAAGGGTCCTTCTGCGCGGCCGCAGCTGCTTGCTTTTGCAGCCACCAGGTGGCGCTGAGAGCCCGGGTGTCCTGGGTCCAGCCCCACCGCCCCAGGCTGTGCGGGAGGCAGGGGCTGCAGCGCCGGGCCCTGGGCAGGGGCAGAGCCTGGGGCGGGGATCCCACGTCTCCAGGGCGGGATGGGAGTGGGGCAGGGGCTGCCCTCCTGGACCTGATCCAAGGAGCATCTGAGTGAACTGCAAACAGGGCACTGAGAGGCAGAGTGTGCAAGGACCTCGGGGCTGGGCTAGCAGGGGGCTGCGGGTCAGGAGTGAGGGGCACCGGCAGGGCTGGGGTAACGGGGGGCTGTGGGTCGGGAGTGAGGGGCACCGGCAGGGCTGGGGTAACGGGGGGCTGCGGGTCAGGAGTGAGGGGCACCGGCAGGGCTGGGGTAACGGGGGGCTGCGGGTCAGGAGTGAGGGGCACCGGCAGGGCTGGGGTAACGGGGGGCTGCAGGTCAGGAGTGAGGGGCACCGGCAGGGCTGGGCTAGCAGGGGGCTGCGGGTCAGGAGTGAGGGGCACCGGCAGGGCTGGGGTAACAGGGGGCTGCGGGTCAGGAGTGAGGGGCACCGGCAGGGCTGGGCTAGCAGGGGGCTGCGGGTCAGGAGTGAGGGGCACCGGCAGGGCTGGGGTAACAGGGGGCTGCGGGTCAGGAGTGAGGGGCACCGGCAGGGCTGGGCTAGCAGGGGGCTGCGGGTCAGGAGTGAGGGGCACCGGCAGGGCTGCGGTAACAGAGGGCTGCGGGTCGGGAGTAAGAGGCACTGGCAGAGCTGGGGGGGCAGGGCTGGGCTAGCAGGGGGCTGCGGGTCGGGAGTGAGGGGCACCGGCAGAGCTGGGGAGGCAGGGCTGGGCTGGCAGGGGACTGCGGGTTGGGAGTGAGGGGCACCGGCAGGGCTGGGGTAACAGGGGGCTGCGGGTCAGGAGTGAGGGGCACCGGCAGGGCTGGGGTAACGGGGGGCTGCAGGTCAGGAGTGAGGGGCACCGGCAGGGCTGGGGTAACAGGGGGCTGCGGGTCAGGAGTGAGGGGCACCGGCAGGGCTGGGCTAGCAGGGGGCTGCGGGTCAGGAGTGAGGGGCACCGGCAGGGCTGCGGTAACAGAGGGCTGCGGGTCGGGAGTAAGAGGCACTGGCAGAGCTGGGGGGGCAGGGCTGGGCTGGCAGGGGGCTGCGGGTCGGGAGTGAGGGGCTCTGGCAGAGCTGGGGAGGCAGGGCTGGGCTGGCAGGGGACTGCGGGTTGGGAGTGAGGGGCACTGGCAGGGTTGGGCATTTGACATTGGCACGTATCTGTCCCACGCTGGAGCGGGTGCCAGGCAGGGATCCCCAGGGCCCGGATGGTGGGGTCCCCAGGGTCCCCTCTCCCTTGCAAGGGTCCTTCTGCGCGGCCGCGGCTGCTCGCTTTTGCAGCCACCAGGTGGCGCTGAGAGCCCGGGTGTCCTGGGTCCAGCCCCACCGCCCCAGGCTGTGCGGGAGGCAGGGGCTGCAGCGCCGGGCCCTGGGCAGGGGCAGAGCCTGGGGCGGGGATCCCACGTCTCCAGGGCGGGATGGGAGTGGGGCAGGGGCTGCCCTCCTGGACCTGATCCAAGGAGCATCTGAGTGAACTGCAAACAGGGCACTGAGAGGCAGAGTGTGCAAGGACCTCGGGGCTGGGCTAGCAGGGGGCTGCGGGTCAGGAGTGAGGGGCACCGGCAGGGCTGGGGTAACGGGGGGCTGCGGGTCAGGAGTGAGGGGCACCAGCAGGGCTGGGGTACCGGGGGGCTGCGGGTCGGGAGTGAGGGGCACCGGCAGGGCTGGGGTAACGGGGGGCTGCGGGTCGGGAGTGAGGGGCACCGGCAGGGCTGGGGTACCGGGGGGCTGCGGGTCGGGAGTGAGGGGCACCGGCAGGGCTGGGGTACCGGGGAGCTGCGGGTCGGGAGTGAGGGGCACCGGCAGGGCTGGGGTAACGGGGGGCTGCGGGTCGGGAGTGAGGGGCACCGGCAGGGCTGGGGTAACGGGGGGCTGCGGGTCGGAGTGAGGGGCACCGGCAGGGCTGGGGTACCGGGGGGCTGCGGTCAGGAGTGAGGGGCACCGGCAGGGCTGGGGTAACGGGGGGCTGCGGGTCGGGAGTGAGGGGCACCGGCAGGGCTGGGGTAACGGGGGGCTGCGGGTCGGGAGTGAGGGGCACCGGCAGGGCTGGGGTAACGGGGGGCTGCGGGTCGGAGTGAGGGGCACCGGCAGGGCTGGGGTAACGGGGGGCTGTGGGTCGGGAGTGAGGGGCACCGGCAGGGCTGGGGTAACGGGGGGCTGCGGGTCGGGAGTGAGGGGCACCGGCAGGGCTATTGGGGGGAGCCAGGGTTGGCATCGCAGACCTGTGGGGGCACCAGCAGAGCTGTAGGAGCACTGAGGGGTTCTGGGATTGACACCGGTTCAGAGGTGAGAGAGCCCCCTCCCCTTTCTGCAGCACCTGGGTTTTCTGGGGATCCCCCACCCTGGGCTGGCTCTGGCATTGGCCGTGTGAGTCTCTGGCAGCCTCTGAAGCCATTCAAACGCCTGCCCCTTCCCACTGTGCCCCCAGCCCCGCTTCAGGGGGCAGCGCCCTGGATCGACACCCCCCAGAGCTTTGGGGGAAGCTCCGCTCCAGCCCCGCACAGTGTCGCAGGGTACCCAGGGGCTGCCGACGCAGGACGCCCTGAGCTGTTTCCGGCATGTCCCCTGGGGGAAGCTCCGTTCTGCTGCCGGGGCTCAGACCCTGGGCACAGGTCCCCTCCCCATCACTGCACGGAGGCCATAAACTCCCCCCTAGAGCCGCAGAGGGCCAAGGGCCGGCTGAGCCCTGCCAGATACATTCCTGCCATAGCTCAGCTAATTAAAGTCAGGGCTGGGGCAGGGGGTTCACCTCTGTGCTCCTGGAGGGCATGGGAACATGGCCAGACCCTGCTGAGGGCTCGCGGCATCGGCTGGGGAGAGCAATGGGGCTGAGATCACCCAGGGACCAGACCTGGATCTCCTGAGCCCTGGGTCAGTGCACTTGCTGCAAGGCCAGTCTTCCTCCTGCCGTGCTGGGATTTCCATGCAGCTGGACTCAGCTCAGGTCTGCAGCTAGCCCTCTGTGCCTCAGTTTCCCCATCTGTAAAATGGGGGGTAGTACTGGCACCACAAGGGTGGGGCTCAGAATGCCTGTAAAGTGCTGCTAAGTCCTTGGATGGAAGATTGATCTTTATCCGTCCTCAGACACCCCTCGCTCTCCCCTGACACCCGTCTCTCTCCGCATATAGCCCTATCTCTCCCCACACGCCCCCTCCAGCTATCTCTTGTCTCTCCCCATATACCCCCATCTCTCTCTCCTGGCTGGCATAGCTAAGAACGGCCAGACTGGGTCCGACCCAAGGTCCATCTAGCCCATTGCCCTGTCTGCCGACAGTGGTCAATGCCAGGGACCCCAGAGGGAATGAGCAGAACAGGGAATCGCCCAGTGATCCATCCCGTCGCCCATTCCCAGCTTCTGGCAAATCAGGTGGTAGCTGCTGGCAGTGGGCTGAAATCTAGCCGACGCCCAGGGCCTGGCGAGGCCGCTGGCTGGCACACCCAGCTGGGCTGCGCTGGATGCAGTCGGCCTCCGTCGCTCTCCTGGCCCTGCTGCCAGCCATCCGGTTTAGCTGCCGGCCTTTCCTCAGCCGGCCCCGGGCCCTCCGTGTTCTCCAGCAGGACATGGCGCCCCATTGGCTCCGGAGCGAGGACGGGCCTGCGGGGCCCTCGGGCAACGAGCTTTGGCCAGCTCTGGTTCTAGCTCTGTCTGCCCGCTGCAGAGAGCTGAGGTGCCGGGCGTGCCGGAGAGCAGCCTGGCAGGGTCGCCATAGCAAACCAATTACCCCAGAAGGCTGGAGAAAGGCCTCCGGGTGCCCAGGACACCAGAGAGCTGGGGGGCCCTTCTGGGGGCGCAGAGGAGCCAGGCTGCCCCAGCGGGGCTGGGGGGAGAATCAGGTGGGTTTCAGCCCCTCCGGGGTAGCCTGGCTGCTGGAGTTGCTGGGAGCACCCCCACGGGACAGTGCTCCTGCCCCACTCCCCACAGCGCCCCCTGCGGGGAGAGGCTGGACCTGGAGTAGCTGGAGCCCAGGATCTCCCAGGTGAGAGACAGAGGCAACACCCGGGCTCTCTGGCTGTGCTGTGTGAAAGGCCAGGTCCCCATTCAGAGCGGGGTTGGACCTTGCTCCCTGCCTCTGGGGAAAACCCATTCCCTGTCTCCGTGCGGTGAGGACACAGCCTGTCTGAGGCTCTGCAAAGCCAGCTGGTGGTGTCAGCCGGGCCTGGCGGGGGGAGGTTTTTCCATTTGAACACGGGGCTGGACTTGAGCCCGTTCCCCCCTCTAACTCCCGCCCCTTGTAGATGACCACGTCATCAGGCCCGATTCACCGGATTAGTGCCATTAGGGAATATTAGGGCAGTGAAAAGGTCAGTGGAGCGGGAGCCTGGCACAGCCAGACCCTCCTTTGCAGCCAGGGCCTCGGGCTCCTGGCAGAGGGGGCGGGTAGCTCTGCATGCAGAAGAACAGACCCGCCGGGACTCGTGTAAACCAGTGTTGCACGGCCTTTGAGTTCGTCTCGCACCGGCCTTGTCTTTGGGGACCGAGGCGGCCAGGTTTGGAGCATGTGGCTGTCTCGCGGCATGCCCACCACTCGGGCAATGAGGAGAGCAGATCTCTGGGGGGCTGCTCCCCTGAGACCATTTAGAAAACCCACAAACAGCCACAAACGACGGCTGAAACTGGCACCTTGCCTGGGTGGCAGAGCTCAGCGCTGGAGGTAGGTTTTGCACCATCCCTAAAGGCTGGGAGCATCTGGACCCAGGAGCTTGGTTCTGACCCGTCTTCCCTCGACAGGCACGTATGAGAAGCCAGGTTCTGGCCTTGGTTACACCTGCCAGGATTGGGCCAGCTGGGGGAGATCAGCAGAGCCCTGCACCCATACGCCAGCTGAGGGTCTGGCCCACGGAATCAATAGGGTTCCTGGGCAGAAGCTAAGCTAGCCATGCCCAGCCCCACCTCTAGCCCCGAAGGGTCCCCAGGCCTTTCACACAGACTGGATAATAAATGGAACACTTGCCCACCGCTAAAATGCAGCCACCTCTGGGGTGTGGAAGGCGGCTGGTGTCTGGAGGCCTGATCCTGCAAACTGCTGAGAGGCTCCCAGGAGATGCTCCAGTCTCTCAGCCTCCAGCAGCTCCCACAGCGGGGCCCCCAGGCCCCACAGGAACTGCATGACTCCCAGCTGATCCTGCAGCAGTTACCATGGCGTTGGCCTGACAGCTGTGTGCGAAAGCAGTCTCTCTCCAGGCAGGAAGGCAAATGAATACAGTAAGGCCTTGGAAGCCAGGACCCCTGGGTTCTCGTCCCAGCTCAGGTGGGGCAGGGGAGTGTTGTCTAGTGGCTAGAGCGACTGGGTTGGGAATCAAGTCGCCTGAGTTCTCTTCCCAGGTGTAGTGAGGAGCCGGGACGGAGAATCTGGGGTCTTTGTTCCGGGTGTGGGAAGGAGCAGTGTCAAGTTGCACAGGCCAGGAGACCTGGGTTCTATTTCTACCTTTGCCAGTGTGTGACCTGGGCCAACACGCGTCCCCGCTCTGTGCCTCAGTTTCCCCGGTCTGTAAAACGGAGGTGGAAATACTCGCTTCACTCGGGTGTGGACAGAGGCTTCATTAATTGTTTGCAGATAACTTCCATCAGGACTCGCTTAGCAGGGCCAGCAACTCGACCTGCAGCCGATCCCTGCCCCCATCCTCCTTCCAGCATCAGTTCGGGGGCAACCAGCTTCCTGCTTTCCCACCTCTAGGACCTCGGAGCCTCGTGACTCATAACACCAGAGGTGGCAGTAACGTCCCTGCTGCCTTGTCCGTCCAATAGCAGGCGCTGGTGAGTCGCCCTCCGGGGTTGCTCCAGGTGGAGAGGTGTCGGGGGTGGTGATGCACCCAGCGAAGCAGACTTGCAAGGGATTCCCCCCTCCACGCCGATCTCCGTCCCCCCTGCCTGGAGGACACAGGGTCAGTGACTTGCCCAAGGTCACCCAGCGCACAAACCGTGCTGTATCAGCCAACGGCGCGGCCTGGCCTTCTCCCCTGCCCCACCCTCGCACGTGCCTGACATTCCCGCCAGCCATAACCCTGCAGACACCAATGGACGTGTTTGACTTTACGCACCTGAGTCCAATTGAAATCAACCGGGGGGGTCCTGCAAACTCTCTGTGGCAGGGGCTTGAGTCTCCCTGTATGGACCTGTAACGATCCAGATAAAGATGTGAGACATAGATACACGCAGACCCACTCTTCGCATTGATTCAGGACGAGCTGGCCTTGGCTGAGATCTGACTGAGTCCAACCCACGCCGCTTGGCAGAACAGCCGAACCCGCTGACAGCACGGGGCGGAGAGGGGGGGCATTGTCCCTACAGCGCTAGACGCCACTTGCCACCCAGGGGTTGGAGCTGAGCCCCTCATTCGTTCAGAGTAATTGCTAGCTACTCAGACGAGCTGGGGGTTTTGTGAGCTCCCGGGAGCAGGGTTCCCTGGCTGTACAGCGCCTAGCGCGCAGGGATCCTAATCCAGAAATACAAATACTCAAAACTCTTACTGAGCCAGGCATGGGGCCGAGTGGTCAGAGCAGTGGCCTGGCCCTCAGGGGGGCTGGGTTCTGTTCCCAGCTAGGCTGCTGGGTGATGTTAGGTGCATCCCCATGCCTCAGTTTCCCCATCTATAAAATGGGGATGGTGACACTGTCCTGCCTTATGAGATCCAGGGGCAAAGAGAGCCAGGGCTGTATTATCATTTTAATTCCTCGCTGGGACTACTTGAGCCCCGGTGCAGGCAGCGTTAGCAGGGAGGCTAAGGACGGCACTGGAAGAGAGGCTAAGGACGGAAGCGAGGATCCCCTTCCTTGTGCCCAGAGACAGGCCCTGTTGGGGACAGGGTGGGGTGTCGGGGAGCTGACCTGTTCTAAGCACTGTGCTCTTCTCCCAGGCTAGCTGTCTGGCACCAGCATAAAATCCCCTTGCAAACAGTCCCTGCAAGCAGCCGCTGGCCGGAGGGTGGGAGTTTGTTGGCCTGGCTTTGCTTGTGCCAACTCCCAAGCAAAGCAACGTGAATGCACACGTCTCACTTGCAGGGAGCGAGGCCGGAGTGTGCACCTGGGAGAGGGGAGGGGGGCACCTGCATAAAGGAACCCCGGTCCGGTCAATTGAGTGCTGTGCTCGAATGGGGCCAGCCAGGGGCTGATCTGTGGGGATGTTCGACAGATGACAAGTGCTCCCCAGCCCGGTGTTCGACCTAGAGGCGCAGGTCTCCTGGCAGATACATTGAAAGAGATCTCCACCGGCCCGCCCGATGAGCTCCCCTGAACTGCGCCGGGATCCCCTCCACAAGGTGGGGTTCTCTGGGCCCTGCCCCATCACCAGCAGAGCTGGCATCAAACCTGGGGGTCAGGGAGTGCAGGAAATCCAGTTTCTGGGTGCTGCTGTAGATGTTTGACCTTGGCTGGGGGGCCTGGAGGGGACAAAGCAGACATTGCACGCTTGTTAAATTGGGGCCAGGAGATGACACTGAGGGAGAAAGGCCCAGATCCAAAAATGTATTTAGGCTCCTAACTCCCCCTAATCTCTGGGCCCCGAAGCCCCCCGGTGTGGCAGGGGATTGGTGCCTGGGGCTGAATCAGCTCTCCGGCTGTGCCCACGCCCAGCTGTGGACAGATCCCTTGTGAAGGGGAGCCAGGGGCAGGCTGGGGAATCCCTGGCAGCATGGGGCTGCAGAGCTGTGCCCCCAGACAGCCAGAGAGAGGTAGCAGGGGGTGGATCTGGCTTTGAACTGATCCACACAGACCTCTAAATCGGGGAGGGGGAGCCCAACCCTGCCCTCCCAGTAGAAGAATTCAAAGGCAGTGGTGTGATTCCACTTCCCCCCTTCCCCACCCCTTTGATCTCCCAGGATTTATTTGCTCCTTGCAAACTAACCGAGCGGGAGCTGCCTCGGAGGTGAGATTAGGGCAGATCAGTGCTGCCGAAGGGCAAGAGAGCTCCGGCACCATGGGGGAGCTGCACCTGGACACAGGTTCTGGGCTGGACGTGTCTAGGCGAAGAGAGGTCGCAGGGGCGTGGGGAGGATGGAGTAGGTGACCTGAGAGAATTCCTAACGGGAACAGAGCTCTTCTCCGAGGGCCTCCTACCTGCCTGACGACACAGGCCATGCCGAGGGAGCGAGCTGTCTGGGGCCCGGAGAGAGCAGCCCCTGCACATGCCGGCCCCTGAAATCAGCCAGGGCTTTAAGTCAAGACTGGACGGCTTTCTAAAAGTTCTGCTCTGCCCGGGACTCCCATTGTGACCTTGAGCGTATCTCGTCCTTGCTCCGGGCCTCAATTTCCCCATCAGTGGAATGGGGTTAATGATGCTGATCTGCTTCTCCAGGGGTTTTAGTCTAGGCCTCTGACCCTTATGAGGATTCAAGGCTTAAAACGAAAGCCTAAAAAAAACCATTCTCAGCACCTCTCCCCAGCGGAGGTTGGATTGTGGGCCTGTAAACCGCTGCTCAGTTCCCTGGTAGAGGGAAAAGGCCACCTGGACCCTTTAAGATCCTCGGGAAGTTTGCAGGCAATTTGGGCGGGTGTCTGAGTCTCGCTGGTTGCTAGGTAAGGACTGGGGCTGGTTCTCACTCTGCCTTGGTACTGACGGGTTCTTATTAAAGGGACGCGCCCTCGTTACTTCCACGTGAAAAGGTTTGTAGCTCCCATTGTTCCAGGTCCCCTCTAAGATGAATAGCGAGGAAGGGATTCATTTTTTTCGGTGGTGTGTTGGCCTTAAGAAGCGGAGAAGGGAAGGTCACTTGGAAGGAACATTCCTTCTAGGCACTGGAGACCCGGCTAGGGCAGGCCCCTCACACGTGGGTTTGACTCCTGCTGCCCTGTGGGGCGCCCTGCTCTCGGAAACCAGAAGTAAATGTAGTTTTGAAAAAGCAGTGCGGCCACGCTCCTGGTGTCCTGCGGGCTACAGGACCCCTTACGCTAGGCCCTGGACGTCCACGCTGCGAGCTGGAGGGGTGAATTCCCCCACGACACCTCCCCGTTCTGGCACCCTGCTCTGGTCAGTGTCTGTCTATGTTGGGGGGTGGCTGGAGGTGCAGGACGCTGGGTGCAGCTGGATTTGCTGGGTGGGGTCGGTTCATGGACTTGGGGGGTTCTAGGCACCCCCTGTGGGAGCTGCCCCGGACTCAGACCCCAGCCGGAGGTGCTGCCGGCGGCTGGTTGCTGGAGGGGAGGCGGCTGCTGTCTGGAGCGGGCTGTTAGCCCTGGGGGAGTGCAGCCCAGCGCCGGCCACGCCCCGGCACCTTCCTGCGGGTCTGCCCGCTCCCAGCCAGCCAGGCGGGGCTCCGCGGAGGGGGCCCGAGCCAGGAGCCGCGGGCCGGGGCTGCCCCATGGGATGCGCCAGGAGCCCGGGGTGCTGCGAGCTGGGCCCTTTGGCGCGGAGCCGGGAAGGGGAAAGCCTGGAGCAGCGCGGGGGCCCATGGAGCCAGGGGAGGGGGCAGTGGGGGGAGGGGGCAATGGGGTGCCAGGGGAGGGGGCAGTGCGGGGGAGGGGGCAGTGGGGAGGAGGGGGTTGCGGTGCCAGGGGAGGGGGCAGTGGGGGGGAGGGGGCAATGGGGTGCCGGAGGAGGGGGCAGTGGGGGGGAGGGGGCAATGGGGTGCTGGGGGTGGGGGCAGTGCGGGGGAGGGGGCAGTGGGGAGGAGGGGGTTGCGGTGCCAGGGGAGGGGGCAGTGGGGGGGAGGGGGCTGCAGTGCCGGGGAAGGGGGCAGTGTGGGGAGGATCTGTGGTGCCGGGGGAGGGGGCAATGGGGTGCTGGGGGTGGGGGCAGTGGGGGGGAGGATCTGTGGTGCCGGGGGAGGGGGCAGTGCGGGGGAGGGGGCAATGGGGTGCCAGGGGAGGGGGCAGTGGGGGGGAGGGGGCAATGGGGTGCCGGGGGAGGGGGCAGTGGGGGGGAGGGGTTGCAGTGCCAGGGGAGGGGGCTGCAGTGCCAGGGGGCTGCTGACCCCAGGGGCAGAGGGCAATGGGGTGCCGGGGGAGGGGGCAGTGGGGGGAGGGGGCTGCAGTGCCAGGGGTGGGGGCAGTGGGGGGGAGGGGGAAGTGCGGGGGAGGGGGCAATGGGGTGCTGGGGGAGGGGGCAGTAGGGGGGAGGGGTTGCGGTGCCAGGGGAGAGGGCTGCGGTGCCAGGGGGCTGCTGACCCCAGGGGCAGGGGTAAGCGGACTGGGCAGGGGCAGGCGTGGATGCTGTTAATACCCCCAGAGCGTCTCCTGAGCAGCCCCTTGTGATGGCTGTGGGGAGACAGGGGGCAGGCGCTCCGCTGTGGGGCCCAGCATGGGGCAGAGCGGCAGGGCAGGGAGAGCGCCAAGAAGCGGCACAGGGACGGGGCTGGCGAGAGACCAGGCTGGCCCCGGCTGGACGGCCCAGCTGTGAGGGGCGGGGGCGGGGCGGCGCTGTGCTCAGCCGGGGGCCCGGAGGGCGGGTAATGCCAGGCTTGGGTCCTGACCTCTGGCCTGGGAAGCTGGAGCTGGCTGGGGGTGCTGCCCCTCAGCTGGTGGGGAAGGAGTCTTGCGACAAACTTTCCCAACTTCCCAGGAAATCCGGGAGAAGGGGGCGTCATTCCCTCTCCCCCAGCCCAGCCCCAGGGACCCTGCCCAGCCCCTGCCCTCATGTCCTGGTGGGGGGCTGCCCAGGGCAAAGCAAGGAATGAATCCGGTTGGGTGAGCGTGGGGCCCGATCCTGCCCCTCTGGACTTGGTGGTTGGGACCCGGAGCTGGAGCGTCATGGGATTTAGCCTGCTGGGGCCTGATCCTGCAGCCAGTGTCTCACTGAGGCAGGGGAGGCCGGCAGGACTGGGGTGGGGCTCCTGGGCCCACGGGAAGGAAGACGCTTGCCCCGGTGGCCCTTCCATCGCTAGTCTGTTATTGAAGATCTCACGGCTGCAGAAAGCAGGGGGGTCAGGGGAGAGAAGATGGTTGTTACTCTGGGCTCCGATTCCCTCTGCCAGCCAGGATCCCCCCTTACATCTGCCATCCCAAGCTGCTGAAAGAAGCAATTCAGGGCACTCTGGAAGCACCTTGCCCAGGCCAGCCCCCACAGGACCCCGCCAAGGAGATGCCGGGCATTTCTAAGCCCTCAGAAGTTCATGTCTCGCTGTTCTCTGCCAGATCTGGCTGGTTGGAGCCCAAACTTCTGTCCAGGCCGCTGCATCGGCTGTGTGGAGCCGGACCGGTTCATGCTGCAGCCGCCCCCACTCAGGCATGCACTTGCATGCCGGCGAAGCTCCCCACAAGGAGCTGTTACTTGCACTCTTGAGGGAGAGGGTGACGGCTGGCGCCAGCCAGGGTGGGAATTCCAGCCCTGCCTGTGCAAACACCAGCCTCTGAGAACAGCCAGGGCGGGGATCCCCCCGGGCATGCCCGAAGCACGGGTGCTTTCCGGGATGGCTCCCCAGTGAGCGGGTCAGGGGCATGCAGGGCTCGCGCAGGCATCAGGGGAAGGGGTACGGCCTTCGCCATCTGAAGTGGGCCTGCTCCCCCGCCGACAGGGGAAGGCAGGGATCAGTTGCACACATACAAACTAGGCAATGATGCCTGGGCAGGAGAACTGCGGAAAGGGATCTGGAGGTCCCAGTGGACCACAAGCTAAGTATGAGTCAACAGTGTCACGCTGTTGCAAAAAAAGTCAGCACCATTCTGGGCTGTATTAGCAGGCGTGTTGTCAGCAAGACACGAGCAGTAATTCTTCCGCCCTACTCTGCGCTGACCAGGCCTCAGCTGGAGTATTGTGTCCAGTTCTGGGCACCACCTTTCAGGAAAGACGTGGACAAATTGGAGAAAGTCCAGAGAGGAGCAACAAAAATGATGAAAGGTCTAGAAAACATGGCCTAGGAGGGAAGACTGAAAAAATTGGGTTTGTTTAGTCTGGAGAAGAGAAGACGGAGAGGGGACATGAGAACAGTTTTCAAGTACATAAAAGGTTGTTACAAGGAGGAGGAAGAAAAATTGTTCTTCTTAACCTCTGAGGACAGGACCAGCAGCAAAAGGCTTCAATTGCAGCCAGGGCGGTTTAGGTTGGACATGAGAAAAACGTCCTGACTGTTGGGGGGTGAAGCCCTGGAATAAATTGCCCAGGGAGGTTGTGGAATCTGCATCACTGGGGATTTTTAAGAGAAGGTTGGACACACACCTGGCAGGGATGGTCTAGCTCAGGGGTGGCCAACCTGAATCTGAGAAGGAGCCAGAATATGTCAGCAGCCCCCACCCCATTCAACCCCGCCCCCCCTCTCCCAGTGCCTGCCCCCCACCGGCAGCCCTTCTCACACCTCCCGATCAGCTGTTTCATGACATGCAGGAGGCTCTGGGGTGGGGGGGTAGGAGGAGGAGCGAGGGAACGGCAGGCTTAGGGGAGGGGGTTAGGGTTGGTTAGGGAAGGGGTGGAGTTGGGGCAGGGCCCGTGGCAGAGCCAGGGCTTGAGCAATGAGCCCCTTCCCCCCCCTCCGCGCCTCGGCACGTTGGGAAGTTGGCGCCTGTCGCTCCAGCCTGGAGTCGATGCCTGTACAAGGAGCCGCATGTTAACTTCTGAAGAGCCGCACGCGGCTCCGGGGCCCCATGCTGGCCCCCCCTGGCCTTGAGGCTGGATGCTGGTGTGTAGGCATCAACCCTGCCCTCTGGTGCATGGAGTCAGATCTGCTCAACCTTGCGTCATAAACTCCATACTGCTCCCGCTAATGGAGATGCTCCTTTAAGATCAGGAGCTAGGGGCCCGTGCTTTGGGAAGAGGAGGTTTGAGCTCTTTCCCCGCTGTTGTCTGACAGGCCCTTGGCTCCGTTCTGCAATCTGCAGAAGCTGCTTTGCCGCCCCAGCTCAGGAATGCAGGGGGCAGATGGTGGGGCCAGCGTGGGGCACCGTGGATCTGTCCCCGTGCAGATGCTGCTGGTGCCGGCGGTGGACGCCTGCCTCTAGCCCAGCCGCCAGCTCTGCTGCCCGCGGGCCCCCAGGGGAAGCCCCCCTCACTGGAGGCATCATTGCACATTTCTGCTGTGCCTGTCACGGTAGGCGAAGCCCCGCAGCCCGGGGCCGGGAGCGGATCGCGGGAGGCCGGTGCGCTGCGGGCCCCTTCAGGAGCCAGGCCGACAGCTGTCAGACAAAGCAGACTGAAGCCCTCTGATGCCGTGTTGCCACCCGGGGAGATGGGATTGAAAGATAGCTCAGTGGTTTGCGCATTGGCCTGCTAAACCCAGGGTTGTGATTTCAATCCTTGAGGCGGCCATTTGGGATCAGGGCAAAAATTGGGGATTGTTCCTGCTTTGAGCAGGGGGTTGGACTAGATGACCTCCTGAGGTCCCTTCCAACCCTGGTATTCTATGATTCTATGATTCTGAGCGTCAACCGCAATGGGCAGCGCCGGCGGTAGCCCTGGAGGTGCCCGGCGGCACCGGGAGCCGAACGAAGATGGGTTCGGGCGGAGCCCCTCTGCCTCATCAGGGGTGGGCGCCAACTCTGCTGCCCCGGAGCGCATGGCTTCATGGCAGCCGCCGTGCTGGCCGGCTTGGTAATCCTGGAGGCTGGCAGCCAGGAGGTGACGGTTGCTCACAGGTGAGGCTGGCAGCCCGTTATGAGGCAGTCCTCCGGTGAGGTGGCCCCAGCGCTGGGCTTCGCAGTGCCAGGGGGCCGGCACCGGCTGTTCTCAAATGCTGGCAGCCTCCGCCCTTAGAATCTGTCCTGCTCCTGCCTCCCACCCCTTGCTATTTACTAGGCCAGAGAGTTGCCTGCAGGTCGGAGCTGGAATTCTCCCTCCTTGCAATCCTGCCATGCCCCAGACCCGGGGGGCTGGGGCAGCTGAGCTCCCCCTTCCCATCCCGGAGTCTCCGCCCTACAGAGCAAGGGACGGGAAAGTCCAGGGTAGAGCAAATCTGCCCTGCCACGAAACGCCTCCCAGATGTCCGCGGCTCGTTAGGAGACTAAATTCTTTTGCTTTGTTCTAATCCTTACCTGCAGATGATCCTTTGTCTGTGACATCTCAGTTGGTTGCCATAGAAATTGTCGGGCAGGGCGTGTGTTTGTGTGCCGGGAAGGGGGAGAAGTCAGGCCGCTCAGAGCCAATTCCCCAGCATGGCTCTAGGGGGCGCTGCACTGCGGGGGGGGGCATCTTTCCGATAAAAACGAGGGTCCTGACCCCTTGTGCATTAACCTCAGCCTCTTGGCCGGATCCCAAGGCAGCTCATCCCATTCTGCCTGCTTGAGTGCCTCTCTTCCCATCCTAAGCTGCTGCCTCGTGTGGCTGCCCGCTGGGAGCCAACTGCTGTGCTTCGCCCCAGAGGTGGCTGCAGCTCAGGGGCAGGCAAAGCAGTTCAGCCTGTTGGGATCCTTTGGGAGGAGAGGCTTGGTCTAACGTCCTGCTATTACCACCGACCGACAGGAGCTGGTCTGGGTCCGTTACGGAACGCAGGGACATTTCCTAGCTTGCTTTTTAAAGGGAGGTTGGAGTCTCCACGGCAGCCAGAGGGAAGGAGAGACGCTCTGCCGTAGGGAGATCGGGGGGCTAAGCAGGGAAGCCCCAGATCTCAGGACATTTCAAGTCACACAGACAGAATCCCAATCAATCTTTCGCAGGAGAGGACGGGGCATTAGCCTCTGGAGGAATGGGCTGGCACAGATCTCTCCTCTCTGACGCCCAGGGGTTTGTTAGGACCAGTTCCCACTGGCACTGAACTTTGCAAATATTTCCCCCCTTAAAGCTGAAATTTTTTAGGCTTGGCTTCTGCTCAGAAGTGAATTTTCTCCTCACCCCATTTTGAGAGACACCCTCCAACACACTTGGACTTAAAGTGTGTGTGGGGGGAAGAGCAGACTTTATGGCACCTGGCTAACTCAAAGGCTCCCTGGCCTTTAAACCACCAGTGACCCCCTGTATCTAGTTCTCAGGGGAGTGGAGTCAAGGAGGCAGATCTGGAGCGCTGATAAATCCTCATTGCTCTGTTGACTTCAGTTGTTATTCTTAGCTAAATCGTGCCCTGAATTGTTCTGGGCACTTGATAATAAAGAAGATCCCCTGCCTTCGAGATTCATTCCCTACAAGATGCTTCTCTAGCCGAGGATCTGCTCCACAGCGTGCATTTGGAAAGCCTTCCTCTGAAACTGCCCCTTAGGAATGAGTCCGGATTAGCTGTGTGCACTCCCGGGAAACAGTCTCACCCAGTGTGACGCTGCATGAGGGACCCCAGCCCACGCCGGTCCCATGGCCTAGCACTGCATGCCAGTGTCAGGACAGTGGTGACGGGCTGTGGAAATGCCGGCTGACTCGTGCCGGAGCGTGTGTATCTACATCTCAGTGAGCGCAAGCCCTGCGGTCACACAGCCCCATCGGGAGGCAGCGAGGTTCAGATTTCCCTTTCGGTTCCTTGCTCGTCTCTTTGAGCCAAGGAAATGAAATGCATAAACCCATCAGCTGCCGCGTGGCACCTGGAGCCGTAAACCTGCAAACGACATGAAATGGAGCAGGTTCACCTTTAATCAACCTCCATTGCAGGGATGATTAACGGGAGAGGAAGGCTGGCCTGGCGCTAGCGTGCTGAGCTGGGATGCAAGAGATTTGGGATCAAGTCCTTGCTTTGCTGGTGGCCCCTGGTGCAACCACGGGTCAGTCACTTTGTCTCTCTGGGCCTCAGTTTATCTGTAAAATGGAGCCAATAATCCACTGTTGGTTTGGACTGTAAGATTGGAGCAGGTGACTTGATTGTCAAGTCCAAGTACGGTCACAGGGAGAACATATCGGGGACTAAACACAGGCGGAGGAAGTTAGAACCAGACCCGACAGCTGGAAGGCCACGCCAGACAAATCCAGACTAGAAATGAGGCAGTTTCTCACGAGTGGAACAAACCGCCCAGGGAAGCGGCGGCTTCTCCAGCCCTCGACGTCTCCAAATCCAGCCTGGCTGTTTTTCAGCAAGACGCTTGAGCCAAACAGACGTCCCTGGGCTCAGCACTGGCGTAACAGGGTGACATCCTCAGGCCTGGGCTAGACAGGAGGCCGGACCGGGTGCTCTAATGGTCCCCTCTGGCTTCCAGCGCTCTGCGCCTCGCGAACCCTTCAGCCTCTCTCTGCCGAGGTGCTGCACCAGCAGGCAGGCTGGTAGCTCTCCCGCGGGAGGAGCCCGCGTGCCCGCGTCCTGAGGGGGCCCAGGCGTGTGCAGAGGGCCCTGCATGCGGACGGTGGGGGCAGCTGGGCTGACGCAGCTCAGAGCCGGGCTCTACGCGACGGCACAGACTGGGCGTAGTAATGTAGCCCGTTCGCTGGGCGTACGCGCAGCACGCAGCTCTGGCAGGCCCCGATGTCACGGGGGCCGGTACACAGTAATAATCCCGCTTCAAGGCCGTTGGCACGAGGCGGGGCCCCTGCAGCTCTTGTCTCCATTCCCCTTCTCTAGGGTTGCCAGTTTTGCTTGGACGTGTTCCTGGCGGTTTCAGCACATGGCAATCTTTAATTAAAGATGAGTCTTTGATTCTTGGCGACTCCAGGGCAATCCTGGAGGGTTGGCAGCCCTAGCATCCCTTCTCAAGGCAGGTGATTGTACAAACGGGGCCGGCCAACACACCCCACGGACCTCCCCCTTGCCTTGGCTGTCCTGGGAAGGACACCCCGCTCCCCGACAGCCCCCCAGGGCAGGAACGGGCAGGGGGAGAAACAGGAGCTCTTGCCAGATGGGTGTAGACGTCCCCACACGGCGCCTTCGGGAGCGGGCTAAGGCTGGTTGGGTTCGGCCGGCTCAGGAGGCCAGGGAGGAGGGGACGACGGACGTGTCGTGGCACCAACCCGTCCCCCAGTCCAAATCTCTTATCCGGGGGAGAGGCAAAGGCTCCCGGCGAAGAGTTGGGGAGAACCGTCCCTTCCCTCTTCCCCCGGCCCGTGCGGCGCGGTGGCTGAGAGGGCGAAGGCGCGACGGGGGGCGGGGGGGGTTACCTCCGCACATGGCAATGGCGTGCCCATTGCTGGGTCCATGGTGGCCCCAGTTACCGACGCAAGGGCTGGAAACTGGCCTCCTGGGCTCCATCCATGTACTGATCCCAGAGAAGGCGAAGGGGCGACTCTGTCCCAGTCTGGAGGGGAAGAGGTTTCCTAGAGGAGCCAGCTCTTTCCTCTCACAGACAGAGGTCTTGCAAAATCTGGTGGGACCCCCCCAGGCTAGAAATGGGGGCACGTTTTTCACAGCGAGGGTAACGAATCACGGGAGCAGCTCACCTAGGGACGCAGGGGGTGGTGGATTTTCCATCACCGGGAGTCTTTTAATCAAGACGGGGCGTCTTCCTAAGGGCTCTGCTCCAGTTTGGATTTTGCGGGCTGGAAGCCATGGGTGGGTTCTCTGCCCCGGGCTATGCAGGAGGCCAGACTAGATGGACATAGTGGTCCCCCTCTGGCCTTAAACTCCATGGCCCTCCCCTTCTGTCTTGCTTCTCCTCTCTGGTGCATAGCTGCATCGCGACACTGCCCCGTCTATGTGAACCACGGGCGGTTCAACCGTGTTTGAGGGGGGAATCTGGCTTAGTCGTCCTTACCCCCTCTAGCCCCCATACCCATTGGAAGGGGGGTTCCTCTCCTTGTCCCCCAGATTTGGGGGGCAGAATTATCCCAGAATTTCTCCCCGTTCCCCTGGGTCGAGCCCAGGAACGTGCGTTTGGCTAAAGCAGGGGTCTCAAACTCAAATGACCCCGAGGGCCACATGAGGACTAGTACATTGGCCCGAGGGCCGCATTACTGACCCCTCCCCCCGCGCCGCCCTCGGCCCCGCCCGCACTCCACCCCTTTCATGAGGCCCCGCCTCTTCCCACCCCTTCCCTGAAATTGGGGTCAGTCCTGATTGGGAGAGGAGAGCGCCCCCTACTGAGCTCCCACCTCACCCCATGCACAAGCCGTACCATGGCCTGTGGGTTTTTTTCTTCAGTGCATAATAATCCCAAGCATTTACCGAGCGCTGACCATTGCACCGAAGGCAGGCAAGGTGTTGTCCCTCTTCCACAGACAGGGGAAACTGAGGCACGGAGCAGTGGAGTGACTGGCATGAAGGCACCCAGCAGAGCTGTGATCCGACCCTGTGGTCTGATCCCTCCCTGGCATTGCCGCCCCCCCCGCACCGGCTGCTGGGGATTATAAATCACTCTGCACGGCAGAGCAAGCCGCAGACGGAGAAGGGCCCGCCCTGGAGCACCTGGGCCCTGGGCCACAAAGCCACATTGTGCTGAGTACGGGCGTTCCTCTGCGCGCTTCCTGCGCTCTCGCTGCAGGCCAGGGTGGGTGGGATTTAAAGGGAACCCGCCGGGCTCCAAGCCCAGAACTGAGGGGGGTTCCCATTGCCTCTGACCTCCCGTGGCAAGGGGGAGTGCGGCTCTTTCGTTTCGCTGGGGGAGCAGCCCTGGTGGGCCCTTGTGCCCGCCCCTTGGCAAATCCCCACAAGCCAGTGCCACTCACGCCCTTGACCGCAGATCCAAGCAGGGCTGGTGCTCCCAGGCATGCAGCCTCGCCCCTTCCTTTGGGAGTGTGTGCTGTATTGGGGGGCTGGGTAGCAGAGCCAGGCCCCCTGCTTCCCCCCGCCTCATGTGTCTGAGGGAGGAAACAGCCTGAGCCAGTCCTTCTGCTAAGTGGGGTTAATTTAATCCCTGGGGCCTCTCCTGGGGCAGCTGGAATTGAGGGAAGCGTCCGCATCTTTAAAGGGGCAGTGTCCCATTTCTCCATTGGGCAGCGAGGGTCCATCCTGCTTGCGCGGGCTGGGGTGGATTTGCAGACTGCGCAGGCAGGGAGGGGACCGCTGGGCAGTGGGCGGCCGGCAGGAGGCTAACGCTGGGACACGGGGATGGAATCATAGACTCATAGGATATCAGGGTTGGAAGGGACCTCAGGAGGTCATCTCGTCCAGTGCTTCTCAAGCTATCTGATGTGGGGGACCTGCAATTTTTTTCCCCAGTGTGTGCATAGGACCACCACTTTGCATAGCACTGATCTAGTCCAATCCCCTGCTCAAAGCAGGACCAATCCCTGGAGCGGCGAGAGAATCAGGGCAGGACAGGAACAGCCAGGCTGGCAAGCGGTATCGAGACTCGCTGCGCGTTGGAGAAATGGGGCACTGCCCATTCTGAGCCCAGCCCCCTGCGGATGGTAGAGCAGCCTCAGGGCTGCTCTGATTTACATGCTGCTGCCCGTGCCCCCTGGTGGGCTATGGGAAGCGGAGATTAGCCAGAGCTTGGTGGTGCCATAGAAGGGGGGCAGCACAGTGGGCTGGTCTCAGAGGGCCGGATTTTGTTTACACAGGCGGGGTTACTCTGGGGTGATGGAGACCAACGGCCGGAGCCGTCACTCAGGGCCGTGCAGCAGGAGAGCCCCAGAGAGCGGCCCAGGAGCCCCTCAGCTGCAGGCCCAGGGGCTGAGAGCGAGGCACGTGGCTGATGTGGGCAGCATGGGGGGCTGCTAGCACTCGCTGACCCCCGGTGGGAGGGAGAGGAGAATCCACCCCCGAGGCCTGCTTGCACCCCTGGGGCGTGCTTCCCGGACAGAGACACGGGCTGCAGCCGCTGGGTCATTTATTCTTCATGACCATTTGATCATTAGCTGGGGCCATTGCACCTGCTGCAGCCCCGCCCTGCCCGTGGGGCTCTCCCGGCTCTGACTCGGCCTGGCCTCCCCACAGCTTCTCCTCGGCTCTGGCGCTGCCAGGGGCTGGGTTACTGTGGGGATTGGCGCTTTCGCCTGCCGCTCCCTCCCCGCCCCGGCTGGGCTCTGGGAGCCCTTTGTGTTCTCGGTACACAGGTGTTTCTCAGGTTACCTTCCCAGAATCTGTTTATCGCTTGCTCTGCCTGGCAGACGGGGCTGCGTTAGTTTCCCGGTGTGGGTGTGTGAGACGTTGCGTTCTCCCCTGCACCCAGATCTCTGGCTGTCCTGGGCCCCGGGCACCCACTTGCCCAGGGCCAATCCTGGCACGGAGCTATCCCTGTCAGCCCCAGTCCTGTGCAAGCAGCCAGGCCAGCTGCCGGCCTCTCCAGGAGAGGCTGTGTGGTGTAGTGGGCAGGGCTCCGGCCCAGGTCCCGGCCGCTTTGGGCTCTGTTCCCGGCTCTGCCGTGTGAGCTTGGGGCAGGTGTCCTCTCTGTGTGACTCTCTTTCCCTTCCCACCCTTGTCGCTTGAGACGGCGAGCTCTTACCGTAACGGGGGAGGATGGCCAATGAGGCCTCGCGGTGCCCAGGGGTAGGAACCGAGGGCTGCAGGGATCTCTTGGGCTGAGCCTCATGCGAGCTGGCGTGGCACCGGGGAGCAGGGCCATGTGCTCTCTGGGCAGACGCCGGCGCTGGGCGATCCTGCCCGGCAGCTGGGGGAGCGGGAGCTGGGCTGGTATGTGGGGTCCATCGCCCGTTCCTTCCCGGGGGGGAGAGGCGTGCCCCCAGCAGGATGGTGCAGCGGGGAGAGGGGCAGTGAGGAGCGGGGTGCTGGGGCCACAGACGTGCCTAAGGGAGACAAGTGCCCAGCGTGAGGCTCTCCGGGGGGGACCCCCGCAGGCCTGTTTGTTCCTGACATCCCCATGTTTGTTCCCCTCCCCACCCGCTGCTCTGCTCGTGCCATCAGCTCTTGCGCTGGGTCCGGCCTCTCCTGGCCCCGTGTGAGCTCTTCCGCTGGGAGGGGGGTCGTGAGCGCCGAGCAATGGCCCCCGCGGAACAGGGTTCGGGGAGGGGACCTCCAGGGCGCCCTCTCCCTCTGGAGTGCCCTTGGGCTGGGCGCGGTCCCTGCTCTGCTGTGTTTTGTCCCGGCCCCTTCGATGGGCCAGGCCCAGCTGGAGCTCGTCCCGGAGCGAAAGGAACGAGGCCTCCCATGTGTGACCCTGTGGCTCCCAGGAGGTGCTGGCAGCTGTTGTCACTGTCCCAGGGGCGACTGGCCTGGCTCCGGAGGGGGGGGGGGGGCTTTCCCCCGCTTCCCAGGCCCCCAAGACAACACCCCAGCTGGCTTCCTTCACCTCCCACCTTCTCGCCTCCTCCCCAGCCCAGCCCCCTATTGCTCCAGTCACACCAGGGCTGGCTGAGCGGGACCCTCTGCAGCTGGGTGTTCTCTGCCATTCCCAGCAGGGACAGAGAAATACCATGGGCTGGGGGTGGGGGTTCCCCGGGCACAGGGGCTCGTGCCCATGGCACTGGGCTGGATGTGCGAGGGGGTCTGCACATGCCAACGAGATGTAGGGGGGGATTCCTTTGGCTGGGGGGGGGAAGCCCTCTGCAGGGTGTGGGGCGCATCCAATCCAGGCATGTCTAGCGGTTCTGAATCTCGGGGGAGGAGGCTCTGATTCCCCCGTGGTGTCCCGTTTGCAGCCGTCTCCAGCTCCGTCTGTCCGCACGTCCATCCTGGCCTCCCTGCTAGATTTTGCTCCTTCTCCTCCTTGCTGTTGTTATTACCTCGGGCAGGGCTAGCAAGGCTGCTTGGTAACTCGTCTGGCAGGCCCAGCTCCAGCTTGCCGCATTGTTCTTGCAATTACAGCAGCTGGGATCTGTGCCCTGCTATGCCAGGGACAGTACAGCCACATGGTAAGAGACAGCCCCTGCCTCAAAGCACAAGGCCTGAATCGACCAGGTGGGCACAGGGTGGGACGGGAGGGGACAGGCCCAAGGCCATGTGGCAGAGCCAGGAATAGACCAGCGCAGTCACATCCAGTGCTGTCTCTCTGGCCCGAACCGCCTCCTGCAGCTGCAAAGTGCCACCGGTGGCATGTGACCCCGCGTGTCTGGGCCCCAGGAGTTTCCACCAGGAAAGCGCAGATACCGTGGATGCCTTGGGTGGCTCGTGGGCCCCCTGAAAGCGAGCGTCCCACATTAGCGGGCCCTTGGTCCGATGCGCCGTAGGGGCCAGGCTGCGAGTTGGCTTCCATCAACGCCCCATTGTGGGAAGGAAGCAGGAGCTTTCCGCTAGCCAGGACTCATGTCGCCCTCTAAGCTGCCGCTTCCCAGGGAGGGACGTAGGCCCCGATCCTTCTAGGTTGATTGCAGTGGGAGTTAGGAGCGTGAATACCTTTGAGGACCTGGGGTTCAAGCCCTGGTGCTACAGGCAGACCCTACAAGGAGGATCTGCTCCCCCCGCCCGCGAACCCGGCAGTCCGTATTGTCCAGGAAGGCAGCGACCGCGGCAGCTCAGATACATTGGAGTCGAGACCCGCAGGGGCGCCCGGCCAGGCAGCGGGAAGAGGGCTGTCATCGGGGATGTGGGCGGTCAGGCCTAGTGGTGGGAGCCAGGGGTCAGCTCTGGAGGCAGGCCCGATCGCTGCTGCGGGTGTGTGCATTGAGCAGTCAGAGGCCGGCTGCTGCTGTTGGCTTTCCTTCGAGCGCGCTCCCTGGCAGTGAACGCTGCGGGCCACCCTGGCACCCCTTTGCCAGGCCCTGGGCGTGGGCCTCTCTCCCTCCGAGTGGAAAGCGGGGTCCGAGTGTTGCCCCAGGCTTGTGTTTCCTGCCGCACAGCCCTGGGCACCGGCAGCAGCATCGCTGTCCAGATAAGCGAGGCCCTTTCGCCCGGCTTGATGGACATCCCGGTGAGAGATAAAACCCGTGTGACCCCACTGGCAAAGAGCCCTGCCGTCCCAGCCTCCGTTGCCCTGTCTCCGGGACACACAGCAGCGCCCCAAGCTGTGCACAGTTGGACAGCCAGGAAAGGTTTAGTCATCGAGAGCATGACAGGCGCCCCCAAGCCGAGGGATCGGGGTGTAAGGAGCCGTGGGGCCACCGACAAGCCATCCGGGGCTACCTCCTGCCCGGAATCAACTGCTGGACCAAGGTTTATCTCTGCCCATAACTCCCTTGTGCGTAGGGTGACCAGACAGCAAATGTGAAAAATCGGGACAGGGTGTGGGGGGTCATAGGAGCCTATATAAGAAAAAGACCCAAAAATCAGGACTGTCCTTATAAAATCGGGACATCTGGTCACCCTACTTCTGCTCCCCAAACACCGTAGTGCACTCCTGCGAGGTCAGAGCCAGCCTGGGACGTCCCTCTTTAGTCTTCACGCCTGCCCCCGCTGGTGTCTTGACTTAATGTGACCCACAGTGTCTTCCTCCAGCCCCACTCCTCCTCACCGGGAGAGCCATGCAAATGCCCAGCCTTCCTGGCAGCTCAGAGCCTGTGTATGCAAGCCGAGAGTAGCATGCATTTCCGCTGATGGCTTGGGTCACCGAGCGGAGAGCAAGCTTGTAACTGCTGCGTTTGTAACCAAGCTGGGAGGGGCTGCTAGCACTTTGTAGGCCAGGATTAGAGCTGAAATGGATCTGGACAAATTGGAGAACTGGTCTGAAATCAACACAGTGAAAATCTGAAATTCACTAAATGCAAGTGCAAAGTGTGTCACTGAGGAAGGAAAAATCAAATGCACGACAACAAAATGGGGAACAACTGGCGAGGTGGTCGGGACTCCTGAAAGGGCCTGGGGGTTCCAGTGGGTCACAAGTTGAATATGAGTCAGCAATGTGATGCTGGTGTGAAAAAGGCAAATCTCATACTGGGTGTATTAACAGGAGGCCATTGTCCTACCCTGCTCAGCACTGGGGAGCCCTCAGCTGGAGTATTGTGTCCAGTTCTGGGCGTCACACTCTAGGAAAGACAGAGGTGGATTATGGTTTTGTGGGGCCCTGGGCCAAAGCAAGTGGGGGTCCCACCCCACCCCTTCTGCCTGCAGCTCCCCACCCCCGGTGCTCCTGCCTGGGAAATGGGGTTGGGGCACAGGGACTTGCCCCACGCCGCCTCTGTATGCCCTTGCCCCAGTGCCCAATGGGGTGGGGTGGGGTGGGATTTGCCGGGTGGCTCTAGAGGGAGCGCGGGCTGGCTCGTGTGCGTGTGAGCTGGGTCCTGGGTGGCCCAGAGGGTGCATCCCACTCTCTGCAGCCGGGATGCTTTAGCTAATCGCCCTGAGCCTCGGGGAGCGCTGGGAGGCTTTCCAGGCTGGCTGCCCCCTTGTACACTGCAGGGCCCTGCTGACTTCTGCTGCCTGTCCCACAGCCTCAGTTATGGGGCCCCCAACCTGGGATCTGATCCCTCAGCAGCCGGAGCTGCAAGTGCTCAGGGTGACACACTTGGGAAGGGTCCCGCCCCACATAGAAGATAACAGCCTACTGCTGCTGCCAGTGAATGCTGGAGTTCCTCCTCGAGCTCTGTGCTGAGGGTCTAGGGGTGCAAACCCTACCACATCTGAAAACCAGGCTTTCGCCTCGAGCCCCGTTCTTTCATACCTGCTGGTGAGTGGCTTTTCAGAGCCAGCTGCTAGCAATGCCCCCCCTCCCCCGCCCACAAATAACAGCATGTAGCTCCTCCCACCCCCAGCTGAGTGGGATAAAAGCCCCGCCCCTTGGCCTGCCCTGGCTACGGGAGCTTTGGGGAATTGAGCCAGGGAGTAGCCTGGTTTGGAAGCGGGCAGGCGAAGGAAGCCAGTGAGTATGAAAGCTCTGAGCCGCTCGCTCCATACGGAGGGTTCATAGGCAGTGTGATCGGGGGGCTGGGTCTTTGCGGTTCTCACCCAGCGCTGCCCTGGGTTTGCTGGCAGAGCCGGTCATTGACGCAGAAGTTCTCAAACATGCCCCTGGCCGTGGGCATCTCTGTTTCTGGGTGCCTGGGTTGAGCCAGCTGAAGGGTTGGCAACCAATGGGAGTGGGCAGGGCCCAGCACTTCGGAGAGTCTGGCCCCTGGAGTCCCAAGTTGGGCCCCCCAAATCAAAGGGGGGCTTTTGGAGTCTGAGAGTTTCAGGCCAAAAGGGACCACCAGCTCCTCCAGCCTGACTCTGACCCCCTCTATGTCATAGGCCACCAACCCTGCCCAGCACCTGCACGCTGACCCCTCCCTGCCTCAGTTTCCCCACCTGGAGTAACAATACATCCCGGCAGAGGGAGGGTTAATTTGCAAATGAGTTTCACATGCTGCTTGGCTCTAAATCAAACTCGAGGCACTCGGGGCTCAGCACCTCTGGGCGCAGCACCAGCTGCCAGAAGGGTGGCTGGAGGCTGAGACAAGCCATGAGTTCTGGCCGCTCCGGACGGATGCGGCAAAGCCAGGCGCTCGGAGAAGGGGGCTGGGAAGCCCCTGGTGTGAGGTTTATTTCCTCACCGCTTGCAAGGCAGAGCTACTTTGGGCTCTCCCCTCTGCCCAGCTCTGGGGACCCCCACGCTCCCATCCAGCCGAGCCGGAGACCCAGCAGTGGGCACGTCGCTGCTAATGGACCAGCCCTGCCCCCTCCTTCCCATCCCCTGCATCCCATTCCCCAGAGCCCGGGGAGCCCGTTTGCGCCCTTGGCCAGAGCAAAACGCAATGAGCTGGGTCTGTGTCGCTGGAGGTTCCCTGCCTGTGCCCTTGCAGGGGGCGGGAGGGGGGCTGCAGGGACTGTGGGCTATAAACCAAGCCAGGGCGGCTGCGGGGAGTGGGCGGCCCGTAGGCTGTGGCAGCTGGAAGTGCGTGGCTCAGCGGTCCCATCGGCACCACAGCCTGGCCCCCTGGGGCTCACGCCCCCCAAGAGCCCCTGGGTTACTCGCTGGTGGCGAGATGGCGTGCGGGAAACCAGCGGAGCAGCGAGGGGAAAATGCCCGCTGGCCCGTCCCCCCACCCTTGGGCTGATGGGCACCTTACGCCCCGGATCGGTCAGTGTGCGGCCGGCATCGAAAGCATCTCTGGCGACTCCCACCCAGTTGCATCTCCCTGGGACCCAGGGCAGGTTGGCAGCCAGATGCCCCTGGGCGCTTGCCCACCTGCAGTGTGGAACCCAAGCGGGCTGGCTTTATCTCCTGGCTTTAACGGGTGTTGGCGAACCTGGCGACGCGTTCTCCTGGCGCTACGTGACGGGTGTCCTGCGTGGGCTGCCAGCCGGGCCCCGGGGGCATATGGCCCTCAGGGTCTCGCTTTGGCTGCTGTCCTGCTCCCCCCTGGGTTGACACCACACAGCGCCGTGGGGGGGTTTCTCTGGGGCTCGTGTGCCTCTAGCCGGAAAGTGCTGGGGCAGCCCCACTGGCCCAGGAGCTGGGCTCTCTGTCCCAGGGGTGTGGGGTGGGTTTGGGGGGCAGATGGGAAAGACTGATTTGGGCCAGGAGGGAACGGGGACCCGGCTATTGAGCTGTACTTGCATTTCCACCAGACGCCTGGGCCCGGTTCAGAGCCGGGCCCCCAGGAGACCAGCGTGGCTACGTGCCACGGATGAATGGCAGGGAGGGGGCAGAGGAGTGTCTGTCGGGGGCGGCTATTAGAACTGGCTTTGGGCGCCCTCCAGGCTGGTGTTGGTGGAAGGGCTGCCGACTAGGCCACGTCCCAGGCCAGGCCTGGTCCTTGGGCACCCAGTGAGCCTGGCGTGCTCAGCCCAGTTTGCCCCGCTGAGCTTGGTCCTGGCACTGCACAAAACTTGCTCGGTGCAGTGCATCACTGTCTAGGCGGTGGGGCCCTGGCACTCAGTGGGGATACAGGGGGGCTGAGCCTCACCCACTCGTGGGAGCTGGAGGGTGACCCCCTGCTGGCTTCCCCACAACCTGCGACCCCCCCCCCCCTTGGGCTGGCAGGTGGCCAGCGGCTGGGCCAGGGGCAGGCAGGTTGGGAGGGCTGGCAGTCCGAGGGGCTCAGCAGAGGAAGGCTTGGCGTGGGGTTGGGGGCGTTCTCCACTCCCCACCAATGTGGGAGGGCAAATTCCTTGGGGCTGTGCCGAGGGGCCCTAGAGCAAGATCCCTCGGGGCTATGGGAAAACCCAGGCTCCCCCCACCCCTGCTGGCCAGATCGAGGCCCTCCCCACCCCCCCAGCAGCTCCCTCTCTCGTCCCCCTCCCCTCCCCTCTCCTGCCTGCTGCAGTGACTAATTGGGAGCATCCTGTGATTTCCCTGGGGGGTGGGGGAGGTTAATAGCATTAGTGGTGGAGCCTAGCTTGAGGGTCCACTCCCCTGCCCCTTGCCCGTTCGTCACCTGCTGCCCCATCTCCATCAGCAGAGCTGGCTTCCAGCCCGCTGGGCAGGGGCTCGGCTCCCCTGTCATGGAGCATTCCCCACAGAGCCCCTCTCTGCTCCCCCACCCGGATGGGCAGGATCAGCTGTTTCCCTAGGCTCCTCGCTAGGGATGGGGGGGACCCCAAGGGGTGCTTCGGGGGAGGGAGGCTGGTCTAGTGGCAATTCCTGCTGCCTTCTATGTGACCTGGGGCTGGCCACAGGATCTTTCTGTGCAGCGGTTCCTCATCCGTAAAATGGAGCAATAGATCCCCCTTCCCCACGCCAGTCAGCTAGTGATCTCCTCTGAGCTGGGCAGGGACCGTCTCTCGCTGCGGCACCTTACACAACGGGGACCTGATCTCAGCCGGGGCAGGGACCATCTCTGTGTGTCTGTACAGTGCCTGGCACAATGAGGCCCTGGTCTGCCCCCGGCCCCGACAACCTTGCAGTCGAGCATTGATCCACACGACTCACATCTGCACATCTCCTTTCTCTCAGAGATCAAATCTAAGAGCAACGCTGTCCAGTGACTCCTGTTGCTTTCGAGCTTTCTGGGTGACTTTTGTTTCACGAGACGTGAAAATTCCTTTGGACGACTGAAACCTCCTGAGGTCTACGCCGCGCTCTGTTAGCGGCACGCCACCTATCATCAGACGTGAATAGCATGTGTTTTTTGGCTCATCCTTGCTGGGTGTGGTGCTGTACAGAAATGCCGTAAGACAAGGTCTCTGGGCTGAGGACCACACTATAATCCACTTGGCCTAGAGTGTCAAGAATGTGACACTTAAGTGTCAAGGGATGGAACAAAACCACTGCATGGTAGTACGCCAGCATTTGCATCTGTAGCATGGAGAACCTGCATTTAACATGGAGTACGCGCATTTGGAGGCCAGTTATCCCTTGAAGTAGAAAAATTGCAAATATTCATTTTGTAGAGGAGAGAGACTCGTGTTGCTGACCAAATGATTAGTTTTCAAGTGTGATATGTAACCACAGTCATGTGGAGTGTGTCAAAAACCTTGCTAGACATCCTCGGCTGCAAGCGGGGAAATATGGTCTAGATGAGATTTCCATAAGGGAGGTGCACAACTGGTTGGAAATCTGTACCTAAAGAGTAGTTCTCACGTCCTCCCAGTTTGCCAGTGGACCATTATCTAGTGGGGTCCCACAGCGGTCGGTCTTGGGTCCAATACTAGTCAATATTTTCATTAACACCTTGAATAACAGAGTGGAGAGGATGATGCTTACAAAATTTTGGGATGACACCAAGGTGGGAGGGGTTGCAAGGACTTCGGAGGAGGGGATTAGGATTCAAAATGCTCTTGAGAAATTGGAGAACTGGTTTGAAATCAGGAAAATGAACTTCAGTAAAGACCAAGTGCAAGGTCCTTCACTTAGGAATCAAACACGCTGCTTCAAAGTGAGGAATAACTGGCTAGGTCGCGCTGCTGAAACGGACCTGAGGGTTCTCGTGGATCACACCTCGAATGAGTCCCCTGTGTGATGCTGTTGTGAGAAAGGTGATTGTCACTCAGGTGTCTTAACAGGAGTGTCGTATGTAAGACAGAGGAGGTCGTTGGCCCGCTCGGCTCAGCACTGGGGAGATCTGAGCTGGAGTCCTGCTTCCAGTTCTGGGCGTTGTGCTTTAGGAAAGATGGGGAGGCACTGTGGGGAGTCCCAAGGAGAAGAATAAAAATGAAAACCTGACCTAGGGGGAAAGGCTAAACCCTGGGCGCATTTAATCTAGAGAAGCCTGAGGGGGGAGCTGATGAGTCTGTAAACATGTAAAATCTTGGTGTAAAGAGGCTGGTGATCGATTGTTCTCCATGTCCACTGAGGCTTGGACAAAAAGAAATCAGCCCAGTTTGCCGCAAGGCGGATTTTGGTTGGATTTTTGGAAGAACTTTCTAACTCCGTGGGTGGGGAAGCTCTGGGACAGGTGCCTGGGGAGGCCCATCACTGAAGGTTTTTACGAGCAGGGTGGACAAACCCCTGTCAGGGCTGGGCCTAGATTTCCCTGGCCCTGCCTCGGTGTGGGGGGCTGGGCTGGCCGAGCTCTCGAGGTCCTGTCCAGCCCCACGTTTTGATGAGTGCAGTGCAGTGTGTTGGGTGGGGTTTAATGTTTGAAATGTCCATGCTGGTTCTAGTGCGGGGCGGGGGCGTCGGCGTGCCTGGCAACAGGGCCGGTTCTTGGCACTGCAGGGGTTTCCAGGCTCTGTACCAGCAGCCCTGAGCTGGGGCTCCCCTCTCTCAGCCAAGTGAGCAGACCCTCCCCCCATTGCATGGGGGAAACTGAGGCAGGTAGTAGGGAAGGGCCTCACCTCCATTTGCACTGGCAGACCTGGGACTAGAACCCAAGAGCCCTGCCTCCTAGCTCCGCACTGTAATCGCTGAACCCCTTTGACTAGGAACCGTAGCACAGGGTGTCCCCTGCCAGCGCCCCAGGCCCCTCCGCTCTGCACCTCACCATGGGCTCTGTTGAAGCAGAAAGGACGGTCTGGCGGTTAGAGCACTTGCTGGCACCCAGGCTTCAAATCCTCGCTTTGCCCCAGCCTCCCGGTGTGACCGTGGGCAAGTCAGCTAGGTGCTCTGTGCTCCAGTTTCCCATCTGTCCCATGGGGTAACAGCCCGGCCCTGCCCCACTGGGGCGCGGGAGGATAGAAACGTTGATGATTTGCCTGCGGAGACACCAGAGAAATCCCATAGATGAGCGGGAAGCAGCAGAATCTCCCTGGAGGGGACTCCCCCTGCCCAGCTGGGCCCAGAGCTAGGGCTTGGCGAGCGCTCTCAGTCCTCCCCTTGTGCCTTGCTCATCCCTGCCCTGCATCCCCGGGGTTTTGGCACAGCATCGCTCGGCTCCAGGGACGAGCCCGGTGCCCTAGCAAGCGCCGTGAAGGACACGAGCTGCCGAGCGCGCGGAGGGGCCAGCAGCTGCAAGGCACAGAGCCTGAGCGACCCGCGCTGCCGGGGGAGGAGAGGGGGGAGAATCTCATTAGCTAATGGGGGGTGGGATTTGCCGGACGGCTCCGGAGGGGAAGCAGTGCCTGGGCTGGCTCGTGTGCGTGTGAGCTGGGCCCTGGGCGGCCCAGAGGGTGCAGCCCGCTCTCTGCAGCCTGCCCCTCGGGGAGCGCTGGGAGACTTTGCAGGCTGGCTGCGCCTTCGCACGCTGCAGGGCCCTGCTGGCTTCTGCTGCCTGTCCCGCAGCCGGGGTCTGGCTGTGCCGCCCGTCAGGGAGCGGGGAAGGTTTAGCCGGCGTCTCCGGCACCTGGACGGGGCGCACAGCGAGGGACTGAGGGGCGCTGGCCCCAAGAACTGCACCCAGGTTGCTCAGGAGGGGCTGGGAGCTGCCTGATGGCCACCCGGCTCTGCGGTGCTGATGGCACGGTGAGGGGCGGTCGGGATTAGCCCAGCCATACGCTGGGAGCCACTGGTTACTTCAGAGCTCAGGAACTGCCCAGCATCCATTGGAGTTTTAGCTGGAAACCACCTTCCCCTGGGGGCTGCAGATTGTGGGGGAGCCAGGAAGGAGTGAGCTATGACCTGTCTCAGCTGGTGCTTCGGCTTGATGATCCGCTGGGGGAAGTACCTCTTCTCCTGCATCCTGCCCCGGTGCTTATGCTGGCCCAGGAAGGTAAGTGGGGGCGTGGGACATGGAGGTTGCGGTGGGGGGGAGCCTGGCTTCGTATCTGCAAATGTGGTAGCCCCTGGGGAGCCCTGATTTTCAGGGGTGCCGTTGTGGGAGGAGGGGGTGGTGGGCTGGCTAAGGAAGGGCAGGAGGTTGCCTGCTGTGGGGGGATCCCTGTGGAGTGGGGCATGTCGATGGAAGAGCCCTCGTGTGGGTGGCCTGAGCCGGCGCTGTCTCAGGCAGCAGGGGCAGGCCAGCCCGGCTCTGGGGTCTGGGATCCAACTTTCTCATCCTGAGACCATCCCTGCTGCTTGCACCCCTATGTGTCTTGCCACTGGCCTGTCGCGCCCCCCCCATGGGAGGGGACCCTACTGTGGGGTCCTTGGCCTGGCCAACAAAGGGGGCCAATTGTACTGGTGGGTGCCAGGCTGAGACCCCCCCCAAACTCATTGCATGTAGCCCCTGAGCAGCTAGGGATGGGTGGCAGCTGGGCAGAGGTACCCTCTCCCATTGCCAGTCCCTTAAGGTGCCCGGACCCCGCCACTCACCCTTAGTGGGTTTTAGTTGGGCAGCGCCCAATGCTGGGGCCTGCCCAGGGAGGGGGAGGTAAGTGGTGGCTGGGGGACCTGGCTGCATGGTGTGCAGGGGTGGGAAGAATGGTGAGGGGCCTAGGGCAGCGACCCTGGGAACAGAGAGTGAAAAGGGCCTGACCTTGGAGTGGGGCCAGGTGAGGGGAGACTGGATTGAATCCTGATTGGGGCCCAGCAGGGAGAGCAGGGGATGCTCGTCTCTCTCAGCAGGGTCATGGGGGCAGCCGCTGAGCTTGAAGGGTGGCAGGTTTGATAGTGACCCAAGTCAGCGTTGTTGGCCTGGGGAACTCACTGCCACAAGAAGCTGCTGAGGCCAAGAATTCACCATTAGGAGAGGGGGATCGGACGTTCTTAGGGAGAATAAGTATAGCCAGAGTTAAAACGACTGACAGTCAAACCTGGAGTAGGGCCTGAGCACCTTCTACTGAGCACCTCCATCCAGAGCTTTTCCTGGGGGACATGGGAACTGCAACCTTAGCCCAGCTGTTTGGGACAGGAAGTGAAGTCCCTGGAGGAGGCCCAGGACACTGCTGTCCTGCTTCAGCGCAGGGGGCTGGATTGGAGGACTGCTCGAGGCTCCTTCCAGCCCGACAGGTCAGTGATTTAGGGCCTCTCCACCATGGCTCGCGGCAGTACTAGGGGTTCTCCCCAGACGTTTCCTGTTCCATCAAGGCTGCAGCCTGCTACTGCTTGGCGAACCCGGCGGCAGATGGAACGAGCGTGGCTGCAGCTGGGTCCATCCGGCGCAGGCTTTTGCTGGCAGCACGGGCCTGTGCTCAGCCCTGTTAGTGTGACCAGTAACCACCGCCCGCTCTCCCAGCTGTAGCTGGGAGATTTAACTTTTCGTTCTCCTTCTAAAGAGTGCGTGCGTTTCCCCCACACCCTGCCCACCCCAGACCTGCTCTGTGTCGCTTCTCAAACAAAACCCGGCCGGCATCTTACAGCAGCGGTATTATGAAGCACTGGCTTGTGCCTGAGGGGTCCCCTGCTCTCTAGTGGTTGGACTCAGAACTGCACTCTTGTGTGTCCTAGACTCTATACTGCTAACAGCAAATGGGGTTTCTCTGCTCTGTCCCAGATGGGGCTGTGAAGTTCCCAGTGTCGCTGTGAGGTGTTGGCTGGCCGGGTTTGTGGAGTATTGTGGTGTGTAGATAAGGGCCCCACAGAAAGCTCCGGGAGAGTGGCTTGTCTTCAGTAAGGCGCCCCAGGGACTCTGAGATGGCTGCTAACAATCCAGTGTGTGTGATCTCCTCTCTGCACACATGGGCCCTGGGAAGGGTGGCAGAGGGGCTCATGAACAGGCAGTTTCCGGTACTCCGTATTGCTGTAATTGGGGC
Source organism: Lepidochelys kempii (assembly GCF_965140285.1). NCBI lineage: Eukaryota > Metazoa > Chordata > Testudines > Cheloniidae > Lepidochelys > Lepidochelys kempii. Next base: position 2,923,504 of record NC_136390.1, read on the forward strand.
TGCCGCTGGGGGGCGCTCAAGCCGCAGGGCCAGATTGTCCGTCCCAACCCCACTGTAACTCTAGGGAGGTCAGAGGAAATGCCCCTGATGGACAGTGGCTCCTCCCAGTGCTCATCACACCTTGGCTCGAGAGGGGTGGGGGACAGTGGATAGGAGCGAGGCCTCTGAGCTACGAGCTGGCCAGGCCTGAGCAAGAGAAGGGTTCCTGCTTGCGGGGGGGGGGGGGGGGGGGGGAGTTGTTTGGCTGGAGTCTGAGAGGGTTTCCCGGATGTGGGCCTGGTGGGGGCTTTGCAAAGGGATGCAGAGTCCGATCTTGATGCCCCTGGCTGGCTGCTCCCTGTCTGGCAGGGCTAGCATCCAGGCAGGAAGAGATGCTGCTTTGCAGGTTGTCACGGAGCCCCCATGAAGGATGCTCTGGAACTGCTCCCCATGAAGCCAGGCAGGACTCTGGGGAAGTCTCCTTTCTGGGAGCAGCCTGTCTGCAGGACACACGGCTCACCCGGCTCCACCTTCCTGGGTCTGACCTCGGAGCATTCAGCCTCCTCTGCCCCTCCATGCGCTTCCCACAGCGAGTCCACCCAGGCGGGGTCCTGGGGAAGCCAGAGGGTCCTGCCCCCCAACTCCGCAGTCAGACGGGACTCTCAGTCAGCCAGTAACACAGAAGGTTTATTAGACGACAGGAACATGGTCTAACACAGAGCTTGTAGGTGCAGAGAACAGGACCCCTCAGCTGAGTCCATTTTGGGGGGCATTAAGCCAGACAACCCCATCTGCCCTTCACTCCATGTCCCCAGCCAGCCCCCAACTGAAAGTCCTGCCAGCCCCCCCCTCCTCTGGGCTTTGTTCCTTTCCCTGGCCAGGAGGTCACCTGATTCCTTTGTTCTCCAACACTTTAGCTCTCACCTTGCAGGGGGGAAGGGCCCAGGCCATCCATTGCCAGGAAACAGGGTGTTGGCCATCCTCTGTGTCCAGACCCCTGTACACACCTGCCCTCTAGGGCTCTGCAAGGATCCCTTATCCCACCCCCTAGATACTTAAGAACTGCCTAGGGGAAACTGAGGCACCCCTACAATATTCAGAGGAAACATTCAGAAGAGTCCCACTTCGTCACACAGGTGACCTGCCCTTAGGTTGGGGAGTTCAAACATGGCCTGATCGGAGCTCTGCCCCTGCCTCTCTCGGAGGCTGACAACTGATGCCCGGGCAGCAGGCGAACCGGGGCAGTGAAATGTTCTTCCCGGACCCTGCGGGATCCGCTGATGCCTCTGAAATCTGAGCGATGCCCTGACCCTCGTCTTCGCCGTGACGCACAGCCAGGGTCTTTGCTGCTCGTGAAACGATCCGAGAAATCAGATCTGCTCCTGCCCTCGTGCAGCAGCTGGCAGGACGGTGCACGGCTGGGCCCGGGGGGGTGGGGGGCGTGTTCCCTAGTGCTTTGGCTATCTAGTTGTAGCACGCGCGCGTGTGTGAGAGAGAGAGCGAGCACTGACTGCCTTAACCAGGGTGCAATCTATTATGTGTCTTGGCTCCTACGCTGCTAAAACCAAAGAGTGATTCCTCTGAACGTAGACAGGACGGCTGGGCTGGGGAGACAGGTTCTGGCACTTGGGGGATCCGGATTCAGTGCCCAGCCTGTGGGGCCTTGGGCCTGGTGCCACATCTCTCTCGCAGTCTGTATAAGGGTGATGCTCCCTTTGTTTAGCCTGTGAGCGCCTCAGGGCGGGGCCGGTCCCTTGTTCTGTGTCTGTGCAGCGCCTGGCAGCCCCATCTCTGCTGCTGTCAGATCATGTCACAAGTTCCGCCCTCCCTGCGACGGGTCATGTTTCGGGTTGCTGGAGCCATATGCCCTGGACCCAAACTGATCTCAATCTGTTACTGGCATTCCCAGGCCCTGCTGCTCCTTCATGGCCCAGTCCTCGCTGGCGCAAGCAGCTCCTCTCAGTCCAACGTTGCCTGTCGGTTTCACGGCTGTGCCTCTGTAGATCTGGGATGAGCTCCGGGCTCTGAGTTGAAGGCATCCTGCAGCAGGGAGTCCCGTGGGTTACGGTGCTGAGAGCAGCCTTTAAACCCGGCCTGGTCTGACCGCGCCACCCCTTTGGTTCACAACGCAAACCCGTGTTCTCCCTATTATGGGATGGCAGAGGGGGCGGGGTGCCTGGGCTGGGCCCTGGGCAGTGTCATCAGCTCTGGCGACTTGTGTGGGGAGTGACGGGTGCTCCCCCGGGGCTGGAGCCAATCTCTCAATGACACGAGTGGGCTGCAGCTTCTCGCGAATTTGAGCTCTTCGGTTGGCTGCTTGTCCCATTTGCTCTGTCTTTGGGGGCAGAGCAACCAATCAGAGCTGCTGGAAGAGCACCCCCCCCCCCAAGAATGGCTTCAGGTTGCTGAGAATTGGGGGGACAAAGACGCCAGCTGCTCGGGGCAGCTCCTCCCCTGCTCCCCCTCCCCTTCTGTGAGCAGTGGGGACAGGACGGCACCTCTGCTTCCTGCAATGCAGGGGGGAGGAGCCCCCTCCGGAGCTGCCCCCGACTCTAGAAGGGGCAGAGGGGACCACGCTGCAGCCGCCCCCACCCCCAGGGGTGGGAAGAGCCCCAGGCAGAGCAGAGGGGAGGCTGGGGGGGGGCAGAACCAATGGCTAGCCAGGGTTCATGTTGTCTCCTCCAAACGCGCGCAAGCAGCCAAGAGGGCTACAGGGGGATCCCGGCGTGTTCCCGCCGGGGAGGACAGACGGGGCGTCTCCCGGCGCGTTCAGGCCACTGCTGTGTTTGCTCACTGCTCTGTTCGGTGCAGCTGGCCCAAAGCCTCTCCCGCCCGGGGCAATGGCTAGTCCCGGGGCAAGGCTCCTGGCTGGCTGTGCAGTGCGGGAGGGGCCTTGCAGTCTGTCTGCATGGCCCTCTCTCCTGTGGTGTTCGCGGCCCCAGCTCTGCCAGTGTGACTCCAGGCTGAAGGCAGTCGGGGTGGGGTGGCCCTGTGGAGCCAGCGAAGGGGCCCCAGCTCGTGGGCGCTGCCCCCTCCTCCCCAGCAGGGGATACATGTTTGAGGTCCCCGTGGGTGGCACATGGCTGGAGCTGCAGCCCCAGGTCTAGGAGCGTCCGGACACCCTGTGCCGGACCCATGGTTTGGAAAGGAGGCGGGAATGTTTTCAGGAACGTGGGACTGCCCCTGAGGCTGGGGACAGAGGGAAGCCTGGGTTACCCGCCCAGGGCGGCTGGTCCTATGGCACAGGCAGAGCTGCGAGGAATTTTGGCCTGAGCCACTGGGCATCCTGCCTTCCCCAGCGGTTGAGCTGGTGAGCTGAGCCCGCTGCATGGAGGGTAAAGGGCTGCCCCGCGCTGGCGGTCACGTGGCAAGACCTGCCCTCATGGTGTGGGTGGTCTGGGGGTCTGTCCTGGACCCCCAGGTGGGAGTGGGAGAGAGATTTTTACCTAGGGACAGAACATGGTGTGGGTGACTCAGCAGGGGGCACTGGCCCCTGAGTCCCTTCAGACCCCAACACCCCAGCGGGGTGCTGGGGGTGGTGTGCTGCAGGAGGGGCCGTGTGCCATAGGGAGCGTGAAACGGACCCCTGGACGATACTCAGCGAGTGGGTTTCTGAGGGGGAGAGCTGTCTAGATCTGACCAGGACACCACAGCTAAGGTGGATACATGAATTTGGCCTGCCTGCCGGTCCTTCTGCGTTCCAGCCAGGCAGTCTGTGAGGAGAGCCAGTAAGAGCGGCGCTGTGTGCTGTTAGGCAGCTCCTGTGTTCTGCCCCAGAAGTTGCTGCATTTCAGTGGAAGGTGAAGTGCTTTGGGCAGGATGAAAGGTCCCGGAGAAATATTTATCGCCACTTTCCAAACCATTAATGGATCCTCCAGCAGCCCTCTAGCTCGGGAAAGGTTGAGGCTGTTTTACAGCTGGGGAAACTGAGGCAGAGAATTTGTGGCACTGTCTGAGTTGGGGTCAGCTCTTGGGGGTGTTCCAGTGCCCCAGTCCTGTGATGTGGCCTGTAGCGCCCACTTCTCTGCCCTGGAGCAATGCGCCATCTGTCGGTGTTATCAGTGTGCTCTGGTGGGCCCAGCCACTTGCCGGCCACGGCCCTGAGCCTGTTTGGCCGGACAATACAAGTGCCTGAATGCAGCCGGCTAATAACCGTGCCTGCTAGCGTCTCCCTGCAGCCTCCCTGGAAATCTGCTCACAACCTACCAGCCACGACACGTCTTCGTGATGGCGAGCTGCATTGCTGCCCGGGGAGCCGGTGGTGGCTTCTGAGCCCTCCTGTGCTGTCCAGGATGCCGAGAGAGCTGGGGAAGGCTCCCAGCACTGGCAGCTACTCGGCATCCAGGACACCTGCAAATGTGGCATTCAACAGGCTGTTGCTCCTTGTGTGTGAGGACGCAGGCTGGCAGCGGGCTCTGACGGTCTAATCCAGGCCTGCCTCGGCATTCCTGCCCATCGCTCCGCTCTGTGTGGTCCCGCTTACGGCAGGGCCGTGCTTTGCTCCTGCCGCTTTCGAGACAAACGACGGGGGGGGCCCTTCTTCAGCTAAAAGACCCGGGGATTTATCTCCTCCTTTACAGGCTGAGCAGCGGCTGTCAGAGGAGCCTGTGTCCCTAGTTCTTACGCGTTCTCTCTCCCCGCTTTGCGCTGCCTGCCGGGGTGTCTGTACTGAGGCAACGAGCTTTTCGCTCTCTCCAGCCTAGCTTCAGCCTGGCACCGTTCCCAGAGTCAGGTGTGCACAGAGCACCTGACGGGTGCTCGGGGGGCTGCCTGGCGCGCTGGGTCATTACCGGACGCTCAAGGCAAATCCAATGCTTTCCGCCCAAAGTGGTTTCGGCGTGGCTGTGTGGTCCAGGGGTTAGAGCGCCAGACTGCCAGCTGTGGGGCCCAGGTTTCAGTCCTATGTCTGCAGCTCCTGCTGGGTGACCGTGGGCGTGTCCTTTCCTCTCCCTTCCTTTGGCTTGTCCGCTTCGCTTGGAAGCGCTTCCTGGCTCTTGCTGGGTGTCCGTGTGGTGCAGTGCCGTGGGGCTGTGGCAGTGAGCTAGGCCTGGTGGCCGCACCCTGGGATTTGGGACTGCAGGGCCCAGGTTCAAGCCCCGCTTGGTGATGTGCAGTGGGGCTGCCCATGTGGGCTGATCCAGCTGTGCGAAGCACCAGGAGTTGTCTCCCTGCTGCAAGATTCTTGGGAAGGACAAACTCTCCCCCGCCCCCTCCTTGCAGAGACCCCCCTCCCCCCCAGCTATTGGGCAGTTTGCGGTCATTTGTAGCCAATGGTGGACATGTTTTTTGCATAGGGCAATGGGAAGGGGAAAGTGAGGGTGGAGCCTTGTAGTGTTTGAAATTCCCTTTCCTGGTTCCCGCTGATGACTCTCTGAGATTCATCTGGAAAGAATCTGACTCTCTACGAAGCTCTTAAAATGTTCCACAAGAAACCCCGCAATTGCCCAAAGCTGTAAAACGCTTGTGACGTGTATCCAATGCAGCGTAACCTCCCTCTGCAGGGCAGCTTTTATAGCCACTGCATCCAGGGGGGCTTTGGGGTTGGGGGGCACAAGACAGCAGAAGCCGTATGGTGTAAATTACCAACCACGCCGGGGGGGAAGCATCGGAGGGTGAATAAACGAAAGCAGCTGCATCGTGGGGTGAATAACGGGGGAAGGGAGAAATGAAGAGGTGCGAAAGCAATCTGTTGGCACAGGGGCCAGGAGAGGAGAAGGAGCAGTCACGAGGCACAGGGGTTGTATGGAGGGTGTTCTAGAGAACTGTAGCAAGGCCTTGCTTGATCCAGCATCACAACCAGCCCCTGCCTCAGTTTCCCCTGTTTGTACTTCTCAGGCTGCACCCAGCTGCTTGCAAGTCCATTAACACCAGACCATGCAGAGCAGGGATGCTCTGCCAGGCCCATGCTGGTCCTCTCCCCTGATCTTCTGGCCCCAAGTCTCCCCATTTCTGAGGGAGCAGGCTCCCTCTTCTAGGCAGCCCTCCCCGCAGGCTGCAATCCCCAAGCCAGGGCTGGATGACTGAGCACAGGACCAGGCGAAGCCCACCCCATGCCAAGAACGATGCTGCAGGGATGTGGAAGAGATGCAGGGGAGGTTGGAGCTCGAGGAGTGGGGGGCAGAGGGGTGCAGAGAGAGGGGCACGGAGATTGGCACCAACTGGCCTGAGCCAGGAAGTTTGCAGCCAAGGGTGGTTTTCGGGGAGATGCTTTATTTACATTTGGAATGAAATGCTTAAAGGGTTGCAGAAGTAATATAGGAATACATCTCTGAAACATGAAAGACATTGAGAAGTGGGGGGTGTGTGTGTGAGAATGGGTGAGTGGTGCCCTCTATGGCTGGAACACAGAACTGTTTGCCTGTGTGTCCTGAGCCCTGTACTGCTAACCGTAAATGGGGATTCTCCTGTTGCTCAAGTTCCAGAGGCCTCCCTTTTGGAACAGGAGGATCTGAATGATGCCCTGGTGGCTAGAGCCAGTGGCCTTGCCTGGAGCGGAATTTGGCCCTTGCTGTCTGTTGCAGTGGCTCTGGGATGGTGGCAGCGTGGGAAGGCCAGGAACATGAATCTAGGTGGCCCTTTTGCAGAGCTGGAAGGGGCTTGGGGCTGGCAGCTTTCTTTAAGACCTGGAGCCGGTCCAGTCCCTCCCCTCCAGCAGTGCAGCGAGTACAAAGGATCGTATGAGGGACAGCAGAGGCCCGTTGTGTGCTGGAATGGCCCGTCCTGTGGCTAGCTTGCAGGGACCTCTGTCCTATTAAAGCTGCTGCATCAGCACCCCCGGCTCTTTAATTAAAGCCGGGCCCTGCGCGGCTGTTTGGCGGGCAGAGTTATTGTCTGCTAAATGAGATCTTCCTGAGTGGTTTTCACTGGGAATTAATCTTGCGGCTGTTGGCAGCTTAATGGCTCACCGAGATGCTATCGGCCGGTCCCCGTCTCGCCTTTCTTGCCTGAAGTAAGATGTGGGGCTGCCCTCGGATCCATGGGGCCTGGTGTGGGGCTGCTCTGTCTGATCTTCTAGCGCCTCCCCCGGACTCTCCCCCTTTCCAAAATAAGAGTCCGAGGGAAGGAGCCCAGCCCTGAAATAGCATCCTAATGGTGCTGTGCAGAAGGGAGGTGATCTCGCTTGTTTCGGATCACAGCACTGTCTGCCCAGGACTGGGATGGCCGGCAGGGACATGAGCTGTCTCTGGTTCCCCTGACTCTCCATGGGAAATCTGGCCTGAATCTCTGCAAGTTTGTGTTATAGTAATTTAGCATCTCCCCCCCACTAACGGATTCATTTTCACAATGCCCTGAGAGGCAGGCCAGAGTTGTTATCCCCCTGTAACAGATGGGGGAAACTGAGGCACGGAACTGACAGGACTGGCCCAAGGTCACCCAGGGAGCCTGGAGCAGAGCTGGGAATTGCACTCAGCTCTCCTGCATCCCAGCCCTGTGCCTTACCCACAGGCTGGCCTCTCTCATTTGCAAATGTCCTTGAGATGTGGGCTAAGCAGGAGCCCCGAGAGGGGTGGTTAGCAGTTTGGGGGCTAGGCTGGGACTCAGCTCCCTGCTCTGCCACAGACTCTGTGTGACCCATGCCTCAGTTTCCCCTTCTGTCCAATGAGGATGGCACAACCTCTCTCTGTGAGCTAGGGAGGTGCTGAGGATAAATACATTCAAGAGTGTGAGCTGTGGGGGCCGGATAAGCACTTTGAGGAGATGGCGCACTCTGGTTCTGGCTCAACCCTTTCTGAGCCCCTTGGGCCCCGCCTGCAGTAGCTGACGATGCTGCCTTGGGGGTGGGTAACGAGGCATCAGTGGCTGCTTTGCTCCTTTGGCTAAAACCAAAACGTGACGCCCTGTTGTCTCTCCCGGTGCTCGGGCTCTGATTTGCTGTGTGTTATGAGCTTTGGCACTGGGTGGCCGAGCTATGGACCAACCTCAGGCCTCCTGCAGCCCCCTCCTCCAGTCCCCAGCCCATGCATCTAACCTCTCCCGTCTCCCTCCCCTCCTCTCCTCAGGCCGCGCTGTGGCCCTTTGCACAAGCTGGCGCGAGAGCCGTCTCCACCGCAGCGTGGGTGAGCGGCCGGTGGATCGGAGCGGAGCCCGGCGCGTGGGGATGGCGCAGGGATGCTGGATTTCTTCGGAAGGGGGCTTGCTTCTAACACCGGAGAATCCCGGCTGCGAGTGATGCTGGCGGCCAAACTCCAAGGGGTGTGACACGGGGGGGGCGGTGGTTCGGGGAGCTGGGTGTCTGAACCGGGCTGGCTTTTGGCAGGGGGATCTCGGGAGGGGGTGGCTGACGGTGCCCGGCTTCTCTGGCCCCCTGAGAAGGGTGGGCTGGCTCCCCGCCCCCCTGCCCAGTGTGGCTCAGCTCGGTTGCTAAGTGGCCAGTTCGCTCGTTGACCTGTCCCAGCTGGCGCCTGCTGGCCAGCGGGGGACCCTGGCCTGCTGGAAACCAAGAATGGCCAGCAACGGGGCGTCCGGCGGCTCCCCCCTCTAATGAGCCCTAAATCACGCTAATGGCCCGCGCCCACTGTCCCTTGACCCTTCCCCTGCCCCTCTGGAGGGGCCCAGCCTCGCTGTGCTGCTGAATGGGCCGGGGGGGAAGATTTATGGAGCCGATGGGACTTCGTGAGGGCGCCTGCCACGCCCTCTCCCTTACAACGGGCCACCTGGGCCATTGCGAGCTGTGATTAGCGAGCCAGCACTGACAGATGAGCCTGTGATTGCCCCCCAGCCCAGGAGGAAGCCCCTGGGGAAGGACACGGCCCCTCCCCACCCCAGGGACTAATGAAGTCCCTGATTTAGGGACACTTAACCAGATGCCCCGGGAAGGGTCTGATCTGCCTTTGTGTTGGGCTGGCAGGGCTGCCCCAGCTCTGGGGGGGCCCCGTGCAGCTCTCAGGGGGCCCCAGCCCTGGAGCACAGCATCCAGCCGGGGCACCTCGTGACTGGAGGGCTCTCTGCAGCCCCGATGGGGGTCAGGGAAGAGACAAGTGATGCGGGGGTGATGGGTGGGCGGGGAGCTGAAGTAGTGTCCGTGCCTAGCTTGGCCCGAGGCTGAATGTCTTCTGGGCATTTAGCTGTTGCCGGCATGGCACCCATGCAGCCCCCCAGCGTAGATGTGATCTGCCCCGGGGGCTGCTGGTTTGCAGCTGCAGGAGGCTGTTCTGATGCCAGTCGCGCTGCCCCGGGATTTATCGTCTCTCCGTTGGGTGTTTGCAACAGCAAGTTCCAGCGGTGGCTAAAATCCCCGTGTAGACGAGGATGTTTCCACCCAGGGGAAGTGGCCCCAGCATGTGTAGGTCTGGAAGGAGGGGGAGGGATTGATCGGGCGCCAGGGTGAGAAGGGTCTGGCTTTGGGTTGCAGAGAGCCACAGGGGTTGCACTGGGCTGGGGAATCCTCTCCTCTGGGGAAGGGGTCGGAGTCCCACTGGCACAAATTAAACCAGTCCTGTCCCTCTGAACTGCTTGAATTCCCCTCTTGCACCCAGGTCCGCTCAGAAACACACCAGCGTCTCCTTTCCTTTCACCAACCCCATGCCCCAGGCCCTCTCAAGGAGGCGTGGGGACCCACCCCGTCCTAGCGAGGTGATGGAGCAGCAATTGGAGGCAGGGAAGAGTCACCCACCATCGCTATTTCGAGCCCAGCCCGAGGAGGCCCTTAGCAGAGATCTCGGGGCTCGTTCAGGTAGCGTTGCCAGGCTGGTTTGGCAGAGCCAAGCCCCAAGCGTGCGCTGCCTTGGGGCGACCTAGCTGGGAAGTCAAGTGCCTCTCTTCGCTGATGTAGTTACTGGCCTCCAGGAGCCGTCCCGCACCGACAATCGATCCGAGCGCTCCCGGGACGGACGCACCCTGCCAATGCAAGGAGCCAGCAGGCTTGTGCTCCTGAGTGATTTGATACCCGACCGCCGTGAGTCAGGCGGGCGTCATTTTGTCGTGTAGACGTGGCCTGAGGGAGGGGGAGCTGCGGCTCCGAACGAGGGCCTCTGCGCACATCTGGGTGGAGAAGGTGGGAGCTAGGGTGGCCAGTTATGGTTGGCCGTATTCCTGGAGGTTTCATCGTCTTTAATTAACGATTCAGCTCTAATTTCTGGAGACTCCAGGACCATCCTGGAGGGTTGGCAGCCCGGCTCTTCGCTTTGCTGGGCGTTGAACTCTCGGAGCGGGAATGGGCCCTTTTCATGGGAGGGGAGCGCGGGAGCAGCCAGCAGTGAAAGCACTTACGGGGCGATAAAGAGCTTTAATGAGCCGCAGGCCCCGCAAGCTGTAAACCGAGAGCGAAGGGGAGAAAGCAGGGGTGCCAGCCGGGGGCGGGGAGGGAGGTTTGGATCCACGCCGAAAGCACCTGAGCTGCTCGGGCTGGGAACTGCCGTTGGCACGAAAGGGATTTCGTTGGTTTTCTGCTGAGCAAAACCCTTGGGGTGATCAGGGCGTCTCCATCAGCGCCAGGGCAGCGGATGCTGCAGGGTCCCAAATACGCTACGACCGGCACCGGTCCGACAGCACCGTTCTCCGCCCTTCACACCAGACCCTTCCCAAAGCACTCTGCTGTCCCTGCCCGGAGTTGTAACCTGTTGGATCCTCAGCGCACCGGGGGCCCCCCGATTTATGGGGACAAGGGGGAAGCCAGACTCTCAGGCGGTGAAGCGGTGCCATGGATTTCTGGCTGGGTGCTGGGCCGGTGCTGGGGGCGGGGGAAGCCTGGAGGTGTCGGGGCGGGAGCCTGCGTGTCTGTCAGGTTTTTGGTGACGTCCCAAGTTTTCCATTTGTTTCCTCCCTAGGGAAGAAACTCAAGGTCACCGGGCGCGATGCAGGAATCTCTGGGCAGGGGATCAGGCTTGCTGATGGCCCAGCAGGAGGGATGCGGCTGAGCTGCGGAGTTCGGCTCCGGGTCTCCGCTCCCCCTGGGCTGGAGGGGGGCCTGGCTCTAGGGCGTTGGTTTGGGGCTCTCTTCCCAAGCGGTGCCCAGATCAAGGTGGGGTATGCAGCGAACACCCTTGCCCTGCCCCTGCCCTGCCCAGGGGTTCAGAGTATGGGAGGGGACTCTGGGGTGGAGTGAGGGCTCTGGCTGGGGGGGTGGGCTCTGGGGTGGGGTTGGGGATGAGGAGTTTGCGGTGCAGGAGAGTGATCCGGGCTGGGACTGAGGGGTTTGGAGGGTGAGAGGGGAATCGGCTGGGCAGGGTTTTGGGGTACATGAGGGGGTGTGGGGGTTCTGGCTGGGGGTGAAGACTCTGGGGTGGGGCTGGGGATGAGGGGTTTGGGGTGTAGTAGGGTGCTCCGGGCTGGGACCGAGGGGTTCGGAGGGCGGGAGAGGGATCAGGGCTGGGGCAGGGGGTTTGGGTGTGGGAGGGGGTGAGGGCTCTGGCTGAGGGTTCAGGCTCTGGGGTGGGGCTGGGGATGAGGGTTTGGGGTGCAGGAGGGGGATCAGGGCTGGAGCAGGGGGTTGGGGCGTGGGAGGGGGTGAGGGCTCTGGCTGAGGGTTCAGGCTCTGGGGTGGGGCTGGGGATGAGGGTTTGGGGTGCAGGAGGGGGATCAGGGCTGGAGCAGGCGGTTGGGGCCTGGGTGGGGGTCAGGGGTGCAGACTCTGGGCAGCGCTTACCTTGAGAAGCTCCCGGAAGCAGCGGCAGGGACCTCCTGCCTGAGCCTGGTCCTGCTGGGCCAGATCCTCCATGAGCCTGCAGCAGCCTCTCCATTGGCTTTGGCTCAGGCCTGGAAAGTTGGGTGAAGCCCCCTTGTTTCTGGGGTCTTCTCGGACCCTGGAGCCCTTGGCTCTGCCCGCCTGCCCTGAGCGATGCCCGTTCTCCAGCAGCACCAGGACGCGGAGCCCCTCGCTGGCTGGGGTCCCTCGGCTGGGTATCTGGGCAGAGCCTCTACCCAGGGCCTCAGGGGCGATGGTCTCTCCAGCTCCGCATCTCCCCAAAGCTGGAGGGCATGTCACTTCCTCCCCAGGCGTCCAAGCCTCCTCTGCCCCATCTGCCCCCCCCGCCTCACCCTAGGCACCTTGGTGCTTTCCCTCCCCAATATGTCCTGGCCCCCCTCTTTGGTCCTGGCTCCGCAGCCCCTACCCCCGCTGCTTCGTTTCTTCCATGGCGTCTCAGCCTAACCCTTCTCTGATGGGTCCCCAAAGTCCCCTGCCCCCTTTGCGGCCCCCTGGTCCTTTTCTGGTGCCCTGTGGGGTGTCCCCCGCCTGCTCCTGAAGCACCTCCCCAGAGGGGCATGGGCTGATGGGCCAGGCCCTCCGTCCCCAACGGGAGCCAGGGGTTGTTGGAGCCAGGGTTGCCCTCAGGGAAGGGAGCCCGGCGGGTGTGGGGGACTCGGAGCAGGGAGGGGGTTGCGTGTTCCCAGGCAGTGGGGGAGGCAGGGAGCCGGGGTGGTCCCGTCCCACTCTTGGCTGCCACGGCCCCATATATAAAAGGCAGCATTGTCTGGGGAACACAAACAGGGGCTCGCCTGGCCCTGCCCGGCTTGCAGGCTTTGTCGCAGGATCCTATTGAGCTTGGGAGGGAGGGTGAGAGGGGCTGGGGCACAGTGAGAGGGGAGGCAGGCAGACAAGCAGAGCAAGGGGGGGCAGCCTGGCTCTCTGGCTGCTTTAGCAGGGCCTGGGGTGCAGGGTGGGCAGAGGGGGGCTGTGATGGGGGTGGGGTTGCAGAGGGGGAATGTGTGAAATGGTGGGGGGGCTGTAGAAGGCTACGGGGGAGGGGATGTGTGAGGGGGGAAGGGGGCGAGGGGTGCGCACCAAGGTAGCGGTGCCAATTCTCTGGCCCCACGGGCACTGTGAGGGCTCATAGCGCAGCATCTCTCTCCCTTGCCCCCCGGCCACAAGGCGGCTGCTGCGGGAGCCTTTGGGGTACAGATGTTTGGGGAGGGGGGCTGGAAAGCACCCCCACAAGAAAGGACCCAAGGGAGCGTGCAGAATCCTTCCCGGCCTAGGTGCAGGTGATGGCCAGGTGTCTGCCAGGCCCCAGCCATGTGCCAGGCACCAGAGGGCACGTCCCCCGACCCCAGGGGCACTCTTCATTGGAGGAAGCAGCAGGTGGGGGTGGCTGGGGTGCCGTGGGGAGGGATGTAGTCCATGGAGGGGTCATTCTGGGGCATCTCCCTGGCCTGGGCCAGCGGCTTTCCCTTGCTTGGGGCATCCTGGCATGTCCGCAACTGAAGCCGTGATGGCGTGTGTGGCGCTGGGGGGAGGGGAGCTGGCATTCCCTGGGGCTGGGGTCGGTGTCAGGCCTCGATAAAGGCTCTGCTGTGTCGTGGAAAATTAACAACGCGTTGTGTTTGGCAGAGGGCAGGTTGGCAAAAGTTCACTGTAAAGGGGAGGGTTCAAGGCTTTTGAGAGCCCTTGGTGGGGAAGAGCCCCCAGCGCCCTTCTCTGCATTCACCCTAGCCGCAGGACAGCGGCAAGGGACCAGACTGCTCCCTGGGTATCAGGCTGAGCCCCCCAGCTCCCCCCTCCCCTCCCCAGGACTGCAGGAAAGGGCTAAACTTTGCAGTGTTAAGCCCCAAGCAGGTTCCTCCTTCCCTCTCCCCTCCTCTTTGCGTCTTTCCTTGAAAGCGGCCGGCCCCCCTGCTCCTCTGGGCCCAGGCACATGTGGAAATTGGATGGGAGAGACCGCGGGTGTGTTGGTGGAAGGAAATGGGAACCAAATGTTGGCTTGGACCTTGAGGGGAAAATGTGTTTGCAGGGCGAAACTGTTCTTAACGAGGGCCTGGCTCGGGGGAGCCGGGCGCGCAGCTGGTTGGAACGTGCAGGAGCCGGTGGTTGGCCGGAGCCCTGTGCAGCTGGAGAACGGCGCCCGGCTTTGCTGGAACAGGGGGGTTCCCGGTGTCCCGGCCTGGCTGGCGCTGCCCTCGGCTTTTGCAGGGCTCTGGGGTTCCCTCAGAGGTTTGTGCCCTCTGGCTTTGGGCGACTGAGCTGGGCAGGAATAGGGGAAGTGCAACAGGCCGGGCAAAGTCTCCCCGTTTTGTCCGGGCCCAGCTATGCAGGGTGACCGGCTGGCTGGCTAGCACGGGGGGCCGGCAGTGAGGGGACCCAGTCATCTCATCGCCAGGTGGCCCGTTCCAAGGCAGGTTCTCATCTGATGGCTGCTTGGAATAGTGCGCACGTCCCCCGACCTCCACCCCAGCTGGTACTATCCTTCTCGCCAGTTCCCCTGAGAGACCACAGGCTGAACGTCTGCAGAGACGCGACCCCCGAGGGCCCTGGGCGGGGGCTGCGTGCTGTGGGCAGCTCAAAGTCTGCCTTTGTTCCGGGGACACATGGGGGACCTTGGTCTCGGCCTGGCACCTTTCTACCCCCTCTGCCAACTTTCCAAGCGGGGAGGGAGCTGGGAAATGGCCCGTCGAAACCCAGCCAAGTCTGTGCTTTGCCACCAGCCTGGAAACGGATCTCTCCCGGCGCTGAGCTGGGCCAGAGCCAATGCGCTGGGGGGCTGAGCTGGGAACCGGATCTGCACCCAGACCTGCTCCCGGCCCTGCAAAGCGAAGGAGGCTTCGGCAGGTCCAAGGTGGGGCAGGTGGAGAGGGGATTGCCCCGCTGGGGGAGGTCTGCTCGGGGGGGCTCTCAGTGGGGAGATGGGGCTGGCAGATGCCTGGGGAAATCCGGGCGCTTGGGTTCTTTAAAGAAGGGCCAGTCTATGCAGCCGGGGGAGGATTTTGTAGGCGCCTGGCAGGGTTTTCCTCCAGGCACCGCCTCCTCCTCGGAGGCGAAGGAACTGACCCAAGAAGAAGAGAAAAGCTGGAGTGACAGGGAAAGGAGGCAGGGACTAGTGGAGCGGCTGAGAAACACACTCGGGTGCTGCCTGCCGGAGAGATGGGCTGGCATCTCTTCTGGCGGGGCTGGCCCGGCTGCCCCACCGCCGCCCCACGCCCTGGGCTGCCATGCCCACGGTCTCGCTGAGCCTGCCGGGGGCCCGAACTGGCGACAGGATGACCTGGGTTTGCTTGTCCTGCATGCTCTGGGTAGGTGGAAGCCGTGCAACCTTGCCTGGGGACAGGCCATTCCCAGAGCCTTCCCCGGGGATGAAATTGGAGGGGGGCGGTTGGATTTATGGAGGGCTGGCAAACGACTAAACTGGCAACGCTGCATGGAGCACGTGGAGGGGGATGGGGGAGTTGGGGGGGGGTAGGGAAATCCCTGCCCCCCCCCACACTCTGGGCTGAGCTGTACAGTCATCAGCTGGGGGTGGGATGGGACATGCTTCCCAGTGGGGGCGGGGCTGAGCCCACGGCCTAGGCTGGGTTGATTTATGGTCTCGGACTGAAGTTCCTGGCAGGGCAGCTGTGGGGGGGAGTGTGTGTGTGGGGGGGGTGCTGTTTCTATCACCCCCCCCACACACACTTGGCAATCGATCCATTTACTGGTGTTGGTTACAAGTGTCTGCAGCTCCGGCTGGCGAAGGGGGGGGGCGGGGGGACTGACGGGGGGCGGGAATAGCAGCCCTGTGACCTAAGAAGGGGGTTCCTCTGGAGGCTGCTTTGCAAGGAAATTCTTGAAGCTCTCCGGGAGCATGTGGCTACCGGTGCTGCTAGCCAGCTGGCTGTGCTGAGGGTGGGAGGGAAAGTCTTGGGCTGGGCCCGGCTCTTCTAGTCTCTTTTCTTTGCTCCTTTGCTAACTGCTCCAGCATCACTTTTTGGGGTGCCTGATTTTGCATTTCAGAGGGGGGGTTTGTCCCCCTGGGGGTCCCTGCTCTTCCCTCCCCTCCCCACAACCTTGGAGGGAGCTCAGCACCTCGCAGCACCTGGGAGCTGAGGCAGGGTCAAGGGAAAGTGCCCCCTGGTGTGGGAGGTGTCTATGTCTCGCTGTAAGGGGCTGGGGGAGGGATAGTCCCCTTGGGATAGATGGCATCTTCCCCCCCCGCCCACCCCACCCCCACAGTGCCACAGACTGGGGGGATGGCCGGGTGACTGGTTGCTGGGGGGAATGGGATCAGATCCAGCTGTGGGGCTGAGCTGGCGTGTGAAGATTGGGGGGGGCACCTGGAGTTATGAAAGGCCATTGGGGGCAGATTTTTCAGTGTTTTATTCTTGTTTCGTTGCCAACAGGCCTGGGAGCCTGGCTGTGGCCCTGGACACCACTGCGCTAGGCGCTGTACAAACCTAGACCCACTGGAGAGTCTGTGCCCCATAGCTCTGCTCTGTGGCTCTTCCATTGCCCCCGGAAGCCCCTGCCTTTCTCTCTGCCCACCGTGACACCCCAGTGCAGCCCCCTCCTCCAGCAAAAGTCCCACTCCTGCCACTGGTGAGACTGGGAGTGGGGGTGTCGGGCTCTTGCCCCGCAGGACGACAGCTGATGACAAGCGCTCCACCCTTCCCAAAGCCCCTCCCCCCCCCCTTGGTAGCGCCATGGCCCTGTTGCCGTAAATGCTTTGAGGGGTCCTGGGCTGACATAGCCAGGAGGGGCCGGGAAAGCTGTCCCCGGCCAGACCTACCCGGGCCCGTCTCAGGCTAGGCTGGACCGAGTGCTGGTGGGCAGGGTGGCTGGCCCGGACGGGGCCTGTTCTAACCTCACGGGGTGGAACCAGCCCCTGGGGCAGGTGGATTTGGAGGTGGTGACAGTCCAGGGATAACAGGAGGCCGGGGAGGAGTGTAGGCGAATCGGGGACATGACAGCAGAGATCGGCAGCGAGAATGGGGGTTGGCGCTTTCTTCCCCCACCCGACTCTTTAACGAGCTAATGAATAACCCGCTGCTGACGTCAGGGCTTGCGGGGGGGGGGGGGGGAAGCTCTTTGCACCGGTCTAGTCCTGCTTGTTCGAGGTTGAGCTGGGACGCAGAGGATGCCAGGCTGTCTCCGAGAGGAGAAGCTGGGGACCCATGCAGGGGAAGGCTGGGCAGGCAGCTCTTTGCTTGGGTTCTGTCTCCTGGATCTCTCTCTCTCTCTGGGGCGTTGCCTATGCGAGGGCCCCCATCCCTTCCACGGTCACCCGCTTGCAGGGATCATTGGAGCCGGTGGGGCTGGTCCGCCTCTGGGCACACTGGGGTTTCGCCAGGTTCTCGAGGATCTCCATTGCTAGTGAGGAGATGCCGGTGGGCAGGGGCAGGATCCGAGTGGCCGCGGGTTCGAGGGGCCGAGGGGCCTCTCCGAGCGCTTCGGGGTCCAACCCTGCCACTCCCGTGGGGAAGGGCAAAATCTTCTTCGAGCCGTTCAACAGCTGAGTGAGCTGAAGCCTGGGAAGAGGTGGCCTGTGTGATCTGCATTTCCAAAGCACCCAAGAGTAGAACCTCCATTGTGCCAGACGCAGGCCAAACAAGAGACAGGCTGTGCCCCACAGAGCTTGAACAGAAAGACAGACGGAGGGTGGAGGCGGAATGGGCAATTGCCCGAGATCACCCAGCACAGCTAGTTGCAGAGGTAAGAACAGAACCCAGGTGTCCTGACTGCCTTAGCCACTAGCCCAGCCAGCCTCACAGCAGCTAAGCTCGGCCTTGCATAGATCTCCGATCTCAGTGGCTCTCTTGGGCTGGGACAGCCTGTTTTCTGGACCTTTTGAAAATGCCAAGTGGGATTTAAAGCAGTGGGAGCGTGGTGAAAAAGCAGAGGGGAGCTGCTTCCTTCCAAATACATCACAAAAATAGTTTCTGAACACTTCTGCCTTGTCTGTATTATCAGGGACAATTCTACCATCCTGCTCTAGTACCCAACCTAGACCACAGCTAGTTTCTTTTGTTCCTGACCGATTAAAACCACAAGTTCTTCTTATCCTTAACCTAACTAGCCAATACCTTTAGCTTCCCTTATCAGTTGTCTGCATGTCATAATGGCTCATTCAGAGACGTTGCTATCAACGCGCCCCTCTTTTCCATGTATGGCTGGATCTGGGGTGGAGTGCTCTTTAATGGTTGGAATAAAAGACGGGGAGTCAGGACCCTGGGTTCTATTTTTGGCTCTGCTACTTGCTTTATCTTTCCACAATTCTCCCTTTGCTTTTGCCCGTCTGGGAGGCCCATTGTGTCTAGATGTTTTGGGGTATGGGTGGGGAGGGGGTGAGTTGAGCAATGTCACCTCTCGTCTCCCGCTGCAGGGACTTCAATGCTGTCCTCTTCCTGGCTTATCTTGTAGTGAGTCACCCGCAGCCAAGGTCTGGCTTTGCTTTGCACCACCTTATCTTAAGCAATTAGAAATAAAACCTAGCGTGACAGCTCGCGTTGGGCACAGGCAGGCGAGCGGGCAGCTGCGCTCGCCTGGCAAGAAGCAGAGAGTGCTCATGCGGATGAGGGCAGTGATGGGGCAGCTGAGAGCTAGATCCCAGGAGGAGACCTCAGCCCTGGGATTAGCTAGATCAATGCCTTTCCCCCTGTTCTGTGTGCTGGGGGATAACGGGAGAGGACTCCAGGGCTGTGGAACAGAACCATTAACAGAGGTGCTGCAATTGAGGCCAGCATTCCAGCCATGTGCCCTCAGCCTGACTGCCTGGTGCCTCCTCCAAACTCGTCCCTTCTGCACCCTGGGCTCCTCCCTCCACGTTCCCTGCAGGGGGCTTCACTTCCCAGTGCATCGTGGGAAAGGCACACGGAGCAATGCGCTCTGCTGCGGCCAGTGGGTTGGTTTTTGGTTTGCTTTGGCCGCCGTGTTGTGGCGTAGCTCAAGAAGAGGGGAAGTGAGGAGAGCTGGTGCCCCCTAGAGCCGGGAAGGGACAGTGGGGTCTCGGTCAGTGACTGGTGGTTGACACTCATGGTCTAGGGCACAGTCGGTCTCCCAGGGAAGAGGTGGGATGATGCCCCAGGGCAGAAGTGCACGATTGCCTTGTTCCGGGGCAACCCCTTTCTCCTTCAACCCGGTCTGATGGAGCCGTGCGAGGTTGCGGGGTCAATTCAGTGGCTTATTGGTGTGATGAGTGTTGCTGCGGTCGATACAGTCGGGGGGTGTGGGGAATGAAAGGGGGTTCCAAAGAGGATGGAGCTCAGCTGTTCTCAGGGGTGGCAGATGACAGAACAAGGAGCAATGGTCTCAAGTGGCAGTCGGGGTGGTCTAGGTTGGATGTTAGGAAAAACTTTTTCACGAGGAGGGTGGTGAAGCACTGGAATGGGTTCCCTAGGGAGGTGGTGGAATCTCCTTCCTTAGAAGTTTTTAAGGCCTGGCTTGACAAAGCCCTGGCTGGGATGATTTAGTTGGGGACTGGTCCAGCTTTGAGCAGGGGGTTGGACTAGATTCCTCCTGAGGTCCCTTCCAACCCTGAGATTCTAGGATTCCCCATGGGGCCGAGTGTGCCCCTTGTTTGATGACTGTCAGTGTCTCTGTCGGATAACATGGGCAGAGAAGGCAGGTGGGGCAAGAGGAAGCAAAAGACCCTGTTGAAATGTGAACTGGCTGAGTCCGGCTGTTGGAGCCTGTGCGTACGCAAGCCAGGACATCCCCTGCAGCAGGGACACACAGACGCACCCACAGATCAGGGCTGTGCCCTCCAGCTGGGGGCAGCAGAGAGACCCCCCCCCCCATGCTGCGCACACACTGGGATTGGGGCTCATGCCCTCCAACGGGGTGGCACCCAGGCACACCAGGACTGTCCTCCCTCGTGGAGAGGGACGGACGGACAGTTGCCTTTCAAGGAATTTTCCTGACCTAGCTGTGCCGGTGGCCAAGCGCAGCCAGAGGGAGCGGAGAGAGGCCGGGCTTGGCTTGGCAATCTTGCGGCCCTGGAATTGCACGCAAAGGTGCGGGCTGAAGGCTGCCCGTCGTGTCCCTGAGCGAGGGGAAACCGGCCCTGCGAGATCAGCCCGAACGGCCCTGCCTTCCGGCCTCCCCGAATGCCACCGGCGGGGCTGAGCCAAATCTGCCTCAGCAGCTAGTTAGAGGGTGTGGGCGCTGGGGCTTCTCCCTGCCACAGGCTGGTGAAGGGGCTGGGCCACCAGGGCACAGCATTTGCAGCCTTTTGCACCCTGCCAGCCCCCTACTTCCTTCCTCACCCAAACGTGTCCTAATGATTACACCGCCTCCCGCAGCCCCCACGGCCAGTTCGCCGCCATCCCCTTACGGCTGCCTGCTCCTTTTCAGCCACCCTGAGCACTTAAAAAGCCACCCCCTTCTCCCCCCAGCTCCTCTCCCTGGCTCTCCCTAGGCAGAAATGGCGGGGAAGTGAGAACCTTGCTCCGATCCCAATTCATGGGCAGCCTTTGCTGCTCAGGCCCTACCGCGGGAGAAGCTTTTGCCATGCTCCTCAATTTCAGTTCCGCCTTGTGGCCATTGCTTCCCTTGTCTCTGAAAGGCAGCCGCCTCTGGGGTGGAGCACGGCAGCTTTTGAATGGCACACAACACCACTGTGCGACAGTCGGGTGGGAACGGAGGAAGAACAGACAAAACTGCATGGGGAATTCAGGGAGGCAGAGTGGAATTGCAGGGCTGATTACTAGGGTGTATATATAATACCTTGTAGTCCTGCAAAAAAAACCCACCATGGGATCTTAAACGGGCAAAACGGCCTGGCTGTTTGAGTTGAGGTGGACTTGGGTGGTCTCTGGCTTCCTGCCGCCATGCATAGGGCTGCTGGCAATGCCTGGAGGGGCAGGCGCCAGGTGCAACATGGGGGAGATCGTCATGTCAGATGTGGGGTGGGGAATCCCCGCCTTGGGTCTCTTGGGGCTGGGACTTGTTCTGTGGTTAGCAGACCCCTTTGCCGTTTGAAGCTGCTGGGAGCGAAATGAGGATAATCGCGGCTAATTAGACAGCAATTAAACTGGCGTGATGCTGCTGATCGGGCATCCGTGGTGCTGGGGTGGGGGTGGGGGTGGGGGGTCACCTTTGGCTGCTGGACGGCGCTGGGCTGGCTCCTGAACTTCCAGGCCCCAAAGGCACCGAACGCTGGCCCAGAGGCCCCGTCTCTTTCCTGCCCAGCCTCCCATGCCCGAGCACAGAGCCGTGCCCGCCTGGCGTAGTGTCTGAACCAGGTTTGGGTCTGTCCAGGCCGGGGGAGCCTGTGCTGAGCTCCGTCCTCCTCCCCGCAGTGAGGGAGCGGCTCCTGGATGCCCTGGCTCAGCTCTCTGCGCGCTCCCCAGGGGCGAGGGCATGGGGCCAAGTGGTAATTGACGAGGTCAAGAGGCAAACCCACCCCTGGCCGCTCAGCTCTGGAGGTCAGGGTTAAAGAGACGCCAGGCTCCTGTCGCTGAGCGGAGATGCCGGGACTTACCCGGCATGGGGGGCTCGGAGACCCTTGTTTATCTAAGCTGCTCAGCTGGCGGCGCTGGGGATCGGCGTCCCTCCTTGCCGAGCCCTGGCCTGGGGCTTTCGTTGTTTGCAGGGGCCAGGGCAACCTGCCTAGCCACGTAATCACTTTTAGGTGTATGGTGGGAGCACCTAGAGGGCCCGGCTCAGATCAGGGGGGCCCAGGGCTGCACAGACTCCATCTGAGAGTTGGGGGGGTGGTCGGCACTGCACAGGCTCCATCTGAGGTCAGGGGAGGACCCCATCGGGCCTGGTGCTGCACGGACCCCTCTGAGATGGGGGGGTCCCGTCGTGCCCGGCACTGCACAGACCCCGTCCGAGGTCGGGGTCCTGTCGTGCCCAGTGCTGCATGGACCCTGTCAGAGCTTGGGGGGCCCCCTTGTGCATGGCACTGCACAGACAAGTAACAAGAGACCGCTCCGGCTCCAGGGCACTCCCAATCTAACTGCCCCAGAATAGGGGTCTCCGTTACACTCCTCCGTCAGGGAGCCCAACCGATGCCACGTGACCGATCCGGATCCAGCAGTGCCCGCGCCGGGAGCGTTGGCTCTGGTTTCTGGCAGACCGTTTTCAGGGCTGAATGCAGCCCGGGGGTGGCGCTCAGGGCTGGGGGCGAGCCCTATTCCCAGGGCAGCAAACATGGGCCCAGCAAGCTGGATGAATGGTGTGCATGCAAATGAGTTTGGACATGTAAATTAGCCCATGGGTTCATTTGCATAAAGGGCCACACCTGGAGCTGTCCAGAACCTGGCAGCTGTGAGATGCGAGTGTGGCTTGTGCATCCAGCTGGGGAGGGGAGCGGGCACTACCCCCCCCCCCCCCCCAGCTGCTCCAGGGCTGGCTTGAAGCTAGTTTGCTTTTCCCATGGGCAGATGAGCAGGGCCCCTAGCCTGGGGTGAGCGGCCGGCAGGGCTGGCCTCACGCGGGGCCGTGCCCGTCCCATGATGGCAGTGCTGGGCTGCGATCCCTGCTGGGCAGCAACTCCAGGGGGCTGTCCTCATGCCCCCTTCTGCAAGAGAGCCCCCTCGGACCTGCCAGCCGGAGCCGGGCCCCGCGCCTGAGGGAGAGGAGCTGGGCTGGAAACAAACAAGTTAATCCCCCTCTCCCGCCCCGTCCCTGCTGGGGGCTCGTTTTGTGTCTGGGTCCCAGGGCCAGGGCCTGGGAGGAGGGGTGTGAGCTAAGCTGCCTGGGAAGGTGTCGCACACCCCACGCTCCAGCCGTGGGAAAGGGGGTACCCCCCCCACACACACTGATTAGGAAGCAGCTCACACTTAGCTGTGGCCGGCACAGGCTGCTCCTGTATGCGCTGAGCTCTGAATAGGAGACGTGTCCCCAGCCCCTGGGGGCCCGGGAAGCGGCAGCTCGAAGGGGCCCACGCGGGTGGCCCCCGAGGGCTGCGTGGAGGGCACTGTGGCAAGAAGCCTTTTGCCTGCACTTTGCTCCAGCATCAGCCTCGCCGCCTCCGCTGAACTTCTCTTCACAGCTCCCCACCGCATAAGGCAGGTCGGGGCTGTCTGCCCCATTGCACAGATGGGGAAACTGAGGCACAGAGCGAGGCACAGGGTACCAGGTAGAGCTGGGGGATCGAACCAGCCTCCTTTGCGGCAGCTTTACTGCCCAGGCACTTCTGCCCCAGCAGAGTTTGGTAAAGGCCTGCCCTTCTCCCCTGCCTGAGGGGGCCTGAGCTCCGCAGCTGGGTTGTGTGCACAGCTGGGCCGGCCGCTGCCAGCTGGGGGGAGCCAGGGTGTGGGCCGGGGGCCACCTGCTGGCTCTCCCTCTCTGAGATGGAAAGAGCGTGTTCCTGGGGGCTCCAAGGCATGGCTGCCCGCTCGGCACTGGGTGTGTGTAATGCCCAGCCCCACAGGGGCACAGAGATGCAGCCTTGTTATGATCTGGGCTAGTTGGGAGGGGCTGTGGGCACAGTACCCTCCTTGTCATCTGGCTTCTCTGGTGGGTGGTAGCCGCTTTCTTACCTCTTCCCACCGGTCTCTGTATGCCCCGCTCTGGTGCTCTTCTTCCAGCGCGGTGGTATCCTGATGCCCCCCAGCCAGCCCTCACCCGGCTAAGAGCACTCAGACGCTCTGTGCTATCCGTGCCCAAAGAACGCCCCCTCCTCTCTGCACCTGGCCAGAGGCCTGCGCCTGTCCCTGTCCTACCCGGGCCAGGCCACGGTGCCCGGGCACTCTGGACCCCCTGGCGCTGTCAGTGTAGCTTGTTCGCGCCAGGGATGGAAACTGCTGCCCGAGCTCGCCAGCAGCCCGTCTGCCCAGCAACACCTGGTGCCGGGAGCCCATGTCCCTGGCGTCCCACCCCTGCCCTGGCTCCAGAATGAGGCAGAGCCCCATGCAAAGTCTGTGTCCTGACATACAGCCCACCCTGTGGGATCAGTCCTGAAAGATGCCTCCTTCCCCAGCCTCCCCGCAGGGCAGGGACACCGTCACCCAGTACGGGGAGCTGGGGAGTGCAGGAGACAAGTCTGTCCCAGACTCTGGAACTCATTGCCACCAGGGAAGAGGGAAAGCATCCCCCAGCGAGGGGGCCTGGCCTGGCGCTGGCAGGCATCACTAGTCTAATTAGGGCTTTGCTTGTCAGGAATGGGTGGATTTCGTTTGGTTTAATGACTTTCCCCAGTGGGGAGGAGGGAGTGGGGGACTCCTGGGGGCCAGGTCGCTCGGCAGAGTAGAACCCCCCCAGTGCAGTCTCCAGCCGCCCCGGGACACCGGCACGGCCCAGCTGGGGAGCGCACAGAGGTCAACCCCGCCCGGCCCCTGTGGCCGAGCCCCTTTGGGGCCCGGAGGAAGGCCGGCCAGGGGGTTCGAGGTCAAGGTTTGGGACGTTCCTTAGCGGCAGCTGCGAGCAGCTGGCCCTCGTTAGAGTCGGGGGCCGGAGGGGGGGGCAATGAGCCGAGTGGCCGGTTCCTATCCTGTCCCCGCAGAGAGTCTGAGCTGCCCCCCGGCGTAGGGCTCGGCGCCCCATCGCCCGGGGGATGCCTGGTTCTGCGCCCGAGGAAGAGCTGGGTGACCTGACCTGTCCCCCCCCGAGTCTGGTTTGCTGGAGGCGCCCTGGCTGGCCAGAATACAGGGGAGGGGTCCCGGTGAAATGTGCCCCTCCCCACGAGGCGGCACCGCAGCCCCCTGCTCTGTGCCGGCGAGCGTCTGGGGGCCTGAGGCGATTGGCCGTGTTCCCCGGCGGGGGCCAGAGTCGTCCCGCTCCCCCCGGCAGCCCCTGGCCTGCCCCATGGCCGAGGCTGGAGGGGCAGAGAGGAGCCTGGGATGCAGACGCAGGGTTTAGTGCCACAATGCCTCATTCTTCAGGCCGGCTTAAATAAACAGCCCAGGCTGCAGCTTCTCTCGGCAAGCGGGGCTGTTTGCCGCTCGCTTCGCCCAACAGCCAAGTCCGTCCCTGGGGGGGTTAGCCGGGATCGGCCGGGCCGGGGCTCAGCCCGGGGGGTGAGCCGGGATCGGCCGGGCCGGGGCTCAGCCCGGGGGGTGAGCCGGGATCGGCCGGGCCGGGGCTCAGCCCGGGGGGTTAGCCGGGATCAGCCGGGCCCAGGGTCAGTCTGTGGGGTTAGCCGGGCCCAGGGTCAGTCCAGGGGGTTAGCCGGGATCAGCCGGGCCGGGGCTCAGCCCGGGGGGGTTAGCCGGGATCGGCCAGGCCGGGGCTCAGCCCGGGGGGGTTAGCTGGGATCGGCCGGGCCGGGGCTCAGCCCGGGGGGGTTAGCCGGGCCCAGGGTCAGTCCAGGGAGTTAGCTGGGATCGGCTGGGTCCGGGCTCAGTCTGTGGGGTTAGCCGGGCCCAGGATCAGTCCGGGGGGATTGCCAGGATCGGCCAGGCCGAGCCTCAGTCCATGGGGTTAGCCGGGATCGGCTGGGCCCAGGGTCAGTCCGGGGGGTTGGCCGGGATCGCCCGGGCCCGGGCTGAGTCTGGGGGGTTGGCTGGGATGGCCCGGGCTCAGTCGGGGGGTTGGCCGGGATCGCCTGGGCCGGGGCTGAGTCCGGGGGGTTGGCTGGGATTGCCTGGGCTGGAACACAAGGTTTCCGAGTCGAGCCCATTGCTGAGGTTACTGTTGTTTCTGGGCTGGGGCAGAAGGCAGCTGAGCGAAAGCCACCAACAGCCGGGCGCTCCGCGGGCACCCGGTTCCCGTCCAGCTCGGCCTGCTCCAGGGCAGGGCTTGAAGCTGGGCGTGTCTGGCAACCTGCCAGCTGGGAGCCCTGATCCCCGGGCCGTTGGCACCGAGCCGCCTTGGCTGAAGTGTCAGTAAAACAGGCACGTTCCCGTTAAACATTTTGCTTGTATGGACCTGGCGTTTTCCGGCGCGATACCCGTTCGGTGACGAGTCGCTGGCCAGCTGCAGCTGGGGGGAGCTGCCCCGGGGAGGGGGCTGCCCCGAGAGCCCCTCAGCTCAGTGGGGCACCAGCAAGGGGGCGAAAGGGGTCCTGCCCCGGGACGCGCGTCCGGCTGTGGGGACAGTGGCCTCATCGCGGCACAGAGCAGACCTGCCCTGCACCAGATGGGCTGAGCTACTCCTTTAGCCAGGCCCTGGGCTGGAGCTGGGACAGGGGCTGGGGGTCTGATCCCCAAGGGCAGCCTGGCACCCAGATCTGGCTAGTCCTGCAGAAGGGGATTGCTGGGCGGCTCCCCTGCCAATGGAAACCGGGCGGGCAGTATCCTGGGCCCCTGGGAGCTCAGCAGAGCCCCGGTGAGTTCTGGCCTGGCCTGATTCAGAGCCGAGGCACTGGACTGCCCAGGTGTGGGGCTGAGGCTGTCTGCTGGCGCCCCCAGGTCACTGTCTGTGTGTGGGGCCAGGGCTGTCTCTGGATCAGGGCTGCCAGCATGGGGGGCTGGGGCAGCTCCACATTCCTGCTGCGGGGAGTCCCCTGGGCCCTGTCTAGGCCCCAGGGCTCCCCCAGTTTCCAGCACGTTGGTCCCCTAGAAAGGCTCCGAATGGAAGCGTTGAGGCAGTGAGAGCGAGCTGCCCCCGGAGCCCCCTGGCCCGGGCCCGGGGCGAGGTGGGATCTGAATGCAGATGAGCCGTGGCCGAGCGGCTCATGTGTCCTGGCCCCAGCCCTTGCCAGGCCGGGCGCACGGTGCCGGCATCGGTTTAACAGCCCCTATTCTGCATCAATCACGACGCCTGGCCCTGGCGCAGACCGAGCCTCAAGTGCAAAGGGGCCGGCATGCTAATGAGCGCAGCGTCTCCAGCAGCCCCTGGAGCGGGCGGGGGCAGCCCAGGGGCCTGGGCAGGGTGGTGTGGAGATGGGGCCCCTGCTTCTCACCCAGGGGGAGCTGGGCTCTGCTTCTGCCATGGCTGGGGGGGGTCCTCTCTCACTCCCAGTCAGTCACAGCACGAAATCGCAGTGGGGCTTGGCACAGACTTGTCCTAACGGGTCGGTTCAGCTCCAGGGACACTCAGAGCTGGGTTAGCAGGGGGCTGCGGGTCGGGAGTGTGGGGCGCCGGCGGAGCTGCGGGGGGGAGCCCAGGGCTGGGCTAGCGGGGGGCTGCGGGTCGGGAGTGTGGGGCGCCGGCGGAGCTGCGGGGGGGGAGCCCAGGGCTGGGCTAGCGGGGGGCTGCGGGTTGGGAGTGTGGGGCGCCGGCGGAGCTGCCAGGGGGAGCCCAGGGCTGGGCTAGCGGGGGGCTGTGGGTCGGGAGTGTGGGGCGCCAGCAGAGCTGGGGGGGGAGCCCAGGGCTGGGCTAGCAGGGGGCTGCGGGTCGGGAGTGAGGGGCGCCGGCGGGGCTGTGGGGGGAGCCCAGGGCTGGGCTAGCGGGGGGCTGCGGGTCGGGAGTGTGGGGCGCCGGCGGAGCTGGGGGGGGGAGCCCAGGGCTGGGCTAGCGGGGGGCTGCGGGTCGGGAGTGTGGGGCGCCGGCAGAGCTGTGGGGGAAGCCCAGGGCTGGGCTAGCGGGGGGCTGCGGGTCGGGAGTGTGGGGCGCCGGCAGAGCTGCGGGGGGGAGCCCAGGGCTGGGCTAGCAGGGGGCTGCGGGTCGGGAGTGAGGGGCGCCGGCGGGGCTGTGGGGGGAGCCCAGGGCTGGGCTAGCGGGGGGCGCCCAGGGCTGGGCTAGCGGGGGGCTGCGGGTCGGGAGTGTGGGGCGCCGGCGGAGCTGGGCGGGGGGAGCCCAGGGCTGGGCGAGCGGGGGGCTGCGGGTCGGGAGTGAGGGGCACCGGCAGAGCTGTGGGGGGAGCCCAGGGCTGGGCTAGCGGGGGGCTGCGGGTCGGGAGTGTGGGGCGCCGGCAGAGCTGCGGGGGGGAGCCCAGGGCTGGGCTAGCAGGGGGCAGCTCGGAATCAGGGCTCTGGGCCCCCTTGGCTGCCAGCGAGGTGGGCACTGAGTCTGGGGAGCTGCTCTTCCCTCTCCCCGGCAGTCTTGGCTGGGCCCTGCTGGTTGCTCTGCCAGAGGCCAGGGCCCTTAACGTGACTGGGCAGGCCGGCCAGTGCTTGGAGTGCCCGGCAGGACATCCGGGGGTGGGGGGATCGTGGCTGGGATGTGTCCCTGAGCCCAGGGAGAGACGGGACAGGCCTGTCTGGGCTGGCATCTGGCATGCTGCCGAAGGGTTCTGGCACTTTGCAGGGCGGGTGAGGGCCATGGGAGGGAGCCGGCTAGGAGTTTATCCCTGGGGGGGGTTGAGAAATCCATAAACCCCACAGCAGGTCCATTCTCCCACTGGCCTCTCCTTGGGGTCCCCTTGTCTGTGCTGGGCCAGGAGATGCCCAGAGCCCTGGCCCAGATGGCAAAGCCGTCTCTAGCATGGAGCTGCCATTGGCCCAGTGCCCGGCTCAGCTCTGGACTGGCTCTGCGGCAGGGGGAGACAGTGGGAGAAGGGTGCCAGGCGTGCCGTGACCCTAGGGAGCCAGCAGGCACTGATCCGAATGGGGAGGTTGGTGTCCAGCCAGTCACGTAGGGCCTGAATTAGCCTTTGGCATGCCCGAGGGAGGGAGTGCCAGCCGGCCGGGTCGCTTGAGAAACCTTCAGCCCCTGCCGCTCCGGATCCGTCTCCTGGAAGGGTTCCCAGTGGGGCAAGCTCTCTGCAGGGAAGGATTGGCCGGCCTCTTGCTCAGATCTGTGCTGGGGGCATGGTGCCGGGGCACAGCCCGGGCACTTTGGCTGCCTGCTCCTTGATCCTTGCTCTGGGCTCGTGTCACGGAGTCCCCGGGCGATGCTCTGGAACTGCTCCCCACGAAGCCAGGCAGGACTCTGGGGAAGTCTCCTCACGGGGAGCAGCCTGTCTGCAGGACACACGGCTCCCCCGGCTTCCCCCTTCCTGGGTCTGACCTCGGACCATTCAGCATCCTCTGCCCCTCCCTGCGCTTCCCACAGCGAGTCCGCCCAGGCAGGGTCCTGGGGGGGCCAGAGGGTCCTGCCCCCCAACTTTGCAGTCAGACGTGACTCTCAGCCAGCCAGTAACACAGAAGGTTTATTAGACGACAGGAACATGGTCTAACACAGAGCTTGTAGGTGCAGAGAACTGGACCCCTCAGCTGGGTCCATTTTGGGGGGCAGTGAGCCAGACAACCACGTCTGCCCTTCACTCCATGTCCCCAGCCAGCCCCAAACTGAAACTCCCTCCAGCCCCCCCTCCTCTGGGCTTTGTCCCTTTCCCGGGCCAGGAGGTCACCTGATCCCTTTGTTCTCCAACCCTTTAGCTCTCACCTTGCAGGGGGAAAGGGCCCAGGCCATCATTTGCCAGGAAACGGTGTCGGCCATTCTCTGTGTCCAGACCCCTGCACACATCTGCCCTCTAGGGCTCTGCAAGGATCATACCCCCTTATCCCACCCCCTATATACTTAAGAACTGCCTGGGGAAACTGAGGCACCCCCACACTATTCAGAGGAAACAGTAAGAACAGTCCCACTTTGTCACAGCGGGGCTCCGAACCCAGGAAGCGAAGCTGTGGGTAGCGATGTCGCCCCCT
Organism: Lepidochelys kempii; assembly: GCF_965140285.1. Lineage (NCBI taxonomy): Eukaryota > Metazoa > Chordata > Testudines > Cheloniidae > Lepidochelys > Lepidochelys kempii. The sequence continues at coordinate 2,952,526 of NC_136390.1, forward strand.
AGTGAGCGGCTGCATCGACACGGAGGATAAAAGCCCTACTACTGGGGCGTTCTCGCGCGAGCTCCACAGTGCCGCGGCTCTGCTCCCAGGGCCACCAGGCTGGGCCGATGGCTTTGCTACAAAGAGCTGCTGGAGGCAGGGTTGCTTCCACACCCCTGTCAGGCTGTGCCCAGGGGACTGCCAGCCCGGGAAGCGCCCCTGGCTGCACTGGGTGGTGCGTGTGGGGGGGGGAGCTGTGTCCGATCCACTTTTGGGGTGACGTTGGAGGAAGCAGACCTGAGTGGAAAGGGGTCTGGACTCAAGTGGCTGGCAGTAGGGGCATCTTACCCACATCTCTTAGGGCTGATGCGGTGTCTATCACTGTGGTGTCTGGGCACTGGGGTGGGGGCTGCCAACTACCCCCACCCCTCGCAACTAGGCAAAGGCGCAAGAAGAGCAGAGGAACGTTTTGTTAAATGTTATTGGGTGTCACTTGTAACGTCCCAGCCAGCGCAAGTCGCCTGCTCCCTGGGGCCCAGCCCGGCCTGGCCTCCCCTGCTCCGTCGGGGGGCTCTGGGCAGTGCAGCCGGGGCAGGGGTTTGCGGGCTGGGGGGGGGAAGGGGCTGGAGCTCCCTGGAGGGTGGGTGGGCTCACGCCGGCTGCGGGGGAAGGGTAGGACGGAGGGGGTGAGAAACGCCTGCATCCCCCACCGGAGTTGGAGGATGTGGCCTCAGTTTCCCCAAGCAGTCACTGGTGCTAGAACCTGGGCTGTGGCTTAAAGGGGGGAGAACCAGCCACTGGCGAACACCCAGGTGCAGTGCGTAGTGCCCCTTTAAACAGCTTGTGAGTCTCTAGCGGCGCTCACTGTGTGCCTGGCTTCAGGTCTCATCCTCACTGCCTGCTGCTGGGTCTTGGCTCTTTACAGGACAAACCCGAAGCAGGCGTAGGGGCACCGGGGAGGACGGTAACTGAGGGCACTAACCATACACACCAGGCCGGGCCTGGCTACACACACACGGCTGTTCTGCCTGGTGTCCGGGTGCTGCAGGGATGTGGGACACAGTGAGCGCCGCCCGGGGGCCCACAGACTGTTTAAAGGGATCCCTCCCGATTTCTAGGTGCTACACGCGTGCGTAAGGCAGCCTCCCTGCCCCCAGTTTGCTGCCAGTCCTGGCACGTTTGGAGGAGCAGGGGGGATGGGTGTGGCCAGAAGACAGTTCCCCAGAGCTAGCGCTATGCCCATTTACACCTGCTGAGGATTTGGCCTGTAATCTTTTCCTCATGTAGCAGTGAGTTCCACAGGTTAATTGTGTTGCATAAACAAGTGATTCCCTCTGACCCTGCTGTTCAGTGGTGTTGCCTTTTTCTTATTCTTGGGATTGATCTATCCTCCTGGGGGTCAGACTTCACGCTTACCTGAACACGGGGGGGGGGAGGGGCATGGGGCAGATGCTCAGCTGGTGCAAATCAGCGTCTTCCACTCAGCCCAGCAGAGCTGCACCAGTTTGCACCTGCTGTTGAGCTGTGTTTATTCTGCAGGAATGGGAGCCAATCCATTGTGCTACTAGAGGGGAAACTGAGGCACGGGGTGGTGAAGTGACTTGCCCAGGGCTGCTGACTGAGGCAGTGGCAAAGGCTAGGTCGAGCGCTGGGACTCCAATGTCTGTGGTGCTCAGCCAGTTGCTGGTTGCAGGGGCCGGGGGCGGGGCGGGGGGGCTCAGCAGGTTGGAGCCCAGCTGTGGGTGACTGACCGCTCTCCTTTCTGCCCCCCCACAGCCTGAGGACCTGGAAGCCCCCTCCTCCCACACGTTCAAGGTGAAGAGCTTCAAGAAGGTGAAGCCATGTGGGATCTGCGGGCAGGCGATCACGCGGGAGGGCAGCATCTGCCGAGGTGAGTTCACAGGCTCCGACGCAACCGGGGAGTGGACTGAGCCAAGCTGGTGCTGTGTGGTGCCCACCGGGTGGCCTGCCATGAGATGAGCGGGGGAGGTCTCAGCCCAGTTCCCAAGGGAGGAGAGCCGGGTTCACAGCCAGGCTGGTGGTGTGATCTGAGGGGCTAAGGAGGGAGCAAGCTCCGTCCGGGGCGGGGCACCAGACTCCCACGGGGCCACGGGGCACTGCCACGTGCCTGGGAGCATCGGTGACACTTTTGGCCTTCACACCATCCCCTGTCAATGAGTTCCACAGGCAATGAAATGTTCTGTCTTATTTTCTGTCCCTTTCCTAGTTCTTCCTAGCACACTGCTAGCCTTTTTGACTGCTGCTGCCCATTGAGCTGAAGTTTTCGGAGGACTACCCACAGTGACTCCAAGATCTCTTTCTTGGGTGGTCACGGCTAATTCAGACCCTGTCCTTGGACGTGTAGAGTTGGGATTATGTTTTCCGATGTGTGTTATTTTGCACTTATCAATGTTGAATTTCATCTGCCATTTTCTTGCCCAGTCACCCGGTTTGGTGAGATCCCTTTGCAACTCTTCACAGTCTGCTTTGGACTTCGTGATCTTGAATAATTTTGTATCGTCTGCAAACTGCCACTACGCCGTTCACCCCTTTCCCCAGATCATTTATGAATACGTTGAACAGCACTAGTCCCAGTACAGACCCCTGGGGGACCCCACTGTTTACCTCTCTCCACTGTAAAAACTGACCACTTATTCCTACCCTTTGTTTCTTGTCTTGTAACCAGTTACTGATCCACGAGAGGACCTTCCCCCTTATCGCACGCATGCTTACTTTGGTTAAGAGACCTTGTCAAGGCTTTCTGAACTTCCGGTACACTAGATCCTCTGGATCATCCTTGGCCACATGTTTATTGTCCCCCTCAAAGAATTCTAATAGATCGGTGGGGCGTGATTTCCCTTGACACAGACGGTGTTGACTCTTCCCCAATAAATTGTGTTCAGCTACGTTTCGGATAATTCTGCCCTTTACCATGGTTGCAACGGCTTTGTCTGGCATTGAGGTGAGGCTCACCGGCCTGTGACTGCCAGATTCGCCTCTGGAGCCTTTTGTAAAAATAGCCATCACGTTAGCTGCCCGCCCTGTCCCCTGATGCAGGGGCTGATTTCAGTGGGGTGCCGTTGCAGTTCTCCGGGCTGGCCACAGGATGGCACCCCAAGACTCTGCATCAGGAAGAGCTGTGGGTGCGGCTTGCTGGCCAGCGCTGGATAAAGGGGGCTGCACCTCTCTGGGGCAGGAAGGGACCATATGTGGTGTGCTGGGCTAGGACCCCCCCTCAGGGATCTTCCCAGCTGCTCAGCCCCTAAGAACCACCTTGGCCATGCCCAGCCTTCACTGGGTGCTGGGGAGTCGGACCCTGGGGAGCAGGGATCCCCTTGTCCATCAGTGACTGTGCAGCCAGGAGGGATCCAAGGCCCCTGCCCTGAGCCCGGGAGGGTCTGGGGTAGCGGGGGGTCCTTTGCCCCAGGCCGTGTGCTCTCTCTGGGGTGAGGCTCCGTCTCCCTGTGGAAGGGGCTGAGAGAGCAGGAGGCAGTGCTCAGAGGAGGTGGGGTGGGGATGAACCAGCTGGGCCCACATGGGGCAGGGCAGTTGAGCCCCCTAGCTCGGCCCTGGCTCCTCCCTCCGGCACCTCGGAGGGGATCGGAGAGAATGGGGTTTCCTTTCTGTGGGTTCCCAGCACGGCGCGGCCTTGAGTTATCGATAGGGAACCTGGATCCAGAGGGGCCAAAAGCCATTTCACAGAGGGCTTGTGGGCCAAGGTCCTGACCGGACGTCAGGGCGAGCCCAGATCCCCGGAGGACGGGCCCAGTCCGAAGGGGTTGGCAGGGGGATCCGTGCAGCTTGCACTGGAGACCCTAGTGCTGAGGGGCTGGCAGGTGTTGTTTGACTGAACGCAGAGGCAGTTAGATCTTGGAGAAAGGAGGGCCGAGCCGCAGCTCTTGTTTGAAGCGGAGCAAGGGGGTCTGTTTTCTCTGCCTGGGGCTCCCTTCTCCTGGGCCGTTCCTTGGGGGCTGAGCTGCTGTCTACGTGGGCCGGGAGCGTGGGAACAGAATATTTCTCCCTCATGGTTTTTCCAGGCGTGCGGAAGGGGGAGGTTCCTGGCCGGGGGTCCCGGTCGAGCCTCCGCCCGAGAGGAGAGTGGGCAGGGGTCCCCGGAGCTGGGGGGGCCGCCTGGCGCTGATCTAGCGTCCAGCCGGGCCTCTGGCTCAAGTGACCTGTCCCTGCCTTCAGACGGCTGGGGGGCAGGTCTGAGCTCACCCTGTTGGCTGCTGTCCCCATGGGGTCACAGAGCTCAGACCTGTTCTGGGGGGCCCATGCTCAGCCTCATGCCTCATGCTTGGGAATCAGCCTGCGCTTTCCTTTGCTCACCCCGCCTCCGCCCATTAGCTCGGTCCCACCCCCACTGACCCCCTCTCTCTCCTTGATCTCGGTGCCCTTCAGAGCCCCATAGCTGGTCCCTCGGGCTCCCGGAGGCAGGACGGTGCCCGGCGCAGCCTCACCCCACCCAGAGGGGCACCACAAGGCCTGCAGGTGGGACGGCTGCAGGGCGGGGATTGACCGTGACATTTCAGGGGCTCTAGGCGCAACGTTGGGTAGCCTGGCTGGAGGGAGCTGTGTCCGTTCACTCCAAGGCCGAGAAACCGCTGTGTGCTCCTCAGAGCCGCTCCCCTGAGCGCGAGGTGATGCCCGGGCCTAGTGATCTTTGCTCTGGCCGCTGCTGGTGATGTGTTGGGAGATCCCTAGCGGGGAAGGTGCTATAGGATCGCAAGGGGTGTCCACAGCCTCCGCGCTAAGTGGCCAGCTGGGCTCCGTCCCTGCATTTTGGGACCTGGTCCTGCCAGGAGCAGAGCCCTGCTGCCCACTGGGGCGACGGGCAGGAGCCCTGAGGAGGTGGGAGCGGGCAGCACGGCCCTGTCAGCTGGCACGAACTGGGGGAGATCAAAGCAGAGAAGGGGTAAGGAAGGGAGAGGAGCCCTGTCACGGCCCCCACCGCAAGGTGGGGGAAGCCAGCATGGCTCTATGTGGCCCATCCCTTCAGTGGGCGCTGTCCCCATGGCTGATGTCAGCGGAGACATTTCAGACCCCGATTCTCCCCTTGTGTGACCGTCCTGGTTGGACCCCACAGAGCCCCGATGGCAGGACTGGGGTCTTGGCATGTTCAGTGCTGCCTCGGAGCTGGCAGGGGGAGCTCACACATGGATTTGATGGTGCCTCCCCCTGCCCAGTTTAACTATTTGTTTTCCTGTCATGTCCGAGTGGTGGGCATGGGGGCGGGGTACCGGTGGGTGTCCCCCAGCATGTTGAAAAGCAGGTCGGGGTTGGAAAGCAGGGTGCCAGGCATTCGCTGTGGGCCAGGATGTGCCGCCTTTCGGGGATCGGGACCTGCAGCAGCTGTGCGCATGTCGTGCTGCCCACCCCGGGGCATGATCATGTCCGACTGCACTAGCCAGGATGGATCGGCCCCGGCCTGGCCTGGTGGGTAAGGCACTGGAGTGGGATTCAGGAGATCAGGGCTAAAATCTGGTCCTGCCACAGGCTCTTGGGCCAATCACTTAGTCTCTCTGGGGATCACATCCTGCTTGTCTTGGCTGTGTAGATGATAGATTGCCATCAGGGCGGGGACTGTCTCTTACTCTGTGTATGTACAGCACCTAGCGCGATGGCACGTGGATCTCGCTCGAGCCCTCTAAACATGCTGCTGGAATACAGGGAGTGGGTGGAGGTACCCTGGTACTGCAGCAAATAACATTATCCATTCGGCACGGGGTACTTCCCGGTTTGCCTTTCTGAGTCAGTGCCGGGCCATGTATAATGCCAACGGGCGTGGTGCTTCCTCTTGGATGAGACTCGGGCCTGAGACCTTGTGATCATTAAAGAGCTCTGGATGCTTTTTGTGCTGGGGCGGGGATGTTTGTGACTTAAATTCCTTCTGTTCTTGTAGCTGGAGCAGGCGTTCTCTGCTTCCTGACTTAAGCGGGGGTGTTGTGTGCGGCTGTTTAACAGTGGCTCCGCTCCACCTCAGAGGTGGCTGCATTTCATCAGGGAGTGCAGTGCTTCGGGAAAGGTTTTACTGTAAGCTGGATGGGGCCGCAGCTATGGAAGGTCATTCTCTCTCTCTCTCTCACATGCTGCCCAAGGCATGTGTATAAAGGCGGAAGAACACGTGCACGGAGGGAAAGGAGGATATGAGCTGGCCGTGGCAGACCCCGGCGCAATTCAAGTCCCACTGATATGGATCTGTGGCGAGGTGAAGTCACTGGGCAGTGAGCCGCAAGCTCCTTGGCCCAGCCAAGTCCCTGTTATCAGGGCGGTCAGGTGCACCCCTGCTCTGTGCTCATTTTCCGATGGCTCTGCCGAGAAGGAAAAGCTTATTCAGGTTGCAACAATGCTGGCTTCCTGTGTTCCCTGCTGCACCAGGAAATAACCCCAGAGAGGAGAACCTCGAGGCACTGGGCAGCTAGCAGGGCTGAGCTTTGGGGTGGGGCGGGAGGGATCCCTTCCCGGTCTCCTCCCCTTTCCAATCAGGGACTCTGTGGTGCTTGTGTCCCTTTGCCAGCTGGAAAGGTGGTGGCGAGAGAATGGCCTTAGTAGCGTGATCGAAAATCCTCGCTCTTGCTTATAACAGCAGCCCCTTTGGAAGTTCAAAGGCAAATCCGCTTCCTTCCGCGCTGGAAGTTGTGGGTCTGGGTTGTGTGCTTGCACTTCCCGGTTTGTTGTTGTAGGGTTGCTGCTGGGATCTGCCGGGGAGCTGCTGGAGGTTGCTATTGTGTGTTGCTATTGTAGTGTTCCTCCTGAGTGCACAGGTGGCGTTTGCAGACCCTGGTTTGTTATTGTAGGGTGGCTCGTGATTGTGAGGCTGTTGGTTTGGGTTCAGCAAAGCGTAGGGAAGAAAGTGCCCCGGGGAGAGTTGGCCTGGATTAAGGAGCGATGAATCGGCTTAAATAAAACAACTGACCCGCATGCGCGCACGCCGGTATGCATGCACACGCAGAGTTTTTCCTCTGTTTTCCCCGTCTGCACTTGCCGGTCCAATGGTCTGAAGGGATTTCTAGAAATCTCAGAAGAAAGCATCTCTCTGCAAGATTTCTTGCCCGGGGGGCTCAGGCAGTTGCGTGCATCTGGAGGAGGTTCTGAGAAGCATCGGTCCGTTTGGGTTCTTAGGCACTCTGGACCTCTCCAAGCTCAGCCGTTGTTAATACTTGTCGTACAGACAGCCCGTGGTGGAAGATACAGGCTGAAATATAGTTGAGATTGGAAGAGTCTCTTCGGCTCTGGTTATACTGTGTGATCCAGTGGATGCTGCCTCAGACTCAGAAAAGCTAGGTTCTGGCACTGACCCACTGGCTGATCTTGGGCAAGTCATGTCCTTGCTCTGTGCCTCAGTTTCCCCATCTGTAAAATGGGTATGATGCTACTCCTCTCTTTTGTAAAGTGCTTGCAGCTGTGCAGGTGAGAAGCTCCGTCTAAGACTGAGCTGATTATTATTAGCTGTTGTCAAGGCTGATTCCCCACTCTGGCACTTCAAGTGCAGAAGGTGGGGGGCCCGCGAGGATTAAAAAAATGAATACTGGCCACTTCAGGCTGGTATTAAACTCCCGAGGTCACCGCTTTTCTTTGGCCTTGGATGGGTAGATGCTGCCACCACCCAAGTGCAAACCCCTTGAAACCCAGGAAGGAAGACTTAGGACTTCCGTCCTGTGGGGGACCCTCAAGCCCTTTCACCTCCCCCGGCCGGGGAAGAGCTGCGAAAGAAAACCAAGGAAATCCGCTGTTGCCACCAGCTCATTGAACGACATATGCACAGACCTCTTGGGACACTAAAAATCCAGTCCTGTTCTTTAAAAAAGGTAAACGTTATTAAACCCAAAAAGAAAGGAAATACGTTTGGAACTTCGGCTTTTTGCTAGATCTTAAAAGAAACAATTACAAAAATTAAGCATCAAGATCGCGCTCTTGAGGTTCAGCGTAAAGGTTACAAGCAAAACAGAAGCATCTGGGGTTAGCACAGAGGCGTCCACAAGCCAGTAAGAAATATCCCTAATCGCGTCTTTCTAAACATTCCTGATCTACTTACACATGTGGGTTGCTAAAAGTAGTTCTCGGTACGATCTGACGATTTTCATATCTGACTTAAAGCTTCTCACAGCATAACTGCTCCCTGTTCCCCTCTTCCCCGGAGAACAACAACAGACAAAGGGGAAGTTTTTTCCCAACTTTAAAAAGTTCTAGCCTTCCCATTGGCTCTTTTGGTCAGGTGCCCACTCCTTTCCTTTTACCTGTGGGCTTCTTAACCCTTTACAAGTAAAGCAAGTAGAGAACAGCTACTAAGAGGGATTTTATAGCTAACGGGCTGAGCTACCCCCCCCTTAATTTATCACAGCTGTGCTGCTGCTTGGGAAACATGGAACCAGATTTCCCAGAATGAAAAAGTGCAGTAAAATTCCCCTGGGATGTGAGAGTCAAGCTGGGGTCTTTGTGTCCCCCCGCACCATCAGCAGCAGCCCCTTCGTTCCCCCCATAACTCCGGTCACAGTGCTGATGGGGATGATGCAGGAGCCGGAGTGGAATCCAGCTGTGAGATCTAGCAGGAGTTTCAGATCAGACTCCGGAGACTCGCAGGGGGCAGATCGCAGTTACCTTAAAAAGTGGCCAGTTCAAAACCAACCGAAGGGAACAGTGTGTAACTAGCCTGGCCAGTCGCTGCCATGGGAAGTCACTGGGGACGAGAACTTCGCACAATTCAAGGAGGGACTGGACATTTACATGGCCCTAACGGATATGCAGCGTTAGCATAATTAACGATGGTGGAAATTTCAGAAGGGTTATTTCAACTTGATGCTTCAGGGCTTGGGCAGATCCCTAGTAGAGACAAAAGGCAGATTATCCCCCATCTGCGACTGCCGGGTTCGTACCCGTGTCTCTGAACCCACTGTCAGAGGCCGGATGCGGGGCTAGATGGACCTGGGTCTGTCTGTTCCTATGACACATACCCAGGGCCTTTTTTACAGACCCTGGTCATGGCAGAGACTCAAAGGGCACTGTGCAAAGTCATTTCCTCCTGGCCTTTATTAATGTGACTTCCCATGGGCTCTGGCAGAGATGGGGTTAAAAGGCCACCCCCAATAGCCAGGTCTTCCTGACGCCAGCATGGAAGGGGGGGCAGGTGAGTCTCGTTCGGAGGAGATGGGGCTGGGCAGGTGTTGCAGGGTGGGAATGTTGGGGAGGGGCTCCCTGCAGCCCTGTGTTGCATGGAATGTGGTTTGGGGCGGGGTGTACTTTGCATACTGAGCCCCCTCCCCCAAAATCTCTTCAGTTGCACCCAGAGGGGACCCTTCCCTTGTTTGAGTAGCTTGCAGTCTGTTGCCCGTCTCGGCCATGGGTGTGTTTCGCAGCCTTTAGGGAATGTTCTCATCCCCAGATGGGGAAACTGAGGCAGCGGTGGACTGTGTTACTGTGCCCGGCGGGTAGGTTCCAGAGTGGGGCTGAGCACCCAGGAGTCTTGAGTCTTGCACTAGTGCCTAGTTCAGCCAGTCTCCCTGGGTTAGAAAACCCAAGGTAACGAATCCTGTCCAGCACAGGCCAGGCCAGGCCCCCCCGCCTCTCCCCGCCAGGAACAATGACTGTGTTGTATCAAAGGAACAGATGCTGTTTCTGGCAAGGCTGCAAACTGCAGTGTAAACCCTTGGGGGCAGGGGGCGGGGAACTCTACCTGGCCCGGGGGCTTTGCTGGGACTTGCCAAGAGCTGGCGGGCAGTGCCTACGCCGTGTTGGCATCCACAGCAGGGTTCAGAAATGTGAGCGCCAGCCAGTTTAGGACAGGGCTGAAACCCGGGGTTATGGAGGTCCCACTGCAGCAGGAATACCGTGGGCCAGCCCCCCAGCGCTGGGTTTGCTGGTGGTCTCCTGGCTCATGCCAGCTGAGACCTGGCCCGTTGTGTGGGTATTTTACCCAGCTGGTGGGTCTCCTGGGAGTGCACAGGGCAGCAGCTGATGATCGGCTTTGTCTGTGCCCAGCCGTGGGCAGCCTGTCTCAGCTCAGCCATGTGGCGATTCTCGAATGCCGTCCGGCGGGATCGCCACCGTATGCCAGCCCCATGCCTCCGTGGGGTAGAGAGCTGGGATCTGACACAGCCCCCTGGGGAAATGCGCCGTAGGGCTCTCTCCAGGGGCCTGATCCTGCCCCTTCTGAGGTCCGCGCAGGATCAGTCCCTGAACCTCACAGCTCTGCACTGGGCCAGCCCCAGGGCAGCTGTCCAGGCTGTTACTCCAGCCTCTCCTCCCTGCTCTGCCTGCCCCAGAGAACCAGTTCCCCCGGGCCTGATGTCTATGGGGCTTCCTTCTCCGAGTCCCGTTGAAAGTTAGGCAGCAGGAGCCGGGAGGGTGTCGGTGGGGGAGGACTTAGTGTGTTTGCACATGGCACCTGTGTGTACATGCCACAGGCCCGGCCGTGGGTGCGAGATGATGGGCCCGCGGCACTCGTGAGAGGCGTGTGCCCACGCACACGCAGCAGGGGCATGTTTGGGGGCCAGGGCAGGCCAGGCATGTGTGCCAGTGATGTAGGGAACTCCACACGCCTGGGAGCTGAGCTGTGTCCAGGCAGCTCAACGGCCATGGGTCCAGCCCTGCTTTGTGCCCGCTGACCGTGCAGATCAGTGGTCTGCCAGACTGAGCGTGGGGTGCTGAGGGAGACGGCCCAGCGATACCTGGTTGGGTTGGGCCACGAGCCTGTGAGAATGGACTTGTGAGAGGAGCTCTAGGTGCTTCCGACACAGCCCTGCTGCCGTTTTACAGCTGGGGAAACGGAGGCACAGAACAGTTAAGTGACGTGCCCAAGACTGCAGAGGAAATCAGAGTCAGAGCTGGGAAGAGAACCCAGGAGTCCTGGATCCCTCTCCTGTGCCTCACCCTTCGTCCCTCTAGATTTGGCCAGCTGCAGAGAGCCAGGGCCTGTGCCTGGCAGTGAGACACGGCTGTGTAGCAAGGGCAGAATGCCCCATGCAATCCCACTCAACTGTATTCCCCAGGGAGGAGCTGGAGGGGGCAGCGGAGGGAGGGAAGCCCTTTAAAATATCCCCTGCCCTGCCCCAGCCGTTCGCTTCAGTCCGCCTGGGACCTGTCCTGGTCCCTGGGCAGCACCTCTGCTCTGTGCCGAGGGCCCCGGTGCCTGGGGTCTGGGTGTGAGGGAGGGAAAGTGGGAGAGGGACAGAATGTGTTAGAGGGATGTTCGATCCCTAATGGGGACAGAAGGGTTCCCAGGGATCGCTTTGCTGGACGGACTGCAGCAAATCGGGTGCGTTTTGGATTGAAAGTGCCGATCTGCCTTGAAGCGGCACAGCGGGGCAGAGCCCAGGTGTGCTCAGTGACTCCCGCTCACATGATGTGGGGGGTTTTCCTGCCTGTTGACCGGTAGCATGTTCCTGGACTCTGCGGTCAGACTCTAGTGTGGTGATGCCAGGGAGCTGCGCCGGCCCTGCAGGGACCATGGCTGGCCTGGCTTCTTGCTGTTGACATCAGCTGGGCCAAGATGTCACCACCTGAGAATAAACCAGTGTATTGTAGGCCCCGATCCTGGAAACACGTGCTTGCTTTTAATAGGACTGCACCCCCATGCAGATCTGCCTGGGAGCAGGTCTCTGGAGTTTGCCAATCCCGTTCTTAGACAACTGCCTTGCAGGTCAGAGCGACCCTGCAGGAGTCCCTTGGTGGTTCTGTAATGCAAACACTGCAGCCCTGTCTTAGAGAGAGGAATGGCAGGAAACTGACCTGGCTGGTTTCACGCTCCCTAGCTGAGTGAGCTGCACACACAAAAAGGGGAAGGTAAATTACACAGCCTGCGGGCTGGAAAAAAGAGATCTGGGATTTTCAAATGTTCTCTCAGTTTCGAATCAGGCTGGAGAAGGGAAGCCTGGGAAGGCGATTCTCATTCTTGATGCTGAGTCTTGAAATTGTGTCAAATATCGAATTTGCAGCTTTGCATCGGGGGCTTCTGTTTGCAGGTTGCACCATTCGTGGCATGTTAAATCAACCGTGCAGCTATGCAGAGACCTGGTGTTTTTTAGCTGTTTTAGCTGATATAATATTATATGATGTATTTAGTGCTTTTCATCCGTAGTGCTCAAAGGAGCTCAGTGTCATTTCCACCTGTAAAATGGGAAAACTGAGGCACGGAGCGGGGAAAGTGACTTGCCTACGGTCACACAGAGCTGGGACTCGACCCCAGGTCTCCTGAGTTCTAGCCATGCTGCCTGCACATCTATGGGGAGGATCCCCGCCCAGATACTATGGTGATGGGCAGTTGGAGACCATCGAAGTACCCAGGGCTTCTCTGATATAGTGTTGGGCAGTGCTTGTACGGGCCCTGGGTGCGATGGGCGGGCTGAGGAGCAGAGAGACGTGCCCTTCCCAGCCTGTGATCACCTAAACAGGGAGTGGAGCGTCTCGGTCTCTGGCCCCTCAGTGGGAGAAGAGAAGGAGGGTGTCACCGGGCGAGGGGAACCGGGGGCTGGCCTGCAGGACTCCAGGGTGGCTGGAGGTCCCGAGAGAGGGGCGAGGGAGCGATGGATGAGCACCGCAGAAGTGTGGCTGTGTCCACCCTGCTCTGAAGAGCTCACCTGCCGGGCCCCAGGCACTGCCTTGCCTGGCCTCAGGATCCCATCGTACAGGGATTGCGCCTCTGGGGACAGCTGGGGCCCATCGTGTGCAGAATGAGGGGTGAGCTGCAGACTGGCCGCTGGCAGGAGTGGGCGTGGGGGAGGGCAGGTAAAGTAGGGGCTGGATGTAAGCTGGATACCTGGCAATGCTAGTGGAGTGCCAGGCTTGGCCCGGGGCCGCGGGAGACGCTAGCCCTGGTCTGAGCCATGGCCCGGGTGGCTTAAGACACACCCTGCAGCTTGGACATCAGGGGCTGTGTGGGGTGACTCAGGATGCCGGCAGGGCTGGGGGCCGCAGGCTGCACCACCTGGCCTGTCTCCAGCGCTCCCCAAGCAGGACTGGATGGTGGCGTCCCTGGAGGAAGCCATCCGGCAGGGGCCCAAGGAAGATGCATGTTGCGTCCCTATCTCTGGGTTCTCCTCAGTGAGCAGCTGGAGAGCCGAGCGCCCGGGAGGGCTGCCCTCAGAGAAATTGGCCCGTTTCGCCCATCACATTGCTGGAGGTGGCCAGCAGCAGCCAGAGCCATGGCTGTCACTTGTCTGGTGCAAGCCTCGGGAGGTCTGGGACATCGCATGCAATGGTGCGTTCTCCAGCCGTGGCATCGTCCGGTACCACAGTGACCTCGCACCATTTCGCTCCAACCCGTCACAGGGCACTGCCATGTTGTGGTATGGCCAGGCTCCCCGTGCCCGGCTGGTGGGTTGGCAGGGCAGGCCAGGGCTCCTGGCACCAAGAGGAGTGACGTTTTCTGGCTCATGACCTTTGTCAAGAAGGTGGAGGGTCCTGTCCCCCTGCTTTTCCACCCCAGTGCTCCTTCCGCCCCGTACCCCAGCTCTGCCGCTTCCCCTCCATCTCCCCCCTGCTAGCCCAGCCCCGGCCCACCCTGGAACTGGAACCTGTGCCCCGCTCGGCAGCCTGGGCCCAAGGGGAATCCCTGACCCCAGCCCTCCTGCTCGTCCATGCCGGGCCCATCTAAGAGCGCCGGCGGTGCTGAAGTGCCAGGCGGGTCTGGCGTCATGGATGCCCGGCACATGGCGAATGGGCACCCCATGCGCACCCCGGCTTTCGCTCTACACCCACAGCCCAAATCTCTCCGAGGGGGGCCCCCCTTCTGCTCAAGCCCGGGCTCTGCCCTGCCCAGCAGGGTCTGCGGCGAGGGGCTCCACAGAGGCCTCAGACGGGGGGCCGCGAAAACTCCTCTTTTTTGTTTCCTGTCCTGGGGCAGGGAGGCAGCTCCCCAGCGCCGATGGCTGAGCAGCCGGCCAGGACAGGCAGGAGGGGACCGGGCCGCACATTCCTGCTGGAGCGAACTGCTTAGGAACATGACTCCTGGAGCGAGAGGGCGGGCCAGGCCTGCTCCCTGCGTGCTGTGCAGTCAGGAGAGAAAGAGGAAGGGGGAGAAAAAGGGGTAGGCAGGCGAACCCTGAGCCCCGGGGCAGGCTCTGACAGTGCGACAGGCAGCTCGGCACAATGGGCTCCGTCTCCTCCCGAGGAGCCGGGCTGCTGCTGCGGGCTGGCATGCTCCAGCGTACCTGTGCCGCCGAGGCGATCGTTGGCTAGGGGCCAGGCGCTTCGCTTTCCTCCCCCCGCCCTCCGCCCCGGCCTGCGCCTGTGTTTCCCGCAGCAGCCCGGAGAGTTTGTTCGGGTTGGTGTTTCTGTCCTGGGTAAGCCGGCCCAGTTCCCTGCACTCGGAGCCGGGGAGGTGAGCTCCCGACTGAGTCCTGGTTTCTTTCTCTCTCTCTCTCGCAGGGTGCAAGCTGTCCTGTCACAGGAAATGCGAAGCCAAGGTAAGGAGCTGCCCCCCCTCGTCCTTTCCGAAGGGGTGCAGCAAAGTTTCCTTGTGTCGTGGGTCCCGGGCGGGTTGGAGTCGCTCTGACTCTGGAAGGGGGAAGCCTCTCTCCGCTCTCCTTGGCTTCGTTTCTGCACTTGGGTCCTGATTGTCGATCAAGGTGACACGCTCCGGGGTCCTGCCAGGGCTGCAGTGTCCGGTTACAAAACGTTGCTGGGGTCCTGGGCTGCTGCTCAGGGGAAAGTGAAGCTCATCCCTCCTGTTCCCAGCGCCGGGGGCTTTTCCTTTGTACGTACGGCAAACAGTGGTTCCTTTCTGAGCTGCCGCTGGGCACCCAGCGAGCCTTGTGCAGAGGTGGCTGCTGCTTTGCAGGTGAACGGTCTTTCCTGCTCCCCGGCCCCTAAAAGCACGGTGAGATCCTGGCCCTGGGGAGGTCAGTGGGATTTTTGCTGTTGATTTCACTCTGGGCGTTTAAAGCACACACATTTCCAACTGGTTTGCCTTAGCTCCCCGGCGTGCTTGGGAGACGTGCCCCCTTCACGGCCGCTAGAGCGGAGTCCTTGTCCCGGCGCCGTCCGGCCTGCTCGGGTGGTCACTGGTTGGTGATGGCTTGGTCTCGAGCCTGGGGCTGCTGTGAGCTTGCCTGGCTGATCTATTCGGCGCTGGGGAGGCCTCATCTGAAGTATTGTGTCCAGGTTGGGGCCCCACACTACAGAAGGGGTGTGGACAAATTGGAGAGAGTCCAGCGAAGGGCAACGAAAATGATCAGGGGGCTGGAGCACATGATTTACGAGGAGAGGCTGAGGGAACTGGGATTGTTTAGTCTGCAGAAGAGAAGAATGAGGGGGGATTTGATAGCTGCTTTCAACTACCTGAAAGGGGATTCCAATGAGGATGGATCTAGACTGTTCTCAGTGGTGGCAGATGACAGAACGAGGAGTAATGGTCTCCAGTTGCAGTGGGGGAGGTTTAGGTTGGATATTAGGAAAAACTTTTTCCCTAGGAGGGTGGTGAAACACTGGAATGCGTTACCTAGGGAGGTGGTGGAATCTCCTTCCTGAGTGATTTTTAAGGTCAGGCTTGATAAAGCCCTGGCTGGGATGATGTAGTTGGTGTTGGTCCTGCTTTGAGCAGGGGGTTGGACTAGATGACCTCCTGTGGTCCCTTCCAACCCTGATATTCTCTGACTCTCTGGTCTGGGTTTGTGGCTGCCCCCGGGGCACGGCTTTCCTTCGGGGGCACATACATTGCACCGCCCGCGGGCATGTGGGCAGGGTGCAGCCGCAGGCCGGGTGCATGGGGCAGATTCTTGTATCCTGGGTGCCTGTCAGTCCGTGCGCCCGTGACCCATCGGGCTGCAAATATGCAGTGGATGCAGCAGGTAAATTTGGGGTGACGTGCAGGAAGAGTCTAGTCCGCTGGCCTCCCAATGCCCCCCGTCCTGCTCCTTCTCCTGCCTCTGGTGCACGGATGCTTGCTGCTCCTTCTGGCTTCTCTGGGTTCCTCGTCTGCTGCTTGGGCTTCTCCTCCCCAGTTGTTTCCCCTGCTTCTCGGAAGCGCCGTGCACAGCATCTGTTCCGAATCGCGGCGCACAGGCCCGCATAAGGCCCAGTTGCCCTGCTCCATGGAAGGGTGTTGATGGAGAAGGTCCTGGGGCCTGACAGCCTCCATCCTTGCATAGGGGGAGAGGAGGCTGGCACAGAAGAGCTGGGTACGAAACAGGGTCTCGGCCACCGTCTGCTTGCTCCGTTGGATGCTGCGTGGGGAGGTCGGGCGCTGGGGGGAGAAGGGGAGGAATCTCCTCAGGTTGGCTGACGGGGCAGGTGATGCTAGGACCTGGCCATGGAGAGGGGGCCGGAGCGCCTGGGAGTCACTAAGCTGGTGGTGTCTGACACAGCATCTCCCCACATCTCTTCTCCAGCTGCCAGGAGCCACCCTAGTGCGACAAAGCCCCGAGCTGTGTCTCTCTCCTGGGGTCCCCCCTCTGTGCCAGATGATCGCTCTGGAGCCAAACGGAGCATGTAGAGAACGGAGCTGGTGTCACCCATGGGACGGTGTGTCCCACGCCCCATGGTACAGAGGAAGGCGAAAAACCTCCAGGGCCTCTGCCAATCTGCCCTGGAAGAAAATTCCTTTCCGACCCCAAATATGGCGATCAGCTAAACTCTGAGCACGTGGGCAAGATTCACCAGCCAGATACTACAGAAAATTCTTTTCTGGGTAACTCAGATCCCACCCCATCTAACATCCCATCACAGGCCATTAGGCCTATTTATCATGAATATTTAAAGATCGATTAATTACCAAAACCATGTTATCCCATCATACCATCTCCTCCATAAACTTATTGAGTTTAATCTTAAAGCCAGATAGATCTTTTGCCCCCGCTGCTTCCCTTGGAAGGCAGTTCCAAAACTTCACTCCTCTGATGGTTAGAAACCTTCGTCTAATTTCAAGTCTAAATTTCCCAATGACCAGTTTATATCCATTTGTTCTTGTGTCCACATTGGTACTGAGCTGAAATAATTCCTCTCCCTCTCTGGTATTTAACCCTCTGATATATTTATAGAGAGTGATCATCTCTCCCCTCAACCTTCTTTTGGTTAGGCTAAACAAGCCAAGCTCCTTGAGTCTCCTTTCATAAGACAGGTTTTCCATTCCTCGGATCATCCTAGTAGCCCTTCTCTGTACCTGTTCCAGTTTGAATTCATCCTTCTTAGGCGCCAGTCTGTGCTGCCCCTGCGGCCGTGGGCGCCGGACAGACTGCAAAAGTGGCCCAACCGCCCCTCCCTCATGCCAGCAGGGAAGGGGCCTCCCTGCTTACGCCACCCAGCTCCCGTCAGGAGCCAACGGGCAGGGGCCAGGACCCCCTTTATTGCACTCTGCCGAGTTCACCCACTTACTTCCCTGGTCCTTCTCGCATGAACAGAGAGCAACAATACCCGAAGTCCAAAGGCGCAAACAATTCGATGTTTATTGGGGTGAACTTCCAGCAAGCATGATTCCAGTTTCCTTCCTTAGTATCCTCCTTCCCAGCTCTGACACTGCAGAGCCGTACACCTGTGTCCTTGTTCCCATTCCCCCCTTAGCCAAACATGATTCCAATTTTCTTACCCACATTCCCTTTTCCCATTTTCCCCACACACACCCACCCACCCACTTTCTGATTGACTGCAGACTATATAGTAAAACTTGAGTTCTGCTTTGCTATACCTTAACCAATCATTTTCCTGAAATTTAACTAACCAATCCTAACATATTGTAACATGATTATGTAACCAATTATATCCCACCACTTTAATTAGTTTACACCCAGCAAAATTAATTATACAGCAGACAGGAACAATCACAGAACCAGACAGAGATTATACAGACAAACAATAGCAAAGTGGGAACTACAATGACAAGACAACACAGAAGTGAGGATTTCACATCCCAGCTATTGATAAGTGGGTTCTTGACAGACAGGATGCTATCAAACTAAGTTTCCTTTTACATTTTCTAGGCACTTCCCTTTCTCTGGAGGTGATAGGAATACAATCCTGTCCTGATAGTGCCTAACAGCCCAATCGCACCTTATTTCAATGTGACTAGTTTGGAATGGGAGGATGTGACCGGTCGCTTCCCAGCTTAGGGCTGCCTCTGCTGCTTAACCAAAGGCCTTAACCTAAGAACAGGGCCCCAGATTGTCGCAGTGAGAGAAGGCCCTTACACCGGCAGACAGTGATTTTGATTCTTTCTTTTGTACCTCTATCACTAACCAAGTGATAAGAATACACCTAAATTCTTAGAGTCTAGGCCTTGGCAGACAGGCCTGAATATCTGTATCCTAACAGCGCTCCCTGTCTCCTGTGCCCATGACTGTAGCCCAGTGCACCGGGAGGGCATCAGAGGAAGAGGATGGAGGGAGAGATACCAGCCCTTTGGTTTGGCTTAGAGCGGCTCAAGTGGAATAAATCAAACTCCCAATGTTCCTGGCCAGGCCAGCCCGTCATTTTGGGTCTCTGTGGCTACGGCTTCAAACCCCAGCCGAGACCTTGAGCTGTCACGTTTCCAAACCCCCACAAGCCACGAGCGCGTCCCATCCACCGCGGCGGCTGCTGCTGCTCTCGCTTACCCAGATGGGCTCCGTCTCGCTCGTTAGCCTAACCAGAGCAAAAAAAAATACATAAACCTGACCTTGGGGATGAGGTTATTTCCCCCTCCTCCCCTCACAAACGTCCTCGAGATTTTACACCCTATAGGAAGAGGAGAGGGGGAAATCTCAATAGCAGGCATCCAGTGCCACGGAGACCCTACAATAACACAGCGGGGCTGGGCAGTAACAACAATGGGTGTTTGCAGAGTGCCCGGGGCTGCTGGGGTTGCAGCCCTGGAAAGGGCTGGAGTCGTTTTATTTTTGGTAAATCCATCACTGGGGCTACCAAGAAACAATTAAACAACAACCACCAAAAAAAACAAAGAGTGCCTTTAAAAAAACTCCTTAAACGCTGGACTGGCACCTGGGCCGTTTGTACCATTCTCAGGTGCATGGGCAGCGTTCTCTAGTTCTAGTTTTTCTTTGAGCCCCCCCCCCCCAATAAAAACTCCCTGGCCCAGCTGTGCCACAACAACTGGTTTTCTGCATATAAGAGCCAGGGCTGGCGTTAGGGGGTAGCAAGCAGGGCAATTGCCCAGGGCCCCGCGCCACAGGGGGCCCCACAGGCTTCGGCCTCAGCCCTGGGTGGTGGGGCTCAGGGCACCGGGCTGCAGTCCCTTGTGGCGAGGCTTTGGCTTTCTGCCCTGGGCCCGAGAGTGTCTAATGCCAGCCCTGCTTGGCGGTCCCCCTGAAACCTGCTCACAGTCCCCCAGGACCTCTGGTTGAGAACCCCTGCTCTAGTTTAATACTAGGTTGGGTATTTTAGGGTTGTGGGGGGGGCAGGGGAACATTTGCTTTTGGTGCAGGGAGGGGGGACCCATCCTAAAAGTTAAAATTGCCAACAGATATACTAGCTTCGTAATTATTAGTCTTGGAGCAGCTCCGGGCCGCACTGTGCAAGGGGCTGTACGACCGCAGAGCAAGAGCCAATCCCGGCCCTGAAGACTGTACGCTCTACACAGACGCCGCACAGAGAGGAAGGAGGAGGCCCGAGGCTCGGAGGCAGCTGGTTACGCTCCCGCGGTCCCGCAGGGGGGCGGTGGTGAAATCAAGACTGGACCCTGGACCAGCTGTGAACTTACGCAGCGTCTTTCCCCCTCACAAGGTCCAGTCACGGCAGCGCCCCTTTAAAAAGCACCAGCCCAGGCCGATCACCTGGCCGATCACCTGACCGGTGGGTTCTGTTTGCTCTGAAGCAGAAGAGGTTTGGCTGGCGGTCTCGGAGCGGGCTGCGCCTATAAACCAGCGGCAAAGGCGGGGGAATGGGGCAGAGTTCTTGAGGCGACGCCTGCCGCACAGAATATGCTCGGCCCTTGGGGACGGCCGGCCCCTGTGTAAGTTCCCAGCCAGCAAACGGTGCAGAGACGAGAGCAAGCCAGAAGGATGGGTGCAAAGTTACCGTTGGGAATTCATACTCCAGTTCCCTGTGCGTTAGGTGGGGGCGTCCATTAGAGACCTTTGCAGCAGGGGGGAGCGGGGGCAAAGCCAGCCACAGCCAGCCACGGCCTGAAAGAACAGGCCCAGCCACTGGGCTGGGGAACTTGGGAGATCTAGGTTCAAGCCCTGCTCCGCCACACTGTGCTGTGACCTTGGGTCGGCCGCTCCGGGTATGCCGGCACTGCAAGCAAAGCCCGGATCTGTGGGACTCGTGTTCCCAAGCCCGGGTTCGAGCGTCCACACGGCACCGGGAACCCGGGCTTTGCAATGCGCTGACGCGTCCACGCTGCAGTCTGCAGACCCGGTCCGAAGCGTGCGCTCTCGTATTGCGGGTGGGGGGTTGCTGCACGGCGGGTTGCAGGAGAACTGGCGGATGTTTGTCGGGTGGTCTTGCCGCGTCTCCCGTCCCTGGCTCTGCAATGGGGATAGCAGCCCGCCCTGCCTCACCGGGTTGGGGGGGGCCGGGGTTGTGAGGATAGATATGTCGCACAATGAGGTGCTCGGATGCTCCGGGGATGGGGGGCCAGAGGGCCCTTCCTGAGACAGGTATCTCTGCATTTCAGAGGCTGCGCCTGCACTTTGCCAGGCTCAGCGTCTCGTTGGCCCCAGAGGGTCGCACGCAGAGAGGGCTGTGTCCACGCACGCATTGAAGGCTTGTGAGGTGCTTGGAAATCCTCAGAGGAGCAGGGCCAGGGATGCGACCAGCAGAGACTACGGTTCCCAGCATGCAATGCACTGCTCAGCTCAGGATGGAGCACTGCATGTTGGGACTTGTAGTCCCCACGAGCACAGCGGTGGGTTAAAGTCACGGCTGGTTGCAGCCTTTTCAGCCCAGGTGTGTTCGATGCCCCGAGGGGAGATGCCTTCCAGCCCAAGCGACTGCAGGATTTGTGTCCCTTGGGAGACGGCTAAACCTGGGAACTTGGGCACAGTTGTTTCCTCTCTCCTTTTTGCATGCAGAGGGCTCCGTAGGGCGGACGATCCGAGCGATGGCTGAGCACTGCTGTTGTTGCAAAGGCAGGGAGTTGAGGTCTTCAGACAGCTAGCCCCTTCCTACGCCTGCTGTGTAGAGTGTGTAACCCTTCTGCCCGTCAGAGTTGGCAGCAACCAGGGCCGGGTTCAATATCTAGGGGATCCATTCCAGTAACACAATGCAAACCGGCTCGAGCCCCCACCCAGTGACCTGGGACAAATATGTACCACCCCTGCTGGGCACCTCCCAGAGGCAATCCTTCCCTTCTCACAAGCACCTAGTCTGAGTGTAGCAAAAAGCCTTTTAATAACAGAGAGAAACAACGTGGCATTATGTTGGGGAAACACCACCAACAGGATTCATAACACAACCCATGAGCAAAAAAAAACCCACCCCAAGCAAATTGGGGCATGCCCTTTCCCTTTGGTTCTGGAGTCCAGCAACCTCAAATCACCCAAAGTCCCAAAAGTCCAGTGACCCAAAAGTCTCTGTCCCTGGTCAGGGTAGCCCCAGAGTTCAAAAGTTGATCTGCGGAGCTTTACCTCCCAACCTGGGTGGAGACGGGACGGGACGTAAGAGGCACCTTACATGATCTGAAGCTGACCACCCCACAGCTCCATAGGCCTTCGCTCCGCTCCGCCAGCCGCCCCACGAACTCCTTCGCTCAGCTCCGCAGCCACAAGCAGCTCCCGCCGTCCCACGAACTGCTCCACCAGCCTGTCCACGAGGCACTCCAGCCGTCCCGCAAACGTCTCCACAATAGATCTTCAGGCTCCCCCACTACTTAACACAACGCTCAGTGATTTCAGCTCTTAGGTGACTTCAGCTTATAGTAGGGGAGCCTCAGTGCTGGTGCACCGTTAGCCCAAAGTGAGCTCAGCAGCCTGTAATTAGACTCCTAATGGAATCAAAATTAGCTCTGATATTCCACAATGGAGAGAGGAGGAAGTGCATTAACCTCACCAAGGGGCCCATGCCACCAAGTATTAATACTTATCCCCAACCTCTCTCTCTCTCAATTCACAGAGTTTTGGAACCCATGACCCTTGCCTAGCGAGTGCCACTTAGTTGATGGTGAGTCCCTCCATCATAACAAAAGGCCAAGTACAGTTCCAAGCACAGTTCCCATAATCAGGGTAATAACAATTTATTCTTCCTGCCCCAATAACAGAGACACTGGGGATCCCACAGCAGCCAAAGTGACCATTTGGGCAGCTATGGCCTCGTTCTAGGTAGGGTGGGTGTGCCTATGCAAATGAGATCGGCCCCTGAAGTTCTTTTCCACAACTTGCCACACCTCACCACCAGATGTCAGGGTGGAGCTCATCCTGACACTGCTTACAAGTAGAAGGAGTTGATTAGATTGAGTCGAGTCAACTTAATCTGCTGCTGCACCTTGAAATCCTAGTCTGCAACACTGCCGACCCCAAGACCTCCAAAATCCCGAGATTGGCTTAAAAACCATGAGATTTTTTTTTTTAAAAAAAAAAATACATGGCTTTAGGTTCTTGTTCGTTTTCTGGTGGTGTCGTCCTTGCAGGTCACGGTCTTGACCTTTTCCCCCAAAACCACAAGGGCTAAAAATGTTTTTTTTCTCTTTTTTTTTTAAAGGAAATCTGTGTTTTTCTGGTAATCCCTGGGTCCAGGAACTGGGGCTTTAGGAAAAGCAGCACGCATCACGAGGCTCGTGATAAAATCGTGCAAGGCCAGGCGGTGTGGGGGAATGAGGCCTGCCGTGTGAACTGGAGGGGAGTGGCACCCCCCGGAGATCGGAGGGGAGAACTGCACAGGATGGAATTGGACTTGTCGTCTGCATGACGCGCTGATAGACACTGAACCGCACAGAGGGTTGGGGGAGGGACTCCTTCGTTGCTTACAGTCACCGGCAAATTGGCCTGTACTATTAATAAGGCTTACCTCAGGCTTCAGGCATCCTTCCCTCCCTGCATTCCTGGTGTTGGAGCTGCTGAGACCCCCCCTGCCCCGGCCCCCACCAGAGAGCTGTTTCCTTCAAGCCTGCTCCAAATGCATTCAGCCCTTGATTGCTCAAATTGCTGCCATCTGGTCAATGTTACGGTGAAACTTCCTGTGGTTGGTTGTAAAACACCAGGCCCGGGTCTTGGGGCACCAGGGCTGTCGCTTGCCGAGACGCTGGACGTTTTTGCTCCTGAAGCGTCCCGGGGAAGGAATCCGCCTCGGTGTGGAAGGAATCCGAGTCCTTTGCCAGGGGCCTGATGAAGTTCATTATAGATCAGCTCTTCCCACGGCTGCCCTGACCTGGAGGGACCCCCTGCTAGGGAGGGGAGGGGCCGGCAGCCTCCAGAGCTCTCCTAGGCCTCGGTGCCTCTGCTGAGTAACAAAGGGCCCCGTTGGTGCCAGTGGTGGGGTGGGGTGGTTTGGGATGTGGATCTCTCCCCTCTTGCTCCTGCGCTAGTGAGATCAGAATCAGGCCCTGGGGGACAAAAGTCTTCCCCTCATTCCCCTGAGCTCTCCAGCTCCCCAATATCCTTGCCCACCCACACGAGAATGGCCGTCGGATGAGATCCAGCCACCCCCGGTTTGTCCTGGTAGGGCTGGTGACGAGGACGGGGCTTGTGATTGCAGGGTGGCCCCCGAGGGGCCACACACGCTTGTTTTGTTATTGTAGGGTCTCCTCTGAGGGCTGGGCTGCACGCCACGGCTCACGGCAGGGCTGTTCACACGGCGTGGGTGGCTCACCCCAGGGGGATAGCGGGGTCCCTCGAGAGAGAGCCGCGTTCACTCAGGTGGCATTTCTGACCTGGCCAGACACAGGGAATGCTAAACCTCTTTGCGGTGGCTGCTCCCAGGAGAGATCCCTGCACGAGCAGATGAGCCGGGGCTCTACCTTGCAGCCACTGGTGCCTCCGGGTGCTTTACACTGCCTCATAAAATCCTTCCCTTCACTGCACCCCTTTCCCTCCCCATGTCGTGTCTCAAATCCCCGTCCTGAAATGCGGCCTTGAACCATGCACCCGGAGAGAGCGCTGTGTGGTGTGCTCAGCTGTCCCGGCATGAGCAGGATTTAGGGATACCCCTAGTGGTGATGCTGGGCAGTGCAGGCTGGGAGCTGGAGAGCCAGAGAGAGCCCCAGGCTCTGTCTGCGTCCAGTGGCCTCACCACCCAATCCCCTTTATTGTCCTCGCCGGCTCTCGACCCGGGCCGGGAACGCTCCCCCTCGCGTACTGGAAGTCGTCACTTGCAGAGAAAAAGCAGTGGGATCATATTTACTTGCAATGCATTCTTCGACCACTAGATGTCTCTGTGCCGTACAGAATTGCAGGCAGGGCGTGGCCCCTGGTAAACATTAGGGAGACCGCAGACCAAGCTGGGGTTCAAGCGGTGTGGAAGCTTCTTTGTATGGTTGAACACCGTCTGCTGTAACTGGCTCCGTGAATACCGCGGTGCCGAGCGTGGGAGAGGCGCTCTAGAGAACAGGATACATGGGTTCTGACAGGCGAGGTCTGCTCCATCGAACGGCCATGGAACAATCCAGCGGCGGCTTTAACTTGGAGAGGTTTCCAGAGCTGCCGCAATCAATGACGCTGTCAGCCTGGAGCCTCTCTCCCGGACAGAGATCCAGAGCTTGAACAGCAACATTTGGATGGGCTTGTGCCATAGAAAGTTGGCAAAAGTGGGGCTCTGGAGTCGCTCTGCCAGGAGGCTGGAAGAATTCCATTTCCCAAGCGCTCTGCTGCGTGTTAGCGTTCTTCCCCGTGGGACTCCCCAAGGGCGAAATGATCTGTCCATTGCCTCGCTGGCAGTGGGGCAGAGGTGGGTGGAGGGCAGTATGCAGTCATTATGTTGTCAGTAGTGACCAGGGAACTTCGGGAACGTGTGAATTCAGATGAAGAGGCTGAAATGTGGCTGCTTTCGGACCTCTCCCAATTCCTTTGGGCTCTGCTGACTTGGAGATGTCAGCATTTTCACGCCTGCTCCCAGCCAGGCCCTGGAAAACAAACTGTTCCTCTCCAGCCTGATTATTTTGCATCTGAGCGTGATTCAGAACCTGTCACGGCGAGTGGGGGAGTCAGGGCCCTGAACCCCCCTCTTCCTGCGATTCCCCGTAACTCTCAGCCAGCCAGTAAAATGGAAGGTTTCTTAGATGACAGGAACACAGTTCCAAACAGAGCTTGTAGATACAACCGGGACCCCTCAGTCAGGTCCCTCTGGGGGGCAGGGAGCTTAGACCCCAGCCTTGGGCCTCCCTCCATTTCCCCAGACCGCTCCAAACTGAAACCCCCTCCAGCCGACTCACCTCACGCAGGCCAGCCTTCCCCCAGTTCCTCCTCCAGCCTTTGTCCAGTTTCCCGGGCAAAGGTGTCATCTGGCCCCAACCCCCCTCCTGGCTCAGGTGCAGGCTCAGGTATCGTCCCATCCCCAATGCCGACAGTCCCAGTAAAACTCCCCTGTGACATCCCCAGGTCAGTCCTCCCCACTCCCTGCCCCGTCACAGAACCCAAGCAGGGTTTGGGGTTTCTGGTCGGTTCCTATTCTGTCTGCAGTGGTCTGGGTCAGAGCGGCTGCAAAGCGCCGGTTCAGTGGGCGTTTGGAGCCTTGGGTCGGTTCTCGTTTTCAGCCGCACCGGTTCGCCCCGTCTGAACTGGGAGTGGGGCCAGAGCGCTGTTATGGCTGAGGGGCTTTTAGGCCTCTCTCAGGACACAGAACGTTGTGGCCTTTAATTTTGCATGGGCAGAACAGTAAAGGCTGCAGTAGAGACATATACTGTGCAGATAGCCCCTTCTTCGCTCGGGGAGTGCAGCCCCTCTGGGGTGGAGCCCAGCAGCTGCGGAATGGTGCACAACACTTCCTTGGTGCCAAGGTGATGGATGACACTGAAACACAAGGATAGCAGGAGGCTGAGTGCATGTGTGGGACAGGTTCTTTAAGAAGAAGAATCATAGAATATCAGGGTTGGAAGGGACCTCAGGAGGTCATCTAGTCCAACCCCCTGCTCAAAGCAGGACCAATCCCCAATTTTTGACCCAAATGGCCACCTCAAGGATTGAACTCACAACCCTGGCTTTAGCAGGCCAATGCTCAAAAGTGGGGAGGCAGAAGGCTTTGTTAAAAACATGGGGTGGGGATGGAGAAAAGCTTTAGCAGGATCTGAGGGGGGCAGAGGTTTGAGACAACTGAGCAGCTCCTTAGCTGCATAAACAGAGGGGCAGGGTGGGTGCCGCACACCGCCTTGGTAAGGGCCCACGTGGGCTCCTGTGCCACGAGCGGCTTGGGCATTGCAGCGCCGGGAGGCCCTCGCCAGCCCCCTCCCCAGCGCAAACCTCAGCTGAGGGGTCTCGTCTCCCTTCGGCTGCGTCTTGTTGAATGCTGGCCCGACAGCCCTGCAGCCTTTCTCCCTGCCAGGGGTGTCAGCAGGGCAGGCATCCTGCCAGACCCGGGATGCGGGGGGTTCGGAAGGGATCCCCGTCTCTGGCCCTGTTCGCTCCGTGTCCTGTCTGCCCAAGTGCTGCGTGTGGCCGACGGGGGTGCTCGTCTGTTGGCAGAGCCACTGGGGATGGGCCGTCGTTGGCAGACACAGCCCGTGGGCCCTGATCCCTTGCCGAGGGCTCAGGAAGCAGGGAGATGAGGGGAGTTGCTGATCAGACCTGTGGAAAGCCACCTGCAGGGTCATTTTAACGATTCCTCAACCCTCCCGGATTGCCTGGTGTTTGTTCTGCCCTGGCGGCCGTTCCACGCCCTCCCTGGCAGCCCGTCCCTTCGCCCAGGCTATTCTTAGCAATTTCATGTTCTTTCCTAAATATTTCATCTAAACTCCCCTCCTGCAGCCCAAGTCCCGTGACCTCTTGTTCTGCCCTGGGCTGCTCATAAGCAGAGATGATCCCTGTCTTTGTCAGGTCCCTGCTGCTTGTTTGTCGGCAGCTGTCCCGGCAGAATTCCACCCCCCGGCTCGGCACGTCCAGGTCACTTGCCCTCTCCTTGCAAAACGTGTTAGCATTCGGGGGGGAGGGGGAGCTGTTACCCGTATCCCGGTGGTTCACCGAGGCTGCCGTTTAGATCCTGGACCCATTGCACTCGGCAATGTCTGAAATGGAGGCATGGTGAGATCAGGTGATGAGGCCAAGGTCACACGGAGAAGCGGTGGCAGAGACTGGAATTGAAGCTGGCTCCCCCGAGTCCTATTTGAGGACCTTCCTCGTGAGGCCATTCGTCCTGTTGCCTTCCTCTTGGCACTCTCCCGTTTGTCCAGGACCGAAACACGGTGCCCAAAGCTTGCGGGAAAGCTCTTGAGGTGTTGCCCTGAACATTGGGGATCTTAAAGCTAGCAGGAGGCTGGGGTCTGGCCTGTCCCTGCAGTGCTGCTGATGACCGGGGCGTGAACAGAACCAATCGGACCGGTACAAACTCTCCCTCTCCATGTAGGTCCCAGAAGGAACTGGAGACTCTAACGCCCAGACGGAGAGACTCCAGCTAGTCCCGCTGGCGAGGTGAAATCCTTGTAGCTCCGCACCGCGCCTGAGCTCCGGCGGGCAGACCTGGCATCGCGGGCTGGAGGTGCCTGCAGCCCCAGTCTGGCTCGAAGCCCAGCCCCAGGGGCTTGGTAGCTGCCGTCCCAGTCCGGGGCTATGCGCGCAGTGCCGTGGCGAGCCACGCAGGACAGGGGCACTTCCCCTTTGTCCGCGGGGGCTGCAGCCCCCCGCTTGCAGCCCGCGTGACTTCACCTGTGGGAGCATCCCCGCGGCCCCCCGCTCCCCGAGGGGCTGTCCGGCCAAGGAGACGTCCCCAGCACCAGTGTCGGGAGGGGCTGGCTGCCCCAAGTCCGGCCTTGGGCCTTGGGTGGGATGGGACTCGGGGTGGCCAGCCTGTCCTGCCGGTCAGCCGCAGTGGCCACGCTGCTATTCGAGATGGGTTGGCGAGTGTGACGGGGAGGGGAGAGAGGGGTGTGTGTGACTGTGCGGGGGGAGTGTGATGGGGAGGGGGGAGGGGGGTGTGTGTGACTGTGCGGGGGGAGTGTGACGGGGAGGTGACTGTGTGGGAGGAGTGTGACGGGGAGGGGAGAGGGGTGTGTGTGACTGTGCGGGGGGAGTGTGACGGGGAGGGGAGAGGGGTGTGTGTGTGACTGTGCGGGGGGAGTGTGACGGGGAGGGGAGCGGGCTGTGTGTGTGACTGTGCGAGGGGAGTGTGATGGGGAGGGGAGCGGGGTGTGTGTGTGACTGTGCGAGGGGAGTGTGACGGGGAGGGGGGAGGGGTGTGTGTGACTGAGCGGGGGGAGTGTGACGGGGAGGGGGGAGGGGTGTGTGTGACTGTGCGAGGGGAGTGTGACGGGGAGGGGAGAGGGGTGTGTGTGTGACTGTGCGAGGGGAGTGTGACGGGGAGGGGAGAGGGGTGTGTGTGTGACTGTGCGGGGGGAGTGTGACGGGGAGGGGAGCGGGGTGTGTGTGTGACTGTGCGAGGGGAGTGTGATGGGGAGGGGGGAGGGGTGTGTGTGACTGTGCGAGGGGAGTGTGATGGGGAGGGGAGCGGGGTGTGTGTGTGACTGTGCGAGGGGAGTGTGACGGGGAGGGGGGAGGGGTGTGTGTGACTGAGCGGGGGGAGTGTGACGGGGAGGGGGGAGGGGTGTGTGTGTGACTGTGCGAGGGGAGTGTGATGGGGAGGGGAGCGGGGTGTGTGTGTGACTGTGCGAGGGGAGTGTGACGGGGAGGGGAGAGGGGTGTGTGTGTGACTGTGCGAGGGGAGTGTGACGGGGAGGGGAGAGGGGTGTGTGTGTGACTGTGCGGGGGGAGTGTGACGGGGAGGGGAGCGGGGTGTGTGTGTGACTGTGCGAGGGGAGTGTGACGGGGAGGGGAGCGGGGTGTGTGTGTGACTGTGCGAGGGGAGTGTGACGGGGAGGGGAGCGGGGTGTGTGTGTGACTGTGCGAGGGGAGTGTGACGGGGAGGGGAGCGGGGTGTGTGTGTGACTGTGCGAGGGGAGTGTGACGGGGAGGGGAGAGGGGTGTGTGTGACTGTGCGAGGGGAGTGTGACGGGGAGGGGAGAGGGGTGTGTGTGTGACTGTGCGGGGGGAGTGTGACGGGGAGGGGAGCGGGGTGTGTGTGTGACTGTGCGAGGGGAGTGTGACGGGGAGGGGAGCGGGGTGTGTGTGTGACTGTGCGAGGGGAGTGTGACGGGGAGGGGAGCGGGGTGTGTGTGTGACTGTGCGAGGGGAGTGTGACGGGGAGGGGAGAGGGGTGTGTGTGACTGTGCGAGGGGAGTGTGACGGGGAGGGGAGAGGGGTGTGTGTGTGACTGTGCGGGGGGAGTGTGACGGGGAGGGGAGCGGGGGGTGTGTGTGACTGTGCGAGGGGAGTGTGACGGGGAGGGGAGAGGGGTGTGTGTGTGACTGTGCGAGGGGAGTGTGACGGGGAGGGGAGAGGGGTGTGTGTGTGACTGTGCGGGGGGAGTGTGACGGGGAGGGGAGCGGGGTGTGTGTGTGACTGTGCGAGGGGAGTGTGATGGGGAGGGGGGAGGGGTGTGTGTGACTGTGCGAGGGGAGTGTGACGGAGAGGGGTGTGTGTGTGACTGTGCGAGGGGAGTGTGATGGGGAGGGGAGCGGGGTGTGTGTGTGACTGTGCGAGGGGAGTGTGACGGGGAGGGGAGAGGGGTGTGTGTGACTGTGCGAGGGGAGTGTGACGGGGAGGGGAGAGGGGTGTGTGTGTGACTGTGCGAGGGGAGTGTGACGGGGAGGGGAGAGGGGTGTGTGTGTGACTGAGCGGGGGGAGTGTGACGGGGAGGGGTGTGTGTGACTGTGCGAGGGGAGTGTGACGGGGAGGGGAGAGGGGTGTGTGTGTGACTGTGCGGGGGGAGTGTGACGGGGAGGGGAGCGGGGTGTGTGTGTGACTGTGCGAGGGGAGTGTGACGGGGAGGGGAGCGGGGTGTGTGTGTGACTGTGCGAGGGGAGTGTGATGGGGAGGGGGGAGGGGTGTGTGTGTGACTGTGCGGGGGGAGTGTGACGGGGAGGGGAGAGGGGTGTGTGTGTGACTGTGCGGGGGGAGTGTGACGGGGAGGGGAGAGGGGTGTGTGTGTGACTGTGCGGGGGGAGTGTGACGGGGAGGGGAGCGGGGTGTGTGTGTGACTGTGCGAGGGGAGTGTGACGGGGAGGGGAGCGGGGTGTGTGTGTGACTGTGCGAGGGGAGTGTGATGGGGAGGGGGGAGGGGTGTGTGTGACTGTGCGAGGGGAGTGTGACGGGGAGGGGAGGGGCGGGGAGTGGGTGTGTGGGGGGGGGGCGAGGATGGGAGAGGGGAGTGCAGGGGGGTGCGAGTGTGAGTGTGTGTCGGGCAGGGCCGGGCCGGGAAAGGGCTGTACTATGCCAGCTGGGGTTGTGCATTGTTGCCCCCTCGTGTCTGTCGCACAGAGACCACCTGGCACCTCCCCCCCCCGTCACCCCCCCAGAGGCAATGCTTCCTCCGCTCGAGGGTCGGGGCCGTTCCCGCGCCCTGGGAGGACCTGGATCGCTTTGCGTGCGTGTGTGTGTGGTGTGTGTGGGGGGATTCGGTCCGGCAAGGGGGGGCCGCGTGCAGGAGACTGCCAGCCAGCGCTCTCCCCCCTCACCCTGTGGGGCACGGGGCTCCTGGCCCTGCGGCGAAGGGGGTGCGGGGCCGGGGGAGCAGCCAGGGATGCTAATTCGGGCCCGACGCACAGTGCCTCATCTGGGAAGCATTAAGCCGCTGCAGATGCCCATGTAAGGCTGTCCCCTTGGCCGGCGAGCGGCCAACCCTCGGCAGCGAGGCCAGGGGTCAGCGCGGTTCTGGGAATTTTTACGTGCTTACAAATCACTGCTCCCTTCTGGCTGGGGTTGTGTGGGGGCGTGGGGGCGGGAGCTCCCCCTGATTCAAGGCTGTTCTTCCCCCACCCTCCGAGACTGGCCTGCGAAGCCTCCCCGGGGCAGCTACAGGGCTGCTTTCATTCCCAGCTGAGACCTCGACCCCTCTCTCTGTCTCTGCCGGAACGGCTGACGCCCCTTTGATCCCAAAACTTGAGGCAGAGCAGCGGGGCTGTGAAACCTGCGGGAGCCTGGCTCCCTGCCACTCCCGACAGAACAAAGCGGGAGCAAAACCCTCCTGTCGGGCATGAAAGCCTAATCCTGCGGGCAGATCCCACCAGGCTGGAAGGCACAAGGCGGGGCTGGGCTGCCCACTCCCCACATCAGCACATCAAGGGGAGATGCAGGCAAGGAGGCCCCCCTGTCCTTAAGCTGTCTTTGTGTGCTATATTGAATCCTCCTGGGAGGTAGGCATGCATTCCTCAGCTAGGGAAACTGAGGCATATAGTCACCCAGGAAGTCAGTGGCAGAGCCAGGGGTAGAAACCGCAGAGCCTTGTCCTTGCCTGGTGGACACGTCTTTCTCCAGCTACGGCTGTGCAATTAACAGCATGCAAAGCTGGAGAGCCCAGGAACTCGGGGATTCGTAGAGCAAAGCCAGAAGGGGCCATTCTGTCCGTCTACTCTGACCTCCAGGCCAGAGAACCTCCGACAGGGAGTCCTGTGTCCAGCCCATATCTGGTGGTTGAGCTAGAGCCGATCTCCGAATGATGGAGACGCCGCCATGTCATTGAGTGATAGGTTCCCAGGCCAGAAGGGCCCGTTGTGAACATAGTCTGACCTCCTCGATAACGGGCCAGAGAACTGGCCCAGAATAATTCCTAGAGCAGAACTTTTAGCCAGACATCCGTGTCCTTTGGAAGCTGTGCCTGTGGAAACTGGTAAACTCAGATCACGGGAGGATTTTCCAGCCTCGCCCCTGGCTGGGAATGCCCAAATATCACCGTTGATTAGCCCTTTGGGATGGGGACCATCAGTTCTGTGTTTGTACAGCACCAAGCGCCGGGGGGCTCCTAGAAACTACTACATACATAATCTTCCGGAAAAGGCTCTCAGGGGCGAAGGAGGGGATTGTGGTTTGTAGCGTGGGCAGGAGCAGTAAACAGAGGAAGTCTCTCTCTTTGCCAAGAGCCAGTTCTCTGGAAACATCCAACTCGGCCTTTGGCGCGGTCGGGCTTTCAGGTGCCTGTCGGAGCCTCCCAAGCTTCTGGAGTTCCCACGCCATGCCTGGGAGCTCCCCGTGTAGAGCCAGAGCCGGGTCTGGCCACCCCTGAACTCAGAGAGGGGATGAAAGGTGTGTCTGGATCTGAGCTTTGCCTTCCACCCCCATCTCTGTTCATGGCCCTTACCAGCTTCTTGGGTGCAAAGCTCTGTTGGAATGGGGGGCGCGGAGCCATGACTGTTGGTTGAAATAGCTTGCACTGGGTGAGAGAGGAGACGGGTGTTTGGATCCGTCCTCTGCCCTGCATATTATCCGGTGTCCCGATTTGCTTTCACGGGTGCAGTAGCCGGGGTCGGGGGACCCAAGGGACCGATCTGTTTCTTAGCAGCCGGATTGCAGGGAGGAATGTGCTCACTGGGTGAAAAGGAAACTGCGAGCCGTTTGGACACAGCTGGGATACGTACTCTCTGAAAAGACAGTGGCAGGCAAAACCGGGCCTGGGCCAGAGGGCGGCATGGGCTGCAGGCTGGATCCGGTGCGGGTTTTGCCCTTGCAGTCAGCAGGAGGAGGACAGTGGCTGGTAGCCGAGTAGGACTTTGTGTGGGGAGTCGTGGTGAAGTCAAGGGGCCTGTAGGCAGGAGTTCCCCCTTTGCAGGATCCGGGCGCGTGGCCGGCATGTTTCCTCTTCGCTGGCTCGCCTCGGTCACGCGGTCTGGGCCTGAGCGGGTCTTTCTCATTTGGTTTAAAAAGCCAAATGGATGAAAATCAAGGGGTCTGTGGGCCGCACTGCTGTGCTGTAACTGCGTTCGTCGCCGCCCAGTTCCCGTGGGGGGTGTCGGAGTAGTTAGAAATAAGAACCATCGTTTGCTGGGGTGGGTGGAGGGTGTTTTGGGCGAGAGCCGGATTTTTATAGGTACCTAGAAAGCATGAGACTGGCCCTTTCTGTGATCCCCTCCCCTCTGCACAGCCCGGAGCCTCGCTGGCCCCTTAGCCGTCTCTGCTGCCCATAACCCGAGACGTATTTGTGTCTTCTCCAATCTGCTCCTCGCAGCGGTGGTCCGGGCCGCCCGGCCTTGCTACCCGCCCCGTATGGCGCGCTAGAGAGCAGTTCCCTTCCTGCCATCCTGCAGCTATGGGGAAGGGTTCTTGCAGGTTTGCCTCAAGTGCCCCAAAGGTTTTTAGGGGAAAAAAGCAAAAAGCAAACAGACAGTCGTCCCCCATCCCCCAGGAGAGATCTACCGGCTTGCTGCAAGGACAGCCATCAGCACTGGGGAGGAGCAGTGGCCCAGCCCTTGGTTCCGTTCCCTGCCGCAGGTTTACTCTGTCTCCATGCCCTAATGTATAGTAATGCTCACGAGGTGCACGGGCCCTGGGAAGCGGGCCATGGATGTTTATCTAGATCCCAGGCAGCGAAGGGAGAAGCCC
Source organism: Lepidochelys kempii (assembly GCF_965140285.1). Lineage (NCBI taxonomy): Eukaryota > Metazoa > Chordata > Testudines > Cheloniidae > Lepidochelys > Lepidochelys kempii. The sequence continues at coordinate 2,985,873 of NC_136390.1, forward strand.
GGCACCCACCCACACACGCACACAGTATCGGCGCGTACGCGTGTAATACGCACTTAATACAGAGCAAAGAGAGAGCAGAGAGCCCAGATCCCAGACTGGGGGAGGGTCGGCTTTTTGGGACTCGGGGTACATAGCCATTAGCGCCGAAGCTCTGTGGGGGTTACCGAAGGGGGCTCCCCTCTGCCGGTATGGCATTGGTGCCCAGCGGGGTGCTGCGCGCGCTGTGCTTGGGTTCACCCGAGGCCCTGCCGGCTCCTGGGGATCGGAGGCTCTGGTACCCCTTGGCGTCCTGGCTGAATTCCTCTTGGCAATTCAGTTGGCAAGGCCACTTCTCTACCATCTGCAACCCGGGCCTGTCTTGCAGGAAGGGCTGGGGGACTGGAATCGCTGACACGTGTGTGTGACCCCCCTGAGGGTCGCCAGCCCCCTGGGCCGGGGCGTCGTTCACTTCCTAGCCTACGGTGCCGGTGCCGTGCAGCGTTGGTGGCCGAGGCTCCGTTTCGGGGCTGGGTGGAGTGATCGCAGCGCGCCCGATGGCTCCTTTCACGGCGCCTTCCCCTGGGCCCTCTGGCCCTGGGCTATTTTCATCGCTCAGCAGCTGGAAGTGGATCCAAGCAGTTTGTCGTCGTCCCCCCAGCCCCCGACCACCCCAGCTTGGTGTTTGTCTGACAGCGATTCTTACAAGGGAGAGAGGGGTGCCTGGATGCAATCAAGGCGGGGAGTCGCGTAGGGTGCTGCGCTGGGACTGGATCCATTGGCCACTGGAACCTGGTTGCTTCCCAAATTCCAGGATGGAGGGAGCATGGGAAGGGGCGATCGGTGACCCAGCCCCTCCTGGGACGCTGAGAATGCTCATGTGTTCAGTGGATGATTTTGGAGAGGTGCCCCCCGCCCCCATCCCCGGGGCCTCTGGGAAGGGAAGGCCTCTGTGCTGCTAGCTGGCGCCGAATCCATGAAACGGACGATCCTTCTGCATTGATTTTTTATATAGTGCTTTTCATGGGGCCGGATCACTGGGTGGGGGGAGTCATAGCAGGAATGGGAGGGGGGCAGATCATGGTCTCTGGGCCTAGTCCCAGCACACGAGCAGGGCCCAGGGGTTTCCTGTTCGGATTGGTTCAGGGGAAGGGGTCTCCCAAGCAGGTCCTTGGTAGCTGCTGTCTCCCCCCAGCATCGCGGGGCATAGCTGGATCTTTATAGCCCCAGATCATGGCCTGGCCCCGCCCGCCCGCCTCTCCCGCCTGCTGGCATAGAGTATCGCTCTGTGGCACACCCCTGTGAACCTGCAATGCTGGTTCACTGCGTCCTGCCTTCACCTGGCACCACCCTGCCAGTTCTGCTGGCTGTCGGGCCTGCCACACAAATGGTCTGAGGACAGGATTAATCTCCCCCTAGTCCATATGTACAGAATACTGTTTCACTTGATTGGGTGCAGCTGGTTCTGGGGAGGAACCCAGTAGCCATTTATAAAAGGGCAAGCAAGGCTACTCACAACTTGCCTCCACCTGATGTGGGAGGGGAAACTGGGGTGGGTGCAGGTTGGAATTGAGCCAGGGGATCTTCAGTGACCATGCGGGCTTATTTCTTCAGGTGATTTTTACTGGAAATGTCAGTAAATGCGCCTTGGCGTGCCTCGCACAGCTCAAGGTTTACAGCAGCTGCATGCAGGACAATATCTCCACTGGCAAAATCCAAGGGGCTGCAGGTTGTGGTTGACTTGGTTTCTTAGCAGCCCCCACCCCCATTATGTTTTGGACCAGTGGAGAGTCCAGCAGGAAATACCCAATTTGTCCCAGTCAGGTTACCGTGGAGAGCACAGGACGCCTGGGTCTATTCCTGACTCTGCCACTGCTTGCCTTTCTTGGGCAAGTTAGTTTGCCTCTTTGAGCCTCAGTTTCCGCATCTGAAAGACAGGGCTCACAGGGGGGTAGTGGCTGGGCTGCTCCTGTTCATGCTGCCGAACTCTCTGGGCAGGGGAGTGCTGTGGCAGGGCTAAGGGCCCGTTCCTGGGGAGGTTTGAGTGGTTGCTTTCCCTTGGAGCAACTCCCAGCCACCACTGCCCAGGCTGGGTGGAAGATGTATCCCATCCTTCCCGGGGGGATTCGGCCGCTCTAATTCTGTTTTCTGACACAGCGACCCTGACCACGGTATTGAGATGGGGCCACAGGTTAGATTGAAAGGCCTGGAAGGAGCTAGTTACTCTTCGCCAGCTGCTCCCGGCTGCAGGGGTGCAGGTCCCGGTCAGTTGGAGACTGTGTGGCTGCAGTGAGTATAAAGGGAGAAGATTTTATGGAGGCGGCTGGATGCAGACAGGCACCAAGTCCAGACTGCGTGGCCATGCGGGGTCTGTCTCAACGCTAGCCTGGAGTCAGCAGGCAGGGAATGAGCTGCCGGCTGCTGTACGTAGTGTCCTGGTCACAGGTGCACCCGAAAGTCCCCAAGCCCTTTGCGGCAAGGCTGTCCTCACGGCGTCTGCAGAACACTTGGAACCAGGAGGTACCCGGCGGTTCATCCCCGAGCCAGACTTCTCGCCCTGCCTGGCCCCCTGCGATTGGGCTAGTGAGCGACCGACTGGGTGTTGGTTCAGACTCTGCATTCTCTGGGGAACCCAGTTCTTCTCTGCAGCGGGAACGTGTCCGTGCAGCTCCGCAAATTGTGCATGAGCGTGAAAATCCACCGCCTGTCTGTTAATATTTATTGGCCTGGCTTGCCAAGCAGCCCGTGGCTTCTCTGCACTTAACTGCGGCCGGGGGGAGGGATAAATATTTCATGGCTTGCAGGCCAGCGTGGGAATGGCTGGTTCTGCCCCCCGGGGGAACCCGGCTGCCGGTTTGCATCCGCTTGCTCTGAGAAGCAGGCTCTGCTGTGGTTTGGAGCCCCTCAGCCCTTTCTCTCTGCCCTCTGAAGGCCACGGGCTGATCCGTGTGGTCGGGGGAGCTCACGGAGCAAGGAAGGTGTGTGCGTCCCATGGACCCTGCACACGGACCTCAGACCAGGTATACAGGAACCAAGGGGCCAGGCTAGGAGAAAGGCCGGCAGTCCTTGGCGCGTTCCTTCACTGACTGGGCCTATACTGGAGTCCTGTGGCCAATAGACTGACCATCCCCTCTGGCTGCATCCCTTCGTGAGCTGGAGGATCCGGCCTTGCCATCTGTCAGGAACAGGCTGGATTTCTCATTAGCTCAGTCTTCTGAGGAGGTTGGGAATCTGCCCAGTCTAGTCTCCAGGGATCGATATTGTCATGATACCGCGCCCCCGATCCCACGTCCTGAGCTCTCAGGCTCGTGAGCTGGCTGACGTGTCCCCAGGTCGTGCCCTGGCTCGTGCCCATGGTGACTGGCACAGCGCTGTCCATGTGAAAGACGCACGTTGTGCCCTAATTCCCCCTGTCTCTCCCCGCCCCAGCGGCAGCCCTCCAGCGCCCTCCGTCCCCAGGGGATAGACGCTGGCCGGTGCCTAGTGGGGGCGCTGGTGGACTGCGGGGTCGTCTCTTTAAAAGGACAGCTTTGGTGCCCGTCCTGCCTTTGGAGAGGGGGGCAAATGGGCACAGAGCTGTGAAGGGAGGTGCAGGACAGGCGAGGCACATCGGGGTGTGTTCCTGGAGTGGCGGAGGGTGGGCTAGGAACCCCAGTCCCCTTCCTGAGCCAGCACGGCCGGGACCTGGAGTGGGATCAGCCACTGGGCCTGGAGGGGCATAATGAAGCTTTGTAAAGGCTGGTTTGTGGCAGGAGGGGGAGATTTCTCGCTCCCGCCCTGTGGGGTGTCCAGAGGTGCTGAGCAATCCAGCTGTCCCCAAGATGAACCACGCTGCTCCCTCCTGCCTGCTCTTCCTGCCCACTGGAGCATTGGGGAGAAGAGGGGCTGGGCAGGGCACCAGCTTGAGACTCGCGAGACCTGGGTTCAAGTCCCTGCTCTGCCACAGACTTCCTACGTGACCCTGGGCAAGTCACTTAGCCGCTTGGTGCCTCAGTTTCCCATCTGTGCAATGTGGCTAAAGAGCCCTGTCTCACAGGGGGCTGTGAGGCTAAATACACAGAGGGGGGGAGGCGTTCAGATCTTATGATAAGGGGGTACATGCACACCCTAGCTATCCGGATCTGCCAGCCTCCTTGCCCACCCCAGGGAGCGGAGCGTTCCTCACGGAGCATTCTCTAGCGCCTTGGCCAATCTGGGTCTCAATGAGCCAAGCACCGAGGTTTCCACCCCTGCCCTTGGGAGATGGTTCTTGCCTCATGGGCAGACATTACCAGTGTGGCCTGCATGGGTCTCAGCTCGTCGTCCCGGGATCATGTGCATCAACGTGGGATCTTTGGTTCCCAGAGGCCCTTGCTGCGGCTGCTAGGGTGGGGCGCGGCATCCCCCCATTCGCAGCCTCTCCGGCGTCCTGGCCCTGGCACGGGCAGAGAGGCTGGGGATGGAACCCGAGGTGCGTGTGAAGTGGGCGTCCCTTCCGTGCCTGTCCTGCCGCCCCACACAGCTCGGCTGGAGCTAACGGGGTCGCTCCATTAGCCGGCGGCAGCAGTAGGGGGCTGTTATCCTCCAGCGGACCGGCCCCAAGTGGGGCACATGACGCGGCTTGTGCCAGTGTGGTGTGTCTGCCCACCCAAACATTGCAGCCTTGTGCCAGGCCTCGAGAGTCCTGAAGGGACCAGAGGAGAAAGGGAGGGTGATGCAAGGTGCCCAGCCCTGGCCCGACTGCTGGGAAGCAAAGAATGCCAACCCTGCCGGCTATAGGGCCCAGGAGCCCTGACTCTCGGCCCCCTTGGAGATGGCTGCTGTGTCTCAGACAATTAGGCTACCGCCTGAGGGGGGCAGGGCTGCCCCTTGAATTGAGGAATTTCAGTCCGGTGGGAAACAGACGGTCCACTAGACACGTGTCCAGTCAAAGCAGGCGGGTGCTGGCTCCTCCGTGGCACAGAACCGGTGAGGACAAGGGGAGGCGGTAGCCCTGCCCCCCTCAGGCTGTTGAGGGGGCACCTCCTTCCCGCCCCAGCCCCCCCTCAGTGAAACGATCGCTGATTTCTCCGGTGCCTTCTCCTTGCTGGTACCGACTTGGCCTTCCCGTTGTAGCCAGGCCAGGGGGAGAGAAAACCAGCGGTGCCCCAGGTAGCACCAGTAGGGGGCGCCCTCGAGCGGGGAGGGGTGTTCATCTCCGCTCCCCAGCCCCCCTGCACCTTGCACTGCCTTCTTGGAGCCGTGCAGAGGACACTGCTCCTCGCTGGCCCACAGCCACAAGCTGCTTGTTGTTGCAAAATATCCCGCCCCCGCCCCCACCCCCCGCGAAATCTAAGCTAATGGCCATTTGTACATTATTAAACAGGCTGCTGGCCAGCGTCCAGCAGCGCCCGGGAGCCGAGGGGCAGTGCCTGAACGCTGAGTTCTGAGACAAACAATTGCCCCAGGCACTCGGGACAGCTGGGAGAAGCTTGGAGCAGGTATGGGGGGCCCCGGACCGGACCTTCGCCCCAACCCCGGGCACGGCCCTACCACCCGCCAGCGAGGGGGCGGGAAAGGCACAGAGCACGGCCGGAGACCCAGCGCTGGTTCCCCCTCTCTCTTGTGTGCAACCCCCCCAACAGTTCGCTCTTCCTACCGCTGGGTGTGCAGGGGACCCGCCCCCAAGCACCCTGCACCAGGCTTGGAAGGGGGCGGTGGGGCTGCTCCCTGCCCCGCTGCACAGACCCAGTGCCGGCGTCCAGCTCCAGTCAGCAAGGGAACCCAAGTCCAGGGATGGGGGACTGGTCGCTCTTCAGCTCCCAGGGCAGCGGGTAGCTCGGGGAGGGTCATGCAGCCAGGTCTTGGGAGCAGGACAGGCCCGTGTGCCGCCAGCATCCCCATTGGAGTCACCCTCCTCCTTACAAGCCTGTTTCCGGGGTCGTTTCTGTGCAAGGGATCGCTCGCTTGTGAACGTCTTGTGGGTGCCGTGGGGCAGGGCTACCCACGGGTCACCGCGGGGGTGGGGCAGGGCCAGAGCAGGGGCGATGGGAAATAGCCATGCGTGGCTGGAGCGTTGGGTGCCGGATGGCACATGCCGTAGGGTCTGGGCAAGCTCTGCCCCCGCCATGCATCGTGGGGGGTCAATGCTGGGGGGAGGGAGGGGACAGCCACGCAAGCCAGGCTTAGAGGAGCAATGCCAGGCTGCTTGGGTGTACCCCAGCTCCGTAGGGGAGTGGGCAGGGGTCGGAGGAGGGGCACGAGTGCCAGGAACTAGCACAAGGGCACTAGGCCACCAGCAGCGCCTGGCGTCGCCCGCGTTTCTCTGTCCGGGAACCTGGCTTGGGCCAAGCTGGGGGCGGTGACGGGGAGGCCGCGGCGCCTGGAAGCCTTCACCCCAGCAGCAAGCCGTGCCTGGCAGGGTCGCTCGCTGGATTCCTGCCGCTGCTCTGCCCAGGTGCTCCCTCTGGCCCCGGGCTCCAGGCCTCTCGCGGGGGCCGGCGGAGCAGCGTGCACGGGTTCCGGAGCTGCCATTCCTCGGGTCCGCCTGGGCCATGACACAGGCTCCGTGGCGCGTCCAAACCCACCGAACGCCAGCGGCAGAGGCCAGGCCTCCTGTGTCCCAGTTCGGTGCTCTAACCACTAGACTCTGCTGCCTCGTTAGGCCGCCATCCCCCCGGGGCTGGGGGTGGAACGGTGACCTGTGACACTCCGGCCTAGGGCTGAGCCTGTGTCCATCGACCGCAGGGGCCATTAGAGACCCCCCTGCCCAGGCCCAAGCCGGCTGATGTTGCAGCAGGTTCCTCCCTCGTGCCCACCGTTCCCCTCCTCTCTGGATGGAAAGGTAGCAACCCCGTTGGTCTCCACAACACAGGGCCGGCTGGCCGGGGCTTTGTGCACTGAGGAATGCAGGAATGTGTGTCCTTGTGCTGCCGAGTGGGCCCGGCTGGTGCCGCGGCTCTGGGTAGCAGGGGTCAGTCGCACCCTCCCTGCGCGGGCAGGTCGTGTTTACTCAGTACGGGGGGTGTGTGTGTGTGAGGGGGGAGGGGGGGCGGGGGGTTGTCGCTGCAAAGATATTCGGCGGCTCTCTGAGCTCCAGGGGGTCACTCGGCCCCGGAGAAAAGCCAGGCCATGTCTGCGGGGGCTTGGCATCGGCCCCAGCAGCCCGGAGCCCATCTCGTGCCCAGAGTCGGCAGGGTCCCTAGGCAGCTCCGCAAGCTGCCCCGGGGGGTGGGAGCAGTGCTGGCTGATGCCCCACCTGTGCTCTCTGCTACCTCCAGCCCGTGCAGCCCCCCAGCACCTGCAAAGCACCAGAGGTGTTTCACCCCGCCCCCCCAGTCAACCCAAACTCGCCCTGCTGGGGGAGCAGCGGAGGGACTGCGTGGGCGGGGACCAGGATGCAGGCTGATGTCTCACCGTCTGGGGTGACGTGATGGTTCCTCCTACATGGTCTGGGGTTTTCTGCAGGGATTGTTTGGGGATGAGTCACCCGGCTGGGAGAACTGAGCCCCACCTGCCCTGCGATGGGGGAGGGGGGGCGGGAATGGCTCCCCAGCCCCCTCTTACACACCTCAGCTGGGACCGTGGAGCCCCCAGCAATCACCTGCTTCTGTGAGCCCCCAAGCAGCGGGCAGCTCCTGACCACAGCCTTCGGAAGAGGTTTGAGACCTCAAACACGACTCTGTGGGCAGAGCTGCCCCATCGCCCAAGCCATGCAGGGCGGCAAGCCGTCCTGGACTTGTGGGAAGTGTGGGGCGGGGAGCCAGGAGATGTGGATTTTATTGCTGATGCCCTGAGAGAGTCACTGAGCGCCCGGTGCCTCGGTTTCCCTGTCAGTGGCTTGAGGATGCTGCTGGCTCTCCCGCGGAAGCACTGAGACCAAATGGGTGAAAAAGTGCGAAGCCAGCGGGGCCGAGGGGACCCCTGGGTGCAGTCAAGAGTTTAATCACGAACACGTGGGTCTCCAGACTCCGTCCCATTGCAAGGATAGTCCTTTCTTCTATCTGTTCTTCTTGGGGCACGGGCAGGCCTAGCGCCGATCCTTAGCTGCTTTGCGACTGTGAAGGGGATCTGTCCTTGCCACACGGTGGAGCTGTCTGAGTGCGCAGGACCAGAGCAGCCCTTTACCTGCGGAAGGCCTGGTGGCAACTAAGCCATCTGCGCCCCCTCCGGAAATCAGTGATATGTTGTAAATCTTTGTAGAAGGAAATGCCCTGCCAGGCCCCAAACTCCCCCCACAACCCGTCCCATGCAAATCGCTCAGCTAATCAGGATGGACTAATCCAGTCTAGGAGCTGCTGATGCTGGGAACTCCAAAAGGACGGGGACCCTGCATCCCGAAGGCACCTGGCCATGCCGTGTTGTGCTCTGGGTGGGACGGGGGGAAGAGCTCTCGCCCCAAACAGCGGGCCACTCCTGCCTTGGAGCACGTGAATTGCTGGCTCTTGGGGCGTCAGTCCTGACGAGTGCAGAAGCTGTTGTTAATTGCAGGAAAGTGTCCGTGTTTGGTACGCATCCAGAGTTAGATGGCGAGCCACAGCAGATGTACCTTGGCAGGAGCAATCAATGCTAAGGAGGATTTTCCTTCCCCTTGCAGCTGGATCTCAATTCAGGTACCACCCCACCATCCTAACCTGGGCATGGGTTTCTAGCGGGAGCTTTCCTCTCTGATCTCGCTGGCGCTTGCATCCTTTGCTTATCATCAGCAGGCTGGGCAGCAGTTCCCCTCCGCCCCATCAGTGATGCCATGGTCTAGCTAGAAACAGCCCCGTAAACAGCCATGTTAAAGTCGGCGGCTCTCCCTGTTGGGCTGGGCTTGCAAGAGCCCCGTCGGCTTCTTCGCTGTCTCCACCAGCACCTGTTCTCGTGCTGGGCGTGGAGCATCCATGCAGACGGAGGGGCTTGAAAGCAGGGTCGTGGCCCTGGTCCACATGTTTCTGGGTGGCCCCAAATGTCCACCCGTGATGGTCACCTCTGAGTGTCTTGTTCTGGGGTGGGGGTAGTTCTCGGCCTAGTTCTCCGCTCGGTTACACCGATTCCATGGCAAATGGAAGCGGCTGGCGTAACGGAGAGGGGAAGGGTGGCCACAGCATTTACCCCGGGCGTGTGCTGGGGGCAGCTGTCTCACGGCAAGCTCGCGGCGGTGGTCCTTGCCCGGCACGGCCTTTCAGGACATCGGCCTTCAGCGGGATTGGTGGCCCAGAGCAGTGATGAGAGACACCTCCCAGAAAACAGGCCCCTCCTTTGCTTCAGCAGTGCCTAGAGGAGTCAGGCAGGTAGTTTGGGTAGGGAGCAGTCTCCGTTCCATTCGAGGAGAAGAAGGGTGGATAGTGAAGAAAACAGCTGGGCCACCTGCAGATGAGATGTACCGGGAGATCTGGGGGTCGGAGAGGACTCAGAACGTGGGCTTCCCCTAAAAACATACCGAGATGCCCCTCCTCTGGCCGGTGGGGAAGTAACGGGTGGCAGAAAGGGATTTGAATGAAGAGACGGTGATCTGACGTGGGATATGATGGGTGGGCCATGCGTGTAGGTAGGACTGGAGGTGTCACGAGGATCCTTGACACGGAACCCACTGGGTGAAACAGCTGCTGTCCTGGGATTCCCATGTTACAAGCCACATCCTCCAGGGAAGAAGACATCCAGAGACAGAGTAACCCTTTCCCTGCCCGTTAACCTGCACCACCAAACCCTGCAGGGGGAGATCTAGCCTCTGTACAGGGAGAACAATATTTGGGAACGGACCTGGGTCATAACCCAGCAATCGCCTTTCCGTTCATTAATCTGGAACCTGTCGCCCTGTGTGTATTTACGCCGCTGGCTGGGCCCAGTTGTTTATCCACATGGGGTCCGGCATGTCCCAGGATTTTCTGGCCCCTTGGAAGCTATAAAGTTTCCTGCGATTTCCCAAGAAAACGCGGCTTGCAAGGCTGAGCAAGCAGCTGCTGGAATCTCTGGAATCTCGTCAGGCCCGGAGAGGCACGCAGCGTGACGTCGTGCACAGCTCCCGCTGGTCAGCTCGCTTGTACCCCTAGAGCCACGAGAGAGAATGAGTGACTCGCTTATCGCGCCGAGGAGCCCAGAGCCCTCGACGAGCTTCGCTCCAGTGCTGACATGCAGCCACCTCTGGGGTGGAACGCAGCTGGCAGGAAGCAGGCTGCTGCATCTCAGTGTGAATGCAGGGGGGAATGTAAAGGAGGCAGCATTGGAATTTGGCAGGACTCCAGGTGTTGACAGCCTTGCTCCTGGGGGAAAGCCCGGCGTCTGCAACGATTACAAGACGGCAGGGGCCTTGGCCGTGCACCTCCTCTGAAAGGCCCCTCCGCTGCGTCCTGTCTCCACAAGGAAGAGCACCCCGTCTTGGGTTAGTCTCCTGCAGCGCTCGGGGTTTTCTTCCCCATGGAAGGGTCTCACGCGAGTGCTGGCCCAGGCCCAGTGTGTGAGGTGTGCCCCAGGCTGTCCCTGTGAATGCAGGCGTGGCTGTCCGGGCTGGACGTGGCAGGCTGATTTCTGTGGTTCGTATCCTCTTTAATTCGCAGGGATTTGAGCTCTTCTCCAACGGCTGCTCAGACCAGCTCAGGAACGACCTAGGCGCTGGCCCCGCCCGTCTGGCCTTGCTTCCACCATGGAGCTCGCTCGGAACGTGTTACAAACCTCTCGTGGGCTGGGGTGCGCTCCCCGAGATCACCAAGCTGGCGCTCTTCCCATCACCGGCCTGCCTACGCACCACGGGCTGCAATGCACCAGGGCTCGCATAGCTAGCAGGGAGGACACCAGAAAACTCCCCCAGCTTTGGGGTTCCACCCTGCAACCCCCGACCTTCCCACTGTATCTTCCATTCGAGTCAATGGCAAAACTCCAGTGCACGCGGGATCAGGCCCTTATATCCCCACCCGAGCATGGGCTGGGGGAAGTGGAGTTGGACTGAACCCTGGATTCCCCAGGGGCCAGGTGCAATCTTCGCCCCCATTGCAGCCTGAGAACCGCCTCGTGCACGGTGCTGTACAAGGCGCACTGACCGTCCCCTGGCCCGGAGGTCTGATGGGCAGATGCCGCATCAGCCTCAGGGACGTTGTGACCCCAGTGGGGGATCCAGCCCTGATCCCCATGCAGCATGCGGGGTGTGTGCCGGGGGGAGTGACACGTGAGCCAGATGGGGCAGGGATGCGAACAGCTGGGCTGTGATCAGTGCAGGGATGGGGGGAGTGCTGTCAACCGGCCCGTGGTGCCCACGCTCCAAATCCTGGTGCCGCGGCCACCTTTGAGATTCTTGTCCTGGCCTCTCACAGCCCTGCCCTGCCCTGCTCCCTCCTCTCCTGCTCTCTACTCCAGGAGCCGTGCCAGCCTGGGTCATCGTTGTCTCCCACCGCTGGCCCCGGGCCCTCCCCCAGCTGGTCTGTACCCCACGTTCCTCCCTCCTGTCTCCTCTTGAGACCCCCTGCTTCCCCGACACATACAACAGCTTGGCCCCGGTCCCATGGGGAAGTGGAGGGGCAGATGGGTTCAGCTCAGGGGTATTTAGTTAATTAAAAGACAGTGGCACCGATGTGTACAAGTGCCGGATTGTATCCCTCGCCTGTTGTGCGTCTGAGCTCTTGGAGGCAAGGGCTGGGTCTTCCCGTGTGTTCAGGCCCTGCCTCGCACAGGATGGGTGCCGGCAGAGGACAAATTCACTGCAATAAGAAATCCATGAAATTGTCTGAATGGGCCACCTGTGGGCCAGGCCATGTGAGTTTGGGGGTGCAGTGCAAGCTAGAGCGTGGCAGGGGGGCTGAGCTGTCCAGGAGGTGGCTGATGGACAGACACTGATCTCGACAAAGAGAAGGTTAACGGGTGACTTGACTACAATTTACATGGGGAATAAATATTTCATAAGGGCCTGTTTGATCTAGCAGAGAAGGGTCTAACAGTGGTTGTCAACCTGTGGCCTGTGGACCCCTGGGGGTCTGCAGGCTATGTCTAAGATTTCCAAAGGGGTCTGTACCTCCATTCAAATATTTTAGGGGTCTGCAAATGAAAAAAGGTTGAAACCTGCTGATCTAACAAGACCCAATGCCTGGAAGTTGAAGCTAGAGAAATTCAGATTGGAAATAAGGCATAAATTTGGAAGAGGGAGCGATTTACCAAGGGCCATGGTGGATTCTCTGTCTGTGGCTATGTTTAAATCAGGCCTGGCTGGTTTCCTAAAGGATCTGCGCTAGGGATGATTTGGGGGCTGTTCTCTGGTCTGGGTTACACAGCAGGTCAGATGAGACAATCCCAGCTGGAATCTGTGGGTCTGGTGTAAACCCACCGAGCCCCGCTGAGTGTGGTGTCTCTGGTGAGGCATGCTCGTTTTAGTTCCTTCCTCTGAGTCTGACCCCCGACCTCTCCGGTTTGTCTGTTCCTTCCCTCCGGTTCACCTGCTCCGTGGGATAAGTTATGAGCTGTCTGGGGCCGTCTGCCCAACGCAAGTGGTGCAATAGGTGTCTTTATCCTTGGGTTCCCAGGAGTTATTGCAACATAAATACTACCTGGCTCACACTGGCTGTGGGGTCTGGCCAGGGACCTGGCTCCCCTTGAGGGAGTGGAAAGGGTGCATGGAGGAAGGGAAATGTCTTCTCACGGGGCTGCTCTTTGGTGAGCAAAGCCATGAAGGCTGTATGGCTCCTCTGCCTTGCCTGAGGCTTTCCGTAGGATGCAGCTGGGGATGGGAAGTAGGGTAGGAAGCGGACGGGAGATGTTAAGCGAAGATTTGGGCCGGCGTCTGTGTGTTACGTCACTGTGCCCAGGAAACAACCCAGGGCAACGTGAGGGTCGTCGGGAGTTGCAATAGAGGTTTCTCCTCTGGCTTGTTTTCAGTCCGACCCTTTGCCCCCATGAGCAGCAACGCAGACCCGTAACCTCTGGGCAGAAGGGCAATGGTTCTCCCCGTCCCTAGTGACATTGGGGTCTCTCTCTGTGGCCGTCCAGAGGCACCTGGGATCCTGCCAATGTCCGTGTGCCAGGCTTGTGCCCGGGGGGAGGTCTCTGTGCTTGCTCATGCCATTCTGTCTCTAGGCAATCGCTGGCAGGAGGGCGTGCTGCTCGGCAGGATTTCCAATGCTCTTAGCCCCGAGTCCGTATGTTGGGCTGGAAAGGGGAGGCCCTTGCCTCCAGGGTGGAGTGCTTGATAGTCACAGGAACCATGGCAGGTGTCCAGACGATCAACCATCTGGCCTGGGGATCCTGGAGACGGTCCCTGCTCTCTGGCTGGCTGGAAAGCAAGGTCCTACTCCTTCCAGATCTGGCTGGGCTGGGCTGGGCTGGGCTGTCAGCCTCTGGCCTGATCCAGTGGGGAGATTCCTGTTGACCTCAGCGGGCTTTGTGTCAAACCCATAACTGCCAGCAGCCATCTGTGTCTGTGCTCTCCAGCTCTCAGTTCAGCCCAATGGGAGCCGAATGCAGCGACGTTGGCAGTCTCTTAGCCAGCTCCTATGTCTGCTGAGGGAACTTGCTGAGGAGCAGGGAGATCCCTTCCCTCTCCCCCGAGGGGGCCACCTTCTGGAGCATCCCCCAGCCCCTGCCTGCCTGGGGAGTGAGGGGCCAAAGCTTGAGCACCCCTGGTTGTTTTGTTTTGCTGCTTATACCTGTGGTGGGGATGTGGCTGGAACCAGAGAGGCCTTCCGGCTAGCTCAGAGCCCAGAGAGCTTTCAGCACCAGATTTTGATCTGGTCTTGGGTCCTAACCCCCCGCCAGTGGTTCGCAAACTATGGGGCGGGCCTCCCAAGGGAGGCATGGGAAAATGTCAAGCAAGGAGTGAGCTCTGTGGGTGTTTTTTGAAGGGCTCTGGTTCATGCAGAAGGGCTGTGCAGAGATAGAGTGGGAGGCAGAGATAAAGGGGACAGCCGGAGCCCCACCACCCAGGCTTGGGCTCTCCTTCCTCACCCCCAATCCTCACACGCCAATCACCTATAGGCAGAGGGGCTCTGGCTGTCAGACCTGGGTTGGCAGCAGCAGAGCAGAAATAACGGTGTCAAAGAGGCACAAAGTCCCATTGTGAAAAGTGATATAGTTGAGTATCACTTTTCACATTGCCACCCTTCTGTGCTGCTGCTCTCCGCTCTGCCTTTCGAGCTGGGCGCCCCGCCGGAAGCCGCTGCTCTCCGCTCTGCCTTCGGAGCTGGGTGCCCCGCCGGCAGCCGCTGCTCTCCGCTCTGCCTTGGGAGCTGGGTGCCCCGCCGGCAGCCGCTGCTCTCCCCTCTGCCTTGGGAGCTGGGTGCCCCGCCGGCAGCCGCTGCTCTCCGCTCTGCCTTCGGAGCTGGGCACCCCGCCGGCAGCCGCTGCTCTCCCCTCTGCCTTGGGAGCTGGGTGCCCCGCCGGCAGCTGCTGCTCTCCGCTCTACCTTGGGAGCTGGGCGCCCTGCCGGCAGCCGCTGCTCTCCGCTCTGCCTTGGGATCTGGGTGCCCCGCCAGCAGCCGCTGCTCTCCGCTCTGCCTTGGGATCTGGGTGCCCCGCCAGCAGTCGCTGCTCTCCCCTCTGCCTTGGGAGCTGGGTGCCCTGCCGGCAGCCGCTGCTCTCCGCTCTGCCTTCGGAGCTGGGCACCCAGCCAGCAGCCGCTGCTTTCCCCTCTGCCTTGGGAGCTGGGCGCCCCGCCGGCAGCCGCTGCTCTCCGCTCTGCCTTGGGAGCTGGGCGCCCTGCCGGCAGCCGCTGCTCTCCGCTCTGCCTTGGGATCTGGGTGCCCCGCCAGCAGCCGCTGCTCTCCGCTCTGCCTTCGGAGCTGGGCGCCCCGCCGGCAGTCGCTGCTCTCCCCTCTGCCTTGGGAGCTGGGTGCCCCACCAGCAGCCGCTGCTCTCCCCTCTGCCTTCGGAGCTGGGTGCCCCGCCAGCAGCCGCTGCTCTCCGCTCTGCCTTGGGAGCTGGGTGCCCCGCCAGCAGCCGCTGCTCTCCCCTCTGCCTTGGGAGCTGGGTGCCCCGCCAGCAGCCGCTGCTCTCTGCTCTGCCTTGGGAGCTGGGTGCCCCGCCGGCAGCTGCTGCTCTCCGCTCTGCCTTGGGAGCTGGGTGCCCCGCCGGCAGCCGCTGCTCTCCGCTCTGCCTTGGGAGCTGGGCGCCCCGCCAGCAGCCGCTGCTCTCCGCTCTGCCTTGGGAGCTGGGTGCCCTGCCGGCAGCCGCTGCTCTCCGCTCTGCCTTGGGAGCTGGGTGCCCCGCCAGCAGCTGCTGCTCTCTGCTCTGCCTTGGGAGCTGGGTGCCCCGCCGGCAGCCGCTGCTCTCCGCTCTGCCTTCGGAGCTGGGTACCCTGCCAGCAGCCGCTGCTGGTCTCCGCTCTGCCTTCAGAGCTGGGTGGTGGTGTATGTACTTTAGAAAACGGTTCCCTAATCCTTTAATGCACCTCATCTCAGCAGATTTCAAATGGAAACAGAGACTTGACTAGACTAGCAACCAGACCAGCCTGGGTTGAGACAGCATCTTGCCAGCCCGGTGAGGATAGGGTTGCTCGATATCAGGATGGGGGATCTGTCGAGTTAGCCCTGGCGGTGAGGGGTGGGGAGAGGAGAGAAGGTGGGAGGTGACACTTTGATGGGCCCAACAGATGCTGCTGTCTGGCTATGGAGCAGGTTGGGGTCTGTTGGATAAAATAAGTCCTCTCCTTGTGTCCTGCCTGCCTATGGGGATGGGAACCCTGCTCTTGGGAGAGACCCAGCTCATTCTGCAAAGAAGCAATCAGGGTTTGGGGAGGCAGCCTGGGCTTCTCCTGATGGAGTGGGGCTTGTGGGATCTTGTCTCTGGCTTGCGGAGTATGGATGGGGGGAGACACAGGGCTGGGTTACCCAGCCTCTGACCCCTAGCCAAAATGTCCATCATTATTAAAGGGCTAATTTTCGGATGTGCTGAGCTTTCACCCCCCGGCTGAAATCGATGGTGGTCTCTCTGCCAAATCGGCCCTGATGTTTACTTCAGTCATGTATGAAGTGCCCATCACCAAGAGGCATTTGGACTTAGTGCATTTAAAAAACAAGTCAATATGTGAATAAGAGACTTGGCACAGTCTCCACCCTCCGTAGCCCGAGGATCTAGATCTGCCTAGAGCGGGAGACTGGAGCACAGAGATGAAATGGCTGGGAGGGAAGTGGTCCCAACAGAGAGCCCTGCGGAGCGGTGGATGGCTGCTGTGCTGGGGAGCAGGCTCCAGCCGGGGGATTGCCAGCCTTGCAGGATCTAACCTGGGGACTTTCTCGTCTGGAAGAGCTTGCAGGGGGTAGGTTCCCACTCTCTGTTATTTATCTGAGATTAGGCCTCTAACGGGATCCCATTTTGCATGGGAGATGCCTCCTCGTGGCCTCTGTGGCTGAGCCTGCAGTGAGAAGAAGAGGAACAGAAGCAAACCTTTTCACACTCGTTTAACTTCACTTTCCCCCCTCTCCTCCTTCCTTCCCCCTCCCTTCTTCTTCTTCTTCTTCTTTTTTTAAAACACGTTGCCTAGTCCTGCTTTCAGAGGAAGCCATCAGATCTGCCCCTCGCTTACAAACCACAACTGGAACCAGATGTGCAGTAAAGCACACTGCGGAGAGGGAGGGAAAGCCGGGAAAGCTTGAGTCATCAATGGCTGGTTGTTTCTGGGGAGGCGGGCTGGGTTTGGGGACAGCCCGCGTGCAGAAAGGAAGCCAGCAGCAAAAAATGAATTAACCTGGCCAGGAGCGACGGGCTCCTCCAAGGAGAAGCTCGGGTCTGCAGTGGCTGTTGTAGCGACCGTGGTAAGGCGCATGGGCATTGTGAAGGTAGCTCTGTGGATTCCTTATTTGCGGCTGATTGATTGGTGCCCAAGCCAGACCCTGCAGCTGCCCGGATCAGATGAACGGTAACAGCTGGGGAGCACGGCGGCCAGTAACGAGGCCGTGTCCACGTCTCCTGCGGTGGCAGGTTAGCAGTGGGGTCGTGCGCTGCCTGCGAAGGAGAATCCAAGAGCTCAGCGCTGGAGCTGGGAGATCCTTGCAGTGTCGGGAGGGGGCAGTATTTGCAAAGCGGCTTTGGATGCCTGGTAGGGAGAGGACAGGAGACCTGGACTTTTAGACTTTGCCTTGAGTAGGAAAAATGGTCTCATTAAGATACTGATCTGGCCCTCATTCCCTTTCCTCTGAGCACCTCCCAGCATTCAACGTATTTATCCTCAGGACACCCCGGGAGGTAATTCCGTCATTTGGGGAAACTGAGGCACAGAGTGGCTGAATGACCTACCCCAGGTCACAAATGGATTCTGGCAGAACAGGGAATTTGAACTCATTAAGTCCCAGGGCAGGGCCCTTACCAGTGGGACATGCTGCTTGGGTTCAGCCCGGGCTTAGCTTGCTCATGCTGGGCAAGGAGCTGCAGCTGTTGGACAGCAGGGTCCTAGAGGCTGAGGTGTGTTGGGTCACGATCTACCGGGGTGCGGGGGTGGGGAGAATGATGCTCAGGGGGTTGGGTCTCTACGAACCGCCATGTGGCCAAGGGTCCGAGCCCTCCAAGAGGGAGGATTGCCCAGTGGTCAGAGCACCAGCAGGACTTCAGAGACCCGGGTTCAAGTCTTTGCTCTGGCAGAGGTGCCCTGTGACCTTGGGTAGGTCACTTATTCTCTCTGTGCCTCAGTTCCCCTCTGGCTGATGGGGGCGCTGGTGCTGCCCTGCCGCCCGGGGGTGCGGTGAGAGTAAATACACTGAGGAGTGCTGTGCCCAAATGCTGCGGTGATGGGGGGCCAGCCAAGCCCCCAGCATGGACAGACGGCGATACGAGGCATTGCGCTGGCTGGGAAAGGCAGCTGGGGTTCGGCTGAGGCAGGGCAGACTAACGCCCAGCCAGCTCCCCTGCTTCTCCCCGAGGGCTGGATGGGGCTCGGCCCAATTCTGTGTCTGCACCGGTTCCCCAAAACGCGGCGGGTTGGCTCCCTGTCTCCTGCCTTCCTCCCACCGCCCTCTAGTGTCTGCGGGTGGGCACGGCACTCCCTCGCACCTGCTCTGTTCAGCGAGCGGCCGGTGTCTCAGCACAGACGTGCAAGTTGGGCCGGTGAAACCTCGCCCTCTTCCCCTTGCCCCGGTGCCTTTCGTTCAGATTTTACAATTCAGTCGCTCTGTTCGGCTGCTGTCCAAAATACTGTGAAGCCAGTTTATCTGCAATGACCATAGGTAGTCGGAATGTTAGCTCGAGACCAGATAGCACCAAGGCCCAGCCCTGCTCAGCCTGGGAGAGCTGCCGAGCTTGCAGCCCAAGGAGGTACGGCTGCAGGCCCGGGCTTCGCAGAGGGCAACAGAAACAAGGGAGAGGAAAAAGGGTAAATGTGACCAGCGTCTGTGTGTGTCGCACCATAACTGCCTGCCGCTGGGTGCGTCGGCTTGGACCCGATTCCCTTGCATGCTTTCCTGTCTGACAGGTCGTTCAAACTCCCAGCATCCAGCCAGTCACGTGCAGGGATCCTCCTAAACCTCCCCCACTGCTCCACTTCCCCTGATATTGGCGAGTCCCTGCTGGCACCAGCTCCAGATCGTACCAGGGTGGATGGGCCAGGGCGCTGCTGGGCGTGTGTCAGGGGCTGACTTCTCTCCAAGTTGTTTTTCGGGTGCTGGGGGGTGGCTTCTGTTGTCACCTCTGAGCATGGCATAAAGAAGGCAGGAGACCTGGGGTTTAGTGTTCTCTTTGGGGTAGGGACTGTCCATTTGGTCTGTGTTTGTACAGCACCTGGCGCACTGGGTTCCTACTCCTCGGCACTGGGGGAATACACAGATTATGTAAGAATGAGGAGAAGGCAGAACAGGGAAATATGCATCCGTGGTGGTACAAACCCCTCTGTCTTGCCATGGTGCCGGTGCCATTTGCTGGGGTATTGCCGTGGGATGCCAGGAGATGGGTGTCGATGGGACGGGAAATCAGGCCCTATAATGAGGCGTCTGGAATCCCCAGGGGCGTGGGCATGGACAACACCCTCTCGTGGGTTGTGGTGCCAGCTGGACTGTTTCCTGCAGGGCTGAGTTCGCAGCAGTAAGGATCACACCGTGTCTGGCCCCGGCCCCGAGTCAGGGATGTACAAGGGGCAGGCCAAGTACTGCCTGACGGCCGTCAGGAGAACGGTGCCCTCGGGGTACATTGTTCCATCACTGGCCTTTAGTGGGTTTTATTTGCCCCTTTCTCTGTAGCAGCTGGCACTGCCCACTGTCGGACACAGGATCCCAGCTCCCTTTGGCTCTGATCCGGGCTGGCAATCCCCAGTGGGGCAGGGAAATGTCCTCCCCCCTTGGACACCACTGTCCTTGCCCAGGACGTCCCCCAGGCTGATCCCGAAGCCCGGTGGGGTAGGTGCCACTAGATCCAGACCAAACGCTGCAGGGCGCCGGGGCTTTCAGGTGACTTTCCTCCCAGCCCCGGCATGGCAGAGATGCCAAACACTCCAGCCGGGCGGCGGGTGATAAGGGCCAGACAGGCCGCCCCTCCGTCTGTTTGCATAGGAGCCTTTGGAAACAGGATGGATGACCTAGTTTGTTGTTGTATCTGACTCCCCCATCCTGTGCTTTTCCAGCCCCCTCTGCCTTGCCCGCCCTCCCGTTACACAGATGGGCCGGTTTTATGCCTGCCATGCCCTTTAAGGCGGGGGGGTGGGGGGGAAGGCCCCAGGCAGCCGGCAGTGGTGGGGCTGGGAGGGAAGAAGGAAAAAAAAAAAAAAGAAAGAAAGCTTTCCTAATGAGTTGGAGATTGGGCGGGTGGGAAGGAAACCCCCCTTCGCGCAGTCCTGAAAGCTTTTGCTCCGCACTTGGTCGCTCCACGCTCCGCTCTCTAGCCTCACCCTCCCCAGACGCTTGGGGCTGCCTTGATTTCTCCCTCCGCCTGCAGGAATCCAAGCCCCCTCTCCCCCCGCTCCCTGTGCCTGGCTCTTTCTCTCTTCCCGGGGGGGCAGCTCTTTAATTTCTTCACGCCCGCCAGCCTGCGCTTCAGCAACGCCGGGACCCTCCCGCGCCCCGGCCCCACGCTTCTCCCACCCCACTCACCCCGCCAGCCAGGGGAACGCCAAAGGGGAAGCGCCCAGTCCTTGGATGTAACCGGCTCGGAGGCCGAGTGAAATCGGATGGATTTTGGGAGCGTCATGAAACAGGTAAGAGCCACCTAAGGCTTCTGCCGAAGGGGAAAGCACCGCCCGGGGCTGGGGGAAGGCTCCCTCTTTGGAGGCGAGGAGCAGCAAGAGTTTGGGAGGGCTGGGATGTGGGGCAGAGACTGTCGGAGAAGATAGATGGGGTGGGATGCCCAGCTGTGCTCAGCAGCTCCCTAGGAATCTTGTTCTCAGCCGTGACATGGGGACCAAATCCCGCGGCAGGTGTAACCCCCCGGCAATCGGCGCTGTCCCGCCAGGGATAAGGAGGAAGTCTCAGTGCGTTCTGTGCCCTTTGCTCCATGCAAGAGCTTTTTGGATCACGTATGACACTTGTGTGGTAAGCCAGCATTGCTGCGTTTTGCCGATGTCTTCCCCGGCTCCGCCTTTGGGACAGGCACAGGAAATCCTCTAGCTCCATGTCTCTCTGCACGGTGCCCGCCACCGGGGTCTCTGACCTCACAGGTGGCAGGGGGAGGGCAAAGACGTGGGTACAGCAAACGTGCTGAGGTGGGGGACGGGACGAGTTTGGGTCCGGCTGGAGCAGCTGGGAGAAGGCGGGGCAGGGGTGGGGCTGGGAAAGGTGTCTGCAGTTCCCGGCTGTTATCTTAACGGTGTAGACAAGACCTGCTGGTGCCCGAGTGTGAGCTGGGGACCTGGGGACCGGTCACTGCAGTGTCTGTGTGTGCATGCAGGGGATGAAGGGGGAGAGGAGGAGGAGGAGGATGCCATGGGCAGGGCTGGGAAGAATGTGACAAAGTATCAACCAAAGGGAGCAAAAATGTTTCCTTGACCAGCTGCAACGGGCCGGGATCCCGAGCCAGCCCCACCGACGGCTCAGGTCCCTCTCCCCCATCCTGCTTGAGAGGTGCCGGCCACTTGGCGTTTTCACTCCTTCCAGAGAGCCGTGGCTGTATGGGACAGCGAGCCCGTCCTCCCTCCTGTGGGAGCACACAGGGACCTGGAGAGCCAAGGGTTAATTCTGCCCCCCAAGCCCCTTGTCTTGGCTCACACTGGCTGGTCCAACCTCTCCCCGGGGGCTGGGGCTGGGGAACGAGCAATGGTTCATCCAGCGGGTTAATGAGTGCCCAGATGATTCAGTGGCATGGAAATTAAAGAGCTGGGATCTAGACATCGCAGGCTCCTGGGGCTCGCTGCCCTGCGCCCCTCGTGGTCCCCGGCTGAGAGGGTCGCGAGGCCGTGCCGGGGGCCTCCTGGGCCCAGGTGTCCTCTGAGCCGAGGGGCAGGGAGCACACGGACGATCAGGTCCAGGAGAGAGTTAAGCGAAAGCTGCTGCTTGCCTAGCTTGGCCCCGGCTCCCCGCGCAGCTGTTTTTAGGCTTGGTCTCTGCTGTGTTCCTAGAAAAGGAAACGGCCCTCACAGGCCTGGAAAGGAACCAGGCATCAGCGTTGAGAGAGAGAGAAAAAAAAGCAAAACAAAGGCCTGGATCGGAAACTCCTAATGACCCACTGCAGGAGCCAAGGGGAGCTTGTGCAGAAGGGTGTGTGGAGACAGGGAGTGCCGAGGGGGGTCAGGGCAGGGGGCTGGCGTGGATGGGGGGAGAAGGGGCCATGCCATGCTGGGGGATCCCTCAACGTCGCCCCACAGAGGTCTGCTGGTGGGTTAGGACAGTCCGATGCACCTCACTAGCTGGCTGTGTTCCTCGGTGAGGTTGCGGGGGGCGGGAGGTGGGACGTGTCTCAGCCCAGATCCTACCAGATAGGAATTGATAGCTACCGAGCCAGGGCGTGTCGCTGGAACACACCCGTCCTCCATGGGTCAGGCCCAGAGCGGGCTGCGTCATACCCTGAGCACTGGGCAAGGTGGGCCCTGAACGGGGGAAGCACGCCCTGTTTTGCGATGGATGCTCGGAGGACTTCAGTCCCCAGGGCCTCACCCCAGCAGCTAGTGAGTGGATCCTGCATGGACCCCAGAAGCCAAAGCACGATCGCTGCTGAGAACCCCTTGGGCTTTCTCCCTTCAAGCTGGGGGACCGCTCACCTGGGCGGAGAGCCAGTCCTGCTGTGGAGGTGGGGTGCTGGGCCCTTTTAAGGGGCTCATGTGTACTAGCAACCCAGGAACGGTGCTGTTCCCAGACTAATCTGGTGGTCTTTAAGGGACACGCCACCACGGTGAAGAGGACAAGGTGCCATCTTCTCATCCAAGAACGATCTAGTACTTCAAATATCTGCTTTAGCAATTCAAGCGGGGCGGGTGGCCCGTTGTTTTCGGGAGGAGCACAGCGCGTTAATGAGACTTCCCCGGGGCTGGCTGGCTGCAGACTTGACAACAATCAGAGGTTCTTTCCCGCTGCACCATGGACTTCTCTTTCCCCCGCCGGCCTGGGCTGGAGGCTGCTCCCTCCTCAGCCCCTCCCTTATCTGCACTCTGGCTGGATGAGACAGCTGTCAGCGCCGGGGGTCGCGTGGCTGGACCAGCGCCGCGTTTCCCATGCCTCTCGCCAGAGAACGTTGTGTACGTAGGAGAGCAGGAGTTTGGGGCATGGGTTGCCGGGTCCTGGCAGGGTCAGGCACTCCTCATCAGTGACTGGGGCTGGACAGAGAACTGCCCCGGGATGAACCTGGCTTGCAGGCTTTATTCGGAGTTCTTTGGTGCAGGTGGTTAGCTGCCCTCGGGGCGTTAAGGTTTGCACTCGACAGCTGCCAGTGGCCTGTAGAATAAGCGGGGGTCCTGTGTATCCCCTGACCCACGAGCACCATAGAGCTGTCAGCCGTGGGACCGGGGACCAAACGCACTATGGAAACTGACCCATCTCCACCCCAGCCCCGGATGCTCCTCTGATGCCCTTGATTCCCTCGGCTGCCCGGGTCTCTGCTGCGGGGCGACTCCTGGCAGAAAAGAGCAAGTGACTCCTCCTAATAAAGTCAATGCCGGTGGCTGCAGCAGGGGTGGGACCAGCCTTGCAATTCAGCCCTCCCTCAGCCGGTGCTCCGGTGCCCCAGGGTCTGGCCTGGGCCAAGACAGCAGGGGCTGGCCCTGCCATGGTAGGGAGAGTGACCGCACCCTTTCCCGGGGGGGGGGAAATGTCGCCAGCAGCCTGTCGTGCTTGACAATCCTGAGGACCCGGACGGCGGGCTGAGCCGGCAGCGTGGACTGGGCAAGCCCAGGGGCGCTGCTCTGGCAGGGAGAGGACGTGGTTGTGGGCAGGTTCCTCCTTCACCCGGTGTCTCCTTAGCAGGGTGTGTCCCCGCTCACCCCACTCCCGCGACAGCCCCGCTTGACCGGGGGCTCCCCGGCTCCCAGCGGCAGGGGGAGGGCCGGGTTATGCAGCTTTCCAGGGGGGCCGTGTCCGTGACGAAGGGCCCGGAGGATCAGCTGACTGGCGCGCGGGGGCCCTGCCCGAGGAGGCCTGCTCCGGGTGGCTGGGCCGTTGTTTCGTGGCGCGGCTGGGGTGGGGCGGGATGACTGCGCGGGGCGTTGATGGGGGGGGGGAGCGGAGCCCTCTGGGGTCCTGGCGTCTGTGCATGGCGAGGCCGCTCTGAGTCACAGCAGCCGGGGCAGCCCCCGCCGCGGCACGGTCTCCGCTTTGGTGGAGTGGGCATCCCGCAGCGAGCCGGATGGGTTCCCAGGCCCTGGTGCCAAAGAGCCCCTCCCGGCCGGGCGGGGGAACACACCGCAATCCCAGCCGCTGAGCTGCTCCGCGCCTCTGCCGTCAAAGCTTTGGAGGGAGACGCCAGTTTTGCAGCCCGGGGCTGTTGTGCGTGTTCCCGCCCAGCGAGTCCCCTGGGGCCCCCCCGGCCTCTCTTCACAGGAACTGGTCCAGCGTGGCCAGGCGTGGCCAGTACCTCCCTGTCCTCAGACCTCCCTGGGCAGGCGACGTAGTCTCGGGGGCACCTCCCCTCCCAATCGTGACCCCTTTCACCATCCCCATGGCAACACCCTCGCCCGCTCCCTTGGCAATGGGCTGATGCTTATGGCATTTCCCACTGTGACGTGGGAGCCAAGCTTTGGCCTTCGTTCAAGACAATGAAACTCATTCTTGCCCCATGCTTCCTTGTTGCCTGGTCCGTCTCCTCCTCCATGCCTCCGTCCCCACCCCGGCATCTTCCACTGCCCCGCTGGGCAGCCTTCCTCCCCGCTCCCTGCACCCCGGTGCCTTTCTCCTCCCCTCCTGGCCCAGGCTAGGCCCAGGTGAGAGCCGTTTGCCCAGGAGAGGTGCTGCTCCTATTACACCATAAAGCCGCCAGAACGTGCCTGCCCTGGTGCGGCCCGGCTGTCCAGGTCATGCAGAAAGCCCATGGACAAGACCTGGCTAGCGGGTCTCTTGCACCGGTGCTAGAGACTAGCATGGGGTGCGGGGCAGGCCGTGGATGGGGGCTGGCAGCTCCAGGGTGCAGATGGAGGCAGGAGCGGAGCACTGCTGGGTTTCCCCTGTGCCTGGGGATCCCAGGGGAACCGCACCGGCTAGGAGTCCCTGCTAGGGTCAGATTGGGGGGCGATCCCCCAGGGAGCCGGGGCGTCTCGGCAAGCGTCGGGCGGGGCAGGATTCCTTGCTTCCACTCCTCTTCAGCTGTCCCTCTGGGCAAGTGGCTCAGCAATCCCCGAGGGGGGTTCTGCATGTGCCCTCTTTCCGGGGGGGCGAGGAGGGGGGTTGATCTCCACACCTGATTCTGGGGTCAGGCTTTTCAGCGGTTCTTGGCCACTTTCTGGGGGCGTGATGTGAAGGAGCTGACCCAGATCCTGCTGGAATCGGGGGGGGGGGGGCAGCCCCACAGCAGCTGATGGCTCTGATCTTTCCCCCGACCCTGAGGCAGTTCCCAGAGCTCCGTCCAGCCAGGGCTTTGCTCCACCGGTCCCATGCGCCAGGTAGAGCCTGTCTCCAGGGCAGACACAGGGTGGGGAAGAGGGTTCCCTGGGGCTGGGCATTGGCCTGGAATCCGGAGAGGAACTGATCTGGATCTCACCCTCCTTCCTGGAGGAGCCCATTACAGGGGGCAGGGGCGTGGTCAGGGGGGCTGGGCACAATGCTGAGTGGCTGTGGGATGATTTACCAGGCTTGGGGAGGGGGCGTTATGGGGACGTCAGGGTGGGGGGTGCTCTGAGAGGCAATCAGTGCTATTCCATTGGCATTTCAGTGCCAGGTCAGGCCAGTTGTGCCAAGTCCCCCCAATGCCTTTCCCCTCCCATGCACGCTCATCTTACTGGCACCATCGTCACGGGGATAGGATGCGGGGACCACACCTGGGCGGGTCGGAGGCCAGCTGGCAGGCGATGCTACCAGGGCTGGTCGATATGCTGGCAGTCAGTTGCAGCATCCCCTCTGCCTGCTTTCAGCCTCCCGGCTGGACACCCTGCCATCTGGTCCCCATGCAGCTTGCTCTCCTGATGCAACATTGGCTTTAGCCCAGACCTTCTGCTTGGGAGATTTGGCGTGGGCCGGGAGTCTGGGTAGCCCTGGCAAAGTCAGGAGCATGGCCACCCTGTCTCTCCTGCTTCGGCAACCTGCGTTGTTCTGC
The DNA here is from genome assembly GCF_965140285.1 of Lepidochelys kempii. NCBI lineage: Eukaryota > Metazoa > Chordata > Testudines > Cheloniidae > Lepidochelys > Lepidochelys kempii. The sequence continues at coordinate 3,011,346 of NC_136390.1, forward strand.
CTCAGATTCTAACCCGTGCGGCTGAGTGGATTTTTTTCGCCTCTGTCCGATCTCGTCGGGACGGTGAGAGTCGGGGATGGGGCCAACGTGGGCAGCAATAAACGGGGAAGGGACAAAGTGGAGAGCTCAGACAGTGGGCATCGGCCCCCTAGTGCCGTGAGATCCCCATGTGCCGTGAGATCCTCTTGGGTAGGTGTGGGCTTTTGTCTGCCTCCAAATACCGCCAGGTTGGCTAGTGTTCAGCCCGTACACACTGCATCTAGGTGCTGGTGGCTGCAGGTACGATGATGAGTAGAGTCGGATGCTATTGGCTGCACGGTGCTGTCGTGTCAGGACGATCGGCGTCCCATGTCTGGCCAGGAGTTTTCAGAATACAACTGTGCTTTCCAGCGTGCGAAGGGTCGATAGCCTGGGACATGAGTGTTTTGCTCTTGTGCCATGGATGAAACGCTCTGGGCTGATGAGCCTTGCCAATCAGTTCCGTCTCTTCTTTTCCCATAAAATGTAGGTGAGACTTCTCTAGTGGAGTTGTTTCAGGAAGTCCTGCCTTCCGGAGGCAGTATCTCCTGGAATGCAGGAGGAGGAGGAGGGGATCGCCAGGCTCAGAAGAGGAGTGGTGTAGACAGGCTTCCGAGCACAGCTCCACCCTCTCCTCCTTGGCCAGCAGGATGGGCCATAGGACTTTTGGGGGGCAAGCCCACAGAGGAAGCCATAGCATGGATTTGCCCTGGCTTGGAGTCTAAACTCACCCTTGGTGTGGAGGAGCGGAGCCCATGCAGGGATAATCCGGCATCTTCCGCCTGGGGGACGCAGGCCATGACATGCGCCGGGGGCGCAGGAATGCTGATTGAGTGCAGTCAGGGTTGTGCATTCCTGGGCATGGCATTCTGCTGCCATCTGGGCTGGGTAAACAGCCGAGGCAGGTGGCAGGGTTAAGTCGGGAGAGCTTCTGCAGACTGGAGCCCGTGGGCCAGAGCCAACCCTCGGTGCAATGCACCCGGGCTTGCACTGGTGCCTTGGAAATGTTGCCTTTTTAGGCCTTGGAGCTGAGGCATTTCAGCAGCGAGCTCCAGTCCCAGCTGTGCACAAAACCCTCCCTTCTGCCCACGACACCGGGGAGGGAGCTGCTGGCTAGAGGCTCACCCGAAAGGGCCTAGAGCGAGCCCTGCCTCTGGTCCGAAACGGACAGCTGCCTTCCAGACGCTGCCTGCCCAATCAGATGGCTGCCTCCTGTTTGCTAAGGGTCCTTGGAGTCGGGAAACAAACCGATGTCTAAGGGAGACCTTCTTATCCCTCAGCCGACTCCCCGGGGGGGACGTCTACATGCAGCGCTGTGCCGGTGTGTGATGTCAAACTGATTCCGCTAACCCAGTGCAGAAAACCGTGTGGACGCGCTTTGGTTTAAACCCGGGTGATTTCAGGAGGTCAGTCAGGAATTGGTTTAAGCTCAGGTGCAATCAGCTCCCCTTCACCCCCAAGGTGAAATGAGTATCCATGCAGGGGCTTGCTCCGGTTTGAGTTAAACCGGTTTAGCTAAGCTAGTGGAAATCCCCTGTCCTGCAAGGGCTTCGATGGTCACACTGGTCCCTTCGCGCCTTAGCATTGGGCCTGGACAAGTCCTAGCAGACAAGGAGCAGTGCTTCTTCCTCCGTCGGTCCTGCCAAGCCGACACAGATCCCGGGGCAGCTGGTGGGGCTGGCAGGTAATCAAAGCCGTTTTGAAACTTGCAGCCCGAACAGCTGTAACCTGCAGCAAGTGGTGAGCGATTAACACGCAGCCCTCAGTGTTGTTTTTAGATCCTGCAGCATCTGATCAGGACCGTGGAGATGGAGTGCGACTGATGGAAGGCAGGGTGGTGGGGATCCGGGGAGGGAGCCGGGGTCTTTCTGATTTGGAAAGGAGATGGGGAGATCTGATAAGGGGATACGGAACAAGGTGTGGAACAAGGAGTTCCTGTGTGCCCTGTCCTGTAACATGAGAACAGGATGGCACTCAATGCAAGTCTATTCGACTGTTCGTACAGCTCCTTGCACCATGGGGTCCTGGCCCATGGCTGGGGCTCCTATGAGACTAGCTAGTGGCTATCAGTCTCTCTGCTCCAGGGAGTGACCGAACCGTCAGCTGGAATCAGGAAGGGCTTCCCCAAATGGCACAATAGGGATCCGTTTGATCTGTTCTTAACAGAGAGCAGGTTAAGGGGTGACTGATCACAATCTCTAAGAACCTACCTGGGAACAGAAATCTGAGAAGAGAGGGCTCGTCAGTCTAGACCAATTCAGACTGGAAATAAGATGCCACATTTTAACAGTGAGGGTTACAAATCATTGGAACAATCTGCCAAGGGGCAGGATGGATTCTCCATCACGGGACTTTTTTAAATCAGGACTGGCCAGTTTTCTCACCGATTTGCTCCAGGAATGATTTCAGGGCAGTGCCCTGGCCTGGGTTATGCAGGAGGTCAGACAAAATGGTCACAATGGGGGTCCCTTTTAGCCTTAGATTGAATCTGGGGAAATCCATCCTTTTTGCCCACCCCAAACTGAGCAGTGAATTCTTACTCCTTTGCTGTTTGTTCACCCTTTGCAGAAACCATATGCAGATAGCGAGAGAGGGAAGGGACAAAGTGCACAACACAACACTCTGTGATCTTAACCAGTCGCTTCGTACATAAACAGAGCACCCGGCACGTCAGCACAGAAGCCAGCAGATTTGCCCTGACCTTTCTAATGCAGTTGGATGTGCAGCCTGATGCGGGAGCTGTGGATGGGCTGCGATCCCTGTTCCTGAGCCTCAGAAAGATCAAAGACCCATTGGGTCACACCTCGTCCATCGCTCTCTGGTACCGGGGGTTCCCCCGGGGTTTTGCCAGCTTTAGTTCGAATGCTCTCCAGCATTCCACCCCTTCCCTTAGGAGAATGTGCCTCTGGCTGAAGAAATCGCAGGGGGTTTTTCCTGGTTTTTTGCCTAAAATTCCCTTTGCTCAGTTTCCTTCTGGTTAATTCTCACTTGCATTACGGCAGCCCTGGAGAACCCAACCGAGATCAGGCTTCCTTGTGCAAGGTGCTGTCCCGACACCTAAGGAGGGACAGTCCCTGGGCTCACAGCCTATATAGACAAAGGGTGGGAGGGGAAACAGAGACAGGGAGTGACCCAGCAGAGGTAAGAATAGAACTCGCGATCTCCTGAGTCCCCGTGCGGTGCTCTATCCATTGGCCCACGCTGCCTCTCTTTCATCTCCTTCTGCCTGCTCTACCTCCTTATCTCCTCCCCTGGCATGAGCAGGCCCCGGGGTACCCGCTCTCAGAGCATGCACAGACGAGCTGGTATCATAGCGGGGCGTACCTCCCGGGGCAGCCTGCGGGCCCAGGACGGCTAGCTCCGAGCACAGCCACGTGTGCTGAGCCAGGGGGCTGCCTTTCCCAGAGGGAGCTCAAGCAACACGTGACTAACCGCCCCGGGTGGAATCCTGGGGCTTAACAGCCTCCATCCACCCGCAAGGCAGCAGGTGTTCCTTCCACCCCGGGGTGCCCGTCCCCAGCCGGACTGCTGCTCCGGGCAGGCCGGGTGACTAGGATGCCAGAGGAGTGTTGGCTAATCCATCAGCCCAGAGCCACTGAATCCTGTCTTCTGTTTCCCTATCTAAAGGTCCCCCCGCCCCCAGCCCTCATATCCCTCCCTAGACCTTGGGGGGAGCGGGGGTGGAGTCAGCTGGAGTAGCGGCCGAACACCTGGGGGATTCTTAAGTAAAACCCGGTGACCCAGCTGGAGAAACCCTGTGTCTTGGGGCTCATCTCCCAGCCCCTGCTGTCTGAGCCTGACACGCTCCCCCCCCCACCCCCAGGCCTTTCCATTGACCTCAGTGGGCTTTGGTCCTGCCTTTGTCCCTTCTTCAGCTTGACAGTCCTCAAAGGGAGAAAAAAAACCCAAATCTGGAAACAGACGGACACCGGTGAATGCAGAGGCTTTGCAGGTAGAGCTCCCCACAGAGCCGCTTCCCTCACCCCTTCTTCTCTGCTGTCTCCTCTCCCCTTCGCCCCCAGCCTGTCGGGATTATTTGCTCTGTCTGCCAGTGACGTTGTACGGGGCAGGGACTTTGCTGTCTGAACCTGCTGCTGTTTAAATAACACAGGTAAGCGACAGGTGAAGGCTGTTCCTAGGATTGCTTGGAGGGTGGAACAGGGACCCCCTCATTGATATGCAATTGAATGAAACCAGAATCCAGGCTCTCCCTGCTGAACAGGTGAGTGATTGCTGTCTGGGGAGGCAGTAACCCTTGCAATGCTGAAGCCTGGATCTGAGCATGGGGGGCAGGGCTGGGGGAACAGCCCGGCTCTGAACCCCGGAGCACAGTGCATGCAGGGATGAGCACGCGGCAGGGAAGCAGGCATTGCCAGACTGTCTCAGAGCCGAGGGCCGTCCAGCCCAGTGTCCTGTTTCTGACAGTGACCGGCACTAGCTGGGTCAGAGGTGTGAGAACCCCCAGGAGCAGATAGGAGATAATCTGCCCCAACGTCAGGTCTGATCCTGGTCTCTGAGAGGTAGACATCGGCTCAAGCCCTGAAGCAGAAGGTTTAATAGTCCTTCCACAATTATTAGGACAAGGCTGGAGATTCTTGTGCTCTTTGTAGATGTGCAGCTTCTCTTTGAATCTTGGCCTCAGTGACTTCCTGTGGCAGTGAGTTCCACAGGTTAATCACACATGGTGTGAAAAAACGTTTTCTTCGCTCAGGATTGAATTTCTAAATTCACTGCATCTCCCTGGTTCTTGTGCAATGGGGTAGGAAGAACAGAACCTCCTGATTTCCCCTCTTATAATCTACCTGCATGTCAGAGTTTTTTCCCCAGGCCCTGGATCACTGCTGTTGGTTACGCCAGGTGCAACCAGACTTGTTCTTTCTTTCTTTGCTGTATTGCATCATTTTCCCTTCACATGTTCTAGGGCTCATGCTCTACTCCTGAGGGAGAAGCGTCCGAAGCGGTTGTTACAGGATAGAGACAGCAGTTAACAAACGCTGTGCGGAGCGCTAGAGCTGGGTGCAATTTACTGGCTGGGCGGCTGTTTGGGAGAAGGTCACAAATATCCTGCAAAGGCTCTTTTACTTAGTATTGGGAATGGACCCGCGATCTGATCCCCTGGGAGCTTTCGGAAAGGGTGAGGGCCCTAGGGCCCCAATCCGGTGCCCTTTAAAGTCAATGGAAAGTCTCCCCTGGCCTGTGGTAGCTGGATGCGTCCCCAAGTGTGCCATGAAAGGAGAGAGAGGGCTGGAAGCGCCATTGCATTGCACTGTGTGTCACCATTCCCCACCACCACCCAGTGCAAAGCAGTAGCAGCCAGACCAGTGGCAGTGGAGAATCAGGCTCCCTGAATGTGCTTACGCTGATACCAGGAGGGGCTGGGTGCTCAAGGGGAAGAGGGAGAAAGCTGCTTTGGGGGGAGGGTGACTTCCCCAAGAAGAAAACTTTTTCCTTTTGGTTCTGCCTTGGGTGGGTAAGCTTTTGGCATCAGGCGTAAGGCGGGAGGGCATTGGAGCGGGGCTTGATGGAGAAGGCAAAGCAAAATTTTTTTTTTCGGGAGGGACTGGCAGGAGAAGAGGGAGGTTGTCCCAGGCATTGGGGGTGCTGTGAAGAAAGGGGAGTGGGCAAAATACCGGAGCATCCCGACCTGGGGCAACTGAAACACAGAGGGGGTGAGGCACAGAACTTCCTCTGAAGTGTGAGTGCTGGCCACGGCTGCAGATGGGTGCGGAGGCCCGGGGCTCTGGGTGGCACCGAGAATTCTTCCCGCACGCTGCTTGGCTGGCTGGTTCTTGCTCACATGCTCAGGGTCTAACTGATCGCCACATGTGCGGTCGGGAAGGACTCTTCCCCCAGGTCAGCTTGGCAGGGACCTTTGGGGTTTTTCGCCTTCCTCTGCAGCGTGTGTCCCTGGCCAGCGCTCTCTGGGTGTATCTCATTTAATCATATCCCTGCCATTGCGGGCACTTCTAGCACGGTTCTCTCTTATCGGTTTCTAGATAAACTAGCCTGAATTGCTGGGCGTGGTGTGATCCAGGGGACAGCATTCCCCAGGAGAGTCCCAGGAAGGCCATCTATATCCCTGGTCATGATCTAGCCTCCAGGGCGACGCCCAGAAAGCAGCATGCTCCTAGCACTGCGTTTAAATCTCCAGGCTGGAGAGGGTGGGGTCCTGGCTGAAATCATCGGCTTCTGATGCCAGCTGAGCCACTGACTCACCTGTGGCTTTGGCTTCCCTATGTCTCAGAGAGATCCCGAGCGGGGAACAAGAAAGCAGGGCCCCCACCGAAAGCCAGATGCTGTGTTGGAGCATCAGCGGCCCTGGAAAAATAAAACTCCAACCCCCGAGTGTTTGGAACGGGATAGTGCTCACGCCTTCCCACTCCCAAATCGGATGCGTGGTTCCCCCCAGAGCATTCCTGCCCCCCTTGCCTGAGGGCCGATTGCGAAACCGTCTATCAGGTTGATGGGCTCCTTGCCTGGTTGGGGCCCTTCTGCTCTCAGGGCCCAGTGATTGTCCAGGATCGTGCTGGCAGGCAGTGGTTTGGAGGGAGGAGAGGGGAAACAGCTGAGAAATTCTCTGGGCGTGGAAAACCCCTCAATGGAAACATGCCGTCCTCTGTGTGCGTTCCTTGTGCAATAAACAGAAGATTAGTCGGGGCTGTCAGAACTCTGCCGCTAAAAGAAAAAAGACAAGACGAGATCGAGGCAGGAGCTTCTCCAAAGGAATTCAGTTTTGCCAGCTGATGTGCTGTGGCTGGTGAAGGCAAAGATTTGCAGCTGGCTGGAGACAGGAGTGGGACTGGAATAGAGAGGAAGGGCCAGCCTTGGTGGTAAAATACCCCTGGGACTGGCGACTACACTGGGACGGGCTGTGTCAAGTCCTGGGCCAGAACGACACCAGCATTTGCAAGACCAAGAGATCGAAACTCGTGTGCCTCCTTTGAGAGAGGGCAAGGCTTCATTGGGGTGGCTGGGAATAGAGCGTCCTCGTCAATGGCTACCTCTGCAGCAACAGTGTGCGATTTGAAGGGAAAGGAAGGGAATTATTCCAGCCTCCTTGGTAGATGGTGGGACAAGGAGCAACCGCCAGAAGCCGCTAAGGAGAAATTTAGACTAGACTGTGATGGGTTAGACCCCCTGCTTTCGGGGTGGCACCGGAGTCCCACTGGGGTCTCACTGAACCCACCTGTCTCACCAGCCTGGGTTTCCTTCACTCTGGGCTGCTGTGACAGGTTCTCAAGCCCCCTTCCAGCACACACACAAGTAGGGACACACCCAGCTGTAGAATCACACAGAGTCTGTGGTCAGCTCTCTGGGGGAGGCCTCAGCTAGGGGATTGCCCAGCACTCCTGTGCGCACCCTCTCTGGAGTATAACCCCCAAATTATATTACCTTGCGCTGTACAGAAATCCATATAGCGTAAGCTCATGAAATCCTCCCCACCCCGCAACGTGGAGGAAGACATTCACAGCTTTTTGCCTTTCCCACCAGTTATGATGGGTTTTGGTATAAACCAGAAATAAATTTATTAACTACGAAAGGTAAATTCTGAGTGATTAGAAGGGATAGCAAACAGAACCAAGCAGGTCACTGAGCAAACAAAACAAAACACACCAACTAAGCATCATACACTAAAGAAGCAGGTTACAAATAGTCATTTCTCACCTAAATGTTTTTTTAGTCAGGTTGCAGAGTTTCTGCAGCTCAGAGATTCAGTTATTTCTCTTTACAGGCTAGACACCTGTCTCAGCCTGGCCTCAGCCCTGGCCTTTCCCCTGCTTAGTTCCTTTGTTTCTTCAGGTGTTTTCAGCAGTCTTCCTTCTTGGGCAGGCAGGCAGAGAAGAGCCTTGATGGACTCACTTCCCAGCCTTAGGTAGGATTTACATAAGGCAGGAATCCTTTGTTTCCACTGGAAAAATCTCAGCTGTGTCCAAGGTGATACTCTGCACCAGGTGACATCATTCCATGCCCCATCTTGCCTAAATCATAGAATCATAGAATAACAGAGTTGGAAGGGACCTCTGGAGGTCATCTAGTCCAACCCTCTGCCCAGAGCAGGACCAATCCCAACTAAATCCTCCCAGCCAGGGCTTTGTCAAGCCTGACCTTAAAAACTTCTAAGGAAGGGGATTCCACCACCTCCCTAGGTAACGCATTCCAGTGTTTCACCACCCTCCTAGTGAAAAAGTTTTTCCTAATATCCAACCTAAACCTCCCCCACTGCAACTTGAGACTATTACTCCTTGTCCTGTCATCTGCTATCACTGAGAATAGTCTAGATCCATCCTCTTTGGATCCACCTTTCAGGTAGTTAAAAGCAGCTATCAAATCCCCCCTCATTCTTCTCTTCCGTAGACTAAACAATCTCAGTTCCCTCAGCCTCTCCTCATAAGTCATGTGTTCCAGTCCCCGAATCATTTTTGTTGCCCTTCGCTGGACTCTCTCCAATTTCTCCACATCCTTCTTCTAGTGTGGAGCCCAAAACTGGACACAGTACTCCAGATGAGGCCTCACCAATGTCGAATAGAGGGGAATGATCACGTCCCTCGATCTGCTGGCAATGCCCCTACTTATAAATCCCAAAATGCCATTGGCCTTCTTGGCAACAAGGGCACACTGTTGACTCATATCCAGCTTCTCGTCCACTGTAACCCCTAGGTCCTTCTCTGCAGAACTGCTGCCTAGCCATTCGGTCCCTAGTCTGTAGCGGTGCATGGGATTCTTCCGTCCTAAGTGCAGGACTCTGCACTTGTCCTTGTTGAACCTCATCAGATTTCTTTTGGACCAATCCTCCAATTTGTCTAGGTCCCTCTGTATCCTATCCCTGCCCTCCAGCGTATCTACCACTCCTCCCAGTTTAGTGTCATCCGCAAATTTGCTGAGAGTGCAATCCACACCATCCTCCAGGTCATTAATGAAGATATTGAACAAAACCGGCCCCAGGACTGACCCTTGGGGCACTCCACTTGATACCGGCTGCCAACTAGACATGGAACCATTGATCACTACCCGTTGAGCCCGACAATCTAGCCAGCTTTCTACCCACCTTATAGTGCATCCATCCAGCCCATACTTCTTTAACTTGCTGACAAGAATACTGTGGGAGACCGTGTCAAAAGCTTTGCTAAAGTTGAGGAATAACACGTCCACTGCTTTCCCTTCATCCACAGAGCCAGTTATCTCATCATAGAAGGCAATTAGATTCGTTAGGCATGACTTGCCCTTGGTGAATCCATGCTGACTGTTCCTGATCACTTTCCTCTCATCTAAGTGCTTCAGAATTGATTCCTTGAGGACATGCTCCATGATTTTTCCGGGGACTGAGGTGAGGCTGACTGGCCTGTAGTTCCCAGGATCCTCCTTCTTCCCTTTTTTAAAGATGGGCACTACATTAGCCTTTTTCCAATCTTCCGGGACTTCCCCCGATCGCCATGAGTTTTCAAAGATAATGGCCAATGGCTCTGCAATCACATCTGCCAATTCCTTTAGCACTCTCGGATGCAACGTATCCGGCCCCATGGACTCGTGCACGTCCAGTTTTTCTAAGTAGTCCCGAACCACTTCTTCCTTCACAGAGGGCTGTAAAACACATCTTAGTTATGCCATATCGCAACAGTATTTCTATGAAGAATATGGGGTGTAGTGTCACATTGACGTTAGGTGGAAAAATCCCCTTTGACAGTTCGGGCAATGGGACAGTGGACAAGGCACGCCAAGGGGGCGTCTGCGGAGGCCTCGCTGTGTGAGACGCAGGAATGGGTTAGCGATGAGCCTTCATGGGAAGGATGCTGTAAATTGCAAGATGAACAGGCTGGGCACCCACGATGTCTCTCCTTACCCTATGGTCCATGCTTCACCACATCCAACCCTGGGCCAGGGCTATACAGCCCCCTTAATAACGCGTGGGCTTGAGCTGATCTCCCGCTGGGTCTGGAAGCCCTTTCCCTCCACCTTCAGGGTGGTGCTGTGCAGTGTGGTGGGTTGTAACTTCTGCCAAAGCCCTGGCCTCTTTTGGAGACTGGCTGCCAGCCTAGGTGGACCTCGGGTCTCCTACGACATGGCAAGATCCCCTTCTTCCTACTGCAGCAGCCTCTCGCAACACAAACGCTGCCTTCCAGGCCCCGCAGGGCTCACGCTCTCTGCGCAGGGAGTGACAGGCATGCAGCAGTGCTGCATGCTCGGGGTGTTCTCTGCAGCATCCAGCCCCTGACCACTGAACGCTCCCAGAGGTTCCAGGCCTGCCGTCTCCAAAGGAACGGTCCGCCCCGGCCTGTAAGAGTTAACAGAGAGCCAGCACTTTGCTTAGCCCCGCAGCACTGAGATCTGTTTACAGTGAAAACAAGACTTGCGTAGTGTGAAATGACTCCAGCCACAGAAAACAAAGCGCAGGGATTCAGCGAGCAAGGATACAGGAAACCAGTGGTTACGTATAAAGCAAGATCATAGCACGCTCTCTCGAGATTCAGCTTAACTAACTGGGTAGCCTCCTGCCTAGAGAAGCTTAGCTGCCCCAAAGTTCTTTGCGGTGTTTTTTGACATGATGCAAAAATGGCGGGGAGGAAACCTTTTGATGTGTTCCTTGCCGAGGGTCCTCCTTCGCGCCCTGCTCCTTGTCCCTTCCTGTGAGCTGCTTTCTGAATTCCACACAACCTGTCCTTGACATTCAGTTCAGACGGGGGGGCCCACGGTGACAGAGCCAACACTTGGTTTACACGTGAAGAGACAGAAGCCTAAGCAGCTCTCGTCCGGCAGAAAGCCAAGGTTTCACCTTTGCTGGTGACTTGTCTACACTTAATCCGCTAGTCGTTGTAGCACTTCACCGGTGAGAGAGATTCTCCCGTTGGCATCGGTAATCCTCCTCCCCGAGAAGCCGCAGCCTGGTTGGTGGAAGAATTCACCCTTGAGCGATGTAGTTATGCTGACCTAATTTTCTAGTGTAGACCCAGGCTAGCACCTTGACACAGCCTTTGCGGCTGCATTTTCAGAGTATGGACCGAACTCCTTACGCAGTGTTGGTACGTCCATTTCACAGCAGTGCCGAGGATCAGTGTGCCACCCCGCTTTCCTTTGAGACCTCGCGGCTGTTCCTTGGTGGAACCGGAATCCTGTAACCCCTCTGCACCCCTTGTCCGTTGGCATTCATTGGTTCTTGGGTCCACCGGAGGGACTGGCTTGCTCCTTGCTAGATCCAGCGTGAGGAGGTGGGGGGAGTGGATGGCGCTGTGGTCTGGGGGGGAGGTCTGTGCTGGAGAAAGGGGGTGTGTTCTGAGCAGGGGAGGAGAAGGAGGTGGCATGGGGCACCGGACCAGAGAGGCTGATCCAGACATTGTAGCTGGCACGAGGGAAGGTGCGGACTGCTCACGGGAGAATTCAAGCGCCCTTTTCCTGTGCTCTCGCGCCCCTCCCCACCTCTCACGCTCCGTTGTGCGGAAACGGGGGGCTCTGTCTCCCCAGACGTCCTCTGCTCCCCTTGTTTATTTCCCCGCCTGAAATCCTCAGTGGGTGTTTTTGTGACAACCTCGACCGTCCCCATGGCAACCGGGTGACTCGGAGACCTCCTGGAGCGCGGGTTGTAACTGCAGCTGGGGACCTGGGAGCAGCTGGGCTCATGGAGCAGGGAGCCCTGCTTTCAGGCCAGTCCCGAGGAGCGGAGAGAGATGGGAAGGAGCTGAGGCAGCCCTGCCGAGCGCCCCGTTCCGATCCCTTTGTAAGGCCCAGCTCTTCCCCGGATCCATCCTCTGCCAGCCGCCTCGCCGCTGCCGGGCTGTTCCCCGGCACTCAGTCCTTCTTGTGGATGCCGGTTGCTCCCCAGGCCACAGACCCTGGACCAGGTGTTTCTAAGGAACATAGGTGCTGAAAAAGACAGATCGGCACCGACGGAGATTTTCAAAAGCGCCGTAGCAAGCTCGGCACCGAAGACCCACTGAAATCATAGAATCATAGAATCATAGAATATCAGGGTTGGAAGGGACCCCAGAAGGTCATCTAGTCCAACCCCCTGCTCAAAGCAGGACCAATTCCCAGTTAAATCATCCCAGCCAGGGCTTTGTCAAGCCTGACCTTAAAAACCTCTAAGGAAGGAGATTCTACCACCTCCCTAGGTAACGCATTCCAGTGTTTCACCACCCTCCTAGTGAAAAAGGTCGCTAGAGGTTGCGCTGGATCTTAGGCGCCTGAATCCCTTTGGCAAAATCTGACCCCCTGGCTTACTCCGTGCGTTGTGGAGGGCTGTGTGCCGCTGCGGCATTGCCGACCTCCCCGACGCTCAGCTGAACTCGTGGGACTCGGGCGTCAAGGAGAAATGGAGCATTCGTTCTTCGCAGCACGGTATCGTCCCAGCGGCTCCCACTGAGAATGGGGCCCTGCAGGGCCGGGCGCCAACGGCATCAAGAGGCCCAGATTTGTAAAGGTGTTTGGGGATTGCTGTGCCCAGTGCTGCAGCACCTACCAATCCTTTTCCAAAGGGATTTAGGAGCCAGACACCTATTGACAGTTGATGGGGTTTAGGCTCCTGAGTCCCTGCCCCAAAGAGCTTACAAGACAGATGAGTGGGAGGGAAACTGAGGCATGGAAAGGTGAAGTCACCCAGCAGGTGGGAACAGAACACGGGTCTCCTGAGTTATAGTCAAGGGGCCTACCCACTGGGCCGTGCTGCCTCTCGCTGTAAGTACCGCCTACTCTTACTAACGATAATACTTAGCGCTTTGGCTTGCTCCAGCCGGCAATGCAAGGGAATATCATTCTCTGTGGTTTGTCGACAGGTCTCTGTGGACCACAGTGGTGTCTTAGGGTGAAAGACCCCCTTCCCCCCGGGGAGCGGCGGTATGCCAGTGAGGAGCGCTGCAGCTGAGGGGCTGCGTCTGTCCGGGGAGGCTGCTCCTCCGGGGGAGATGCCCGGCGCAGGCGAAGCAGAGTGGGTTCTCATGCCTGCCGTGGCTGGAGTTGCCGGTGCTTGGAGGTACGCCCTGCGGGCAGCCGTGGGACAGGGCCGGGTGTTTGGGTAACCAGGCCCGTTGCGATGGGGCCGGGTGCCAGAAAGGAACCTAGCACCACACCACTGACCTACCACCAGCTGGGGACTGGCCCGGGAGTCTTCTTGCCAGCCTCGGCCGTTGCTTACGCGGGGCAGCGCTGTTTCCATGTGAACACTAGTGCTCTCAGAATAGCAGGGTAGCCGCGGCAGCGGGATGGCCCGGCTGCCCGCAGCCGATCCCGTCAGAGACCCTAGGTAAATCCTCGGGGGGGCTCGCCGCTCCCAGGGCCCATGCTGCCCTGGCTCTGCTGTTATCAGCCTGCTAGCGCGATCACAGGTATGTCCACCGGCCTGGGAATTACCTCTGCGGCTGCAGCTTGGGGGCCAGCGGGTTCCTCGGTGCAAAGAGGAGCATACCAGCATGGGGGCCTTTTCTGGGCCGGGAAAAGCCAACCCCTGAGCTGCAGGCTGGGTGCAAACGGGAGGCCAGCGGGGCAACTGTGCTTTCCCCCTGCAGCCGTACGTTCTTTTTTCGCTCCTCTGGGATTTCTCAGCCCTCTGTCCTTCCGGGTCCCAGGGTTAGCAGCAGGGAGGACCGACTTCCTCTGTGTGGGTTTGCGTCTCCCTCGCCGCTTGACCTTCCCCTCGTGGGAAGCAGGCAGGGCTGGGGGAAGGAGGCCAGTGAGGAAAACATCTGGGGATGTTTTCAGCTACTTTGACAGTGGGAACATGGTTGGGTTTTTGTTTATTTCACGCTGCCAAAGGAAGCCAGACCCTAATCCCCTTCCCTTGCAAAGCCCAGCCTGGCGCGTGTGCCCAGATGCAGCCTCTCCCTTCGCAGGGATCTCAGGCAGCTCCCTCCCGTCTGTAACATCAGCTGGGCTTGCTGCGCATTTCAGTTTAACCCTTTCCGTGCTGGTCTCTCTCCTCCCCTGGGCACCTGGCCCGGGGGCACTCAGCAGCGAGGTCAGTGCGCTGGGCACGCACCAAGCCTGCGTGCGTTTCAACCTGGGCGTGCTTTGTATGTTCATCGGCAAAGCAAGCGCCCCCCGCCCTCCAGGCCTGAACCCCACTGCTCCCAACTGCTCGGATTATTTCACTGTAACTGATCTCCAAGGCCTCGCTGAGAACAGGCATAAAGCGCCTGGCTGCCGGTTTGGTGATTAACTTTCTTGGCTGTGGCTGGCTCCTGAGAGACCTTCAGCGGGGGGGGGTGGGGGTGTCGTTGGGGGGCAGAGTCTGTTCCTAGTTACTGCTCCCTGGGGCAAGCCCCGGAGATTTGAGTTTAAAAATAGAACAAACAAATCCTGCTTGCAGTGCTGGGTTTGGTTTGTGCGGGCTGGCGAGCTCCTTCTTCAGGAGACCTCCCACCAGCGCGGCCACCCCCTGATGTCTCCGGATCTGTCTTGTAGCCTCTTTGCATCCCCAGCTCCCTTCTGGCCCGGTGCAGCCGTGTCCCGCCGCTCTGCTGCTTGCACCCCGGTGCGGCGTCTCTGGGCATCCCACCCTAAACACTGTGTCATGCCCAGTGCGGCGGCTGCATCTCCAAGCTCTCCGCCCGGCGTAACTCAGGGGGGTCAGCCTCCAGGTGATCCCGTGTGGCCCTGCAGTCCATGATGACTGCTCTCCGTGTGGGGAGAGCCCCAGCCGATGGGGCGCGATGGGAATCGCCACTCAGGAGGGGCTGGAGTCTATGTGGCTCAGGAGTGAGGTTTGGCGGGGGAGCTGGGTGGGGAGCCCAGGGCTGGAATAGCAGGGGGGGGCCGCTGCACGTCAGGCTGGGTGCACTGGCCGAGCTGTGCGTGGTGAAAGTTGCATCTGCCTGACCAATGGCCTGGTCCCGACCCCAAAATTTGTCTCTCCCTTTAGGAGCACCACATTTATTGCCCAGCTTCCGTCCTGTCTTCTAGCCCTTAACCATCCTCGTCTAACGTTGGCTCAGTCCAGCACGGCAGGCGGTGCCCAAGAGATGCCGCTGATTGGCTCCTCCGGGTCCCCATCGGGGATCGGTCTCTGATGGAGCCCCCAGGGCTTGCAGAAGGAATTCGGCCCCCCTGAATTTCCGACCTGTCCGCCTGTCCTGCGGGGCAAGTCTGCACGTCCGGACGTGGCACTGCTTCCGTTGCACCTTGGCCACATTGGGCACATCGAGCCCCGGCATCTGCACGTCACGGTGCAGCGTGCTGGGGCCGGGACGGTATTTCGGGCTCACGAGCTGGGCTGCCACCTCGCCCAATTGCTCGGTTGACATGAGGGTCCAGCTAGCGGGATGAGCACCAGCCCTGAAGGAAAACCTCCAGGAGGCTTCTTCGCTAGCAGCCGTTTTCGGGGGGTGGGGAGGGGAACAAGGAGCCGTTTCCCCTTCCAACGGCTGCCGCCGGTGCAGAACGAATGTGCGCAGAGCAGTGCGAGTGGCCGGATGCTCCCGGGGGCTCAGGCAGGCCCCTGGCAGTGCTGTCTGTCACCGGTGATTGGCAGGAACGTTTCTGAGGGTCCCGGCTTGCAGGGAGTCACACCCAGCTTTCCCCAAGGCGCTCTCCTCCGCGGCACAGCGGCTGGGTGGGCTCCTGGAAGGGGGAAGGGAAAGAGATTTTCTGAGCGTCGCGGCCAGCTCCTCCGTGGCTGCGAAGGGCGTGGCACTGATGGGCATACGCCGGCCGAGAGTGTGGCCCTTTAATCTGCCAGGAGTCCCCAAGCCTTCCCCTTCCCAGCTGCTTCCTATGGTCCTCTGTCATCATTCAACCGCTTTGGCCCCCTGTTCAGCCCCCCTTCTCTTCCACTGACCTCCCGTCCAGCCCGGGCCATGGCCTCTCTCCTGTCGGATGTGGAGAGTCCCGTCTAGCTTTGTGCACCCAGGAGCTCTTCCCTCTCGTCTCCCTGCTGCCCTGCCTCTTCCGCACTCGGCTCGACCGAGCCTCCTCTGGCTGGGCCCCCCGGAGCCCTTGTCGCCAAAGGCCGTGGGGCTGCCTGCGGCGCCGTGGGGGCTGCAGCGTGTGCAGATGTAGGTACTGACGGCAGGGAAGCCGCGCGGGCGAGCGGCTGGAGTGATTACTCAGCGGGCCAGGCGGGCTTTGCGGGTCTCGGCAGCCAGGCTCGCTAGATCCAGGCTCGCTCGGGTACGTGGGCTGCAATTCCCCGCCCCCGCGACTGCAGTGAGGACAGACCCTCCCATTGCTTAGCACGGCTGGACGCTGCCGGGAGCAAGTCTGCCCGCTCCCACGCTGCCCGTCCTATCTTTGCTACCTCTCCCTCCCGTTTCTCCTTCTGCCTCAGGGGGCTCCCCGGATTATGGCTACCCCCACCTCTGTCAGTCTCACCGGCCGGTGCTACCTAGGTGGATGGGCTCTCTCCTGGGACCAGGCTTTATGCCCCGTTGTTGCGCTCGGCCTGGAGGAAGCGGGATGCAGGAGACTTTTCCCCTGGAGCCGGGCCCGCTCGGCTCTGCTGCACATCGGGCCCCGGCAGGGCGTGGTTGGCGGGAAAGTTTCTGTCTCATTGGAATCCCCGCGAATGGATTGGGGGAGATTCCGAGGCACCCCGAGGGCAGGTGTGTTTAATAGCAAGGAGGTGCCGATGCAGCAGGCATGCAGAAAGACGCCCAAACACGCCGGGTTGGACGGGGCTTGCGCTGTGATCGGCAGAACATTACCCCTCAAATGCAGCAGGCCGCACGGGCAACGCGTGATGGGCTTTCTGTGCAGTGCTGGGGCGGCCGGCCTGGAAAGACATCCGGATGCTCCCCGTGGTCCGAATAGGGGCACAGTTGTGTTTGGATAATGGAGAGGGCAGGAGCCATTCAGCAGCGGGGTGGGCTCCCCCATGGCCGGGGGCTCCTCCTCGCAGTCCTGGCTTGGGGGTCTCTGCTGTGTTATCCGCAACCCTTCCTTGTCCCCGAGCTGAGAGACGTGCTGCAGGGGACATGTGTCTCGTGCATCTCGTGCTGGGGGATGAGGGATGCGGCTGATAACTCTCGATGGGCACTCCTGGGGTGCAGCCCCCGGCCTGGCAGAGGAACTGTTTTGTGTGTGTGTATGGGGGGGGTGTCGAGGGAGTGAAATGAATTGCCATGGAATAACGCTGAGCAAAGGCAAGTGTCGGCTGATACCTGGGTACCTGTGGCATGATCACCCGTAGCGAAGGGAGGGTGGGAAGCCTTGTGGCTAGACTTATTTATTAACCCTAGAGCAGGGAAGGCTCTGGAGGGCTGGGGAGGGGGCGGCTGGTCGCAGGGGCATTTTCCGTCGCTGATACAGCTTTCCGTTCCCCCTCCGTGGACAGCTCAGCTGGGGAGCGCTCTGTGTGATGCTCCAGACGCAAGGTGTGCGGTGCAGGACGCCTGCACTATGGCCAGCCCCTTGCATCAAAAACCTCCTGAGCCCGCCCCTTCGCCCCAGCCCTCCAAATCAGGAGACGGGCTTAAAAATCACGCGATTTTCTAAGCTGTAATAGACGCGGGGGTCTGCGCTCCCCTCGCCCTTTTAAACTCTCCTCTGCCCCCGTGAGGCACGGACACCGAGATATCTCTGCCATGTCGGGCTTCCAGCAGCTTGGCTTGTGGTCCGATCACCAGAGCCGGCAATGCTGCACCATGGCTGGAGGCTGGGGTTGTGTCCATTGGCAGCAACCCCTTTAGAAGGGCAGGTATTTCCTGGGGGTAGCCCCTTCCCCGTGCCCCACGGGTGCCGTCGGGAGCAGAAGAGAAATCTCCCATGCATGGGCTGGACCGGGCCTATGCTGATGCGGCCGTGGAGGGGAATAGGGTGATGAAGCAATTGCCCGCTTGCAGCTTGAGGGCTGCCAGGAATGCAGCTCTGGCTGCTCCGGGGAGGGATGGGTGACCCGCCCCACCCTAGGAGCAAACAGGTGGAGACTAGGGAGAGCCATGGCTCTGCCCCTCTTTGTGCCAGCTGGCTGGTCGTACGCACCCCGTCCAGGGACATCACAATTTAGTCTGTCTGTTCCCCCCCACGGCAGCAGAGCCGTGAAAAGGATCGTGTTTCCGCGCGCAGCACTGCCTCCCGGTGGTCTGCCGAGGGCAGTGCCCCTACCGTCGCGGGCGCGGCCGAGCCCCACCAGGGGCGACGTTCTGGAGCAGGACGCCGGGTTAGCGTCAAAGCCCCGAGCACAGCCCTGCCCCGGGCCAGGGATCGGACAGCCAGGAATGTTTATGGGAGCCTGTGGGAAAGGAAGGGACCTACGTCAGAGATAGGCCTAAACAATCCTCCGCCATGCAGGCCGCCTCGGCGCTGGGTGCGGGCCAGCTTTCAGTCCTGGGCCTGGCTCGAGCTGGAAGAGGCCACGCTCCCTTCCTGAGGTGCAGCGGGGGGGCGCTGGGGGGAGGTGGAGGCGGTGGAGCTAAGTATCCGCTGCAGCCCCAGTAGGGCCTGGGCTGTTTACGGCTGGAGGAGCCGGAGGGCACCAGCGGAGGCTGTTGGTTGGCCCCTGGCATTTCCTGGGGCTGGGATGGCGGCCCTGAGCCGGTGAGTTTCACTTTCTGTTTGATTGATTATGGGGGTCCAGGGCCCCCAGGTGCCCGTGCTCGCGTAGACACACTGGGGCTAGCTTCGATCCGGCTAGCACGCTAAAAATAGCAGCGTCGGCCCGGGCCTTGGCACAAGCTAGCCGCCTGAGCGCGATCCTGTCCGAGACCCTGGGCATGCCTTCAGCTAGCCTATGGACCGCTAACGCATCCCGCCACCCGTCCCGTCCCGCCTCGCCTACGCTGTTCTTTTTAGCCTGCAAGGGCCAGCCAAGCTAGCATGGGTGTGTCACTTCCAGCTGCCATGTCGGCGTACCCCAGCCTGGACCATGGTTCCTGGTCCCTCTGGGTCCCTTCCTAGTTAAAGTCTAAGGCGCTCTCCTGCAGGGAAGCGCTTTACTCCCTTAATCCGCGATTGAGCTAAATCGATGTAAACCGATTTCAGAGGGTCCGGTGCCAGGGGTTACGCCGGAGAGACGAGGCGGGGGAGGTGATACCGTTTATCAGACCGACTTCTGCCGGTGAGAGAGACGAGCTTCCGAGCTTGGGGTTACCCCGGTTTAATTCAATTGATCCAGAGATGGACAGAGTCAAATTGGTGCCATTTCTGGGTGGTTCCTATTTCATGCTCAGAATGTGGCAGCCAGGGCTAGGGTAACCAGATAGCAAGTGTGACAAATCGGGACAGAGGGTGGGGGGCGTAATAGGAGCCCATATAAGAAAAACCCCAAATATTGGGACTGTTACTATAAGATCAGGACATCTGGTCACCCTACTCAGAGCCCCGTTGTACCAGGTGCTGTACAAACCTGTAGTTATGACCGTCCCCGTCTGAAAGCTTTAGGACAACTGGCACTTCGGCCTGAAGGAGGCTTATGCTCAAATAAATGTGTGAGTCTCTAAGGTGCCACAGGTCCTCCTTTTCTTTTTGCGGATACAGACTGACCCGGCTGCTCCTCTGAAACCTGTCCCTTCCAAGAGACACTCGGGCGAGCAGGCGCATTCAGCCAGGAAAGGTGATTGAGCCGGAAAATTCTTTTATGCCTCGCTAAGAAGATTTGACTCTGACGTCATCGCGTTGGGTCTGTGAAAATCAGGGGGAGTTGGGTGGAAAAACCCAATGGAAAAAATGGGGGGGAAGAAACAGAGAGGCGGAGAGTGAAAAAAATTCAAATGAAACGATAAGTCCGGTATCTAGGGCAACACCTGAGGCTGTGTGGTCTAATGGATGGAGCACTGAACTGAGACTTGAGAGCTGGGCTCGATTTCCGGCTCTGCTGTTGACTTGCTGTGGGACCGTGGGAGGTCCCTTCCCCTCTGTGTGCCTCAGTTTCCCCTCTCACCCCATTGTCTGGTTTATTTGGATTGTAAGATCTTTGGGGCAGGGACCGTCTCTTGCTGTGTGTCTAAGCAACACCCAGCACAACGGGGCCCTGATCTCAGCTGGGGCAGGAACTGTCTCTTGCTGTGTGTCTGGGCAGCATCTGGCATAACGGGGCCCTGATCTCAGCTGGGCAGGGGCTGTCTTTCCCTGTGTGTCTGGGCAGCGTCCGGCATGTTGGGGCTCCTCCATGTGACCATAACAATAATTACGTGGTTCCTACATTTTGGAAAGCTGAGCCAAACTTCGGGAAAGTGAAACCAAGTCTGCCCCCCTCTCTCTTGCAGCCCTACCATCTTGTTAAAGCCCTACATACCTTAATGCCCACAACTTTGTACCCCCACTGAGGGCAGGTCACGCTGGGAAAATGCTGTATACCGGGTACACAGAAACGTGCATCCAGTGCATGCGCTTGCTAGCAGCCTTGCCTCTGGTGCTGCTCGGAGCCTTAATATACAGCGCAGTCTTCCTCTTTTGCTAGAAAAACATTTTTTAAAAAAATCCCATCACTCTTGAATGAAGCTCTTATGTTCACAGCGCACACGGAGAAGGGCTATAAAAGCATAACGCTTCTTGCTGGAAGGTTGCAATGTAACCCAACTTCATTTCTTAGAATCCAGAACCTTAACACCCCAGAACTGAAAACAGAGAGAGACAAAGCAGGCTGCTCCATAAGGCAGCGAGGCACAACTCCCCCAACCTTGCACTAGGCTGGCTCTCTGCAGACTGGCTGCTGACAATGCAGAGCACAAACTTCCCTTCAAAGCCTTGTAGCGTGCAAACAGGACCAGGAAATCCTTTATAACTTGGAGTGAAAGCTTGTAATTTTAACACTGGTTTCAATGTATTGCAGAAACTTGGGTGTAAATGAGAGGGGTAGTAAGGCTGGTGTATGGGGCAGAGTCCTGAACTAGTTGGTAGGTTTGCAAACCCTCCTACTCCAGGAGGTTGATCCTCCCCCTTGACATCAGCAGATCAAGGCAATAAAGAGTTTGTAACAATTTCAGTGAATTTCGCTCTTCTTGCTCTTTGTGACTTGTCCACATCTGGATCGCGAGCGTCTCAGGTTCATTTGCAATTATGTGCAAACCTCCCCTGTGAGTAATTCTTCCTCGGCACATCATTCGCCAACCGCCCCTGGCCAAGGTCTGCAATTCACTCGGGGTTGGCCAGTGCTGTAAGTCACATGCTATTGTTTCGGTGCCCCGATTGGCTGAATGATGTAACTGACCAGTACAGCGCTAACTGCCAATGTGGTCGCTCATGTTCTCGTGATGTCCATTGCTAAGGTACCTGAGTGCCTCAAATGCACTGGCCTGTCGACAAAGGTCCTATAGAATTGAGCGGAAAGTCTTCCTGAGCGTATTTTTGAGCATCCTATAAAATTGACTGCAAAACTGTATCCCGGCGGAACGATTGTTTAAAAACCCAAGCAATCAGAGAACCTAAAGAAAGGATCTTTTAATATTTGTTTAGAATTGTAGAGTAATTTCCATAGACCCTAGAACTCTGGTTTTCTCCCTATGAAACCTTTTCCCCACCAGAACCGGTGAGCATGTGAGCTAAAAAAGGTCTTTTCATGGGAGTTCACACTAGCAGCATCTGGGGACTGGAGTGTTCGTGGAAAGCAACTGCAAAAGGGTGGTGAATATGGACGAATTGCATTCCCCTTTGCTGAGCTCTGATTTACCTCCGATGTGCTGCTTATATCGTACATGTGAGCCCAAACTCTGAGAAACACAAACTGGATCATGGCATCTTTTGAGGTATTTATGCCTCCCCCATTAGATAGTGTCTCACAGTGTTTAATGTATTTATCCTTGTGAGGCAGTGCAGGGCTGGGAAACCGAGGGACAGAGAAACATCACATGGGCAGGGGATTGAACTGGGGTCTTCCAAGCAGTAGGCTAATGCTCTGGCCGTTGGACCGTCCTTCCTGAGTGGACGAATCGTGTGGAAGGTGTGGAAAGGTTCCGGTTTACTCGTAGATCTGGATAACCGGAATGGCATGCAGCTGGATGGGATTTTAGTTAAGGGTCATATCTACCCGTGTAAATGTGAAGAGAAGTGTCTTTGTATACAAGCCCTCATGGGCTGCCTACCCGAGAAAACAGCATGCCAGGAGAATCACAGTATCACAGGAGAGTCCTATGACCAGATTGTGTCAGAGCTCTGCAAAACATGCCACTTCCTGGCCTGAGACACGGTTTGGCCGGACTATGCAGTTGGGAGACTTCCCTGGTCAAATGCGATCCCTTGAGGCAGTGGTTTACGCTAGTGTAGATGGGCCCGTTTGGAGGACTGCCCCCTTTGCTCCATGCCGTGGCTAATCGAGTACCACTCCGGACCAGGCCGGACCCAGAGACTGTTGGGGTGGATTGGCTGATGTCTGGTTCCTGCAATGTACAATGCATCCCTGGCCCTTCTGGGTAGCTCTCTGCATTCCTGTGCAGGGCAGAACGTGAGGGGCTGTGCTGATATTTGGAGGAGATTTTGAGGAATGTAAACACAGGAGCAGGGAGGGAGAAAAGCTTCTGTGTTTTCAATTAGCCTGCCTTGAAATTCGAGGGAGGCTGATCAAAGGTGGGCCGATTGGCAGCAAAGGGAGCGGCTCCTGGGAGGAGGAGAAGGGGGCAAATCTCACATTCCATTCTCTCTGACAACACCTTTCCAAATCCTGCAGGCCAAGGGAGGGTCTGCGGATGTCAGGGCAACCTCCCCGCCGCAGTGTAAGCCAGGTGCATGAGACCCAGTTCTCTGGCACCCAGTGCAGAAGGGTAAGAAGAAACAGCTTCTCCACCACCGCAGTAGTGTATTCCACCCCAGAGACAGCTGCATTTCACGTGTGGCTGAAGCCAGGCCTATATATTGCCTGCAGTTTGTACAGCATCGGGTGAAAGACACTCTGGAAACACAAGCTCATATTGTTACCTAGGCTGCCTGCACCTGCTTTCTTCTGGAAAGGGACTAGGGTCCTGATTAGCGCTGTCGCCTTAATGAAGGTTCCTGCAACAGCCTCTTCCTCCTGGTTCATCAGATAATTTCCCTTTGCTCATTCCAACCTCTCCTCCAAACTCCTCGGTGAAGTCTCACAGGACTTCTGCTTCAGTGGAAGGAACGTGTCCCCTTGTCCACACCCCTTGGAGAGCCGACCAGCTCTCGGCCAGCTGCTGGCTGTCGGCTGTTTGGACTGGGTAGGGCCAGTTGGGAATTTAGTGAGCGAATGCTTTTAGTTGGAAAATGCTGATTTGTTGAAACCGAACCTTTCTGTGGGGATGGGTCGCTTTTGCTGAATGTCCCATTTTGGAAAAGAGGTTGTGAAGTTGAGCACCCGCCTGCCCGCCAGCCCCTGCCGCCCCAGTCCTGGGCCACCGGCTGGCCCACCCCAGCTGCCCTGGCCTGTCCGCCCTGAGTCCTGGCCTGCCCGCCTTAGCCCCAGTCCCCACCGGCTTTGGGGGAGAGGCTGAGCAAGGGGGGAATCTCGGGGTGGAGTGTGGGCGGGGCCCCGCCTGGCTGTTTGGGGGGGCTTAGCCTCCCCTTGCCTATGATACCCGCCGCCCATGGCCGGTCGCTGAGTCGATGGCTGGTTCTGTGGCATTAGAAGACCAAAGACAAAGAGCAGAGCAGAGCTGGGGTGCACCGGGTTAGCCCGCGGTGGCTGATAGCCCCCGGTGGCTCCTAGGGAGTCAGGCCCCATAAATAAAAGACGTTCAATCAAGGGTGAGCGGGGCTGCTGGGGAGAATGGGAGCGTTGCCCCTCGTCCCACCGGGAGGAGAAGAGCAGGACACTGCGTCTCACGCAGCAGCGGCCTCTCCGTACGCTGATCCCCTTCCCAGCCGGCAGGGCTAAACTCCGCTCCAGCCGCGCGTTTCCTCCCCAAGCCTTCCCAGCCATCTCGTCAGGCCAAGGATTCAGCCAGCCAGGTGATGGACACTCCTCGGGAAGCGCCGTCCCGCAGGAACAGTGGTTTTTTCCCCTTGCATTGCTTTTTTTCCCCTCCATCTTGTCCCTTTGCCCCAAGACCAGGAAAAAAAATTCTATATAAGGGAATGGCAGAGTCTGAAAAACAAGCAGGGAGCAGGGGCGGCTTTCCAGGAATGGCACGAGGAGGGGCGGGGGGTCAGGGCCGACGGGCCGGGGGAGGAGACGTAGCAGCGCTTCCCAGAGGAGCGAGCCGTGCTGAACGCGGCCCGCGTGGCACCTTGCCCGGCAGCGGGCGTTGCAGCGTGGCTCGGTGGCAGCCCGGTGGGGCCTGCTTTCTGTCGGCTCGGCTCGGTCTCTGCGGGGAGCGTGAGCCTCATGCTTTAGAAGGCGCTGAATCAGGGCCGGGTGCTGCTGTTCGGAGCGGGAGCGACGGTCGCTGCCCCGGGCCGTGGCTCTCGCCAGGGATGCTTGGGGCCTTGGGGCGGGTTGGAGTGGTGGTGGCTGAATGGCTTCTGGCTTGGGGTGCGGGGAGCTGGGTCCCATAGAGCTGCCTGCCCGGCAGTAGTGAGGGAAGCAGCCGCGTGGCGTCATCTCACAGTCACTACCTTTCTTAACTGAACGCCCCCCCCATGCCACTGTCTGTGGCACAGCGCCCCCTGGCACCAGAGTGGTGCATGGGGGGGTCAGCCCCGGCTGTGAGGGGAGAGCGCCCCCTACTGAGCCCCCTGACTCCCTGCAGCACAGCGCCCCCTGGTACCAGAGTGGGGCTTGGGGGGGGGGTCAGCCCCGACTGTGAGGGGAGAGCGCCCCCTACTGAGCCCCCTGACTCCCTGCAACACAGCGCCCCCTAGCGCCAGACTGGGGCATGGGGGTGGGGGGTCAGCCCTGGCTGTGAGGGGAGAGCGCCCCCCACTGAGCCCCCTGACTCCCTGCAGCACAGCGCCCCCTAGCGCCAGACTGGGACATGGGGGTCACCCCTGGCTGTGAGGGGAGAGCGCCCCCTACTGAGCCCCCTGACTCCCTGCAGCACAGCGCCCCCTAGCGCCAGACTGGGGCATGGGGGGGGTCAGCCCCGGCTGTGAGGGGAGAGCGCCCCCTACTGAGCCCCCTGACTCCCTGCAGCACAGCGCCACCTAGCGCCAGACTGGGGCATGGGGGGGGGTCAGCCCTGGCTGTGAGGGGAGAGCGCCCCCTACTGAGCCCCCTGACTCCCTGCAGCACAGCGCCCCCTAGCGCCAGACTGGGGCATGTGTGGGGGGGGTCAGGCCTGGCTGTGAGGGGAGAGCGCCCCCTACTGAGCCCCCTGACTCCCTGCAGCACAGCGCCCCCTAGCGCCAGACTGGGGCATGGGGGGGGGTCAGCCCTGGCTGTGAGGGGAGAGCGCCCCCTACTGAGCCCCCTGACTACCTGCAGCACAGCGCCCCCTAGCGCCAGACTGGGGCATGTGGGGGGGGGTCAGCCCTGGCTGTGAGGGGAGAGCGCCCCCCACTGAGCCCCCTGACTCCCTGCAGCACAGCGCCCCCTAGCGCCAGACTGGGACATGGGGGTCACCCCTGGCTGTGAGGGGAGAGCGCCCCCTACTGAGCCCCCTGACTCCCTGCAGCACAGCGCCCCCTAGCGCCAGACTGGGGCATGGGGGGGGTCAGCCCCGGCTGTGAGGGGAGAGCGCCCCCTACTGAGCCCCCTGACTCCCTGCAGCACAGCGCCACCTAGCGCCAGACTGGGGCATGGGGGGGGGTCAGCCCTGGCTGTGAGGGGAGAGCGCCCCCTACTGAGCCCCCTGACTCCCTGCAGCACAGCGCCCCCTAGCGCCAGACTGGGGCATGTGGGGGGTCAGCCCTGGCTGTGAGGGGAGAGCGCCCCCTACTGAGCCCCCTGACTCCCTGCAGCACAGCGCCCCCTAGCGCCAGACTGGGGCATGTGGGGGGGGTCAGCCCTGGCTGTGAGGGGAGAGCGCCCCCTACTGAGCCCCCTGACTCCCTGCAGCACAGCGCCCCCTAGCGCCAGACTGGGGCATGTGGGGGGGGTCAGCCCTGGCTGTGAGGGGAGAGCGCCCCCTACTGAGCCCCCTGACGCCCTGCAGCACAGCGCCCCCTAGCGCCAGACTGGGGCATGTGGGGGGGGTCAGCCCTGGCTGTGAGGGGAGAGCGCCCCCTACTGAGCCCCCTGACTCCCTGCAGCACAGCGCCCCCTAGCGCCATGCTGGAAAATTGGGACCACAGGTGCCCAGGCTTCCTCTTGGAAGTCTCCCCTCCGCGGACTTGCCCTGCCTGCCTCGGGTGAGCTGTTATCAGTCAGGCGTCTTCTCGTTGCAGCCCCCGGCCCTCACGCTGCTCGGGGGGGGGACAGGGGCCCCAGAAAGACAGCAGACGGCTGCGGTCGGCGTTTCCTGCTTGTGTTTCAGGCCTGCTGGCTAATCTGCTCTTCGTGGGGGGACTAGAGGAAAGGTGAGGAATGGGGGCGGGCGGGGGCAGCACCTTGTTGGTGTCCGGCTGCCCCGCGTTGCACCAGGCCGGGTGCCGACAGAGTGCAGGAGCCCGGGTCTGCGACGGGCCGTGCGTGCGCGGCGGGGGCGTGC
The DNA here is from genome assembly GCF_965140285.1 of Lepidochelys kempii. Taxonomy (NCBI): domain Eukaryota; kingdom Metazoa; phylum Chordata; order Testudines; family Cheloniidae; genus Lepidochelys; species Lepidochelys kempii. Next base: position 3,037,700 of record NC_136390.1, read on the forward strand.
AACCCGTGCTGGCCCTGAAGGAGCGTGCTGCCCAACGTGATCTCCGAGGCGGCCGCGGCCCTTTGGAGCTGGCCGCCTTGATCAAAGGCAGGCCGTGATTCGGGGCGACAAGGGGCGGCGCCCCCGGGTCTGACTAGCAAGAGAGGGAGCCGACGTTCTGTCTCGCTCGGGCGCAGTGTCTTAACCCCTGGAGGAAGCGGAGAGAGTAGCGGACGAGGTTGGGCGGATGAGTCTGCTGTGGATTTATTTAGCAAGCGCGGATCGGCTTGGCTACAAGGCCTGGCGGTGGGGGATAAAACCCGCAGGTTTAGCTAACAGCTCTGTGTCTCACGTACTGGCCTGGGCACCGGGTCTCTGATCTCATCAACTTCTGCCCTCCTGCCCCGAGGGCCCCGAAATCTTGTCAGGCCCCAAAATCGTGAGATTGGCCTAAAAAAACATGAGATTTTTATATATAAAACCGATGTTCTGGGGGCTTTTCCTTTCCCTTCTGCTTTATGAGCCTTTAAGTCACGTTTTCTGGCGTTTCTCTATAACCAGGAGGCCGAGAAACTTGCTCTTCCTTTGAAAGTGAGAGCCGCGATTCTCCTCCAGTCACGTGTCTCTGGGAGCTGAGGCTTTAAGGGGAACCACAAATATTGTGAGAGGCGATAAAATCACTGGTTAGCGCTGTGCAGCATGGTCCCCGGCTCCATCCGTTTCCCCCGGCCCCACTGGCGGGTGAAGGCCTTTTCTGTGTTGCTCCTGTCCGTTCTGCTGTATTTTCACCCTCACCGCACGGCTAAAGACTCCTCCATGCTCCCTTTGCCCATCACATGCTCGATCCCGGCAGGTCGAGGGGAGGCATGACCCTCTGCACGAAATGCATCTGCCCCACTGGGTTTGCTGTTAGTCCGCGGGCTGTCCTGTCCTGGTTGTGGGGGAGCCGTGTTGGACGTGCGTGGAGACGGGAGGGTTGTGAGTCAGGGGTTTTGAGGAAGTTGCCCGGGCCCACATCAGTCCAGGCAGACAGTGAGCGCCTGCAGGGAGGGAATGTCTTACCCATCGCGACGGTGACTCAGTGCCTTGTGGGCATTTCCTAGCCGTCCTCTGAAACCCGCAGCGTTGGCCTGTGCTGGAGGCAGGACTGGTGGGGCCGTGATCGGCTAGGACGGGAGATGGGTCATTCCGTTATTGTCCACTGGGGGGGGGGGGGGGATCTTGCCCCTACCCTGGTGCAGTTGGGGTTGGCCACAGCTGGAGGTGGGATATAGCAACTAGATGGACCAATAGTCTCCTCTGCTGTGGGCAGGAGGCGGGGACACTGGACTGCAGGAACCCGGGGCCAGATCCTCAGCTGGTGTAAATGGGGGTAGAATCGTAGAATCTCAGGGTTGGAAGGGACCTCAGGAGGTCATCTAGTCCAACCCCCTGCTCAAAGCAGGACCAATCCCCAATTTTTGCCCCAGATCCCTAAATGGCCCCCTCAAGGATTGAACTCACAACCCTGGGTTTAGCAGGCCAATGCTCAAACCACTGAGCTATCCCTCCCCCCCAAGCTCTGAAATCAGGTGGCTTGACACCAGCTGAGGATCTGGCCCTGGCACCGGGGCGCCCCCTGCTGGGGGGGTCTGTGGCAGGCATTGCCCGGGGCAGTGACGGCGTATGCTGTGGCCAGTGTCTTGGCATGCGAGGCTCAGGCCGGAGCAGGCTGCCCTGGAGGGTGCCCCCAGGGATCTCTGCTGAGCCGGACAGGGCAGGAGGTAACAGTGCTCACTTCTCCCTCTCATTCCTGCCTCCCGACCCCGATTCCTGTGTCGTCATCCCCCCGCAACATGAGCCTGCCTTGGGCACGGCAGCCCCCTACGTAGCCGTGCCATGGGGCCAGGGGTTGCACCGCGGGCTGTCACCGGGCGCTGCTCGCCCCCAAGGGGGCTTCTGAAACGGAGCCTGCTGGGGCTGTTGTTTTAAGAGCAGTACCTCTGCTGGGAGGGCCGTGCAGGCAGGCAGAGAACAAACCCGCCCCGCAGACAGCTCGAGGGTGCAAACACGGGGCGTGAACTGGAGCACTCCGGCTTCCTCAGGGCCAGCGTGGGCATTGCCTGCCAAGCTCCACGTCGCGGGGGGTCAGCTCGGAGGCGTATCCACCTCCCTGGGGACTGTAGCCTGCCCCCAGCAGCGCTGGACTCTCTGGTGCACGACCTTTGAACGGTTTCAGAGTAACAGCCGTGTTAGTCTGTCTTTGCAAAAAGAAGAGGAGGACTTGTGGCACCTTAGAGACTAACCAATTGATTTGAGCATGAGCTTTCGTGAGCTACAGCTCACTTCATCGGATGAACGGTTTGCTGGGGACCTTATTGCCGTCCCTGGTGGTCATGCAGCACCAGCGAGCGGCCTGCCCGGATTTCTGAGGGTGCTGGGGGGCGGTGAGGGACGGTGCGGGAGGTGATCTCTTGTATTGGGCCAGCTTCTGTGATGAGACCCAAGCTTTGGAGCCACAGAGCTCTTCCTCGGGGCTGGGAAAGGGTCTCGCGGCACGACGTCAGGTGGAACAGATTGCTTGGCAGGAGTAGCTAGCGCATATGGTAAGGGACCATTCCAGATACAGCGGCCCATTAACACCCCTGCAGTCGTGAGACAGAAAAGGGGGGCTAATGGGTAACAGGTTGTTGTCATGAGCCACAAATCCAGTGTCTCTGCTCAGTCCATGGTTTTTAGTGTCTAGAGTTATGAATTGAAGCTCCCAGGCTCGTGTTGTGTGGGTTTCCTTCGAGGACGGAGAGGTCAGATCGAGAGGGATCGCTTTGTGAAGTGTTCGCCCGCAGGCCGGAGGGTGTTTGGGTCGTTTATCTGTGTGAGGTCATTCGAGAGCGCGGTGATTGTCTGGTTTCACCCCCGTCGCTGTTACTGGGGCATGTAGTCCACTGGATGGGGGGCAGCATGTGTCAGACCCATGGAACTTGAAAGGTGTGTTGTAGGGGGTGAGTGAGCTTTTAAAGTCCCCTAACGGGACTTCTGCGTCCCACACAGAAGGTGCAGACGGAGCTCCAGGCAGAAGATCCGGGGTGAAATGCTGGCCCCATCAAAGTTAATGGGACTTTTGCCATTGATTATCCTGGGCCAGGATGTCACCCCCACTTCTCCTCTTCTAGACACCAGCTTTTGCGTCCCTGAGCATGCCCTAAGGAAATGGTTTATCCGCATCCTGTGTGAGCTGCCTTGCTGGAGAAGATCTGCATGCACCGGCCTGGCAGGGCACCTGGGAATACCCTGTAGGGGGGGCGGGGGGCAGGGGCTGTCTCCTTTCCACCTCTCCCACTTGTGCCTCCGTTCCCTCTTGCCTCCGTGTGCCCCGTGCCCGTCGGACAGGTGCCCTCGCCTGTGTGTGCAATGAACGAATATGGGCCGGGATCGGGGCCAGGTCACTGCAGCTGGTGCAAGGCTCCAAGGTCCCTTCTGGGGGCAGGCTTTGTACCTGGGAGCCTGATGCCGAGAGGAACCGGCACATTGTGACTCCAGTTGCTGTCCCAGGATCAGGTCCTCGCAGAGAGTGGGGCTCACAGCCCTGGAGAACGACATCCTCCATGGAGCCACCGAGCCGGAGCAGGAAGGGCTGCGCGGGCTTCTCTGATTTGCCGCCACCCAGGCCTGGAGGGGCGAGGCCTGTGGTCAGAGCAGAGCCCCCTCTCTGGCCATTGATTCTACCGATACCATGGTCCCAAAGATGGTGGTGGGCGGGTCCTGTGCCCTGCACTGGACCTCCCCGTCGCTGGGCTGGGAGCCATGCACACTGCTGAGCTCTGCCCCATCTCTGCCCCCCGCCTACAGTGTGCCAGCACCTGCCCCCTCCTCACACCGACGTGCCCTCGCAAAACTCCCTTTTGGAAGCCGCTGAGTGGTGTGGGAAGCCAGCGCCCATCTTAGCGGCTGGCAGAAAGCCCCAGGTGGTGGGCACGGGGATGCTAGCAGCTCTCCAAGCCTTGGCGTCGGCCACAGCCAGATTAAACTTGCGTCCACCCCTGCACCGACCCACCCCGGGCCGTCACAAATGGAAGGTGCATTGCTGGTGTGCGAGCATGGCTCAGGGGCTGGTTCCGATTCTTGCCAGGATAAAACTTGTTCCCCATTTGCCCGTTTCACTGGCCTGCACTGACTCTCGGGCACCTCGGGTCACTTTCCCTCCCCTCTCCTGGCTGCTTTCGGTCCAGCGAGGCGGGTCCGGAGTTGATGTTTAGCGCCCAGTTCCATTACATGCCAGACGCCCCCTGCGAGGGCAGCCGCTGGTAGAGACGAGGCCTGGATCTTTAGTACGTAAACCCACAGACGACTTGGGGCCTACGTGCTTGAGCGAGATCAGTGGGGTTGGGCCTGCGGCCAGTCTCAGGTACCCTCTGGCATTAAGGGGGGCTCCCAGCCTTTCCCACCCTCAGATCTTGCAGTGGGGACGTTTCTCCCAGTCACTGGTCAGTGGGGCCTTTAGCGTGTTTCGCGGGAGAACGGAGACGGGCCGGGGCTGTGTGAACTATAAAGGGGATTCTGTCTTGGGGCATCCGGACACAGACGGACCCTGGGGTTCTGTCTGTTGCGCCGGTTCCCAGTCTGCATCACCATGAGGGGTCTCCCGCAGAGGCCTGGCCTCGGCAGCCAGGGGATGGGGGCTGCCCTGGCAGATGCTCTGGGAGAATGGGTTCAAGCCCAGGGTTAACCGGCATCCCCAGCCAGGCTGGCTTGAGCGTGTGTGGGGAACGCAGGCCACCGTGTAGCTGGAGGGGGCTGAATGAAACCCCATGGCCCCATCCCGGGAGCTTTGTCGTGCGAGGCCTCAGCCCTGAACTGCCCTGCACAGGGCATGGGCACTGCACAGAAGAGGAACCTCAATCCTGATCCGCAGCCCCCTGCTAGCCCAGCCCTGGGTTCCCCCCGCTCTGCCAATTGCCCCTCAATCCTGAACCGCAGCCCCCTGCTAGCCCAGCCCTGGGTTCCCCCCGCTCTGCCAATTGCCCCTCAATCCTGATCCGCAGCCCCCTGCTAGCCCAGCCCTGGGTTCCCCCCGCTCTGCCAATTGCCCCTCAATCCTGAACCGCAGCCCCCTGCTAGCCCAGCCCTGGGTTCCCCCCGCTCTGCCAATTGCCCCTCAATCCTGATCCGCAGCCCCCTGCTAGCCCAGCCCTGGGTTCCCCCCGCTCTGCCAATTGCCCCTCAATCCTGATCCGCAGCCCCCTGCTAGCCCAGCCCTGGGTTCCCCCCGCTCTGCCAATTGCCCCTCAATCCTGAACCGCAGCCCCCTGCTAGCCCAGCCCTGGGTTCATCCACCCACCAGATCTGCCAATACCCCTCCTTCCAGACCGGCCCCCATCTCTACTGATCATAGAATCATAGAATCATAGAATATCAGGGTTGGAAGGGACCCCAGAAGGTCATCTAGTCCAACCCCCTGCTCAAAGCAGGACCAATTCCCAGTTAAATCATCCCAGCCAGGGCTTTGTCAAGCCTGACCTTAAAAACCTCTAAGGAAGGAGATTCTACCACCTCCCTAGGTAACGCATTCCAGTGTTTCACCACCCTCTTAGTGAAAAAGTTTTTCCTAATATCCAACCTAAACGTTCCCCACTGCAACTTGATGCCCCTCACTCCCGACCCGCAGCCTCTGCTGTCCCAGCCCTGAGCTCTTCCCCCCACTCCCTCTGCTCTGCCGATGCCCCTCACCTGACATGCCTCCCCCTGCAATTCACTGAGTGATTAAGGACTAAAGTGAAGCGACTTCTCCCAACCCCAGGACACTTTGGATCTCAGCTCCCCGGGTATCCCATTTCCCCATCAGCTGGCGCGTGGGTTGCACCCAGTGTTGTAACTTGTATTGCTTGTATCCCAGGGTGGGGTTTTTCCCGCCTTCCTCTGGCCACAGCGCAGGGGTGAACCCCTGCGCTGAGGTGGGACAGAGACCCCCAGTTCCTAGACTCCCGTGCCAGATAGCCAGTTTTGGGGGGTGGGAAGGAATTTCCCCCCAGGTCACATTGGTGAGGTCACTGGGGGGTGCGTCCGCCTTTCTCTGCAGCATGGGGTGTGGGTCGCCTGCCAGGATCAGCCTGGCTTCCCTCCACTGCCATCACAGGGGCCTCAGGCACTGACCGCACCTGAGTCCCCCTGTTCTCTGCCTGAGGACTGAAAGCTTTGGTCTAACAGGTTGCAGGAATACAATACAGGGCTCAGTTACGGCGTGGAGCTGAAATGCCTGTGATCTACAGGAGGGGAGACTGACCCACTGTCCGGCCCCTTGGGCCTCCCGCTCTGTGAAAGGCCTCGCCCGCAGGATCTACGCTCTCTCTTAGGGTCTCAATCGGGGCCCAAGCGGGAGCTCCCTAAATGCTGGCACTTCATTATTTTTTTTCTTCTCATGCAAATGTCTAGAGACACTGTGTAAACAGCCCTCGTCCCGTAGCCAAAACTCGGCTCGTGAGCAGGTCCAAGCAGAACATTCCAAGCGCGCTGTGGATCGGCGCCAGCCCCGGAGGGCAGGAGAACGGGGCCTTTTATGGTAGCATTTCTCCATTCAAATCGAAACCCCAACCCAAAACAAAACAGAGCCGGGAACACAAACACGGCTGCGAGAAGACGCAGCTGGGGAGCAGCCCGGGAGGGGGGACCTGGGGGTTCGCAGTAGAAGGAAGAGCCAGTGATTAGCAGCCTGCCTGGCGCGGCGTGAGCAACGGGATGGACAGGGGGTGGACAGGGAGGACAAGCAAATAACCCTGCTTGTGGCGGGTGGCCGGGGAGGAGAGACTGCGTTTCCTTTTCAGTGCCGTTGGTGGATTACTGGTAACGAATGAATCCAGCTCTGGACCTGACCGGCTTGAAGGCCTCTACAGAGCCATGCGGTGAGCACAGACGAAGGGCAAGATTCCCACCCTCTGCCCCCCACAGCCCTGTCAGCGAACTGGAGGGAGCATCTCTCAGGGGATGAAACACCCTAGTCAAGGCTTGTCCCCCTCTGATGAGCTTTCCACCGAAGAGGCCAGGCCCTGCCTGGCGTGGGGAGGGCCTCTGGAGATGTGACGGAGGTCGACCTTCTAGTTACACACCGGTCCCCGGGACGTGGGCAGGTGGCTCAGAGCTCTGTGGAGAAGCGAGTGAGAACTTGAGGATACAGCAACTCCTGGACCAGATCAGACCAGGCAGGCGTGGTGGGCAGCCCATGTTCACGAGCTTGTCTACACACGGGCATTTACCGCAGTAGCTATGCTGAAATAATTATCTAGGTATAAGGCCCATGTGGACTCTCCTCTTCCAGAATGAGAGTGCCCGCTTGTGGGTTGGCTTTATCCACGTTGGAGTGATTGTTTGGGAGTAGCTCCTTCGGTAAGTTTCCGAGTGGAGACAGATCCTGAGTGGGGGAAATGCGCTCCTTGGCGGTATAAGCAGGGGAACATCAAGTAGGAGTAGGGCAGACGCATTACTTCTGTTGGCAGCATTGGTACTCTGAAGAACAGGCCTGGTAGGGGGAGACTTGAGGAGTTGGGGTTAGCTTGAGAAAGAGAGGGTTAAGACATGACGTAATCATGCTCCTTTGTAGGAGAAGGTTTCTGAGAGTAGGTGGCTCTTCCATTGAGCAGAAAAAGGAGTGGTGACATCTGTGGCTGGAAGTTGAAGCTGGAACAAGAAATAAAGCATTTAATGGTGAGAGTCATTAACCACTGAAGAAGTTACCTAGGGATGTGGGAGAATCTCCTTCACTTGAAGGCTTTTTAAATCAAGACTGGCTCTCTGTCTGAAAGATCTGAATTGGAAATGATGGGACTTGATAACAGAGGCGCTGGATGAGGTTCCTTGGCCTGCCATGTGCTGGAGATCAGACTTGATGCTCAGAACGGTCCCTTCTGGCTTTGAAGTCCATAAATCCAGTGTTCCATGGAAAGAAGGGGAGGGACTCTGGATTCCCACCAGTGTAACCAAGAATTAGCCCTAAATTTGTCGCTGTTCCTTCCTGGTCTCCAGCCAAGTGATTCTTTGGGTGGGTGGGTCCATGGGCGGTCCAAGGACAGTCTGGCTCACCGGCCCCTGGCAGACTGATGGGAATTACCAGGGGTGGCTCCCTGCAGTGCAGCAGTTTCTGGCCAGTGTTTCTGAGCCGCCAGGAAAGACAGAGGCCTGTGGTGGGAGCAGCCCCGAAGGAAGCCTCCTTGGGAATAGGGAGCGTCGTCGTCCAGACAGAAAGAGATTTGGCCTGAACCTCCGCTGAAACTCAGCCCATGTTGGATTGCTTTGGGAGGTCTGAAATGGTTGGCATCTTCTAAATCATGTTTGTCTTTCCAAGTTGAGACTGGGAGCAGAAGTGCCAGGACAGAAGAGACCCTGGCTGGATAACTCAGAGAACCTCCAGCGCAGGCAACTGGATGTTGGGGTCTTCTCCCATCCAGACGTTGTGATGACTCCCGTCAGTGGGAATGCCCAGATTTTAGCAAGGGACAGGACCCGTGAGCTAAGGGTCCGAGCCCAGGCTTGGGAGTTGAGAGAAGTCTGTTCACTCCTGGCTCTACTACGGACTCGCTGGGCATGAGAAGCCACAGGGCTGCAACCTGGGTGACTCCTAGGGGCTGGGGGCTGGGATCCCAGGGTGGCTGCCGTATCCACGCCGCCCCCTCTGCAAAGCAGGGAACAGCAGCCTGTGAGCCCTCCGGGTGCACGCACCACTGGATCTCCTGCCCATAGAGGTCCCACCTGGCGGAGCCGACCACATTCCCTGATTGGCCCAGGTGCACTATTTCAGGCCTAGGCAAAGCACCTGGAGGCTGTTTCTGCAATAAGGCAGGTCCCTGGGTTGCTGCTGCTACAGATCCTGCTGTGTGGTCCTGATCCTTGCTCCTGGTTCCAGTTCCCAGTTTCTTGCCCCCGCTCCTGACATCTTGCGCTGTCTCTGTTCCCCTAACTCTACTGTGGCTGGCGTTCTTCGCTCTCTGCTGCAGCTCATAGAGTTCAGCTCCGACCTAGTCCTACGGTGTGACATTGGTACGGACTTCTGCTTCTGCCCTTAACCCTCTGCACTGAACTTGGACCATGTTCTCGAGTCCCCTCCACCCCAAGCCCCCACCTCGACCCGGATCCCATAGCTGGAGTCCTGACACTGTATGACCTGGGGCACGTCACTTGCTCTTTCTGGGCCTTGATGTTCCCATCTGTAAAATGGGGACAATTACTAAACTGGTGATACTAAACTGGGAGGAGTGGTAGATACGCTGGAGGGGAGGGATAGGATACAGAAGGACCTAGACAAATTGGAAGATTGGGCCAAAAGGAATCTGATGAGGTTCAATAAGGATAAGTGCAGGGTCCTGCACTTAGGACGGAAGAACCCAATGCACAGCTACAGACTAGGGACCGAATGGCTAGGCAGCAGTTCTGCGGAAAAGGACCTAGGGGTGACAGTGGACGAGAAGCTGGATATGAGTCAGCAGTGTGCCCTTGTTGCCAAGAAGGCCAATGGCATTTTGGGATGTATAAGTAGGGGCATAGCGAGCAGATCGAGGGACGTGATCGTTCCCCTGTATTCGACATTGGTGAGGCCTCATCTGGAGTACTGTGTCCAGTTTTGGGCCCCACACTTCAAGAAGGATGTGGATAAATTGGAGAGAGTCCAGCGAAGGGCAACAAAAATGATTAGGGGACTGGAACACATGAGTTATGAGGAGAGGCTGAGGGAGCTGGGATTGTTTAGCCTGCAGAAGAGAAGAATGAGGGGGGATTTGATAGCTGCTTTCAACTACCTGAAAGGGGGTTCCAAAGAGGATGGCTCTAGACTGTTCTCAATGGTAGGAGATGACAGAACGAGGAGTAATGGTCTCAAGTTGCAGTGGGGGAGGTTTAGATTGGATATTAGGAAAAACTTTTTCACTAAGAGGGTGGTGAAACACTGGAATGCGTTACCTAGGGAGGTGGTAGAATCTCCTTCCTTAGAGGTTTTTAAGGTCAGGCTTGACAAAGCCCTGGCTGGGATTATTTAACTGGGAATTGGTCCTGCTTTGAGCAGGGGGTTGGACTAGATGACCTTCTGGGGTCCCTTCCAACCCTGATATTCTATGATTCTATGATTCTATGATTCTATAGCATTGCAGGACTTCAAGGGACCTCGAGAGGTCATCTAGTCCAGTCCCCTGCCTTCATGGCAAGACTCAGTATTATTATCCAGACCATCCCTGACAGGTGTGTGTCTAACCTGCTCTTAAAAACCTCTAATGATGGAGATTCCACAACCTCCCTGGGCAATTTATTCCAGGGCTTAATCACTCTGACAGTTAGGACATTTTTCCTCATGTCCAACCTAAACCGCCCTGGCTGCAATTTAAGCCCTTTGCTTCTTGTCCTGTCCTCAGCAGTTAAAGAGAACATTTTTTCTCTCTCCTTGCTGTAACAACCTTTTATGTACTTGAAAACTGTTCTCATGTCCCCTCTCAGTCTTCTCTTCTCCAGACTAAACAAACCCAATTTTTTCAGTCTTCCCTCCTAGGTCATGTTTTCTAGACCTTTTGGTTGCTCTCCTCTGGCCTTTCTTCAGTTTGTCCACATCTTTCCTGAAATGTGGTGCCCAGAACTGGACACAATGCTCCAGTTGAGGCCTAATCAGTGTGGAGTAGAGCGGAAGAATTACTGCTCGTGTCTTGCTTACAACACTCCTGTTGACACATGATGTTGGCTTTTTTTGCAACAGCGTGACACTGTTGACTCATATTTAGCTTGTGATCCACTCGGACCCCCAGTTCCCTTTCTGCAGTTCTCCTTCCTAGGCAGTCATTGCCCACTTTGTATGTGTGCAACTGATTGTTCCTTCTTAAGTGGAGTATTTTGCATTTGTCCTTATTGAATTTCATCCTATTGACTTCAGCCCATTTCTCCAGTTTGTCCTGATGGTTTTGAGTTCTAACCCTATCCTCCAAAGCACTTGCAACCCCTCCCAGCTTGGTATCGTCCGCAAACTTTATAATCATCCTGACTGCAGAGGTGCATGTCAGTCTGACTTTCCGGTTGGTTGTGAAGTGCTTTGAGATCCTGGGATGGCAGGTGTTAGTAGAGGGCAAAGCTTCACCGTGTGAAACTGGCTTTAAGATTAGGACCCAGAAGTATGTCTTGGCCACACCCCGCAATGCCCAGGGGTGTTCGCGTCGGGGGTCTTCATAGATTTTGAGTCCAGAAGGGACCGATATGATCACCCAGTCTGACCTCCTGCATCATCCAGGTCAGAGAACCCCCTATTGATTCCTGCATGAAGCCCGTCATGCAGTTGTAGTAGAGCTAGACCCTAGTTTAAGATGCTCTAAAGACTTCAAGTGACGGAGGATCGACCCCGCCTTTAGATCCATTGTTCCAGTGGTTAATTACCCTCACCGTTAAAAACCGGGGCCTTGTTCGTAGCCTGAATTTCTATAGCTGCAGCTTCCAGGCATTGCACCGTGTCCAGCCTGTGCTCTCAGAAGTCAGTTCCCCTTGTGGGGGCTTGGATAAATTAAACAGAGCCCGTTCCTTCAGTCTCTCGCTGCAAGCTGGCTTTTCCAGACCAGGAATCTTTCCCGTAGCTTTTTTTCTGACTGCTCTCCGGCATTACCAGGCTTGGTTTGGCTGGTTATAGAGATGTGGGCCAGCTGTGGAATTCAGAGCTGGCTCCGAGTCCAAGACTTTGGGACGTGGGATTTGCTTTGGGGTGCTGGGAAGTTGGACCCCTCAGCAATGTTCGTCCATCCCAGAAATCTCAGCACAGGGCCTGAGAAACACTGGAATGATGGTGCAGAGACATTCCGGTCACTTCCCTATGTCCATCCCTCGGAGGGGGACATGCAGGGGCTTGGGTACTTAGCAGCTCTTGCTGGGAAGTAGCTGTGGCTTCCCTGGCATGCGTGTCTTCGTGCCGTATCAATATCAACAAATAGTTTTGAGCCACAAGCTCCTTCCAGGAAATTCTGGGTTGGATTGCCAGTGCGAGTGGCAGGATATACTGGGCGGAGCGGAGCTTGGCGTGTGGTGCGGGGCTGGGGACATGGGAAAGTGAACCAGCAAAACTGGGCTTACGCTGCCCTTGACGCTGTTTTCTGCAGTGGGTAAAGATCACCCTGCGTGTAGAGGAGAAAAGGGCCAGCCCAGGAGCAGCATCAGAAGAGGTTTGCTGCCCGGCGTGAGTCCCAGCTGTTGTCGCAATCAGGATGATGGCTGGGCCACTCTGTTCTGCTCGGCAGGAGCCCGGGTTTGAGCCCCTCCAGAGCTATTCGATACCCAGACCCTGAGTCCTTTGGCAAATCCGGACCTGACGCAGGGACCAAGAGGAATACGGAGGAAACAAAGCCCGAGGTTAATTGGCAGTAATTTGCCTCTGGTAATTACTGGAACAATAGCTTGGCTGTTTCGTCTGACATCTGCGGTCTTTTGCTCCACTTCAAAGGTTCCATGCACGCTGCTTAAAACAACTTTACATAATGACCCCGGGCCCTGAGCCCAGGTTCTTCAGCACTCTGAGCACAGGCCCCTGTCATTTGAACTAAAGGAGCTACTCAGTTGGCAAGTAGCAGTGGTAGGCTGTTACCCTCTGCAGCCCAGCCATTAGAGGAGGCCACTGTAGCAGTACGGCCTTTTGATAGCAGCCGAGACCTCTCTTCACACAGGACCGTAGGCCAGCCCTGCCTCTGGAGAGCAGCGTCCGTAAGAGCAGACATCGCTGTCGTCAGCTACTGCAGCTGCTTGCCTGCGGCTCGAGGGATCGAACTGACGATCTGCTCTCTGAACATCCAGCCCCAGCCCCTCAGGTCGAAGGGCAGTCTCCATCAGGGAGGCACAGTTTCAAAGAACTCTGGTAATTAACTCATTAGTTAATTCAGCAAATGAGCTCTCAGTGGGATTACCCCTAAATACTCCCCTGGTATTAATACAGAGCACTGCTTCAGCCTTTCCAAACATGAATCCTCGGCCCAGCAGCTTCATACCCATTCAGCAGATGGGGAAACTGAGTCACGGGGCAGGAAAGGGACACATCTGAGCTCAGAGAGAGCCTCAGCATCAGAACCAGCAACAAAAATGAGGAGTCCCATTCCTGGGCTCAGATCGAGATCCTCAGCCTCTCTCTTCTGTTGGGGTTTGTTTTGTCATGCCTTCAGCTACTAGATAAACCCTGCAGCGGGAGACCCATCCGTCCATCAGTGTCCGTCCCCGGGGTATCTGAGCACTGAGCCAGCCCCTGCGGGCTCACCCCGGCTGTCGCTGGCTGGGCACTACCCCAGCAGCTCGCCGGATAAGACACAGTAACGCCATACACCACGATTCACTTTTTCAGCATCTTTCATTGAAGCTGCTTCTCACGGCGCTGGCAGAGGGCTGATTTAAGGAGGCGGAGAAGGGACACGGGGCATTCCAGGTGCTGCGCCGACGGATGCTCGTGCGCGAGCACTGGGCAGATGATGTGGGCTGCCGGGGGGACTCTGATGCTTGGTGAGCAGAGGGTACGTGGAGGGAAGACGGCTGAGAGGCACAGGGAGGGACCTGGCATTGATGACCTTGACCAAAGGTTAATGTCCCCGACACGTGGCAGCAGCCAGTGGCTACTGCGACGAGCTACCAGTGTAGATCAGCTTGCTGGTGCGGCTCCGATCCGGAGCATTTCCTTTCTTCTGTGGGAGGTTGCTGCAGCTGTTGTGTTTCTGGGGGCAGCAGGTGGGAGGGAGAGGAGCGGTGGGAGAGGGGGCACATCATGTTTTCGGGGGGGAGCTGCAAGGGACATACAAATACCTTCCAGCACTGAGGGGCGCATGGGGGGACAGCTGGAGCTCCGGGTGGGCAGAGAAGCTGCTTTCTGTGTGTGTGTGTTTTTGCCCAAGTTCGATCTTTGCACAATAAAACTGTCCCCAGGAAGAGACTCAGGCCGGGCAGTGAGAGCCAGCCGGAGTGAGGGGAAACTGAGGCAGCGGCTAGCCCGAAGCTAGGCTCGGTAGGCGACAGCCTGGACGTAACGGGCGAGCGTGGGAATCCATGCTACGTGAAGGGGAGCGACTGCTCCCACTTTCGAACACTGGGGCGGAGGATTGTGCAGAGCTCGTGAGCTCTTGCTCTGACCACGCAGTCTGGCTACAAGACCCTTTTATTCTGCCACAGCTGCCATCCGGAATAGCCAGCCTCCTTCATTTCCCCTCCAACAGCTCTTCTCTTCCCCTCCCTTCCGGGCGAGGGACCAGAGCCAGCATGAGCATCTTTGGATGAACCTGCACGGCAATTATTCGCTCGCACCAATGTGAGACGGTACACGGGACGCTAGCCATGCCCCGGGAGGCTTGGCAAGATGCTTCTTTGGGCATGTGAGATGCCGGCTACGAGGAAAGCCAGAGGCCAGCTGCTTGCGCTGAGGTCTGTGCAGCGTGGACAAGAGACGTTGCAAGGGGTGGTTGGTCTTTGCAAGGACGGGGCTGCTGGGCTCAGCAGAGGGTTCTGTGCTTCTTGCATGTGGGGGGGGCAAGCAGGTGAAATGCGCCTGCTGAGTGTGCCTGGGGACCCCGCCTGTCCGTGGAGGCTCAAGCCACGTTAGCTAACAACAGTCGTGCAGCTGGTGCGGGGCGTGGGGGAGGGACTGCAGAGCAGAAATGTTACATACTGGCCCCCCAGTGCCCAGCAGTAGCAGGTGCCATGGCCTAGCAAGATGGTTTCTCGCTGGAGGAGAAATCCGTGGCACGCACTGAGTTCACGCTTCGCGTAACTCGTTTATCCAGCGGCCTAGGGCCCAGGTGGTCACGAAGGGCAGGGAGGCAACGGCTGCTTTAGCCGTCCCAGCCCAACTCTACTGCCCAGTTTCCAGGGAGTAATGCTGCCCCAAGAACGGACTCCGGCTAGGGCGATTCAAGCTCTCCTGCCCTTTGCAACAGCTCCCCCAACCAGAAACTACATCACAAACTGAACAGCCGCGCAAGCATCGTCTCCTGCTACGCGAGAAGCCGGTGTAATGCCGCCACCTGGTGCCTCCCACCGTAATGGGGCTAACCTGCCACGCGGTCGCCTTCTCCATGCTGGAGCAAAGTGCCGGCGTTCCCACTCCTAGCCTGAGTTCCCCAGTCTTGGCTCCTTCAGGATCCTACCATCTAGAAACAACGAAACCCGCCTAATTTCCAAAGCAGTTGTCAAAATCGAATCGCTCTCCTTCTTAAGAGGCAAATCGATTCCTCTTCCCTGGCAGACAAGTCACCTGCTGTCTGCCCTTCAGCCTGGAATGTGCCAGGAAACCGTCAGATCCCCCACCTCAGCCCATGATGTGAGAAGGGGCTGGGGGTTGAAAACAAAGGGACGCATGGTTCAGGCAGAGAAAAGGAAGTCCTCTACGCTTAAGTTGGCGTAGTTCACTACTGGTGGGAGTGGGGGCTGGGGGGGTCATTGAGGCAAATGCTGAGGCTGGACTCCAGATTCTGTAACTTCTTTGCTGTGTGAGCTGAAATGGTGTTTCAAGGGGAGCCACCCTCATGCTGCAGGGCCGATCACCAGCAGGGGTCAGGAGGAATTTCTCCTTCCCTTGGTATAACACAGCTCCGTTGATCAGGCTCATTGGTATGTTCCCTCCCACCTCTGAAGGATCAGGGGTAGGTCACCACCAGAGTGGATGGAGCCACATGGAACGCTCCCTGTTCTCGGCCTCAGAGGCCCTGCTGGTTTGTTGCACATCGATCCGCGATGGGCTGGGTGCGTGGGTTAAGCTAATCCAGGAAATGATCATGGGGGGCGTTTTGCAGATGTGTGTGCGAGTCCCGTCCCAAAGCTCTGCCGTGATTAGAGAAATGCCCTCTGGAGGGGGCTGATTGCAACATACCACCAGCCAAGGAGCCTGTGTGAAAAGCAGTAGCCAGCCAAGTATGCTCAGATTAATGCTTGCAGTTGATACAGCAGCTCTCCCTCACATAGACCCTGGGCGGTCCGAGGACCGGGGAAGACGAAGCCAGGGCCCTGGCATGTTTGGGGCAGTTGGGTCCACGGGCAGGTCTCCCTCTTGTGAAGCAGTTGAGCATTGCACAGAATGGTGTGGTAGCCATTGCCAGTGGGTTCTAGGCTGGGCCGTCACCCCCTTCCTTCTGCACGTCCCTGCGCGGTTCAGGTCTTCCCCGGCCCATGTGAAGGAGCGCAGCCATTCGCCAGAGCTGACCACAGCCGCATCGCTCAGTGGAGCAGGCCTCCGTGGACGGGGGGAGCAGACATGAGGGGGGGTGTCCGGGGGCAGGCTCCTAGCGGCGGCCCCCCAGCCCAGGTCACGCCGCATGTAAGATGACCAAGAGCCCGGTCTCCGCTTTGCCGCGCCTAGGGACTGGTGACATTCTAACGCCGGGTCTTCTTGTGTTTGCTTCGCAGGCGGCTACCCCGTGTGCGCCTCCCGCCAACTCTGAGCTGGTAAGTGGGCCGACCCCTCTTCCCCGGGGGCACTGTGGCCGCGGCTTCACGGCGGCTCTTGCCACTGCAAAAAAGGACACGGTGAAACAGCATTGGCACCTGGGGAGGGAGCAGAGCACGGGGCTGGGAACCAGGGGAGTTGCATTCTTGGCTCTGCCACGGAGCCAGCGGTGCCTCAGTTTCCCTCTCTGTCCAACATGGGCCTGCCGTGGTCCTTCCCTGTGGCAGGGGCAGTGGGATGCTGTGAGGGGAGGAGCAGAATTATTTGGAACAATCTGTAGAGCCCATTAGGGTGTCAGTGACCAACTAGCTGGCAGTGCTTAGGTGACCCAGAAGGAACTGATCCCCTGTGGGTGACCTGGAGTCTAGAAGGGCGTGGACGGAAAAGAGGGTCTGGTATAGGGAGAGGAAGGATGGTCCGGGGGTTAGCCTGGGATGTGTGAGACCTGGTTTCTAGTCCCTGCTCTGCACAGGTTCCCTGGGTGGCCTTAGCCAAGTTACTTAGTTGCTCCGTGCCTCAGTTTCCCCTCTGTAAAATGGGGCTAATGGCCCTGCCTCACAGGGGGGGTTGTGAGGGTCTGTGGATTGAAGGCAGCGAGGTGCTCTGATAGTATGGTAAGCGGGGGGTTAGGTAGATAGGGAGGTTGGCATGAGAGGGTGGTCTCCGTGTCAGGGGGGCTGGGGCTGGCCCAGACTCGCCCTGGCAGAGTTTGGGTGGTGGGTGAGCGAGGGCTGTTCGCAGCCAGGCTGGTGCTGGGGTGTTTCCGAAAGGACCAGACAAAGGGCATTGAATTCCCTCCACTTGCCAGGTTCAGCAGCTGGCTGCGTGTACTCCAGAGTGAGCCCGACTGGCTCTGAGAGCTGCCCTGGGACACTTCATCCGCCCCTCTCCGTCCTGTCCCCAAAGCCCCGTACAGCACCAAGGCAAAGCACTGACCGAGCTGACAGCTCAGAAATGGGACCCATCGGTGTGCCAGTAGGGGGCACTGTTGCCTCCCGGTCAATACTGAACTGCTGCTGCCCGGCAGGATTTAGCAGGCACTGGATAGCTAAGAGAGCCAGCTTAGCGAGGGGAAGTCAGTCCCAGCTGGTGGCTAATGCTGATCAGGAAGTTTCTTGTGGAGCAGGTCTTGGCGCCAGGCATGCTGGGGTAGTTACATTCCGCTTGCTGCAATAAGGAAAGCCCCGGCCGTTTCACTTCTCTGAACTGCAACACTGGTTACTGCCACCGTCCCCCTTTCGGTGGCAGGTGAATTCCCTCCTGATGTGACGAATCTGGGCTGTCGCTGTGCTCAAGCCCCGGCGAGAGAACGTGGATCCCCCTGCTTGGAAAGAGGTCTCTTGAGCTGTGGGAGAATCACCATTAGCAGTATAGGGCCTATGGCACACAGAGAAGCACTTCCAATTCCCTCCAGTAGAGGACAGTGGTGCACATACACACTTGCCGTTTATATGTAGGGGTGGCGTCACAGTAGCAAACGGCTGGCGTATGACGCATTTTGGCCTCAGGATCCTCAGCTGGTGGCCTGTATTCATTTTCGGAGGCCTAGTCTCCGCGCAGCTGACTCTTGAGGAATTGTTGCTTGCCACAGATCAGCAGTTCAACTCCCCGCGCCTCTTGCTGTTGGGTCGGCATGGGAAAGTTATTCAGAGCTCAGAGGCAGCTCAGTTCTGGTTCAGCCCGCTCTGTGGGCCTAATGCATGTGCCATCGGGGGGCGATAGCAAAGGGGGGTGCAGGGGATAGGAGGCAGATGCAGCAGGCTTTCCTGTTCTCAGGGTCTGGCCTCTCCTCTGCCACCTCCCCTAGCATTAGCAGTCACAGGTGAGTCAGCAATTACCGGGAGCAGGTGTCTATCTCGGTGCGCTCGTGTTATGGCCCTGTGCACTTGGAAAGCCCGCCAGGAAATCGGCCTGGGAAACCTGCATTCTGGTCGGGACCCAATTCTCCTTGCCGAATTCTAGGGGACGGTTAGTCAGGATGTTTGGGTCGGTCCAGGATAGAAACAGGGCCGAGGTGCAACGCGCAGATTCAGATTCAGGTTAGGATCTGGCCCTGCCCAAACCCGTGGGCTCTTGGCCCCGGGATTAGTTCAGATAGAGATACGGGCCAGCTGTACAATTCAGGGCGAGATCCGCAGCGGGACCCCGAGCCCCCTTGATGTCTGGGGAGGGGCTTGGGCCAGGATCCATTTATAACTCATGAGTCTTACCCCATCCCAATGGCATTCGGTTCCCATCACACCAGGGGCACGCTCAGATTCCACCACAGCCAAGTAATTCTTGTCCTCGCCTCCCCGCAGTGGTCTCATTTGAAATTGGTGGGACTGCAGGGCTTCATGGCCGTGCCAGGAACAATACAGCTCCGGACGCGGGGGTCTGCCATTTTGAAGGGCGAGCCGGGAGAATCTGTTCCTGATGTGGGCTCACCCAGGTCTCAGTTCCCTTCTTTGGGCATGAAGCTCTGCCATCCTCAGCAGCCTAAACTCGTATGTGCCACGGGCAGAGAACAGCTGGGACCCACCAACGCCTGATGCCTCTGCAGTGGTAGGGAATTGACTAGGTGAAATATACCCAGATGATCCCAGTTGATGAACCATGTCCCCGCCAGCCCCGCTCCTGAGCTGACCCGGGGGGGAAATTCCGACTCGGATGATGACCCTTAGCCTGGCCCTCCGACTGCAGGACAGCCTGGCAAGCCCTTTGTCTCTGCACGCTGCCATGGTGAATTCCTAGCGTGGGTTTGTGGGCAGTCACAGAGCAGGGCATTCGAGAAGCGACGTGGGGCCGGCGCTGTGTCTTCCCTTTGCCTGATTGACAACCGAATCCCTAGGGAGCGGCTCAGGGCACTGAGGGGCAGTCCAGGGCCCCGATCCAGCCGGGCACTGGTGCACGGGCCGTGTTCAAAGGGACTTTAATTGGCACGAAGAGCTGAGCGGAAGCGGGGCCTTGGCTTTTTGCCTTGTCTGGGCTCTTTGAACCTGTGGGCCATCCCTCTGAGCTTGCCCCCCTGCCCGCCCAGCCGCAAGCAGGACATGTGCTGTGTCGGAGCCTTGCAGCTTGGAGATAAGGGGGTTGCTTGGGCACCGTGCCACTGAACGGTTATTTTGACATCTCGGCGGTTAATGTAAGAAGCCAGCAAGAACTCCCCCGCTGTGCCCAGGGCAGGCTTTTCCCTGCCCAGAGAACCAGCCGGGCTTTCCTAGAGGCTGGGTCCTGCCCGGTGTGGATGTGGGGTGCTGAGCTGGGCGGCCCTGATCCTGCACTGACGGAGTTAGTCTGAGCCCAGTTTCTTCGGCAGGCCTCCAGCTGCCGGCGGGCGACAGGGGCCCAAGAGTGGGTCTGATCCCAGTCAGTAGAGGACAGCGGGTTGCCGGTGCCGTAGTCAGGATGTCTGCCCCACAGCAGCAGAGCTCAGTGATTTATACCCCTCTCCAGACCAGTGGTCCCCAAACTTTTCAGGGTCGTGCCCCCCCTTACCCCTGTCCAGCCCCCCCAACCCCCACAGGCCGTGAGCGGGGTTGTGGCTCCGGCGGGGAGTGGGGGGGGAAAACGTGGATAGGGGTAAGGGGATCAAGGCTGGGGGCAGGACTGGTAGCCAGGGCGCAGGGCTGGGAGTGGGGCCGCCGCCCCCGGTGGGAGGCAGACAGGGGTAAGGGGGCCAAGGCTGGGGCCACAGCTTGGGGTGGAGCTGGCATCTAGGGCCCCTGGGCATGGAGCCTGAAGCAGAGCCCTGGGTGCGGGCTTGGCAGCTTGGGCCGGGAGCGGAGCCTTGGTTGTGGGGTGAGCAGCTGGGGCCGTGGCCAGGAGCAGATCTGGGCAGCGCTTCCCCCCTGCCCCCCATGGGGGCTGGCCTGGGCCCCAGCCTTGCCCCTCCCTCCGCCCCGGAACGGTCCTCTGTGCCTCCCCGGGACGGTGCGCCCCACAGTTTGGGGACCTCTGCTCTAGACCATAGTGTGAGGTGGGGGCTCAGCCCCACAGCTGGCGTGGAGGCAGGAGGCTGCTGCTGTCTGTGTGAGGCCAGTGCTGGGCACCTCCCGGCAAACAGCAGAACACGAGCATGAGCCGTTGCCGCTGAGTTTCTGAGCAGGTCCTGCCCTGCCAGCAGCCGGCAAAGTGCCCAGAGAGCTGGCGGCGCCAGTCCCAAGCAGCCAGAAGCCCTGGAGCAGCCCCGCCCGGTGCCCTGCCAAATCACAAGAGTCGCTTAAAAATCTCGAGATTTTTAAAAAATTTAAAATTTAAAAAATTAAGGCCTGGGGGGATCTTTGCCTTCTGTTTCTGAGCGTTTTGGGGGCCCCTCGTTTCTTGTTTTCAAGTTTTTCTCTGCCATCCCGCATGGGGCAGGGCAGGAACTTGTTTGTTTGGAAATGCAAGCTGAGAGTCTCCTCCAGTCCCATGACTCCGGGAGCTGGGGCTTTAAGGACATCGACTATCTCAAGAAAATCAGCAGAGTTGGGAGGGCCCCCTTGACCACGTCAATGAAATCCTCGCCTGACGCGACTGCGAAATGGACTGGCGCAGCCTGCAGCAGGGAGGGCGCATGTGGCTGGGCCCACTCCACCCTTCAAGGGCAGCGCTGTGACTCTCAGGAGGGCAGCTCGAGCCAATTAGAGGCAGGCGTAGAGGCCGGTCCGTTCCCCACCTGCCCTCCTCTGGACGGGTAGCCACCACCATGTGCCACTGATGGCCCGGGAGGGGGACACGCAGTCAAAGATCCAGAACTGAGCAGGGCCCCGTGCAAAGGCTGGGCTCTGTTTTCCTTCAGAGCCTGGGGCGTTTATCTTCCCACCCGGGGAGATCGCTCTAGCAGATGTGCCCGGGGCTCCTTTTCTTTTCTCTGATGCTGTTTAGATTGAGGAAGATGATTATTTTCACCCCTTGTTTTCCCTGGAAATCTTAATGTAAGTCAGAAACAATTAAGCTGACAGGCTGCAGGGATTTCTTCGCCAGAGCAACAAACAGGAACAATTCCCAGCAGGTCTCCGCTGATAGAAGAGGAACAGGGAATTGCTAAAACAGCTGTCCTGTGAAACAGCCCATGTTGTTCCATCTGAACTGTGAGCCGTGTGTGTCCTCGGGGCCGAGGCGCTGGCTTCTCTTGTCAACAAGATCTCCTCTCTGCTCCGCTCCGAAAGCTGCGGCAGGCGTCTGTTGAAATGTCCCACTGCTTTGTTATTGTAGGGTTACTTGTGAGTGGCGGGCTGGGCTTTGTCAGTGGAGGGCTGGGCTAGGTTTGTTATTGTAGGGTTCCTTGTGGGCACCAGGGCGTGCTCGCTGGTTTTATTATTGTAGGGTGGCTTATGCATGCTGATCTGCCGATGAAGTGAGCTGTAGCTCACGAAAGCTCATGCTCAAATAAATTGGTTAGTCTCTAGGGTGCCACAGGTCCTCCTGTTCTTTTTGCAGATACAGACTAACACGGCTGCTACTCTGAGATCTGCCAACAGCGATTGGTTGTTGCAGGGATGGGACTTTGTACACAAGTTTGTTATTGTAGGGTTGCTCCTGAGAGTTGGTCTTTGTGTACTGTTATTGTAGTACGTGGTTGCTCTTTGCTGGCTGTGCTGGGTGGGGCGGGGTTACCCCCTGTGCTCGGAACGGACCCCCGAGGCTGCCATGCACTTGCCATAAACCAATGAGGCCCCTTCCCCCAGCCCTAGTCACTCGGGTGGTCTCGGCGGGCGGGTCTGGGGTTTAGGAGGAGCCCGAGGGCGCTGCCTGTCCTGGGATCTCCCGGGGCACAGCCGGGCTCAACTCTCCAGGGCTTTCCCTGGCGCGGCCATCATGCCACCTCGGGTGCCCCCTGTGAAACAGGTGCCTGTGAGTGACTCCATCCCGGGACGCGAACTGGGGGGGGGCTGGGAGCAGTGACAGATGGGGGGGTGGGCTTGGTCCTTCCCCTGCCGGGCCAGGCTTGGCTCCTCCCTCTGCGTCGCGGACGGTCAGCTGGTGCCGCAGGTGGTCCAAGCCACAGGGGCGAGGAGGGGGCCCTCCCTGCTGTAGCAGCTGGCAGGAGCTCCCGCCTCGCCCCAGATACCCCGGTGATGGGCACAGTGCAGGACAGGATTGAGTCTCCTCCACAGACCTCGACCTAGGACCCGAGGGACGGGATGTTTCACTACGTCCCTGATCTCCTCCCCAAGGGGTATCATTGAGCCCCGAGAGGCCAGGTGCCCACCCCATCTCCTGACTGATGTGCTGCCCCCCAGTGTTGGCAGGGGGCGTGGCTGAGGGCGGCCTCCCAGTGCGTCTGCTTGTTCGTGGTTGCGTTTTAAGCCCAAGATGTACCAGCTGGAAGCCAGCCCCCTGGGGAGCCTGGAGTATCTTTCCCCTGAATCCCAGATCCAGGCCTTGGTGATGTGGTTACAGGCAATGGGAGGAAATTACCATGGGAAAACGGGCTACATAAATCAATCCGGAATTAATTGGAAACACCATCCGTGCGAAAAGCCAGGGCTCGTGCTTCACTCGGGAAGGAAGGTGGCCAGTGGGGGCTGCAGAGAGAGCCCATTGCAAAGGCCCAGCTGGAGGGGAGATTGCAGAAAGGCCGCTGTGGAGGGGCTCGAAGCAGGAACGAGGGGGCTGGGGCCTGCTCTGAAGGCTTGGCCCAGGCCCCTGGAGCAGCAGACAGGCCGATTTCTGACTTGCATCTGACAGTGCAAAGGAGGGAGGGGAAGAGAGTCTGGCTGAGCGCGCATGGGGAAGGGCAGTGTGCACGAGGGAGTGTGCGTGGGTGTGGCTAAGTGTGAGATGCGTGAGCGTGCATGGGAGTGGGTGAGAACGTTCACGGGAGCAGGTGAGTATGCGTGGGTGAGAGTGTCCATTGGAGCAGGAGTGGGAGAGAGGGTGCCCGGGGAGGGGGAGTGTGGGTTGAGAGGGTACCCGAGGGCAGGGGCGAGAGAAGGTGCCCAGGAGCGGGTGAGCAGGTGACTGGGAGTGGGTGCCCAGGGGTGGATGCGAGGGGCCCCAGAAGTGGGTGAGCAGGTGACTGGGGTGGGTGCCCGGGGCGGGGGCGAGAGTGACCGGGGGGTGGGTGTGGGTGTGAGGGTACCTGGGGGTGGATGCGCAGGGGCCTGGAAGCGCGTGAGAGGGTATCAGTTAGCTTTGCGTGTCGTGGGAATGGATCAGTTGATTTTGCATGTGCACCGTAGCCCTGACGCACCTTCTCGTTGTACGTTAAGCAATGTGATAACATCTGTCCCATGTTCTCTTCTCCTGTCCCCGTACGGAGAAGCGTGTGCAGCGTTTTGGCAGGGTCTGCTCTGTCCTCTCTTTTCCAGCCCCTGTGTCCCAGGGTCGGGCTTTCTGTGCGGGCGTCTTGCTGTCAGCCGGGAGGCGTCGGGGTGACAGTCCTGCAGGCCAGTATTAACAAGCGCTGAGTGATTTTCGGCCTGATGCCCGGAAAGGACTAAACAGCTGCCTCCTGCCACACGGGCCCCTGGGGGGCGCTCGGAATCGCTTGTCTCGCTTGCAAATCTTGGCTTGACATCTCCTGTGTGTGCACGGAGCAGACACCCCCGGGGCAGCACGCTCCCCTGCATCTTCTCAGGCCAGGCCGGACGTACCTACGTTCTCCTTTGGGGGTGATCTCTCGCAGGTACTTCCCTGGCCCCCATGACTGTCTTCTCTGAGCACTTCCCAATCTGTGGTGGCTGTCTGCTCACACCTCTCCCCGCTTCCCTTGTGAAGCAGGGCAGGGCTATTCTCCCACATTGTACAGAGGGGAAACTGAGGCATGGAGCGACTCAGGCTCGGATCCACAAAGGTGTTCAGGCTGAGGGGCCGGAGGAGCGAATTCAGGGGCCTAAGACCTTTGTGGCTCTGGACTGAAGTGACTTATCAGGGGTCCCAGAGAGCGTTTGTGGCGGAGCAGGGATTTGAACTGTGGTCTCCCAAGTGCTAAGCTCACCATTGGACCATCCATCCTCTCAGCTCTGCCTGCCTGGCTTAATCACAAGGACCCCTGCCTGATGGGAAGCAAGCGAAGAGGCACCGTGCTCATTTCACGCCAAATCTTTCCAAGCAATTATCTTCTGCGCTTCCCTCACCAGTGCACCGTGATGTGTCTCGCATTGATCCAGCTGCTGTTATCACAGCCTGGGGTTTAATCTCTCCATGGCACATCCATGCTGCGAACGCTGCAAGGAGCCCGCCGGTCCCAGAGGAAGCTCGCCAGCCCGCTCCAGGATACTTATCTGGAGAAAAACACACAGTCTTGTCCGTTTGGGACCGTTAGTGCAGTGTCAGGAGGAAGCTGATGGGGGTGTGAGGAGCCCAGCCCAGTCTGGAGATTATGGCCCAGGCTGGCTTGCAGGCCCAGCGCATGCCTGAAACGAGACGGGGAGTCCTGTGTTTGGTGGAGCCAGTTCATGGCTAGAGCCGGGGCTGGAGCGGGGGCTGTGTGGGGAGTGGCGGGTAGGGCAGATTTGGGACACAGCCCACCTTGTAAATACCTGCCCCATCGCAGGCAAATGAACGAGGTGGCTCCAAAGGCATCTCCCATCACTGACAATGCAGAAATAGACCAGGGTCTCCACGCGGGACTCCCTGCCAAAATGGGCTTACCCCGCGTGCACCTCTGCCCGGATAGGCCGGGGCCATCAGTAACGCTCGCCGTCCGTGGAGGTGCCATCCTCTCCGATTGGCCCTGGCCCCCGGGCACAGTGGTCTGGAGGCCCCGGCCTGCCCTGTTTAGCTCACCCGTGTCCACTGAGCTGAGAGAAGCCTGAGCTAGAGACAGCCACGAAGGCCTTGGGCCAAATGGACCTGATCCGGAGAAGTACTGAGCTCCGATTTCCATGGGAGCCGGGGTGCTGAGCCCTGCTCAGAATGAGGTCCGTAGTTGATGGGTAATGTGGCCTAGGAGATCTGTAACCAACAGCAACAGCTGAAAGCTCAGGGCTGGGGATCACAGCTCTGGGGGATCTGCGAGAACTATCACAGCTTCACTCAGACAAGCTCATCGATCCTTGGTTAAATCACCGTCGCTTCCCTCTCCTGCCCCAAGACCTCCATGTTACCGCTGCCAAGAGCCTAGCTGCCATGGGGATGGGCACAAATCAAACTCTACAATAGCTAGTAGCAGGAGAGAGGCCTCATAGGGATCCTCTCGTGAAGCTGCACACCGGCATGGCAAAGATGCTGGTGGAAACTGACAGAGTCCCATTGGCCAGCGTGGGGGGCTGGATACAGTACTCCCCCAGAAAGACGGCCCCCGCCCTTTCCCCAGCAGCTTGTGTCTGGAGACCGCCCTCAGGCAGGAGCGTGGCTGCTCCCGACGAGATGAGGCAGGTCTCGTGAGCCACCTGTCGGGGGATATTCTGTGCAGAAGGGGAACGGTTTTGCTGCTCCGTCTCCTAGCAGGAATGCGGTGGCTCAGGTTTGCCCAGTTCCTCTCCTCGCAGGATTCCTGCTCACCGAGGGGGCTTGGCTTCTCCCTGGTGGAGCTGTGCCAGGAGGCCGTGGCTGCTTTGCTGCTGGAAGTCTTTCTTTTCGCGTACCCTGTTCAGAAACGGTTCCTTAAGTGGCTGTTGCGTTTGTCCCCCCCCAGCCCTCGTGCCTCCTGGGAATTGACCCTGGAAACAGCCAGAATGAGAGATCCCGCTTAACCCAAGAGCAGAGCGACTTCACTATCACCTTCCCCTACAATTTGCCGTCCTAACTGGAATTCGGCAACTAGAAGGCAGGACCCCGCGGCCCCTCCTCCATTGTCAAGTTTGCAGGAGATGGGGTGGTGTTACATCTCCAGGGGCTTGTTCCTGGTTGGGTTAGGATTCCATCCATCCTTCCACAGCCCTGTCTGCCTCCGCGTCTTGCCTGCGTCTTGATCTCAGAGACTTGTCAGATGGCTACACGGCTATCGGTTCGCACCGGTGCTCAGTGCCGCTCTCTTGATGCTTGGAGCCGCGTCAGACGCCGGGTACTGGAGGCTGCTCCTGCTGGGTTGCCCACTCTGAGCCACCTCTCGGGGAGCAAAGATGGTGGACGGGGAATCGTTTTGCTGCTTGCTTTCCTGGAGCCGGCTGGAAGGGGGAACATTACTGAAGCTCCCTGGATGTGTTGCCTTCCCAGATCCATGCTGACCGGCCTCCCTCCCTGCTGCTTTGGAGCCTTGACTCATTAGGCAGAAGATCCAAGCAGGGTGTGAACCACCAGTCCATAGTGTCCTGTGTGGAGCGGTCGGTGGCCATGCACGATCCTCGGCATGAACTGATTTAGGGCCAGTCCCAGCTGGGTCTCAGATCCTCCAGCCAGAACCTCGGTTGAGGGCCCCCAGCACCTTGCTGTGCCAGGTTCCTAGAATGGGCCTGGGGTTTGCCAGGCAGAGCATGCCACGCTCTTGCTGGGTGGCTCTGTGGCACAGCACTTGGCCAGCTCCGTGCTGGTAAATAACCGTCCTTTCCTCGGGCCGTTCCTGGGGTAGAGTGTGAAGGGATGCGAGGCTGGGAGGCTTCAGGTAACCGAATGATGCTCCAAGCTGCAGGGACCAATACACACCCTGTGGTGGTGCTTGTCTGTGTGTTCCTAGCAAAACCTCTTCATGAGGAAACTGGCAGCAGAAGAGTTAAACCGTGGCAGGCCGGGGCTGGTGGCAGGTGTTGACAACAGGGGGCGCTACCAACGCTCCCTCTCATTTTTGGCAGGCCGTGTGCGCAAAAACTGTCTTCTGTGCAAATTGTTGTGCGTCTGTGCAAATGTTTGTGGGCGCGGTGTTTCGCCGTGTGTGCAGGGTTTGGGATCTGTGTGCGTGTGGAGGGACCAGTGGGCTCTACTACCCCTGAAAGGGATCTTTCCTGGCTCCCGGTGCAGCAGATTTCTGCCATCCCAGTGAAAAAGGTCCACAGTGATTATCTGCAATACACAGCCGTTTAGTGAGAAGGAGTTACACGAGCGGTAAAGGGTTATATTAAGCACATAACTCCTATGTTAGACATTAAGAGCGATACATTCCTCTGAACAAGTCTCTCTTTCACAAACAGGCCCTGTGCTAGCCTCACGCAGTTCCTGCTTGGCAAACAGAGAGGGTGGTTACCAATTTCTTCCCTCCTGGTCTGTTCTTCCCAGCCCTCTGCTCTGTCTCGGATTCCCTCGAGGCCAGACCCGCTCTGGTCACAGTCCTACTCCAGCCCATGGAGCAGAGTTTTGGCCACTCTGTCTAGCAGCGTTGCTTTCTTCAAGCGTCACCAACCACAGTAATGCACTTTGCTCGATTTTTGTACTCTTCTTCCTCAAAGGAGTCCCTTGTCTTAAAAGCGTGCCCAGTGGGCGTGTGGCTACTGATTTTACCTAATTCCTGTTTTAGAAGGGGCTGGGGGAGTGGAACCAAAGGAAGATCACCGGACGTTTACTCACTCATCAATCATTCACTCGGTCTCTCTGCCTGAGGTTCCTGCTGGCAGGTCGCTATAACCAGGTCAACCTGTGCTCCATGCTGGAACTTTATACCTGTGATGTTCACATCGCATGAGCCCGTGGTTGCCGAACAGTAGGTTCAATATCGATCGTGCTTGTGGATTTTGCCAGTTCTTCATCAAATCTGCTTCCGCTTAAAGGGACCCTGCTCCCAGGATCCTCTGCAGCCCTTCAGCCATGTTTAAGTCATGTCAAGTTATGCTCACACCCTTCATTCAGCATGGCCACATGACCGTCCCAACAGCAGGGAGCCAGTGGGCAGCAGAGGGCATGGGTGGGGTCCGAGGATCGTGAGTGAGATGGGGAGTTCTCCCCCGCTGGTTGTCCTTATTTACATCGGTTCTTCACAGGGCCGGCGGGCAGCTGGGAGCGCGGGAGCAGATCCAGGAGGTTTTCTAAGCGATAGGAGCACTGCGCTCAGCTCCCTCGTTTCTCGGGTTCAGAGCTTGGATTCGTGAATGGCATTAGGCCTGGCAGGCCGAACACTGTTCCATGCAAGGAGCCCGCGAGGAATTGACTTTCTCCAGCGGGGGCTGTTTGGAAGCAGAGCTGCTTGCACCGAGCCAGCCCCACATGTGAGCGTGGAAAAGCCCAGCGCGGAGGTGTAAATCACCCCAGCCCTAGTCCAGTGGGGCAGCCAATTGTGATACCCCCAGCGAGGGCTTCGCGGCAGAAAAGTGACTCTTCTTTTGTTAGTATGTGTTTATATAGGGCCACTCTATAAAATAACCGGTCCCTGTCCTGTGGCATATACGGGGTACTCTTTCCCATTCAGACCCTGGCCAGGACATATACAAACCCATCTCCAAGACCAGGCTCGGTTTCTTAACTATCTTCTTATCTACCTGTCAGTTTTCACTCCTTTATCTCTTCACACTGGCAGCTGTCAGACCTGGTAAAATCTCTCTGCAATAAAAGGAGAAGTGGACACTGTGAAAGATCACAGCGTTTTACAACGAGAGCGTTGCTGACCAAATATGGATTCACCCCCCTCCCCCCCGAATTTCCATATATGCACATTGTCTCAGTTAACACTGGTTTGGGGCAATTCCATGAGGTTTTATTCACCTACTAACCTTTCTGTCAGGGAATACAAGCTACCTGCTGTAAATAATGTGAACTCGTCGTTTCCGGCTAGAGCTGATCAATCACTATGCCGCCAAGCATGGGCGCTGACTCTGTGGGTGCTCTGCGGCTCAAGCACCCGTGGAGAAAAAATGAAGGGGTGCTCAGCACCCACCAGGCGCAGCTGTTCAGCTTGGCCACCAATCAGCTGTTGGGTGGCTGCTGGAGCCACTCGGGGAGGGGGGAGAGGGGCGAGTGGCAGGTGGTTGGGGGGCCTTGGGGGAGGGGCGGAGCAGGGGCAGGAAGAGGCGGAGTAAAGGCGGAGCCTTGGGGGGGGCACAGCGAGGGCGGGGCCTCAGGGGTAGGGGCAGAGTGGGGGTGGGCCCTCGGGGCAGAGTGGGGGTGGAGCACCCATCGGGGGAAAATATAAAAGTCAGCACCCGTGATGGAAGCAGGTGTTTAACGTGCAGAACATGCCGACGCCCCATCGCTCGTTGAGGGCGGAACAGGTGCTGAAATCAGCATGGCCAGCTTTTATGATTGTTGGCACGGCCTCGCAAGACCCCGGTCGCTGGCGTCAGAGAGACTCTCTGCGCTCCCTTTTTCTTTTCTTTTTTAAAGTCAGTTTTCTGGACCTCGTGGTTGAGACAAGCTTGTAAACGTGACCTGAGCGTGAGCTGAGAGCTCTGCCACCAGACCGCGGGGAAAAAAGCATCCACCATTTTTAGCGATCTCAGGATTTTGAAGGCAACCTTGCGAGATCGGGGCCCGACTCGTGCTTTGCGAATGCGTGGCGTTGGCGTTGGTGTTCTTTGTGGAGCGGGGACCGTGAGCCTTAACTCTCGGGCACGGCGACCCTTCAAGCTGGGGGTGGGACTTCCTGCTGTAGGAGACACACCCGCGCTACGCTTTAAACAGAGGATAGCCACGGTGGTGTCCAGGGCAAGCTGCCCTGCGGATGGTCTCATGCGAGACACGGACACAGACTCAGGTGGCTAGCCCCTCCCACCACAGCCCCTCTGCTATTTTTAGCATGCTAGCACGATCAGAGCTGGCGTGCGTACGTCTCCTTGAGCTGGAATTTACGCCCGCAGCTCGGAGCGTAGCCGCTGCTCTGTGAAATCCCCATCCCATCCATATAGAGCCGTGGCCAGGTTTCCAGGGATTGCTGGCCTTTGATGCTTTCCTTCCAGCCCTGAGCAGGGAAGGGAGCGGGACAGCTTAGCCGCTCCTGGGAAATGCGGAAAAATCAGAGGCCCTTTTGCTGTGGGCGGAGCCTTAACCGTCTCCTCTCTCTCTCTTTCCACAGCCATCCAACGGGGAGAGCACCACCAAGCATGTAGACGCCACAGTAAGTGACATGCCCTGGCGCGTTCGTATCGATGCCAGGGTTCGGGCCGAAGGGCGGGGTCCGGAGTCCGAGACAACCGAGTCTCTGTTGGTGTTCTCGTGAAGGGACTCCCACTCTTCTCCCTGTGTCGGTTTAACGACACCCGTTGTGGTGTGTTGCCCCCATGAGGGACTTATTTTGTTAGCAAGGGAAGATGGAGGCCTTGAGATTTGGCCCGCTTCCTGCTCAGGAGCATGTCCATTGAGCCATTTCCTGTCCTGAGAAGTACTATACTGGGAAGTGCCACTAGAGGACGACAATACATGACCTGCAAATGTTGCAGCTGGTACATGACATGCTAGATTTGAGGTCTTCTTCCCGAGCTGAAATCAGAAACTGTCCCCTCGAATAAGCCGTGGGTTGCACGCCTGCTGTGAATTGAGCTGAACGGCCATGCTGCAAGCACCGTGGCCGGGCCAACTGGCTTTGGAAACCAGAGAGCGGATTTCAGCTTTCTCACGGAGCTGGAACGCGTCTGGGAGCATTTCTGCAGAGCCGAGAAAGGGCTGATAAAACGTTGTCCCTCTTAATTTTAATTCCCGCTGCATCCTGGGGGCCAGCAGGGAGGGGCAGTGGACGGTCTGAGGACCCATGCAGGAGGTGTCATGGAGTCAGGCCAGCACGAGAAATCTCCTGTGAGATGACCACCTTGCATATGCTGCTATTGAAGTCTTCTCCAAGGAGACCCATCCAATCTTTTGCGGTTCTCCCAGCACCACGAGCCCGTACCCCCATCTCCCCAGACGAGAGAGCGTTGGAGCCTGGCTCCGCGGCTGTGGGCCTAACCATCCAGCCCAAACAAATTAACTAGTGAGCTAAATCCTGTGGAATTAAACTGAACGAGGCTTCTGTCTGCAGCAGCAAAGCGGCCCTTTGTTGGCATCGGGTTTTTTTCCATTACGTGAGCAGCTGTAAACATCCTTGCGGGCGTCTGACAATAGGTTTAAGTGCTGTTTGTGGCCACGAGGCAGCAGCAACGCCCGGGGCTGTGCAGTTGAAATTCGCATCTGATCCGCACCGCCGTTCCATAGGGGGCATTGTTAGCGGGAGCAGAAGCTGCCAAGGGGTGGGGTTGCAGCAGCACCCAGAGACCCCATAGTACCAGGCACTGCCCAGGCACAGGGTAAAAGCCTCTGCCCCAAAGATCTTCCAGGCTAACGAGACCAGAGAAGGTTGACTGGCCCCGTTTCACAGATGGGCAGTGGAGGCAAAGTGACATGGCCAAGGTCAAACAGAAAGTTGGTGTCAGAGCTGGGAACTGAACCCTGAGTTCCCGAGTCCCTGCCACAAGGCCGGTCTCCCTGGCTAAGGGCGCGTATGTGGCTAGTTTGCTGGAGCCGTTGCCGATCAGAGTGTATTTATTGGGTATTAGAACTTGGATGCGTTACCGGTTTCAGGAGAATTATCCTGCCAGGACCCAGCGCTTCCCTGCGCTCCCTTTCCACCCCTGCTACGGTAAATATGCGGGGGCGTGGCTAGCGTAATGCAAACGGCCTGGAGCTTCGTTAATTGCCAGACCTGCTGCCCGATCTGTCTTTTGGATCTTTGCTTCCCAGTCAGATTTGGGCACGGCTCCCCTCTCCCTTCAGGGGTCTGCGGCAGGGGAGCGGGGGGGGGGGGGGGAGCCGTCTGTGAATCGCAGCTGCTGGCACCGTTTAATCCCATGAATCGTGGCCAGCCTGACCAGGTCTCAGTTAATCAGTCCAAGAAAAGGTCATTGCAATCCAGTCGCCGCCCGTGGGACCGTGTCGCCCCCCTGTGTCAGATGGGGCTGATGAGACCTCCTTTGTAAAGGTGCTTTGAGAGCGACTGAGGAAAAGCCCGGTGTTAGAGCGAGGGGCTGTTGTTACATCATTTTCGCCTGACTTTAGCAGGCAGGTTCAGCGCAGGCTTCCCCTGCCCTGTGCTGTCAGTGCACCTTAATACCGATTTATTGCCTCGCCTTCTGGCTCTGCAGCTAGGCAGAGCACCTCTGCAGGGCAATCCAGCCATGCCCCCCTCTTGGGAGCGAGGTGGGGGAGGGTTGGGGGGGGGAGTGTGACTTGGACAGAGGTCTGCCGGAGCCACTGTGTTCGTTGCAATTTACATGAAAAGTCTATTTTGCAGGGAGTGCCAGGAGCCGGTGTCAGGCGGGTGGCGGTTGGCTGCAGCCCCCCAAAACCTCCGCTCCTGCTTTGGCGGCTCATTTGCCGCTTCACTTGCCTGCTCTTCCCTTAGAAGTGAAGTGAAACAGGCGTGACTCCTCTCCCCCCGGGGTCCCCACCCAGCACACCCATGGCAGCCTCCAGGGCAGGAGCTGGCATTTCACGGTCTTCATGGAGAGCAAGGCGCTGGCGAGGCCGGGTCACCTGGCAGCGCCTGGCACGCTGAGCAGATCTGTCTGGACAAAGGGATGCCCGGGGCAAGGCATTATGGGAGACCAGAGCAGTAGCTTTGGGCCAGAGGCTGGTTTGTCACACCAGCACGAAGACATTTGCCCCCCCAGATTTTCCCCGGCCCCCTGAAAACTCTCTTCTGCCAGCAAACCTGCAAGAGACTGGACACCGGTTCGGTTGCTGGGAGTGCTGGCAGTCGTTACAAGTTGGACCCGAGACCAGAATCGGGGGAGCTACACCCCCAGGAAGGTGTTGGAGGAGAAAGTGTCTGGAAAATAGAGAGGCCCTGCTGGGTGTTCTGTGTAACACACGAGGCCTGGACATTTAACTGGCTATCAGGACTAGCCCGAGTTCTCACAACGAGTGCGGAAAGGCTATTAAACCTCATGCAAACCAGGACCTACTGTGGGGGCAGATCCTGCCCCGTCTGCTACTGCCATGTTCTTCTCCCCCTGGGGCTGCTCTGGTCAGAGACGGGACCGTGAGCCAGATGGAGCCGAGGGTCCGCGCCCGTCTGGCCATGCCTGCGCTATTTGCTCAGCGCTACGCTAGGTAAATGGGCAGTGGATGGGGTCCGGTCTCACTCATGTGGAGCCAGCCCCGCGAGGCAGGGATCGCCCCAGCCTGTTGCACGAGAAGGGATCTTTTGTAGCTTCTCCCTCCCTGCAGCTCGGATCTTGGCTGCTGCTCATCAGAAGCCCTTAATAACATTAGCCTGGCCTGTTCTTATTGCTATCAGCTGATAGCTGCCTGATTCTTCTGCTGGGCGGGAGGGGGCCGGAGGAGTGGGGCGGGGGCGGTTCCCTGAGCGAACGGACCAGGAGCTCGCTTGTGGTGAGCCGCGAAGTGGAGGGGACGGGGGAGCTCAGACCTAGAGGCAGAATGACTGAGCGCGGGGCCTGTTCCAGCCTCACACCCTTCCAGTAACCCCACCGCAGTGACCTAGCTCTGCAGTGGGCTGCAGCTCAGATTCGCTGCCCCGGTGGGGGGATTGCTTGGGAAGGTCTCGGGGCAGAGGAGCGGCCATGCCTTGGAGGCGGATTAGCAGGAGCTTCACCTGGTCCAAGGTAAATCCGTGGGCCAAGGGGGGAAGGGGCCGAGGCGGTGGTGGGAGGGGAGAGAGGGCCGCGGGTCCACGCTGCTCGGCTTTGCCCTGGGGTTTACGCACCCCAAGATGGGGTTGGAAATGGGCTTGTCGCCTCCCCAGTGGTGAAAGATGGAGTAGGAGGGCCAGGGGGTGTACATCACTGTGGCGATGGAGCGGGAGATGCTCTGACAGGCCCTGGCCATCAGCGCAAGAGATTTCCCGGGGGCTGTCCGGTCTCATTTCCTTAAAGGAAGGGTACAGAGCGGGCAGCAGGCAAAGGCTGCTGCTGACCTGCTTCGCGGCCATGTGATTCCTCCCTCCGAACGTGCCCAGCCTGGCCCGATCTCAGAGGCACGTCGGTTCTAGCCCCGCGGGGGTGGGTGTGGTCCGGCGGTTAGCACTGCGGACTGGTGCTCCTGGCTCCTGGGTCCATTGGCACCCCTCGCTGATTCCTGCTCGGGCTCCTAGGATGCCCTCATGCCAGCTGGGAGCAGCAGGGACTGAGAGGGGCCACGGGAGCGAACTGCACATGCTGGAGGGGACCTGGCACGGTGCGTGCCCCGTGCTGGAGGCCACTGGGCGGCGTGGGCAAGGATCCCGGCATGAGTGTGATTCCCCGGTGCAGGGGGCTTTGTCTGTCCGATCGTGCCCGATATACTGACCCCTGCTGCCCTGAGGACAGCCTGGAGCAGGAGGGCAAAGGCCAGTCGTGGCTCCAGGCACCCCGGAAGCCTGCAGCCCAGTGCCTCTCTGCTTCTGGAAGCGTGGTGTTGCCCTCACTGTTTGTCTGTTTTTGGGCAGAGGAGGAGGGGGGGGCGGGGGTCACCATCGGAAGCCTCGAAGGGGACGCCCACACTGCGAAGACAAAGCCGCGGTGCTGACGGACCCAGAGGCTCGGTGCTGCGGGTTTTTCTTTGCCGTGTGGACGTCCCCGAGGGGGAGCGAGCCAGGTGTTTGGGAGGTAGGGCCGCCCGGTGTCTGCTCAGCCCCCTCGTGCCCTGCAGGAGGCCGTGCCGAAATCCAGGTCCATGCCCAGCCCCCTTCTGGGTTCACTGCAGCATTCAAGCAGGCCGTCACCTGGTGGAATCCCAGCGTCCACCCAGCAATGTCCGCCTGACGGCCACGCGCTGCAGTGGGTCCCGTCCACACTGCAGCCAGCAGTCGGACGACCCGTGCTAGCGGGATCTGAGCTAGCAGTGTGGAGGTAGCGGCTCTGGTGGAGCCTCGGTCTAGCCACCCGAGCGCGGACGCAGGGAGTCGGGTGGGCCTGAGCTCCAGCCCAAGCTGCAAACAGCCACACTGCTACTTTCAGCACGCCGGCTCCAGCCCTGCTGGCAGGAGCTGTCTCCCCTGCCTGGGAGGCTCGCAGGCAGCTGCAGTGTAGACCCAACCTAAGGCGATGAGTTTGGACTCGGAGGAAGCCCAGCGAGTGGCTTTTTCTCCGCAGCTCGGCCTCATCGCTGATTTCCGCAGCAAGCTCCCAGAGGCTGAGATGTCAGGAGCCACATCTGAGAATGGACGCAAACTCCTTGGGCGCGTGGGGCGGCGGGCTCAGGATTAGCGAGCCTGGGCTTGGCTGTCAGTCTGTGTGAAAAAGGCATTTCTCGCGGAGAAAGGTGGAGCTCTCGGCTGTCACTCACGGCGGGTCCTTAGACAGAAGGATCGGGAGCAGAACGGGCTCACGGAGAACACTGAGGGCCTTCTGCTACGCTGGCTTGACCGGTCTGGCTCACCTTGAAAGGTAACTTGCCCACAACCGGGAGCCGAGGAAGGAGATCGTGGCCGTGATGTTCAGCATCGCCCTACCTGCTGCCCCTGAAGCCCATGGTAAAACTGCCCTGGATGTCTTCGGCCAAACACAAGAGTCCTCTGGAAAACCCCTCCACAGCGTACAGGCCCCGTGGGGGAATGAGCCCTCCGTTCCTCAATGACAACTGATCAAACCATTGCAAAGGTGATTTGCAGCGAGCATGACGGGTCTCCTTTGCTCTCGTTTAGGATTATATTTTCCATTGCGGTGGCCCTGGGGATGTACCCAGCATGGATTCACCAAGGGAAGGTCATGCCTGACTAATCTAATCGCCTTTTATGATGAGATTACTGGTTCTGTGGATGAAGGGAAAGCAGTGGATGTATTGTTTCTTGACTTTAGCAAAGCTTTTGACATGGTCTCCCACAGTATTCTTGTCAGCAAGTTAAGGAAGTATGGGCTGGATGAATGCACTATAAGGTGGGTAGAAAGCTGGCTAGATTGTCGGACTCAACAGGTAGTGATCAATGGCTCCATGTCTAGTTGGCAGCCGGTATCAAGTGGAGTACCCCAAGGGTCGGTCCTGGGGCCGGTTTTGTTCAATATCTTCATAAATGATCTGGAGGATGGTGTGGATTGCACTCTCAGCAAATTTGCGGATGATACTAAACTGGGAGGAGTGGTAGATACACTGGAGGGGAGGGATAGGATACAGAAAGACCTAGACAAATTGGAGGATTGGGCCAAAAGAAATCTGATGAGGTTCAATAAGGATAAGTGCAGGGTCCTGCACTTAGGACGGAAGAATCCAATACACCGCTACAGACTAGGGACCGAATGGCTAGGCAGCAGTTCTGCGGAAAAGGACCTAGGGGTGACAGTGGACGAGAAGCTGGCTATGAGTCAGCAGTGTGCCCTTGTTGCCAAGAAGGCCAATGGCATTTTGGGATGTATAAGTAGGGGCATAGCGAGCAGATCGAGGGACGTGATCGTTCCCCTGTATTCGACATTGGTGAGGCCTCATCTGGAGTACTGTGTCCAGTTTTGGGCCCCACACTTCAAGAAGGATGTGGATAAATTGGAGAGAGTCCAGCGAAGGGCAACAAAAATGATTAGGGGACTGGAACACATGAGTTATGAGGAGAGGCTGAGGGAGCTGGGATTGTTTAGCCTGCAGAAGAGAAGAATGAGGGGGGATTTGATAGCTGCTTTCAACTACCTGAAAGGGGGTTCCAAAGAGGATGGCTCTAGACTGTTCTCAGTGGTAGCAGATGACAGAACGAGGAGTAATGGTCTCAAGTTGCAGTGGGGGAGGTTTAGATTGGATATTAGGAAAAACTTTTTCACTAAGAGGGTGGTGAAACACTGGAATGCGTTACCTAGGAAGGTGGTAGAATCTCCTTCCTTAGAGGTTTTTAAGGTCAGGCTTGACAAAGCCCTGGCTGGGATGATTTAACTGGGAATTGGTCCTGCTTTGAGCAGGGGGTTGGACTAGATGACCTTCTGGGGTCCCTTCCAACCCTGATATTCTATGATTCTATGTGGGGTGGCTGAGGGGTGCCTTTAAAGGGGCAGATCCTCCTGAAAATCTCCCAGCTGGGTGTGCGTGTGTGCAGCCAAGCAGGAACCCCCGCTAAAAACTGTCCTAGGTGGGTCCTAAAGCCCGGCCTGTCCAGTGTGTGGAATAAGGATGGCTCCTTGACCAGACCTAACAAGGGCTTCCCGCTGCGTGTCCTCTTGGGGACTCCCAGTAGGTGGCGCTCTTCTCTCAGAGTCAGTACTGAACGAATGTGCCGGCAGGAGCCCAAACTCCTCCTGCAGTTTCACCCTGGTACAGGATTCATTGTCATTTAGTGTCCTAAGCCGTTGTATGCCGGGCATTTTTTTAAACAGCTGCCACGCTCCACCCCAGAGGCAGCTGCATTTCTGCAGGGGGTGTAGCGACTCTTGGCTCTTTAGGGCTGGAGCCTCAGCTGGTGTCCCCTGGCATAGCTCCGAGAAGGATCCAGCCAAGGAACTGGTCTGCGGTTTGCTCAGCGTTGTGGGGCCCTCCGTGAGGTCAGATTTTACCACTCAAGTAAGATGAGCATTTAAACGACTTGTCGCTGATGGCTGGAGATCCTAAAACGAATGAGGTGTGAATGCACGGAGGGGTTTTGGAAGCCCCACTCTGTTTTTCAGCTGAGGTCATGAAGTCACCCAACAAACCGGCTGTGGATGAGATTCTTGAGGCTGGGGATCGTGTGTAAATAGACGCTTCCTGCTTTGAGAACTCAAACATTTCCTCTGATGAGCCAAGCCAAGGCAAATGCTGGCTGCTCAGGCAGCCTGGCTTGTTAGGTAGCAAATGTGTCCTGCTGGTGGTATAGACCTGGCCTCTGCTCGGTGGAGACCAGCCCCCCATCCGGTACAGCACAGGGGCCGGGAGCACACGCACGGACAGTTCTGTGCAACTGGCGTGGCTGAGACCAGAGAAACTCATGACATTAATCGATCCATCTGAGTTTCACTTGGAAATAGATCAGGAAAAAAAGAGGGGAGGTTTTCAATGCCCCTTCCTCTCATCTGGCCCATACATGATAACTGTAGGGCTCTGAGAGATGGACTTAACCCTTTGGAAGCCAGCTGGATCTTAGATACAAGGCACCTGCCAACGGCTGTTTGGGGGCGGGTTGTTGGCCTGCAGGAGGCGCTAGCATGGGTAAGTTTCCCGTAGCGATGACCTGGGGAAAGGATGTGCTAGGGCAAGGTCCCATGGCTGGAAAGGCTCAGCAATCTCTTTCCCCCATGTGGCCTCCCTCAGCGCTGACCAGAAGAGAGAATGCAGCTTGGCTGGAGCAGATTTGTTGCCAAGAAGGCCAATGGCATATTGGGCTGCGTTAGTAGGAACGTTGCCAGCAGATCGAGGGAAGTGATTATTCCCCTCTCTTGGGCACTGGTGAGGCCACACCTGGAGTATTGCGTCCAGTTTTGGGCCCCCCACTACAGAAAGGATGTGGACAAACTGGAGAGAGTCCAGCGGAAGGCAACGAAAATGATTAGGGGGCTGGAGCACATGACTTACGAGGAGAGGACGAGGGAACTGGGCTTGTTTAGTCTGCAGAAGAGAAGAGTAAGGGGGGATTTGATAGCAGCCTTGGGGGGAGGGATAGCTCAGGGGTTTGAGCATTGGCGTGCTAAATCCAGGGTTGTGAGTTCAATCCTTGAGGGGGCCATTTAGGGATCTGGGGCAAAAATTGGGGATTGGTCCTGCTTTGAGCAGGGGGTTGGACTAGATGACCTCCTGTGGTCCCTTCCAACCCTGAGATTCTATGATACCTGAAGGAAGGTTCCAAAGAGGATGGATCTAGACTGTTCTCAGTGGTGGCAGATGACAGAAAAAGGAGTAATGGTCGCAAGTCGCAGTTGGGGAGGTCTAGGTTGGATATTAGGAAACTCTATTTCACTGGGAGGGTGGTGGTGAAGCACTGGAATGCGTTACCTAGGGAGGTGGTGGAATCTCCATCCTTAGAGGTTTTTAAGGTCAGGCTTGACAAAGCCCTGGCTGGGATGATTTAGTTGGGGTTGGTCCTGCTTTGAGCAGAGGGTTGGACTAGATGACCTCCTGAGGTCTCTTCCAACCCTAATCTTCTGTGATTTGCAGCAGGAGCAAGGGACTCACTCCCAGGCTGGCTGGGGGTGCTGTGTGGATAGGGAGTGTGAGGGGGTTGGGGCTGCGCTGTGGAGGGGTAAGAGAGGGATCAGGAGTTTGGGGAGGGGTGGGGTACTTTATAGGGTGGGAGGGAAGGTGGAGAAGCAGAGGTGAAGTGTACAGAGTACAGGAAAGGGCTGACAAACAGAGGACAGGTTTTCCTGACCTGGGTAAATTTTGGAGACTTTGAAATTGTTTCCCACCCTAAACTGAACAAAAAGACAAAACCTCTGAATTTTCAAGACCCGACTAGCCCGGCTGCTTGTGATTTGTTACCGGGATGGGGAGGCAGGCGTTAGCTCTGAGATCTGCGTGGTCGGAGACACTGTTCCCCGAGCTGTGAGCCCTGCTGTCTGTTTCCCTCTCTGATGAACCCCCACGATGGTAACTTTGCTTTTCTCTCTCTTTTCTTTAGGAATCCACGAAATCCTCCAAAAGTGCCCAGCCACGAGGCAGACCTTCCAGGTACAACCCCTGTGATTGCCCCCCAGCACCATGCCATGGGCAGAGACTTCTCCCCCGGTGAGGAGAGCTGCGCTGGCCTCATTCTCTCCCCAGCAGTGTGAGATCAGTGTAGACAGGGTTTGTTACTGTTCGATCTACTCAGTCTTGTGTTTAAAATCAGAATCTGGAACTCGGCCTCCTCTTGGGGCCTCCTGCCGATGGCTGGTGCTGTGGTTTGTGACCATGGCAGCGTGGAAGCCTGAAGTCTGAGGTTATAACCAGGTGCCAGCCTAGGGTATAGCGAAGAATTTCTTCCCCTTGTGCTGGTGGTTCATTAGCTGATTGCTCCTCCGCAAGTTGGTAATTGACCAGAGCTCTCGCAGGGTGCTAGGGGGCGCTGTGCTGCCTAGGGGGATATCCCAGGATGGGGCGCTCTCCCCTTCGAATGGTTCCTGTGGGACTGAGCTTCAGGAGGGGGACCAGAATTTTCCCAGCAAGACTAAGGCCAGCCCCCACTCCCTTCCCTTGAATGCTCCAGGCTGATCCCCATCTTGGTGTCTCCCCACTGTGTTCTTCAGCCCCTGTCCTGTAGTGCGCTCAGCTCCTTCAGCTTCCAGTGAAGGCAGTGGGAAGGAGGGATGCTCAGTGCCGGGCAGGGTAGGGCCCATTTCTGGGGTCCTTGTGGGCTCACCCATACTTCAGGTGCCCCTTTCTTCATCTCCTCTATCTCCTCGGGATGTCTGTGGTCTCCAATCCTCACCCCCTGCTTAGAAACACTGCACGCCCTTGTCAAGGTGTGACCTCTGCATCCTTGCAGGGCAGAGCATTGCTCCCCCAGGCGGGCATAGGCTGCCTTGGCAGCTCTCTCCCTCAGGCTTATCTAGGACCCCACAGTCTGTTTGCTTGGCCCGTGGTCAGATGCCAGGAGCGAGAGAGGCCCGTGGAGTGCGTTCCAGCCAGGCTTCACTTGGATTTAATGGATTATTTTTTGTAACCGAGATAAGCTCCCGGAGATATGGAACTGGTTGCCAAGAGGCAACAATAGGAGTATGTAACGAATGGCACTTGGAGATGGGGATGGGCCGGACAAGGTGGGGCCTGGGTCAGCACAGGAAGGATCTCTTGACCTGTGGGGCCTTGTAGGGTGCTTGCTACTAACTCCCCACCGGTGTCGGGCTGGGTCTTTGGGAGGGTTAGCTCTGGACACGGTTTCCAGGAGCCGGGCTGGTCCTGCTGCTTCCTGCTATGGTCAGTGGCCGTTTGGACAGCTGAACCCAGAGCCATGAGCTGCACCAAGAGCACACGGCTGGGTGCAGAGGCTGGCACGGCAATTGACCCCGTCTCTGCGCCAAGGCAGCTGGTGGCTAGAGTAGGGCCGGGGCAGCCACCACACCTGAACTCCATGGCTAGAGCTGCCATGGGAGTCTCAACGTGTCCTCGCTCGAGCCCCTTGACCTCTCCATGTCCATACCTTGCCCTGCCCATCTGTGGATCGGGGATGATAATAATTAGCTCACGGGTCTTAATGACCTACAGCTTGCAACATGCTTTGCAGTCGTCTGGTGAAGGAGGGTGCTGCAGGAATGCCACCTTGTTTGGGTTCCAGATCTCTAGACCTTTGCCCCGCAGGCCTGTAGCGCCCTGCTGGGACCTGAGTTGGCTGCTTCTTGTTGGCCCAGGAGCGTGAGCATGGCCCAGACCACAGAGGACAGCTGCGAGCTGGACCTGGTGTACATCACCGAGCGGATCATCGCCGTCTCGTA
This sequence comes from Lepidochelys kempii, assembly GCF_965140285.1. NCBI lineage: Eukaryota > Metazoa > Chordata > Testudines > Cheloniidae > Lepidochelys > Lepidochelys kempii. The sequence continues at coordinate 3,079,037 of NC_136390.1, forward strand.
CCCCAGCTCGGCCGAGGAGCAGAACTTCCGCAGCAACCTCAGGGAGGTGGCCCAGATGCTCAAGTCCAAGCATGGAGATAGCTACCTGGTAAGAGTCACCGCCTCGCTCCTCGTCTGCGGGTGGCCAGTTGGAGGGCCTGGGGAGGGATGTCGGGAAGGGTGTGGAACTGACTGTGGGAGAGGAAGCTGTAGGGGTGGGGATCCTCAATTCCTGGGATTGCCAGGCCATCCACCTCCCCGCAGCATGGGGAAGGTCCTGGCATCATGTTCCAGAGCCAGACGGGGACTCGGGAATCTCAGGAGGGTGTGAAGTGGAAGCCCAGATTCCGAGATCGATACATTCATGGTCACGAAGGTCCATTAAGAATATAAGAATGGCCATTCTGCATCAGACCAATGGTCCATCTAGCCAGGATCCTGTCTCTGATAGTTGCCGGTGCCAGGTGCTTCAGAGGGAGTGAACAGAACAGGGCAATTAGCGAGTGAGCCATCCCCTGTCATCCAGTCCCAGTGTCTGACAGTCAGAGGTTTAGGGACACCTGGAGCATGGGGTTGTGTCCCTGACCATCTTGGCTACTAGCCACTGATGGGCCTGTCCTCCATGAACTTATCTCATTTTTTTTTTAACCCAGTTATGTTTTTGGCCTTCACAACATCCCCTGGCAAGGAGTTCCACAGGTTGTCTGTGCGTTGTGTGAAGAAATACTTCCTTATGATTGTTTAAAACCTGTTAATTTCATTGGGTGACCCCTGGTTCTTGTGTTCTGTGAAGGGGTACATAACGCTGCCCGAGTCACTTTCTCCGCACCCCTCATGGTTTTATGGACCTCCCTCATATCCCCCCCTTCGTTGTCTCTTTTCCAAGCTGAACAGTCCTGGTCCTTTAAATCGCTCCTCACATGGAAGCTGCTCCATCCCCCCAGTCATTTTTGTTGCCCTTCCAAACCCCACCTTTTCCAATTTGAATGCATCTTTTTTGAGATGGGGCAACCAGAACTGCAGGCAGCATTCACGGTGTGGGTGAACCAGGGATTTAGAGAGTGGCATTTTGATATTTTCTGTCTTATTCTCTATCCCTTTGCTAATGGTTCCTAACATTCAGTTCGCTTTTGTGACGGCTGCTGCACACTGAGTGGATGTTTTCAGAGAACTCTCCACAGTGACTCCAAGATCTCTCTCGGGTGGTAACAGCTAATTTAGACCCCATCATTTATATGTATAGTTGGGACTCTGTTTTCCAACGTGCGTTCGTTTGCATTTACCAGCACTGAATTTCATCCGCCGTTCTGTTGCCCGGCCAGTCAGTTTCATGAGATCCCTTTGTAACTCTTCGCAGTCTGCTTTGGACTTCCCTATCTTGAGTAATTTTGTATCATCTGCCAACTTTGCCGCCTCACTCTTGGCCCCCTTTCCCAGATCATTTATGAGAATGTGGAGCAGCACAGGTCCCAGTGCAGATCCTCGGGGGACCCCGCTATTTGCCTCTTTCCGTTGTGAAAACTGAGCTTTCTGATCATCCAGTCCAGGGGGCCTCGGCCTTCTCTCATAGGAGGATCCTGCTCCCGTCCAACTGGGACACGCCTCCCATTTTGCCAGACTATCACATCACCTGTTTGTGAGCCTCCCCCCCCCATCCCCCCGGGGCTCTGACTCCAGGCTCTCGTCTGAGCTCTGGTTGAGACGCCCAGATCTAATCAGATCTCCTGGGTCACGCCGGCGGTGGCATTGCACCCAGCCATCTGGCTGCTCCGTCATTCTTGCGGTAGTCACTCAGGGTCGTGACTTTAGGCTGCAACAGGTGCCTGTCCGCCTCTGCCCGCCCCACAGAGAGACCCTGGAGCCAGGCATGGGTCCCCACCTCCTCTCTGACACAGGAGCGAGATTCCCTGTAGCTCCAGGCACCTGGCCCTGCTTTCGCCCGAGTCACATCACCGGCTGTGTGACGCCCCGGGCAAGGCAGCCATAACGCTCGCGGCCGCTTTGCTGCGCTCCAGGGGGCCGGTGGCTAGCAGCCTCATGGAGACTCCCCCTCAGCCATGGCTCTGCTGTGGGACAGGCCCAGCCCCGGGGTCCCCACCTGGCGCGCAGGGAGCACGAGGGGGCTGTACCGGCCCTGCAGGCTGTGGGGGGAGAGTTTTGTCCCTGAGGGTGCAGTGATATGGGTGCGGAGTCCTGTTCCCAGCCCCAGTAATGAGCGGGGCTCCAGCAGCTCAGTGCTGCTGGTTCAGGGGGGCAGCACGGGTCTCCTGAGCATCCCGGGGCACCGACGAAATCCCCCTGGCTGCCCCTTCTCCGCTGCACCAGAGCCCAGCTCCCTGCCTTGCCTTCCGGCCCTGCGTTATCCCACCCTGCTCTGAGCCGAAGAGCTGCAAGATCTTGCTGCTGTGACTCCATCCTTCTTCCCCTAGCCCCTGCCAAATGTCTGGGGCTGGGGCCGGGTCTGTGCGGGGTGGCCGGGGATGCTGCACGCTGTCCCTGGGACTGGTACCGGTCTGTGTGGGGTGGCCGGGGATACTGCACGCTGTCCCTGGGGATGGGGTCGGGTCTGTGCGGGGTGGCCGGGGATGCTGCACACTGACCCTGGGGCTGGGGCCGGGTCTGTGTGGGGTGGCCCAGGGCTGTTGCACGTTGTCCCTGGGGCTGGGGCCGGGTCTGTGTGGGGTGGCCGGGGATGCTGCACGCTGACCCTGGGGCTGGGGCCGGGTCTGTGCGGGGTGGCCCAGGGCTGTTGCACGTTGTCCCTGGGGCTGGGGCCGGGTCTGTGTGGGGTGGCCGGGGATGCTGCACGTTGTCCCTGGGTCTGGGTCTGGGTCTGTGTGTTGTGGCCCAGGGGCGCTGCACTCTGTCCCTGGGGCCGGGTCTGTGCAGTGTGGCCCAGGGGCACCGTCCCTGGGTTTGGGGCCGTCTTTGCTCCACCATTGCTCTTCTCCTAACTCTTTCCTCTCCTTCTCTCCCAAGCTTTTCAATCTGTCCGAGCGCAGACACGACATCAGCAAGCTGCACTCCAAGGTAAGCTCCGGGCACTATTGTGGGCTGGGAGAGGGGACAAAAGGCCCAGGAGGAGCCGGAGTCGGGGCGGGTCACAAGGCAGGTGTGTTTCCACCCGTAAGCAGTGAGTTTGGCGGGTCCCAGCCCAGCGCCCAGTGGGCCACGTCTCCAGAGCCCCCTCCCAGACAGCCCCGGTGGAGAGGCCAAGAGTCATGGAAATGGAGCACCCCTCTGAGCCCCACAGGGGGTCCTTCAGGGCAGGGGAGGCCCTGGGGCGGAGGGGAGGTGAGACCTGCCCCTTTGTGGTGCCCAGACAGCTCTCTTCCCCCTCCCCCAGCCCCAGAACCGAAGGGGGGGACTGGCAGTGACGAACCCCAGGTCACTGGCGCCCCCGCGGGTGTGTCTGGGGCTGCAGAAGTGCCCAGGAATCCCTGAGCCCTGGCAAGGACCGGCCTCTCCTGGCAGCCCAGCCGAGCCCGCGCCGTCGCGGGGGCAATTCTCCGTGGTGTCTGGGCTCTGGGGGCCGGCCTCAGAGCCACTTTGTCACTCCCCAGCCACGCCTGGGGGCTGCCAGCTGCGATGGGGCCGGCCCTGATCCCAGCGACTCTTCGGAAGCTGGTTGAGTGACTGGCTGAGATCAGAATGGGGCCTGGACGCCAGAGCCCCAGAGTGGGTGGGGGGCTTAGCCGGAAAAGGGGACTCCCGTGAGGACCCGCCAGCGGCGAGAGCGTCCGCGTCGGGACAGGGCTGCTGCCAGCCCTTTGGATCCCCCACTGGCTGAGTGTTCCTTCGCCCCGCGGATGTGTTTTCTTTGTCCGCCAATCCCATCCTGCTCCCGCTGCCTCTGGCGGCCTCACGGGCTGTGCGAGGACTGGGAGCCAGGCGCGCGCCGGGATCTTTCAGCCTGTCCCCCAGCTCCGTTCCCGGGGAGACAGCTGGAGTGCTGCAAGCCCCCTCGGTGTGCCAGGTGGGTAGCACCGGGGCAGCGGGAATGGATAGGCGCGGGGGCTGTCTCCTGGGAGCAAAGAAACCAGCACAGGGCCAGGAGTCCCCTGGGTCTCTGCAGCTGGGTAGCACCAAGGAGGAGGGGAAAGTCGGCTGGGCCGGGGCTCGGGGGTGGGCTCCGGCCCCTTTCACCTCCTGCTTTAGTGGTCCAGGGCTTGTGCCAATTCACTCAGTGGCTGGAGGGATGCTGCACATCCCTTGTACCCCGCCTGCCCACCCAGATCGCTGCCTCAGATTGGCTCCCTTTGTGGTCAGTCCGAGCGGGCAGCCGAGGCCGTGGGCTGTCCCTACTCACTGGGCCGAGCGGGAGGCAGAGCCCCCAGCCCTGTCCTTGGGAGAGACCCTGCCCCGCGCCTTACGGGGGCTGGCTCAGGCCCTGGCAGGGTGGGACCCCGGGTTTGTGGGTGGCTCCAGCCTCTGTCCCCTGTGCTGCCAATCAATCAGGGTGGCACACGGCCCCTCCCGTGGTACCATGCCCGTGCCTTGCAGAGGGGACCGCCGGAGCAGGGATGCGGGCCGGGCTGGCACTGGGCACAATTAACCCCTTCCCGCCCATGCACCCCACAGCCCACCTCCCCCAGGTCCTGGTTCAGCACGTCCCATCGCTGTCTTCATGTCCTCCTCCGTCGCTGTCCCACCTGTGCCCTTTCCCCCAGGCTGATGGGCGGGTAAGGCCAGCCAGCGCAGCGTGGGTGAGGCTCTGCCATGGGGCTTGATGGCACCACACCAGAGCTGCCTAATCTCAGCATCGACGGCTCCAGGAAGGGGCAGAGCAACGGGTGGGTGTGCCAGGGAATTGGAGTGCCCGGGGGCTCTCGATAGGGGTTCCTGCGATCCATCCCATAATGAGGTGCTAGTTCCTTTCCATTCTAGGTGTGGTGGAGGGCAGGGCAGGCTGGGGGCCAGGGGCTTGGTTGCTTTGGCCCCACTGCTTAGCCCAGGGTCTTGGGCAGCTGGCATGGTGCCCTCCCATTCCTGCTGGGTACCAGGTGTGGGCAAGGCTCCCTTGTGGAGATACCTCAAGGCGGAGGCCTGTTCTGCCCCTGGAAGGGAATCACCTGCATCTCTCAACCAGCGGCCCCGTGAGTGGGTCCGCACACCGTGGGTCCCACCCGGGGCAGGTTACCCGGCGGGCGGCAGCGCCTGTGAGGCCAGGCTGGCGTGAGGAGCCCTGGGCATCTACGGCAACCGGTAACCAAAAGCCCCAGAGGGAGCCTTCGTCTCATCCAGCCTCCTCCTCCTCCCCCCGTCTCTGCCCATCCCAGGTGCTGGATTTTGGGTGGCCCGACCTGCACACGCCTGCCCTGGAGAAGATCTGCAGCGTCTGCAAGGCCATGGACACGTGGCTGAGCGCCGAGCCCCACAACGTGGTCGTCCTCCACAACAAGGTGAGCGAGAGCGCCCCCTCGGGGGGCAGGGCCTGTTCGCCAGTGGCCTGGGCCAAGCGGCCCCGCTCGCGGTGGGGAGAGAAAAGCAGGGGGTTGCTGTCTCAGGGGGCAGGGCACAGGGACACAGGGGAGGGGGAGTAGGGCTTGCGGGGAGACGGGGAGCAGCTTGGAACACTTCCCGGAGGGGCTGAACGAGGGACAAGGGGTGAGATGGGGCGCAGGGGCAGGTCTGTGGCCCGGTGACATCTTGGACTCAAAGGAAAGAGCGCTGCGGCCAGCCCTGTGCCCCCCCTGGCAAGCCCCACCCGGCCTTCAGTGCCAGCAGCGACCGTGTCACCCCCGGAGGCTTTCCCAGCTCCAGCACCGGGCGCTCTCCCAGCCGGCAGCCGGGCTGAATGGAGCCCGGCCCTACACGGGGCTGGTAACTAGCCCGTCTGTGCTTTACTGAGAGGGTGGGGAAGACCCCGAGGAGCAGGTGTTTGTAGATGCTCCCTTAAGAGCTCTCAGCGACCCCTGGGACCTACGTCTGAGTCAGTGCCCAGTGCGACGAGCTAGAAACTCCTGGGTTCGTTGGGTCCTTGGGGTCAGACCGTGCCATGGTCACCTCCTGTGTCATATCCTACCCCACCCCCTTGTGCAGCCTGGAGTGTGCTGGCTGCCTTTGAGCCACCCCAGAGGTGGCTGCAGTTCAGCGGTCCTGGCAAGGTGCTTTGGGAGGAGAGAGGTACAGACGAGATCCTACAGACAGGGAAATTTAACCCACAACTTTCCACTCACCACTGAAATGCAGCCACCTCTGGCTCCCAGCTGTTCTTCCTGCCTCTGGCGCAGCTTGTCAACTCAGCTGTCCCGCAGGGAGGGGGCCCAGCCGCACCATGCGACCGAGCAATCTGGGGGAGGCGTGCGACCCTGCATGCCCGCCCCCCCACTCGTCACCTCTGGCCTGGTAGATAGGGGAGTGAGGGGACACGCACACAGTCAGGCATGACAACACACTCCGTGTGCGTGATACATAATTAGAAACACAATAGCTTCCAAATCCAGACACAGCACTTCCCTTCTGTTAAAAGCTTCTGCAGGGGGTTATTCATCTGGCTGGCCAAATACAAGATCCCAGTATGGATGTCTCGGATTCCTCTCGCACCTCCCTTCCCTAGCGGATCGCTCTGGGCGGTGCAGGCTGGAAATATTGTGAACATTTTGCTGGCTGCTGCAATGCAGCCACCTCTGGGGTGGAACGTGGCGGCGGGTTACCAGCGCCCAGCAATGCGGCGCGGCACTCGGGGCCCGGTCTAAAGCCTGTTGAAGTCAAGGGGAGGACCCTGCCGCTGGCTGGCGGGCTCTGGGATGTCTCTGGTTGCCCCCTGGGGTGCCCAACGCCCTCTTTGTTCTGGTCTTTTGCAGGGAAACCGAGGCCGGATGGGAGTCGTGGTTGCTGCCTACATGCACTACAGCAACATTTCAGCCAGGTGAGAGGAGCCTGGCATCCGTGGGTGTGGGGCACCTGGAGCAGCACCCCCGGCGTCTCCTCTGGACCCTCTTCCCACAGCCTAAGTGCCCCCCAGGAGATAACCAGCCCGGGGACCCGCCTTTCAGAGCCCGGTTCAGGAGGACGCTGCTTCTCTTCAGCGTCCTCCCGCTTCCCAGCCGCGGTAATGGTGCCTTTGGCCCAGCCCCCCATTCTGGGCTGGGCTCTGGTGCCCACCCCTTCTTCTGCCTGGGGGGACCATTGGCAGCTTCTCGGCTCCTGGCATCTCCCTGGCCTGGCTCAGGGGGGACCATCCGCCCGAACCAGCCACCTGGGAGGGCAGCAGGCGGGGCAGACACAGAGGGAGGAGAAGAAGAGACCACCTCCTGGGGGGCAGGGACGTGGGGGCCTGCAAATGAGATATGGGGCCCTTTGCCTCCAGGCTAGCACTTCAAACCCAGCCCGGTCAGCTGCTGGGTGAGAGGAGAACAGGGTCCCTCACCCACAGCTGTCCCCAGCGCCCTGGGTTGGCAGCAGGGAAAGGTGGCCAAGGACTGACAGGACCAGGGCGGCTCCTCGGTTGGGGGCAGAATGTGGGGGGTCGGGGGATGCCCCTGCCCCTATGCTAGAGGACTGCAGCCTGCAGGGTTCCTGGGGCCGGGCATCGTGGACTGGGTCTCCGCCCGCCCGGCTCAGGCTGCAGGGGGAATTTCAGGTCTGTGTCCATCCAGCCGGCTCCGGTTTATGTCCGTAAATCCGGGGGGCGAGTGGGAGCCGCCTCCCTGAGCTGGGGTATCCGGTGCAGCCCTGTGGAGACAGCGTCCGGGACCCAGGCAGCGTGGGTTGGGGGCGAGCTCTGGAGTGTGGGGCTGACTGGGAGGGGGAGAGGCGAACTGGGCAAACACCCTCCTCCCGCCCCACGATGCTGCCGGGGCACCTCAGCCCTGACCCACAGCACCCCCTGCTCGTCCGGGCCTGGGGTGCCCCTCAGTCCCGACCTGCCCTGGCGTCTCCCCCAGCTCTGCTGGGGCCTCTCAATCCTGACCCACAGCCCCCTGCTACTCCAGTCCTGGTTTCCCCTCCTCCACAGCTCTGCCAGGGCCCCTCAGTGCCAACCCGCAGCCCCCTGCTACCCCAGCCCTGGGCTCCCCCCAACAGCTCTGCCGATGCCCCTCACTCCCGACCCCGCAGCCCCCTGCTAGCCCAGGGCTCTCCACCCCTGGCCCCCAAACAAGCCCTGAGGGACGTTTCCCCAGGTCAGATAAAACCCGAAAGGCCTCGAAATAGCCCCAGTGAGCTCTCCGGCACCTCCTGTTTATAAACGTGTCGGGCGGAGACCGAGCCCCCTTGCCACGCCCTCCCGTGCACTGGGCCTTATTGCCGCCCGCCTTGCGTGCAGCCCGGAGCCCACCCCGCCCCTCTGACCGCGTGCACCTTCCCCCCCGCAGCGCGGACCAAGCCCTCGACAGGTTTGCCATGAAGAGGTTCTACGAGGACAAGGTGCTGCCGGTCGGGCAGCCGTCGCAGAAGAGGTCAGTCCTGCGGCGCCTCCCTCCCTGGCGGCCCGAGCTGTGAGCACTGGCCCGGGCCCCTCCTGTGGTGATGGAATTAAAGGTGGTGACTGAGCCGGTGTTTGATCGGGCATGTGGTGCCCGGACATGGTGTGCGCGGGGCATGGATTCAGGTGGGAAAAGGTGCCCCTTGGTGGCAGGACTTGGTGTGCCTGGTGTGTGGTGCATCAAATTGGGAGGGGGAGAGGCCCTCCAGCAGAGGTAGCTGGGTAAACTCTGGCCCCCCTATGCAGGTTAGAGGGCTGGAAAGCAGGAGCAGGATGCCTGGCCTAGATCCAGAAACTGGGTCCCTTCTGGCTCTGAATCTGATCCAGACCCAGATCATAGGCATGGGTTTGGACACAGGGGCTTGATGCATGGCGGGTTGGGTTTGAGATTCTGGGTCGGCTCTGTCCTTGCTTTAAAGGAAAATATCAAGACCCCAACCGAGAGCGAGGAGCTGAGGCAGTGCGTGTGGGGGGCTGGCCCTTTGTACCCTGGCTCCTGCACTCAGCCAGGATCTCAGGGTGGGGCTTTGCGTTCCCACAGCCGCGGTGGCCAGGGGAAACTCTCCTGACACGGGCTTGGGGACGAGCCTCCTGCGGACCAGCCTGGCCTGCCAAGCACCCTCTGCGTGCCCCTTGCTCTGCCAGAAGCCTTGGCAGATTAACGGTGCTGAGCCGAGTTCTGGATTTGTTCAGCTGACTCCCCAACCCAGAGGAACCTGGGAGAATGAATGCCCCACCTGCGGGCAAGTCTACAGCCCCCACAGGGACAGACACACAGACAGCAGGCGGCTGCAGGGCAATGTGCGAGCAGCCAGCCCAGGACCCGTCCGGGCTGTTGGGAACTGAAGGTGCCTCCCAGGAAAGGGGATTTGCCTTGCACTGCAAATCAAGCTTTTTCGCTGAGCTTTGACGCCCACGGCTCTCAGTGACCTGCACCAGGCCGACAGATGCACCAGGCCGGGCTCAACAGGCTGCAACCCGGCATCCACTTAGCAGGGTAAACGCAGTAAAATGCTTCCTTTCTCCAAGCAGCATTTGTGCCACCTGTAATTGCCCAGCTCTGGGTATGGGGCATGTGCGTGTCTCAAGTTATCTGCAGGGCACTATCCATATAAAGGCACACAGGGGCTGGGTCAGATCCCGGACGTCGGTGCAGTTCGAGTGACCTCCCTTGCGCTGGGTCTGTTTGCATCAGCTCGGGATCGGGCCCCATCTACCAAGTGGGTGTTGGGCTCTGTCAGTGGCTGCTGCTGGTCGCGGGTTTTCTGGGCAGCGCCCTGTCAGGTCGGCCCATGGCATTGTTCCTGCCAACATCTGGCCGGCGCGATCGGGGACTCGGTAATGGCCCCGTAACTTCCACTTCCCGTGCGTGTCACGGGTGCTTCAATAGAGGAGCAGGCTGCCCATCAGATTACACGGGCCCAGCTGCCGGTTACAGCCACAGGGCCAGCTCTGCCACCCGCCCCGCGTACTCCTTGCTTCTCCCTTGAACCAAGTAGGGACCAGGCACTGCCTGGTTGTCTCGGACAGGGCATGGCGCCAGCTGTTTCAGAGCGTGGGGTGCGACACCCCCTAGTGGACAATTATGGGACAACCCATGAGGGAATTGCCCTTCGAACTGCCCTCTTGGGTGCACCCTGGCCCATGCTGACACAGAAGCCTGGGCCAAGTGGCACTGCCCTCTCCTGTCCTGAAAGGGACCTGGCTGGTATCGAAGTGACAAGAGCCCTCTTGGCATATGGGGTGCAGGTCAGATGAATGGGGCAGTGCTCCACCCGGGCCCCCCTGTTGCGGGGAAGGAGCCTGCAGAACTCCCAGATATCAAGCGTGCGTTCCCCTCTGCTCCACTAGGGGGCACTAGAGGCCTCCCGCCGTCCATGCCGCTGTCCCAGTTTATCCCTTCCGGGGGCTGGAGCTGCTGAATGGCAGCCGGGGGGGAGATTTTCCTGGTGCTGCAGGGGGATCCGTAGAGATTTCGAGCCCGTCTCCTCTCCCATCGCTGCCTCTGCCTCCAGCTCTGCTCCCCTGGGCTTTCCCTCGCTCTCATGCCCCCGCACCCTGGCCTGGAAACCAGGGCAGCCCACGGGCAGGTGTGAACACAGCTCGGAATCCAGATCGCTCTGGCTGGTGGGAGAAATCCAACCCCAGCTCAACACCTTGGGATCCGCGCAGGGCAAACGCCAGTGCCTGGGGGCCCAGAACACCCAGCGGCTCACTGGGGCCGGGGGTTTGATTTAGGAGCGGTTTGGGTGGAGGGCCCACGTCCTCAGAGGGATAAGGTGAAAACAACAAGAGTCTGGTGCCTACATTTTTGAGCATCTGGGCTGAGATCTTCTGTGGGGGAAGCTTACCTTGCAGTTTGCAAGCTTGTGGGTTTCACTGTTTTCTCTCTCTCTCTATTTCTGCATGCCCATCCTGGCACTCTTAGTTGAGCCTTCTAAGGTAGATCAGTTCTTCCCCAGTTTGGGTTACTGTGTCAGTCATTTGCTGGCCCCACTCCCAGAACCACTATTAGAACAGAACCTCGTTAGGTTTATCACATCTCTTGGGACTTCTGAGCCAAACGCATGTGCGTATCTAGTGTGAGCTCTGTATGAGGAAAGGAGTTAGAATCATAGAATCATAGAATATCAGGGTTGGAAGGGACCCCAGAAGGTCATCTAGTCCAACCCCCTGCTCGAAGCAGGACCAATTCCCAGTTAAATCATCCCAGCCAGGGCTTTGTCAAGCCTGACCTTAAAAACCTCTAAGGAAGGAGATTCTACCACCTCCCTAGGTAACGCATTCCAGTGTTTCACCACCCTCTTAGTGAAAAAGTTTTTCCTAATATCCAACCTAAACCTCCCCCACTGCAACTTGAGACCATTACTCCTCGTTCTGTCATCTGCTACCATTGAGAACAGTCTAGAGCCATCCTCTTTGGAACCCCCTTTCAGGTAGTTGAAAGCAGCTATCAAATCCCCCCTCATTCTTCTCTTCTGCAGGCTAAACAATCCCAGCTCCCTCAGCCTCTCCTCATAACTCATGTGTTCCAGTCCCCTAATCATTTTTGTTGCTCTTCGCTGGACTCTCTCCAATTTATCCACATCCTTCTTGAAGTGTGGGGCCCAAAACTGGACACAGTACTCCAGATGAGGCCTCACCAATGTCGAATAGAGGGGAACGATCACGTCCCTCGATCTGCTCGCTATGCCCCTACTTATACATCCCAAAATGCCATTGGCCTTCTTGGCAACAAGGGCACACTGCTGACTCATAGCCAGCTTCTCGTCCACTGTCACCCCTAGGTCCTTTTCCACAGAACTGCTGCCTAGCCATTCGGTCCCTAGTCTGTAGCGGTGCATTGGATTCTTCCATCCTAAGTGCAGGACCCTGCACTTATCCTTATTGAACCTCATCAGATTTCTTTTGGCCCAATCCTCCAATTTGTCTAGGTCCTTCTGTATCCTATCCCTCCCCTCCAGCGTATCTACCACTCGCTGAGTTCTGCTCAGCGAGCTTACCTGGGCACAATAACATACCCCAGCAAGCCTGCACCGTCTCCCAGGTTAGCTGGTCTGTGCGTACACAGATCAACCACAGCAGGTGATGCTGACGTGGCAAGTCAAGTTTGGATCCTATTGGAGGCCTGGAGGAGATGATCCGCTCAGTGGACTAAGGCCCAGCTTTGAACAGCTAACGGTCTCGAAGGAGTTCTCTTTTGGCCAGTCAGACATTCCAGATCAGGCTGTTCCACTTTGGAGAATTCAGTGGGGACGCGTGGTCCCAACAGCCTTGTGCTTTGTCGGTGTTGGGTAGGTCATGAGGGCCAGGTGGACTGGGGGTGACCAGAACCGCACACAGCATTCGAGGTGGTGATGTACCATGGATTTAGACAGAAGATATCATCATGCCACTATCTTATTATGAGAGGGGTAGCCGTGTTAGTCTGTATCCACAAAAACGACGAGGAGTCCAGTGGCACCTTAAAGACTAACAGGTTTATTTGGGCATAAGCTTTCGGGGGTAAAAGCCCCACTTCTTCAGATGCATGGAGTGAAAATTACAGTGCATATTCGTAAATGATCTGGAGAAAGGGGTAAATAGTGAAGTGGCAAAGTTTGCAGATGATACAAAACTACTTAAGATAGTTAAGTCCAAAGCTGACTGTGAAGAGTTACAAAGGGAATCTCACAACACTGCATGAGTGGGCAAGAAAATGGCAGATGAAATTCAGTGATGATAAATGTAAAGTAATGAATACTGGGAAAACATAATCCCAGCGATACATACAAAATGATGGGGTCTAAATTGGCTGAAAGATCTTGGAGCCATTGTGGATGATTTTCTGAAAACATCCACTCAATCTGCAGCGACAGTCAAAAACGTGAACAGAATGTCAGGAACCATCAGGAATGGGATAGATAATAAGATAGATGCAGGCATACAGTCAAGTTCTAGGCCGGGGCCGATACCAAGGATCAGAGTCCGAGTCAGGTTTCAGGGTCCGGGTCAGGAGGCGAGGTCCAAATCAAGGTGAGATCAAAGCCAGGAGTTGAAGAACAGGGAGTAGGAATGATGGTGACAGCTAGAGGAGAGGCGCGCTGTTGTCTGGAAGCTTCCTGGAATGCTCCCTGGGTTTATTTATATAGGGGAGGAAGCCAATCAGGAGCCATGGGGCTGCTGCCTGTCAGACCACTTGAGGTGGGACTTCCTCTGGTCTGTGTCCTCTGGGTTGTGGGTAGTGTAACATGAGCTGGTTATAGCTTCTCCTTGGCTGGAAGCATGGAGATGCCTGCCGCTTGGCAGCTTTGAAGGCCCAGGTTTGAGACCCCTTGGGCCTTCTAGCCAGTCCTGAAACCCTCCTCCCTGGCTGTGAAGTTTCTGGCCACCCTGTTTCTGCTCAGTCGGTGCCTTTGAGTCTCAGATGAGCCTGGATCCCATGGTGTCAGCTGCCAGGGTGTCTCCTTTGGAGCAAAGGATTCTGGGGACGTATTGGAATAGCTTCCAGTGCAGGCAACTGAGCCGAAGGGTTGGTTTACAGACGGAAAGGGCTACTGAGCGGGGTATCCGGGTGGAAGGAAAGAAGCAGAGGGAATAGGGGGCAGGTGCCCAGCCCCCTCCTGCAGCGGGGAGACCAAAGCAGCTTGAACAGGCCATGCACAGACACCACTAACCTCCCGAACCCACGCTGGTTTCTGCCCCAGGTATGTCCATTACTTCAGCGGCCTGCTGTCCGGCACCATCAAAATGAACAACAAGCCCTTGTTCCTGCACCATGTCATCATGCACGGGATCCCCAACTTCGAGTCCAAAGGCGGTAAGTGTCCCCCCGGCTCCGGCACGGGAGGGCTGTTGGCTGCCCCCCAGCGTGACTCTACTTTCCAGGGGCACAGAACCTGCATGAGGGGTAGGGGGCATGGGGTGGGTAGGGTATATGCAAGCGAGACTGGAGGCTGCGTGGGCTCCAGGGTGCCATGGGCTGCCGTGTGTAGCTTCCTGCCGGTCACTATCAATGCCTTGTTGACAGGATGAGTTTGGGCCTCAGCCGTCTCTCCCCTCGCTAGGCAGGGTGACCGCTTTTCGAAAGGCTAAAGCGGGACGGGACGCATGCAGGAGCCTCACCCCTGCCCCTCCTTTCCCCCCAAAGGCTCTGCCCCCTGGCCAGGCCAGAAGCTGGAGCCGGGCCATGGTAAGCACTGCCCAGGAAGCCCAGGCCTCTGCGGGGAGCCCCGACGTCTCCACCTGCCCTGGTGGGCATCTGGGTTGCCCGAGAGCAGCCCCGGCCTGTGTCCTGGCCCCCTGGGGCACGCCACCCAGAGCAGGTGGAGGGAAGGGCAATCACCCTGTCGCTAGCCACTGTGCAGCTCTGTGGTGGGAGCCCTAGTGTAGACAGAGCATCTTTGCCAACGGCTCATGGCCATTTCCAATGGATTCCAGAATGGAGCTGCAGTTGGGCTTATTGTGGGAACTCAGCGGTGGCCCTAACTCCGGGGGATTGCTGGCACCCCGACACACAGCCGTTAAGCAGGGGGGTTGCCATCCTCCAGTCACCAGCCCGGAAGCTGCATGGGCTCCCCTCTGTTGTCATCAGCAGGGCCTGGCTCACCCCTGGCTGGTGCACTGAGTTCTCTCCAGTGCTAGTTGTTAAGGACTCTGGACCCCAAGGGCTGTGATTGGGCCGGGGCAGCCTGCCATGTCTCACTGCGGTCTGTCAGTAGGAAGGGCGGACAACGTGTAGGGGCCTCTCTGCTCCCACCTCCACGTCTCCGGGCCGTCTGTTGTCCAGGCCTGGGGAAGGTGCTGCGAGAAGCAGGCAGGCTAGGGAAAGGTCCCCAGCACCCTGTCCCACTCCACCTGGCTGGGCTGTTTGTTTTCCTTCCTGGTGACTAATCCCCTTGGCTAACGAATGCTCCTTCTCTCCATTTCTGATCGGTGTCTTCTAGGTTGCCGGCCCTTTCTGAAGATCTACCAGGCCATGCAGCCGGTGTACACATCTGGGATCTAGTAAATATCAGCTCTCTCTTGGGTTCCTCTCTCTGCCTAGAGGCCCTTACTTCCAGTCCCTGTGACTGTCTCCTGCCTGAGAGATGGTCCCGGTGACCCAATGGGCCTTCTGCATCTCGGACTCCGACGAGCTCGGGTGTTGGTGTGAAACATGGCTGGGTCCTGTAAGGGAAGGGGAGAGCTTGGGGTTGAAACAAGCTGCACTTTGCGCTTATGGTTAATGTTGGCCGGGGTGGGGGGAGATTTTTCTGGGGGTCCCAAATCCGCCATTGTCCCCCCGAGCCCCGCTGCAGACACATGCCGTGTAGACTCGCCCCCGACACGCGCCTGACCTGCTCCGAAGAATCCCGGCGGCATGGGCGGATCAGCGCATCTGACCTAAAAACTGCCCTCCCCTTCCGGTGTGCTTGGAGACGCCCTTCAGTTCTCCACGTGCCCAGTCCCCAGGGACTGCCACTGCCTGGGCTCTGCTGGAGGAGTCCCGCCGATCGTTTTTTGATGCCTTTTCTGCACAGGCCTTTCCGTAGCCCTCTTCCTCGCCCACCCTCCCTGCAGTGCACCTGGACCTTTGAGCAGCTCAGCAGCCGTCTGGCTGGGAGGGCGGGGGACCCTTACTTCCTTAGCAGGAATGGAGCTCTTACTCTGCTGCCCAGAGAGCAGGGGCACATGCTTTCTCCTCCGGCCGGGAGAGCTGCACTCCAGCTTGTCCTTTGACATATCACCTCGTGGGAAGTTTCCTGGCTGGCTCCAGAGCCCAGGTGACGGGCAGCCCCTGTCTCAGGGCGTGCGAGCGAGGCGCAGTCGAATGGGAGACAGACGATGCACTCAGGGGGAAGTTCTCTCCCACGCAGCCAAGCAGCGCAAGGCCCTGAGGGCTCAATGGGGGACTTTGATGGTGCCCAGCTTGCACGCTGGCAGATCCTGCCCTAAGGGAGAGAGGGGAAGCCCAGGACAGTGGTCGCAAGGACAGCTGCAGTGCTGGGACACGGGACAGTGGCTGGGAAGCAGGGATGTAGCATTGTTTGTGCTCATCGGGGATCCCAAAGCACTTTGTGCATCTCCCAACCACTTGGGCTGAGGAATGGGGCTGGGAGTGTCACGAACGGGCTCTCTCATGGCATCTCCCGCCCCGTATTTCGGGGCTTCCCCCGCCCAGGAAAGCAGATGTGGGCAGGAGTGGGTGGGGGGAAGCTCAAGCACAGAATGGCACCCACCAGCTACCTCCAGCCACTCAACGACACATCGAGGCTGGGGCAAAGGTTGGGGTCAGCTCCCAGACAGGCTTCCCCAGCCCCACCTTCCAACTCTCCCCGCATTGAGCTGTCTTGCCTGGCACCCGCCTGGCTCCGGTGCTGATGTGTGCAGTGGGGAGCAGACAGTTTGGCTTCCATGTGCTAATTTGAAGCTAGAGCCCTGGGCAGTGGGGTGGGGTGGGGTGTATGTGCCCTGGTGGACACACTGGGTATGTCTACACTGCACTCCAACCCCGGGCTCTGACTCAGGTTTGAACCCAAGCCCCCTTCCGTCCACATGCAGATCCGTCTGACTCAGGTCAGCAATCACCGAGGACCTGGGTCGTAGGACCCTGCTAGGGGGGTGCGTCACGGTGTGAGTCCTGCTGCGACTTGGGTCCAGTCGCTGTCATTTTGCAGTGTGGACACAGCTCAAGCTGCAGACCTGAGTCAGAAGGCCTGTGTAGTGCGGTATGGCCGCGTTAGCCCGGCTGTGAGACCTGGGGCCAGCAGTTGTAAATCCAGGTTTACAAGGCAGTGTGGACACTCACATACAGGCATTGGAACCACCGAGTCCACAATTCCGAGTCCCCTAGGCGCGGGTTTGCAAAGCAGTGTAGACAAGGCCTCTGTGAACACCGTCACAGACAAGGGGGCGTGGAAAAACGCTTGTCTCTTTTCTTTTTCTTCCCTTGTCCCCTTGGCCTGTCTGACTGCACCCCTCTTCTCCCTAATATGTGACCTGCCCATACAGGACACGCCTGTTTCTAACCAGGCCTGATGCCATCTCTTCAATGAAATTTACTACAGGCCCACTCGTACCTTTCAGCTTTTAATAGCCTGTCTATGGGAAGCTGTTAATAAACCCCAAGTTTATCTCACCCGTGAAAGCTGAGCCCCAAGGCCAGTGAGTGACGAAACCACTTGGATTAACTCTCCTGGACCATTACATCCACTGGGCTGGGGGCGGGGAGGGCAAGTGAGGAAGTTGCTGGAGGTGGAAGTGACAGGCCCAGAGCCCCATAGACAGTTAGGGGCAGAGCTGTGGGGTGCTATGTATCCTGGGTCGTATCCTGCTCGAACCTCTAGACTAAGGAGTCGTCTGGTGTCCCAGTCGGGCACTGCTCCTGTATAAATGTTGATCGTTGGGTCAGGGCCCACTGGGAGAGACGGGGATGCAGTTTTGCTGCTTCTCTTTGGTTTTCCTGGGACGCTGTTGAATAGTTTAGACCCCAGCAGCGACCAACTGTATATTATAATCAGCTGTCAAACGTGCTCCAGACTCTAAAGATCGGCTTTAAAAAGGGCTGCAAAATGGCAAATCCAATAGGTAGTGTTTTTCGTAGGACCTATACAAAAACAATGGCTGTCACTGACATGATACTTGTGAGCTCCCCCTACTGGCTGGGCTGACACGGTCAGCAAGGCTGGCGTGCCGATGGGGCACGTGAACAACCACAGCTGGGCTGATTTTACGCCCCGTTCCCAGCTCAGAACTGCAGGGATTCCCCTGGGACTGTGGGAGCTGAGTGACTAGCTCAGAGAAATTCCTGCTGGCCCGAGCCGGCTGCGCTAGGAGCTGCTACTCTCAGCCCCCATTGTGAGCGTCCGGGTGAACAAGGCCCCGCCTCACTGGCCCCCCAGGCAAGTCCTCCCCCAGGCTCCAAACCGGCATTGGGGTTGCCATGGCTTTTTCTCCACCGTCCCCTTTTGTTTTGGAAATTTCTCTGCCCCTCCTGGGTCCGTGGGGGCATCTCCAGGTTCAAAGCCTGGCAGCTGGGCTGCACCTGATGGGGGGTGGGGGGGGTAGCAGGGAGCACACTGTGGGGTGCCATGGGGCGCCTGGGGTCTGTTCCTGTCTCTGCCGTTAACCTGCAGCGTGACCTTCGGCAAATCATTTCCCCGCCTGCCTATTTCGCCCCTGAGCTCTTCGGGGCAGGGACTGGCCCTGTCTATCTGTACAGCACCGAGCGCAATAGGGCCCTGATCCCAGGTGGTGCCTCCAGGCGCTGCTGAACTGTATACAAAGACCGTGATGATTTTCCTGGCCTGGGGGGCAGCTGGAAACAGCAGAGGCTGCATGATGGAGCCTTTTCTCATGGCATTTCCAGCCAGGCCTCGGGTGAGCTGGGGAAAGCACCCGCCTCGCTAGGATTTCTCTCCTCGCCCACCCCCGGAGCTGCTTGAGATTGCCTGCCCCTTGGCTGATGGAGTCCTTGGGCTCTTGCATCCAGGCTGAGTTATTTCCCTCTCTCCGCAGCAACGTGCAAGGAGACAGCCAGACCAGCATCTGCATCACCATCGAGCCTGGACTGCTCCTGAAGGGAGATATCCTGGTAAGAGACTGAGAGCAGCCTGCCCTGAACCTCCCATCCAGTGAGGAGCTGGGCCCACTGGGGCTGCCGGGGGAGAAGAAACAGCCCCTGGGGGAAGGTAGAGGATAGTCCATAGGGGTAGGGAGACCCCAGCTCAAAAGCTGTGCAACACCGAGCCCTAGGGGGAGCTGCCAGCGCCTACCCCACTGTTCTGCAGGTGATGGGGAAGGGTTCCCAGCTTTGCATCTTGGTGCAACGGGGTGAACTGGTGCCTTGCAATGGCCACGTGCTCACATGGCATCAAAGCCACCTCCACGCTGCATGGCCTTTGGAAGTCACTGCAGGATCCGTCCACTCTGCCCTGTTGCAGTCCAGCCAGTTACCCAGATAGGAGGGTGCGCGACAGCTGGGAAGAGAGGAGAGAAACCACTCCTGCTAGGCCAGCTAGATAAGGAGAGGCGGCGAGACTGAGACCCGGCATTGCCCAAGGCCCAAGAGGGCTGACACCTCTTCCCTTCTCCCGGACAGCTGAAATGTTACCACAAGAAGTTCCGCAGCCCGACCCGAGACGTCATTTTCCGGGTGCAGTTCCACACCTGCGCCATCCATGACCTCGGCATTGTCTTCGGGAAGGAGGACCTGGACGAAGCCTTTAAAGGTGATTGCGTCGTTCTTGCCAGGCGGGGAGAGGGATGTGGGACCCAGCCTGGATGGGGGAATCTTGTGCCGCTCATGGTTTGAGGGGTTTATTGATGAGTTACTGTGACGAAGTGGGACTGTTCTTAATGTTTCCTCTGAATAGTGTGGGGGTGCCTCAGTTTCCCCTATGCAGTTCTTAAATATCTAGGGGGTGGGATAAGGGGGTATGATCGTTGCAGAGCCCTAGAGGGCAGGTGTGTGCAGGGGTCTGGACACAGAGAATGGCCGACACCCTGTTTCCTGGCAAGTGATGGCCTGGGCCCTTTCCCCCTGCAAGGTGAGAGCTAAAGGGTTGGAGAACAAAGGAATCCGGTGACCTCCTGGCCCAGGAAAGGGACAAAGCCCAGAGGAGGAGGGACTGGAGAGAGTTTCAGTTTGGGGCTGGCTGGGACATGGAGTGAAGTGCAGACGTGGTTGTCTGGCTCACTGCCCCCCAAAATGGACCCAGCTGAGGGGTCCTGTTCTCTGCACCTGCAAGCTCTGTTTTAGACCATGTTCCTGTCGTCTACTAAACCTCTGTTTTACTGGCTTGCTGAGAGTCACGTCTGTCTGCGAAGTTGGGGTGCAGGACCCTCTGGCTTCCCCAGGAGCCCCGCCTGAGCGGACTGGCTGTGGGAAGTGCATGGAGGGGCAGAGGATGCTGAATGCTCCGAGGTCAGACCCAGGAAGGTGGAAGCCATCTGAGCTGTGTGTCCTGAAGACAGGCTGCTCACAGAAAGGAGACTTCCCCAGAGTCCTGACTGGCTTCGCAGGGAGCATTTCCACAGCATCGCCCGGGGGCTCCGTGACAACTGGTGGCAGAAGTGGAATCTACTGCACCCCGTGGGTGGCGCTTCCTGCAGTAAGTGACTGGGGAGCAGTAAAACGAAGGGGGATTGATGGGGACCAGGCATGCTGAAGATTCAGAGAGAGACGGTTTCGGGGGGCGGTTAACCCCTGGGAGTGTGTGACCAGAGAGAAGGACTTTTGCAGTAACAGGGTCCCGCGGGGGATTGCAGCGAGCGGTCCCAGGGGCGGAGGAGTCTGCAGCTCGACCCTGGCAAAGAGGGGGTGATCTTGAGAAGGGCTGGCACACTAGGGGTTCTCCCTGGAAACCGTGGGGAGCTGAGAGCACACAGGCCTGTGAGTCCACAGCAACTTGGGAAGAGCGGAGTGATGGCCTGTCACCATCTCCTTAAGAAGGACATTGTAACCCTGTGCGGAAAGAGAGGGTTGAGCATTGGAAAGTTCACCAAAGCAGAGTTCATCGTGCAGCTGGAGGAGGATGACTGCCCTAAGGAGCAGATTCCTGACCCCCAGTGGGGCTATCGCAGGATCTGGGAGCAGCTGGAGTGGTAGCCAGGCATCGCCAAGACTCCTGTCCCCGACCAGACGAGGGTCTTCACGATCGGGTTTCCCATCGGGGGATCGGAGATGGACGGGATTGGAGCTGAGTCGGAGAGAGCCAGAGGACTGTCAGAGACAGCGAGAGCCTGAGAAAGAGCTGCAGAAGCAGCAGCAGCATGAACTGGCGGTGGGGGAGCGGAGAGGCCTAGGGGACCCCCCAGGGGTGAGTGGGGATAGACCCCGGGGGGCCAGTTCCACAGGGAACCTCGAGACTAAATTGCTGCCCCTGGTTAAGGGAGGGGGGTATGTGGATGCCACCTCACTGCCTTTGAGCAGGCTGGCGATTTGAACCAAGGGGACCCTGCGGAAAAGCCCCGGTGTCTAGCTCCCTTGCTGGGTCCCAAGGCCACAGACTCCGTCAGCCAGATGGGTGGGGAGGTGGACACGCTCCCACTCCTGACCCCAACCTATATGTCTGTGTGGAGTTTCCTGGGGCCAGGCCCCTCGGACCTCCGGTGGGAGCGAAAGGTGATGGTCAATGGGGAGACATTCCTGGGGTGGCGAGATCCTGGGACAGAGAGAACTGTTGTCAGGCCCTGGGTGGTGCAACCTCAGAGGCTGAGGGGCTGAGTGAACTGGGTGAAGGTCCCAGGGACGAAGCCCCTCGCCCTGCCTATGGCCCAGGTCCCTGTGCAGACCCAGGAGAGGTCGGGCTGGCTGGTCGTTGTGGTTCTTCAAGATACCAGCTGCGAGACCCTGTTGTGGGGTGACTGTGTCTCTTTGGGACAGGATCCAGGCCCTGCTCCGGTAACTGCCAAGGGTTTGAATTTGAATCCAGGGAACCAATCGGTGAAGAGGGTAAGAGCAGAATTTCTGGGAGGGGTGAATTGTTGCACAGAAAAGCCCTAGGGAAAGGAATCCTCATGGAGTCTTTGCAAGCAGTTTACTGCAACTGAAGGGTGTGAAAGTGATTTAATCAAGAAAGCTTCAGTTCCTAACAGCCAGAAATTTTCTGTTGTGAATGGATCCACTGACTGTCCTGTTGAAAGATCCAGTGTGGATAGCTTTGAGAAGGTCTCAGATGAAGTGAAAGTTGTTAAGAAAGTTAAACAGTCCTCTAACCAAGTGGCTGTGTTTGGCCAGCTTGTTGGGGAGAAGACCCAATCCCAGTTTGACCCCCTGGGATTTTGGGGGTGGCCAAAGGGCATGGGCTGCAGAAACCTTCCCACATGCGGCCTGCGAGTGCTATCGACCACCCCCGACCTAAGGGAGGGCGTGAAACTGGAAGGTGTAACTCCTACCAAGGAATTGGAGAGATGCTGGGGCATCCATGGGAACGTTGGTGGCTTCGAACTTCCCCAGGTCACTGGCTAAAGTGACCCTGCTCAGTTCGATCTCGAAGGGGGGAGAGATGTGACAAAGTGGGACTGTTCTTAATGTTTCCTCTGAATAGTGTGGGGGTGCCTCAGTTTCCCCTATGCAGTTCTTAAGTATCTAGGTGGTGGGATAAGGGTGTATGATCATTGCAGAGCACTAGAGGGCAGGTGTGTGCAGGGGTCTGGAAACAGAGAATGGCCGACACCCTGTTTCCTGGCAAGTGATGGCCTGGGCCCTTTCCCCCTGCAAGGTGAGAGCTAAAGGGTTGGAGAACAAAGGAATCCGGTGACCTCCTGGCCCGGGAAAGGGACAAAGCCCAGAGGAGGAGGGACTGGAGAGAGTTTCAGTTTGGGGCTGGCTGGAGACATGGAGTGAAGTGCAGACGTAGTTGTCTGGCTCACTGCCCCCCAAAATGGACCCAGCTGAGGGGTCCCGTTCTCTGTACCTACAAGCTCTGTTTTAGACCATGTTCCTGTCATCTACTAAACCTCTGTTTTACTGGCTTGCTGAGAGTCACGTCTGTCTGCGGAGTTGGGGGGCAGGACCCTCTGGCTTCCCCAGGAGCCCTGCCTGAGCGGACTGGCTGTGGGAAGTGCACGGAGGGGCAGAGGATGCTGAATGCTCCGAGGTCAGACCCAGAAAGGTGGAAGCCGGGTGAGCTGTGTGTCCTGAAGACAGGCTGCTCACAGAAAGGAGACTTCCCCAGACTTCCCCAGAGTCCTGACTGGCTTCGCAGGGAGCATTTCCACAGCATCGCCCGGGGACTCCGTGACAGTTACTTTGCCTGCTTGGTTTTCACATATCTGCTCCACTGCGGTTCTGATACAGCTCCTATGACTAGGGTGTCTGGGAACATAGATATATCAGCTCCGCACTGGGGGACTTTGGTGATTTTCAGAGGACTTGAAATATCAGAATCCCAATGTGCTCCCCAAACTGTCTCTGCTTCTCTCTCTGTAGCATATCTAGCTGTTATCCAGGTTCAATCCGCCCGGGGGACCTGGGGCGACGCCTTTCTCCACATTAAAAGTGCAATGGGATCTGTAATGACCTCTTTGGTTTTGCATCTTATCTAAGATGGTTGCACAGCACTTCCCAACACCATGGTGGCGCATTGATCCAGTGCCAGCCCACTGGAAAGGGCATCACCAGGTCCACGTCCTCCAAATCTGGGCTGTCTTTGGCCTCTCTAGTCCCACCCCTCCTTATTTGTGAGATCCGATTAGCTCATTCATGGGCTGCCTGCCTACCTAGGCTCTTACGTGGCCCTTCTACCACCACGTCTCAGCACCGGAAGTTGGGAATGTCCCACCGATGCACATGGAGGTTCACGCCTGCTCCTGTCTAGGGCAGCTGTAAGGAATATCTGCCAAGCTCAGCTCATTGGGAAGTTGCTCTCGACATCTCGTCCAGCTACCAGTGGGTACCAGCCTGAGACGGGGGTTTTCCGCTTGATGCAAACCTGCCCGCTAGACCCGACTGGGAGTTTTCATACCTGCATCCTACCCTCCACGTCCGTGTGACCACAGTGAGCTGAACGTGGTCAATAAACACACAATGCCTGGAGAGTAGATGGTATTTTTCTTGCCTCCAGCAGCACTGTATATCCTAAGTGGTCCCCATTGATAATTCATTGGGTCAGTCAGTCTGTTCATCCATCCATAGGCTGCTGTTGGGTGAAGGTCCCTTCAGCTCTGCCCCGGTCATTCCTCTGAATCATCTCCTCTCAGTTCTGCTCGGGGTTCCTGCCACTCGTCCATCTACAGCTGGTTGGTCTACAGCCAAGAAAAATCAAAATTTTCTGACCACAAAACTTGCAGTTTTCTACAGCCACCCATCCATTCTGAGCCACTCGTCCACCATTATCAGCCGCTTTTAAGCCCTACTGGAGGACTCGTGCACAAAGCTGGTTGGAAATCTTTTATCAAAACAAATTTTTTGATTAAAAATAACTTTTTGGTAAAAGGGAAATTTTAGGGGAAAAAATTCCATTTTCGATGAAAACGAAAACGAAAAAAAAAGAAAAAGAATTCAGCGAGAAATTGAAACAAAATCAATTTTTTCCCTTTGTTGAAATTTTACGGAAGACAAAGAATCATTTCCTGACCGGCTCTCTGCTTGAACCTCTGCTGCTTCCCTCCATCCTCATCTCCAGGTCCCTGCCCTACCTCAGGGTGAAGGTCTCTTCTGCATTGCTCCTGTCCAGCCAGCCCTACCGTCCGCTCTCCTCTGCAGATCACTGACCTGGGGGTGATCTCCCTCTGTAGCAGCTGCTCTGTCTCTCCGCCCACATCACTGCAGGGGAGAGACCTGGCATTGCTCCATCCCTATCAGCTGCTTTCATCCCCGGTGCAGGCTGAAGGTCTCTTCCTCGCTCCTCAGGCCGGATGGGTTTGCCTGCAATCTACACGTGTGGCCAGGGATGTCACCCTGCTCGCCAAGTCGTCTTCCTCAAGCTGCACCATGGGGTTGAACTCGCTGGGGGTGGTTGCCCCCCTGGCATCTCTCATGGGTTCTTCAGCAGACTGATCCCACTGCCGGAGTCATGCCTGGGTCACTCAAACCACTGTTCACTTGCCGGCTGGTCCGGTAACACGTGCTGTTACTCGGTCTTCTGCACCGTCAGAGCGCCACGATACAAAGGCCTCCCCTAGCTCCAGCAGCTCGCCCTTGGACACAGGTCCGCTGGATTCAGCGAGTAATTTACAACCATGCCCCAGAGAGGCGGGGAGGTGAAACATGACGCTCCGGAAATACCCGAGGTGATGCACTTCACGCGGGGGCTGTGCCAGCAACTGTTGCCCTAAGCCCTGGAACAATATTAGTCACTCCAGCATGGACACTGTGACGTTTTTACAGCTTGCAAGGGCGGGCAGGGGATGGGTGTCAGACTCTAGACCATGATGAAGTACTTTTGATGGAGCGTGATGCTGAGGATGTATTTCTTAATGTAATGACCCCTTTGGCCCTGGAGCAGGCTCCCCAGCTCAGGTTCCCCTGCGTAGATCTCTCACCTTCGCCTGTTTTAAGTCTCAAGAGTTGATTGAATTGGAGAGCGAAGGGAGGAAGCCACATATTGCAGCTGGTGGCCAAGGATCACTCGTTATTTCCATCGGAGGCGTGTCTCGGGCCTCCCCCAGTGGGAAGGACTCCCCATTACAGCAGCGACTGACAGTGGGGTGGAGAACGTTGCTCAGATGTTCTGATGTTGAGCACGGTGTGAAAGGCAGATGGGGCACCCCCTTGTTGAGTGGCGGGGGACACCTTTCTTGGGGGTGTGTTGGCGGCTTATGGGGTCCTCCATCTCTATGGAGTCAATCACTGGAGGGGGCTGCCATCCAAAGGCCGGTCTCTGTGAAATGGTGTCATGGGCCTTAGTCCATTTCCTAGCTGGGATTCAGCCGTGTCTCTAAATCGGCACTGATTGGCCCTTTGTGGTTGACCCCAGCAGGGAGGCTAAGAACAGAATGGCCATGGAGGTAGAACGCACGCTGGCAATTGTGGTTCAGTGGTGGTTGAACGCACACCGGTAGGGGACTGTGCTCCTGGCAGGACTGTGTCATCCCTGCTTTATAGGCATCAGACCCTAGGCGGCAGGGGATGGATCACTTGATGATTCCCTGTTCTGTTCATTCCCTCTGGGGCACTGGGCATTGGCCGCTGTCGGAAGACAGGATACTGGGCTAGACGGCCATTCTTATGTTTTTATGTTTGATGAAGGGGGGGCTCTGTCTCCTCAGTTGGGAGTCTGACATTTTACCCAGGCTAAGCTCTCATGGTGGAAACAGCAAAGGGTTGCCCATGGCCTTGCCCGTCGGTGAGCCACTTCTGGACTCCCCTTGCCAAGGGCCGCTGGGGTTGTGGTGGGATCAGTGCTAAGGCTCTAGTTAGGTGCAGGAGATTCTCGTGATAAAGACCAAGGTCCCTGTTATTGCCCGACTGTCCTGAATGCAGGTGCTTGTGTGTCGGTTTCCTTGGTGCTGGCTTTGGGGAGGTGACTTGGCTGCTGCTCCCGCGGGTTGGACATACACTGAGTTTCCTGTGTTCCGTTTCCATCCTAGACGACCGGTTTCCGGAGTATGGGAAGGTGGAGTTTGTGTTTTCGTACGGCCCGGAGAAGATCCAAGGTACGGCCGGTGGCCCTTCTGCATGGGGCATTGCAGCCCAAAGTTACTAATCCCTGAGCCCCTTCCTCCCCCTTCCCACCTCTTCCAGTGCCTGCCACCTCTGCTCCCGTCCCCTTCAGCCCCTGCTC
Organism: Lepidochelys kempii; assembly: GCF_965140285.1. Taxonomy (NCBI): domain Eukaryota; kingdom Metazoa; phylum Chordata; order Testudines; family Cheloniidae; genus Lepidochelys; species Lepidochelys kempii. Next base: position 3,105,134 of record NC_136390.1, read on the forward strand.
TTCTCCTTGCATCATTCTCCCTGCCCCTGTGCCAGCACCCCACTGGTGCTGGGCAGCTCCTTGGTGGGTGAGTGTGGGCGAAGGGGCCCTGCTGCCAGGCGCTGAGCATGCCCCCTGTGTGGGGGCCAGTCTCGTACTGCTCAGTAATACAGCCTCGCTTGCAATGAGGCATCCCCATGGTGACCTGTCCTGGCAGGGGAGTAGCCCCCATCCCCTCCTCCACCTTCACGGAGGCCAGAGCCCATCTCTGGGCAGGACACACAGGGAGCTGCTGGTCCCGGAGCCTTTCCAGGAAGGGCTTGTAGGCCCCCTCCTTGGGGCCGGTAGGGGAACTGGGTCCCAGCCTCGCCCCTGGGTTCCAGCCCAGAGCCCTGTACTGCGCAGCTGGGCTGGACCTTTTCTCCCTATTGCAATTTTCCCTGGGAAACTTCCTACCTTGCCTCTTTATGACCCCTCTGGGTTTCCCAGTCTCTTCCCTGGCTAATCAGGGTCTCTCCCAGGACCCCTGCCTGAGAGCTTTCCTCCCTCTCTCCCTGCTCTTAGCCTCTTTTCCTGCTCTGGCTCCCCTCTGCTGAGTCAGGGCCCTGCAGTCTCTTACCTCCAGCTCTTTCTCCACTGGACCCTCTTGGAGCTTAAACCTGGCTCCTTTTACACAGGAATCATCTGGTTCATAGGTTCTTAGAGTCCAAGGCCAACGGACCATTGGGACCATCTCATCTGACCCCTCCTCCCCCCCCGGCCATAGAGGTGCCCCAAAACAATTCCTAGAGAAGGTCTTCTGGGAAAAAAAATCCAATCGGGATTGAAAAATTGTCAGTGATGGAGAACTGACCATGACCCTGGTAAATTGTTCCTTCCAAGGGCGAATTACTCCAACAGTTACGCCTCATTTCCAGTCTGAATTTGTCTAGCTTTGACTTCCAGCCACTGGATCATGTTAGACCTTCGTCCGCTAGACTGAGGAGCCCCTTATCAAATGTTTGTTCCCTGCGTAGGTGCTTAAAGACTGTGATCAAGTCACCCCTTAACCGTCTCTTTGTTAAGCTACATAGACTGAGGTCTTTGAGTCTGTCATTATAAGGCAGGTTTTCTAATCCTTTAGTGGCCTCGTGTGGTTCTTCTTTGACCCCCCTCCAATTTATCAACATCCTCCTGGAACTGTGGGCACCAGAACTGGACCCAGGATTCCAGCAGCGGTCGCACTAATGCCCAATCCAGAGATGAAATAACTCGAGATCCCCCTGTTGATGCAGCCCAGAATCGCATTAGCTCTTTTGGCCCCGGCGTCACGTTGGGAGCTCATGTTGAGTTGATTACCCACCACGACCCCCAAATCTTGTTCAGAGTCACTTCTTCCCGCTCAAGAGTTCCCCATCCTGTGAGTATGGTCTCCATTCTTTGTTCCTAGATGAATATGTTTACATTTAGCTGTATTAAAACACACAGTGTTTGCTTGAGCCCAGTTTACTAAGCGATCCAGGTTGCTCTGGATCAGTGACCTGTCCTCTTCTTTATTTACTCCTCTCCCAACTGTTGCGTCTTCTGCAAACTTTATCAGTGATGATTTCAGGTCATTGATAAAGATGGTAAATAGCGTAGGGCCAAGAACCAATCCCTGCAGACCTGACTAGAAACATACCTGTTAAAATGATGATTCCCTATTTACAGTTACATTTTGAGACCTATCAGTTAGCCAGTTTTTAATCCATGTAATGTGTCCCAAGTTAATTTTATATTATTCCAGTATTTTAATCAAATGTTGCTCAGTACCAAATCAAATGGCTTACAGAAGTCTCTATATATTATGATATATACCTTTATCAACCAAATTTGTTATCTCATCAAATAAAGTTATCAAGTTAGTTTTCCATAAACCTATGTTGATTTGCATTGATTACATTACCCTCCTTTAGCTCATTGTTAATTGAGTCCCGTAGGAGCCGCTCCATTATCTTACCAGGGATTGATGTCAGGCTAACAGGCTTATAATTACCTGGTCATCCCATTTACCCTTTTAAAAATTGGCACATTTGCTTTCTTCCAGTCTTCTGGAACTTCCCTAGTGTTCCAAGACTTACTGAAAGTCAACATGATGGTCCAGTGAACTCCTCAGCCAGCTCTTTTAAAACTCTTGGATGCAAGTTATCTGGACCTCTGATTTGAAAAGTCCAACTTTAGTAGTTCCTGTTCAGCATCCTCCAGAGATACTAATGGGAATAGAAAGAGTGTTATCATCACCATATGAAAGTGGGGCTCATCCTGTAATCAGGGTTGGTTTAGCCACAGGCGCTCTACCCCAAGAGAAAGCCACTCTGTTACAGTACCCCTCAGTCTGTGCATCTGTATACATGACCTTCTGTCACTGTCCATCCCCATACATGTCCTTGTGTCTGTCTTGTTTGCGCCTTTCTGTCCATCCATATACACGCCCCTCTGTCTGGCCCCATCCATCTCCCTCTGTCCGTCTGTCTGTTTGGTCAGGAAGAGCTTCCTGACAGTTAGATCTACTAGTTCACAGGATGCCCTGAGCAGGGAAGTGCTGGGAGTCCAGTGTCAGGCAGGATAACCCCTGGTGAATGACTGATTGGAACAGCCTGGCTTTGGCAGAGAGACAGAGTAGGTCCTGTGATGAGTCTTTCCCATCTCCAGAGGCTATGATTCCTTTCCTCTTCCTTTTGTCCTGCCTTTTCCCCCTCTCTCCTTTCACTTCCTGTCTCTTTCTAATAACCCAGCTTCTCCCATCTCTCCGCACACCCCCAATCCTGCCCGGCCTGTTCCCATCTCTCCCCTTGAAGTTCCAACACACCACACTCGTGTGTAGCTTCGGCCTCCTTTACTGACTCACCTCCGCTTGCCCCCAGGGATGGAACATCTGGAGAACGGCCCCAGCGTCTCCGTGGATTACAACACCTCGGACCCCCTCATCCGATGGGACTCCTACGACAACTTCAACGTCCGCCGAGAGGACAGCCTGGAGGGTACGTGGGCTGGTCCCCATGAGGCCCACAAACCTCCGGACACAGGTCATTGTTATAACATATTATTATATTGCTGTGGCCCCTGTGAGAGCCCCTGATGTGCCAGGCACCGTGCAGACAAGTCATAAAGAAGGCAGCCGCTTCCCCAGAGAGCTCCCGATCTTGGGGGTCAGACAGGTGGATGAGACAGACAAATGGCGGGCTGGGTGGAGGAGGTGGCGATAGGGCCCTCTGGTCTTCCAGCTACGTCTGTGTGCTCGGAAATAAGTGCGGGGAGCTATTTAGATTTATAAACAAGAGACACCTGTCTTGAGGCTGCGGCCGCCTCTGAGAGCGGATTAAAAATACAGTAGCTCAATATTATTGATGGGAGCGATGGAGCCAGGCCCATGGCGTATGCTGGTTACGCGGCAAGGCTAGGACCAAGCTATTCCCCACGTTGGCATGCTCAAGACACAGCAGCCATCTGGGCCATCAGCCCTTGCAGCTCACAAGCTGGGGGTGAGGGGCGCTCTTGCAGGATTGTTTGGGGGGGCAAAGGGTCCCTCCTTGAACCCCCTACCTCCTTTATACAGAGGAAGTCTAGCATCAGCATCCCCTGCATGTGACCTGCGGAGAGAGGGGGTCTTGCAGGGAAGTTCAAACCTGAAGTTAACAGGCAAAAGGGGGTATAGGAATCCGAGTGTGTTATTTATGGAGCCCTCATCCCTGTTTAAGTTCTAACCCCCGCCTCACTGCCCGCAGGGCTCGGTCCTTCCAGCTCAGGGGCGGGCGCCTTGGCGGGGTAGCGCTGGGGGGAAGCTGGCATTGCAGCTGCCCATGCTGGAGCTGCTCGGTGGGATGGGACAGGCCTCCTGTCTCTAGGGCTGTGGATCCAGCCCCTCGCTACCAGTCTGGAGTTTGGAGAGGGCATCCTGGCCTTGCCAAGCCTGAGTGAATCCTGAGTGCTGGGTAGATTTTGCCTTCCCTGGGAGAGGGGCCAGGGGTCTCAGGCCAGAAGGGCTCAAAGTGCCCTGTGCTTGAGGCAGATACGGCTCAAGAGAGCCAGGGAGCGGGGCAGAGGGCAACACAACCCTTCTCTCTCGCTCCTTCCCTACCTGCCGTTCCTCGACAGCCCTGCTGGTACTGGCGGCTGGGACAGGTTGGGGCCCGTCACTTGCTCTGGGTTCCAGGCCGCCGAGAGGTGAGGCTTGCAGGGCGTGGGCAGGCAGGGAGACAGGCAGGCAGCGAGTGGTGCTGCATGGCGGAGAACCATCATCCCACCTGCCTTCCGTACCCAGGCCTGTCAGCTCCTCAGGGTCTCGGCAGCCTCTTCCGTGGCCTGCAGGCAGCGAGGGTGACGGGCGGCCCCGGCCCGAGAGAGCTGGGATCGTTGTGGGTCTGAGTCGGGGGCTCAGATAAGCTGCCCAGAGTGCCGGGGTTCGTGCAGACCGCCCCGTTCTGCAGAACTGGGCTGGGGATCTCACTGGAATAGCTTCCCTGGCTCCTGGCCAGAGCCCAGACACGCCAAGTTCCCAGAGAAACGAGACGCAGGGCCAGACGGATTGACTCCAGCAGAGGGTGATTATCAGAAACGGGAGCCCTGCTGGCCGGTGCAGGACTATCATAGAATCATAGAATATTAGGAGACCTCAGGGAGGTCATCTCCAAGACGCAGAAGAAGACTCGGTCCCTGCCCCAGGATCTTGTGACCCAAATGCACCATTAATATATGTGGGGAGGGGATGGCGGGGACCTGGGCCTGGGTGGCGGGCTGTTACTGCTTCAATGCTTTGTCTTCCCGACATGCACGTGGACCACGGCTCGTGCTTGTTCTAGATCCCAGCAAGGCGGGCGATGGCATTTGGGATCTCGTCCCAGACAGGGCACCGTAGCGGGTGCGTCAGAGAAAGCTGGCCTCCCCTCGCCCCATCACAGGGAGGCAGAGCTGACGCCTGGCACTCGGCCGAGGCTGTGCAGCCCGAGGGTTATTACCCAGCCGTGAAAGCGTTTGAGCTCCCATCCTAGCATAGCGCAGCTGCCAGCCGCTGGAGGGGGCGATTGGGTTTTGGGATTGGCAAGAGGGAGCCACTCAGCTGAACAGCAAGAAGGGGCTTAGTCTGAATGTCCATGCCGTACCGGGGGTTAGTTTCTGAAGGGGGTGGGGACTGTTGGGTGTGGAGAGCCACTCAGCTGCACTGCTTAGAGCTGGGGGGATCTCAGCATGGCCCAGGGACTAGGAGCAGCAAGGGCAGAGGGGGCAGGACGGGGGTCCTCTCTGGCCGTGGGAATGACCCCACAGTCCCTGCCAAGGCAATGGAGTGTGAAGTCACAAGCAGTAGCACCAGGGAGGAGAGGGACTGTAATGGGAGCCCAGCTGGCTGCACTGAGGGTCAGTGGGTTGTTGGCAGTGGCAAGTGAGAGAGTAGAAAGGGCTACAGTGTCTGAGCCCAGTCACTAGCCCACGGCGATCCAGCCAGCCATGGAGAATGCAGAGCACAGAAAACCTGGAAGAGAAAAGCCAGGGGGCACGTGCCTGGGAAAGTTGTTATTTATTATTAACCTTCTGTCCTTCCCTGGTGCCTCCCATCCAGGGGGTCTCAGCATGCTTTATACCTCACAGCTACCATGTAACACCAGCGGTATTTAGTGCTTGTCTGACCACACACACACTCACACTCTAGATCTAAAGCACTTGACAAAGGAAGGTCGGTCTCATTAATCCCATTTTACAGATGGGGAAACTGAGGCACAAAGAGGGGAGAGCAGCTTGTCCAAGGACTCCCCCCTCCTTCCCACCGGCGATCCAGGAGTCAAACCCAGATTTTACAGGATGATTAGCCTGGGGTTAGCCTTGAGTCTCATTTTCTGTTGTTCGCGCTATCGCAGATTTGGGCAAATCGCATGACTAATCTGTGCCACAGTTTCCCCATCTGTGGAAAGGGGGTAATTCTATCTACCTACCTGACCTGTGGGGGAGTGGGCTAAGGCTTTGGACCTAGCAGATCAGCAGCACTGTAGATAGGCAGAGTATTCCCTCTTTGCTTTTTGCTCCTGCCCTTCGCCTCTTGGTCATCCTTGACCATTGGTGTTGGGTTGCAGGGAGCAGATGGTGTTTTTATTTTGAAGGTGTATGGGGCACGTGTCCCTGGCTCCCTGGACATTTGCCTGACTGTCAGATGCCCAGTCCTTGCTGCCGCCACCGGGGTGACGTGAGTGTTTACAAACTGCCCAGCTTGATGTATGAGCAAGCAGAGCCTGCATTGCTCCTATGGGCGCCCCAGGGGTCTGTCCAGTTCTGGACATCTTGGCTTCTTCTGTGTCCTGCGGGCTGCGAGCGCTGCACTCGGGAGTCCTGAGTAAAATCTCCCCCTCCCCATGGTTTGGTTCACAGTATGGGCATGGAAAGCTGGCAAGGGGCAGCCGCCGAATTCCTGGCAGGGAGGAGGAAACAAGGACTCATGACACACGGGCTCGGGCATGTGCCTGGCGTATCGGGTACCTAGGGTGACCTCATTAGTTCTGCAGAGAAGGGTCCCGACCGCCCTTCCCTAAGGAAAACAGCGATGCTGACATCTTAAAGGGCCGGAGACCTTCCCCAGCAAGATTCCAGTCCAAGCCAATGGCAGGTTTTGCCTGAACAAGGATTGAGCAAAACCTCAAGATCTGGCCTGTTCACAGAATCTAAGATCAACAAGTCATCCTGGGCCAAAAATTGCATCCCCGGCCCGTCAGCCTGCAACAAACTCGGTCATGAGCTATATTTAAGTGCTGGCTGGCTCAGCCTTGCTTCATTCGAGCCTCCCATTTGCCTGGGGCGTGGAGAGCTGCTGATGAGCCAGTGAACGTCACGGAGATGATGGTTCCCCTAACTCTGCGTGGGGAAGTGGTGGCTACACGAGGAGAGGGCTGGAGTGAGAGCAAGGCCTGACAACCGGGCAGCTGCTTTGGCATGTGCATTGGCCAGAATCTAACTCAAGAACAGTAGGAAAAAGCAGAGCTCCAGGGGAAATTGCCCACGGCGACGAAGAAATGTTTTATGCCCTGTAGGCTTCGCTTTCTGTCTTGCACGTGGAACTCCTTTCCATTCCCTTGTAAGGTCAACGACGGTTCCCGTTCCTGGAGGCCTGCGCTCGAAACTTTTCATCCCCCTTGCGGGAAATGTTAACAATAACGGAGGGCTCGTGAAATCCTTGGAGGGACCCAGCTAAGCCTCGCAATTTATGACTTCTTTCTGGTAGAGCCACGCCTGCCTGACCAAGCTGTCAGGAGGGGCAGGTACCGAGGACGTGTATTTATCATTCCTGGCTCAGATTCTCATGGAAAACCCTTGGACGAGTCAAGCCAGGGATCGCCCCAAGAAGGACTGGTTAGTTATTTATCGGTGTTCTCCTTTTCACCGCTCTCTGCCAGCCACAGCCGCTGAGAGCCAGGCATTGCAGCATTTGGCATTATGGGCACAAGGAGGGCTACCCTGTCTTGTGTCTCTGGCTCCTCTTCTCTTCCTACTTGGACAAATCAGATGACCCGGGCCTCCACCATCCCCGATTGTCTGTGTTCTTGGCGTCTCTGGGATGTTCTAGTCAGGATTGCCATCTAGGGACAGGCTTGGGGAAAGTGGCAGCTCCCTGCCCCTTTCCTGTTTTCACAGCGCCCGGCGGGCAAATGATTCCTCTCTTCTTAGGAGCCTCAGCCTTGAGGTGAGACCACGGCATCAGGTTTCTCCAGACTCCTTTCTTCACGGCATGCTCCTGCCACATCAGAGGAGCAAGATGGGCCACCTCAGCACCGGGAGGCTTGTTGGGAAAAGTATTAGTTGCGGGTATCGGGCCTGATTCTGCATCCATTGGCAACCCCCCGCTGAGTTCGATCGGGCAGGATCCAGCCGCAGCCTGTCCGTGTGGCGAGGAAGTAGGCACAGAGGAGACAGTCAAAGAGCCATCGATTCCAAGCAGCAGGGACCTCCAGCTCAGCTGGTCTGACATGCAGCACATCACGGGGCACTAACCCCGCCCAGGCCTCTCTGCCTCGAACCCCCAAACCTGGATGAGATAAAGAACCGTGGCCCACAGGAAACGAAGCTGTCGTACGCCCCAGGCAGAAAACAGGAGGGACGCCGAGGAGCCACCGGTGCCGGAGACCCCCACCAAGGCAGGGGATAGATGAGCTGAGATGTACCTGGTCATGCAGCAGCATAGTGGGGCCGGGTGTCCAAGCTGCAGGGGTCTGGCATGTCAGCTGGAGCCTCAGGGAAGGATCTCAGTGAACCACACTGCAGGACCTGAGCTGCCGTGACTTTGGGTCTGGATCGGTGCACGTGGCCCATCTCTGATCTGAACTGAGCCGGCAGACTCCTAGCCCCAGGCCCTCCCTGCACCTTTCTGGGGTGGGCAGGCCTCCGCCTGCTCCCCTCTATTCTGGTGGAGCAGCTCCACTGCGTGTAGTGTGGGGGCGCCTCCCAATCTGAATTAAGCCCATCGTGCAATCTGCTGCCAGCATCGTCCTCTCCACCAGGTGCTTTCCATGCTGCAGGTGCTGGGAACACTTCCACTCCCACCGCTGCAGCTCCAGCTCCCTCGTGGAGCTAAGGTCTCGGATCGGCGGCCGGCAGTGGAAGGTCTTTTAGCAGAATGCTCTGGGCAGGACCGGAAGCGGAGCTGGACGGTCAGTGCAGCCGCAGGGATAAATTAACGGTGGTGATGGATGTAGAACATGGACCCTGCCGGGTTGTGAGGTGGAGATGGAAGGACTCAACCAATCGGCAACGAGGAGGGAGAATTTTGCTTTGGTTGTTGAATTCCACCTCATTGATCTTTACATAGCACCCAGCCCTAACTAACTACTACTCTCTCTATGCCTGGGAGGTAGGGGCTCTCACACCCAGTGTGCAGAAGTGGGGAAACTGAGGCACGGGGCAGCGCAATGACTATGCAATGTGCCATTGCTGGGAATAGACCCCAGAATTCCCAAATCTTCTCTCGCCACTAGACCAATATCCTTCCCTCAGGAAGAAAAAAAACCCAACAGCGGCTCAGAGAGTGTTTGGGACCAGCTGCTTCCTGATTTGATTGATTGTTGTTGATATTGCAGCAAAGGATTTCGGTTGGGTTTAGTTTTTTAGTTAGTTAGTTTAAACAGCATTTATGGGGCAGGAAATGCCTGCTGATGGCTACCTCGGATGGGCAGCGGATGTGGAAGAAACATCTTGTCTTCTTGGACTGAGTCACAAATATGTATTGCCACTATTTAGAGGGGACCAGAAAAGGGTTTTATTGAAAGTGTTTAAAATCCCAAGGCCTCAACAGAATATCAGTGTGGTTCTAACATTTTCAAACTTCAAAGAAATGGAGGACAAAGATCCCAGCTACTTGTGTCCATCACAGCTCTCAGGGCATTTTTGGCAATAACTGGATGTTACCCTCAATGCCCTGGCCACATCATAACACTGAACAGGTCATTGCATTTTGCCTCACGAACTTTCCCCTGCTAGTTTAATTGGGTACATTTCTATCATTCACTTCCTGATCTCAGCTGTTGCATAGCATTACTGTTCCATTTGGACCTGAGCCAGCGACCCATCAATCAATGCAAAGACTCCCTTTGCGTTTGTTAGGCATTGGATTGGGGCTGAGATCCTCAAAGGTATATAGGCACCTGACTCCCATTGGAATCAGACCTTTGAGGAGCTAAGCCTAGGCCCTTAAAGGGTTGCTGAGTTCTTCCCCAGAGGTGGCTGCATTTCAGTGATTCCTATAAAGCAGGGGTAGTCAATAATTTTGTTTGTCAAGGTCCAAATTTTTTGGCCAAGGTATAGTCCAGAGAAAATAATTAAAAAATCATACTAATAATGATAATAAGTAAATAAAAAGATGTTGAGGTCCAATCGAAAGCATCTGGCCGTCCGGATTTGGCTTGCGGGTCCACTTACTGACTACCCCTGCTACAACATATGTAGACCAAAAATTCAACCCTGGGTCGCTAAGGTTAGACTCTGAAATCCAGGCTTCAGCACCTAAACAAAAGCTTACATTGTGCCTGGAGCTGGGCTGCTCTCACTTATGCTGGGGGCCGCTCTGGCCTCTGGAGCAGCCCAGCATCTGGGTTGTGCAGAGATGGTGTTTGGGGCACAGCCCAGAATCTCTTCCAGGGCGTATGAGGGATTCGGGAACGAGGTGCCTTGCTCAGCTCTGCATCTTTGTCGCATGAGCAGTTGCTGGAAGCCTGAGCTCAGGCCCTGGCAGGTGAAAAAAAACAACAACCCTTCTCCTGCCCCTCTCAGAGGCACGTGGCATCCTCCAGGCCTGGGATCTTGGAGAGCCACGTCTAATGTGTTTAGAAACACTTCTGGTAGGTCTCCGCGGATGGGCCCATCTCCCTCCCACATCCCGCAGTGCCAACATGAATCGATGCAGCCAGCTCTCTGGAAGGCAGGGTGTTTGCATAGGCCCGGAGGGGGCTTCACGGATCCCCCCACATCCCCAGCTCTGTCAATGCAAGGCTGAGAGCCACCGTCCTGTCCCCATCTCAGGCGGACTTGAAATAGCCGCTCCCAGGAGAGGTTAAGGTCTGTGAATCATGGCTGGGCAACTCGATCCTCCCTAGCAGTGCAGAATCCCTGCAGGTCAGCCTGGTGCTGGCGTCTATAGGGTGAGCAGCCTGGCCCACTCCCCGCAGGGGACCCCACCTCCCCATGGTACCCTGCCCCTGTGTGCTGGTGAGCCGGGCCAGGGTTTCTCATAGAATCATAGAATATTAGGGTTGGAAGAGACCTCAGGAGGTCATCTAGTCCAACCCCCTGCTCAAAGCAGGACCAAACCCCAACTAAATCATCCCAGCCAGGGCTTTGTCAAGTCAGGCCTTGAAAACCTCTAAGGATGGAGATTGCACCACCTCCCTAGGGAACCGATTCCAGTGCTTCACCACCCTCCTAGTGAAATAGTGTTTCCTAATATCCAACCTAGACCTCCCCCACTGCAACTTGAGACCATTACTCCTTGTTCTGTCATCTGCCACCACTGAGAACAGCCGAGCTCCATCCTCTTTGGAACCCTCTTTCAGGTAGTTGAAGGCTGCTATCAAATCCCACCTCACTCTTCTCTTCTCCAGACTAAATAACCCCAGTTCCCTCAGCCTCTCCTCATAAGTCATGTGCTCCAGCCCCCTGATCATTTTCGTTGCCCTCCGCTGGACTCTCTCCAATTTGTCCACGTCCCTTCTGTAGTGCGGGGACCAAAACCGGACACAATACTCCAGGTGTGGCCTCACCATTGCCAAATAGTGGGGAATAATCACTTCCCTCGAACTGATGGCAATGCTCCTATTAATGCTGCTCAATATGCCTGTTGACACTCTTGATTCATATCCAGCTTCTCATCCACTGTAATCCCCAGGTCCTTTTCTGCAGAACTGCCGCCTAGCCATTCGGTCCCTAGTCTGTAGCGGTGCATGGGATTCTTCCATTCTAAGTGCAGGACTCTGCACTTGTCCTTGTTGAACCTCATCAGATTTCTTGGCCCAGTCCTCCAATTTGTCTAGGTCACCCTATCCCGACCCTCCAGCATATCTACGTCTCCCGCCATCTTAGTGTCATCTGTGAACTTGCTGAGGGTGAGTCTTGGCTCTTTTCCACACCACCCATGGGGGAACGTGCTCTCCACCGACTGGATAGGAACCAGCCCCCACCCAAACAGCGAGGCCCGACCCGAGGTGGCCGGAGAGATGTTCGCACTGGGACATTGCAAGCGTCATGGCCTGAAATGTCCCGTCCTGCCAATGCTCAATCGAGCGCTCTCTGAGGAGATTCGGGGGGTTCCAAGCCCCAATGGGGCAAAGGGATTGAAGGCACAAGGTGGGAGGGTCAGCCTGCTTCCTCCTTGCTTTGGCTTGACCCATTCTCTGCCAGCCTCCAAATTGTTGTGTGCAGGACCTTTGTTCCAGTGAATTCACGTAGCTCTGTGTTCAGAGATTGCACTGGTTCTTTCTTTCTTTCTTTCTTTCTTTCTTTCTTTCTTTCTTTCTTTCTTTCTTTCTTTCTTTCTTTCTTTCTTTCTTTCTTTCTTTCTTTCTTTCTCCCTCGAGCATGCCTGTGTTGAGTTACCTGCTTGTCTCTTAAGCACTACCAGGCCCTGAGGTTTGTAGCATTGCTCTCTGATAACCCTAGGAGAGGCTGCAGTGGGTGGGTGGGTAGGGAATGAACCGAGGTGGCTCGTCTTTCAGCATGTTTGTGGCTCCCAGGGATCCAGGCGAACAGGCAGGGAGAGGAGAGGTGCCCTGGCAGACTGCAGGAGCCTCTAATCACATGGAACTTCAAGTGGAAAAAGAGGAGAGCCAAGCCTTTGATGCACTGCTTAGCCAGAGCCCAGTCCAGAGAGGACAAGCCAATGCAATCGGGAGGGGGCGAGCGGGTGTCCTAGGGGGAGCGGGTGTGTGAGACCTTGTTTACCATTGTTCTCGCCTTATTTGGTCCGAGAACTGCATGCAACATTTTTGGCATAGCAAGAATGAGTGTGTATTGGTTGGGGAAGCTGGCACAGGGATCAGAGAGAGAGGGAGGGATCAGGCAGCTGGTAGCTTTCTTCCAGCACCACTGTCTTGTCCCTAGGTGAGAGCACTCCCCGATGGCGGGTGCAGCAGGCCGGTGGGAGGGCGAGGTGGCCATGTGAGTTGGAGGGTTGGCTCCCCGTTCTGTCTCTGCCTCAGGCACGACTCCCCTCAGGAGGGCGCAGCAGCCATAAGGAACGAGACCTACTCAGCCATGCTCTGTGCTGGCGAGCCGAGGAGGCTGTGGGGGAGCACACAGATTATCGTCTCTCTTTAGGGTGCAATCCTGAGAGGTGCAGGGCAGGTGCGGTTCTAGGGGCCACTGCAGGAGCTCGGCGCCCGTGGGAGCTGGTGGATACATTGGGCAGCAGCCGGAGGAGGAGGGCTGGGACTCGGCGGCGAGGCTGGGGTCCCAAGGCCCGTTGATCTGCCTTTCCCCTTGGAGGGGGTATTTTAGTCCTGGGGGTTTCTCCCTGAACACGAGTGCGAGTGATGGACAGGCTGAAAGAGCGGGGGAGGACTGACCTCTGTCACGCTGGTGTCTGAGCACCCCGCAATCTTTAATTGGGCGGGCAGCAGGCCAGGATCCCAGGGACGGAGTGGCAGGGAGTCCCGCAACAGAGTTTAAATGTTAACCGGAATACCTTATTGATAAGACTGATGCTTATCAGTTAATATTTTACATCCCTAGTATTGATACCTACGCACCCCCGCCACACACCTAGGAGGACATTGTATTGAACCCAAAGAGACTAAGGGCCAGAATCTTACAGGCATTTCGATGCCCAACTCCCATCATTAGGTGACTAAATACCTTCAAAAATCTGCCCCTAAGTGACTTGCTCAAGGGCCCCAGGGAGTTGGTGTCACAGCTGGAAACGGCCCAGATGTTGTCTGTTCTCTTTGCAGGAGAAGGCTTTCTCCGAAGAAGGCGTGTCTGGCTAGGGGCTTGGCTGGTGTTTCTCTGGGGAAAGTGCCTTATTAGAGGCAAGGCAAGATTGCGTCTCTTGTGGGCGGGGAAGGCTGCATCGGGCAGGGGGTTGAGGCAACCCCTAGTTCAAGCACAACTCCCAGTGAGTCAGCAGAGCTGTGTGCACGAGGGATCATGGTCTGGGGGTCCCTTCTAGCCTTAAACCCTGTGACTGGGGCACTGCACCACGCGTGGTGGGGCTGAGCCTGGTTCACTTATTACAAGTGTGGAAAGAGCTGGAAAATTCCAAGTAGTAAATTCCTTCCGGATCCTTTTGGTCAGACCTGGGCAGATCATCTGCAGCCAGTAATTTATTTACTGGATGAATTTAGCCTCTTTTTGTGCCTGAAGACGATCCAGAAGCAGATTGCGATGTCCTCCAACTGGTTTGTTTGAAATTCTTCGCCAATTTTCTTTTTGCAAGTGTTCTTTGGGAGTCCTGGATTTTCAAACTGTGTTGCTTAGCTGCGCCTGATCAGATAAATCGTGTGCTTGGTTCTGTCTGCTGGTTGCCTTAGCCCTGAAGCCCTTGTGCATTGGAATTTAGAATTTAATTTGGGGCCAATGATTTGCTACCTTGCATGGATAACTTTGAAATTTGCCTTCCGTGAACACCGGCCCCAGCAAAATGTTACCGGAGAGCGAATGCAAAATTGTCCCCTGCCCAGCGAAACTGAGTGCCATGGAAAAGTGGACGCAGACTTCACCCACCTGTGCTATGTGTTGGGAAACAGGGAACATTAGATAGACAGGTTTCAGAGTAGCAGCCGTGTTAGTCTTTATTCGCAAAAAGAAAAGGAGGACTTGTAGCACCTTAGAGACTAACCAATTTATTTGAGCATAAGCTTTCGTGAGCTACAGCTCACTTCATCGGATGCATAAAAGTGCACTTTTATGCATCCGATGAAGTGAGCTGTAGCTCACGAAAGCTTATGCTCAAATAAATTGGTTAGTCTCTAAGGTGCCACTAGTCCTCCTTTTCTTTTTATTAGATAGATAGGAACTGCCCCCTCTGGACAGGCCAGGTATCTGTCTGACAGCCTATCTTAGATAGAATCAGAGAACTGTAGGCCTGGAAGGGACCTCAAGAGGTTGTCAAGTCCAGCCCCCCATGCTGAGACAGGACCAAGTAAACCTAGAGCATCCCTGACAGGTGTTTGTCCAACCTGGTTTTAAAAACTTCCAGTGATGGAGATTCCACAACCTCCCTGGGAAGCCGATTCCAGAGCTGCACTACCCAGAGAGTTTAATTTTTGTCCTAATCTCTAATCTAAATCCTCCTGTCAGATTAAATCCGTTACTGCTTGTCCTGCCTTCAGTGGACATGGAGAGCAATTGATCACTGTCCTCTTTATAACAGCCTTTCACATATTAGAAGACTGTTATCAGCTCTCCCCTCGGTCTCCTTTTCTCAAGACTAAACATGCTCAGATTTTTAAATCTTTCCTCCTAGGGCAGGCTTTTGAAACCTTTTCTCGTTTTTGTTGCTCTCCTCTGGATTGTCTCCAGTTTGTCCACATCTGTCCTAATGTGAGGAGCCAGCACCCAGGACTCCAGCTGAGGCCTCACCAGGGCCGAGTAGAGAGGGACAGTTCCCTCCCGGGTCTTACATACAACGCTCCTGTTAATGCACCCCAGAATGAGATGAGCTGTTCTCGCATCAGCATCACACCGTTGACTCATATTCAATCCAGTAGCCCCGGATCTTTTCAGCAGTGCGACCGCCTGGCCAGTGTGTCGATGTGACTCAGCAGGGAGGGGGGAGTGTTGACCTGGGAATGTGCCCTGGGGATGGGAGACCTGAGAGCCTGTCACCTGAGCCAGGAGGGGGAGGTGACACCTCTGCCCAGGAATGTGAAGACAGGCTGCAGGAGAGAGCCTGCTGCCGGGTTTAGTTTCAGTTTGGGGCTGGGTGGAGGAACACAGGGAACCCCAGGGCTGGGGTCTAAGCTCCCTGCTCCCACAAAAGGACTTGACTGAGGGGTCCTGGGTGTACCCACAAGCTCTGTTTTGGACTGTGTTCCTGTTGTCCAATAAACCTTCTGTTTTACTGGCTGGCTGAGAGTCTCAGTGGATCCCAGGAAGAGGGGTGCAGGGCCTGGACTCCCCCCCACTCCGTGACAACTGGTGGTAGCGGTGGCATGTACTGCACCCTGTGAATGGCGCTTCCTGCAATAAGTGACTGGGGAACAGTAAAACGAAGGGGGATTGACAGGGACCAGGCGTGCTGAAGATTCAGAGAGAGACGATTCCAGGGGGCGGTTAACCCCTGGGAGTGTGTGACCAGAGAGAAGGACTTTTGCAGTAACAAGGGTCCCCCGGGGGATTGCAGCGAGCGGTCCCAGGGGCGGAGGAGTCAGCAGCTTGACCCTAGCAAAGAGGTGGTGACCTCAAGAAGGACTGGCACACGAGGGGCTTTCCCTGGAAACCGTGGAAAGCTGCCCGGCCTGCGAGTGGCCAGCAGGGAGATGTACGCTAATAAGAGCGACTTGGTGGAGCTGTGCAGGCAGAGGGGGCTGCGCATCGGGAGGTCCACCAAGGAACAGCTGATTGCCCAGTTGGAGGAGAGGGATCGTTGGATGACCCGATCCCTGTCCCTGAGGGAAGCCGCCCGGTGGACGCAGCATGGGCCCTGGGGCCTGACCGGGCTGGGAGGGGTCAGACTGCTGCCGAGGACATCCCGAGACCCTTCCGACCTAGGCCTGGGGGAGGGATTGGGAGAAGCCCGGCGAATACCGAGGGCACCCTGACCCCAGCAGCCAGCAGGGGATCCTCCCGGCGGAGCTCCCCATCCCTGGAGCGGAGGCGGCTGGAATGGGAGAGGGAGATGAAAATGAGGGAGCTGGAGGATCATGAAAAACAACGTCAACATGAGGAGAAACAACGTCAACATGAGCAGGAGGAGAAGGAGAAACAACGTCAACATGAGGAGAAGGAGAGGGAGCGTCAGGAGAAGGAGAGGGAGCGTCAGGAGAAGGAGAAACAAAGACAGCATGAACTGGAGCTGGCCAGGCTGAGGAGCAGTGGGGCGCCGGCTGCGGTGAGTGAGGGGGGACCCAAGACTGCAAGGAGCTTTGATAAGTGCTTCCTGGCCCAGCGTAAGGAGGGGGAGGACACAGATAGCTTCCTGACGGCCTTTGAGAATGCCTGCGAGATGCACAGGGTTGACCCTGCAGACAGGCTCCAGTTTCTCACCCCCTTACTGGACCCCAAAGCCGTGGAGGTGTACAGCCGGATGACAGGGGTGGAGGCAGGGGACTATGAACTGTTCAAACAGGCCCTGCTCCGTGAGTTTGGGCTGACCCCCGAGATGTACCGGAGAAGGTTCCGGAGTCAGCGTAAAACGCCTGAGGTCACCTACCTACAACTGGTCAACCGGATGCAGGGATGTGCCCGCAAGTGGACAGCTGGGGCCCAAGCTAAAGAGGACCTGCTTGACCTAATCGTACTGGAGCAACTGTATGAACAGTGCCCATCTGACCTGAGGCTGTGGTTGGTGGACAAAAAGCTCGAGAACCCCCAGCACGCAGGGCAGCTGGCCGACGAGTTTGTGAACAGTCGGTCGGGGGTAGCAGGGAGGAGTCCCAAAAGAACAGGCCCCCCCGATGCAGAGAGAGAGTCACCATGGAGCCTCCCAGCGGGGAAATAGGGAGAACCCCCTCCCAAGGGGAACGCCTGGCGTCAGGCCCGTCCGACCCGCTCGAGGGGACCAACGTGACCTGAGCTGCTATCACTGTGGCCAGAGAGGCCACGTACGGACCCAGTGCCCCGGGCTCAGGGACAAACTGAGCAGACCCAACCTACTCAGGGTTAACTGGGTAGGGACTCAGCTGGACGAGGGGCAGACGACCCAGGAAAGGGGGGCTGCCAGTTTACCACCTGCTCAGGAGGGAAGAGTACCCCAGGCCAGCTCCGCCAGAGGGCTGGAGGCTCTGGACTCAGGGTGCTCGGTTTACAGGGTGGGCGTGGGGCTGTCCCTCCGGAGCGAGTGCCTTGTTCCCCTGGAGGTGGATGGGAGGAAGGTCAATGGATACTGGGATACGGGCGCGGAGGTGACTCTGGCCCGGCCCGAGGTGGTGGCCCCAGATCGGGTGGTGCCCAACATCTACGTGACCCTGATGGGGGTGGGCGGGACCCCATTTAAGGTGCCCATGGCAAGGGTACACCTGAAATGGGGGGCCAAGGAGGGCCCCAAGGATGTGGGGGTACACCACCATTTGCCCACTGAAGTTTTGATGGGGGGAGACCTAGAGGACTGGCCAAGCAAGCCCCAGATCGCCCTGGTTGTGACGCGTAGCCAGAGCCGGCGAGGGGCACTGCGCCCTGACCTTGGGGAGGGTACCACACCGGAGGCGCAGGACCCTGCCCTGGTGGGGAGGGAGCGCCGAGGGGCACGGCTCAGAGAGGTGGAGGCCTCAGACCCGGCCAATGAGAAGGAACCGGGCCCCGTCCCTTCCCCAGCCGCTGAGTTCCAGGCCGAGTAGAGGAAAGATCCCTCCTTGCGGAAGCTCAGGGACCTGGCCGACCTCAGTGTGGTACGGACCATGAGGAGAGGCTGCCAGGAGAGGTTCCTGTGGGAGAAGGGGTTCCTGTACCGAGAATGGGCTCCCACAAGGGAAGTGGAGTCCTGTGGGATCAGGAGGCAGCTGGTGGTCCCCCAGAAGTATCGCCGCAGGCTCCTGTACCTGGCCCATGACATCCCCCTCGCAGGGCACCAGGGAATCCGGCGCACCCGGCAGAGGTTGCTACAGAACTTTTACTGGCCCGGGGTCTTTACCACGGTCCGGCAGTATTGCCGATCCTGTGACCCCTGTCAGAGGGTGGGGAAGGCCCGGGACAAGGGGAAAGCGGCTTTGAGACCTTTGCCCATCATAGAGGAGCCTTTCCAGAAGGTGGCCATGGACATCGTGGGGCCTCTCAGCAAGACGACCCGGTCGGGGAAGAAATACATCCTGGGGGTGGTAGATTTTGCCACCTGCTACCCCGAGGCAGTGCCCTTAGCTTCCATTGAAGCCGACACCGTGGCCGATGCGCTCCTGACCATTTTCAGCCAAGTGGGGTTCCCCAAGGAAGTCTTGACAGACCAAGGCTCCAACTTCATGTCGGCCCTGCTCCGGTGCTTGTGGGAGAAATGTGGGGTCCGGCACGACTGGGCCTCAGCTTATCACCCCCAGGCCAATGGGCTGGTGGAGAGGTTTAACGGGACGCTAAAGATGATGCTGAAAACCTTTATGAACCAGCACCCGCAGGACTGGGACAAGTACTTACCTCACCTGCTGTTCGCGTACAGGGAGGTGCCCCAGGAGTCTACCGGATTTTCGCCTTTCAAACTGTTATATGGAAGGAGGGTGAGGGGCCCCCTGGACCTGATGAGAGACGAGTGGGAGGGGAAGGCCACTCCCGATGGAGAGTCAGTGGTGGAGAATGTCCTGATCTTCCGAGAGAGACTGGCTGAACTCATGGGCCTGGCCAGGGAGAATCTGGCCAGAGCCCAGAGGAAGCAGAAGGTCTGGTATGACCGCACGGCGCGGGCCTGTGCCTACGCCACAGGGGATCAGGAGATGGTTCTCATCCCCGTGAGAAAGAACAAACTACAGGCCGCCTGGGAGGGCCCTTTCAAGGTTGTCCAGCAGCTCAATGAGGTAAACTATGTGGTGGAGCTGTCGAACCGGGCGCACCACCGCCGGGTGTATCATGTGAATATGATGAAGCCATATTATGCCAGGGGGAATGTGGTGTTGGCCGTGTGTGGACAGTGGGAAGAGCAGGGAGATGACCCTTTAGTAGATCTATTCCCTGGGACCAGAGCTGGTTTCCCCCTGGAAACAATTCCCCTCTCGGATCAGCTAACCCCTGCCCAGCAAGCTGAGGTCAGGGGGGTGCTGCATCCGTCCCGACAGCTGTTTTCCAACCAGCCTGGACGCACTAATCTGACTGACCACCGGGTGCAGACAGGGTCGCACCTGCCAATAAGATGCTCCCCCTTCCGAGTCACAGGGAAAACTGCTCAGGTCCTGGAAAGAGAGGTCTGGGACATGCTGGCTTTGGGGGTGATCCAGCCATCGGCCAGCCCTTGGGCCTCGCCGGTGGTGCTGGTCCCCCAAAAGGATGGGTCCGGTTCTGTGTGGACTATCGGAAGCTCAATGCCATCACTGTATCTGATGCCTACCCCATGCCCAGGCCGAACGAGCTCCTAGACAAGCTGGGAGGAGCTCGGTACCTTACCACCATGGACCTTACAAAGGGCTACTGGCAAGTGCCGCTGGATGCAGATGCCCGGCTGAAATCGGCCTTTATCACCCCTCTGGGGCTCTATGAGTTCCTGACCCTGCCTTTCGGCCTCAAGGGAGCACCGGCCACCTTCCAGCACCTAGTGGACCAGCTCCTGAGGGGGATGGAGAGTTTTGCCGTGGCGTATATTGATGACATCTGTGCCTTTAGCCAGACCTGGGAGGACCATGTGTCCCAGGTTAGACAAGTGCTGGACCGACTCCAGGGGGCTGGGCTGACTGTAAAAGCGGAGAAGTGCAAGGTGGGGATGGCAGAAGTATCTTACCTGGGCCATCGGGTGGGGAGCGGCCGCCTAAAGCCGGAACCAGCCAAGGTGGAGGTGATCAGAGACTGGCCCGCTCCTCACACCAAAAAGCAGGTCCAAGCTTTTATTGGGATGGCAGGATACTACCAAAGATTTGTGCCCCACTTTAGCACCATAGCCACCCCTATCACGGAGCTATGCAAGAAGGGGAAGCCAGACAAGGTGGTCTGGACCGAGCAGTGCCAGGAGGCTTTCCGGGCGCTGAAGGAGGCTCTGGTCAGTGGCCCAGTTCTGGCAAACCCAGACTTTGACAAGCCCTTTGTGGTGTTCACCGACGCCTCTGACACGGGACTGGGGGCGGTGTTAATGCAAGAGGATGAAAAGGGGGAGAGACACCCCATCGTGTACCTGAGCAAGAAGTTGCTACCCCGGGAGCAACGCTACGCAGCCATTGAGAAGGAGTGCCTGGCCATGGTGTGGGCCCTCAAGAAACTAGAGCCCTATCTCTTTGGGCGACACTTCACCGTGTACACCGACCACTCTCCCCTGACCTGGCTGCACCAGATGAAAGGAGCCAACGCCAAACTCCTGAGATGGAGCCTGCTCCTGCAGGATTACGACATGGACGTGGTCCACGTGAAGGGAAATGCCAACCTGATAGCGGATGCGCTGTCCCGGAGAGGGGGCCCCGAACTTCCTCAGGTCACTGGTCACAGTGACCCCGCTCAGTTCAGTCTCGAAGGGGGGAGGGATGTGACTATGTGACGCAGCAGGGAGGGGGGAGTATTGACCTGGGAATGTGCCCTGGGGATGGGAGACCTGAGAGCCTGTCACCTGAGCCAGGAGGGGGAGGTAACACCTCTGCCCAGGCATGTGAAGACAGGCTGCAGGAGAGAGCCTGCTGCGGGGGTTTAGTTTCAGTTTGGGGCTGGGTGGAGGAACACAGGGAACCCCAGGGCTGGGGTCTAAGCTCCCTGCTCCCCCAGAAGAACTTGACTGAGGGGTCCTGGGTGTACCCACAAGCTCTGTTTTTGGACTGTGTTCCTGTTGTCCAATAAACTTTCTGTTTTACTGGCTGGCTGAGAGTCTCAGTGAATCCCAGGAAGAGGGGTGCAGGGCCTGGAGTCCCCCACACTCCGTGACAGCCAGTCATTCCCCCATTGGGTAGCTGTGCACATGATATTTCCTTCCCAAGTGCGGTACTTTGCACTTGCCTTCACGGATTTCCACCTCGTTGATTTCAGACCCATCTCGTTTTGAATTCGGAGACGCCCCTGTTGCCACAGTATCTTCTCACAATCTTTATCGTCCTTCATTGTCACAACACCACCCCTGTGTGGCAGGGCAGAGCTATCATAGCAATAGGCGATCTCGTATCTGGGTACTTAGCTGGCCCCCGTCTGTCTGATTGCCTCACAGTCTCTACCCTCCCAACAACTCCGCTAGCGAGTGCTAGGGACGAAAATGGCACCATGTGCCAGGCATCCCTTTTTCCTTCCCGAGGCAGATCTCCTCTGTCTCCTGCTGCAAACAGCTCCTTGCACTTCCCCCTGTGGGCATTTAGCGGGGCTGAGCCGAGCCCTGCGGCTGGGGGATGGCAGTGGGCTTTGCAACAGGAGTTTTCTCCACAGATGCTGCATTGTTGGCTGGGGTCAGAGTTCGGCCTGGTGACATCCGTCATCACGTCACCAACACCGCCGGGAGCTGTGCCAGGAGCGCCCATCCTCAGCTGTGCAGAGGGGCCACCGGGCGCACGGAAAAGCAGCTCAGAGACAGGTGCCCCCAGAAACGCCACGTCTAGAAACGTCCAAGCAAGCCCAGTCCAGGAAGGAGAGATTGAGCCCACCACTGCACTCCAGAGCCGCCACTCACGGTCTGACGGGAGTGCTCCGGGAGCCGTTTGGGCACCCGCATTCTTCCCTGGTGATGGGGCCGGGAGCGAGTGAGGTGATGCCTCTGTCTCGCGGCCCACCAGCAGGCCTCTGCGCCGGCCCCTTATTATAGAGAAACCTTTTTCTAAAGAACGTGGCAGAGCATCTGCAACCGGTTTGGACTGGGGCTGTTTTACATTGGGCCAGATCCTCAGCTGGGGTAAATCGGCATCGCTCCCTGAAAAGTGCCCACGTACACCAGCTGGGGATCTGGGTCGATGGCACGATGCTGGTTTACTCCAGTTGGATACCTGACCCCATGGCTTCAATGAACAGGCCTTGGAGAGATGAGAAACATTTAGAACCAGTACACTATAAATGACCTTAAATTGCTTTTCCCAGCAGTTGTGTCTGTGACACTCGGCCCGTGGATTGGTTACGACAAGGCAGTTTATATGGATTGGTTTCTCATGTTTTTTCCAGCTGAGCCAGCATGGTTATTTACAGCCCAGAGCACGGAGCCTGCCCCAAATCCCTCCCCGTCTTTGGTAGCATTTGTCTCCCTGGGTTAAGCACCAAAGCGACCGCATATCACCGCTTCCTGCCTCTCACCGGGGTGGCCGCGGCCAGTTTGCGGGTGAGGTCACGGCAGGTGGGAGCGGGGAAATGCATACATCAGCTGCTTCCAGCGGGGAGGGTCTCTTCTCGCTGGCCCAGCTTGTTAATGTTCACGGCTCTGAATCTTTGCTTTAGACAGGAGTTCAGATCTCCTGGGAATCCGTGTGTGTGTAAGTAGCACCTAAGTATGCACCCATGTGGCAGGAACTGTAGGGAGCAAAGATGGCTCTTCGCTTCCTTCCTGGGCCCCTCTTCCTGGCTTTGTTGGAGCACATGAGCACTTTGGCCATACAGCCATGCCCCCTAGGCCCGGGCGTGCGGATTAGAACTTGCTCCTCTGGCCCTATGCCATGTGGGCTCCCCTGCCCCTGGCAGACCCGTGCAATGTAGCCGCAGTGGGAACCAGGATCGAGACCCCACTCATTTGGCTAGACAGACCATCTGCAGTGGTCTGAGTCCCAGCCCCCGAGTTCTGTAGTGTGTACAAGACCTTTCTTGAGGGATTAATTATTGCCAGCTGTTATTCTATGAAGGGCCTTTGTGTTTGAAATCATTCAGCCTAAGGGGCACAAAATATTTATTTCCAAACACTGTGTATCCGGTGGCCATGTAGGCAGACCCGTGACTTCAACTCCTGCCTGAGTGGATAGGTGCTACCAGAGGAGAAATGAGAATGAATAATCACCCAGATTAGAGTGGTTCAGGGAATGGACAGATTTTTCTTCCCCGCCCCCCAGTATTTCATGGAAATTTGTCTCATTTGTCAACAAATATTTTTTCAGTTTAGGCAAAAAAATTGGGGTTTTAAGGTTTTTTTGTTGTTGAAAATCAGGAACATTTTGAAAGAAACAAAAGTATTTCTTTAAGAAAAAGGCCATTTTTCATTGAAAGAAAGTTTTAAACAAAGACATAGACTAATAATAGATCTAAATATGGTTACATGAGAACTCTAGAGGAAGATCTATCTGTCCGTCTATCTATCCATCCCTGAACATAGATAGATAGATAGACAGACAGTCAGGTAGAAGGGTTGGATAGATAGATAGATAGAAGGGATAGATAGACAGACAGACAGACAGAGGGGGTGTATGGAGATTATATTAGATAGACAGACTATCTATCTATCTATCTATCTACCTATCTATCCCCATATACCCCGTCTGTCTGTCTGTCTATCCATCCCCATACACTCCGTCTGTCTGCCTGTCTGTCTATTCCCATACGTCCCATCTTCCTGTCTATCTATCCCCATACACCCCTCTATCTATCTATCCCTCTACACCCCGTCTGTCTGTCTGTCTGTCTATCCATCCCCATACACCCGTTCTGTCTGTCTGTCTTTCTCCTAGAGCCCTTTCACCATCGTATCTGAGCACTGTCAAGTCCAGGTCATGTCTGAAGTGCGTCTTTCAACTCTCTGCTGCGCTGTGTGTCTGCATCACTGGAAATAAATCCAGGGTTAATCACGCTGGCATGGTGAAAATAGCTGTTGCACGGGGTGTATTTCAGGGCTTCCCATGAGGCAGCGCATTTATCCTGTGACTCCAGGGCTTTGTGGTATCCTCATAAATAGCATTCGCCTGCAAGGGACACTCTGAGAGTGGCTGGCAGAAGCCATTTCTCTCTGTAGCTTTCTCAGCCATGCTATCGAACTGGGGTATTGGTGAGATCAGAACCGTCCCGCGCGATCCAGGCTGGAGTGACTGAGCAGGGGAAGTTCAGCCATGGAAAAGATCAACTAAATATTTGCAGAATGGCCCTGTGTGTGAGATGTGTCTGTCTGTGTTTCTGAAAGAAATCCCCTCTGCTTCTGGCACGCCTCTGCAATGGCCTCCTAAAGAAAGCGATGGGTGCCCCAGTCACTTGAGACATGTAAAATGAGGCTGGATGGAGCTCTGGTGAATGTAGTGTAGGGAGATCTTTTATACTACTGTGGTTAAGGCGCTGGACTGGAACTTGGGGGATCTACGATCACTTCCTGACTTTTCCACAGACTCTCTGTGTGACCCTGGGCCGGTCACTTCATCTTTCTGTGCCTCAGTTTCCCCCTCTGTAAAATGGGGGGAAATTATCCTTCCTTTCTCCTACCCTTTTTCTGCCTTATCTATTCAGAGTGTAAGCTCTTTGGGGTGGGAGCTGTCTCTTGCTACAAGTCAGTGCAGCACGTAGCTCCATAGGGCTGTGGTCTCGGTTGGGCCTGGTTGGTCCCATACTACAGATTCATAACAGCGCGCTGCCTGCTGGAGGACCTAGACAGGGCCTCGCTCCTGCCAGGCTCTTCTGTCTCGAAGTCTCCATCCATGGTGATCTGAGGCCTTGGGCGTTCTGTTGCTTCACCTCCATTGCCCGTGGGAGGTTGAGTAGCAGGTTCCTCCGGAAGGAGATGGTAATACACAGTGCGATAATAGGTTAAAACCAGTCTGAAGTTATAACTGGTTTAGTTTTCTGAGTGATGGGGGAGAAAGATCCCAGGGTCCAACAACCTCCACCATCATCTTTCTCTCCACTCCAATGGCCTTTCTGCTGGCTGGTGTAGGCTAGCTGCTAGGAGACCATTAATGCAACATCTCCATCAACAAGGACTTGCTACTTCAGCCACACACCTGGATCCCACTGGGAACAGGGCGGGAAGGAAGTGGACATTCGATCCCTCTGTACCTTCAGCAGCCCGTTGCCTCCCAGCCTGGGGCTGCCAGGCCGGCCCTTCCTTCTGTCACTGGAAATTCATAGAATCAGAGAATCTCAGGGTTGGAAGGGACCTCAGGAGGTCATCTAGTCCAACCCCCTGCTCAAAGCAGGACCAATCCCCAACTAAATCATCCCAGTCAGGGCTTTGTCAAGCCAGGCCTTGAAAACCTCTAAGGATGGAGATTGCACCACCTCCCTAGGTAACCCATTCCAGTGCTTCACCACCCTCCTAGTGAAAAAGTTTTTCCCAATATCCAACCTAAACCTCCCCCTCTGCAACTTGAGACCATTGCTCCACTGAGAACAGTTTAGATCCATCCTCTGCAGGGGCTTGTAATGGGGACCTGGATCCCAAGGAATAGATGTTATGTCCTGGCCTCGGAAAAAAACGTGGAAGTCACGGAACGTCGCATTACCTTGAACAACACACGCCACGTCTGTTCTTACTGCTCCTGGGTGTTGGCCTGTCGCTGCCTTTACCCCCAGTAAGGCCAACATTTTTCAATGTAGGTGCCTGCAGTTAGACACCGGTGTCCGTATTTAGGCAGCTAAGTAAGCCAGGGTGCTGAACATGCGCGACTCCCTTTGACTCCAGTAAGGGCTGTAAGGGGGGGTAATTGGGCCGTTTATTTTAGTGCCTCAGTAGGGATGTGTGGGCCAAACGTTAGGCACCCAAATGTGAACATTTTTTAACTCAGAGATTTTCCACCCCATGCACCAGTGGAAACCCAGGAGTCCTGACTCCCCCCACAGCTCTACTCTCTAGCATACACTGCTCCACTCCCAGAGCCAAGCTGAGAACCCTGGAGTGTCCTGTCAGTCCCCGGCTTTAACCGTCTGCCAGGTGGCCTCCAGAAATCCCTTTCCCTGATCTGCTAGTCCCAGTCCTGCAGCACACAGGTGTGCGTATGACTCCTGGGGAAGCCAGTGGGAGTTTGGGGCCCTGGGCGGTGCGTGTGCTGATGTACTGTATGGCAGGGGGACCCCGGCCCATGCACGTCTTTACCTCAGGATGTGTGTCATGAAATCAGTCCCACGGTTCGTTATGGGGCAGCGTGGCCCCCTAGGCAGTGCTCACACAGCCCTGCCATAGCTTCTCCACAGCAATGGTTCTGTCCATTCCTCCCCTAAATCTCTCCACCTTCCCCGGTTCCCCACTTTCTCTGTTTCTCCCCCACCTTCCCCACCCCGCCCCCAGTCTGCTGTTAGCTAAGCGATTTTGAATGTCGTCTGTGAAAGGACTTTATGGGCTGGTGATGGGAGATTGGATGCCTTTGACCCGCGTCCAGCTCCGACATCTGCAGGAGACTTGCTAATTCCCCACCTGAGTAATCGCTTTGGCATGAGCCTCTCGCTGCTGCTGGAATTGCTCCCCCATTGCCTTCCTGGGGTTGTGTTTACAGCAGCCTGGCGTGGCGGTGGGCTTGGTCTGCCTAGGCCTTTAAAACATTCTGCAGATGCTGGAGCCACCGCCCCTCCCTTCTCTCCCCGGCCGGCGGTTTGATCTCTTGCTCCCTTTCCTGGCACACCCACAGCGCTCACCGGGCTCGGGTCTGCTCCTGCGTCCCATCAGCCTCTGGCACTGCCGGAGCTCATCACGTTCCTTAACTAGGTGGCGCAGGGCGGGCTGGAGCCGCACCCCTGAGCTCTGCGTCTTGACGATTTGGGTGATCTCCCCACCCCATTCCAAAACCCATCCCTTCCACTTGCCTGCAGAGCGGAGTGAGCCACAGCCTCTCCTCTGGCCTGTGCTCACAGGGACGAGTTACCCGGTGGGAGCAGCAGGGCAGGAGGTGGCTGGGGAGGAGAAGACGGGGATGGTGGCTGCAGTGCGAAGGGCCTGGGGCAGGTGCCCGGTGATGAGACCTGGGACAGGCACCCTGAGAGGTGGGCTGGGTCCAGGAGGCAGCGTGGGAGCAAGACTCAGTCTGTCACGCAGCACTGCGCCAACAGGAGCCGATCACAGCCTGCCCAGGGGCAGCCGGCAGCATGTATTAACCAGGGTGGCGGTGGTCTGGGGGAGTGCAGGTCCTGCCCCCTTCTCAGCTACGGCGTGGCACCCAAGAGCCCACGGTACAGCCAAAGCCTGGGAGAGCTCTCTCCTGTCGGCACCGAGCGGCTACATGAGTTGTAAGCTCGCGAGTGTAGACATGGCCTAAGGTTGAAGAACTCTGGTTTTCCCCTCCGCTGGCTTGGGCTCTGTGCCCGTTCCGTGATGTTAAGGCAGAGGGGTGCAGGACTGGCTGGTACTCAGGGGGTTCTCGTTAGCAGGACCGGCGCAGTCGCGAGGGACATTGGACATACCGAGTCCGTCCACGCTGCCGTCGGTGGTGGGCATGCAGCGGGTGGAGATGTGCCCGAGGGTGCGAGTCTGCTGGCTCCACTAACAAGAGCCGGGAAGCATCTGTAACCTGGGCCATACAAACCTGCCTGGGACCCTGTTCTGTGTCCCTGAGCAACCAGCCCGTGCTGCCAGGTCTTCCTCTCTCGAGCGCAAGCAGAGCCAGCTCGGGTCTCTCCATGCTTGCTGCAGGCACAGCTCCGATTGGCAGGTAGACATACCCCTTATGATGATGGAGAAGGTGGCCAGATGCCCTTCTGGAGTCACTGCCACCCCACTGGCTCCTGAACCGGCTCACCAACAATAAGAGCCGACCTGAACCTTTGGCAGAAACTCAACCCCCGAAATGTTCCCTGTCTTCCAAACTAACCCAGCTCATCCTGCTTGTCTGTTTCACATCCACGCCCTGGCTCCAAAAAGGGAAATGCTAAACAACTGGGACAGAGCCTGTTTTCATGAGCTTCCCAGAAAATTCAGATAGATCAGAGCTTTGAGGGGGCAGCATTGTCTAGTGGCTACCGCATGGGACCAGGCGGCAGAAGAGCAAACTTCTTCAAGACACTTGACTTCCTGGGGCCTCAGTTTCCCCATCTGTTAAATGGGGACTGTCATTCTCACCTATTCCCACGGGTTGCTGTGAGCCTCGCGGCAGGAATGTTTGCCAAGCATGTTGGGATACCAAGGTGGAGAGCAAGTGTTAGAATCATCCCCGCTTTGGGGTATTTTTCATAATTCAAACGCTGAATCTTCACCCTGATTTGGAGTGGCATGGGGCGTCCAAAACCTAGAGTCCTGGGTGCTGGACACCTCTCTGGAGTATTCCCCATCTGTGTTCTGCCATCAGAGGGCACGGTGCCAGCTGGGCTCTCTCGATGGGTAGGATGTCTTGTGCAGCCTCTTTTGTCTAGGAAAAGTAGGAAAAAATGGTTAATACCTAGTGAAAGTTATTCTTTATTTTCACTGTCGAAGTTTCCTTGAAACTTAACCCTGTCTGAATAAGAGAGCGCGAGCGCGTAAGAGCCCGTCTGGCTGGAGTTGTGTTTGGAACGTGTGCACTAGAAGATCTTCCAGCGCTAAACCTGGCTGCTAAAATCACAGGAGGCCGAACTGCGTGCCCTTGCATGGCTTGTGAGAATGCCTTTGTGTTTCAAACCTCCAGAAGGTTGGGGAAGGATTTTCCAGGCCCTGAGACTGCCCTGTCCTGATGCTATTTAAGCTGCGATGCCTGTCCCGGTTTGAATAAAAACGCCCCACACTAGGGCTTTGTTCAAGACTCCTTAACCAGACCAGAACCTACTCTTGTTCTGTTCTGAGCTTCCTGGTTTTGTTGAGAATAGTAGATGGAAATACAGATGATTTCTGGAAACACCTCTTCTTGCAGTTTTTTTGGGCCAGCCAAACCCAAGAAGTAAGCTGAAAGCTGTACGGTAGTCACCTGCCTACTATAACTGGCCAGTAGATTTCAGTCCCCAGGAGAGACTCTTTGTTGTAAGAAAAGGAGGACTTGTGGCACCTTAGAGACTAACCAATTTATTTGAGCATGAGCTTTCGTGAGCTACAGCTCACTTCATCAGAAGCTGTAGCTCACGAAAGCTCATGCTCAAATAAATTGGTTAGTCTCTAAGGTGCCACAAGTCCTCCTTTTCTTTCTGCGAATAGACTAACACGGCTGTTACTCTGAAACCTGTCTTTGTTGTAAGCGGTTGGTGTTCCTCAGCCAAGTATCATAATAGTCCAAAAAATAAAGGTTGGTGATGAATGGCAAGCATCCTCTCCTCTGGAAACGTCACCAAAAATCACCTTTGCTCTGTGCAAGGTTTGCAGCCTGCTTTCTAGACTAAAGGAGCTGAGTGCCACAGGAAATCTGCTTTGGAGAAGCATCCCAACTTTGGGAGATGCCTGAATGGGGCTGAAGCTCAGAACATGGGTGAGATTGGTCACGAGTGGAAAGCAGTGGGTGGGGTTCAGCTTTGGCTTTCTCTGGTGAAAATGTCTGGAGTGGGGTACAGCAGAATCCCAATACACCCCTTCTTTCTTTCTATCTATCTATCCATCCATCAATCCCTATACACCCCCTCTATCCATCCCTCTATCCCTCCATCAATCCCCATACACCCCCTCTATCCATCCTGCTATCCACCCATCAATCCCCATACACCCCCTCTATCCATCCCTCTATCCACCCATCAATCCCCATACACCCCCTCTATCAGTCCATCAATCCCCATACACCCCCTCTATCCATCCCTCTATCCATCCATCAGTTCCTATACACACTATCTATCTATCTATCTATCTATCTATCTATCTATCTATCTATCTATCTATCTATCTATCTATCTATCTATCTATCTATCTAACACCTGTCAGGGATGGTCTAGATAATACTTAGTCCTGCCTTGAGTGTAGGCAACTGGACTAGATGACCTCTCGAGGTCCCTTCCAGTTCTATGATTCTGTCTATCCCCATACACCTGCTCTATCTATCTATCTATCTATCTATCTATCTATCTATCTATCTATCTATCTATCTATCTATCTATCTATCTATCTATCTATCTATCTATCCCCATACACCCCCTCTGTCTGTCTGTCTATGTATCTCTGCTTCCTTCTCGATGGGGGCTAAGTTCTCACCCTTCCATTGCCTTCAGTGGGGTTCAATCGGTGAATTTGTCCCGGTGTCACTCTGTTAGCCCCAGGCTCTGTTTAACCCCGCTCCTTCCCATGTGATTGTTCCACAGCTGGAAGAGCACGGACGTCCCTTGTGT
Organism: Lepidochelys kempii; assembly: GCF_965140285.1. Classification (NCBI taxonomy): domain Eukaryota; kingdom Metazoa; phylum Chordata; order Testudines; family Cheloniidae; genus Lepidochelys; species Lepidochelys kempii. Next base: position 3,135,425 of record NC_136390.1, read on the forward strand.
GGTCCCATTCGCAAAAAGCTGGGGCCCAGAGGGAATGGAAAAATCACCTCCTCTTTTGGGCTGTCTGTCTCTGGTTTCTGACTTTCCGTTGTCTGCCTCTCTTCATCCCCTGCCCCGCCACACTCTCTGCCCATTCACCTCTCCTCCCTTTCTCCACCTCCTTCCCTCTCTCCGCCCGGCTCTGGGCGAGCGCTCTGTCTAGCGGCTGTGCGGTGCAGCCGCCCAGTGCTAAGCTGCTGGACTCGCAGCCTCTGTGATGTCATGCTAAAATCACATAGCTGCAGGATGATAAATCCTTGGGATCCAACTGGCTGAAATTACAGACGGCGTTTTATCCCACGAGCCAGGAAACACCCCGCTCCAGTCCCTGACAGGCAGAGAGGCAGGGCAGGAGACAGGCAGAGCTGGGGCTGTCGTCTCTCAGGAACTCTTAGAAAGCTCCGGCACTGAAGGAAAAGGGAGTGAACAGCGAGGGAAGGAAATTAACCCAGTTCCTCCTCTTCTGCTGGGTGTTTTCCTTCCATCCAGCTGGTAAGTTCTGACTCTGGCTGGGCTTTGCTTCCTCGGGAATCTGACCAGATTTGGTTTGCCAGATGGGTGACTGTAATCTGCTGTTTAACAACACCCTAGAGCCAGGCAGATCTCAGCACTTCCCCACTGAGGGCAGGGACGGCTCCTTGGCACTGCTGAGCCTCATAGCTGAGCAGACGATGAAACGGAAACCCTGTCGGGATTGAAGGGCAGGGGCTGAGTGAATGCCTGGAGCTCCTGTTGGGAACCCAGCCTGATTCCCGTGCTTCCCCGTCCCGTCGCAGGGTCGCGCGGTCCCCACCTGCCAGCCAGCCTAGCTGTCACTTCGGGGCCACACGTTTGGAAACGACCCGGGGCCGGATTCCAAGTGGGTGTAATTCAGCCCTGGAGTCAGTGGAGCTGTACTGATTTACGCTGGGGCTCAGAGCCCAACGGGCAGAGTTGGTCACACTGCGGGGAGGAATCTTGGGATGGGGGACTCAGCTCACCCGAGCATCGACCAAATCAAGTAGCCACATCCCCAGGTGATTCTGACTCTGCTTCTCTCCTGTGCTGTCTTTCCCCTCCCCCTGCGATCTGCCGGCGGCGTAGAGGCCGATTCGCTTGTTTCCCTTCCTCTTGGGCAGCGGTTTATGCTCTGCTGTGTCAAACCTGCTTTGCACCATCATCAAGTACCTGGCTGGCTGTTTGAGAAGCAGATTTGAATGTGGCCACAAGTGTTTGGAGAAAGTTGGATTGATCTGAATCAGCCGCTAGATCAGCCACTCTCTCCTTTCCTACAGTCTGTTTGCTGTTCGATTTCTCTCTGCGCAAAGGGGAAGGGACAGGCAGGGGGATGAAGGCCAGGGAGCAGGGTAAAGCCGTCAGAGAATTGGAGAGTCGTGCTGTTTCTATCAGTGTGCCTGGGTCCGTGGGATCAGAGAGGACGGTGGTGGGCGAGGGGTAGAACAGACTGGGGAATTCCTCTAGCAAAGCCTGGAGGGTTTTTTTGGATCCTTTTCCATCCTCCCTGCCTGAATCAACACAGGTGGATCGAACAAAAACCACTCTTGTAGTGTCAGATACCTTTGAAAAATAAAAGCCGCTGAGTCAATAAGCTAATGGTGGGTGCTCTGCACGCCACGGTGAGGATGCTGCTACCATCCCAGATGGTCTAGGGGAACATAAGAGACAGATGAGGTGGGGCTTTCTCATTGGACAGAGAGTCGGACTGACTGTCCCTAGTTTGGCTTTGCACTCGTGTCTGACAACTGACCATGGGAGCAGGTGCCCGCTTGCTGGGATTCTGCCAGTTTTGCTGTGAAAGTGGCGAATCTGCCCCTCCCTCTCCATCACAGCAGAGAGAATCGTAATGCTTTGTTTCATGGCAGTAGAAGCGTTTTGTCATTTTGAACCCTGCTCCCTGCCCTGTCGGACCCAAAAGGATGGTCCGGATTCAGGCCCAGAGAGCTAGGATGCTAGTTCTGTGTCCTCCAAAGCGATCTGAAAGCCATGAGTTTGGGCTGTATCTGCTGCATGAGGGTGCATAAGTGGATTCAGGAGGGTTTTTCTGTCTCTCATCTCCATCCGTCTGTGAGCAAGTTGCTCTTGTACAGTGTTGTCTAGCGGTTAAAACACAGGTGCAAGAGTCAAGAGCCCTGAGTTATAGTCCCAGTTCTGACACCGACTCCTCGTATGGCATGGGTGAGTCACTTAACCCGCCTGCAGCTGGTTGTTTTTACCTGCCTCGTGGGCGTCTGCTGGGACCGAGCGGTCGGGGTTTCCGAACCATGGTGGAAAGGGCTAAATCAGAGCAGGAAATAATTTGGCTCCAATCGCTCTGAGCCAGCCCAGCTTAGCCAGTAGCAGAGCTTGGTGCAACTCCATGGAGACCGCAGGCTGGGGGCGAGCTCCTTGGGCTGGGAGGCCTCTATCTCCTGAATTCCCCCGGTCAGTTTGGGCTGGGTGGTGCTCGAACATCTACCCTGCAATTTGTAGCCCCATCGTCTGAGTGAGATGACAGGGCTAGTCACAGCGGTGCCTCGGCTCTTGTATTGCAATGTAGACGTCCCCTAGGATCTCCCATCAGACAGCAACACTTGGAAGAGGGCTGGGGACTTAGGCCATCAGCCTGGCAAGGGCCTCGTGGGTAGGGTTGCCAACCCTCCAGGATTTGCTTGGAGTCTCCAGGAATTAAAGACGACTCTTTAATTAAAGATTATGTCATGTGATGAAATCCCCAGGAATGCATCCAACCAAAATTGGCCACTGTACCCATGGGTCACAGAGCCCAGTCCTGGCGTATCATCCCATGTGTAAACTTATCAAGCTCCCGCTTTGAGCTAGCTGGGCTGTTTGTCCCCACAGCTTGGCCTCCCTGCTGGCTCGTTGCCTACATCCCTCTCAAGGAGAATCTGGTCCACAGGCCACTTTGGGACTGTGCTGGCCTTGCCTTGAGCTTTAAAAATCCCCCCCATCCCCTGCCAGAAGGCCATTCTGCAGATGCTTTTGAGATGCTTCTCCCAGCAGCAGGGCGGGTTCTGAATCAGGGTGCTAATTCAAGCCTCTTCCCTCTATTTCCCCTGGCCCACGTGCTTTATTTATTTGATGTGGACATAACCTGCAGGCACGTTATTCCTGCCTCTCCGGGGCTTGTGCCCAGCCTCCCAGGGCACCCCTAGAGTCGCTGTCTGTTGTTTCTGTCATGCTTGTGCTTCGGCGCGAGGAACTCAGCCCATCCTGAGTGGCAGCAAAGAGCCTAGAGAATTGTGGACCTGGCTGGTGGGGTGAGCCCGGGAGAGCTCCAGGGAGCTGGTCTGGAAGGAGGCATTGCTCAGGTTCTCCCCTCCGGGAAGAGAGCTCCGCTGAGTCAAACCCTGGCTTCCCCGCAGAGCCGTGTCGTGGAGGAAGGTTGGATCAGCATCCTCCCCACAAAGCGGGGCAGAGGTGTGTCAATAGGCAGGAGAAGGCTGGGCGCTCTCCGGGGCTCTGGGTGCCCAATTCCCTTCGTTTGACAGTTCGCCTAGCAGTTGCTAGAGTAAGGCTGGGGACCGGCCGGTTTGACAGGGCTGTACAGAGCCATTGGAAGCCATGGCGGGGCTGGGCATCTCTCCCTCGGAAAATCTTAATCATCCTTCCCAGCCCACGGTCTCAGACTGCTGGGACAGAAGGAGATTTAACCCCTGATGTCCCAGGACCCGTTCAGTGGGCTGAACTTGCTTTCGACTGAACGTAACCTGGCTACATCTGCACAAAAACCTAGCGAAGGGCTGAGGGCTGAAAGTGAATGCTACCGTGTAGAATGAGTGTTGTTATGGTAAGAATTTGTGGCCTGATCCAAAGCCCGCGGAAATCGGAAAAGAGACTTCACCGCGCTCGCTTTGGATCAAAACCCCCCATCTCGAACTCGGTTTCCCTAGGTTTGTATGTCCCACTCTGGTGGTGGCATATGCGCGGTACAGAGAGGACTTTTTGCCGTCCTTAATCAAGAAATAGTTGCCCAGAGGGTTGCTGTGTGGGCACATGGGTGCACACGCAATGCGGGGGAGTTGCCGTGTGTGAGTCTGCATACACAGCGTGTGCATGGGCACACACCTGTCGTGTGCATGTTGCTGGGTGTTTGCGTGGCTCGATGTGCGCTCCTGGCAGGGGTATTGCTGTGATTTTGTGTGTGCACACACTTTGTGGCACGGTCGCTCGCGGCGGGGTGTCCCTGTGCGATGTGTTTGCCTGCAGATCAGAGTGTTCTGATTTCACACTGTCGCATGAGGCCGTCTTCCGGCTCTCAGTCTGGCCTCTGGCTCGCGGCCAAGGAAGAGTCACTTTTTCCTCTAAAAAGAAAGCGTTTAATGTTGCCTCCATGGCCTTCCAGGAAACCTCACTGGGGATCTGGAAAAAGAAATGGAGAGACTCCAACGGGGGGAGAGGGCGGAGTGGGGAAATGGACAGCTTGCTCTGGTATTCCATGCCACACTCAGTGCCAAGGCAGCGCCTTTGATACGGGACGACATTCTTCCGGTACCTGGGCCCATTTGAAGCAGCCCATCTTCCCCAATTCCCTGCATTCGCCCAGGGCATTGGAGCCCCGGGCAGCCCTGGAGCAGAGAGCAGTTTAAAATTAAGGCTGGAGGACCAGTTTGGAAAAACCTGAAAGTCACCTGGAGGACGACAGCTGCCCCTGCACTTTGCAGAGCCCCAACGTGCCAGCATGAGGGAGCAGGCTGTGAGGTTGCTCCCATGCCGGGATCAGGCCCGGATGGGATCTGCAGAACTAGGGTTGTAGGGCCCGCAAGAGGGTGGGGTCCGAAGCGGCTGGTTGCTTCGCTTGGGCATGAGGTCAGTCGGTACAAACGGAGCATGGCGGAGTCTCCCAAACTGAACAGCTGACTCGGCATAGCTCTATGGCGAGGCGATGGCGTCTGATTTACGGCGTCGACCTGCCGGGGCTCGGTCATGGAGCGCAAGGTTCAGAACGGAGCAGGCTGCTTCCTGCAGGCGGGTAGCCCGGGTCTCGTCCCGCAGCGGGACCCCATTTGGCTTGTGAGGCTGTCGTGGCGGAAACGTGGTCACGTCGTCACAAGAGCGGTGTCCGGGGTCACAATTGTATCGGTCTAAAATGCTGCTGTGTGGGCTGGCCCCAGGAGAGGCTCTGATTCTCTGGGGGGGAGCAAGGGAAGGAGGAAGGGATAGATCCATTAAATGGATTTAAAACTGGCTAACAGTTTTAAAATGTAACCGTTAAAGGAGAATCATCTTCAAGCTGGTGCATGTCCAGTGAACCCCAGAGCCCCATGGGGATGAAGCCAGGAGCCCTGATGCCATGCGGGGCTAAAGCCGGGAGCCTAAAGCTGGGAGCCCTAACCCCTAGTGCCCCATGGGGCAGGCAGAAGCCCTGAGTCCCCCTGCCTCACAGGGCTAAATCCCCAAGTCCCCCTGCCCTGTATGGCTAAAGCCAGGATCCTGGATCCCTGGTGCTGAAGCAGCAAGCCCCCCCCACCCCTACCCCAGTGGTTGAAGCCTGGGGCCCTGAACCCCACTCCCTCCCCCATGGGGCAGAAGTCCTGAGCCCTCAGCCCAATGGGGAAGAAGCCCCCATCCCCGCAGGGCTGAAGCCTTGTGCCCCACCCCAATCTGGTGGCTAGAGCCTCGAGTCCCCCTATCCATGTGGCTGAAGCTCAGAGCCCTGAGCCCCCAGCCCTGCATGTCTAAAACCCAAGCCCCTTGTCCTCCAGTGGCTGAAGCCCACAGGCCCCCGTGCTGGGCCCTGGAATTTCTATAGCATGTTGGGGGGCCTCAGAAAGAAAAACACCGAGAACCCCTGACCTCACAGACAAATACCCAATGGCTGGAAATTGAAGCTAGACAAATCCAGACTGGAAATAAGGCATAAATGTTACCAGCGAGAGTAATTAACCATTGGTACAATTTACCACGGGATCTGGTGGATTTGCCATCACTGGCTATTTTAAAATCAAGGTTGGATTTTTTTAAAAAATGCCTCCTTTTGAGCTAGAGCGGATTATTTTAGGGGAGTTCTCTGGCCTGTCCGGTCAGACTGGATGATCACAATAATCCTTTCTGGCCTGGAATCTAAGATCCATCCATCCACCTTGTTTGTGTGAGAAGTTCTGGAACAGCCTTTCCAGGGGAGCAGTGGGGGCTGGCTTCAAGACTGAGCGTGATAAGTGTACGGAGGGGCTGGGATGATGACACTGCCTACAATGGCAGGTGGCCGACCTTCTACTGCTACCAGCAAATATCCCCAACAGCCGGGGATGGGACACCGGATGGGGAGGGCCCTGAGTCACTACAGAGAATTCTGTCCCAGGGGTCTGGCTGCTGGGTCTTTCCCACAAGCTCAGGGTCTGACTGATCGCCAGATTTGGGGTTGGGAAGGAATTTTCCCCCTGGTCAGATTGGCAGAGACCGTGGGGTTTTTGCCTTCCTCTGCAGCATGGGGCACAGGTCACTTGCAGGTTTAATCCGTGGATTCTCTGTAACTTGAAGTCTTTGAGACTTCACTAACTCAGCCAGAGCTTAGGGGTCTATTGCAGGAGTGGGTGGGTGAGGTTCTGTGGCCTGCAATGGGCAGGCGGTCAGGGGGTCTGGGGCTGCTTTCCAGTCTCGCAGGGCCATACGCCTCACGCAGCCCCCTTTCCAGTTTGAACCTTGCGGGAGAGCTCACATCAATGCTCTATCGATCCAGCCTGCAAAGCATCCTGTGCTTTCAGCGCAGTGAAAGCAGGTTTCCAGTAACATCTCAGTAGACGCCGTCTCCTCTGGGGCCACGTTAGCCGCAGAGGACACACCGCCGGCGTCTCCGGCAGAGCAAGCGTCCGCAGGAGAGTGGTGGGAATGTGGTGCGTATTTCACGGGGAGGCTGAGTGCTCGGCAGCTGGCTGACAGGGCCCTTATCTCAGCGTTCAAACTTCGAAGCCATCGGTGCTTAATGGGAGCCATTAGCTCGCTCTCCCGCCCCGAGCGAATTGTTGATCTGCTTTGTTCCCTTCTCCCCATGCAGAGCTTGGGCACACTCAGGGGCCGCTGGACGGGAGCCTCTACGCCAAGGTGAAGAAGAAAGACTCGCTCCACGGTAGCACCGGCGCCGTCAACGCCAGCCGCGCCCCCCTCTCTGCGGCGCCCAACCACCTTGAGCACACGCTGTCTGTCAGCAGCGACTCGGGCAACTCCACCGCTACCGACAAGACCGACGAGCAGGCGGCGCCTGCCGGCGGCCCCCCGGCACTGACCCCCGAGGAGAAGCGGGAGCTCGAGCGCCTCTTGAGCGGCTTCGGCTTGGAGAGCGAAGCCCCCATGCGCAACCGCCACCCCGGGGCGGCGCCGGCCGGCAGCTCTGCCCTCCCGGGGCGCCACGTGGTGCCGGCCCAGGTGCACGTCAACGGGAGCGCCCCCGCCCTGGTGGCCGAGCGGGAGACGGACATCCTGGACGACGACCTGCCCAACCAGGACGGGCAGAGTGTCGGCAGCCTGGGCACCCTCTCCTCCTGCGACGGCATCACCAACGCCAGCGAGGTTGGCTACCAGGAGGTGCCCCGGATGGAGAGCCTCTCCTGCCTGCCCAACGGCCCGTCCAGCTTCGACGGCGTGGACAAGCTGCACAAGGAGGGGCTGTATGACTCGGAGCCGCTGATCAACGGGGGGTACCCCTACAACAACCAGAACACGCTGCGGAGCATGATGGGGCGACACCCCCAGCCCCTGCTGAGCCAGATCCGGCCCTCGGTGTCTGCTCAGGAGAACCTGTCCGACTACCGGCAGCAGCCAGCCGGCTTCCCTGAGCCCGGCTGGCTGCAGCCCCGGCCGCCGGCCACCACGCAGCCCTACCTGTACGGCTTTGACTCCAGCGACATGTACCATTCTCAGTCCTACCCAGCCGCCGAGCCGGGCCTCCAGCTCCCCCCGGCGCCAGCTCGGAGCACCAGCAGCCGGGAAGCCGTGCAGAGGGGGCTCAACGCCTGGCAGCAGCTAGGCGGTGGCAGCAGCGGTGGGAGCAGGCCGCCCTCCCGTCAGCAAGACGGCGGCCTGGAAAGCCAAAGCCCTAGTGTCTCCAGTTCGAGCCCCCAGCCCAGCCCCTTGCCGGCGGCCCCCCCTCCGAGCCACAGCATCCCTGAGTTCCCCCGGGTGGCCTCCCCGAAGGAGATCGAGCAGTCGATAGAAGCACTGAACATGCTCATGCTGGACCTGGACCCGTCTGTCTCAACGATGCACAAGTCCCAGAGCGTCCCCGTGGCCTCCAGAGAGGAGCAGCCTGGCCCGGTGGTCTCCTCTCTGTCTGCCCAGCCAGCGTTGGGCCTTCCGAGCCAGGCGGCCCCTCAGGTGACCCAGCCGAGACCCAGCAACGCCTTTGGTGCCATGCCGGAGAGCGTGTCCCACAATGCCATGGGCACCGCTGTCACCCAGCCCCCACCAGCTTCTGAACCGCTGTCCAAAGCCTATCTGCCAGGACCGCCGGCCCAGGTGGGCCGGGGCGCTGGAGAGCCAGAGTCCAAGGCGCAGGATTTTGGGGTGTCCTACTCACCCTACGGCTATCAGAACCAGCAGCCTCCTGAGCCGCAGACAAAGAGCTACAGCCGCGCCCCGGGAAGCCCCCCAACCTCTTCCATCCCTCTGGCAACAGCTTACAGCCCTGTTCGGCCTCAGCAGCCCCTGATCCTGTCGCCCCCCTCTCCCACAGCGACAGCCCAAGTTCAGATGCCCCTGAAGGGAGCGGAGCATTACCAAGAGCCTGCTAGACCCTCGGAAGAAGAGCCCTTGAACCTGGAAGGGCTGGTGGCACACAGAGTAGCAGGTAAGAGGCTTTGATTTGCAGTGCCACCTCTGGCTGGCCGTCACCCCAGGGCCAGGCTGCACTGGTCCTCGACTATTGGGTGAGGGCGGGTTATGCAGCGAGCGGGTGGGGGCCTGCGTGCCCGGCTCTTGCGGCTGCGTCCACACGCAGAATGGAGCCATGAACGCACCAACGAGGCTCTGGCTGCGTGGGAGGCCCACTGGGATGGAGGCGCCCGTGCCCCATGCCCCAGCCTGGCTCCAGGCCCCCTTGGAAACTAGGCTCTCTGGGCCCCTAACATACCAGGGGAACCCTCTCTATCCTTGCTCTTGGGAAGAGGCAGCCCGGGGAGCTCAGCCAGACCCCCTCCTCAACGAGCGGTGCCCAGGAGAGGAGAATCGGGGCCTGTCCCTGGGAACGGGGTTGGACCCGGGAAGCATGCACGGGGTGCAGAGGGAAAAAGGGATGGAAGTTGTGGGAAGGGTGAGACGAAACGCAGATGCGCAGGACAGGAGGGAGCTCAGGGAAGAGTTAAACGTCCCTCAGCCTGTTCCCAGAGTCCCCTCTCCATGCAAACGGGGTCATGACTGGAGGGGAGGTGTCTGCCGCACGGCCTCGCTGTCCAGGCTCGACCACTGCCCTGCCCCTGGGCAGTGCCCAACTGGTGAGGCGGGGGACCGCGTGAGCAGCACGGCTGAGCTCAGGGCTTCTCTGTGGCTGCGTTAGTTACTCCGTGCGCCTAGCTGTGCGGGAAAGAGGGCCCGACAGCCTTTGGCCTGCTCTGATGAGATGGCCAGTCTGGCTTCGCCTTCCTGAGAGCTCTGGCTGGATCAGCGCTGGCATGTCTGGGGGCGGCTCCAAACTGCCCTGCTGCCCCGTTTGCTGGCGGCTGTCGAGCGGTGGGGGCTGGGGCTGGCTCTAGGACCGTAGCGGCCTGCAGAGGTGTGTCGTGGCTGCGGATGATGATCTCTTCCAGCTGTCCTCCTGCTCCCTCTGCTGCTCCTCTCTCTGCAGCCAAAGGGAAATTGCGCCGGCTTCCTGTGCGAGGAGCTGCTGGGAGCAGACTGATCAGTCCGGCCTGGGAGCAGGAAGGAGGCAGGACAAAAGCGGAGAGGCCAGCACCTTATAAAAGCAGAAAACAGCGAGTTGGCCCTACTGCCCCCGGTGATGGATTTTCAAAGGGGTTCAGGGGCCAGGTTTTGCTTGTGGGGTTCATGGCTCCCATGTGGGAGGCCAAGCCGTAGCTATCCTCCTTGGGAGACATCAGTTGGAATGGCCAGACTGGACTCCACTTTAGATACCCAGCGATAGCCCCTAGCGCCCAAAGCAGTCATGCTCACTGTGGGACCTTCCCGCTTGTATTAGGTGCTGTACTTACGTGGCTCCCATTATCACAGACTCTGAGTACCCTGCAGTCTTCAGGGTAATCATCCTCCCAACCCCCCTTTACAGCAGGGCAGTGCCGTCACACCAGGTGTACAGATGGGGAACAGAGACACAGAGAGGCCAAGTGACTTGCCTAAGGCCACATAGAGAGTCTGTAGCGGAGCAGGAGATTGACCCCTGGTCTCCCACGTTTTGAGCACGCTGGCTCTGTTCTGAACAGGCAGGAGAATGGAAATTGTCACACCCCTCTGAAGGTCTTCCCATAGACATGACCCCCTGGATCTGTTGTCAAACTATCCATTCAGCCTCAGAGCTTGGATCTGCACTGGGGAAACAAATGGCATAACTGGGGGGCATATTTAGAACCAGGTCTGTCATTGATCCTGATGCTTCAGGGCATATGGCCCCCAGTTGGGGTCAGGAGGTAACTTCCCCATGGGATAGTATGGCACAGTTAGGTGCACTGTAGGGAATTGATGCCTTCCTTGGTAGTAACAGGCGTTCACCATGGATATGGTCATTGACTAGTGGGACTATTCCAGTGAGGCATTTTTACCATGCACAGGGTGCGTGGACGGAATAGCCAACTGGCCTCATCTCTTTGGGACTCCGTTCGCCCCTGGCCTAACTTCAGAGCTCAGGCCCCAGCCTGAGCCTGGGAAGCAGGAAGCCAAGTCCCTCTTGGCCCGTCGGGCCTGGGGAATAAATCTGTGGCTTCTGGGCATGCACAGTGCCTGGCTCTGTCAGTGGCCGCCCTGCCTTCCTCTCCGTAATTGCCCTTCCGTGGGAATGCCAGGGCTGCGATCCAGCCTCCAGTTCCAGGGCTTGGCAGAGCAGGGTTTAGTCCAGCCAGCACCTTGGCCTCGAAACACAACGGTATTAGAGGGAGGGAACACAGCTCAGTTGCAAAACACCCCCACCCCTCCTACACCCCCCCCCAGGCTGAGTCACTGCTCCGCAGAAGGAGGGAGAGAGGAGGGAGCCAGGTCCTGGCAGGCTGGTGCCGGTGTGGATTGCGGGGAAAGCTGGCTGCTGGATTGTGGGGAAAGGGGCCGCTGCAGCTGTCATGTTAGCCTCACGCCCTGAGCAATGGGCTTGGTTTACCGCAGTGTTAGGGGGCTTATTCCTTCACCCACTTACTTCCCTGGTCCTTCTTGCATGAACAGAGAGCAACAATCCCCCAAGTCCAAAGGTGCAAACAATTCGATGTTTATTGGGGTGAACTTCCAGCAAGCATGATTCCAGTTTCCTTCCTTAGTGTCCCCCTTCCCAGCTCTGACCCCACAGAGCCTTACACCTGTGTCCCTGTTCCCATTCCTGCCCTTAGCCAAACATGATTCCCATTTCCCCCCCCCGCCACACTTCCTGATTGACTGCAGACTATATAGTAAAATTTGAGTTCTGCTTAGCTATACCTTAACCAATCATTTTCCTGAAATTTAACTAACCAATCCTAACTTACCGTAACATGATTATTTAACCAATTATATCCCACCACCTTAATTAGTTTACACCCAGCAAAATTAATTATACAGCAGACAGAAACAATCACAGAACCAGACAGAGATTATACAGACAAACAATAGCAAAGTGACAGGTTTCAGAGTAACAGCCGTGTTAGTCTGTATTCGCAAAAAGAAAAGGAGTACAACTATCATGACAAAACAATACAGAAGTGAGGATTTCACATCCCAGCTATTGATAAGTGAGTTCTTGCCAGACAGGATGCTATCAAACTAAGTTTCCTTTTACATTTTCTAGGCACTTCCCTTTCTCTGGAGGTGATGGGCATTATCAGGACAGGATTGTATCCTAGCAGCCCAATCGCACCTTCTTTCAATGTGACTAGTTGGGAATGGGAGGAGGTGACCGGTCACTTCCCAGCTTAGGGCTGCCTCTGCTGCGTAGCCAAAGGCCTTAGCCTAAGCACAGGGCCTCAGACTGTTGCAGTGAGAGAAGGCCCTTACACCGGCAGACAGTGATTTTGATTCTTTCTTTTATACCTCTAGAACTAGCCAAGTGGTAAGAATAGACCTACATTCTTAGAGTACAGGCCTTTGCAGACAGGCCTGAATATCTATATCCTAACACCCAGCTCAAGGACACAGTGACTGTCCCTTTAATGCCCTGAGAATACGCCTCTCTCCCCCCCCCCAGCCCCCTCCATCCCACCCCAAGCTATAGGGAAATCACGGAGTGAAAACTGGAGATTTTTAAAAAACCCAAACCAACCATGGTGTCTGTGCTCATTTCTGCAGCACCTTACATCCCAGAGCCTTTCCCTGGCTACTAAACGGATCGCGTACGCAAATCACTTCGCCCAGCCCTGAAATGCAGCCACCTCTGGAGTGGAGTGTGGTAGCTGCTTAACAGCGCCCAGCCACAATGTGTCCTAGGTTAGGGCAGGAAAGGAGGCTGTAAACCGTTTCTGGGAGTTGAAACTGCAGGGTAATTTATGGGCCGCTTTGGGCCAGGACATCAGGGCTAAGACCTGGGCTTCAACAAAACCCCCGTTGAGTCACCCACACAGCTGCCTGCGTCAGCCCGGATTCCCCTTGGATCCAAGTGCCGCCCAGGCCAGATGCCGCTTGGTGGTAGGATGCGGTTCTCCGAGGAGGTGAGGGACCAGGGCGAGGCGGGGGGTGGGCTCACGCTGGGAGCTGTCCCTGGAGCAGGGCCGTATGTCGCCATTGGAGGCTCGTGGCCCGTCGCGGGGAAGAACAGCACAGCACAGAGGGCAGCGCGGCCTGTTTACATCAGGGGAGAACAAGGTGTCCCGAGAGCAGAGCCAGCAGCACGTGGCGTGAGTCAGGGCGCAGCCTGGACACGGGAGCTGGGGAGGCTGCGGGAGAGAAGATAGGAGGTGACGGCTGCTGGCAGGGGGAGGGGGTTATTTATGGCCCTCGCTGCTATAAGTTGCCTGTTTGTCCCAAGGCAAGTATGTGGGGAATTTCACACAACATCCTCCTCCCTGGGACTTGCAAGCAGGACAATTCCAATTTCCTAGGGCTGGCTGGGGCTGGGGGTGCCACAAGGAGGGTTACACAGGAGCGGGGATGGATGTCAGCAGCCCCCACCCAGAGAGACCCTGCTGCCTGCCAGCCCCAGAGCCTGGGGACCGACAGTGGACCCAGAAAGGCACCGGCAGCAGCTGCATGAGCCAGCTGGGCTGCACTGTAGACCCCTCAATAGGAGTTTGTTCATTACCGACGGGCTGATCCTCTAACATCAGAACGGCCAGGCTGGGTCAGACCAAAGGTCCCTCTAGCCCAGTGTCCTGCCCGCTGCCAGCCGTCAGGGCTAGGTGCCCCAGCGGGAATGAGCAGAACGGGTAATCATTGAGTGATCCATCCCCTGTCACCATTCCCAGCTTCAGGCAAACGGAGGCTAGGGACGCCATCCCTGCCCATCCCTTGCACCCAAACCGGCTGACGCGCTGGGTCGGATTCTCCACTTCCCTGTGTGGTCATTTGCATGAGGAGTGTAAAATGCTCCAATTCTCCACTTGCCAGCACCGGGGGGCAGGTAGCATTTTACACCTGCTGTATGCTCAGGCCAATTGGCTTTCTGACCTCTGTCCTGGAGGGCTGGACTCTGGGTCAGAGCCAGGCCCTCCCGCGGGTTCTCCAGCCCTTCAGTCCATTCCCCGGTTGTCCCGCGGGGAGCAATCGCAGCCCTCTGCCCATTGGGTGTACACAGACACTGACTGTTCCCTGCCCCACCCCTCCATCCTTCCAGTAACGCCCGTGGGCCTTGTGACTTTCTCGCTGAGCTCGGCCAAAGTGTGTGAGGTTTGCGTGTGACTGGCACAGGAGAATGGAGCGGGGAGCTTCCTTGGGAAGCTGGGTTCCCTCCCCGGGGTTGGTGGGGGGTGTCGCTTGGAATGGCAACATAACAGATAATTGGTCAGATAACGTAACACGCCCCAGGCTTAGTGCTCCCAAGTCCAAGGTCCCTCCAGTCATACCTGTGGGGTCTGTTCCCACCCTCGTGCATGCAGCCACCTCTGGGCTGGGGACTCCCGAGTGGTTGCTGTCCAGGCACAAGGATGGTCTGCGTGGATTGAAAGGAGGCATCAGTCCATTTAATTCTTCACTGTTTCCCTGGAGAACAAAATTCAACTGATGCCCAGACACTGCGGCTGCTCCATTCACCAAGCCTTCCTGACCCCTTTTCTTTCTTTCTGGGGTGCAAGAGACATGTCCCTGTTCCAGGGCAGTGGGGACCCCCAGTGTGTGCAGTCCCGTGCTGCCCCCTCTGCTCTCAGCGTCTCTGGGCTAGGCCACCATTCAACTCAGGATCCCAACTAATCTTTTCTCGTGTTCTTTTTTTTTCCTGTCTCCGTTGTGGTGTTTGTCCTGTCTGTCTCTCTCCATGGTGGACTGTGTCTCCTCCCTGGCTGACCTCCTCCTACTCCTGCGCCCCTTCCCCCCCTCCACCTCCCCTGCCAGAGTACAACGCCAAACTCCAGGGCATCCGGCAGAGCACGAAAGCCCCCCATCTTCCTCTGCACCGACAAAGATCCTTCTCCTTCGCTGGTTTGTTCCGTTCCTCCTTCCTCTTTCGCTCCGCTCCCCCCTGCTCTTCTGCATGCCGGATGGCTCCCCACGGTTGCTTCGATGTGGTGTGGCAGGGTTTGGTAGCACGCCCTGTTAGGGGGTGGGGGACCTGCTCAGAGTCTAGTGCAGTGGGCCAGGACGGGATGATCCCCACCATGGCAGAGCCTCCCCGCCCGAACCCCAGTCACTGGAAAATCCCAGACTGATGCCATTAGCTGACACACACACCCTTTGGGACAGTCATTGGGAAATCCCCCTCTGTACCGTGGTGCCTCGCGGGACTGGATTCTGGGTAGAGCTCTCCTCCCAGCCACAGCGCTCCTTGTTTTTTCATTTGGTTTCAGGCTCTCTTTCCCTGCCTGGGTGTTTGACTGGCTTGAGAGTGATGCCAGGGGCCTTAGATTCGGTCCATTCTCAGAGGGCACCCCCAGAGCAGCTAAGGACACGCAGGAGGTCACTGGCAAAGGGAGACTTGCTTGCCCAGTCGCTGTGTGTGCATGGGGAGGGGGCGGCACACAAAGGGTTAACAGTCCAAATCGGGGTGGGTTTATTCGGAGGTGGCAATGTATGTAAAAGCGCTGCAGTGGGTCCAGCTTTGATCTTTTATGCTGGATCTGGAAGGAGTCACTGAAATCCCTCCAGGCCAACACTGACCCCCCCCCCCCAATATCCACATGGCCCCATGCAGCCATGTGTGTGCACTGGCTGGTCCCTCTCTCAGCGGGTCGTTGTCGGGGCAAAGCCTCCAGGCGGATGGCGATCCGCCGTCCGGAGGGCACACGCTCAGGGCTGCATGTCTCGCAGAGGGGCTATGCCACTGGGCCCGCTTTTAAAGCAGAACTTCCGGGTCCTCCCTGCCCGGTTGGAGAGGTTAAAGAAGCTGCCCCAGGCTGCTTGTTTGACTTCAGTCTCTGGCTGGGGCAGTAGCCTGCTCGATGTCGGATTCAGAGCAAACGCTTTCTCGCCCATCTGCACTGGGATCCGTCCAGCTCCCTCTGGAACCAGTGGAAAGATCCAGTGGGGATTGCGTCTGGCCCCTTGTGTGAGCAGCGCAGCTCAGAGAGGAGACGGGCAGTAGTGGGCAGGTGGGTAGGTGGAGGGGAGGGAGACTGGATGGATTTTGGGGTGGGTGTTGCAATGGAGGATGTGCATGTTGGAATGGCGTCTGGCCTTTTGCTCTGTTGGGCTGAAGACTCGTGAATCTTCTGAGCTCTCAACACAAAGTTATTTGATTACATGTACTGCTACCACCGGGTCTGTTTCGCTCTGATAAAGGGAACGATGCCGTCAACTGGTTCAGACCTGAAACGTAACCTTGCTCTGGAATTGCTCTAACCGGGTAGGGCACCAGTGCAGAGGGATTAGCAACCCAGGCTTGGAACCAGCCGAGGAAGCCGGCTGCTTGCTAAACAGCTAGGATGGGTGTAAGGTCAGCCATCCATGGACAGGGCAGTAACTCGGGGCGAAGCGGAAAATGAAACAGTGATGGGATTGTTATAGGGTGACCATTCATCCCGTTTTGGCCAGGACAGTCCCTTTTTTAAGCCCTGAACCGGGCCAGAGAGGGCATTTGTCCTGTTTGTTCTTGTTTGGCAAGAGCAAACGGGACAAATGCCCCTTTTCTCAAAAAGGTGGGGTGCAGTGCAGAGGACCGGGTTGGGGGCAAGCGGAGATGCCAGCTCCGTGCTGGGCACTGGGGGCTGGGCTGGAGGGGATGGGGGAGGAAGGTTTCTAGAGATCAGCGACCAGCCACAGCCTCGAGCAAGGGGGCCAGCAGTGTTTGAGTGACAGTTGGGAGGCACGCTTCAGGCGAGCAGCTGGGACCAGCCCCGCACTGGGGGGGCCTCGGGTGAGTGGCTGGGTCCAGCCCCACAGGGGGGCCTTGGGCCAGCCCCGCACTGGTGTCCCGTTTTCCTTTTGGGAAATATGGCCTCCCTATACTGCTGTGTCTGCAGAGGTGGAGTTACACCAATTTACATAAACTGAGGCTCTGGCTTCCTGGGATTTCACCCTATCCTGGAGAAACTCTGAATGAGGCTGAACTTCATTCAGTGGGTGACCGTGGCCCCTCTGCATGGGTGGTGACTGTAGGTTTTTGCATCAGGTTTCTACTGCGGAAAGGTCCCGAGACCCCTTTAGGTTGGATGGCAGAGCACGCAGCAATGTCTCCTTGCTGAGCTGGATAGATCTCAGCGCTCCATGGTTGAGGGGGCCAGGAGCGCTGGAGTGTGATTAGGTGTTGAGGCGAAGGCCAGGAGTCAGTGGATCTGGCTCGCGTTAACGAGCATCGGGGGGAAGCCGATTAGCCATGGTGGAGCAGTTCTTGGAGCACTTGAGAAGGACCTGCCACCTGCTTTAGCAGCGCCGCAGTCTCCTGGTGTGTGAAGGGCCCTGTTATTCGTAGAATAAAAGCTTTTTTATCCGGCATGTTGGGGGAATGTTGCTGGTAAGTTAAAAATGTCGGTTGACTAAGAGGGAGGGAGTTTGGGAGTGGGTGTGGGGCGGGGGCTTGGGGCGTGGGAGGGGGTTCAGGAGTGGGTGCGGGGAGCCGGATCCAGGGGCTGCTCACCTCGGGAGGCTCCCTGCAAGCGGCGACTTGTCCCAGGCTCCAGCTGCTCCTAGGCGGAGGCACGGCAGGCGGCTCTGCGTCCTGCCCTTCCCGCCCCCCCCTCATCGTGCCCCCCCTCTCCGAATGCTGGCTGCGCAGCTCCCATTGGCTGGGAACTGCAGCAAATGGGAGCTGCCGGGGCAGTGCCTGCAGGCCTAGGGGCAGCCGGAGCCCAGGACAGGTCACTGCTTGTGGGGAGCTGCCCGAGGTGGGTGGTCCCCGGATCTGGCACCCTGCACCTATGTTCCCTGTAAGCTGCACAGCCGTGCAGCAGCCTATGTAACGCCATGCAGGTGCTTAGGGAGGCTGCCCAAGGACCGGTCGAGGGAGGGGCGCCCCTTTCCCGGCCCCCACCTAGCCCGGCCCCCAATCTGCCGCAGGAGGGGCGCCCCGGTCCCAACTCACCCTGTGGCCCAGACCTGCCGCGGCCAGATTGGGCCCAGGCACGGCCGGTGCAGCCCAGCCCAGCGCGACCCTGGAGCAGCCCAGACCCAGCTGCGTGGCCTGGACCTAGGCACAGACCTGCTGGGTCCAGGGGAGGGGTGCCTATCCTGCAGCCCCAGCCCCAGAGCTCCGGCACCGGGGACAGGTGCCTCTCCGGCCCCAGCCCAGGTGCTGCTGCAGGGAGAGTGTGCTGGGGGAAGTCCTCTCTCCCCGCCATAGTCCTGGAACACCCTCCTGCACCCCAAGCCCCTCATCCCTGGTCCCACCCCAGAGCCTGCACCCCCAGCCGAAGCCCACACCCCCTGCCCTGAATCCTTGCCCCAGCCCTGAGCCCCCGCATCCCAGGGCCCACCCCCCACAGCTGGAGCCTTCACTCCCCTGCACCCCAACCCTGAGCCCCCTCCCACAAGGATTCCTCGGCCCCTCATGTCACACATCACCTCCATATTGGTGCACATAACAAAATTCATTCCGCACACGGGTGGGAAAAATTAGAGGGAACACCACCCCGCACCTGCTCCCGCCCCCCAAGCCCCCTCCCGCCCCCAAACTCCCTCCCAGAGCCCACGCTCCACGCCCCCTCCTGTGCCCCGAGCCCTTGCCGGCCCCGCACCAACCAGACTGTAAACCAGCATTTCAATGAAGATCAGAAATGCCAGTTTACAGAGCTTTCCGGCTGGTGAAGTGCCGGATAAAACAGCGTTTGCTGTAGTTTATACATGATGAATGGGTGTTGTGGGAAGTGGTGAATCACTTGCTGTTGGGTCCCCAATGGGGTTCTTATCCCCATCTGTGACACATTCTCCCCATGTGCGTGTGGGCGTGGATAGAACAGCTGTCAGAGTAGCAGCCGGGTCAGCCTGTATTCGCGAAAGAACAGGAGGACTTGTGGCACCTTAGAGACTAACCAATTTATTTGAGCATAAGCTTTCGTGAGCTACAGCTCACTTCCTCGGATGCATACTGTGGAAAATACAGTGGGGAGATTTATATACACAGAGAGCATGAAACAATGGGTGTTACCATACACACTGTAACGAGAGTGATCAGGTAAAGTGAGCTGTTACCAGCAGGAGAGCGGGGGGCGGGGAGAGGGGGGAACCGTTTGTAGTGATAATCAAGGTGGGCCATTTCCAGCAGTTGACAAGAACGTCTGAGGAACGGGGTGTGTGTGGGGGAATAAACAAGGGGAAATAGTCTCTACTTAAAAGAATAAATGGACACAAATCAGATGTCAAGAATTATAATATTCAAAAACCAGTCGGAGAACACTTCAATCTCTTTGGTCACTCGATTACAGACCTAAAAGCTGCAATTCTTCAACAAAAAACCTTCAAAAACAGACTCCAACGAGAGACTGCTGAATTGGAATTAATTTGCAAACTGGATACAATTAACTTGAGACTGGGAGTGGATGGGTCATTACACAAAGTAAAACTATTTCCCCTTGTTTATTTCCCCCCCTCACCCCCCACTGTTCCTCACACGTTCCTGTCAACTGCTGGAAATGGCCCACCTTGATTATCACTACAAAAGGCCCCCCCGCCCCCCGTCCCCCCCAATCTCCTGCTGGTAATAGCTCACCTTAAGTGATCACTCTGGTGACAGTGTGTATGGTAACACCCATTGTTTCATGTTCTCTGTGTATATAAAATCTCCCCACTGTATTTTCCACTGAATGCATCCGATGAAGTGAGCTGTAGCTCACGAAAGCTTCTGATCAAATAAATTGGTTAGTCTCTAAGGTGCCACAAGTCCTCCTTTTCAATAGCACAGCTGTTCATGCCTCCCTCTAACGTGTCTATAGCTTGTCTGTATCGGTGATTAGCCCTACGTACAAATCTTTCCTTAGGATAAAGTGTGACCGAAATAGCGCGGGCCGAATGGAAGGGCTCGCGATAGAGGTATATGGAAGGCGCCAGGGTAAATGGGAGTGGCTGTCCGCCATCTGCGAGAGAATCGGTCTCAAACCCGTTCCAGCCTGAGCTTTTCTCAGTGTCCAGAGCCCCCTGGGCCTGTTTCTTCCCATGCAATGGAGTCAGGCTGCTATCAGGGGCGTCCTGTCTGGAGAGAGGGGTGGGGCACTGTTATTTGCCAGCCAGTCCCAGCTGCCTAGGGCTGGAGAGAGCCTGACATTGGTGACTCCCAGAATGAGGGGAAGCCCGGGCTGTGGCCACTGTGCTCTCATTCAGTGCAGGGGGGACCGAGGATCCCAAGAGAGCCTGGGGCTAGCCACCCAGATCTTATTGCTGCCATCGGTCTGTACTGACCCTTCAGGAGAAGGGACCTCTAGCTGCCCAGGGCGGGCGGTTGGAATCCCTGCTCATGGCTGACAGACGACGTAACCCCCACCTAATGTTTTCACCAGACCTGGCTGCAAGCTGCTCCTTTATATACAGACCAGGGGGCGGTTTTGCCCAGTGGAAAGGGCATTGGATAGGGACTCGAGCTTTGGACTCTCTTTCTGGCTCTGCCACAAACACCCTGAGTGGCCTTAGGCAAGTCTCGTCCCAGCTCCATAACTTAGTTCCCCCATCCAGAAAATGGGGCTAATGATCCCTTCCTACATTA
Organism: Lepidochelys kempii; assembly: GCF_965140285.1. Classification (NCBI taxonomy): domain Eukaryota; kingdom Metazoa; phylum Chordata; order Testudines; family Cheloniidae; genus Lepidochelys; species Lepidochelys kempii. The sequence continues at coordinate 3,155,790 of NC_136390.1, forward strand.
CTGGGGGGTGGGGGAGGGTTGTGTACATACATTCTTTAATGTTTGCAAAGTGCTTCAGCGATCGCTGGAATCATCTGGCTAGATAAATATCCTTATCTCCATTTTACAGCTGGAAAAACACACCCAGAGAGCATGAGAATCATAATACCTAGCTCTTATATAGCGCTTTTCATCCTTTGCTCTCAAAACACTTTAAAAAAGTGAGGTCAGTATCCAAATACAGCTGGGAAAACTGAGGCCCAAGGTCATCCAGCGGGCCAGTGACAAAGCTGGGCATAGAAACCAGGTTTTCTGATTCCCCGTCCCCCTGTCTATCCGCTAGAACACACTGCAGTCTATCTGATGTTGGGCTGGAGTTTCTGGGCACTGACATTTAAATGTGACCCTGGAGGTTCTCAGAAAACACCGGACTTCTGCTGCTGAAGTACCCACGGGCCATGGAACGCCGGCAGCAGCAACGAGAAAGGGGCGTGATGACAGCTAAAAACCATCTGAGTAAGAGGGTGACGCCTCAGAGAAAGGAAAAGGGCTGCTGCTCCTGGCAGATACCTCAGGCGATGTGTTTGCCTAACATACACCAAAGCTCAAAAAACCATGAGAGAGGCTGAGTGGTCCCCAGGCTAGTTCAGCTATCGATCTGGGTGGTGGAAAGTTGCTGTAGGTCAGAGCCCCTCCTCACACTGTGATTCCAGGTGAGGGTCACTCCGGTTTTATGCGGGTGTGATTCCACGGAGGTGAGACGTGAAACGGGAGTGGCAGAATGCTGGGTTCTGGGTTCCCCGAGGCTGCCTGTACTCGGTGTTAGAAGGCAGAGCTTGTATTCCTAGAGCTTGCGCCATCTCAAAGGGTCTCGGAGTGTTCTTTCAACCGTTGGTGTGGTCCCAGCCCTGCCGGGTGCTAGGCCCGTGGTGGTTTCCCTGTTTCCATATGCAGTTCAGTGAGGTCACACAGCAAATCTGTGCGGGGCCAGTAAAAGAACCTTGACTCCTGGTCAATCCCAGCTTCCCCATGCTGCAGTGCGGACGCAGGCCGGATTCTGCAGGGTCCTGGGTGCCTCTTGCTGTTGCCATTGAAGTCAGACGCCCCATTCCCAGGAGGCAGCCGGTCCACTCCCGGGTATAAACCCGGCTCCCAGGTCTCTGCCCACAATTGAAGTCTCAAATGTCCCTGATAAACGTGGGAGGAATAGGCGCAGGTGGCTACAGTGGAGTCTGCATAATTTTGCAAGGCAGTCTGTAGTTCCCCCGATCCCCAGCACATAGGCGTGGCTGAAGGAGGTTATGAAGGATAGGTCCATCAAGGGCCATGGGCGGCAGGTATCATAGGCAGGGGGAGGCTGGGCCTCCCCAAACAGCCAGGCGTGACCCCAGCCACACTCTGCCCCCAGACCCCTCCCACACACGTCTTCTTCCGCTCAGCGCGGCTGCTCTAGTCTCCCTGTGGGGTGGCCCCAGATAGGGCCGCGCCCGCTGCCCTCCCGGCGCTCCGGGGCTGGGGGAGCTTCGGCCATGCCACCTTCCCTCCTGGTGCTCCGGTGCTAGGGGGGGCTGCGGCCGTGACACCCACTCTGGGGCTGGGAGGGGGAGGCTGGGGGCGCTCCGGGGCGGAGCGGGATAGCCTGTGATGGGGGCTTTGGTGGTGGTGGGGGGCCTCTGGGCTCAGGGCGGGGCTGGGGGCTAGCCTCCCTCAGCCGGCAGTTCACGCACCACCCATGTCAGGGATGCAACCCCATGCTCTGGGTGTCCCTACCCTCTGTTTGCCAGATGCTAGGAATGGGCGGCAGGGGATGGATCACTCAATAACTGCCCTGTTCTGTTCATTCCTTCTGAAGCACCCGGCACTGGCCGCTGTTGGAAGACAGGACACTGGGCTCGACAGACCATTGATCTGGCCCAGTGTAACTGTTCTTATGTAAGGAGCCAGGAGGCATCCCTGTTGTCCGGTCCAGGCACACTGGGATCTGTCGTCTCCCTTGGCTCGGCCACCATATTACAGGTGTTCCAGATGCGGCCCAGCACGTGGCCTGACGCGGCCCTTGGGTGGGCAAAGTCACGTCTTCTTGAAGTAAGAGGCAGAGGCCAGTGACAAACCAACAGGCAACGCCGTTGCTGAGGGGAAGCGCCGCTGAGCGACTCCGGCACGTGCTGTGAGCGAAGAGGGACGTGTCTGTGTGTCTGCTGAGAATTTTGCTCATGCGTTTCGCCAGGAGTGGGGGAAATGCCATTTCATTTGAAAAGAGCAGGTTGCAAGGCCTGGAATCGCTGAGTGGTGCTTTGCTGAGAGCCCCTGTTCCCCTCTGTCTGACTTTATCCCAGCTCCAGCCAGCCGGCGAGCGTTCCCATTCCTGGCTCCCAAACAATGAGTTTCTTTTTCTTCTGTTTGTTTCCCGCTTGTCGGGAAGAGAAAAGACAGGCCGGGGCATTGATGGGTGCCCCGAGCGGGCCCGGCCTTCCCAGGGAGACGTTGTGAAAGAGGAGTTTGAAATGGGCACAGCCTGGCATGGCCCAGCGTTGGCTGCTGCCGCGTTCTGGGGTGGGAGAGGAATGTATGCCGCGGGGGTGGGAGCTGCCTGTCGGGCTTCTCCGGCATTCGTTAGCAGAGCGACTTTCCTCCGCTCGGTGCCAATCCTCATGTTGCCTTTCCGCCCCGTGCTGCAGTCTCTCGCTCTGCCTCCCGATGTTTCCCCCCTTGAGGTCTTCATCAAGTCACAGCCGGCCCCTCTCCCTGGCCCCCCCCGCGGCATTCCTCGCGCTCTTCTTCTCACCAGGGAAGAATGGGACGTTCCTGCAGCTTTTCCTCGCTGACTCTCTTGCTCGGCGAGCACCTGCCGTGGCTTTCCGCTGTGCTCAGTGGCTCCGAAGGCTGCCGAGCTCACGAGACCGTTCTGGGGGCTGCAGGCCGTGAGCAGCTGGGACCGTTGGATCCCTTTGAGCCATTATTATGCCCCCTCCATATTCAGGTGCACTAGCCCCATCCCAGGCTTTCAGTTGGGTGTGTGGCCCTGAGATTTAGGGAACCCGTGTGTGTGTGTTAGGGTGACCAGATATCCCAATTTTATAGGGACAGTCCCAATATTTGGGGCTTTTCTTTATATAAGTGCCTATTACCCCCACCCCCGTCCCAATCTTTCGCACTTGCTATCCGGTCACCCTAGTGTGTGTGTGTGTGTGTGTGTGTGCACATGTGCACATGCAGGGGGCATCACACAAGGATTGCACAATTATTGTCTACCCTGGCCTGGCCATATGCAGCAAAGTATAAGTAGGGGCATTGCCAGCAGATCGAGGGACGTGATCGTTCCCCTCTATTCAGCATTGCTGAGGCCTCATCTGGAGTACTGTGTCCAGTTTTGGGCCCCACACTACAAGAAGGAGGTGGAAAAAATGGAAAACGTCCAGCGGAGGGCAACAAAAATGATCAGGGGGCTGGAGCACATGACTTATGAGGAGAGGCTGAGGGAACTGGGATTGTTTAGTCTGCGGAAGAGAAGAATGAGGGGGGATTTGATAGCTACTTTCAGCTACCTGAAAGGGTGTTCCAATGAGGATGGTTCTAGACTGTTCTCAGTGGTAGCAGGTGACAGGACAAGGAGCAATGGTCTCAAGTTTTAGTGGGGGAGGTTTAGGTTGGATATTAGGAAAAACTTTTTCACTAGGAGGGTGGTGAAGCACTGGAATGCGTTCCTTAGGGAGGTGGTGGAATCTCCTTCCTTAGAGGTTTTTAAGGCCCGGCTTGACAAAGCCCTGGCTGGGATGATTTAGTTGGGGATTGGTTCTGCTTTGAGCAGGGGGTTGGACTAGATGACCTCCTGTGGTCCCTTCCAACCCTGAGATTCTCTGATTCTATGAAAGTGCCTGTGATGGGTTGGGCCCCTTGGGATACCACTGAGCCCACCTGTTATGCCAGTTTGGGCCCCCTTTTTCCCTGTCTTGCTGTCCAGACTACTAAAGCCTCCTCTAACACACACACAGGCAGGGCCACCCCCAGCTCCAAATCAGCTCTGGGAAGACGCAGCTTAAGGCACTTGCTCCAATACCCTGGTGCTCGCTCCTTTTAAGGGGTACAAGCCCAAAGGTTTCATGAAATTCGCCCCCTCCCTCAATGTGGAGAGAGGTATGCACACTTCTTGCCCACCCCCCAGTTAGAAATTACAGAAACTGGGTTTAGAAATAAAGAAAACAAATTTTATTAACTATAAAAGGCAGATTTTAAGTGGCAGAAGGGGTAACAAACCCCTGGAATTGCCCGTATGCTCAGCAGATTACTAAGAAAATGAAATCAAACATGCAAACTAAGCTAGTTTCACTAAAGAAATTGGTTACAAATAGTATTTCTCACCCTCGATATTGTTGCAGGCAGGCTGCAAAGTTTCTGTGGTTCAAAGTTCCAGTGATATTCCTTTTCAGACTGGACCTTTGTCTCAGCCTGGACTCTCTACCTCCCCCCCCCCCCCGCCTTCCCTTTTGCAGTCTTTCTCCTTGGGCAGATAGGCCATGGAGAGAAGTCCTGTTTGCCTTCCTCCCCACCCGTAAATAGGATTCACATGAGGCAGGAATCCTTTGTTTCCCATATTTGACCCCCCTTTCCCTTCCAGTGAGAAGTTACCAGAAGTCCCAGGTAATGTTTAGGGTCAGGTGACAAGACCACCTGACTCTGTAGTATCACAGAGTCCATGAGTCAGAGGCAGTATGGAGCGTCAGGCAGGAAGGCCAAGCTTTTCACAGTCCATTGTCCTCGCTGATGGGCCGTGACCCCTGTCTGGCTTTTCCATTGTTGTCCTGAAGTGTTAGCAGTGAGTGTCATCCAAAGTAGCATAGTTGAAATACAGATACATAGTCAATATTCCTAACTTCAGATACAGAAATGATACAGGCATGCAAATTAGGTACTCGCATTCAGTAAATCAGAACCTTTCCAATGGTATTTCACAAGAGCCGTCTGGCATAAAGTACAGTTATGTCATATTCATATCATAAGCATCTTTTCATAAAGAATATGGAGTGAAAGGTCACGGTGCCCTCCCGGCATCACCTAGCATCATCCCATTGCAACATGCGTCTCCACGGAGCCGTGCTGTCTGCTCAGTGAAAGGGGGTGACGCCCGTTGAATGAAAGGGACAGCGTCCCCTTGAATTCTGGGCAGCAGCGTTAACTGCCTTTCCAGGTTCTGCCCCGAGTCCCATTGAGACCGTGTTTGTGCTGGGTTCACCGTCACATTTTCCTATGACAATGGGGTTTTGCTGGGTAGAAGCATCACCCAAGCAGACCGGGGAGGTGACCAAGCCCTGCAGACAGGCATTACGCGCAGCACGCAAAGAGTTGTGTGGAAGGGTAGTTAAGGGGGACGACCTGCTGCTTAAAGATAAGCAGGCGTGTGCGTTACGGTCACTGGCTTGGTTATAGCTGGAGCTGACCCAGGGGCCTCCTGAACTAAAAGCAAGTGCTGTTCCAGCTTGAGTTAAAGACCCAAGCTCCAGCAGTGGGCAGGTATTTAGGTGCCTAACTCCCATTGGTTTCAATGTATCGATGTCAGTGGGAACTGGGCACCTAAATACCTTCAAGCTGCTGGGCCTTCGGCCTAACTAACTAACTGGACACAAAATACTACTAACTGCACCAAACAAAGTTTTTTTTCCTATCCAGTCTAGTCATTTGGGGCGGCGGGGCACTTAACAAAAGTGGGTAGGAAATTACCCCTGGAAATGTGATATTGTGAAAGCTGGTTGTGTCCCTTTCAGTGATGACGGCATGGGCTCTGCCATACAGCTTCTCACGCCCCGGGCACGGTCCTGTAGGAAGCTTGGCATGCCGCCACCCGCTCACGACGAGCCTTCTCCCACCCAGCCTGTACAATGAGTCTCTTACCCCCAGAGTGGCTCATTTCCGCTTCGGTTGCTTCTTCTGCAATCGCTGCCCCTGGAAATTGCCCGTACGCTCAGCAAATGACCGACGTGCGGCCGGCTCCAGCAGACTGGATGGGCGAATTTGGTTCCAAAGTTGCTGTTAATGGAATTTTCCAGCCTCCATCAATTACGTGGGCAACTCCATTTGGGCTGTGCACCAGCTTTCAGCTCTCTTGCATCTCCCCAGTGTGGTGATTTTGTGATTATCATCATTACTGTGATTATTATTTAGAGACTCCCTTGGAAAGGCTTCGTCTTTCAGTGATGTAGCTAAGCAGCCTGTGCCAGGAACTTGCAGCCAACTTCCTCCCTATTTCGTTAGCAGATTTTTCAAGATCTGAAGAAGGGGGGCATCAGCATAGCTCAGAGATTCAGGAATAGTTCTCTGTAAGTCAGGAAGAGCCAGGGCCCAGCCTGATGGCTTTTCAGAGGCCTCTGTGAAAGAAGTTGGGGTTCTCAGTCCATTTTCTAGTGCCCAATGTTATGCTAAATTCCTCGAGGCAGGGTCTATGAGGTGGCTGCCTGGAGGGGAGAGAGAGAGAATGGCTGTGTGTGACAAACTGGACCAAGGCTGATGAAAGGACAGAGTGTATATCTGAGAGGACAGTAGACAGCCCCAGCTGGTCTCCAGCACTTTCCTACCCTGCTCTGAGAACAGTGCTGAGCGTCTCTAAGCCGCAATATGTCTGTGTGTCTCTGCTGAGGGTGGCCGGGGGAGGTACCGGCAAGGGTGAGTTACAGGGGCAGCATATATGTCTTTGGGCAATGCAGGTGCATCTGTGCTTACCGATTTCATTTTCAGTTTACTGTGTAACGGTCTCTCGGGCTTCTACAGCACCTTTCGTCCCAAAGGATCCCACAGCACTTCGCAAACTATTTCTGCAGAGGTCACGGCTCCCAGCCTTGAAATGCAGCCACACCGCAGGACAGAGACAGGAGGTGGGGACAGTTTGGCCAAGGGCCACACCCCAGCACTGACACAAAGTGCCCTGGGAGCTTTAATGTCCCCACGGCGCAGACAGGACCTCAGATTGTTAAGCAGCCCCCTTTAAAGGGCCACGTCGGTGAATGTCATGGGAACTCCAAAGCGGAGTCTGCCTGGACAGGATCTAAATGTGGGGTTCCTAGGCAGCAGGGAGAAATGGGTGTAAATGAGCCTTGAGCCAGCTCCCCATCCCCTCCTAAGGCCCTGGTGCAGGCCATTCCCTGGCTCATTGATGCAGCCTGCTGCCCTCCCCCACTGCCCCGGTACAGGCTTCTCCCCACTGCCCCGTGCAGCCCACTCCCCTCCGCTAGCCCCGCTGCCTGCCGCTAGCTTGGCAAACCATTTTCTCATTTCCCCCAACCCTGGAGGAAATGCACCCAAAGCATGCTGGGCAATTTGGAGGAACAATCTAACCCCCATTCCCTGACACGCTGAGGGCTGGATCCTGATGGTTTATTCACGCTGATGAGTGCTCTGTGACCGGTGCAGTTCCATGGAACTCAGTTCTACGCCTGGGGATGTTGTGGGAAGTAAATTAGCATCAGCTCCTATGTTGGTCCATCTGTAAATCCAGCACGTGAAACCCATAGGGGTCCCCTGGGCTAAAAGGCACTGGCATAAGTACGAACCTTTCTTACTGTTGTGGCTGCTTTCCTGGCCTTTGGAATCGGGATCCCTTGGGCTTTTGTCAATCCTGCAGGCCCTTTTAGAAATCAGATCTAGCAGATTCGAGCTGGTGCCGGGAGCCCGTTCTGCTGCTGGTGCCCTATGTGTAAATCTGAAGAAAGATGCATCTGAAGAAGTGGGTTTTTTACCCACGAAAGCTTATGCCCAAATAAATCTGTTAGTCTTTAAGGTGCTACCGGACTCCTGGTTGTTTTTGTGGATACAGACTAACACAGCTACCCATCTGATACTTGACTCTGTACCTCAGTTTCCCCACCTGAAGAATGGGCATAAAAGTCTTTCTCCACCTCCCAGCAGGGTGCTGAGCTGAGGGTTAATTAGCTAATCACCTTTGTAGCATTAGGAGAGGTGCATGGTCTGGGAGAATGGAGAGAGGATCCCTGTCCTGGTAGAACAGCGGGCTGCTGCTTTCCTAACGCGACGATTGCTCGGCAGGATTAGCAATTCCCCGCTTCTTCCTTCCCTCAGGGCTTTCCCCCCGGGCCAGGTGCTGCATGTTAGTTGGTGTCATTGCCATGGAGACAGCCGCCCTCCCCCTCTGCTAAAGTGGACATCTGCACTCCGGTGCTGGAATCCAGGCCAAAGCCTGCTCCCGCTCCGTCGCAAGTGCTCTCCCTGGCTGACTGCCACTCGCAGCGAAGAGCTGACAGGCGGGGGGAGACCCCAGCCCACCAAAGGGCTGGAACACGCCCCCCCCCCAGCTTTACAAAGCCTGCAAGCCTCTCCCTAGAGGTGTTGCCTCTTTGCAGCCAGGCTGCTGTGTGCGGGGCTGGAAAAGGGGGGTGCCTGGCCGCTAGCGGGGATGCAAACAAAGAAGTGGATTGGAATGTGCTCCAGATTCCTGGCATGGAGACCTGTTTTCCCTGGCCAGGCTCTGAGATGCACTTCTCTGGGGATCGTTCCCGTGGACGGGGGGCGGGGGCGGGGTGACGCTCAGGCTGTAGGGCCCATCCCTGGCTTAGTTATTTGGACTTGCTCGGCCCCTCTGCTCAGAGGGATCCCTTCAGGATGCCCGCCCCATCGCCACCAGCCCGGGTCTCTCTAGAGCTCTGTCTCCCATCTGCGGCTCCCTGGCCTTGTATGGCTGTAGCGTCCATTTCACTCTCTTTGATGGCTGTGGACTCGGTCCTTTTCCCTGTCCAAAAGCCACCATCACAGCTGGCTCTGCAGCTCTGCAGCCTGATCCAATGCCTGGCCAAGTCAAACTCCCGCGGACTGCAGTGGCCTTCCAACCAGGCACTGAACTGGTACATCTGCTGGCAGCCTCCAAAGCAAGGCGGAGGATTGATCAAGAGGGAAGAGGTGGGCCAGTGGTTAGGGCGCTAGCCAGAGACCTAAGTTCAATCCCCTGCTCCATCACAGACGACTTGTGTGGCTTTGGACAAATCATTTAATCTCCCTGTGCCTCAGTTCCCATCTGTAAAATGGGGATAGCACCCTCCCTGCGGCGGTGTAACGGAGATACAGGCAGTCAGGTGTGATGGGAATGGGAGATGCAAAATATTAATGGTTATTTATGGTGCATTTTCCATCCCATTGGAGTCATGGAAATGGCAGGTGCCCTGCGGATCAGGCCTTGCGTGTTACAAAGGCCACTTTCCCTGTCATTGACAGGCATCCACTTCTGGGCAGAAGGCAGCTTTGCACTGATTCTGGGCGTTGGGCTTGGTGTGCGGGTGGCTGGGTGCTGTGGGTGGCCTGTGCTAGACAGGAGGTCAGACTGGATAATCTGCTGGTCCCTTCTGGTTTTAAACTCTATGCCGCTGACATCCACCTTGGTCCTGGCTCAGCGCAGACAGGCTGAGCTTGATGACCTCTCGAGGTGCCTCCTCCCAGCCCTCCAGGTCTCTGATCGTCCGGGCAGCACAGAAGTCATGCAGAGCAGAAAGGGAAGAGTTATTGTCTGCAGTGGAACTGGCAAGGTATTGGGAGAATACCTGGTCAGGATGCCAGAGCCTAGCCTCGCTCTTTAGGAAGGAGTCCCGGGTCTTTGATGACCACACGCGATAAAAACTTCTGCTTGATGTCTCCTCTGACCACAAGGCCCTCCTGCAGCACCAAGCCCTGTAGCACTGTACTGGGTCTCCACGCAGAGCAAAGGCTGTTTTGGCAGTGGGCACGTCCGTTCCTTGGTTCTCTGCAGGTCGGGATCAGGGCGGCAGGGTGCTCTCCTGCTCACGCTGTGCCTATCCTGTAGGAATCAGAAGTCTCCAGCTCCCCTAGCCTTTATGCAGGCCCTTTAAGGCAGTACAGATGGCCCTTTAAAAATGTTTGGGGGTAAAGAGTCCTCAGGGAGAGCCCCAAGATGCCAAGGAGCTGGAGTCATCAGGTGAGGAGTGGCTCATGCTTCAGATAAATCACCAACGTGCCAGCTGCCACGTGGTTCCCTGAGGGTGAATTTGAACCTGGATGAGCCTGTTGCTGGGCATCGTCCTTTTTAACGAGTGCTTCCCTCCTTGTGTTTGAATTCCAGGGGTGGAGTCACGGGACAAGTCCCCAGAGGAGCCCGGAGCGCCGAGCCGAAGACGCACGACCAGTGACGGCCAGTACGAGAACAGTCCCCAGGAGCCCGGCACGCCCCGGAGCCCCACTGCCCGATCGCCGGTCCACAGCTTCTCGCCAGAGGTGGTCAGCAGCATTGCCGCCAACCCGGGAGGGAGGCCCAAAGAGGTGCCTTTTCCTTGGTCTTTCCCCCTGCTGCTTTGTAGCGGGGCGTGTGGTAATGTGGATAGCCCTGCTGGAGGGGGACCTTGCCATTCAACCCCAGTTGCCAGGGGGTGGGAGGAGGGGGCTGAGGCTTGCCAGAGACCCACAAAGAAGCTGAAGAAAGTCCCTAGTTCTTTCTGGCAATGAAGCCCCAGCGGCCGCGAGCCTGGGTTGGTGGGTGGCTGAGGATCAGGTTTCTGTAATGGGGCTGTGTTTGCCGGGGGTCTGCTATTTCCACAACTGACTCAGCCTCGCTTGCTTTCTTCTGCAGCCTCATCTCCATAGCTACAAGGAGGCCTTTGAAGAGCTGGAGGGGACCTCACCAACCAGCCCACCCTCCAGCGGTGGTGAGATCTCTCCCCCAACCCCTGCCTTTCCTGTCTCGCCGCAAACCCCTTATGGTCACCTGCGTAAGTTCCGCGGCTCCGGGAGGCGGTGGGAACCAGCGGGCGGCTCTAGCAAAGCCAGATAAAAGCAGCAAGTCAAGCAGCTCCAAATTCCAGACACCTGCCGCCATTTAATCTCTCTCTCTCGTTCTCTCATCCCTCCACCCCTTTCCCATGGCAATTCCTTCCCTGTCACTTCTCTTCTCTGCTTGACACCACCCTCCGCCACTCCACGCGCTGCAGATTTCCTTGATTTCGTTGTTATTTCATTTTGACAGCCAAGTTTTACAGATAGCGGGGTGTAAAATAATATATCTGTCCTGGGGACCCCTGAGGGCATGTGATGGAAAAAATTAAACCCTATTTTGGGGGGGGCACATCCCCATCTACTATGAAAACACCCTGAAAATAAAACTATCTCCGTATACTGAGGAGACTCCCATTTCAATTGGGTTCCATGCCACATGGTATATGTAACACATAGCCCTGGCTCTCACCACTTCGTCTTCTGGGTGATGGCTGCTGCATGATGCCAAATAGCTTTGGGATACTCTCCGGCATCCTGACCCTGCAGAGTAGCCGGGCCTAAATCTCTGGTCATGTCGCTTTCCTCGGCAGCGTGTTGCTCCAAAGTTAAACTCAGAGCGATCACTTTCGCAGCCGATCCCCTCCTTTTTAGAGGGACTCGCGTAGAATCCCAAACTGAACGTCCACCCCGGAAAGCTGTCCCCAGGCAGCCCCCCTGCGCTCAGTGTGAGTCTCACAGACATGCTGTTGGCTAACGAGCTCCAGAGAGTTTTAAAAAAGCAAATATTTTGGGGGATGGGGAGGAATCCAAACAGCTGGCAACAGCTGGCTCAATTACAGAGCTGTTTAGGGATCTCCATCAGTCCCGCGTCAGTGACAGCTTTTCGAGATGGCACCACTTTGAAGTGACCCTCACAGTCTGACAAAGCCGGAAGGAGGAACTTTCTCCCATTCAGACCCAGCACCTGCTCCTAGCTCTGGAAGGGAGAGTTGATTTTAAACCAGTGATTTTTTGGGTGGGGGTGCACAGAAAGGCTATTTTAGGCCCATTTTTATGGCTTCCGCCAAGTCCTGGACAGTTGGACCCATGGTGGCTAAGGCAGCTAGTTTGGAAGGTTCTGAAAAATAGTCCCGATGCAATTGTTTTAAAGCTCCCTGAAATATTCCCCAAAGAGGGTTTCATGTATCCCCTGAGATGGGATACATGCTGGCCAGGAGTAGGATAAAGTTGGTATCAGCATTTATTTGGGCTGATCTGCTTCGACCAAGCCAAAAAGTCCTTTGTACTACGCTGCGGACAAGCTGTAATCAGAGTCCCAGCATGGTCGGAACTGTGCAATCCTATCATGCAAATATTGTCCTTGCCTCTAAGAGCTTAAACTAAGGACTGTCATGTTCCCCCCGTGTACCTAGCTAAAAACATGCTGTGTATGCACATATGTGTATTGCATGGTATTCCACTCCCTTTAAAGAAGGCACATTTGGGGTTGCACTGTCCATTCAAATCCATTCACCGTTCATATCCGGATGTCCAGTTAGGAGCCCATGGCGTGTAGCCGAGTGCAAGGTGAATCCCCTTTACCTGAACAGATTTGCAGATGGGAAGGGGGAATGACAAGGGGAGTTAGATGCTACTTAACATGCAGGTGCTCTGCTGAACCTAAGGTAGGCAAAGGAGGTTTCAGCAGTTGCTTTGCTTCTGGAATTGTCCCGTCCTTGCAAGTTGCTGGGAAAGTCTGACCCTCGAACTTCCCGTTGCATGTTCTGACCTCCTGACTCCTCCAGCCAAGCATGCGTCCTACTGGCTAACCCTTGATAACTTGGTGGTAGGTTTGGAAGAAGTGAATTCCGCTGTGACCGGTTCTTGCCGCTGTCCCACAGTGCCACAGGGGCACGGCTGAATCAGTGTGCAGCAGCACAATGCATTGGTGAGCAACTGGGGAAAAAAGCAATGGCCACATCTGATGTTCCTGTGCATTGAAAAGTGGAATAGAGGAGCTGAAAATGGATTGAGATGCTCTGGTCCCGATCAGGAGAGATTTTCCAACACGGCAGTCACCTCCCAAACTGTATTCTCCACATCTCCTGTCTCTGCCCCGTATGGATGTCCTACGGCCACAGACTAGTGCTGGGCAAAGATTTTCCATCAAAAAAATTTTGGGGGGTGAAAAATGGAGATTTGGTGACACCAGAACATTCCCAAATTCACGTCAATCTTGTCAAATTTTTCTGAATTTTTCCAGCATTTTATTTTTTAGGGTTTTTAGGGTTTTTTTGACTGAAACATTTCAATTTTTCCTTTCCACATTTCCTTTAATTTTGTTTTATAAAAATCCGAAAAATCTTTTCAAACAGTTGAATGTGAAACGTTTCATTTCGGGTTTCCTTTGACCTGGAACAAGGGTTGTTTTTTTTCTTCTTCAACTTTTTGACTTGCTGAAAATTTAGAAAAAAATGAGTTTTCTGTTCAAGCCCCAAAGCTTTTATTTTGAATTTCCAGCGCATTGAAACATCTGTTTTTCGCTCAGTCCTCGTTGGTGACTGCAGTTGCTACACACCAAGTTTAGCAGGAGAGTTGTTTTTAACCCCTTTGGTGCCACCCCTTCCCCTGAGAAACACACATCTGGGTAAGGTCTTCTCCCGTTGGGGATGAAGGGTGAGGGTGTGGCGGGGACATTCGGCTGCACTTTGAATGCTCAGCACACTGCAGCGGCTTCTTGCCAGCAGTTCCTTCTGTGGATGAATTTCAGAGTGACAGGTTAATAGTAGAGGCTTGAGATGTGCCCTCAGGGCAACATCCCTTACCCAGTGCAAAACCGGGTGTGTTTTGCATCTCATCCCTGGCCAGCTTCTCGATCAAGCAGGCTCAGTGCATTAGCGGTAACACTTGGCTGGAACGTCTTGGCCCGTCCGTGGAATTGCTTGGTTTCCCAGTAATTCATCTGCATTGAGCAAACAGTTCTAACCAACGTAGCAGCCGTGAAAACGTGAGCTCATGAGGACTGGCTTTTGTTTCCACGCCTGCCTCTCCCGCCTCCTCCCGCTGCCAGCGTGGGTGCCCGTCTGAATCTGTAAGTCAGAAGGTTGAAATGCAACAGCGGATAAAGCTAAAGGAATGTGTCAAATTTCCTTTAGGGAGGTTGGAGCCTCATTTGTCTCCTTGTTTTTGCTTTTTGCAGCATTCCCACACCTCTTCTGTGTCCTGAGGTCTCTTCCTCCCAGTTAGAAAGCCTGAATTGTTTCGAGCCGGTAAAATACAGTGTCAGGGAGATAGAAATCAATGGCAAGAACTCTCCCCCCCCCCCACACACGCAGACACTATAAAGCCTTATTTGTGAGACTTGTCGTACACACATCTCACATATACATCTGCATCTATTTGCTCCATCACTCCCCGCTTCATGTGTGTACCCTATATATAGCACACATGCTATATATATACATACACACACAGCCCCCTTTGTACATACATACTACATACCGGCCTCTGTCTCTAGAATATGTACGTGCAGTCGAGCTATAGAGCACGTGTTGAGTGCATTCGTAAACAGGCTGGTGGGTATGTGATACCTGTCTCGCTGCACATCTGGCTGGTTTTCCAGATGTGTGTCTACGCCATATGTGTAAAAGTTCGTGGCATGGGCACCGTTTAGGTCTCTCTACCAGAACTAGAGCGAATGCTTCGACGTAAAGTGTGGGCCCTAAGTTAGTTTTTCAAGGGGAAGATTAGGTAATGGGGCTGTTTTGTGAGCATGGTGGTTTGAATTTCTGAGGGCCATATTGTGTTCTCGTTTACACCGGGGTGAATCTGGAGTATCGTGGTTGAAGTCAGTGGAGCCCCTCTGGATTTAGATCTAGGGCACGGAGATCGGAATCTGGCCCACTGTGTTTATGTTAATATCAGTCTGACTACAGAGGAAATGCTGCTGTTTTTGGAGGCATCTCTGGCAACCTGTGCATTGAACAGTGAGCCTCTGCAGCACTTCCCCGCAGCAGACGCATACTGGGTGGTCTCATGTTTTGGAGTGTGGAAGTCAGGGCTCCTAGGTTCTCGCCCTAGCTGCGCTGCCAACTTCCCAAGTCACTGCGGGCAGGACATGTTACCTTTGGTGCCTCAGTTTACCAACCTGTCCAATGAGGGGAGTGCAGCTAAATGCCCTCATAGGGTGGGGAGGTGTCATCAATTAACCATGGCAGGGAGCCTTAATCAGTGAGCATTGGGGAAGGTGCTTTGAGATCCCCTGGATGAGAGGCACTCGGGCAATGGAGGGCGCTGTTATCCAGCCAGGGGGCTGCTGCTTTGCAGACTTGCCCAGTGTTAGGATTCCTGCAAACCCCGGGAAGTCATTCCTGCCGGTGGACTGTCCCTAATGGCCTCGCCAAGGTGCTCTCTCCTCAAAGAGGCAAGGCCTTCAGGCTCCCAGCGCACTCAGGCAGGATTTATAGGCATCAAAGGAATTTGTAATCCTGCCCCGCCCTCTGGACCCCTCAATCCGTCTTCCTGTAACTGCCCATCAATTATCAGCAGGGGGTTTCTTTGTCTCCCCCCTGTCTAGTTTCCCTCTGCACGTGGCTGGCATCGGGGCTGGCCGAATCACCGTCTCCTAAAAGAGAAGCCAAAGGTGTCACTTCTAATAAGGGGGCCTGCTCTCGGCTCCTGCATTCCTGTGGTTTCTGCAGGCCAGCGGGCTTAAGTGTTTCCAGTTGCACACGCACCTTGCCAGGACATAATGACCGTCATTAAGTAGGACACGTAGTGCTGAGGCTATAAACTCACATTTAGTAACAACCAAGATGACTCTAGGATTTATTGCGCTTCAAATTTAATTCCTCTTTTGATACCGTTGGATTTTTTTTTTTTTTTTGGCCTGACTACAGCGCGCTCCCCACCCGGCCTGGCCAAGACCCCGCTGTCTGCATTGGGGCTGAAGCCCCATAACCCAGCCGAGATCCTGCTGCAGCCGGCGGGAGGTAAGTGAATGGCTGGGGTCAGAGGGCCAGTTGCAGATAGAAGGTGCTGAAAGTTAGGGCCAGTTCATCCTGGCATCTTATTCCCCTCTCTCCTATATTGAATCATAGAATCATGCTGCTGCACAGAGAGGTTGAGAATGCCTTATTTCTCCAGGGGCTTCTGCTGAGGCTGAATTTGCAACGTCGGCCCGTCAGGGTCACTAAGGCTGACTGGGTTTGGTCACTGGCATGTGCACCCAAGGCTGAGCTGTATGCTGCCGGACAGCAATGCGGTGCCTCAGGGGCTGTGGCCAGTAGAGGAAGGGTCTTGTGGCAGCAATGGGGTTGAGAAATATGCCTGTCAAGCATAAGAGCGGCCAGACTGGGTCAGACCAAAGGTCCATCTAGCCCAGTCTCCTGTCTTCCCACAGTGGCCAATGTCAGGTGCCCCAGAGGAAGTGAACAGAACAGGGTAATCATCAAGTGGTCCTTATGTATTGGTATACTAAATTCTGCCTTAGCGCAGGGGGTCATAGAACCAAAGGGGCCACAAGGATCACCTAGCCCGACCCCCTGCCAAGATCCGAGGATGGGCTAGCTAGATGACCTCTTGAGAGCCCTTCCAACCCTAGAACCAGGTTACACTCATCCTGATGGGCAGGTTGTCCCATAGCTGCGTACAGTAGGAGTTCCTTGCATTTGCCTCTGAAGCAGTTGGTACTGGGCACTGTTAGGTCACTGGCCTAGCTGGACATAGCGGATCTGACCCAGGCTGGCTATTCCTACGTTATCAAACAACAAGCTTCAAGAAGGTAAGGAACACGCTGTCCGGTAGAGTGGTTGCTCATTACCACCAGCGCTTGGTTTCTGTCACCCTCTCTGTCTGGGTCAGCACCCGAGGTCCTTACTCAGGGTCAGCTGCCCCCGATGGGAGCTGTACTGAAGGAGTGCGTAAGGTAGTTAGGATTTGACTGTCTATGGCTCTCTCTCTCTCCACTCCCGCTCCTCCTTTCTCCCTCGCTCTCTCCACCTATATGTGGCGTTCTCACCTCGCCGCAGTTCAAGAGGGCTAGAGAAAGTGCAACTTGCCAGTTAAAACAATATCCAGAGCATCCGCTGTCTCTGTGTGAATCACCAGAGTGGAGCCCCGGGCCCCGCTTCTAACTCCTCTCCTGGCCTCTGACAGCTGTCTCGGGGACGGATACCAGAGCCCAGGAGCTGTCTTCTAATCCAGACAGATCCCAGCTCACCAGCACCACCCCTCCCCTTCACAGGCTTTCAAGAGCTTCCTTTATGTTCGGAGCCTTGTGTCTATCCTGCTCATCGCAGGCAGAGAGAAGCAGAAACTAGAGTTTACAGTGGGGAAAGCCCCTTTGGGGACCGATTCTGGGGCTGTAGACACCAGCATTTCAGCCACTGGCATCTTTTTACAGCCAGGCTATAAATGTGGAGCAGCAGAGAGTTTAACAGCAGAAAGGCCGATGCACAGCCGTAAAAATTGGATGGAAAAAAGGCAGCACTAGGAATGTTCCCAGCGGGGTTTTCTCAGCACGCGGAGAGCCAATCAGTGTAGGCTTGTGTGGCCCTGCCCCAGACCTGCCGTCTGAACCGGGAAGGCCAATGGCTTCTCAAAGGGTGGAGGGAATCAGAATAATAATGAATAACAACATCCCTTTTGGACATAAACCATCTCCCTGCCTAGGGCTTGTCGGTAGGGAAAGGTTAGCGGTGAAGCCATAGGAATGATACTGCCAGGTGAGTGCTGAGGGCCAGGTGAGTGTTAAACTAATGGGTTTTAGGCACCTAAATACCTTTAAAAACCAGGGCCTCTTTCCTGTTTCTGTGGCAATTCAGGTAACTTGCACACATGTAGTTATTTACCAGGATGAAAAAGCAGAGAAGATTAACATCGATTTCTCTCTCTCTCTCTTTCTTCCCTTTGCATCACCGTGTTTCCTTTCTCTTCCACTGTCTGTCCTTCCCTGCCTTGCTCCTCCATCTCTCGTCTTTCCCCCTCAGAGCTAGATGGGGAGGCAGTAGTTGAATCTGATGAAGGTAAGAAGGGATATTTTCTCTTTATTCATGTTAATTCTTTTGGCCAAAAAGAGAAGCTGAAACTGCTAAGCTCATTAATGGTGAGACATCTGGTTGGCTTGATGTGTGTGGTATGCAGAAGGGTCAAAAGTGCATACAGGATTGTACCGCAGTGCGGCCTGCCAGGGAATTATACGTAGGAGCTAATCTCGAAGCAAATAAATCCAGGTAGAGCTGCCTGAAACTGAAGTGTGCAGGAAAATGATCAGATATCCAGCAGTGGCATTTCAGCCTCTGCCCATCACTTGGTTCCTTGTGCTCTCGCATCATTTCCTGTCTTCTGGCAGGCGGTACTTCCTGGAGTGCCGTTCCCACCCCAGTGAATCAATGTGCCGTGAGATCATTGCACTGGCTTCTGCAGAGGTTCGTTCTGAAACCCAGTCAGGACGGTGCCATGAGATAGAGCCGCAGCCTTGGGGTACACTGCTCTCTGTCCTTCCCGCACGCCCCACAATGGGGAAGTAGTGATGCTGACCACTGTTCTTTTCACCTTGGTCCATGCTTCCCTCAGTGTGTGTACAGCCAAGGGACAAGCCTAGGTGAAAGGTGAAATTTTCATAAGTGCCTAAGTCCCATCTTCAACAGCGGCAGAGCGTAAGGATCCAGAGGACGAGAACCCGGGTTTGCAGGGCTCGGGGTGACAGCCGGGCAGCTGTAGCAGAGGCGTGATCCACACGTTATAAACCCTGGGGGGCACAACACGCCATGGGAAGTGCTGCCCACGCGAAGCCCCGATTGGCATCACCACCCATGACCTCTGATTTGTCCAGGCACGCTATTTAAGTGGGTAGGGAGTTGCCGGAAGCTGTCTGTGCAACCTGGCAGTACCTGGCCTGCTGCGACAACAGGTGCTTCTCTTGTTCTCTGACCTATGGCCCTGACTCCAGCTCCGACCTTAGGCCCGACTCCTGGTTTCTGACTCCGGCTGTGACCCCTCGCTTGACTCCTCCTCCCGCCACCAGGGCCTACTCCTGCTCTGACCGCTAGGCATGGCTCCTGGTCCTACCCACCAGGCCAGACTGCCACATTCTGGTTGTGGAACCGTTGGAGAACCATTGACTTTCAGTAGGGCTTAGCCTATGTCTACATGGCAAAAGGTGTGCGTGGGCTAGCCTACCCAAGCTAGCTTCCCTCCAGCTAGTCTCAGTGAAGACAGTGCAGCATGGGCAACAGACTTTCAAAGAGCTCATTTCCAATTTAGGTACCAAAATAAAGGGCCACATTTTCTTAACTGCTGAGCCCCCAGGAGCTCCCATTGTGACCACAGGGATAGATTTCACAGAGGTCAGTTCTCAGCGACTCCTGAGACATTAAGATAGTTTTGTGACCGATACCCTAAGGCCATAAGACTCCCAAGCTCTGTGCTTTTGCTGACCCGAGGGGAGTGAAAATATAAGCAGAGATACAGAGCTCATGAATTTCAGATGCCATGACATGCTTTAGAACAGGTTCACTTGCGGTGCAGTTTGTGCTTTCGGTGGCTGCAGCCTTTCAGACAAATCAAACGGTCCGAGCGGAATGACAAACACGGTTAAACAAGAATGTGCAAGTGTTTATAAGTAGGGGATGTTAGCTTCAAACGAAACATAAGCAAGCGCCTTGTGGATACAGAAGTTAAGAGCTTGGAATCTACACACCTACACAATCTGTCTCTGTGCTTTCCTACTTCATGTGCTGCAGCCGGATGGTGATGCTGTGTTTGAGATGGCACTTTCCTTCAGAATCTCTGTTTTCAGTCACTTCTGAGTTACTCCTTGGGCTGAGTTTTTTGCATGTATTTCAGTCCCGTCTGGACCTCTCTGGGGAGTTTCATAAGAATCTGTCCATTTTTGTTGCACCCAAAGCAGTCTTGGCAACCTCTCATGATTGTACCACAAATCTTTATCGTGGTGTTTATCTTAAAGACCCAGTTCTTGGAGTCAGGAGATTACAGGACAATTTCAGCTCTAATTAAAAAACAAAGTTTCTGGTCCTTATGGCTGCAGAGAAAAGCCTAAAAACATGGCGAGAGCTTGCTGCAATTTTTGTTGTTGTTCAAAATGTTTTTCAACAAGAAAATGACTTTTTTGGTCAGAATGGCATTTTCTGTGGCTAATCTCCTTTTTCTACCATTTTTTCCCATTTTTCATTTAAAAAAAGGGAAAATTGCAGCCCAAACCAGAATATTTTGGGAGTTTGGCTGAATTCTTTTCAGCCAGAAACAGACAAATGTTTGATTTTTCAGGTTTTCGGTGGTTTGACATAACCCCAAAATCCTTTTGAAGAAAAATTTGGATGAAAATGAAAACGTCTTCATTTTTATCACAATTGTTTTGTAGACCAGGTTGAACTGTGATCCCTACAGTTCAATACCAGAAAGGAAATAAAAAAGACATGAGATTTTTTAAAATAATACATTTTGAGTTCTTTTAAAGCCAATTTCATGGGGTTTAGGGTCTGACTCATGCGTTTTGAACACTTTGGGTTGGCAATACTGCCTAACCATTACAACATTCTTTCACCCATTTTCTGCATGACTCAGATAATTTGTGTTTTAAAACCTACCATGTTCTGGCTCCTGAAAGAGGACCAATGCTTTTGCCGCGGGGAAGAAATTAGCTGAGCGAGTTGACTTTTTTTGAAAGAAAAAATTTTAGATAGAAAAATGCCCTTCCCCCCAAAAAACGATGGTTTTGATTTTGTCAGTCTGTTGTGGGGTTTGTGCCTTTTTTCCTAATACATTTGGAAAAAGCTTCTGTTTCCCCAAAACCAGTTTTCACAGATGGAACATTTTGGTGACGTTTTTAATAACGCTTTTGATAAAAAGAGGGGGGAAAATTTGGGAAATGGAAAAAAGTCTGTTTTTTGAACCCAGTGCAAAAATGCAAAACTAACAAAGTTTTGAAATTTTCTACATTTTTTCCCCCAACTACGTTTAGAATGGTTTCAGAGTAGCAGCCGTGTTAGTCTGTATTCGCAAAAAGAAAAGGAGTACTTGTGGCACCTTAGAGACTAACCAATTTATTTGAGCATAAGCTTTCGTGAGCTACAGCTCACTTCATCGGATGCATACTGTGGAAAATACAGAAGATGTTCTTATACATACAAACCATGAAAAAATGGGTGTTTACCACTACAAAAGGTTTTCTCTCCCGCCACCCCACTCTCCTGCTGGTAATAGCTTATCTAAAGTGATCACTCTCCTTACAATGTGTATGATAATCAAGCTGGGCCATTTCCAGCGTAAATCCAGGTTTTCTCCCCCCCCCCACCCCTTTTTTTTTCAACACACACAAACCCACTCTCCTGTTGGTAATAGCTTATCTAAAGTGATCACTCTCCTTACAATGTGTATGATAATCAAGGTGGGCCATTTCCAGCACAAATAATAAGAATGTCTGAGGAAGGGGGGGGTAGGAAAAAACAAGGGGAAATAGGTTACCTTGCATAATGACTTAGCCACTCCCAGTCTCTATTCAAGCCTAAGTTAATTGTATCCAATTTGCAAATGAATTCCAATTCAACAGTCTCTCGCTGGAGTTTGGTTTTGAAGTTTTTCTGTTGTAATATCACAACTTTCATGTCTGTAATCGCGTGACCAGAGAGATTGAAGTGTTCTCCGACTGGTTTATGAATGTTATAATTCTTGACATCTGATTTGTGTCCATTTATTCTTTTCCGTAGAGACTGTCCAGTTTGACCAATGTACATGGCAGAGGGGCATTGCTGGCACATGATGGCATATATCACATTGGTGGATGTGCAGGTGAACGAGCCTCTGATAGTGTGGCTGATGTTATTAGGCCCTGTGATGGTGTCCCCTGACTAGATATGTGGGCACAGTTGGCAACGGGCTTTGTTGCAAGGATAGGTTCCTGGGTTAGTGGTTCTGGTGTGTGGTGTGTGGTTGCTGGTGAGTATTTGCTTCAGGTTGGGGGGCTGTCTGTAGGCAAGGACTGGCCTGTCTCCCAAGATTTGTGAGAGTGTTGGGTCATCCTTCAGGATAGGTTGTAGATCCTTAATAATGCGTTGGAGAGGTTTTAGTTGGGGGCTGAAGGTGACGGCTAGTGGCATTCTGTTATTTTCTTTGTTAGGCCTGTCCTGTAGTAGGTGACTTCTGGGAACTCTTCTGGCTCTGTCAATCTCTTTCTTCACTTAAGCAGGTGGGTCTTGTAGTTGTAAGAATGCTTGATAGAGCTCTTGTAGGTGTTTGTCTCTGTCTGAGGGGTTGGAGCAAATGCGGTTGTATCGCAGAGCTTGGCTGTAGACGATGGATCGTGTGGTGTGGTCAGGGTGAAAGCTGGAGGCATGTAGGTAGGAATAGCGGTCAGTAGGTTTCCGGTATAGGGTGGTGTTTATGTGACCATCGTTTATTAGCACTGTAGTGTCCAGGAAGTGGATCTCTTGTGTGGACTGGACCAGGCTGAGGTTGATGGTGGGATGGAAATAGTTGAAATCATGGTGGAATTCCTCAAGGGCTTCTTTTCCATGGGTCCAGATGATGAAGATGTCATCAATATAGCGCAATTAGAGTAGGGGCGTTAGGGGACGAGAGCTGAGGAAGCGTTGCTCTAAGTCAGCCATAAAAATGTTGGCATCCCGTGGGGCCATGCGGGTACCCATAGCAGTGCCACTTAATCGGCGTGAGCATCTGCTCTCTATTCTCTTCTGGCCCCTGCAACTCTCCTTAAGTGTTCAGCTTGTTCTGTGCTTTGTGCAAAGCCCAGGGATGGTCTAACAGAAGTGCACCCTGGGGTGGATGCACCCTGGCACTCAGAAAGGTGCACCTGGAGAGTCAGTAGCTGCACAGCTGGAAGGGTGGGACTGAGCCCATGGGAATGCGACTGTTTTCATCGGATGTGTAAAGCGAAGCAGGGTTTAGCTCGGCACTATGGAAACTATAGCTGTGTTCCTGTCCGCGTGTACATTGATAGATACATCGATAAATCCCTGATAGATAATGGGATAGAGAATTTGGCCAATAATATAGTCAATTAGAATAGAAAGGAGCTGCAGGTTTTTCTGCACTAGTCCTCTAGTCAGACTGTCTACACTGAATTTGTGCATTGTTGATTTATGTTTAAACAGCATCTTTTTACAAACAAACACACGTGCACACACGCATTCACACACACACCCCAATCTTTTGAAGTCAACGTCCAGTTTTGCAAGTGAATTATGAGCACAAAATCGCAGGTGCAGATGTTCAAGTTCTAATTTACTGGATGGTCCTCCAGATCTGACCAGCTGAATGCTGAATATCTGAATTTCTACCTGCAAGGACAGAGAATGGATTGAGGGCCCTTTAAAAATAATACCCTGTGTGTATCCGGGTGTCTCTCTGGCATTTGGGGGGTTATAATGAGCTCCCACCCACCCTCAATTGTTCATGTGTCTCTTCCTTTGTTCTTAAGATATCATCCATAGAGCCCTTGCAGAAAAATCAGAACAGATGAGCTCTACATTTTTAATCTAAAAAAATATGCCAAACTCTCTTTTCTGCCCCCAAACTTGGCACACCCACCTCCTCTCTTCTTTGCCCATGCCCCTGATTTCCCTTGTGTCGCTGCCGTTCTGCAGCCGTTTCTCCTGAACCCCTGGCAGGCGGACTCATGCACTTGGACTGGCGAATTTTGGTCGGGGTAGGGAGCAGGATTTAATGACCGAAGCGGGGGAAGGTGTATTACCCCCATTCTGCAGGTCACCCTAAGCAGCACTTTGGCCCCAGGCCGAGCGGACCCAAGTGCCGGGTTCAGTGAAAATCCCGAAACCCAGCTGGAATGTTCTGTAGGAAAAGATTAGCCCAGCTCCCTTCAGAGGTCAGCTCCTGCCCCATCTGATTATGCAGGGTGGGGCAGGGCTGGATGGAGAGCTTATACCAGGAAAGGGGAACCTGGTAGCCTCTACCCCAAAAAGCTCACGGGCTACAGGCGATCAGACAAATAGACCATGGCTGTGGGGGGAGGAGACTGGGTAACAGAATAATAGGGCGTGCTCACTTCTTAGCCACTCAGGAGCCGCGGCGACGTTAACTAATCACCGTAGGGGTCCGTTTTATTTCCAGCCGTGTATTGCGTATGCCGCCCACTGCACTAGAGATGCCAAAGATCTCTGGGGTTATCTTACCCCCGGCCTTGCCTACGCGGGACTGGCTCCTCCAGTGAATTGTAGGAGGGGAGAAGGGTCCAGGGGAAGATGGGGGTCTCTGATGCAGTCGCTCACGGAATGGAAAGGCTGAAAAAGCCCTGCTGCTAGACACGTGGCTTTGCGAGACAAGGAGGCAAGGCCGGCTGGTGGGTGAATCTCAGGTCTTTGCGGGCAGTGCCACTCCCATCATATGGGTCCCTGGTATGACACCCTCCCCCGCACCTCGTTTCCTTCAGCAAGAGGCAGAAATTCACGCTGGGTGCTGGCCGGGAGAAGCGGGAAGGCAGCTTGGCACCAGCCCACAGTGACGCCAGGCCCTGATGGGGCATGGACAGCATTCGCAGGAGCCGCCTGTGGGCTATTGGAGAGGGATCCCACTGGCGAGGACGGGCGGGAGGCAGAGGGTGAAGGTTCCCGAGCCTCCTGGACTCGCTCACGCACTCAGACGAGGCCACGGTGCAGCCCTGCTGCCCGGGTAAAGGCAGGGTCAGGGCAAGGTCCCCCAGGCAGGCGGGGAGTAAGACAGCCAGGGAGGCAGGGAGCATGAGAACGGGGCGCCTCTGTTAGGGAAAGCAGGAACAATCCCAGGGCTCGTTGCCTTCTCCTCGGAGTGGGGGCTGCAAAGGTGGGGGGAAGGGATGCAGGCAAGAACTGGGTGTTTATACCCAGGGGGATTGGGGCCAAAGGGGGAGCCGGGCAGGGGGCAGAGGAGGAATGGGGTGAGTGTGGAAGGGGGTAGGAGACGGAAGCCTTGTGGGGCTGAAGCGGGAGGGCCCAGAGCTCTGGGAAGAGTCTCTGAGAAGCCGCCTCCGGGGGGCAAAGGGGGACGGGTCTCTAAAGCCTGGAAACCGTGCGGCTGTCTGAGCAGGGTGACCGCGTCCGGAGCTGGCAGGGCGCGGGGGGGCGGGGGGTCTAGGCGACGGCTCTGCTGCCGTCTGGGGAACTCGGTTAGTCAGCTCTCTCCGAATGTGCCCGGCTTCTACATGTTGGGGGGCCAGATCCGGCAGCTGGTGTAAATAAGCGTTGCTCCACTGAGGTCAGTGTCACGCTGCTTTACGCCCACGGGGGAGCTGACGTCGCGGACATCGCCGATAGTCTGGGCGGGCGCGGGGCCCTGGAGGGCAGCTCGCCCGGCTCGCCGCGGGGGTGACCCGGGCCAGTGGCTGCTCAGCGGGTTTGTGGCTCGCAGGGTCCAAAGAGAGGGGCCTGGCGAGCATTGTACTGCCGTGCACCGGCCGTGTCGGAAAGCCGCCTAGTTCTGTCGGGTTCCATCCCCTCCGGGCGTAGAGAGCACCGGCTCTGCCATCCTTCCTGCCACGCAGCAATGGGGTGGGAAGGATGGGAGGCTGTAGCAAGGTTTCTCCCCTCATCATTGGGAGTTACCTTTGTTTGAGAGGATGGAGCTGGGCCACTGCAGATGGTTGCCCTGCGGCTGTCCCGCGGATTGCAGGGCAACACGTGTTCCTGCGGCGGCCGACAGAACGGCCCGGACTTGGGCTCATGGTTCGACACAATGGTGAGTTTCGGTTCTCGAGACGATCATTGCTGCCTCTTGGGGTTCAGAGAAGCCATCTCACTTCACCCCCAGCGTGCACCAGTGCACCCCAAGGGCCTGCCCATCCTTCCCCCTGCCGGTGCTCTCGGGACACACCGCAGCCATGCTAGACCAGACACTGAACCCAGCTGCTTCCAGAAATGGAACGAGGCCGTCCTGAGGCACCAGCCCTGTGGGCGTGACAGGCTGAGATCACCCTCAGCAATGCAGTGGGCAGAGATGGGGGAGTCTTTAACTGCCTGGCCAGATGGTGGCTCCTGTTTGCTTTTCTCACCTGCGGCTCGTAAGAGAGAGAAGCTGGGGGTTGGAAATGCAGAGATGGGAGAGTCCATTTCACTGCGGGCCCAAGAGGGCAAATTCGGGGTAACCCCGGGAAGGTGGATGCAAGGATTAGATCCAGCTCATTCCTCTGTTGGTGAACATACTTGGAGATAAATGCCTCGAGGTTGGGGGACGAGGGTACGTCGAAACTCGAGCTGGGTCTGTCTCATTACACTGCCAGCTCCCGTGTAGACGTAAGAAGTTCAGTTTGGCTGGATCTAAATTAAGGCGCCCCCTGTCTGAGAAGGCACCTCCCAAGCTGCCAGGCCGCAGCTGGGCTTTGCACCTTAAAAAGACACCAGGTTTTGTCTGCTATGGGCACCTCGTGTGATTGATTTCTCCAGCCCATAGAAACCGTTCCCGCCTGGTGGAGTCACAGTCTCATCTTAGGAGTGAGCCAGTGTGCAGGGAGGTGGGACAGGGGTTACTTACGGCCAGTCATACAGTAACTCTGCTTAGCCAGCTGCATGTCTGGCGGGGGTGATTCAAAAGGATCTATTTTTAAATGATGACGAGGACTGACTTCTCATGGGCACAGTGGTGCCTGCAATGTGTAACAGGCACGAAGCTGTGTGTTGCACAAGACTCATGTAGGGAGGAATGACGGGGAAGACGATTCAGAGGGGGCCGGGGGCTATGTCACACGTTGCATCTGTTTTGGCAACGCCCTAGCTGGGTGGAGGTGGGGGGATTTCATTCATTGCTTGGCGTGGGATGATGGGGATGCAGTGGATTTCTCAGATCAGCTGTCGCGGCCGCGACGGGGTTATTGATTTGAAACGGGGTGACTGATATTCGGGCCCTGGCTGTGATCGGCCCCGATCCTGAGCTGCAGCCAAAGGGCACATGCACGCCGACCTCCCCGGGTCAGTCGCCAGCTTCACCCTTCCTTTCCTTTTGCCCCCCAGGTTCCAGGACCTATGTGGAGTCGGTGGCCCGCAAGGCGGCGACGGGGGGCGGGGGGACGCCCCAGAGCCCCCCAACTCCACAGGCCTACAGCACAGAGACACCAATGAGGAACGGGGCCTTCATGAACTCCTTCACCTCCCCCAGCCCCATCTCCACCAGCAGCCCCATTCACAGCATGGACGGGTAAGGAGAGCCAGGCACTGGGGACCACTATAGTGCTGGGTTTAACTCCAGGAGTGCTTTGCCCTTCAGCCCTTCCTCACCTGAACACGCCCATCAATGACTTGGGTCACACGAATAAGGGCCGTGCTGTGGTCGGTTTGCAGCTGTGCATTCTCATGCTTCAGGGTGTCAGCTGTCACCACAGGGTCAGGAAGTGTGTGTGTGTAGGTGGTTGTGTCCAGGGGTACATGGGGGTGTGGCGGGGAGAGTGTGTTTGGGGGGACAAGGGTGTGTGTGTGTGTGTAAGGTTTTTCCCGTGTGTATTCGAGAGGGTCTGCGGTTGTGTGGGTTTGAGGGGGGGTTGTGTGCATGAATGAGGATGTGGTCGAAGAGAGGGTGGGTGTGTACAAGACAGTGTGGGGAGGGGGTGGGTGTAGCTGGTTGTGTGCAGGGGAAACAGGGGTGGATGTGTGGTTGCGTGTGCGCTTGGGAGGTGTGTGGGGAGGTGCGCATGAGGGGTTTGCATGTGCACACGTGTCGGGGTATGTGGTGGGCACACATGTAGGGTTGTGTGTGCAGGGGGGTGATTGGGAGGGCGTGTCCGCGGGTGTGATCGGGAGGGTGTGTCCACGGGTGTGATCGGGCGGCAGTGCAGCGTGGGGAGTGGGGATTGTCCGCTGGCTCGGCCCCCTCGCAGCTCGCGCCCCGGGCTTGCTGTTGCTCCTGGCTGTTCCCTGCCGGATGGAGCTGCGGGGACTGGGTGCTGCAGGGGGCCATCCTGCGTCTGAAAGGCTGCTCCTGTCACCCTGTGTCACGGAGTCCCCGGGCGATGCTCTGGAGCTGCTCCCTACGAAGCCAGGCAGGACTCTGGGGAAGTCTCCTTTCTGGGAGCAGCCTGTCTGCAGGACACACAGCTCCCCCGGCTTCCCCCTTCCTGGGTCTGACCTCGGAGCATCCAGCCTCCTCTGCCCCTCCGTGCGCTTCCCACAGCGAGTCTGCCCAGGCAGGGTCCTGGGGAAGCCAGAGGGTCCTGCCCCCCAACTCCGCAGTCAGACGTGACTCTCAGCCAGCCAGTAACACAGAAGGTTTATTAGACGACAGGAACATGGTCTAACACAGAGCTTGTAGGTGCAGAGAACGGGACCCCTCAGCTGGGTCCATTGTGGGGGGCAGTGAGCCAGACAACCACGTCTGCCCTTCACTCCATGTCCCCAGCCAGCCCCCAACTGAAAGTCCTGCCAGCCCCCCCTCCTCTGGGCTTTGTCCCTTTCCCGGGCCAGGAGGTCACCGGATTCCTTTGTTCTCCAACCCTTTAGCTCTCACCTTGCGCGGGGGAAGGCCATCGGTGGCCAGGAAACAGGGTGTCGGCCATTCTGTGTCCAGACCCCTGCACATACCTGCCCTCTAGGGCTCTGCAACGATCATACACCCTTATCCCACCCCCTAGATACTTAAGAACTGCATAGGGGAAACTGAGGCACCCCCACATTATTCAGAGGAAACATTAAGAACAGTCCCGCTTCGTCACACCCTGGCCCTAGCTAACCCCTTCCTCTCCTCTCCCAGTGGGCTGGGATAGACACTTCTCATGCCCAGTGGGTGGGCAGGGCCCCAGCGAGCCCTCGGACCCCAGCAACCCCCATTCTGGGAGTAGGAGGCCTCACAGCCCTTCCTTCCCTTCGCCCGCCATGCACAGAGCCCCTTTCTGACTTACCCTGATTAGTCCAAAGGCCCCCTGTCGGGCGGTGCTGAGCCCCAAGGCCTCCCTCCGAAGCCAGTGAGCTCTGGGGGTGCCCAGCACCAAGCCATTGTACAGGATCAGGTCCCAAACGACTGACCGACTCCTGAGAAAAGTCCCCTGGAGCGGCTGCTCCTGCACGCCTGGTGTTCCCCCTGAGAGCCTGCTGGGCTCATTGCGAACCATGTGGGGCTGCATGGTTTTGACCGAGGACACGTTCAGGTGCGTGGCTGCAATGGTGGGTTGGTCACTGCTCAGGCCCGGGTGACCAATCAGTTGGTGTTCGGTGCCCCAGGCATCAGGGGAACCCAGGACACAAAAACCTAAGGCCCTGACCACCAGCCATTTTAATCCGGCCCTCTAGCTCCCACTGGGGAGCGAGGTCTGGGGCTTGCCCTGCTCTGCGCGGCTCCCAGAAGCAGCAGCATGTCCCCCCTTCGGCTCCTATGCGTAGGGGCAGCCAGAGGGCTTCGTGCGTTGCCCCCACCCCAAACACCACCCCTGCAGCTCCTATTGGCTAGGAACCGCGGCCAATGGGAGCTGCAGGGGCGGCGCCTGCGGACGGGGCAGCGCGCAGAGCCGTCTGGCTGCGCCTCCGCATTGGAGCCGGAGGCGGGACATGCCGCTGCTTCCAGGAGCTGCTTGAGGAGGTAAGCGCGGCCCAGAGCCTGCACTCCTGATCCCCTCCTGCACCCCAACCCACAGCCCCAGCCCTGATCCCTCTCCCTCCCTTGAACACCTTGGCCTAGCCCGGAGCACCCTCCTACACCCCAAACCCCTCATCCCCAACCCACCCCAGAACCTGCACCCCCTGCCAGAGCCCTCACTCCCTCCCATGCCCGAACCCGCTGCCCCAGCCCAGAGTCCCCTCCCACACCCTGAATCCCTCATTTCTGGCCCCACCCCAGAGCCTGTGCCTCCAGCCGGAGCCCTCACCCCCTCCCGCACTCCAACCCCAATTTCGTGAGCATTCATGGCCCGCCATACAATGTCCATGCCCTGATGTGGCCCTTGGGCCAAACATTTGCCCACTCCTGCCCTAGTTCCTTCTGCAGTTCGGTCATCCCTGCTGAGCTGCATGGTATTATGAATTTCTTCGGAAGGTGTCACCATGACCAGGGCGTCTGGGCATCAGTCCCATCACGTATAGACTCAGAGAAGAGCAGCCCCCTCTGCTCTCTCTTCCCTCCACGGGCTGAGCTCTTTGCCGACCAGAGACAGAGTCAGAGAGCAGGGGGACGTAGGCATCAGCTTCCCTGCTGGAAGCATCCTGCCCTTGTAGGGGAAGGTTCAGTAGACAGAGGGGCAGGATGGCTGCATTTCAGTGTTGTGTCTAGCTGTCGATCGTTTGTTTCAGCATGATCCAGTAGACAGGGCCAGGGGGAATGGAAGTCAGGAGAACTGGGTCAGTGTGTCACCTGGCCAGGTCACTTGGCTGCTCCGTGCCTCAGTTTCCCTATCTGTGCTATCGCTAGAAGGAAACACACTCTCCTTTGAGGATCTGGGCCTGAGCTCTCTAGATGCTTTCAAAGCTATTCAGACATCTAACGCCCTCTGACATCAGTGGAAGTTAGGGACCTGAATCTTCGGGGACCTGGTTCTGACTTGTACTATCGTGATGTATTTGTCTAACACTCTGCAGGATCCTTTGGGTTGTAAAGTTCCTCCTGTTGCCTCAAGATGGCACAGTGCTGCTGGGTTGGGCAGGGGCAGACCTGGGCTTTCAGGCTAGATACAGAGGAACAAAGTTTCAAAGCTTCCCACCTAGGCTGCCGTGCTGGCAAATGGCTGCTTTGCGCCTACCTGTGTTTCCAGCCAGCCGGTGGGTATTCCAGAAGGGAGGTCTGGTGTGGGCACGCACTGACAGCAGTTTGCAGCCAGATGCTAAGCTGGGACGCTGGAAAATGGGGCCTTGGCACAAGCACCTGGGGCCCGACGGAGCCAATTCCACAGCAAAGGGAGGGTGATCTTGTGGCTCGGACACTGAAGTGGGGCTTGGGAGGTCTGGGTTTGATTCCTGGCTCTGCCACAGATTTCCTGGGTGGCCTTGGGCAAGTCGCTCACACCCAGATCCTCAACGGTATTGACGCACTTAACTCCCACTGAAATCAATGGGACTTTAAGGATCTGGGTCTTGCTTTACCAGTGCCTCAGGTGTGGTGTGGTGCCTGACCTACACGAGTTGCCCTGAGGGTACGGTGATGTGCACCAGAGGGAGGCCAATAACTAACTCAGGCAGCAGTGAGCCTGGCGTGGAGCAGTGCGAGCTGAGCTCGTCCCTTGCCTTTCCCAGGGTGTCGATCCGCAGCTACCCGTCGGAGAGCAGTGCCCACAGCACAGCCATGCCCCCGCGGCCCTCGGCCGAGTCCAGCTCCCGGGCACCGTCGGCACACAGCAGCTACCAAAACGCCTCGCCGGTGTCCTTCAGCCAGGGGGGCCCCGCGGGCTCCCTCTACGTGAGCCCCGAGTACCCTGATGGCCGAGCCGGCGCGCAGCAAGACACCCACACGAGGCCGCAGCCCCAGGTCAGCGTGGTGGGTGTTCACGTCCTGCCGGGGAGCCCCCACACCCTTCACAGGACGGTGGCCACCAACACGCCGCCGAGCCCTGGCTTCGGGCGAAGAGCACTCAATCCCGGCATGGCAGCCGCTCCCGGGAGCCCTGGCCTGGGCAGGCACCCCGTGGGCACCCACCTGGCTGGGACCCCGGGCAGCCCGAGCCTCGGTAGGCACCAGGCCGCTAAGGGAGGCGGTGCACCCGGCATGGCCGGCAGCCCCAGCATGGACAGGCACATCATGTACGGCTATTCCACCCCGGAGGAGCAGCGCCCCACGCTGTCCCGGCAGAGCAGCGCCTCGGGGTACCAGCCCCCCTCCACTCCGTCGTTCCCCATGTCCCCGGCCTACTATCCCGGCTTGAGCAGCCCGCAGTCCTCCTCCCCGGACTCCGCCACCTACCGGCAGGGCAGCCCCCTGCCGCAGCCGGTGCTGCCCGAGAAGAGGAGGATGTCGGCCGGGGAGCGGTCCAACAGCCTGCCTAACTACGCCACGGTGAATGGCAAGATGTCCTCGCCCGTCTCGAGTGGCATGTCCAGCCCCATCGGCGGGAGCAGCGTGGCGTACCCGCACACACTGCCCGACTTCTCCAAGCTCTCGCTGCCAGGTAAGGGCTCACCCATCGCGGCGCGGGAACCCTAGAGCATGGGGCAGGTGCCTGGGGGCAGGCCGGAGGGGGTGGGGGTGGGGGGGCCTATGGTGCTGGAGGACACATTCTCTCCAAAGGCCAAGTGCTCTCCAGCTAGACGGCGCTGTCCTTCACAGCCTGCTTCAGAGCGGACTCCCCTGAGGGCTTCTCCCCCCACCAGAGGGCCTCCCCTGAATGATCAAATGGATCTTGGGCTTTCCCCTCCTTTGCACCTGCCATTAGCAATGGGTCGGACCCTGGGTATAAATCCCAAGGTCCTGGCTCAGTTCTCACCCAGTCCTCACTCGGGCCGCGCTCCCGTTAGCTGGGGAAGTACATTAGGGTTGGGACCCGGCAGGGTATCTGATGTACTTAGGGTCCTGGCCAGCCCCTCAGCGCACTGCTCGCTCTCTTAAGGTTACGTGCTGCGATCCGCAGAATGGGCGCGCTCCACTGTTATCCCCGGGCATCTGCACAGCACCCTCCTCCTCCAGAGGCTAGATTATTTCCTGCTCGCTGCGCTCCTTTAGGCTTTCCCCTGAGGGCCGCTATTACTCTGGTCCCAGCGCTACTGTCCTGCCTACCGCTGCTCTGCGATTCTGTCCTCTGCAATGCAACCTCCTGCAGGCACGTGCCCTACAGTTCACAGAGCCGCTGGGAATGGTAGGGGTTGCGTATCTGCTTTGCTTCCTACGTCAGGAGACATAGATATAGGAGTCACCGCTGGTGCCCAGGCCCACCCCCTCTTTTCCTTCTTCTAAAATTAGCGGTCAGAATCAAAACAGGAAAATACAGAGCTAGCATCAAAGGAAGAACCACCACACAGTTGATGTCAAAAACACAACAGCTTGCAGGCCGTGAGGTCAAAGCAACTCGGTCGGATATAGTCCTTTGCCCTGCCGCCTGCGGGGCAGAGCTGAATCCAGCACTCTCTGGGGAAGGCTTTTGGAAAGGGGCACCGTCTGCTTCATCATACTCGGTCTGAAAGGATTCGAACTGCGCCTGTCACAGGTGACCCCTCAACTGCTGTTGCCCAGTGTAGCTCCCCGGAAATCAGTGCAGCTAAGAGCTGGTCTTGTGGATTTATACGGCCAGCACGGCGCGCCCTAGGTCATAAGCCGTCCGGTCTCGGTACGTCTGACAGGTTAGGCCGGGGGGCCAACCAGGGCTCCGGAGTTGTATGCGGCTCTTCAGAAGTTAACCTGCGGCTCCTTGCATAGGTGCCGACTCCGGGGCTGGAGCGACAGGTGCCAACTTTCCAATGTGCCGGGGGAGGGGGGGTGCGCTCACTGCTCAATCCCTGTCCTGACAGGGGCCTGTTTTCACCTCCCAGGAGGTGTTTCAGTAGTGGCGGGTTGGAGGGAACCCGGGCCCGCCCTCGACTCCGGGTTCCGGCCCAGGGACCCGAATGGCAACAGCTGTCGGCAGCCGACCTTTCACTGCCAGAGTTGCTACATTTCCCTGGGCCTCTTCCCCACAGCTCTCCTGCTTCTCTCTCTTAACGCCTTCTTCACCCTTACCTTAGGGCTCCTTTTCCAGTGGCTTGAGGTTGTCTTCACTACCCAGCCCTTCAGCCGCACTTCCTCTCCTCTGGCCCCCTGGCTTTTTTTGGCCTGACCGGAGTGAGCCCTTTTATAGTATCAGAGGAGCCTTAATTAGAGTCAGGTGGTCACATTAGCTTAACGGCCTCACCTGACTCTTTGCAGGTTAATTGGAGTCAGGTGTTCTCATTAGCCTGGAGCAGCCCCTGCTCTGGTCGGTCAGGGAACAGAAAACTGCTTATCCAGTAGCCAGTATATCTGCCTTCTGCTACTCTGCTATACCCAACCAGCCTGGGTCTATCACCCCACGTATGTCCCTGATCCTTCAAACTCTTGAGCACATGCTTAATTCTCAGCATATAAGTATCCCCATCAACATCAACGGGTTTAGAAAGTTGAAGCCTGTGCGTAAGTGTTTGCTGGCTCGGGGAAGCGGAGGTGCCCTTGTGATCTCCAGATGGAATTAGTGGTGGGGTCAGGATATTTACAAGGGTTAAAGGAAGATTAAGATATTTATACTTTCAAAGAGATGCAGCTAAACAAGACCAGTAAGAGTATCTGTTCCTGTCCTGTTCTCTGGGAGGGCTGCACCGTGAGATCCCTCTGAATTGTGAATCTGGAGTGGCTATAAACATGTCTCGAATGCTTCCCTTGATTGTTTCTCTCCTTCCCCTCTCTCAGACAGCAGCCCCGAGACGCGGGCCAACGTGAAATTTGTCCAGGACACGTCCAAGTATTGGTACAAGCCAGAGATTTCCAGGGAGCAGGGTGAGTAGCCAGCCCCAGTGAAAAGGAGCAGCCGGGGGGATGGGAATTGGGAATCAGTGTGCACGCATGTGCTGGTTCTGAGAACCATGTGGGTTATCCTGGTCCTGGGTCATTTTGCCCACATCCTGGCGTTATGGCTGCCCACATCCTGCCTGGGCTGTCCCTGGTAGATGGGCGTCTCTATCGCGCCGTGGTTCTTTCCAGGGATCCCATCTGCCCAGGGTGGTTGCACATTGTGGCTGCTTGGGTGACTCTGGACATTTGGGATGATCTTGGGTTAGACCCAAGTAGCCGCAAGAGACCGACCCATTGTGTGCCAGAGGCAGAGAGCAGGCAGGCCTGAGTGCACTGGGGGCAATGACAGGGAATGGATTTGGTGAGATACACCCAGATGACCCCAGCAGGAGATCCACGCTCCATGCTGCAGAGGAGGCGAAACCCACCTCCCCCAAGTGCCTGCCAATCTGACCTGAGGGGGAATCACTTCCCGATCTCACACCTGTGTTTGGGCTTAGCTCTTCCACTCCTCTCTGCCAGCAGGCAATCACCGATCCTCTTGGCAGTGCTGGAGCCCTGTTCCCGACCCGTCTCAGCCCTCTGCTCGTTTGTTAACTCGCTTGGGGGCATTCTCCCCACATTGCTGCGACCCAGCCTGCCGCACCCCCCCGACTGGCATGACAGAGGGACGCCAGTCCGAGAGCTACCGAGAGCTAGTCCCTGCAGAGGGATAGCAACCTGGCCAGGGCTTGTCTCTGTTCCTGCTGGCAATGTTGCCAGTGTTTGCACTTGGCTAGGAATCTCCCCTCCCGGCCCCTCTGAGAGCCGCTCCTTGCAGCCGAGAAATGACCCCACAGTCTATCCCAGACCTGTTCCCAAGGGAACCTCTGCTGGAGGCTCGGGCAAGAGGAGACAATGGGGCTGTCTGAGGAAGTGGCTCCTGGGGGAAAGGTTGTGGGTAAGTGGCAGGTAATGGGAGAGAGGAAGGATGGTTTGGACCCTACTCTTGGCCCCAGGAAACCCCAGGTTCAATTCCTTGCTGTGCCACAGACATTCTGTGTGACCTTGGACAAGTCATCGAATCCTAGACCTGGAGAGGGGAAGGGTCCTTGAGAGGTCATCAAGCCCTGCCCATAGCAGGACCAAGGAGACCTCGACCATCTCTGACAGGGGTTTGTCTAACTTGGTCTTAAAAACCTCCATTGACAGAGTTCCCACAACCGCCCTAGGAAGCCGATTCTGAACCACCCTCATCCTGAGAAAGTTCTTCCTAGTAACTAACCTAACTGTCCCTTGCTGCAGATTAAGCCCATTTCTGTTTGTCTCGTTTTCAAAAGGGATTTAGGCCCTTAGGAGCCTAAATCCTACTGCCCATCAATCTGATTTAGGCTTGTAAGTGCCTAAATCCCTTTTGAAAATGAGGTGTAGGTTCCTAAGTCAGTTAGGTATCGCAACACCGAGCACAGTGCTGCCTACATACCTACATGGGCCTTATTGTGTGTGTGCCTCAGTTCCCCATCTGTACATTGGCACTGCCCTACCTCACAGGGGTTGTGAGGATAAATATGGTAAAGACTGTCAGGTGCTCAGATACCCTGGTGAGGGGGCCAGCTAAGCACCTAAGATACACAGGAGAAGATGATGGGGAAGCCGGCAGGAGGGACTTTGAATAAGGTGAAGCTACAAAAGTTTGTCTCTGGATGCAAATTTCAGCTCTTCAGGGCCAGGTCCATCTTGCAGCCTGCTGGTGCGTTGGAAGCTGCAATGCACCCCAGGCTCGCAGTCTGCCTGGAGGAAGAGTTAGGCCAGGGGCTCTCAACCTTTCCAGACCACTGTCCCCCTTTCAAGAGGCTGATTTGTCTTGCGTACCCCAAGTTTCACCTCACTTAAAACCTACTTGCTTACAAAATCAGCCATAAAAATACAAAAGTGTCCCAGCCACACTGTTACTGACAAATGGCCGCCTTTCTCATTTTTACCATAGAGTTACAAAATAAATCCGTTGGAATATAAATATTGTACTGATATTTCAGTGTACGGCATATAGAGCAGTGTAAACAAGTCGTCATCTGTATGGAATTTTAATTTGTCCTGACTTCGCTAGTGCTTTTTCTGTAGCCTGTTGTACAAGTAGGCAAATATCTAGAGGAGTTGATGTACCCCCAGAAGACCTCTGCCTACCCCCAGGGCTCCACATACCCCTGGTTGAGAACCCCTGGGGTAGGCTGCTGGCTGGGATAAAAAGACATTGTCTGTGTGTCGGTGCATTTGCTCGATCCCTTCCGATCCCCCTTGGGAGAGCTCAGCGCCTCCTTACGCCAGGGCAGGACACCTGTGACATGGCAGAGATCTTGGCGTGTTAATTACCCCTGCTGAGCTGTACTGCGGCAGTGCCCAGACACCCCCGTCCAGGATCCAGGCCCCCATATTGCTAGGCTCTGTCCAGGTGTATGATGAATGGCAATCCCTGTCCCAAAGACAATCTGAGTATGCGATGAGAGGTCCCAGGGACATACAGCCCAGGGACTGGGGTGTCACAAGGCACAGGGAGATGACTAGACTGGTGCATTTTAAAGCCAAAGCACGCCATTGGGATCCTCTAGTCTGACCTGGCAATTATAAGAAGTAGCAGCCACAACACACCAGCTGCCAGGCCACCGACAGGTTCACTTTGCCCTTCCCTAATGCTGGTTCCATTGACATGTGGGAGCCCAAACCCCTCAGCCCCACCACCTGGCCCAGAACCACCTTTATTGCCTCTTTCTCTCTATTGTTCCTTCCCCGCCCCCCTTGGCTGATTACGCAAAGGACAATATCCCCATTGAGATACATGGGAGGTGATCTCGGAGAGAGGGCTGGGAGTCAGGGCACCTGGGTTCTATCCCTGACTCCCTACGGGGGACCCGGGGCTGGTGATGTTGTTTCCCAGTTCCCCTTCTCTGCAGAATGGAAAATGATCATGCTACTAACCTCACTGGGAGGTGAAATTCATTAGCAGCTAAAAGAAAAGGAGTACTCGTGGCACCTTAGAGACTAACCAATTTATTTGAGCATAGTAACATTTCTAAAGCACTCCCTGGTGGCAGTAGTTAACGCGCTCAAAGGGTACCAGATCTCACAGCCCATTGGCCCCAGGAGGTCAGTAGGTGATTCTTATGATCTCCTTTTTACAAGGAGAAACTGAGGCACAAAGAGGGCTGAGGCCACACTGTCAGATCTTGGGGGATGGTAACGCTAGGAGCCCATCTCTGTAATAGGCACATGCAGGGCCGACGTTCAGACTGCGACCACTGGAGTGCTGCGACCGCTGCCCATCCTGCCGACCAGACTGTCTGCCTGTGGCCTTGTCCCCCTCACCCTTTGCTTGGACCCAGCTCTTGTCTTATGCTTGGCTTGGAAGCAGGTGCCAAATTTTTGTTCTGTTTGTACCGCACCAAGCACACTGGGGTCCTGGCCAGGACGCAGGCACCTAGGTGCTACAGTAAATATCAATAATAAATAAGAATAACACCTCTGCAGGTGCCAAGATACTACGGTGATGGTCACCACTTACTACAGAGAGGGATGGGGGGAGGGGGATGCTTAATGTTTGGCAGCCGTGTCTGAGAAATCAAGTGACGGGTCCAAAGGAGAGGACAGGTTTGAGCCTCCCAAGTCTGTGCCTCGCCCATTGTAGAGACAAGGTGGGGGAGGTGATATCTTTTATTGGATCAGCTTCTGTTGGAGAGAGAGACAAGCTTTCCAGCCAGACAGGGAAAGGTACTGGAGCCTCGCAGCTAAATGCAAGGTGGAACAGATAGTTTAGCATATGTAGTTAGCACATATTGTAAGGGACCATTCAAGGTAGAGTGGCCCGTTAACACCCCTGCAGTCATAGGACATAAAAGGGGGGCTAGTGGGTTACGGATTGTTGTAATAAACCACTAATCCAGCACCTCTGTTCAGTCCATGAATTTTAGTGTCTAGCAGAGTTATGAATTGAAGATCGCAGGCTTGTCTTTTAAAAGTGTTGTGGAGGTTTCCTTCGAGGACGGAGAGGTCAGATCGAGAGTGATGTTCTCCCGCAGGTGACAGGGTGTTTTTCATTTTCCTGTGTGAGTTCATTCAAGAGCGCAGCGATTGTCTTGCCGTGCACTGGGTGGGGTGCAGCACATGTGCTAGGCATGTGTAGGACCCATGGATCTTGAAAGGCCTATTGTGGGGGGGTGTCGATCAGTTTGATGCCTGGGGATTTTGTACCTGCTGTTCCGGCAGGGTCTGGTGCCGTTTGGGTTGGTGTGCCCTGGTCTGTGGGGAGCTTGCTTCTGACGATGAGCGTGGAGAAGTTGGAGGGTTGTTTGAAGGTCAGAAGTGGGGGTCCAGGAAAGATTTCTTTCAGGATGGGGTCCCCCTTGAGCCTGGGTTGTGGTTGGTCCAATGAAAGATATGACCTCCCCCATCTTGTCTCTCTCACGTCCTGAGACCACCACGGCTACAGCTACCCTGCATAACTCGCCCAGTGTAGCATTCTGCCTTTCCTGGGGCAGCTGCTCCGTGCTCAGAGGCGCAATAGCTGCCTCATGGCGTGTCCTGACTCCTGTGCTCCTCTCCCGTCCCAGCCATCACGCTACTGAAGGACAGGGAGCCCGGAGCCTTCATTATCCGAGACAGTCACTCCTTCCGGGGAGCCTACGGGCTGGCCATGAAAGTAGCCTCTCCGCCTCCAACCATCCTGCAGCAGAACAAGAAAGGTATTGTCGTCCACCCCCGCGCGCCAGCCCCCGGGAGCGCACGGTACTTCCCCCCCCCCATTGTTCTGCTGGCTGAGCACGGGGCCGCTCGGGGCAGCGGAGCGCAGCTGGGTATGTGCTGAGGCAGCAGGAACCCGCCTGGGATGCAGGGCGTTTAGCTCTCGGCTGGCCCGTGGGAGCCTTTCCACTGAGTTATGGGAGCTTAGATCCAGGCCGGGGGTTGCCAGCAAAGCATGTCTCTGTGTCCTCGTGGGCAAAGAGCCCAGGGGCGTGGTCCCCTTTCTCTCTGCTGCTGCCCTCTCTGCACTGGGGATGAAGTGTCTGGTCCCAAGTGCCCCTGGGCCGTAGCCTAGCTGTCTAGAATAGTGTTCTGTGGACCGGGCTCCCCTCCCACCCACCCCAGTGCAAACTGGAGTGACCCCAGTGACGTCAGTGGAGTTAGTTAGCCCAGGTGTACGCCACTGGGGCCTGGAGCTCAGAAGCTGCCTCTTTCATGCAGCCCGTGGGGGGGATTTGAAAGGAGGCCCCCGGCTGGCTGCTGACGCTCTCTCCGGCCGAGCTGCACCAGCTGGGATTCCTTAGCTGCACTGCTCCCTCGGCTCACCCACGGGGAAAGCAAAGCCCAGGGCAGCTGGCTGTTGGACTCTGCTCTCGCTCCCCAGAGCCTGGGGCCTGGATCACCCAGCGTGCACTGAGGGGTGGGGCGGGCAGGAGGGATGTTCACCCTAAGGGGCCAGGCCACTCCAGAGCCCGCTGTCCTAGGGAGCACAAGGGGGTTGGTTTCAGGAGGGGCCGGGAGCCTGGAGTGACGTCGTCCTCTCTCCCCCCAAGGAGATATAACCAATGAGCTGGTGAGGCACTTCCTGATCGAGACCAGCCCGCGCGGGGTGAAGCTAAAAGGATGCCCCAACGAGCCCAACTTTGGTAAGTGGCAATGACCCTCCCCTCCCTTATTCAGCCCTAGGACCGTTCAGTGCCCTCTGGCAGCGACGCCCCCTTGTGGGGAGTAAGCGGCATTGATAGGAATCACCGCAGGCATGGCTGGATTTGGGGTATCCTGTGGGCATCTGGAACAGAGGCCAAAAAGCACCTCCCTAACAGTGACACACAAGCGCGGTCACACCCCCCCCCCCCTCCAAACACCAACACAAGCTAACCAGGAGTTTGGCAACCAGACATCCAGGAATGACAATAAAGCTGGGTCCTCTGTTAGGGTGGCCAGTTTTGGTTGGACATATTCCTGGAGGTTTCTACTCTTTAATTCAAGGTTAAGCTTTAATTCCTGGAGACTCCAGGACAATCCTCGAGGGTTGGCAGCCCTATCCCCTGTGCTTGGGGTGTGCAGATGTCTGGCTCCTACCGAAAGGAGGGAGAACAAGGCCCCAAAGAGCTTGCCGTGTAAAGGGACGACAGTGAACTCCAGGACATGGGGTGGTGGGAGACACTGGAAAGCACAGAGCCGGTCTGGTTCCCTGAGTATCCCCCTTACTCAAGCAGTGCCAGTGAAGTCACCGGGGCTGCTCATGACTGTGGGGATCCGAGTCGGGGCCAAAGCGAGCAGGTGGGGAAGCTAGCGGATGGCTTGTCAGCTGATGGGGAAGGAACGTCCCCACTCTAATGCAGGCTGTGTCCATGCCTCAGCGTTAGACTGACGGTGTTCCCTGCCGGGCTCTCTCCCCAGGATGCCTGTCTGCTCTGGTGTACCAGCACTCCATCATCCCGCTGGCCTTGCCCTGCAAGCTGGTCATTCCCGACCAAGGTAGGAGGCACAGGGGAATGGGGCATGGGGGATGCACCGGGGACTGGGGCTGGATGGATTTTTCCCCTTGCTCA
This sequence comes from Lepidochelys kempii, assembly GCF_965140285.1. Lineage (NCBI taxonomy): Eukaryota > Metazoa > Chordata > Testudines > Cheloniidae > Lepidochelys > Lepidochelys kempii. The sequence goes on from NC_136390.1 coordinate 3,196,391, forward strand.
GCACCGCAGGGCGGAACTGGAAAGCTTTATAAGATCCCATCCCTAACACTGTGTCTGACCCCGGAGATGTTTCGAATTCGGTTCCTTCTTTACTTATCTGCGAGGCTTACTTACCCAAGCCCAGGAGTCATTGTCCTCTGGCAGAAACCACATGTATCAAGTAGTATGTTCAGGACCCGTCCGTCTCATTAGTATTATTTGAGTTACCACGGGGCCTAGGAGGAATCCTGTACCACGACTGCAGCTCCTAGGCCCTAGGGTAATGGATGGATGGTTAAGCCAGAACAAATCCTGCATCTTGGCAGGGGGTTAGGCCAGATGACCGTGGTGGTCCCTCCTAACCCTATGGGTCTGTGCCTCTAGGAGTCTATGGCCAGGACCCCATTGTTCTTGATGTGGTACAATGCCAGAACAAAAAGAGCTTACCATCCCTCTTTGGGATCAGATCCCTCAGCCCCCCGGATCCAAACTCCCCCAGCCCCCGGGAAAGTTCTGATCCGCCCCCCAAACACGACGTAATGACTCAGACTGAGAGGGCATCCGATTCGGGTGTATCTCTGTAGAGATTCCCATGGAGACCAGCGCAGTGCGTACGGCTCCTCAGTGACATTGTTCCTCCATCACACGATCGCCCCCGCAGATCCCGGCCGTAGGAGCCCCAGCGTGTATTCCCAGACCGCGAGTGGCAGAGGAGTCACTGTCCTTCCTCTCCCCGGTTTTTTTTAGATCCCACGGACAAACCGAAAGAGGCAACCTCAGCCGCCAACTCGGCGACAGACCTGCTCAAGCAGGGAGCCGGTGAGTGGCCGGGACGTGGCGGGGAGCGTGGCAGGGAGCTCCGTCTGCATCGGGCCGCCTTTCCGCAGGCGTTCTCCACCGCGGCCTCCTCCACTTTACCCGCTGTGTGCCGCGGACGCACTTCGCTCGCCCTCGGAGGTGCAGGCAGAACGCGGAGGCTTCGAAAGCGTGCGGTGGGGGGGCGCTTAGAGCCCCTGGGGGAGCCCTGGGGTCCAACCGGACAGCCGTGCCACGCTGGCCCCTGCGGCTGCACTGACGAGGCAGCTCACAGGCGTTCTTTTAGGTTAAGAAAGATTCAGATAGGGAGGGCTTGCAAACCTCTGCCCCCGCCCCCAGTGGAAGGGCAGGTGCCATGCTGGAATTGCATAGCCGGGGTTTGGCTTCTCTCAACGTCACGCTGAACGTAGGCGATGCTCAGATATACTGGGTGGGAGGGTGGTCTGGTGATCAGAGTGCGGCCTGGCAGCTAGGACTCCTGGGTTCCTTTCCTAGCTCAGTGAAGGAACATGGTCTAATAGTTAAAGCAGGGCATGGGGTGCCAGGACTCCTGGGTTCCGCTCCCAGTTGCGCCACTGCCTGGCTGCGAGCTTCCCCTCTCAGTGTCTGGGGAATAAGGCTGTTTCCCTTCCAGGTGGGGCTGGGAGGCTCCATGAACGACTGTGAGGAGCGGTTCCAAAAAGCTGCTCCTCATCGTTAGAGATGGGCCCCAGCCCCGTCACTGGGATCCAGAGCTCGATTTCAAATCTCCTGCAAAGCCTGGGGCTGCTTGGCCGTAGGGTTTTGTATAAAGGACCCTGCTGCGGACCCTCAAGCCTGACCAGCAGCCACCCCTGCTATTCTTGTTCTGGGCTCCCCGCGGGGACACACTCAGCTCTTCTGAGGCCCCTCGATCCCAGCTCACAGCCCTCCCTGTTTTCCAGTCCTGGGTTCCCCCCAGGCAGGGCTCTGCGGACGCCCCAGAGCCTGCTGGTATCTCAGCCTGGGTTCCCCCCTCATAGCTCTGCCTCAGTCCTGACCTTCAGCCCATCCTGGACTCCCCCACACCGCCACCCCCAGCTCTGCCGTGCCCCTCGCTTTGACCCACAGCCCGCTGCTACCCTACCTGCAGATTCCCCATGGAAAGAGCTCTGCCGATGCCCCTCGATCTTGACCTGCAGCCCCCCAGACCCCCCGTTTCTTGTCCAGCCCTAGGCACTGCCGAGAGCCAGTGTGTTAGGGTTTGGGATGTGCTCAACCAGGCCCCAAGCCACAAACGTCACATTCCCCCGTGATCTGAGCTGGGGACTGGAAGCGGGGGGTCTCGAGACAAGAGAGCCGACACTCTGCACCCTCTCCAGCCCCCCCGCCGTAGCTTAGTTCCCGAGGTGGAGGACAATAGCCAAGCATGAGCTGGCCCTTGCGTGGGTGCCCGGCCCGTCGGTGACATTTGCACCCCTTCCCTTCACGCCTGCCGTGTTTCCCTTCCAGCCTGTAACGTGATCTTCATCAACTCGGTGGAGATGGAGTCACTGACGGGCCCACAGGCCATCGCCAAAGCCATCAGCGAGACGCTGGCCCTGGTGCCCATGCCCGCAGCCATCATCGTGCACTTCAAAGTCTCCGCACAGGGGATCACCTTGACAGACAACCAGAGAAAGTAAGAGCCCCGCCTGGGCCCAGCTCCCGCGGGGAGCCTTGTCACGCGGGGGTGCCCAGGCATCGAGCACACACAGGTCACCACGGAACGAGCTGCGGAGGGGCTGGGTGAACAGGTAGGAGGGCGGCGGCTGGCCACCCCTGCAGGAATTTGCCCTCCAAACCTGGCAGCTTCTGTGGACGTAAATCCACGGTGAGGTTGGTGTCACGCTGGAAGAGCCCCCAGAACAGGCTGTCAGGGGAGGGCCGGACCGGAGGCCTGTGAAGAATAGCCAGGATCTGGGAAGGAGCTGAGGACTGGGGAGGAAGCATTGCCCAATGGTTAGGGTGCGATTCAGGGACTTGGGGAAGCTCAGGTTCAATTCCCGTCTTTGCCAGGCTCTGTATGTGACCTTGGGCAAGTCCGTTACTCTCAGTGTCTCAGCTCCCACTTGGTACAAGGGGGAGCGGGTACACTGTCCCATCTCCTATGGGTGTAGGAGACATTCAGACACCATGGGAGCAGGGGGTCAGGTAAGTACCATAGATTCCTGCAGTGGGGGGACAGCTGGGCTGGGGGTGGGATACAGCTGCTGTGGCCATTTAACCACAACTCTCGGGAGCCTTCCTGAGGGAGACGGGGTTTCTTTGTCTCACCAAACGGAGGTAAGACAGAAACAGATCTGACTGGAGACTCATTTACATGAGAAATGGGGTCCGATCCAGACTTGATTTCAGTTCCCAGCCCAGGAGAGGTGCTGGGTTTTGGTTTGGGTCCAGCTGTCTTTTTCGGAGTGTGTCTTGAAGAGCGAGTTTGGAGCTATTCATCTTTTAAAAAGGCCCGTGCTGTGTGTCAGGTGCCGTACTGCCATGGGAAATGGAGGATTTGATCCCCAGTCCTGGCTGCGCTGACCCCTGCTGCTGGGAAGGGTGCATGCACCGGGGGAGCGAGTGCCTGGCATTCAGGGCTAGTTACAGACCGGAACTGAGACCTCACCCCTGCTCAGTCCGCTGTAATTGGGAGACTGCTGCCTGGGGAACAGGCTCTTGGAAGGATCATCACGTACCTGGATGCTCCCGGGACGGGCCCAGTTTGCTCAGGTCTGACCCACCTCCGGCTGTCAGCTAACAGGACAACGAAAGGCTCCTTGCCCCCTTCCCTATTTCAGGCATGGCAAGGCAAAGTCACCATGTCCCGCGTTCACCCGGCGCCATTGCCTCAGCCCGTGCTGGGGTTGCAGGGCCGTATGAGGATGCAACATCTCGTTAACGCACCTCGTGGCAGGAGGATGCAAACGTGGCGGGAGAAGAGCTGGCGGGGCGGGGCTCCAGGCGGGATGCAGAGCCTAGAGGCTGATCTTACGCGCTCACCGTGGCCTCTGCTTGTGTTTCAGATTGTTCTTCAGACGACATTATCCCCTCAGCACCGTCACCTACTGCGACCTGGACCCCCAGGAACGAAAGTAAGTGCCGTAGCCAGAGATCCCTGAGTGGGAATGGGGTTGGAGAAAGAATCCCCCTCTCTTGGGTCTGTGTGTGGGTCAACGGCTTCACTAACCACACCCAGCTTGCTTTTGAGGAGGAAAAAGGCTTGATATCCCATTGAAATTCAGAGGCAGCCAGCAGTCTGCCATGGAGGGGCCACCAACACCTGGGAGAATGAGCAGCGGCGGGGCAATCTGTCAACACCAACTGACCCAACTGATGGGTCATTCCTGCTCTGTGCTGCCGAGAAAGGCAACATCCCCCTGTTCTCGGGTCTCTGCCGATATCCCCCGGGAGGGAAATCCCTCACGACGCGGTGGATTCTCCATTACTGGGAGTTTTTAAGTCAAGACTGGATGTCTCTCTTGCTCTAGCCTAGTTCTGGGCTGGATGCAGGATCCCTGAGAGAGGTTTTTTGGCCTTGTTGTGCCGGAAGCCAGGCCAGATGAAACTAATGGTCCTTTCTGGCTTTAAAACCTATGAAAATTCCTTCCCAATCATCAATTTGAGCTCGCGAGTGGGAAACGCTAGAGTTAAGTATCCAATCCCATTGACACCCAGCTTTCCTGAGCGGTAATAGCTCATTTAGACGCCATCGTTTTGCATGCAGAGTTGAGATGATTATTTCCAGTGTGCCTTACTTTGCACTTATCAGCACTGATAAGTCACTGGTGTAGCTGTACCAGCCCGAACGCCTAGCATAGACCGGAGAATCGGCTATCAGCGGCAATTTGCATAGGTGCAATTTACTCTTTACTTGAAACTGGGGTGAGCAGCCTGGGTGCAAAGGGAGTTTATAGCAGCTTTGCCTGCCTATTCTCGGGGGTTAGACCAGTGTAGCTCTGGGCTCACCTATGGAAAATCCCCAGTGTAGATAAAGGGTCAGGGGAGAAGTACGCTGGCTACTGGTATGCTGAGACCCCTCCCCGCTCATGCTGGCCAAAAGCATCCGATTATATCCTTGTGCTTCCCTCTTTGCTGTTGATGGCCCTGCAGGATATGGTCACTGCCAGATACTGCAGCCAGGCAATCCTGGGATGATGCGCCTAATTTAGGCAGTAGAGCATGATCTTTGTAGCAGCTGGCCTTCGCTCCTGGGCAAGGGAATCTGTTTTCAATGGGGAACAGAGGAGTCAGATGGAGCCTATTGGGTGTCTCTGCTTAACAGGGTCAGGTTCTGATAAAAACAGTGCTTCAAAGTAGATGGTTTGGGTGTGGGCGTTTGCCCGTGGGCCTGGGAGCGCTTGTAGGGGGCTCAGTCCATAGAAGCAGATCTTAGAAACAGGCTCATATCTAGTTCCAAGACATCAATGGACTAGAGTGACTTTATGTTTAGGGGAGTTAGGTGCCTAAATACCTCTGAGGATCTGGGCCTTACCCCCTTATTTTCAGAGGTTTCCCCAGCCCCCCATGGCCTCATTTAGAACTTCTGAAAGTCAGGCCCGGACAGTGACTTTGCAGCTAGTGCTTGGCCTGAAACGGTGATGCTAGCAAATGAGTTTGGTACCATTGTGCTTGGTGAGAAGAGCAGTAATTCCCTGGGGCTGTTTTTCTCCCCGCAGATGGACTAAATCAGACGGTGGAGGTCCCGCAAAGTAAGTGCCATGTATCGAATTCTTTGCTGCCGTTCACATTCTGACCGTTGGGTTGCGTTCGCGTTTTGAGTTGGCCCCACGAGCCACCTGCTGAGTGAATGCTCCATGCCAGCAAACCGGACCAGATCAACCCTGCCAAGCGTAGATGCTTCTCCAAGTGTCTTTTGTCAAACAAATCGGCCATCCCGACGGGGTGACTCAAAGGGCACGCATCACAGTTTGCTCTGTCCTTCCGGTACGGGTCCGGTGCATGCGAGCGGCTCCTGTCTCTGGCCTTGGTGGAGCAGGGGAGAGGCAGCTGCCGGAAGGCGTGACAGGACGTTTTGAGTGCCATGCTCAGCTTGTTCTCCAGGGTGCTCCGGGGGGGGGGGGGGGGGGCGGGGGCGGGGCAGGGCACATGCTGACTCGGCAGTGCCCCCTCTGGAGCTGGGCGGGACTGCAGGCAGTATCATCATCCCCCAGCAGGCAGATGCACCCAAATCTGGTTCCCCCAGCGTTTGCATGTTCTTCTGTGATAGCCAGATGCTGCCCGTCGCAGCTGGGAAACATTTCCCGCTGTAGCCTGAGACTGTAATAACCAACAACAAAAACAAAGGCCGCAGGAAGAGACCATTTCCCTGCGGGGGGCCAGTGGGACATGCCCCGAGGTGTGGGGTCCCGTTGGCATGTGTCCCTTGGTGGAAATTTTCTTGGGGGGAGGAGAGGCAAGGAAAAGAGCTTTGTTTGGCTGAAGAGGCTGGTCTATAGGAAACATTCCTGCCCCAGACCCTGCCCAGGCTTAATAAGTCTCCTCCATCCCAAACTGGCTAGACAATGCAGTCCCTGACCATTCCCATCAGTGTGAATGGCAGGTCTGCAGGTAGCTGCAAAGACCCCTCGCCTCCTCCAGGCCTGGCCGGCGTCACACGTCCCCAAGCGAACGAGGGCAGTGGGAAGGGGCAGCCGTGTGGATCTGGCTTTTCTCTTCCCACTTCTAAGCTGACTAGCCCTTTGCCCTACGTTGCCCACAGGAGGACGGAGCTGCCGGCTGAGTCCCATTCGAGTGAGCCCAGGCTCCACTAATTTTAGTCATTGTGTTAGCGAAGGGCTTTTAATTAGTATCCCCAGCTGTTAGGATTTTTCGCTCTCTAATTAGAAATGACCTGGCAGGGAGCTGGCTAACATTCTGTTCCCCTCCAATCCCATATTTATAACCTGGCTTTTAATGTTGAAATTAAAAAGGACATTTTGTTTGTACAGGGGGAGGGAGATTTTAACGGGGCCGGACAATCCCCCTTCTCCTCCCGCCCCTCGTCTCCTCCAAGACTAACAAACCCTTCTTTCCCCTTCCATGTATGGGGAGATGAATCACCATAGAAACGCACGATCGACCACCTCAATCCCTGGGAGAGGTTCTGAATGGGCAGTGCGCACCCAGGACAATGCCTGTCTGGGGTTGCCGTAGAACAAGATGTCCCCTGGGGAATAAATATTCTTGTCCTTTGAAGCATCTGGACGTGATTATTTTGTAGTCTGCTTCATGGAATAGTCACGTTTAAAAAAGCCCAAGGGTCTTGCCAAGCAGAGCATGCCCATCCCCGCCTCGCTGGTAGGATCAGGGCGTCACCCGCCTTTTCTCCTTGAAATGCAGCCTGCCTCAGATGGGTGGTTGGCACAGGCCACGCCCAGGCATTAAAGGGACGATGGGTACGGTGGGCACCAATGCATATGAATGGTGTCCTCAGAGGGAAGGAGCCATCTGCAGCTCCCCTTGGCTTTCAGGGGTGTTGCCCGTGGCTCAGCATCTTTGAGGATTTGGCCTGAGCTCACAAGGCCCCGGCAGAGAGCGGCTGGTGGAGGGGAAGAGAGAAGTGTGAACAGCACTGAGAGGGGGAGGAAGAGTGAAGAAGGCAAGGCTGGAGGACGGAGAAGGAAAGGAGAAGCCATGGTCAGTGATTCACACAGTCGCACTGGCAGGCTTGTGGCCACTCCGGTCCCTTTGGGGACAGCTACAGTGCACAAACCAAAACCCCAGACCAAGGGCTTGGGGGAAGTTCAGATCTGGGTCCAGGCTGGGCCCCGCAACCCCAAACCCACTTTTGTGGTGTCCCAGGAGCATGCTGCTTAAGAAGCTATCGATGCAGGGTCCTACAGGTTGCTCTGAGGCCTCGTTCAGCACGTGGGTGTTACCCCTTCCCAACAGCCGCTTCCCAGACGATGTCCCCGGCCCCATTTGAACCGAATTGGATTTGAATTGTGCCAGTGGTGTTGCTGATCTTCTGGACACCGATTTACTCCTGACTCACGCTGCCCTGCATGAGAATTGATAGACACGTGGGCTGCGATATAGACCCCCTTTCCCATTCATTCCAATGGGAGTAGAGCACCCAATCCTTCAGATGGCTTTGAACTTCTCAGCCTGAAGGCAAGGAAATGTTCCCACTGAGGCCTGATCTCCGTGAGTCGACGGGAAAAACTCTATCAGCACCAGTGGAAGCGGAATGGGCCCTGAGGATGCGTGTGCCGAACCAGCTCGGGTGTGTTCCCCACTGCCGTGCAAAGCATGGTCCACGTATCCTGAGCAGCGGCCAACAGTTCTCTCCTGCGGGTGATCAAGTGTAGGCTGGGACGTTGGCTCACCAGTTGGGGGGGGGTGGTTTAGCGGCTTGTCATCCAGATGGGCCAGATGTTCTAATGTGGGCTGCCCCATCCCTTCACTTGCCCCGGCGAGCCATATCCCGTTGCTAGATATATGCTGTTGTCTCATGATCTCTGCTTCCTTGCAGCTCTCTCATGTGCATTCTCTCTTTGTGACCCAACAGGCTCTTTGGCTTTGTGGCCAGGAAGCAGGGAAGCACAACGGACAACATTTGTCACCTCTTCGCCGAGCTGGATCCTGACCAGCCGGCCACCGCCATTGTCAATTTCGTGTCAAGGGTCATGCTTGGCTCCGGCCAGAAGAGATGAGCCGCTGGACACGGGTAGTTCTTGCCCTTGAATTTTGGAGAAGGACTTGGAGTTGATCCGAGAAGGAGCGCGAGGAAGTGCATTGTGGGAGAGGGAAGTGAATCGGGGGGAAACGGTCTGAATTGTGGAAGAAAAAAAACCCTCACCCAAGCGTAACAAAACAAAACTAAAGGAAGCGATGTCAGCGCATTTCCCCACGCAGGGAATGCGACCAGCGCAACGGCCAGGAGTCGGAGGAGTGGAACTGGGTTGGCTTTTGGATCAGCGTCCCCGCGGGAGGTTTCAAGTGGCGAATTCACCCCGGGTCAAAGTGAGAACGTTCGCGGCCCTGCCGTTTGAAAACCAACAACTCTGTTTGCAAATGTCAGTCGTTTGTTTTAAACAACGCCCATGGCTAACGAATCGAATGAAAGGCAGGTCTGCAGGACCACCCCCGCCCACCCCCCGCCCCCCGGGAATTACCCATTGAAACAGCTTACCAGGGGCTGTGGTGGGCTTTCTCCATCACTGGCAATTTTCAAATCAAGATGAGATGTTTTGCTAAGAGATCTGCTCTGGTTCAAACAGGAATGAATTCAGGGCAGATCTCTGGCCTGTGTTACACAAGAGGTCAGACTAGATCTCAGTGGTCCATTCTGGCCTCATGACCTATGTGCTAGAACAGTGGTTTTCTACCTGTGCTCCGCAGACCCCGGGGCGAAGGGGGGTGGTCCACAGACTATGTCTAAGATTTCCAAAGGGGTCCGCACCTTCATTTGAAATTTTTTAGGGGTCCGCAAATGAAAACATGTTGAAAACCGCTGTGCTCGAGTGATCAAGCAGGAAAACAAAGGATGGTCAATATCCCTTTTAACCTTCCCTGCTCTGAGGTCTGCCACTCCTGTGTATATGAAGTGAGTGTGGGGATGTGTCATACATGTATATTCACAGCGGTGGGGTTTATATATAAGCCTGTAGCCCCCGAGCGACTCCCTTTGGTCTCTGTGCTGCACGCCACAGCCCGTCAGGATTTCCTGGCAGCAGAAGGGAGAGAACTCAGATCCTCCTGCTCCAAAAAGCACAGGACCTAGGCCACTTGAACGAAAGGGGACGCAAGGTTAGCAGTATGGGATCTATGACACACAGGTGAGCAGTTCTGATTCCATCCAGTACAGGGCAGTGGTGATGCATACACACTAGGCAGTTCTTACACACACACAGAGTTGTTTAGCAGGTTGCCTTCACTAACTGCATTCAGGAGCATGCTTTCCAAAGATCATCTTCACCAGAAAGATCTTCTGGGCTATATACCATATATATATATACTGGACCTGCAGTACCATACTTTACCCTGTATTTTCACCTGCAGACTGTCACATGTTCTCTTAAAAACTAACATACCGGAAACGGACACAGGTCTGGTCGAGCCTGGTCTCTACTCCTTCTGTAGATGTACAGGCGATTTGTTCATTGCATGGACATTTGGTTGCACGAAAGGCAAATAAGTATAAAGCAAACTCAGGCATTTTTGGAGGCCACTAAAAGAAAAGACCCTGCAGTCTGTGGGCAGCTTTGGCTCTGCATGATCCTCTCAGCTGATCCAAAAGCCAAGAGATCTCATGGCCGAATTTCGTTCTCAGATGCTCTGCCCTGTGGAGGCTTGGAGTGCTGAATGTATTGTAGTTTAGTAACAACGCAGTAGGCGTAAGCTTTGCTTTTGCTTCAGAAGGCCATAGGCCCCAGACTTTGCACTGAAATGCTAACTCACAAGAGATATCGACTAGTGTTGCAAATGTGGATAGATGAGGCAAAGTTCCCAGCCTTGCAAATCCCTGCACGACCTCCTCTCTGCTTGGGCCTTTCCATAGGGAACAAGATGGTGCGGCAAAAAACGTGCATTGCCCACAGATACAGGGCTCGTGTCCTCTCTCTGACTCCACACTGGGCCCCATGGGACGATCTGTGGTTAATATCTGGCTCTGTGTAGCTCGGCTGAGATAGGAGCCACCAGAGGACAGTCCAGGAAGTTAAGAGATGTTTTTCGTTCTCCCTGGGGAATGGCCAGGTAAAATTATGCAGGTTTTACCCCTTCCTCTGACACAGCTGATATTGGCCAATCCCTGTGGCAGGATAGCAGATTGGACGGGCCAACACGTTCTTCCTGTGTGGTAAATCTTATGGGTCTATTTTTCTTTTTTTAATGCTTAGTTCAAGCTAGAGCTGAGACCCAAGCTATGAACAGCCCCCCGGCCCAAACACTCCCCACTTCTGGAGGCGTTCCAAACCCAGATCTGATCTTCAGCTTCCGCCCAGCTCTGGGGAACCCTACAAATTTGCATTAACAGCCAATCTCCCAAGCACCTTTCTGGGGCTTTCGGAAAACGCCGTAACCAGCTTGAATCACTCAGATATGGTCAGAGGTATTAGGGGAGGGGGAAATCAGGAAGCAGGAGAGATAGGCCTTTCCTTGTTTGTGCCACATTTCAGTGCAAGGTTATGTGATACAGGCTGTCTGTTAATAAAACCAAAAAACACCCGAGAACTATAAACCAGCTAAAATATTGCAAGCACCTGGATTCCCCCAGAGCACTCTGCTCTCTCATACAGAGGCAGTGTCCTGATATATATAATATATATATGAAATATACTGAAAAATACTGTAAGCTAATCAAATTTTTAAAAGGGGTTAAATTTACACAAAAATATTTATTTTTTTGCCATATTGCTTTCTGTGTATCTTACCCTCCTCCCTTATATACGGCCCCCCACCCCCCATCCCCATATAGACTCTTGTACGTATAACTCATAATAGAGTGTAACAGACAAACATGGTTTATTTCGGTTATACTAGTGACATGGGCAAGGCTCCAAGAGAGTGCAGTGTCCCTTTAGACACCGCCCCCAAGGTGCAATGCGTATGATTGGTCCCCCACCTCTAACCCCTGCCCCCTTTCCCTGTTGAACATGGACATTTGCTAGCGCCTGGAGCACATTAGCATGTGAGGCGTGTGAGTTTGAAACCGTTGCCAAGTGATGCAAGGGTTGGCGGTGTGCGCGGATGTGTGCGAGTGTGTGTGTGTGAGGGCCACAGCTGCGTGAGCGTGTGGAGGGCTCTTTCCTTTCTGGATACCGTAGGAGGGTTAGATTTGAGTCAGGGAGGTGTTGGGAGACTGGTACTGGGATGGGGTGGGAGGGGTCACTTTACGACGTCCACCAGGGCCCTGTGTTCCAGCCCACCCTGTCGTATAGCATGTTGAGATATTTTTATTTTAAGTTGTTAAAAAGAAATTCCCTCCTTCTGCAAAATTCAAGCACGAGGAACCCCCTCACTTGTAACCTTCTCACCCTGCCATTAACCAATTAGACAAACACTGTGTTTATAGATATTTAAATATATAAAGGTATATTTTTTGAAAGTCTCTATTTTTCAGACTTCATTTTTCTCACAGCTAAAGCTAATTTTATTATTTTTGTTTTAATCTGCTGTCCTGCCCCGGGAATTGGGGCTTGAGCCTTAAATGCATATTTTCCCCCCATAAAATGAACCCGTATTAAGGCATCCAGCAATCTCATCTATAAAGCAATCACAGCAGATCCCCAATAACAACCGAACCCTTGCTTCCAGCCGTGGCCGGCAACGGCTCATTGCTAACTCACGAGCTGAAGACGAAAGATTTAGACGGGGTCAGAATCTCTAACGCTAAAATCACCATAGATTATATTTTTAACACAAAGCTAATCATCTTGCAAATGACATAGGCAGGCGTTTTCCAGCTTCAATTGAAGAGCTATTTTTTTTTTAAAGTACATTTTTTGGGTAACTTCTTTCTGTCATCCCTGATTTCCCGAGACAGACCGTCAGCTTGTGTAAATCGGAGCCGTTCCACTGATATCTGTGAAGCTGCTAAGCCAGGCAAAAACCTGGCTTTACCGGCCAAGGTTTAAATTTTTCTTTCCTAAAGGGACCGAGAAGATTCTTTGTGTTTTAAAAATGCAGTCACAGTATTTGAGATTAATGCTGATGCAATTTATTCCAGCGGATGTATCCTAATAATCACACTGCCGTTTTTTTCAGCAGCGGATGTTATATCTCTCACACACGCAGACACTCACACCTACTCCCTGCACAAGGAACTGCATATATTCTTGCCAAAGATAGCCTTTAAAATGCACTTTTCCCAGCCAGTTTTGTTTTGTAAATTGATTGTATGTGCTCTTTTCCCCTCCCCCCCAAGGACCCCTTTGCTGTCGATTTTGTTGTGTGTATCAGTAAACTCTGATTCCCGGAGCGGCCGGCTGATGTTAATTTTATGTAACTCTGTGTTCCAGTAGAGTCGGAGATTCTTAAAATAGTTGACACAAGATATCCTGATTTCTTTAGTCGCAGACTGAGTGATGAGGGCAGCAGGTCAGTCAATTCTTCTCACGCTTCTCCTGGCCTTCCCTTCTCAAACCCCTTCTTCGGAAAAGAACCCCGGAGACAAAGCAGCATGCTGTAGTTGCTTGTGTCTGGTGGCATTTCAACCAAACTGCTATTTATGTCTCCTCCATATCTTACTGCTCAATAAACTTCCTCCCCATGTCCCCCAGAAAGGGAAATAGAAATGTCTTTGGCGTTCTGATCCAAAAGCCATTAAAGTCAATGGGCGTCTTCCCATTGACTTACGAGCTTTGACTCAGAATCTTAAATATACAAACATCCACTAAGCGCATTGTCATCCTTCAGTCCAAACGCCCTTTCATGGGATTGGATCCAAATTGGTCCTACCTCCCTTTTTACCAACTGGCTAACCAACAATGTTCCAAACTTTAGACAACTTTGGCCCTTCATCCAGGGTGTGTTATTGGCCATCATTGTGTTGATCAGTACACCGGCATTGAATAACCCAGTATCAAAACACTGGATCTAGGCTTTGGGATCTCTCCTGGAGCTCTTGTAGAGGTTGATATAAAAACAGAATCTGTTTGAGCCAGCATCCATTCCTGGAACTGAACCATTTCTGAGTTTCAATAAACGCAGACCCTGCCTCACTGCATCCCGTTTCCATGTGGCCCTCTTTCCTGGCTGTAGCTGGGATTGGAGCTGCCAGCAGAAAAGCTCCTCTCACTGCACTGCAGCTGCGTCTCCCAGAACCTGTTGACACAGCCCATTCTTGTGAGGTTCCCAAGTCCGGTTTTTCAGCTTAACAAGGCTTGGGTGAAGGAATTGATTTTTTAGGATCTTATCGGAACCAAACCAGTTTAGAGATTTGCCCTGCACTGGTTAATGTCTTTCCAGTCTGTTCCTTCCCCGCACCCGAATCTGGTAATGCAAACAGGAACTACACACATACAACAAGAGAAGTCACGATAACACAAGCCTCGTGCCCTCCCACCCCCCCAGTTCATCCACATAATGGGGCCAGATTTGGCACTGACTCACATAACACCTTCCCCCATACCGGGGTTTGGGGCTGATCCTGCTTGCACTGAAATCAAGGACAAAACTCCCTCTACTGGTGCAGATCCTAAATCCTTGTGGTTAATGTTTGTAAAGCACATTGAGTGCCTCCTTTAAAAGGCACTGCAGGTGTGCAAAGTATTATTTTAAAAAAACCCTCAGTCTCATAAATAATCCAGATGTCAAAAACCTGCTAATCAAACCGACAGGAAAATCGTGCAGCAAAGTGGGCTGGTATTTTTTTGTTTTGCAAAATCACTCTTTTTTTCAACATTTCATTTGCTGTTGTGTTGCTACCATTGTCGATTTGGGAATGTTACAAATGTATTTGCTAATCAGTGTTAACGAGCAGTTTAAAATAACTTACCTTCAGTTTGCATCATGTCCGTTTTTTCAAAAAAATGTAAGAAACACAAAAGAGGAAAACCAGAATTTCCCATTTCAGTGTATTTATATCGATGGAAATATACTTTATATTTTTCATCTTTGTGCCCATAACTTTGTCACTTGTATAAAGGCGACCTGTGTTACTCATTGTCCATGTGTGAATGCGCACTACACCCCTTCCCTAGCCTTTTCCCTCTCCTTTGTACAGAGGACTGATTCTTTGCAGTTCATTGTATGGCTTTATAAGTGATAAAAGAATCAATTATCTATAATATACTGTTGCTTGGAATGCCAGCGCGGTGTCTGGATTGCTGGAATTGTATCTCGAAATTTTAAGGGAGTGCAGGAATAAATGCTCTGTTCTTTTTGCACAGGGAAATCTATATGGTGACTGTATTTGCTCCTGCCTGAGTTGCTTCTCCCCTTCCTAGGTGGAAACGTGGTGCCATGGGCTTGATGATTGAGGGCGGGTGCACGGGGATGTGATGATCCATGATCCATGGGCCCTGTTAAACAGGCGACGTCGTTTAAAGAAAACGGCTACAACTACCGACAGAAACAAACAGTCCCTTGCGCAGCTTGACTTCCAGCATGGTCTCACTTTGTTTACCAGGGACATCACCCTGCCTGGAATCCTTCAGCTCACAGCGGCATCTGGTGGCTAAATAACATACTGCACGTAAACTAATGCCATGATGTTTGGCCGAGCCCTCAAAGTGACTCCCACGGCTGCTGCCCCCCGCTACCCCCAAGCACACACTTTGCCTACGCTCCCCCGAAGTTTCCACATAACCCTGCCTCCTACCTTTGATAGCAGCCGTCCTTCTTCCCACAAGGCAGCGTGGCCATCCTCTCCACCTTCCCTTTCCGCATGCCCTTGCTAGCTGCACCTTCCCACTCGGCTTTGACCCTTCCTGACTCACTGCCCCTGCTGGATGTTCCCCCATTTCCCCTCTCCGCAGCCAGGGCCAACCAGAAGGAAAAGGTGGAGGAGAACTGGAAGGAGCTGCCCATGCTCTGTACCTGCCGTGAAGCTTCCCTGCTGGGCCCTGCGGCCATTAAGGCCCAGATCCTCAAGGGCATTCAATTGAGACCCATGGGAGTTAGAAGCCTAAATACCTCTGAGGAGCTTGGGCTCAGCCCCCACAAGCACTATGGATGCTGTGGGACAGGGTGTAGCAGACTTCCCTGCTGCAGCGTCTGTCTCTCTCTGCGCCCGTCAGCCTAGGCTGGCGCCTTAAGATTTCGGTGCACCCTTTGATCCTAGGGTTTGGCCTGGGGAAATACACCTCAGCAGACGAGCGGGAGCCCAGCCAGGGGTATCCCCCCATTTACTAGTTTCCCTGCTGTATCCTCCAGGACTGCTGAGTAGACCTTATCTTTGCCATTGTTTCATGTCCTGTTAGTCTCCCCCCGCCCCCCTCCAGCAGCGTCTGCGCTGAGGCAGGACCATAGCACACCACCCTGTCTGCATGCCAGCCTGCGTGGCGTTCTGCCTGTGGATTTCAAATCGCACCTCCTAGGTTCCCTCTGCGGGAACGTGCAGATGCAGAGCACCCACTTTTAAGTGAAGTGGCTTCAGTTCTGGGGGGGAGGAACTGGGTTGCCAGCTTGGGAGAGCAGAATCTCCTGTTTCTCTGCAGAAGACCAGCAGCGGCAGTGGGCAGGGCCTCTTGCCACCCCCTGGAAAAGCCCTCGCACCTTTCCTTGGGCGGAGCTCCCTTCAGACGTAGCCCCCGAGTCCGTTCCCCTCTGGCGTTCTCCGAGGAGCCTGCACGCCGGAGCCCTCAACGTGAGAGCTGAGCTGGTGTGTCTCAGATAGTTCCCAATGTCCAGCCTACGTTACACAAGAGGCCACCAAACCATCACTGAGGGCAATGGGCTTCAGTTGAACCTGGGACCGAGCCGTGCAAGGTCACAGGTTCGATCACCGAGTCCCACCAGCAAGGCACATGCCCTGTCCCGTTCCTGTGAGGAGGAGGCTGCTCTGATGGAAGAGGTTGGTGGATGGCACAGGAGAAAGGACGGTGAGGGGTCACTACATAGTCCCGCCCATGCTGCTGGCTGCTCGTGGTGCTAATCATTCAACTGGAGGCCCTTTCCGCTCCATCTCCTCCGCGGTTGGGGCTAATGCATGCTTCGGGAGATGGGGGCAGCGGGTGCGGTTGAGCGGTGAGACGTTTGTCTGATAGGAGACCCCTGAGGAAAGCAGCCTGTCTGAAAGAGCAACCACTATGGCCTCTGATTGCTTATAGAGAATCCACTCCGCAAGCCCACAACATGAATGCCGTGCTACTCGAGGATCAAGGAAATGCCGTGTCTCAGGGCACTACAGCCTGGAACTAACACATGAAGGGAAAGGACTTGCCGCTTCTGATAAATATAATCCTCCTTGCCCACAGGACCGGCTCTCGGCACCAGCAAAGCATGCACGTGCTCGGGACGGCACAATTCCAGGGGCGGCTTTCCGGCTACCCTTTTTTTTTGGCGCTCTCGGAACATGGGGTGGCAAATTTTTTGCTTGGGGTTGGCAAAAAACCTAGAGCCAGCCCTGCTTGCCCAAGGTCTCTATAGACCAATTACCCCTCCCTAACAGCTGCTGGATCTCAAGTCAAACCTGCCGGTGGGGGAATGCAGGAGAGTCTACTGGGGTTGCTCCAAAGTTCTGGTTGCGAACACAGAGAGGCTCTTTCCAGGACATTACATAGGGGTTTCTAAGGGCCGTCGTCATCTGCAGCCTGCCACCGCTGTCCCTTTAACCCTAATGATTGGCGCTGGTCAGAAGAACATCAGCAGATCAGCTTTCCAAGGGAGAGATGTCAACATTGAAACGCTCTGTGAAACCGGGTCGATTTCGCTGCGATTTTGTTTGGAAGAACCAAAAGGGGAAAAGCTCCACTACCATGAAAAGACCCATCGTGACAGTGTTGGAATGACACCGTTCAATGTTACCCTTGCAAAATGAGGTTTCGCTTTGATTTTTTTTTTAATTGTACCAATTATAAAAGGAACAGCCAACATCGAAATGAACCAGGTTGAGCCAGTTCCTCCCCTCCCCCAAAACAATTCTCTTTTTTGGGAATTTCCTTCTGTGGATCATTGCGGGGGAGGGACAGCTCAGTGGTTTGAGCATTGGCCTGCTAAACCCAGGGTTGTGAGTTCAATCCTTGAGGGGACCATTTAGGGATCTGGGGCAAAAATTGGGGATTGGTCCTGCTTTGAGCAGGGGGTTGAACGAGAGGACCTCCTGAGGTCCCTTCCCACCCTGAGATTCTATGATTTCATGATTTCAGAATGGGCAGGTTTCGTTCCTCATGGGAATGAAAACAAATTGTGAAATCGCGCCAGCCTCCGTGAAGCGGCGTGTCCCGTCTCTGCACAGCCCCCCTAGTTATGCCTTTATTCCCAGGCCACAGGCCAGCACGGACCGTTCTCCCAGCTGATTTGCCCCAGCTGGCCCATTAGTTATCCCATGTCTAGCGCCTCCCTGAACAGGTCCCTGCCCTGCTTGGTGAATGGCACTGTCAGCAAGCTGCTGCTCCATCACCAACTGCCGTAACGGGCAGCAGGCTTCCTAGCTGCCTCCCCTGGCTGTCTGGTCCTGCTTCCTCCCGGCATGCTGCAGAGCGATGGGCAAGAAATGGGCTCCCGGAACGGATTGAGGGTAATGATAAGATAAATGTCAGCCAAAGCGCTGGCTGCTTCCCTGGCACCAGCACTCCCGCGCCGAGGCACTTGGCATCCCCCCGGAGGGCTAAAAATACCCTCGCCTCGCACTCAACTATATTTGGCATAAACAGCGTATTTAGGGGGCTGTTTATTGGTAAATACGCGCTGTTCCCTAGTGACTGCAAGCTGGGGCAGGGCTGGTTGGCCCTGCGGGGAGCCACGCCATGCTAACCCTACAAGAAACCTAGGCAAGGGCCTGCCTAGCTCGTGAGGCATGTGGCCAGGGACTCCTGCTCCTCTGGCAGGTAGGCTGCATGAGGCAGGGGCTGGGAGCGATACAGGTTAAGATGGGAGGGGCCGCTCAGTGCACGGTGCTTTTGGGGACCCCCAACACCCCAGAAATAGCGGAAAGGCTGGAAACACGGAAGGAGGGTGCCCAATGACTTAGGAGCAAACAGCAACCGTCCAACGGGGCAGCTGAGCAATTTGTTCTCAGCTAGGACCTGCCATGGCAAGGCAGTCTCCTAAGGGAAGGGGTAGGAGCCTCATTGTCCATTTCCACCTAGCCTAAGCGCTGTAGGGAACTACTCTGCTAGCTTTCCCCACCCGATGGGCCAGCACACCAGAGCTTGGCTACGCAGCCGAGTCTTGGTGTGGCCTTTGTGATGCCAGCCCATTTCTGAAAGGCAGTTGCGGCTCGGACACCTTGGCGTGCGTGTCTACGTGGCCATCGAAACCCCAGGGCTGGCCCACGCCAGCTTACCTGGGTTAAGGGTAATTGTTTAATTGCAATGTAGACGTTTGGGCGCGGGCTTCAGCCCGGGCTCTGGACCTTGCAAGGGCCCTAGAGATCTACGCCGCCATTCAACAGCCCCTTAGCCGGAGCCCCGTGAGCCTGAAGCAGCTGGCACGGGCCTGCCGCAGGTTTCTAATTCCAGCGTAGCCCATACCCAGTGCGGGCACCACATCACCCTCATGCAAACCAAGCTTTAACCCCCTCCACGGGGCACTGTAAGGAGCCTTCACTTGGAGGGTGGGCGGGGGTCCAGAGTGGAATGAGCCCTCTGAGGGCCAAATGAAAGAGGTGAGAAAGGAGCAGCAGCTCCAGGCTAGCCCCAAAGACCAGAGCATGGAAACAAGGCAAAACCTTTTTAAACAGAGGGTCAATAAACCGGGCGCCTTTAGGACTGGCCCTCCACGAGCCTCATGGCACCGCACTCAACCCAGGCTGAGCGGGAGCCGGCAGAGCGCGATGGGGGAGCAGGGTCAGGTCCCTTTCACTTGTTGTGCTTGTGGGGGGAAGTCAGTGCCCCCCCATAGACTGGAGGGGAGACCAGGCCTTCAGGATCCACCTCTGAGAGGAGAGGGGGGAGCCAGAGCCCGGGGTGGGGGGTAGAAATGGGATGGGGCAGACACACATTGGCGTTTGGGAGCAGGGCGCTTTGCGGAGGGGACAGACACTTGTGGGGTTGCATCTGTGGAAAGTGAGGGGTCAGAGGCACATTAGGGGGTGCAGGGGTGTAAAGCCATGTGGGGGCAGCTGAGGCACATGGGCGGGTCTGGAGGCCACCTCGGGGTGTGTGTGTATCATCCCCCCCCCCCCGACATGAACCTCATTGGGCCAGAGCAAGTGGGTGACCCTTCCCCAACCCCACTGCAGCCCCACAACAGCTTTTGCTCTTTTCTGCCCCCCCCTCCAATTCAGCCCCCAAGACCAGAGAAGCTCTGTTCACATGTCATGGCCCTGGGGGCTGGGGCGGGGGGTAAGAGCTCCTCCAGTCCCAGGGGCTCAGTGGGGGTCCAGGCACTGGGGCGTCTCCTGCTTCTCCTGCCCAGCGCTTCTGCTGGAGAGCAGGGTCGGGCACGGGGGCTTCCCACATCCTGCAGCTTCTGCTGGGGACAGGGCTGGTGGGTGTTGGGGGGGGGGGGATTCCTCCTGCCCTGCCCACCCACCTGGCATCAGATTTTTTCCTGGGGCCCCCCTGTTGGCCAGGACCCCTGTGGGTAGCATTGCCAGGTGGAACGCTCCCTGCCCAGCTCTGTGTGGCTCCTGGGAAACAGAGGCATGTCCGGTGCCTAGTTGGAGGGGCGGCCGGGGACAGGGGGCTCTGCACGCTGCCCCCGCCCACAGGCACTGCCCCAAACGCCGGCTCCCATTGGCTGGGAACCTGGGGCACTGCGGCCAATGGGAGCCGTGGAGCCGGTATGATCTCTATGAGGTAAGCCTCTCAACCCTGCCCTGCCAGTATCTTAGCCGAAGTTCCCGCCTCAGCCCTTCTGTCACAGTTGTGAATGACTAATGCATTCTAGCCACTGCTCTCCTTCCCAGCTCCCCGCTCATGTCCAGCGTTGGCCACGTCCATCTCCTGCCTACTAGGTAACACTTCCACCTGGGCTGCCCTGGGGGCTCCTCCACCTGAAGTGACTTCACCTTGGATTGCTGGGCCAGAAGGCACATATGCGATTAAGACAACTTGAACTACAGCAAAAGAACGCTTGAAAGTCTCTCTCTCTCTCCACCACCTCACCACCTCCTGCCACCCCAAAGTCACCTACCCTCTTGAGATTGCCTCTCTGCTTAATTTTCAGAGACAAATCAGTGATACCTAAGACCTTTAATAAGCTCCTTTTCAACAAACACAGAGAAAACAAGATTCCTTTGTTCTTCTCCGCAATCTTCTCTGGGGACTCTGGGCTTGTTTTCTCCAGGGGGGAAATACCCAACCCTACCAGATCGTGGTCAGGGTGACATCTCACCCCAGGAGAAGTCTCTTGCCCTTTCATTTCTGAACAGAGATAATAGCATTTGATTGCCTCCAAGCGCAACACTTATCTGTATTTTAACTAAAACGCCCCAAACTGTCACACAACTGAAATGCAAATGAGGCCTGCCCCATTCAGCCCTTTCTCCTTGCCCATCGCCAGATGGCGGCAGTGAGCTCTCTTCTCGAGGGCACCTCTGTTCATATGGGGGTCTCAAGCAGCTCTGGGCCGCCCTGCGCCATGCTCAGCGACTAGGATTGCCGACTTTCGAATAGCACCAAACCGAGCCCCGCCCCTTCCCAGAGCCCCCCTTTCCTGCCCCTTCCGCGAGGCCCCGCCCCCTGCTCACTGCAGTCCCCCTCCCTCAGTGGCTCGCTGTCCTCTGCCCTCACTTTCACTGGGCTGGGGCAGGGGGTTGGGTGAGGGTTGTAAACGGGGGTGTGGGCTCCAGGGTGGGGCCAAAAATGAGGGGGTTCAGGGTGCCGGAGGGGGCTCCGGGATGGGGCAGGGAGTTGGGGTGTGGGAGGGGGTGAGGGCTCCAGCTGGGGGTGCAGGAGCTGGGGAGGAGGGGTTTGGGGTGTAGGAGGGGGCTCCAGGCAGGCAGGTGGGGTCGAGGAGTTGGAATGTGGGAGGGGCTGCGGGTTGAGGCAGGGGGTTGGGGGTGTGGCTGGGGGTTCAAGCTCTCGGCTGGGGGTGTGGGCTCTGGGCGGGGATGAGGGGTTTGGGGTGCAGGAGGGGGCTCCGAGTTTGGGTGAGCTCAGGGCTGGGGCAGGGGGTTGGGGCTGGGGTTTGGGGCGCAGGCTTACCTCGGGCAGCTTCCAGTCAGCTGGGCTAAGGCAGGCTCGGCGCTGTGCCCCGGAAGTGGCCAGCAGGTCTGGCTCGTAGGAGGGACGGGTGGTTGCTGGCCAATGGGAGTGCGGAGCCGGTGCTTGGGGCGGGGGCAGCATGAGGAGCTCCGTGCGCCCCCCCGGTTTAGTAGCTGGATCTGCTGGCCGCTTCCGGGACGCAGCGTGGTGCCAGGACAGGTAGGGACTACCCCGCCTTAGACCCTCAGCACTGCGGACCGGACTTTTAACGGCCCGGTTGGCGGTGCTGACCGGAGCCGCCAGGGTCCCTTTTCGACCCGGTGTTCCCGTCGAAAACCGGACACCTGGCAACCCTACCAGCAACCGATATCAGTAACGCACTTGTAACAGAATCTACTGGCCTTTGTTTGCAAACGTTGCCGTGCTTGTTAAAAAAAAGAGCTTCCATTTTGTGGGAGGGCGTGGCCTGCCAGAAGGGGGCGGAGCTCAGGAGGCGCCACTCGAGGTGGTATGCTCCATAGGGACACGCAGTAATTTATGTTGCTGGCAAATCGGCAAGGAACGCTGCTCATGTCCTTCTCAGGGGCTCCTCTGCCCTCAGATGGGGTGTGGCATGCAGAGCCATGGCGAGCCACCTTAGCACACGAGGTGGAAGGGCCGAGCATCAGCGTAGCTAAGCGGGGGATGCAGGGGGTTAGGATTTTTCCATGAAGCCTTAAATGCCGAGTGCTCAGGCCGCCACGTTCGTTGTCCCATGCCATTGCCGGCCCCACCCACAAGAGGAGAGAAGATGCTTTCGCCCCCCCCCCCCCGACACTGCAGAGCATTTGAGCAGTCATGTTTTCCCTCATGCAGCTGCCACCTCAACCGCCAGTAACGTGCACCGTCTCTGGTGTGGAACTCTGCAGCGGCTGGACAGCGCACGGCAACGCCACCCAAGGGCTTCGGACACGAAATGCGGGGGACTCCCCGAGCCAAAGGAGCGACGGGTAGGCAGAACGTAACCAAATGAGCGGAAATGTGCCGGGGGACCTGGGCTACTGCACCCCTCTTACACGGAGGCCTCAGTTCCACATCTCGCCAAAATGGCGGCGGCCATTTTGATCTCAGCGCTCTCGCAGTTTGTTACGGGGGGGGAGATGCACACCCTGGACTCTCCCACGGGGACTCTGGTCTTGTTACTGTGATAGGTCGCTGGCAGGCCCTTCCACGACTGCGATAAAAGGAACAACAGGCTGGCATGCTAGTGAAACAGAAAGGGACAGGGTCTCGCTTGTGTCCGTTGGCCTCACGAACGAACCCCCATTGATATTCATGACGGCTGGGTTCTGGCTTTCCTCTGCCAGGAGCGACCAGACCAGCCAGCGTCTGCCTGAACAGTCCTTTTCTCTCACACACAACGTCCGCCCCCTCCCCTCCGCCCCGAATTATATGTGAGAGCAGAACGAGAGAAGAAGACAAATGGCCCCCTCTTCCTGGCTAACGCGTCCAAATGGAGGGTGAGATTTCCGAGCTTTTCCTGAAATTCCTTCCTGCGCCCTGGGGAGCCCTGCAGTAACCCAGTCCCGTCACTGTCCCAAACCACCCACCCGCCTACCCTGTGGCTGACCTTTCCCAGGACTCTCCCACTGCCTGGGAAGTAGAGAACAGCACTCCAGCTGTTCTCGAATGACATTGTTATGTCTCACCTCGGAGAGGGAGCGAATTGCAAAGGGAGGCAGAAACCCATTTGTCTTAAGCCATAAACCACGGCATTTTTTTCAGCAGCTAATTCCCCGTTTCCTTTCCAGGATTCCCCGGGAGCTTCTGGTTCATGTTTTTCCTCAACATGTTCCTTATCAGTCCCTCGCTTTCCATGCACTGGGCTTTCCTTGTTCTCTCTCTGAAAACTCTGGGCTTGCATGGCTGGCCTCGCCCATGTAGCGGCCAGGCCTCTGCCTGTTTTGGGACAGAGGGGGGTGACCCTTAATATCAAGGCAAAAACCTGCATTATAATTTATTCTTGTTTTAGGTTCTTACAAACTTGCCTCCGCCTTTACCGAATGTCTAAGACATACTTACAATTATTTCCATACACATGCTGACCGAAGACTAGGGCAGCTCAACTGCTTATTATGTCTGTTGCTTGTTTAATTGTAGGAAATGTCAATGCAAATTCCTGGCAGATCTCTGCTTCCTGTCAATGTGATGGGGTAACGACTTTCCGCTGACACTTTGGGAGCCTTTATGCAGACTCTGAAATGCGGCTTTGTAGCTTCTGTTTAACATTCAACACTATTTTCTTTTAGTCAGGGCCAGTGATTGTGATTCTGGCCTTGCACAGAATGGTGGTTCGGAGGCTTTCATTGCAAGTTGAACATGCTATGTATGGCAGATTGTTGGGCTTTTTGACCAAACGGGTTCTACGTTTACAGTCCCAAGATTCTTACCAGTCGCCGGGACAGCTCCTTATTTATCTAAGACGACGTTGGGTAGGTCAGCGCTACCTCAAAACCCTCCAGTCTCATAGATTCCAAGGCCAGAAGGAACCACTGTGAGCATCTCACTGGACCTCCTGCACAAGGGAGGCTGGAGAACTGCCCCTACGGCAGAGCTGGTTGGAAAACAGCCAGTCTTGATTTCAGAACGGTCAGGGGTGGAGGATCCACCACGACCCGGGGGAAATGGTGCCAATGGTTAATTACTCTCACTGCTAAAAAAAAATACACCTTATTTCCAGTCTGGATTTGTCTAGTGTCAACTTCCAGTCACTGGATTGTGTTAGACCTTTCTCTGCTAGAGCAAAGAGCCCGTTATTAGATATTTGTTCCCCATGTACCTCGTTGTAGGCTGTGATCAAGTCAACTTTCTCTTCCTTAAGCGGTAAACTAAAGATGAGGGCCAACATCATCAAAGGTATTTAGGCTCCAACCTCCCATTTCAAAGGCCTAAATACCTGGGAGGGTCTGGGCCTAGCTCCTCCAAGGGGACATAGACTCAGCAATGCAGTGCTTAACGTTTAGGTGCCCTGCCGCCTAGTGGCATTCACAACCTCGAGTTACGTGTCCAAGCTCTCTATACAACGCATGGGGAGAGTCAGGCAGCTAAAGTGGCCTTACAGGTTTCAGAGTAACAGCTGTGTTAGTCTGTATTCGCAAAAAGAAAAGGAGGACTTGTGGCACCTTAGAGACTAACCAATTTATCTGAGCATAAGCTTTCGTGAGCTACAGCTCACTTCATCGGATGCATACTGTGGAAAGTACAGAAGATCTCTTTATACACACAAACCATGAAAAAATGGGTGTTTACCACTATAAAAGATTTTCTCTCCCCCCATCCCACTCTCCTGCTGGTAATAGCTTATCTAAAGTGATCACTCTCCTTACAATGTGTATGATAATCAAGGTGGGCCATTTCCAGCACAAATCCAGGGTTTAACAAGAACGTCTGGGGGGGGGGGAGGTAGGAAAAAACAAAGGGAAATAGGTTACCTTGCATAATGACTTAGCCACTCCCAGTCTCTATTCAAGCCTAAGTTAATTGTATCCAATTTGCAAATGAATTCCAATTCAACAGTCTCTCGCTGGAGTCTGGTTTTGAAGTTTTTTTGTTGAAATATCGCAACTTTCATGTCTGTAATCGTGTGACCAGAGAGATTGAAGTGTTCTCCGACTGGTTTATGAATGTTATAATTCTTAACATCTGATTTGTGTCCATTTATTCTTTTCCGTAGAGACTGTCCAGTTTGACCAATGTACATGGCAGAGGGGCATTGCTGGCACATGATGGCATATATCACATTGGTGGATGTGCAGGTGAACGAGCCTCTGATAGTGTGGCTGATGTTATTAGGCCCTGTGATGGTGTCCCCTGAATAGATATGTGGGCACAGTTGGCAACGGGCTTTGTTGCAAGGATAGGTTCCTGGGTTAGTGGTTCTGTTGTGTGGTATGTGGTTGCTGGTGATTATTTGCTTCAGGTTGGGGGGCTGTCTGTAGGCAAGGACTGGCCTGTCTCCCAAGATTTGTGAGAGTGTTGGGTCATCCTTCAGGATAGGTTGTAGATCCTTAATAATGCATTGGAGGGGTTTTAGTTGGGGGCTGAAGGTGACGGCTAGTGGCGTTCTGTTATTTTCTTTGTTAGGCCTGTCCTGTAGTAGGTGACTTCTGGGAACTCTTCTGGCTCTATCAATCTGTTTCTTCACTTCCGCAGGTGGGTATTGTAGTTGTAAGAATGCTTGATAGGGATCTTGTAGGTGTTTGTCTCTGTCTGAGGGGTTGGAGCAAATGCGGTTGTATCGCAGAGCTTGGCTGTAGACGATGGATCGTGTGGTGTGGTCAGGGTGAAAGCTGGAGGCATGTAGGTAGGAATAGCAGTCAGTAAGTTTCCCGTATAGGGTGGTGTTTATGTGACCATCGTTTATTAGCACTGTAGTGTCCAGGAAGTGGATCTCTTGTGTGGACTGGACCAGGCTGAGGTTGATGGTGGGATGGAAATTGTTGAAATCATAGTGGAATTCCTCAAGGGCTTCTTTTCCATGGGTCCAGATGATGAAGATGTCATCAATATAGCGCAAGTAGAGTAGGGGCGTTAGGGGATGAGAGCTGAGGAAGCGTTGCTCTAAGTCAGCTATAAAAATGTTGGCATCCTGTGGGGCCATGCGGCTACCCATAGCAGTGCTGCTGATTTGAAGGTATACATTGTCCTCAGATGTAAAATAGTTATGGGTGAGGACAAAGTCACAAAGTTCAGCCACCAGGTTAGCTGTGACATTATCGGGGATAGTGTTCTTGACGGCTTGTAGTCCATCTTTGTGTGGAATGTTGGTGTAGAGGACTTCTACATCCATAGTGGCCAGGATGGTGTTATCAGGAAGATCACCGATGGATTGTAGTTTCCTCAGGAAGTCAGTGGTGTCTCGAAGGTAGTTGGGAGTGCTGGTAGCGTAGGGCCTGAGGAGGGAGTCTACATAGCCAGACAATCCTGCTGTCAGGGTGCCAATGCCTGAGATGATGGGGCATCCAGGATTTCCAGGTTTATGGATCTTGGGTAGTAGATAGAATATCCCAGGTCGGGGTTCCAGGGGTGTGTCTGTGCGGATTTGATCTTGTGCTTTTTCAGGGAGTTTCTTGAGCAAATGCTGTAATTTCTTTTGGTAACTCTCAGTGGGATCAGAGGGTAATGGCTTGTAGAAAGTGGTGTTGGAGAAAGTGGCCTTAGTGATCCACTGGGACATGCCAAGCCGAGGGGTTTGGCCCAAGCCCTGCCCCTCAGAGGGAGTCGGTGCCTAAATCGAGGCCCAATGAGGAAGCGGGTGAGTTGAACTGGGCGTCCCACGTCCTGGGTGAGTGCTCTAACCAGTTGGCTAAAGGTGGGCCCCATCTTCTCCTCTGGTGCTGTTATGGATAGGTCTGTACATACATGACACTAAGCCTGGTCTGTGGGATCCAGGCTTGTGGACTCGGTGCATCCCAGCCTGTGCTGGAAAGTCCACACTACACTGCAGACCTGGGTTTACAGTCGCTGCACCTGGGTCATAACTGGGCTAATGCGTCCATGCTGCACTCTGCCGACCTTCTGCGGCTCGAGCTGTGGCCATACTGCAATATGACAGGGCTTCACCCCCAGTCACAGCAGGATTTGAGCTCAAAACCACACCCCTAGCAGAGTCACAGGACCCAGGTCCTCAGTGCTTGCGGACCTGAGTCAGGCTGATTTGTGTGTGGACGGAATAGGGCCCTGGGCTCAAACCAGAGCCCGGACTTAGTGTGCAGTGTAGACACACCCTGAGTAGTCAGCCTCTGAAATTGCCTCCTCGTGGGCCCCGCAGGCAAGATCGGCTGGGGCATAGGAGTGAGCTAGGCATCTGGGCGTCAGGACTGAGCGGGCTGCATGCAAGACCAGCAGCAGAAGTTCAAGTGCCTTGGGAATTTAGGTGCCTACAGGGTTAGAGGGCAGCTGAGCGGCAGTTTCGAGGATCCAGATTTCGGACTTAGGTGTTTCACTGCCACTTGAGGGGCTAAGACCCTTTGTGGGTCTAGCCCTAGGTGGTGAAATTGGGGTTTCTCCCCCACTGCTCTCTTTGTAGAGCAAAACCTCAGTCTTACAACCGGACAAAGGATTCTGGAATTACTCTGATTTAAAATGATTTATTGTATTGACCCTCAAAGTCTTCATTCGTTGCACTTTAAGGAAAACGTGTAGAGTTGAGAATTGTTTGGGTCACATTTAACCCCCCACATTTCCACTTCGTTCCCTAAACGCTTAAGATGACGCGAGTTTTTGTTTTTTTTTAATAAGACGTGTATTTGCACATACTTCGTACCTCCATGCAAGCATTCATATGATAACTGCCTGATACCATTCATCTGTGGCTACTGAGATGTTTTACATACCCGTATGGAATCATCTGCGGCTATAGCTGGTTGTAGCCACTGGGAATTAATTAGGTATCTGGTAATGCTTAAGCAACTCCTTACCGAACTCAGAAAGATAAGTGTCACCTCTCCAAGCATTGGTGAAAAGAAAGGACAATAACTCCTTAAATGATTCTTCAAGAAAGTCTTTAAACCTAAAAGCTCATTAAAGTGTAAAAGCTATTTTGAGACCTGAAAGCCCTTTCTATAGGAAATAACAGGGCTTAGATTCACTTGAAACAGAATTTCAGCTCCTATTAACCCCTGATGGACCTAAAGGGGTTCAGAAAATGGACTGAATAGAAGAAGCATTAAAACTCTTAACTTTAAAGATGCCCTGAGAAGTTTCCTGCCACAAAGACAAAGAAAGCGGGACCCCTGCTGTCTCTGTGTTATTCCTTCTAATTTATATGTAAGCAGCGTCTCACCCAGGAGGTGTGTGGGTTACATATAAACCAACAATAGCTTCACTCAGCAGATGGGAGCCCCGTGGAGTGGGTCTGCTGAGTGTATATCTACACCACACACTGAGCTTCAGCTCTGCCTCGGGTTTGAACCTGTCCACACACAAATCAGTCTGACTTGGGTCAGCCAGGCCTTGGGTCTAGGACTCTGCTAAGGGGGTTGGTCACAGTCCACAGCCTGCTGCGTCTTGGATTCAAGTCAGTGAGATTCAGGCTCCTAAATCCCACATTCAAAAGTGACTTGCACTGATGTAACATAGGTGCTTTTGAAAACCGTACCCCTCGTCTCGATGAAATGAGGGGTGTGAGCCAGCCAGGGCTTCGCTCACATACGGACATTGGTGAGTCTCCAGCGCTGCCATCCCGAAAGTCTCCAGCTTGCTGCAGGACAAGAGGATCTGCCGGATGAGAGAAAGAAAGCGAGAAAGTGACAGAGAAACAGCAAGAGATCAAAAACCAGCCGGCGTGGAAACCTGCCAAAGGGCTCACGGCCTTTAAATACCTACAGGGCCAGGGAGACGTGCAGGAAATGGACAGATCCCCCAGACTGCCCATAGCCAAGTGCTGGCTTTAGAAACACTGCAGCACCCCCGTGGGTGCTCTGCAATAACCTGCTCTTCTTTTCCGTTCCAGCCTCCTCGCTGCCTTGCTGTAGTGCTCACAGATTGCCAATGAGTCTCAGAGTTTAGATGCCCCTGGAGGATAACTGCACTGAAATCAATCCAGCTTGATTGTCAAGAGAGGGGCCAGGATTGCCTTGGCCAGAGCCATGCAGCTGCCTAGCCTCTGGCAGTGGGTTTTACACATTCAAGGGGTGATGGCCCAGGCTGTGCACCAAGAACTTCTCCAATAAGCCCAGCTCCCTAAAACCAACTGGGTCCCTGCGGCTGGAAGCTGCCGCAAAGCGCCAGAAGCACTGAGCGGGGCTTATCCCATATGAACCATTTTTTGCAGGGTGCTCTCGACTCGTACAGCAGCTGCATCCCAGCCAGGGGAACAGCATGTCCACAGCGACTCATCACCTGCCATGTCTGCAAAGCATCCCCCACCCGGGCGCGTGATAGTGATGCTATGGACAGGTGGGCTTGCGGGGAGGCACCAGGGTACAGAGCTCATCTGCTCCAGGGTAGCAGGGCAAGTTGGTAGGGACGGAAAGGTCCAACAATCTCTGGGCTCTCGGGTGACCTTCATTAAAACATGGAGCTTGGCCCAGGTCCCTAGAGAAAAATTACTTCCCCCGGGGTACAAGTGTCTGGTGATAGGACATTACAGGGTATTAAAGTAAAGCCTGTTATTATTAGTTCCCGCCATGAACCGCTTTATCAGTGAAGCCAAGGAACGAATGGGCTTATGGAGACTGAACTGCCCTCTGTCCATCTGTCCATGGCTATTTATTTGTATAGCCCCAGTCGCCAGGCTAGCTAGCCTGTTCATCTTAGAAGGGGCCCCTCCAGATCCACTGATGTCCAAGGGCGGGGTCTTACATGTGCTGGACGCTTGGCTTCTCCTTGTGCTGCAGAGAAATACTGGGCCTCTGTCGCTGGAGTGATTGGCCTGGTTCTTTTCACCTGCGCTTTAAGAACAAACACAGCTGGGCCCAGCTAAACACAAAGCATCAGCCTTGGGGGGAGTCGCTGGACACTTCCCAGGCTGCTGGGTTGGGTCCCAATCCACTGGACCCACATGCTCTAAGCTGCTCTGGATCTGAGTAGGCTTTAGCCATGGCCTCATTTTCTGGGCACAAGATATCAGTCTGATACCCCTTCACACAAGGGGGACCACACGGCCTGGGCTCCAGGACCAGTGCTGAGCCCCAGAAGCTTTGTGTGGGTTCAGTGATCACTCAGGTGCTGAGCTCTGCTTTCATCTGTCTGGGAAGCTCAGCCCTTAAAGGCACAGCCCCAAATACCACAGTGTAAGCACACACTTTCCCAGAGCTGCAGCTGTGTGGGTGCGCTGGGTTTACGGGTGAACGCTTAGGGGCAGGCGATAGTGAAAGCAAACGGACACACAGACTTTGCACAGGGTTCTAAAACAAATTACTTTTTACTTAAGGTAGCACAAGAGAGGCACAGATCCAGACAAAATAATAACCCCTCCAGGATGCAGTCCTCTGCCTCAGTTTCCTCACTGCTCTGACAGAGCCCTACAGGGTGCCCAGAATGCCCCCTCCTGCACCTGGCTTCTCTTCCAAATCATTCACTCTCTTCTCCAAGTTAGATCGCTTTCTTCAACCTTGGCTGGTCCCACAGTTCTAACCAGCCCCTAGAGTTGCCATATCTAAGGTACAAAACACCAGGACCTCCGGGCTGATCCTGAGCCCATAAAAGTGGGCAGCTTGCACTGAGCACCCTTACAGATCTCGTGGGACAGCTGTCTCAACAAAGGGATGATCCTGGGAAAACCTGGACGAGTGGCAACCCTCCAGGCCACTGTGCTACAGAAGCTGCCCGTCTCTTCTTTGCTCCTGCCCCAGATTCCTGCGTGTGTCCCTGACCCACCCAGCCTCAGGGGTTGTAATTGAGCATCGGTGCGTGGGTTTCTTTGCTCTGCAAACCCCAGCCCCTTGCTGAGCTCCTGGAGGAACTACTACTAATAAAGGCCAGCTCTTTCCTTAGTAGATCTCAAAGCACTTGGCACTTGTTAATGTGTTTAGCCTCACCGTACCCTCTGAGGTAGGGCACAGCCGGGGAAGTAAAGCGCACAAAGGCAAAGGTCACGTCTACAGTGCAAAAAGATGTACAAAGTAGCAAGTCTCAGAGCCTGGGTCTACAAACTCAGGCTACAAAGAGCCATGTAGACACTCAGGCTGGAGCGTTGAAACCCACTCCCCACACCAGGCTTCAGAGTCTAAGCTGGTACATTTACTTTTAGCATGCAGACCCAGGAGCTAAGACTTGCTCCCATGGGGTTTTTTTGGTGGTGGTGGAACGGACATACTCTTAGTGACTTGGCTAAATCTGTAGCAGACCAGGGAGTTGAACCTACATCTCATGAGTCCTAGGCTAATTAATGCCTTTACCACTAGGCCAGCCTCCAACTAAGTATACTAGCTTCAGCCAACCCACTGCCCCTAGGTTTTCCCACCTGACTGGGCCATCATTACAGTTTACTGACTGACCAGGGCCCCTGCTCTGGCAGTGTCCCTATCTAGTCACTACACACTGAGGCATGCCACAATACAGCAATCTCAACCAGAATTCATAAGTTGTACATAAACAGATTTCCCCAAATTGCCAGCCCCTCCGACAGCCCCAGGAATGCGCAGACCCTGGAGACGCTGGGATTCAGGTTTTCATCATTATCTGTATTATGGTAGCGCCGGGAGGACCCAACCAAGATCAGGGGAGCTAATCGACATCCCCCCTCCCCTTGCACCCTGCACGATGCAAGACACAGGGGACAATGCCGTGATTACAGCTGCTCCACTCTTCCACGAGCCGATGGGGATGCTCACACATGGAAAACCAGGTCTTGTGAAACTGACTGCCATTGCTGTGCCATGACAGTACGTGGCTGTGTGTGTGATCACATGTCCCTCAGACAAGCCAGGAAACAACCAGAGGCTGGGTGCTGGGCTGATTCCTATCGACTCAAACAAAAGTTAGGTAGCATAAGAACATAAGAACGGCCATGCTGGGTCAGACCAAAGATCCATCTTGCCCAGTGTCCTGTCTTCCGACATCAGGCAATGCCAGGTGCCCCAGAGGGAGTGAACAGAAAGGCAATCACCAAGTGAGCCAATTGAGCAAATTGATCCTGGTTTAAACAGACTGCCCTGGATGGTCTCAGATGATCACAGGTGCATCCATCAGCTCCTCTTTAAATTCAGACTCCATCCAATCTATGACCCTGGCTGGAAGACCCAATGCACGGTGGTAAAGTGTGAGCTGTGTCTGTTCCATGACGCTCAACGTTGCAATGTGTCTTGGTTCTAGGCACTAGGAGGACCAATACAAGACATACCTCACCCACCTCCGATGAAGTGAGCTGCCGCTCACGAAAGCTTATGCTCAGATAAATTTGTTAGTCTCTAAGGTGCCACAAGTCCTCCTGTTCTTTTTGCGGATACAGACTAACACGGCTGCTACTCTGAAACTCATCCACCTTGTCTCTCTCTAACAGCGTCGGGCCCCACATGGCTACAACAACACTACAAACTGCCCCCTAGATGGCAGCATGGCTCTTCCATCCGACTTCAGCAAGTGCTGGGCTAAGACTCCTTCCCAAACAAGTGGGGTGGTTTGTATCCCCCACGGTCACCCCCCGCAAACACTCCTGGCCAGCTGAAAGCCATTATGAAATTCCTTAGACCTAACCATGAGGGCTCAGTGCTCACCAGTGGCTGATGCTCATGTCCACAAGGGAACGGAGACACATAGGTGGTTTCCAGTCCCGGATGGGGGAGTCAGACTCTCTGGTAGTGAAGCAAAAAGAACATCTTTTTTCCCCTGCAATTATCCTTGGCAATAAAGGAAGAAGGAACACTGCAGAAACACAGAACCTCCAGGCAGAGCTGACCCTGCTTTCCATGGGGCATCAGTGGCTCTTTACATTTGCACCAGGGAGGTGGAAAAAGAGAGAGAGAACGAGAGAGAGAGAGAGAGAAGAAACGTAGTGACAAAGCCACACTGATTTTATGCTTGCCAGTACACATTACAAGCAGCTGGAGCTTGCTATTGACAATGGGGACACAACTCACACCTCCTGCTCCAAAAGCACAGGCCTCGGCCACCTTAGTCAGAGGGGACTGCCATTAGCTGCTAGCAGTATAAGGCCTATGACACACAGTTGAGCAGTTCTGATTCCATCCACTAGACGGCAGCAGTCACACCCACACGCAAGCTAGCCTGTAGTATAGAAAAGACCCACGGAGCCCGTTTTCCCTCCCCCATTGCTCCCACACTCCAGCCGTATCTGCTTTTTATTTTTGTAATCGAAACAAATCGTTGCAAGGTTCCTTGTTTTAGTCCCTAACAGCTGGATTAAAACCCACAAGCCATACCCTCTCTCGAGGCAGTGCTGCAATCTGGGGCTGGAATGAAAACACAGGGGAAGATGTTTCATTTTAATACCTGCTATGCGTCCACCACTGATTTCTTCGGTGCATTGAACGAATGCAGCAAACTATGGCACGGTGGCCTGGGGAATTCGCTGCCCAGTTTGGATGTTCAGACCCATAGACTGTGGAGCCGAAGGGTGAGTTGATCTGTGCTGAGACTCAATAGTATTAAGTCAGTGGCTTACGCTCTCCCCTGCCTGTATCCTGCTCTCCTAGCATTTCCACATCATATAGATGGAAGGGTTTCTGGGTGAGTCGCACCAGTACCGAGTGCTGGTAATTCATAGAATCATAGAATCATAGAATATAAGGGTTGGAAGGGACCTCAGGAGGTCATCTAGTCCAAACCCCTGCTCAAAAGCAGGACCCATCCCCAATTAAATCATCCCAGCCAGGGCTTTGTCAAGCCTGACCTTAAAAACATCTAAGGAAGGAGATTCCACCACCTCCCTAGGCAACGCATTCCAGTGTTTCACCACCCTCCTAGTGAAAAAGTTTTTCCTAATATCCAACCTAAACCTCCCCCACTGCAACTTGAGACCATTACTCCTTGTCCTGTCCTCTTCCACCACTGAGAATAGTCTAGAACTATCCTCTCTGGAACTACCTCTCAGGTAGTTGAAAGCAGCTATCAAATCCCCCCTCATTCTTCTCTTCTGCAGACTAAACAATCCCAGTTTCCTCAGCCTCTCCTCATAACTCATGTGTTCCAGACCCCTAATCATTTTTGTTGCCCTTCGCTGGACTCTCTCCAATTCATCCACATCCTTCTTGTAGTGTGGGGCCCAAAACTGGACACAGTACTCCAGATGAGGCCTCACCAATGTTGAATAGAGGGGGACGATCACATCCCTTGATCTGCTCGCTATGCCCCTACTTATACACCCCAAAATGCCATTGGCCTTCTTGGCAACAAGGGCACACTGCTGACTCATATCCAGCTTCTCGGCCACTGTCACCCCAGGTCCTTTTCCGCAGAACTGCTGCCTAGCCATTCGGTCCCTAGTCTGTAGCGGTGCATTGGGTTCTTCCGTCCTAAGTGCAGGACCCTGCACTTATCCTTATTGAACCTCATCAGATTTCTTTTGGCCCAATCCTCCAATTTGTCTAGGTCCCTCTGTATCCTATCCCTGCCCTCCAGCGTATCTACCACTCCTCCCAGTTTAGTATCATCCGCAAATTTGCTGAGAGTGCAATCCACACCATCCTCCAGATCATTTATGAAGATATTGAACAAAACCGGCCCCAGGACCGACCCCTGGGGCACTCCACTTGATACCGGCTGCCAACTAGATATGGAGCCATTGATCACTACCCGTTGAGCCCAACAATCTAGCCAACTTTCTACCCATCTTATAGTGCATTCATCCAGCCCATACTTCCTTAACTTGCTGACAAGAATACTGTGGGAGACCGTGTCAAAAGCTTTGCTAAAGTCAAGATACAATACATCCACTGCTTTCCCTTCATCCACAGAACCAGTAATCTCATCATAAAAGGCAATTAGATTAGTCAGGCATGACCTTCCCTTGGTGAATCCATGTTGACAGTTCCTGATCACTTTCCTCTCATGTAAGTGCTTCAGGATTGATTCTTTGAGGACCTGCTCCATGATTTTTCCAGGGACTGAAGTGAGGCTGACTGGCCTGTAGTTCCCAGGATCCTCCTTCTTCCCTTTTTTAAAGATTGGCACTACATTAGCCTTTTTCCAGTCATCCGGGACTTCCCCCGTTCGCCACGAGTTTTCAAAGATAATGGCCAATGGCTCTGCAATCACAGCCGCCAGTTCCTTCAGCACTCTCGGATGCAACTCATCCGGCCCCATGGACTTGTGCACGTCCAGTTTTTCTAAATAGTCCCTAACCACCTCTTTCTCCACAGAGGGCTGGCCATCTATTCCCCTCCGCCCTTCCTCCCCTTCCCCTGCCCCGCTTTCTGCTGCGACACCGGGGGGTCCTTTGTGCCCGAATTAGCCTCAGCCATGGCGGTGAGAAAGAGCCTTTGCCTGTTTCCCAAGCAGAGCCGGGAAAGGCCGGTTTGGTTGGGTGAGCTCCCAGGAGAATGTGGGCTTCCGTGGGAAAAGGAGACCCAGTGGCGTTCTCTGAGCCAGCCCTGAATGACTGCCCCAGTGCCGTGCTGGCACCCGGGGCTGGGGTGCCCTCTGCATTCTGTCTATGGGAGAGATGTGAAACCAAGGTCGTCACCAACTCATGGCCACTGGAAGAGACCACAGCACTGGTCACAGGCACAGGATGCAACTGAGTGGGAATTTGCTGTCATATTTTGTATGAATAGTGGGTGTGCCTCAGTTTCCCCTATATGCAGCATTAACTAGGTGGCAGGGAAAAGGTTGTTGACTCTCTGCAGAGATCCAGCGACACAGGTATGACTGACGCCTAGCTGCCTGGGGTCTGGACCCCATGTTCATGGAGAGTCCGAGAAGACAATGGCCACACCAATTGCCTGGACATTTGGTACTAGCAACTAACGACCATGGATGGCCCACCTCTCTGCTGGAAGCCAGCCATGTTTGCCTGGGAACAAGAACAAAGGCCTGAGGTTTCAGAGTAGCAGCCGTGTTAGTCTGTATCTGCAAAAAGGGAAGGAGGACTGGTAGGGAATGCTAAGTGGGGGCTGCTGAAAGCTTGAGTCTCTCCTGAGCTGGAGAAAAAGAGGGGACAGAGGACTCTGGGCTGACCAAGATGGAGCAACCAAGATACAGACATTTGCAATAACTGCCTAAGATCATGCAAAGCTTGGATTGGACTAGTCAGTCACATGAGACATTGCAAACCATTTACATCATAGGCTGCAATTCCCACCGTCTCTTGCAGACGAAAGGATGCCAACAAAAAAAAAAAGAAAGACATCCAATAAACCCTCCTGCTTTTACATCACTGACTGAGAGTCCCTGCAGGTGCTAAAGGTCAGGGTGCACTGCTCCCTTTGTGGATACAGGTCTCTCTCAGGTGCTCAACTCAGCTGGAGTCGCTGAAGGGAGCTCACGCGTGAAGCGGGGCTGCTGAAGGCTCCGGGGTTCGGTCTAAGGAGGCGGTGAAGCCGAGCGACTTACCCTAGTGAAAGAGTGAGACCCTAAGGGGAGTCTGGCACGTTGGAGGGGTCCTTCTAGGGACTGTTGCAGAGCATCGGGCTGGTGGATCTGTGACACGGGGGCATTAAACTGACTGATGTTTTAGGGGTGGGGATGGTTTTATGCCTGGAATAACCGCTCACCTTCTCATACATGTTTACGGGGGTGGCTGAGGGGGCTGGCCCTGGAACCGCAGCAGGGTTTGCATTTCCCATCTCAGCATCTGTCTTTGCCCTGTAAGCTCCTCTGGGCAGAGGCTCCCAGTCTCTGTGTCTCATACACACCCAGGCACGTCACTGGCATTTAACCAGGAGCCAAACAACCGGGAACACACAGTAGCTGGGGAATGGAACAAGTAAGCCGGCTTCTGTGAACTCCGCAAGGGGAGCCTAAAAATAACAGGGCTGCTCAGGTTGGTGGAGAGGAAGGAAGGAGGCTTAGGTTTAAGACATTAAATAAAACTGGTCCCGATGGCTCATCCCTGAGGCATCCAGCTGGAACGGTCGCGCATCGGGGAAACAGACCAGGCATTCAATCCTCGGCGCTCTCCAGTTCCTGTGACCCTGGGGTGCTCTGCGGAGAGGATTAAGGCTGCATTTTGTAGAGTGACCTTGAGTGTGTGTGAGAGAGGGGGTGGGATGTGGATACCAAATCCTGACGCCCTGTCCCCAGGGCCTGGGGCGGCTTTCTGTACCCGTCCCAGTGTTGGCCTCGTGCGTTCCTCAGGTCACCGTATTACAAGTCACTGTCTTAGATTCCTGCATGCTGCTCGTCAAGCTCCTGCTGCGGGCTCATTTAAGAGGCTGCACTGAGTGGAAAGTCCCTTCTGGGAAGAGGGCACCATCGGTCAGGGGACTATTAAGACCTGGGCATAGAGAGCCATGGGAAGGACTCTGAGGAAAGACGTGAAAGTCTGTCAGGAAAGATGTGAACGGCCTGCATCTCCAAGCCATTGCCATGAGCAGTAGCTGAGGCCGACACGTTGGACGGCTGCCACTTCCTGCACCTTCAGGCAAAGCATGGAGATCTGCAGGGGTTCTGCTTGCAAGGAGCCCGCTCTAACCCTTTGCCATGGGCAGCGCTGGGGACACACAGGGGACTGGATCGCGCACGTCTTTATAACTCATTTCCGCCTATCCGCCCTTTGGCAGAAACGCTGGGGTGTCTCAGAGCAGCCGCGGGCTCTCTCTGCCTGTCGGTTAGCTGAGACGCAAGCGCTGGAAGCAAATGCTGGACCCCCCCTGACCCGAGGGACCCATCGCTTCGGCCTGATCTCCACCAGCAAGAGTGATGGAGGACGAGACGCTGTCACCCAATCTCAGCCTCCACCTGGAGGAAGACACTCGCAAGCCCTCATCACTGAGGTATCTGAGCACTTCACCCTGCTTCCTGGACTTTATCATAGAATCTCAGGTTTGGAAGGGACCTCCGGAGGTCATCTAGTCCAACCCCCTGCTCAAAGCAGGACCAATCCCCAATTTTTGCCCCAGATCCCTAAATGGCCCCCTCAAGGATTGAACTCACAACCCTGGGTCTAGCAGGCCAATGCTCAAACCACTGAGCTGTCCCTCCCCCCTACGCAGCCCCCCTTGGGAGGCAGGGCCAGAACCTCCCTCTCCATTTTACAAATGGGAAATTGAGGCCCAAGGCAGCTTAAAGTGACATGCCCGAGGTCACAGCCCAAGCAGTGTCCTCTCTCCACCCCCTTGCAGTCCAGCTAGGTCCTCTCTCCCAACTTGGCTTCAGTCCACAACCGTCACTACGTCAGCAGAGGCCTGGAAACTCAGTATGAAGATGCTGAAGGATACTGGTACAGTAGACTCCTTTCCCCAGTTTCCTCCCAGCTCCTTAGGTAAGCCCCTGTGACAAATCTCCATCCCTCCCTTCTTCAAATGCCGGTCAAGAGTTATATAGCCCTCTTAGCCAACAGAACAAGCTCTTTTAATTTCACCCCCAGACTGTCCAGCGGAAGTTATTACAGCAGCGGCGTGTGTCCAGAGCCGAGCGCCAAGCCCCAGTGCGCTAGGTGATGTATACGGGACAGTCCCTGCCACAAAGAGCTTCCACTCTAAACAGACAAGACAAAGGTGGTGAGGGGAAACCGAGGCACAGAGTGTGGACGAGACTGCCCCGAGGTCACGCAGCAGCTCAGAGGCAAAGCTGGGGAAAGCATCCAGCTGACTCTCAGTCAACGACCCTAGGCACAAGACCACACTGCCTCTCTTACCTGCCCTGCTGATGCCCTCCACCCAGACCCTTCATAATTTCTGCATCTCTTCTGGCCTGTCCCTCCACTTCACGGCCGTCTCTCAGGGCCTGGCATGCCTGGAATGGGAGGCAGTGTTCCAGGTGTGGTCTTGGCAAAGGGGGATGGTCCCTGCCCTGCACTGGGGGATGCTGCTTGTCCTGGGTTCTCTGGAGTATCCCTGGGTACGGCTACTCTGCAATTAGACACCTGCAGCCGGCCCATGCCAGCATCAGCCTGAGTTCTGGGACCCTCCCACCTCGCAGGGTCCTAGAGCCCGGGCACCAGCCGAGCCCAGATGTCTATACCCCAGTTAAACAGCCCCTTAGCCCCAACCCCTTAGCCCAAGTCAGCTGGCACGCAGTGCAGACATCCCCATGGAGCTCACGCCTTGCAGCCCAGGAAGAACGTGGGTGGTTGTGGTGTTTGGCCACTAGGGGTCAGTCGCTCCCTACAGACCGGACCTCGCAAGGAGGGAAGCGCCCCCCGGGCCAGGCCTGCCTGTAAATAGCTTGGCCAAGGGACCCGTGTGTGCGCGAAAGATACTTCCTCTAGGATTGACATTTCTACAGGCCCCAGGCCAGCTTTCCAGCCCTGGTGCTGTTCCCCGTAATAGATCAGCCGGCTTGACATGGCAGAAGAATGTCAGGGCTTGGAAGGGCAGGAGAGACCTGAAATAGCCGGCGCGCCAGCTTCTCCTGGAAGAAAACGGGTGATGGCAGCCGACGCAGGGCGAGCGCTCCGTTCCGGGCCCCCTGCGGCACAGCTGATGAGGGGCAGCCCCGGCGGAGCCGTGGGGCGAGCGGGAGACCGAGCCGACCCAGAGCGCGGCCAGCGGCCATAGAAATGGCTCTCGGCACCGGCCGAACTATCCCGTTCCCCGGTGATTGCTTGGCTGCCGGGACGTCTGGCCCGGCCCCAGCAGAGCAGAGGGAGGAGGGGTCCCCCAGACCCGGATGAGCAAGCTTATATGGGAGCAAGGAAGCTTGAGATCCTCCCTCTCGCCACGGCTCGTACGCTGTAAGGTTTAAAGCATTGCAGGGAGAGTTTGCTGCACCAGTGCTCCCCAGTTCAGAGGAGCAGCAACAGGTGGGACATGTTGTATCCACTAACTCTTAGCCACCAGCCCCCTCATGATTAGCATGACTTACCTGGGGCATGTCTACACTGCAGCGTGAGCCCAGGGTTAGTGGGACTCGAATCAGCTGACCCGTGTTAAAGAAGCCTGGGCTTGAGCGTCTACATTGTATTTTAACCCTATGTTAGGGCTTTCCTAGCCCGTGCTTGAACCTCGGGCTCTGGCGTCAGTGTGCAGACTGAGTCAAAGTAACCATAGCCCCGAGTCCCGAGCGCCCTTCCTCCGCCCCCCAAATGTGGTCGCTGTGGCCCTAGGACCATGGTGCACCGTGGGAAAACTTTGCTGCCCTCCCTGCACGTGACCCGGACGCAGCTCACTTTGCAAAAGGCTTGATGGGTTCGCTCTCCATTGCAAACCCAGGACGCTCGCTGGCAGCGTGCTGGCAGATCGGTGATCAGGAGACAATGGGTTAACGCTGACCCCAGCTGCTGCCCTTCACAAAGGGAGGGGAGGTGGCTTCCGTTTACAACAGCGCGGATTGCAGATTGCTGGGAGAGAGAGGACTAAGGAAGTTCTCCCAGGGAATTGTGGGATACTTCCAGCTGACTCCCGGGGCTGCATTTACACTGCAAAGCAACAGGGCTCGGACCCTGGGTCCCAGCTTAACTTGAGCTCAGAGCCTCCAGCCCTGCAGGGTCCTAGGACCCTGGGTGCAATTGCAGTGTAGACGCAAGGGG
The DNA here is from genome assembly GCF_965140285.1 of Lepidochelys kempii. Classification (NCBI taxonomy): domain Eukaryota; kingdom Metazoa; phylum Chordata; order Testudines; family Cheloniidae; genus Lepidochelys; species Lepidochelys kempii. The sequence goes on from NC_136390.1 coordinate 3,236,945, forward strand.
GCTTAGGCTTGATTCTGGACTCAAGCATGGGCTTACGTTGCAGGGTAGACATAACCCTAGAAGGCCCAACTGTATTCAGGGTGCAGACCGTGCCAGTCCTGAAGAGCTTATTCATGTCCGCCTGGACAAATGCATTGTGGGGTGGCTTCGGCGTGTCCAGGAGAGGGCGTTAGAGTCAGAGGGAGATGGGGTTTGCAAGAAGATCACATTCAGTGGTTGGAGTGGCCGGCATCACGCAGCTGGCTCCCTCCGCTACAGGTGGCAGTTGTTTGGGAGCACGTCCTGTTACCTGGCGGGGGGAATGATGGGGGACAGGAGCTAGTGAACCCCCACCTGCGGCTTACCTTGTGCACCAGATCAGGAGCACTTCCTCACCACTAGCCAGCCGGTCACGTTGGTACCTTCCTGGGCAGCTCATCCCGGGGTCTTGCTAGCTTGGCTGGCCTGAGGTTTTCCTGTGGGTCTCCCACCGGACTAACGAGTCCCCACCTTGCTCACTTGGTGATGGTCCAGCAGCTCAGGCAGAACAGATGTCGGTGAGAGGGTCGCTTCCTCTCCAGTGTTGTAATCCTCCAAGCTGCCTAATGATGCTCTGCCAGAGACCTCTTTGTCCAGGTCATTTCAGGCACCTCCCATCTAGCCACCTAAGCCAAGTGACCAGATGACAGCACAGCTCCCACTGAAAACGATGGGCCCCTGACCCCTTCCAGCGCTCTGCGAGGCAGACACCGGGGGCATGACCAATACTAACACCTAGCTCTCATACAGCGCTGCTCACCCATAGCTCTCAAAGTGCTTTACAAAGGAGAGAAATAGAATTTTTAAAGATGGGGAAACTGAGGCAGAGAGCTAGCAAGCAACTTACCCAAGCCCACCCACCAGAACCCAGGTGTCAGTGCTTTGGCCACTATGATTCCCATTATTGGCTGCCTTTGACCGGGGGGGGGGGGGAACCAAGCTGCCAGAACCTTTCTTTCCGCTCTCCAGCACTTTGCGCTGTGTTGAGTGGGTGAAGAGGCTATGCCATTCTGCACTGGGCATGTTTTACAGCCGCATTGTACTGGGTGCAGGGCCCTGGAGAATCGGAGCCACAAAATACACCTAAATGGTTCAGGGATACAGAAGCAATCAATGGCTGAGCTGGTGTAGGAAGGCAGGCTGCTAATGCTGTGCTCACCTTTACTTCAACTCAGGTCAGGGGTAGCTGGTCGCAGCCCAGTGTCTGAAATCTTCCATTTGTTACCTAAAGCCAGCCAGTTTTTGCAGTATTTGAAACTCAGTTCATGTAATCAGAATCCTATGGTATGAGGGGGAAACCGGCTTTAAATAAATACCGGTGTGTTTTGTGACACATAAACCAGATCCAGTGTGTGGAAAATATATCCTCTTTCCATCTGGAAATGGCTTGGGATTATCTGCTTGTTCTTGTAACTCATTTTCTGGATGTCTCTGCTTCAGGGATGATTTACTGCAAATGTCCCGATGTTCTCTTGCATGGGCTCCTTAGCTATATTGATTCATAAGAAATCCTTTTGCAGTGAAATCATTTTTTCCATGCACCGAAAAAAAAAAAAGTTAGATCGAAGATGAAGAATATTATTGTAACAGGAGAATGGCAGGGATAAAGAAAGCTTATAATTTTGTAAACAGAGGTTGGGAGGAGGCACGCAGCACTGGGTTTCTGGGCAGTAAGTCAGAGGGTTTTTGGAAAACGATATTGGCAACATTTGCAACCCAGTTAACATAAATAAATACAAACATTTCCAGCAGCTCCTCCCTCTAACGTGGCTCTGCAGGACCGGTCGGTTAGTTAACAGAATCTGGGGTTCAGTGCTGAATGTGCAGAATAGCTCATGCAAGTGTTGTGTTGTTATGGTCTTCTGCCCAAAACGATGACAACTCACCAAAGTTTGGATGCGAGCGACTTTAACATGCTTCTGAAGCTGACCAGTTAGGGAGCCCAGCCCGAGGTGTCATGTGAACTAGAGCTGGTCAAAATGTGTTTGACAAAATCTTTTTTTGGGTGGCAAGTGGCTTTGCAAATGCAACAAATGTTTTCAGTCTAGTCCTAAAGTTCTGGTTTGCCATCAGAGAAAAGGGCGGTGGAAAACCAGAATTTATTTGGGTTTAGGGAAACGTGCAGTAAAAAAAATTCCAGTTTTTGGTTTTTGAAACCGAAACATGTTTATAGACAAAAAATGGCTTTGTTTTTAACAAAAACGGTGGGTTTTGTTTTGTTGAAAAGCAGTGGGGGTTTTTTGGCGGGGGGGCGGGAGGGTGTTCCTACAAGAATCAAACAAATGTTGCAGGAAATTTGGAAGGGGGAAAAAACGGGCTTTTTTGACCAGCTCTACCAGTGACAATGATCAGGATAATTTGGTTTCCTAACCTCTGCCCATCGACTGGCACAATTCCTGCACAAGGCGTGAGTGGAGCCACTTCGCTTGCATTAAACCCTTCTGCAGCATGTGTTGTCAACTGTTCTTAGCATGCGTCCCTGCATCACAGAACCTGGAGAGCATGGGTGGAGCAGCTCTACCCACTAAATCTGGGTTTGATTCCCAGCCCTGGTGCCTCACTCGGGGACAGCTCCTCAGCAGCGTTCGATCAGCAAAGCACTGCCATCTTCACTTAATGCCATCTGAGGGCTGTTGGTGTCTGATGCTCAACAGGTCATGGGTAGGCATGCTTTGTCTCTTGCTTGTGTCCCCTCCGTGCAGAGTCTTGCTTTACGGGTTTTCTGCAGCTCCATCCGCCAGCATGTCAGAGATGTGTCCTGTACCTCGGTGCGTGGGGCTTGCATGTCCTCTTCAGGATTCTGCCCCATACAGGGAGGCGGCCGGGGAGCCTGGGGACTTAGTCAGTATCAGGAAAGTTCTTCCTGGGGTGCCAAATCTCTCTGTGGGGACCTCTTGTGCAAACACACTAAGTTCAATGCCAAAGACACATTTTGAAGATGCTGATCCTGGAATCTTGGCAGCCCAGACCCCAGCTCCAGTTTCGGAGCTTTCATGAGTTTTCTTGGAAAGCCCTCAAGCCTTCTCCCTTAGCTCACCACCTCCCACCCCAGCTGTAAAAATAACCCTCAGTGTGATGGTGGGCTAGAGCCCCTATGGACACCAGCAGATGCTGCGATGTGTGATGCAAGCCGGGGCTGTCGAGGTGCCAGTGGAAGTTGGCTGGCAGCGTGTGTGTGCGGGAGCATGCAGTTTATTCCCTCATCTATCAGGGCTCTGATTGCTGCCTGACAACTGGCAAAATTAGCATTCCTCAGCCCCCCCCACCTCCTCCTGCCAATGTAACCGAGTCCTGCCCGCTGCGATCACAGCTAGATGCACAGGGCTGGCCGGAGGACTTGGGCGGAGGGTCAGTGAGGTGACTGGAAAAGGTCTTGAAGTTTGAACTGAGATTAGCCCCGACAACCCCACTTCCTGAAATGGAATATCTGCTCTGTCCCTTGCAATGTAGCAGGACTCATGCCGATGCCCACGATTTGCCTGGGTCAGGAGTCTCAGGGATGTGACCAAGGGCATAGGACAATGTTAGATCCAGGCACTGGATCACAACACTGAACTCAGAGCTTCATTGACCATGACGGCACTGCATGACCCTCCACATGACCAAGCTCCCCAAGTCCGGTTCTGAGACGTATTGTACTGAGTTTGAAATCCGGGCTGGATTCTCTTGGATCCATCTCCTTCTTTGGCTGCTCCGAGCTTCTAGCCAGGGAGCTGGAGATAGGGCCCCCAGAAGACGACATCTCCAGGAGATGACAGAGGAGAACAATCTCTCCATTGTCTAACTGGCCTTGTAGTTACAAAGCTTCCCTTGACATTTAACCTGGATGTCTTCTTTTCACATGGGGATTGGCACCCAATGGGGTTGGCGCGCCACTTACCCGCCCACAGAAGCAGATGGAGTTCTGATTTGAGGTCAGAGCCATGGCACTGCCAGCAGAATAGCTTACGAACATCAGAATGGCCAGATTGGGCCAGAGCAATGGCCCACCTAGCCCCGTATCCTATCTTCCACCTGGTGCTTCAGAGGGAATGTTCAGGACAGGGCAATTGATGAGTCATCTCCCTGAATCCCGTCCCGTGATTGCAGGGGGAAAGGGCATTTCTGCACCGGGGATTCTACAGTTTCATATGATATTGTGCATAACGGAGTTAAGCTCATTTGGCCCTTGAGGCTGGTCCAAAATCACAGACGTGGTGGGCTGGCTCCAGCTGTGCCGGGCAAGTGAACAGTGCGTGGGGGCAAGCGTCTGCCGCCCGCTCCTTCACTCAGTGTCTGCTCACCTCCTTTCCTATGAAACCCCACTGCTATGAGGCGTTTGAGCCCATCCACCAGGAGCAGATGGACAGCTCCAACATCTGGGTGCACAGCTGGGCCTGGTGATAACACCGGCATAGCAAAGCTGACCTGCTTATCACCATATTGTCCTCTAGTCAAATTTGCAGTGGAGCAGCAAAGCAAATGGCAGGGTCTTGGAGGGACCAGGGGGCATGTCCCATTTCAGCAGCTGTTTTGACTTTGCTCATCTTGGCGTGCACTTGAAATCTTTGATTTCCTTTTCTGATGCCAGTTCTGCTTAGCAAAGCTTGTAGGCATACACCTTGGGCTCTGAGTAATCCTCCAGGCCCAGTGTCCTGTCACGCACCGTGACTAACTCCTAGTGCCTATGAGGGGAAAAATACCCTCTGAATTAATGCCGAAAATTGAGCAGTATCCTGATGTGGGCACAGGGAAACCCCATGAGAGTGCGTCTTGAGCTCAGGCAATGGTCCGGTAAATTGCATTCAGTTTTGATTCTCCTTAAGGGACCCCCATTCATCTTAAAGAGATATGTGACATACTGAAGCTGAGAAGCAGTGTGGTCTAGTGGTCAGAGGACTCCTGGGTAATTTTCTTGCCAGTGTGTGACCCTAGGGTCCCAATTTTCAGATGTGTCTTCTAATTTTGGGTCCCTCAGATCATCTTAAGCCATTTAACTTCTTAGTGCCTCAGTTTCCCCATTGTAAAAGGGTGTGTGTCATAGCACTCGTTTACCTCCTGGGGCGCTGTGGGGCTTAATTCATTAACACCTGCCGAGTGGATGAAATAAAAGGAAGCGATTCTCCCACATCTGCAAAGAGCCAGCCTAGGGCTATGGGAAAAAGTTCCCAGTGAAAGACAAAAGTCTCATCTCAGCAAGGTTGCGCTCTCCTTTGCAGGCTCATCTGATATCTGTTTTGCAACTGCATTTCCCAGCCAGTAGAGCCAGGTGGCCATAGAAGAGATGGACCCAAAGCGAAAAGCCCAAACAGAATCACGCCAGACGTTGTAGCTGTTTCGGATCCAAACCTGGAGCCTGGTCTGACTTTTCCAAATTGCCCCGCTGCCCTGGATCCAAGCCCTCCTGAACTCAAATCCAAAAGCTGGATCACGACGTACCTCTTGAGCCCATCTCTAATTAGTACCACAACGAGCATTGTCCAGCATTTGGGGGACAGGTTTTCAGAGGAATGAGGCTCCTTGGTACTGGATTGCACCACTGCTGAGACTGCACTGCACATGCTGGGATCTGCCTCCAGCTGGTTGGAACATTTTCAGTGAAATGAACGTGCTCAGAAATATGCAGTTCCCTGAAGCCGAAACATTTCCCGGAGACGTATCAATTTTGACAACGTTTTCATCAGAGAGCTTGAGAGACAGGATCTAACGCCCTGATCTGGAATATGCCAAACCCACTTCCAAAGTGAACTAAACGAAACCGAATTGAGGCCACTTTAATTCTGAAGAAGAGCCCCCCACCAGAGGTTTAATGCAGTTTAACTGATCCCCTCTAAATTCACATCTTTAGTTAATTCAGATGAATATTCCTTAGTGTCCCTGTGTAGATAAGCCCTAAAACTAATGTTGAAACCTCGAAAAAGGCCCCGAAGCAGAACTGGTGGCCTCCAATCAGTTCTAGTCCCGCGATCCTTTCACTCCACATGTCTGCTCCCTTGTGACGGTCCTGGAGGGGGGTCGATGAGTCAGAGGACTGGCTCCCTCGGCCGCTTGGCCAACCCACCAGCAGAGAAGCTGGTGCTGAAGAGCGGAAGGATACAGCCTAAACATATAACCCACGCCTGCAAACCTAACCAAACCTGGGGGTTGTAATTTCAGGCCCAGAAGCCTTGTCCCTTTCGTAGTGCGGCTCCTGCAGGCTGCAGCCCAGCTGACGTGGGCTTGTGCCGGGCTGCACCCCAGCAGAAATTTCATCACCGCGTTCTTTCCGTCGGCTGCTATGCCAGGAATGAGCTTTGGCAGCCGCCCCGTTGCCCGTAATGAGATCGTCGGGGTGTCTGGTTACTGACGGGGTTAGTGGGAGGATGGCAAGCTCTCCAGAGGAGGGGGCTGGCTCGGAGCTTGCCCACCCCCCCGGTGTGGGTGTGTAGGTGTGCGAGCCGGGCTCAATGCGTGGTGGGGCAGCTCTGGGTCGGCGGCCCGGGTGCCGTCGTCAGGAGGGCCGGCGCCTGGTTGAGCACGCACAACTCCGACGCGAGCCTGGATGAGGCGCAGTGGTTTCCCCCCGGTCTCTGGAGCAGCTGGGGCCGCTGAGGAGTGACACCAGCCCACGACGACAAACGAAGCGACGGCCTCGGATTTTGTCCCAGCTCCAACCCAGGGTCTTGTTTCTGCACCAGGGCTGACAATTCAGGCTGGCAGAGAAGGCAACACAAACCATAGGCAGGGCCCTAGCGCCATCAGGAGCCAACCCCAGTTGTTTGCCACCCTTCTCACCATGCCAGCGGGGTCTGTTAAGTGCCCCCCTCTCCCGCTCCAGCTACCACACACATGCAGTCAGGGTCAATTATGGGACTGGCACAGTCAGACCCCTGAGGAGCAGCAGAGAGAGAATGGGGCATGCTCGGAGGGCAAAATATACAGGGTCAAATTAAGCAGGGGCCGGACACGGCGCTGGTTGTTAGATGTCTGGGAGCCCCGTCGTTCAATCCCTACTCTGCTGCCTTGGGCCAGGCGCTGATCCCCTTTGTAAGTGGGGTTAATAATCCTTTGTTGTGTATTTACATGGGTAGCTCGTGGGCGGGCACTGTCTCTCCCTGGGTGTCTGTATCGCACCCCTGGCCTCCTAAAGTGCTTTCGTAACAAACGACGTCATTAATAACAACCTCCGGTGCAAACGGGACAGGGAACAGGTGTAAGTGATTCTTTGCGGCTGTCTGATTTGCACGCCTGGCTTCAGTCGGGGTGGCCAACGAGTGGAACAAGCACCCTGGGCTTACAGTCAGCTTTGTTCCTGCGGGCGGCCCCTGTGGCAGCCGCTCCAGATTTGCACCGGTCAAGGTGGAGGCAGAGTCGGGGGCTGGGGAGGGTGGGGGCAGCTGTCGTAGGGAAAGCGCTAGCCGGTGAGATCAGGCCTTGTCACTTGACTACGAGTCGTCTTTCGGCTGTCTATTCGGAAAAAACAACTCCTTGGGGACACCAGCCTGGAGAGCCAGAAGCAGAGGGAGCTTTTCGTTGGCAGGCACTACTCGGGCCGCACACTCCCCTCTTGCCCCAGTCATGGGTCCCTCCCGGGAAAGGACGAGCCGCTGGAGCTGGAGGCGAGGAGGAGCTGTGCATGGCTAGCTAGCCCTGATACCGTCCACACGGCACCTGACCCGGGGACGGGGAATCCGAACATAACCTAGCGCGTGCCCAGGGAGGTGGGCAAAAGGGGGGGCATTATTTCACACCGACGTGGCACTTTTGGCTGAGGAGCTGATGGCATTTGGAAACAGCAGTCAGTGAAGCCTCATGGCTCCCCGGGGCAGCCGGGACCATAATCCCCAGTTTATAGGTGGGGAAACTGAGGCATGCGTGGGCCAGAATTTGCACCAGATCTGTTGCAGAGCTGGGCAGAGAATCCAAGTCCCCTCAGCCCCCCCATGCACCAAACCCTCCAGCCTTGTCCCTCTCTGAATAAGAGAGGGGTGAGATGAGGAAAAGGAGGGGTGGGAAAAGCAGGGAGAGGAGAGGACTCATTTTCCTGGCCATACCCGTGGCTTTCAAACCCTCCCTGGCACGGCCACTCATCACAACAGGATGGGACATGCTTGTGAGCTCCCCACCCAACCGCAGCCAGCCCTGCCCTTGGCCTCGCTGCGGGGATGGATAATCACGGGGTGGGAGGGTGCCCGGGTGAACAGTTCGCTCTCCCAGGGAGCCCGCACATCACATCTCACGTAGACACTGAGCCATTTGATTGGGGGTTGGGAGCTGGTGTAAGCAGACCCCCCCCTCCACCCCATGTGCTGTTGCCTGTCACGCCAACTCAGGGAGAGAGAAGTGCTAACGTGGCCCCCCAAGTCATAAATTTGGGGTCTTTGGCCGACGGCCCAAATGGAAACAAAGCCCTGGCGGATGGGGCTGGGGGAAAAGCAGATTCCAAAGGAGGAATGCTGGGAGCAGGCTGAATTACAGGGCCTTTCCCACACACAGCCATCACGGCATTAAATGCTAAATTAGCCCACGGTAGCGATCGCGCTCCACCCCGAGGCTGCAGGCGGGGGCTATGCGTCTTCAACCGATGCGAATGGTCTCCTGGTTTCGCATGCTGACTTCCAGATTGGTCTCATCCCCAGCCCCCCGGTCTCTTCCCCCTTGCCAGCTGTCTCGCTGTCTGGGCAGATGTTTCTGTGCATCCGAATGAGAGAGGAGAGCAAGCTGCAGCCTTCAGCCCCACAGCTGGATTGCAAACATCTGGATCGGGGGAGGGCTTGGCTATGGGAGTCCCAGTCACGCCGAGGCTATTTGCAAAATTTGGAGGCCGATTTCAAACGCACCACGCCACCCCCAAATTGTGGGGGGAGGGGAGGGGGGAGCTCAGCTCTGGGGGTCTCGGTTCAGGCTGAAGGAGAATTTAAACCGCCCGGCACCACAGGAGGAAGAAAATAAGAGCTGACCCAACTCTGCAGCCCGATTTGGCCTCAGATCCGCACTGCACTGGAGAGAAGCTCTCTGACTTCACCCAGGGGAATAAGGGCCAGGCTGAAATCCTGGCCTGGTGGAATCAGTGGGAATTTTGCCATTGACTTCAGTGGGGCTAGGATTTCACTCAGACTGAGCTCCCCTCCTTTCCTCTTCTCCTGCCCCGAGACCCCACTGCCCCTTTGCACAGGCTCGGCTACTGCTTGAGCGCCAGGGCTCAGGGCCGTTCCAGGCTGAGACGTGACCCCGCGGTCCCTGCCCCTTGTGTGCGTTGCTAGTTGCTAACAAATGGGGGGGGTCTCCCCCTGCTGGTGGCTCTACCCCGAGAACCCAACCGCTTGTCAGAGGTCTGGCGCTCCCCTGGCTTGCAGAGCACAGTCCGCCCTGGCCTCTGCAGGTGCAAGTCCTGCTGGAGCCAGCAGGGGTCGCCCCACTCGCCCCAAGGCAGAATTGGGTCACTCCATGGTTGTCGGATGGGACTGGAAGATCTGCCCAAGGCCCTTCTGGACTCACAGACTCATTCACCTCCTTAAGGCAGATCTTCTGCATCTGGGAGCTGCTGTCTTCCACAGGCTGCGCTTGTGAAGCCCTGAGAAAAATATCTGAGCAGCTTCTGAGGGCTTCTGAGCAGCCCCGGCCTGATGCTGAGGCTCCTCAACTCCCAGCAAAGCCACTAGGCACAAGGATGCTTGGTAGCATCCCAAAGGCCCTTAGTGTACACATGAGACCTGCACACCCAGAGCGTTCCAGGGGTAAGAAGGACCACTGGGATGGCCATGCCCAGAACAGCAACACAAAGCGGGTGATCGGCTCCAGCCCGCGGCATGGCCAACGGTGGGGCTTCTGCCCTCTTCAGGGTTCATTTGCATGGTGCAGCAACGAACGTGGGCGCAAAGCGGGATAGCACGTTTGCACTTTACCTTGAGGGTAAGCAATGCGGAGCGATACGGGCTGGGTTAGAAAATGGATGCTGCCCATTGGTAACTGGTATGGGGTGCTCAGATACCCCAGTGGTGAGTGAGGGGTAGGAGCAGCATTGAAGCAGGCTGAAATAAGCTACTACCTTGAAGCAGCGATGAAAAGGCCTTGACCCTGGGCACACGAGAAGTAGGCATGGATAAGTGGGTCGTACCAGCCACCTGCTAGCCTGCTGAACCAAACCTGACCTTCGGTGCATTAGTGTCCGACCAATATGTAGTGTCAAGAGGAAAAGACTGTAGCCCAGCCCCGAGGAACCCTTATCTCCAGAGCCTGGGAATTCCCAGACTTCATGGCTGACGCCCAGAATCCCCAGGCATGAAGAAAACAACAAGGGAGCCAGCTATGGAAAGCTCACTGTCCACGAACCACACCTAGGAAGGTCCAGAGGAAGGGTCTGCGCTCAGGTGTTTTACCTCGGAGCCCTCGCCACCGTGGATGAGCCAGAGGGAAATGGCCCAAGAGGCGTTTCTGTCCCTGCTGCAGACAACGGGGACATGAGGAGCTGCTGGCCAAAGAAAGGAACGAGAAGGCAGAGACGCCTCGGCAGGGACTGTATGTTACAGCAGCAGGCGGGGGGAGAGGTTCTTCCAGCTGTTGACATTGTCCCGTCAGCAGCCAGCGAGGTTGGTTGGATTGCCGGCTCTGTCAGAAACTGACGGGGACCATGTGGCAGCTGACGCAGGGGAGAGAGGCCATACCACGGCTTTTTTATTTACGATTTCATTGCGTTTGCAGCTGCCTGTGCGTCAGGGGCTGGCGGGCTGCGGCACGGTGGCCTTGCGCCAGACTGAGATGCTGCGTCAAGGAAAGTGTGGTTCCAGATACTGCAGAACGTACGGCGGCCCCTGGGGTCCCACCGCATGGTTCGCCACTAATTGAACGAGGCCGGCTAACCTCTCATTGTGGCCACCAGGAGCAACCTCCGCGGGAAGGAGTGTGGGGATGAAGAATTAGAAGGGATGGGCCTGGTCCATCCTCCAGAACGGGACTGTCGCCTTGTGTGAAGCTTTGAACGCTGGAGTGCAAGACGGGGGGCCACGTGCGGGAGAGGAAACCCTTCCTTAACACAAGGCCTGCAAACCCCTCCTGTGGCTACCCTCTGCTGGATCAGTTCCATAGTTCATCTGGTGCCGAACTAGCGACCCTTCTCCAAGAAGAGACAAGTCCCAGCCAGGAACAGGGCTGTTTGCGCATATTTCGTCTGAGACAGGTGGTTTGGGCTGTCGCATAAAGAATGGCAGTGGGCAGCAGCAGGGATGGCTTAATTCTAGCAGCAGTTACTGTGCAATCTTGGGAACTCAGGCTCTGGGCCTGGGTCTCTCCGTCTGGGGAAAGGAGATAAGAACATAAGAATCGCTATACGGGGTCAGACCAATGGTCCATCTGGGCCAGTATCCTGTCTTCTGACAGTGGCTGGGGCCAGGTGCTTCAGAGGGAATGAACAGAACAGGGCAGTTATCGAGTGTTGTCCAGTCCCAGCTTCTGGCAGTCAGAGGCTAGGGACACCCAGAGCATGGAGTTGCATCCCTGACCATCTTGGCTAATAGCCATTGATGGACCTGTCCTCCAGGAACTTATCTCATTCTTTTTTGAACCCAGTTGTACTGTTGGCCTACACAACATCCCCTGACAAGGAGTTCCACAGGTTGACTGTGCCTTGTGCGAAGAAATACTTCCCTTGGTTTGTTTTAAACTGGCTGCCTGTTAATTTAATCAGGGGACCCCTGGCTCTTGTGCTATGTGGAAGGGTAAGTAACACGTCCTGATTCACTATCTCCACAGCAGCCATGATTTTATAGGCCTCTGTCATATCCCCCCTTCGTCATCTCTTTTCTAACCTGAACAGTGGCAGGCTTTTACTCTCTCCTCACATAGAAGCTGCTCCATCCCCCTCATCCTTTTCTTTTGCTTTCTCTGCACCTTTCCCAATTCTCATGTATCTTTTTTGAGACGGGGTGCCCAGAACTGCACACTATATTCAAGATGTGGGCGTACCATGATGTATATAGTGGCATTTTGATATTTTTTGTCTTATTACCTACCCCATTCCTAATGGTTCCTAAAATTCTGTTCGCTTTTGTGATGGCCGCTGCACTTGGAGTGGATGTTTTCAGAGAACTATCCGCACTGACTCCAAAATCTCTTTCTTGAGCGGTAACAGCTAATTTAGACCCCATCATTTTGCATGGATAGCTGGGGATTATGTTTTCCAATGTGCATTACTTTGCATTTATCAACGCTGAATTTCATCTGCCGTTTTGTTGCCCAGTTACCCGATTTTGTGAGATCCCTTTGTAATTCTTCGCAGCCAACTTTGGACTTACCTATCTTGAGTAATTTTGTAACATCTGCAAACTTTGCCACCTCACTGTTTACTCCTTTTGCCAGATGATTCACGACTATATTGAACAGCCCTAGTCCCCGTGCAGTTCCCTGGGGGACTCTGCTATTTATCTGTCTCCACTGTGAAAGTGTCCATTTATTCCTGCCCTGCAGTATTGACTCACTTACTGTGGTGGGGATGAATTTGTTCCTGTCTGTAAAGGGCTTTGAAGACACAGAGCCCTTTGCCTTCACTGCGATAGCTCGAGTTACTCCACTTCAGCTAGCCTTGCTCCAGTGAGGGTGACCACGCTGCGGCCTTGTCTACACCTGAAACCCTACAGCGGCACAGCTGAAGAGCTCCAGAGTAGACACTACGTATGCCGGCAGGAGGGGTTCTGCCATCGACGCAGGTAATTCACCTCCCTGAGAGGTGGTAGCTAGGCCGATGGAAGAGTTCTTCCATCAACCTAGCGCTGTCTACACCAGAGGTTAGGTTGGTTTAACTGTGCCCCTCAGGCACCCCTGAACGATGTAGCTGGTTCGCGCTAATTTTTGTGTGTAGATCAGGCCTGTCAAGCAACACCCTAGCTACACAGGCCTGTCTACACTACAGAGTTAGGCCAATGCAAGGCAGCTTACGTCAACCTAACTATGGACGTGTCTACACTGAAATTTTGCTCCCGCCGACATAACCGCCCCGCTACGCTGACTTACTAACTCCATCTCCATGAGAGGCATAGAGTCAAGGTTGATGTAGCTGGGGCGATGCAGGGTCAGCGGAGACGCCCAGTTGCTTACATTGAGCGTTACCGGCTTTCCGGAGCCATCCCACAATACCCCACGCCGACAGTACAATCGATACAAGCTCGCCTGCTGAGGATGCGCACTGCCGACACAAGGAGCAAAGTGTAGACACGCACAAGCGATGTAATTACTGCGGCGGCTGAGTGCCGAGGTAAGATAGGTTGACTTCATTTTGTAGCGGAGACATGCCCACAGAGCACGTTAGCAGCGCAGGGTGACTGCATTAGCAGCTGGTGAGTTGCGCTAATTTGAGATGTTGCCCGTAGCTGCAGCCTCTGTGCCGTGCCAGTGTGAACAACACCGCCATGGGCCAGTTACCTGAAGTGTGAAGCACCGCTTAACTTGAGCCAGAGATTTTTGTGTGCGGACAGGAGTCGGGTTACAAGCAACGCTCACGCTGTCCCTCGAGCGAACCTTGCCGCAGAGCCGAGCCCTTGGGAAGGTTAAGGATTATTAACATTGGTGATAGAGTACGTTTCATAGAATCATAGACTATCAGGGTTGGCAGGAACCTCAGGAGGTCATCTAGTCCAACCCCCTGCTCAAAGCAGGACCGATCCCCAACTAAATCATCCCAGCCAGGGCTTTGTCAAGCCGGGCCTTAAAAACCTCTAAGGAAGGAGATTCCACCACCTCCCTAGGGAACCCATCCCAGTGCTTCACCACCCTCCTAGTGAAATAGTGTTTCCTAATATCCAACCTAAACCTCCCCCACTGCAACTTGAGACCATTACTCCTCGTTCTGTCGTCAGCTCCCACTGAGAACAGTCTAGATCCATCCTCTTTGGAACCCCCTTTCAGGTAGTTGAAATCAGCTATCAAATCCCCCCTCACTCTTCTCTTTAGGAGCATGTCAGCTGCAGCCCACAGACTCGTAGCCACTCGCCCACATGGGGTCCTCGCTGGCAGAGAGATTGGCCATCCCACTCCAAGAGGCTGAGAAGACGGATACTTTTAGCTTCTTCTGTGAGGCTGAGGTGTTGCTACCTGCAAGCATAGTGGCTAGTTTTAAGAGCTGTGTAATCCAGAGGCCATTGGAAGAGCACGGCAAGAACAACTTTCTCGGGTGTACAGACCGACGAGCAACGTTGCGTAATCTTTTGTGCCAGCAGATGGTGCTCTTTATATTAAGCATCTTCATGGTTATGCTGGGAGGGGCTAACGGCTGCCATCAGGTGAGTATTGGACACAAAAACAATCTCAGCTCTCATTAAAGCCAACAGGTGCCAAGCACCATCCTGCAAGCTCAACAGAAAGAGCAATTGAGCCTCTTGATGTGGTAAAAAATGCTGCGGACAAGGGGGGCTACCGTCCAAGGCATTAGGCCATGCAGCCAGGCCAGAACTAACCTACGTAGGGGTTTCCCTGGCTGCAAACACAGGGCTAGGATATCAGGAGCAAACTGCGTGCCTTGGAAGCAAAAAACCAGGAGAAGGAGTTGTGAGCCTAATCCTGAGGGGAAGCAGAGAGACAGACCTTCTTGGGCACAGAGCCTCCTTGAGTGGCAGATGGGGGGATTTCTGGGCAAGGGAACTGCCTGCTGCTATTTATTTCTACCGTGTTTAAGGAAACAGGACTTTGTGGACTTTTATTTTTTTGTTAATGAACAAGATTGCACCAAAGAATACACCTGTCTCGTATGATCCATTTCTCCTCCTAACAGAAACAGACCTGCAGGGCCCTGCATTTTGCAGAACCACTCATGCCAAAGGAGCACCAATGTATACAGCTATCTCACTTTTATATCTCACTCTAGTAACAGCAAAAAGAACAGGAGGACTTGTGGCACCTTTGAGACTAACAAATTTATTTGAGCATAAGCTTTTGTGAGCTAGACCTCACTTCATCGGATGCATGCAAGCTTATGCTCAAATAAATTTGTTGGTCTCTAAGGTGCCACAAGTCCTCCTTTTCTTTTTGCGGATACAGACTGACACGGCTGCTACTCTGAAACCTGTCTAGTAACAGGTTGGACTTGTCTCTTATGCAGGTGACTCCAGGAATTTCCTTCATGGAAAAGACTGCTGGGTGTTTTTGCTGTGTTATGTTATACAGTAGAAGGATGCACACTGAAGTGGCTTTCTAAAACAGTCTGATACAGCTCTCAGAGTCTTTTCTTATTCTCCTCCAGCTCTGAGTTCTGCCAACAAAACAACAACAAAACAAAACAGAAAAATTTGGGAAGATAGAAAAATACAACTGTTTTGCAAATGTAATCTTCAACCACGGTGTGCCTGCCAAAACCCAGCAGTACCAGAGTCCAGGTCAGATGCTGCAGTGAGGGGCACTGTATAAGAATCTATAAAAGTAGAGAAAGAGTTCCAGAACCAAGCAGCCCTAGAACAGTGTTGCACCCAGGTCTGGGTCTAGAACTTGAGATGCTTGGAATGTGACCAAAGAGAGCATGGTGTCAGAGCAGAGCATCTGCAAAGCTACCTGGGAAAATCCACCAGGCTCCGGTGGTTTACCTTTCAGTTCTAAGGAGGAGACTTAACTGAAGGCTGATTAGCAACAGCGAAACCAGGCTGAGTCAGGTCAAATACTGGTGAGAATCAAGCCGAATTGCCTGCAACTAGGAACATTTAAATAGATAAAAATTGAGGGAAAAAATGCATAAACGCCGTAATTTCACGCAACTGTGAAAATTTAAATTGGTACAAATTGAAGAAAAAATGCTTAAAAATAAAATCAATATTACCCAGTGGCATTATTAGTACAAATGAAAAAAATCCGCCAAACCTAAATATGTAGGCCGTGTTGTTGTAGCCTTGTTGGTCCCCGGATATTAGAGAGATGAGGTGGGGGAGGTCATATCTTTCACTGGACCAACTTCTGCTGGTAAGAGTCACACAGAGATCTTATTTAGTCTGGGAAAGGTACTCCCAGTGTCACAGCGAAATGCAAGGTGGAACAGATGGTTTAGCATAAGTAGTTAGCACATAAGGAACTATTCAAGATGGAGTGGCCTGTTAACACCTCTGCAGTCATAGGATAAAAATAGGGGGGAGGGTGTTAGTTGTGTGGCACTCTGTACCTCAAAGAAGCACCCTGGAACCCCCATATCCACCCTGTCATATAATTAGGATATATTTCATACAAAGCATGCCATGTACGATATCATATGAAAGGTCATTATCTGCTGAAACCCATTGTTCTGTCCAAGTATGTATATCATTAGTGTGTGTGAATTTATGGGATTTTTCTGTATGTAATATGTTTGAGAGTCTCTAATGCTTGGTAATGAATCACTCCCAGGAGGGTGTTAAACGATCATTAATCAACAGGGGAGTTGTAATCCAGGGGTTTACGATTCAATGACAATTGTGCAAGCACCAAACATAGGGGACTGCTCAACTTTATGACTCAGTTGCACAAGACCACACCAGGGGGATTGCTCAACTCTGTGACTCAGCAAAGCCCACCAGGTATGCCAGGGCTAGTGTCTTCCAGGCATATGGACTGAGGGTATAAAATAAGGGACAGTGGCATCATGCCTTGGCCTTTCTCCTCCCCCACCTACACTGGAAGCAACAAAAATGCTGAGAAGATGAAGACTTCAACTGAGGAGACTGGTCCCAAGCTTGACAGAGAAGCCTGTGTATTAAGAACTGTAACATCCAGTGGGGTGAAAAAATTGCTTGATCTAAATACTGCCTAGTGTAATAAGGTTTAAGATTTAGATTGTGTGGTTATCTTTTATTTTCTTTGGTAACTATAAGTGGCAGGCATAAAAGGTCAGAGATAATCACTTAACATTTATCTTTCTATAGTTAATAAATCTGTTTTATATTTTACCTAAACCAGTGTGTTTTGGTTGAAGTGCTTGGGAAATCTTAGCTCAGTTTACAAAGGCTGGTGCATTGTCCTCTCCACATTGAGGGAGGGGCAGATTGGTTTATAAATTAGGGCTAGACAGTACAGCTCTGTGTTGTTAGGCTGGGGAGCTAGGGGGAATTGGCTGGTGCTTTTCTCTGTGTGATTCGTGAGTGACTCTGGGAGCACTCATGGACTCTAACTGGGTGTAATGTTGTGCTGAGTGATAACAGTGCCTGGAGGGGTTTTCTGCTTGTCACTAGCAAAGCATTGTGAGAGACAACCCAGGCTGGAGAGGTAAGAGGTCACAGCAGTACCCCAGTTACAGGTTGTACCCCAGGAATTCCTTCACGAGTGGGTAACAGGTTGTTGTAATGAGCCATAGATCCAGTGTCTCTCTTCAGACCATGATTTTACATGTCTAGCAAAATTAATGAATTTAAGCTCCCAGGCTTGTCTTTTAAGTGTTGTGCAGGGTTCCTTTGAGGATGAGGAGTGAGAAGTCAGATCTAGAGCCTGAATTCAGTACTGGGCAAACTGGTTGAAATTATAATAAAGAACAATATTGTCAGACATATAGATGAACATAATTTGTTGAGGAAGAGGCAACCTGGTTTTTGTGAAGGGAAATCATGCTTCACTAATCTACTAGAACTCTTTGAGGGGGCCAACAAGCATGTGGACCAAGCGGATCCAGTGGATATAATGTACTTAGATTTTCAGAAAGCCTTTGACAAGGTCCATCACCAAAGGCTCTTAGGCAAAGTAAGCTGCCACGGGGCTAAGAGGGAAGGTGCTTTCATGGATTGGTAACTGGTTAAAAGATAGGAAACAAAGGGTAGGTATAAATGGTCAGTTTTCAGAATGGAGAGAGGTTAATAGTGGTGTCCCCCAGAGGTCTGTTCTGGGACCAGTCCTATTCAACATATTCATAAATGATCTGGAAAAAGGGGTAAACAATGAGGTGGCTAAATTTGCAGATGATACAAAATTACTAAAGATAGTTAAGACCTAGGCAGACTGCAAAGAGCTACAAAAGGATCTCTCAAAACTGGGTGACTGGGCAACAAAATGGCAGATGAAATTTAATGTTGATAAATGCAAAGTGATGCACATTGGAAAGCATAATCCCAATGATACATATAAAATGATGGGGTTAGCTGTTACCACTCAAGAAAGAGATCTTGGAGTCATGGTGGATAGTTCTCTGAAAACATCCACTCAATGTGCAGCAGCAGTCAAAAAAGCAAACAGAATGCTGGGAATCATTAAGAAAGGGATAGGTAATAGGACAGAAAATATCATGTTGCCTCTATATAAATCCATGGTATGCCCACAGCTTATATATTGCGTGCAGATGTGGTCGCCCCATCTCAAAAAAGATATATTGGAATTGGAAAAGGTTCAGAAAAGGGCAACAAAAATGATTAGGGGGTATGGAATGACTTCCGTATGAGGAGAGATTAATAAGACTGGGACTTTTCAGCTTGGAAAAGAGACGACTAAGGGGAGATATGATTGAGGTCTATAAAATCATGACTGGTGTAGAGAAAGTAGATAAGGAAGTGTTGTTTACTACTTCTCATAACACAAGAACTAGGGGTCATCAAATGAAATTAATAGGCAGCAGGTTTAAAAGAAATAAAAGGAAGTATTTCTTCACAAAACGCACAGTCAACCTGTGGAACTCCTTGCCAGAGGATGTTGTGAAGGCCAAGACCATAACAGGGTTCAAAAGGGAACTAGATAAATTCATGGACGATAGGTCCATCAGTGGCTATTAGCCAGGATGGGCAGGGATGGTGTCCCTAGCCTCTGTTTGCCAGAAGCTGGGAATGAGCGACAGGGGATGGATCACTTGATGATTGACTGTTCTGTTCATTCCCTCTGGGGCACCTGGCACTGGCCACTGTTGGAAGACAGTATACTGGGCTAGATGGACTTTTGGTCTGGGTCAGTACAGCCATTCTTATGTTCTTATGTTTACAGTGGTCACTTTGTGATAGGGTGTTTTGGTCTTTTATCATTTTCCTGCACAAGTTCATTCAAGAGCACAGTGATTGTCTGGTTTCACCCACATTGTTGTTTTTGGAGCATTTAGTGCCCTGGATGAGGTACACCATATGTTGTGATAGGCATGTGTAGGACTCATGGGTCTTGAAAGGTGTGTTGATCATTGTAGCAGTGGAGATATGCCTGCTGGTTTTGTATCTGTTGTTCTGGAAGGGTCTGGTGCCGCTTTGAGTTGGTGTGTCTTAGTCTGAGGGGAGCTTGCCTCCGATGATTAGTTGCAGAGGCTGGGGGATTGTTGGAAGGCCAGAAGTGGGGGTTCAGGAAAGATTTCTTTCAGGATGGGATCCCCGTCAAGTACGGGTTGAAATTTGATGACACCCTGCATGGGTTCCAGTGTGGGGTGGTAGGTGACAACTAGGGGTGTGCGGTCAGAGGGGGCGTTATTTCTGTATTGATGTTCTCTCGTGGTATGTGGGTGGCCTGATCCATGATGCGGTTTACTTCTCTGGTGGCGTGTCCTTGTTTGGTCAAGGCAATTTAAAGTGTATTAAGGTGTGTATCCGGGACTTTCTTCTGAGAGCATAATCTGTGGTACCTGAGTATCTGGCTGTAAATAACAGATTTCTTGGTGTGTTTGGGGTGGTTACTGGATCTGTGAAGGTAAGAGTGAGGGTCTGGGGGTTCCTTGAGTATGGTTGTCTGTAGGGTTCCATTGCTGAAGCCGATTGTGGGGTCCAGGAAGTTGATGCTGGGGTGGGAGTGCTCCAGAGAGAATTTAATGGAGAGGTGGTTGCTGAAGTTGTGGTGGAAATCTATGAAGGCATTTAAGTCCTCTGTCCAGAGGGTGCAAATATCATCAATGTATCTCAGATAGATCAGTGGTTTTGTGCTGCATTTGTCCAGAAATTCTTCTTCCAGGTGGCCCATGAAGAGGTTGGCATAGGGGGGAGTCATCCTAGGGTGACCAGAAATGGGACCTCCTGTATAGCACAGAGAATTTCAGTGATTCCTGCAACTAGTTTAGCGACCTGTGGTCATACTAGAGCATATGTTTTAGACTGACTTGCAACGATTCTGTCAATCTATCTAGGCAGGCATGCAATACACACAACACTGCCAACTGCAAGCATTCAAAAATTATGAGTCAGGCCCTCCAAAATCATGAAATGGCCTTAAATAGCATGAGATTTTCGACAATAACAAACATTTCAGGTTTTCTCTTGCTTTCTGTTTTTTTGAGGCTCTGGAGTTGCACTTGGCTCCTGTTTCCAGGTTTTTCTCTGCAACACTGAGGGCAAGAAACTTATTCTCTGTGGCTGAAAACTGAATTCTCAGCCCAGTCACTTGGCTCCAGATGCTGAGGCTGTAAGAAAAAGACTCACATCAAAGTTGGCAGTGCTGTCTATGTGGCTCCTTAGCGTTTTCATAAATTCATAGACTCCGTGGTCCGAAGGGACCCCACTGTGATCATCTAGCCTGACCTCCTGCATAGCCCAGGCCAAGAGACTGTCCTGACACGCACCTCTGAGCACTTCTGGAGTAGCGGTGTGGCTTTTGTTGCAAACCACACAGGGGAGTATTCGTTTGGTCCTTTCCAAAACTGTTTTCATTGGACTTAAAAAAAAAAACCCAATGAAAACATTTTCACTGGGCTTAATTTTTCTATAATAGTATCTTTTGGGCCAAGTTTGACAGAGACTCACTGGATGAAAAACATAGTAAATTATTATTATGAATAATAAACGTAATGTAATATACTAAACATTTATATTGTGGTAGCATGTAGAGGTCACTGCTAGGTTGGCCCCCCTCTCATGCTAGATGTTGTATTAACATATAATCATAATCTCTAGTTCTTATGTAGCACTTTTCATCTATAGATCTCAAAGCACTTTACAAAGGAGGTTCAGTGGCATTGCCTCCATTTTACAGCTTGGGAAACTGAGGCACAGAGTGAGGCTGACGTGACTCAAGGTCATCCAGAACTGGGAAGAGAGCCCCAGTTTCCCCGAGCCCCAGTCCAATATGCTGTCCACTCAGTGTTCCCAATAACAGTATAATAAATTATAGTCTCCATGCTAAGGATTTTATAATCTAAATGACAAAGATGTAGCTGGTGGACTGGACAATAAGGAGGCTAGGTTGGGTTAGGAGGGAAATAAATACAATAGGAGGAGGACAATTCTTAGCTGGTCAGTAGCATCACCATGATCAGGTCACACTTTACTGAGGGCAGCACAAATTGATGGAGATCTGTGATTTCTTTAACCACGGAAGCTTTTAACCAAGGCAAAAAAAAACCCCAACAACCCCCAAACCAAAAATCCTCAGCATAATTGTACCAAGGCCTGGAATGATCGCTAGAAAGGAAAAGGCTTTCCAGAATTGATGCAGCCAAGAAAGGAAGCCAGGGTTAAAGGGACAGGGGCAGGACTCCAGAGGTTAACACGTGGGGAGGATCGGCCGTGTGATAAGCAGCAGCAGGTGGGATGGGGAAATTAGGTTGCTCCAGCCATCCACAAAATTCAGCCAGAAGCTAATGTTAGTGTATCTCCTTTTGCATTAGCATTGGAGGCGGAATGGGGGAAGCAGAGCCCTCCTTCAACATCTCCGACGCAGTTTGCAGAGGAAAGGCCTTTGAAAGAGAAGAGGCCAGAATAAAAAGCCCAGAGAGTTTTGTCTGGCACCAAGGGTTTGGCGCCTCCTCAGACATTCGCTGCCAAATGCTACCAGGACTCTCTTCCTGTAGTGTCCCATGTTAGCACATGATAAAGTCATTAACACCATTTTAACACTTTGATCTCTGGAATCTGCCACTTGGGATTCAGTCCGGTCACTCCTCAGCATGGCCCAGAAGGGAATGTTCCGAACTTCAATCCTAGCTAGGGACGGGATGGACATCAGAAGGCTCCGCTGCCCCCGCTCAAGGGGCTACTTCATCCTAAGCTACGGAATCTGCTAGATTCGCACGTGCATCTAATCAGAACTGCAGGGCACGGGACTCAGGGACCCAAGAAGTCCCTGCCAGTCCCACAGGACAAGCTTTCCTGCATAGACGAGAGGTACATCCTGCTCCCAGTTAGGTAAGAAATTCAGTGAGAGGAGTGACTCTGGTGTTATTTCCATTTTCCTGGAAGCAGAGGTCATTGGAGACAATGGGCTGAGAAGACAAGGGGACTTTTACAAAGTGAGACACTAGAGCTTGATAACAAAGTACCTAGACGACAGCATGAGCTTTACTGAGTATTTCTGCATGGCCATTCACAGGGCACTCCCCTCTCCTCCAAGGCCCACTCCAGCGTGCATTGGGGTGTCAGGTTCTGTCTACAGTATCAGCATCTTTGATGGTTGTGGGGGGGACGTCCCATGTTCCCGAGATATCGTAGGCACATCTAGGAGCGAGTGTGCCATTGGGAGAGGTTGAGTAGGCTGCTGTCTCTGAGCTTGGCTGAGGATAGGCTGCAGACCCACCCTAGGACAAATGAGCACTGCCCATCTTGCCTCTGGCATGTGCCAAAAAAGCCCAATAAAAGCTGTCTGAAATATCTTTGACTCCACCAGAGACCACGCAACCTGGCAGAAAACTTGGGAGGGTGGTATATCCACCCCAGCACCCCCAACTCCCTCCAGTAACCAAGCACAGTCACTGCATCCTCAAGACACACGGATTGGACCCAAGATCCCTCCAAATTCTCCTTTGTCGTGTCACCTCCCAAGTGTGGGTGACAGCTTCCCAACCAGCCATTCTGGAGCCTTCACCCATCCCTGGAATGAAACATATGGAAAAGAAATGTATTTTTTTTTTAAAAAAGGGTCCAGTGTCCTTTGCTACCTCCTCTGGCATATGCACCATGGAGCAACTGTATCAGGATAATCTGTGGGTTTGTCAGGTGCTGTCCCCAGGGTGTGGAAAAGTCAACTGCAAGGCCTTTCAGGTCAACGAAGAATAGCCCGCAAAGTTGGCTTCCTGGTCTACAATCCAACAGCCCTGAAAAACCAGACGTGTCCATTACATTGCTTTTCCAGACCAGCTAACAGATCGCACCTTGCCCCATTTCCCCCTTCATTCGCTCTCTGACAACATCTGCTCAATGTGCAGCAGCAGTCAAAAAAGTAATTAGGAAAGGGATAGATAATAAGACAGAAAATATCATATTGCCTCTAAATAAGTCCAATGTACACCCACATCTTGAATACTGCGTGCATATGTGGTTGCCCCGTCTCAAAAAAGATATATTGGAATTGGAAAAGATACAGAAAAGGGCAACACAAATGATTAGGGGTATGGAACAACTTCCATATGAGGAGAGATTAATAAGACTGAACTTTTCAGATTGGGAAAGAAACGACTAAGGGGGGATATGATAGAGGTCTATAAAATCATGACTGGTGTGGAGAAAGTGAATAAGGAAGTCTCATAACACAAGAACTAGGGGTCACCAAATGAAATTAATAGGCAGCAGATTTAAAACAAAGAAAAGGAAGTATTTCTTCACATAAAACATACAGTGAACCTGTGGAACTCCTTGCCAGAGGATGTTGTGAAGGCCAAGTTCATAACAGGGTTAAAAAAACAACTAGATAAGTTCCTGGAGGATAGGTCTATCAATGGCTATTAGCCAGGATGGGCACGGATGATGTCCCTAGCCTCTGTTTGCCAGAAGCTGGGAATGGGCAACAGGGGATGGATCACTTGATGATTACCCATTCTGTTCATTCCCTCTGAAGCACCTGGAATTGGCCACTGTCAATAGACAGGATACTGGGCTAGATGGACCTTTGGTCTGACCCAGTCTGGCCGTTCTTATGTTCTTATGTTTTCAGGGCAGCTGGAGCCAAGCTCACCTCTGGGGTAACTCCATTGATCTCAGCTGAGATACACTGGGGATGACTATGGCCCATTGAGTCTGTACTGGTTTTCTGTGAGCCTTGTCTTCTGAGCCTAGCACATACTGCAAGTCCTTAGTAATAAACAATCATATGTTAATTCATAGCCAGAGGCTCAGCCGCTTCTGTGACCCAGCAAGGGGGAGCCCTAGGGGCTGGCCAGAGGATCAGCTGTGGTCCCTTTAGATTATCCTTCTCCCTTTAGAAAGCATGAAATAAATATGGCTCTTTGGCCATCACCACCTGTTAGAAAAGTTCCAGCCAGCCCCTGTTCAGCTGATTGCTTTCATTCAGCACAGGGATAAGCAGAGATCTCCCCTGCTATCCCCACCTGCCTTGCTGACAAAGATACTCTGTTTATTTTAGGGCAGGGACACACACACAAAAACCCTGTGCAGAAAGGGAGATACACAAAAGGGACCAAAGCCAGGAGAGTGCCAAGGAATTTCAAGGCTGAATGAGGAGCATTCAAGGAGTGACAATAGAGGCAATGAGCTGTGAAAGGGATGAGCTATTGCAGAGGATTTCATTACACACACACACACACAAACACACACCACTTATTACTTCACTTGCCAGCCGCTTCACTGCCAGGTTTCCCCCTATAAAATTCCAGCTGGAAACCGCAATGCCAGGCAGGAAACACATGTCCCTAACCAAGCTAGATGCATGAACAACTCAAAGGCCATTCTTTCGTTGCAGCTGGTTCTCGCCGTAGCTGGAGGCAGGATGCTGGGGCTAAATAAACCACTGGTTTGATCCAGCCTGGTAATTCTGATGAGCTCTCAGGCTGGTGTCCCCTCAGCAGGTTTCAGGTCGCAGGGGTTTTCTGTATAGTGTTGGTGCAGATTCTCTAATCCGAATGCCTTATAGACAATTACAGTCAGGCTACTTTGTCCAGCTGTTAGGCCCGTATTAACAGTCCTGCTCTAATCCCACTGATTAGCTCAGAGCTTTCTAAAAGCCCCAAAGCTGCCTGCCAGATACTGGGAGGTGGAATGGAGCAGCCTCTCTGGGTCTTGTTCTGGGCTGTTAATCGTTATTACGTTATTTTATTGGGGTAGTAGCCAGAAGAACCCCAATCAGGATCCCTAATTGTGCTGAATGCTGCACAAACTTAATACTAACAAAACTGTGTCTGCCCCAAGGAATTTTCATTTTTGGGACCATGAGCCATCAGAATGCTACCCCCTCACTGTTCTTGAATGTGGACTTCAAAATCCTCCTTTGTCCCCATTAATTTCATTTCATTTAATTTCATTTCCACATTTCCTGGGACTTCTTAGAGGAAAGGGAATCTAGTGGACTGAGTACCGGCCTGGGATCTAGGAAATCCCAAATGCCCCAGTTCTTCCCCTGTTTTGCTGAGCTACTTCGCTCTGTATCTTGGTTTGGCCCGACCGGAAAGCAAGGTATCCTTTTCTTCTCACAGTAAACCTCTGCTTGAGCTTGTCTGTTCATAACGAGGACACAGAGCGTCATCGTTAATGTCGCCTGCGTTTGGAGATCCATTTTTGACATTGTTTAGATTTCTTTTTTAATCACTGTTTTTTGTTCCAAGGGAAATTGCCCTGCATGTATAAGTACATGTTTTTCTAAGCAAACGGATTCCTTTACATTACAGTTTGTGGGATGAAAAGCAAACAAAATACAAAACTCAAAAATGAGACCAATGTGCCCAAATCTGCATCATGCTTTTGGGGTTTGGGAATCATATGGATTTTTTCCTCCGCCTCTTTCCGAGCATGAGCTTTATGAGCTCTACCTTCCCCTGACCTTAAAAGTCCCTGGTTTCACATCCTCTGGGTAATTTTGGTATATTTTTGCAGCATTTTGTGTATTCCATCTGCTCTGTGTATACAGCACCGCAGTAGACAGCCAGGCATGGCAGTGGGGGAAGGGGAAACTGACCCATTCTAATGCTCATCGTCATCAAACACACATAGCCCGTTGAGCCAATCAGAGTGACCATGGCATTGCACCAGGAGCCGCGTAATGAAGTTTCCATATCTGGCTCAATCCTGCGAATCCACAGATCACTGGGAGCAGCCCTGCTGGTGGAACCAGGTAGGGTCAGGATGTGCGCGCCTTCCCTTCATGTGCCGATGGCGAGTTTGAGAGCGTCGCCTTCCGGGGTGTTTTTGTCCCTCCTGGCGACGTGGTTGACAAGCGTGCCATGCTGCTTTGGAATACAACGCGCGACTGAAGGAAGGCCAGATCTTTCTGAGATTGGATGCATTCTCGCCTTGGCATTATTCTGCAACGCTAGCGACTGACCGTTAGACCGTGCTGCTGTGCATGTCAGAGTCAAGGTTGGTCAAGAAGAGCTCGCTGACCATAACTACGTTGCCGACACAGCCTGGCTTGTAGAGAAGTCAGGGAATTTCAGCCCTGCTCTCCAAAATGCTGCCCCCCACTATGGGACTGAACATCTCCTGGCAGAAGACCCAGGTTCAGAACCTCACAGCTGGGCCACCAGAACCCCTGGTGCAGGTGGGGGTGGAGTACTGTGTAGAGCGTTAATGAGTTCATCTAACTAGGCAGCAAGCAGGGTTCAAATGGTGGCAGCAAAGCAGATGTCCTGCGACGAATAGGTCTCGCCCCCTCCTGCATGAAGTCCACGTCTTGCTTATGGACACGAAAAAATCTTTGCACAAAGTTCAGGATTTATCAAACCCGCGTACTACCTGTATTGCAATGTGGGACAGAAACTTGGACCCTCTTACAGGCAGCTGTGGAGGGGCGAGAGGTATTCCATATGTCCTGTCAGCTCCCAACCCTGAGCAGAAAGTGGTTTCACTTTGCACAAAATGTCAGAATCTCTCCAATATCTGGCTTTCATTCAAACCCTGATCCCAAGGAAAAGCCATGGGATCATTAGTCTGTCTAGCCACATCTGTCTTTTTTCACGTGCCTCAGACAAGACCCGCATAGAGGAGATTGGAAGATATGGGTGTCAGGTCTCATTCAACCCGAGCAGCAGTCTCTTGAGCTGCTCGGGAATGATGAAAGGCCGAGTCAGCCATTCCTCCCAGGTGTCCAGCTATTTCAAACCCAGTGATTAGACAACTCAGCTCTCCGCTGCCTGCCAACTCAACCCTGTGAGGAATCTGTGAGCTGCCCAGCACCTCTGTCTTTGTGACAACTTCTTAAGAGCACCAGAGCAGGTCACCTCCTAGCCTGGGCAGCTGATCCACTGAGCTGTCTTGTGTTTTCCCCACCGGACACATTCTAGAGGGCAGCGGACATCTTGGGGGTGGTGGGGAGTCCCGGGAATACTGGTGAGAGGGGAGGGGAGTTGGGTAGGGTCGATAGGTGCCTACTACAGTGAATCTGAGCAGCTTAGGAAGCATGGCATTATTCCAAATAACAGCGTCTACAAGTCAGCATTTCTCCAGGGGATTTTCTTGTGGCCACAGCCTCCTGGGCTGTGATTGGGGCGGGGGGGGGGGAGTGGCAAAGTAGTGATCCCTCCCTATTGCTCCGGGATGCCCCACCTTGGTGTTGGTTGCTGAAGCTGCCAGCAGGGGTTGGACCCTGCCCCCCGCTCCAGAGACACCTGGGGCACAATGCTGGAGGACCAAGCAGCCCGTGAGTTCCCCGCCTTCCCAGGGGTGGTGGACCTCAGGCTTTGGGCTTCAGCCCTGGGGAGGCGGGGCAGCAGGCTCTGGCTGTGGGGCTTTGGGCTCCATCCCTAGGCCCCGTCCCCTGTCCATGGGGCTTCAGGCTCCAGCCCCTGCTGCATCCCCCATCCACCCACCCACCAACCCACCCCATCGCTCTTGACCCCCACAGGGCTGAGTAAGTCTGCTGTGAAAAGTGATACTTGTATGTTTGTTAATATCACTTTTCACAGCAGACTTACTAGCTAGCAATGAATAAATCACAGTGATTTGCGTGTGTATACGTGCATATTTATTTGTTTTTCCTAAAGCTAATTAAGTATAGTGTGAGAGCGGCCACCGGCAAGAGTTGGTGGCCGCACCCTGAGGCCACCCAAAAATTTGTCCTGAGAACCCCAACATCGCATAGGTGCCTTTTGGCGGCACCCTAACACTTCCACCTGTGCTGACCCCATCTCTCCAGGTCAGTACCATCCTCACACGCTCTCCCCAAACTTTAGGGAATTTGACTGCATTTTTGCCCTATCTAAGATGGGAACCTTTACATCAACTTCAACAGGAGTTGGATCAGGCCCTTGTAGTATAAAAGCCCTGGGACATATACACCAGAGGCGAATCAGTGGTCTGCCAAAATAAAGCAGAAATGTTTCCTGGTGTTTTTTGCCAACGTTGTATCTTAATTTGGGGCAGTGCTTTAGAAGCAAGAGGCGGATTTTCATCTTCTCCAGCAAGTTTTGTCCCTTCCTAACTTTGACATAAAATATCAAAGCCAAACCCCTAGCCTCACTGGCATGGCTTCTTTTTCAGTCACCTTTCATTTCTTTGGCTATAAATCACATTCGTTTCAAGCCAAATCGTGTCCCGGTCTGAGCACACTCTGTAGATTCTTTCCTCCATGAGCTCCCTAGGGAAGGAAATATTATGAAAAAAAGAAACCCCCAGCCCCCAAAAGACAAATAAACAAAAAACCAAAACCCCCACACCATTTGCAAGTCTCCTAAACTGGAAAATGATCCTGTTCTCAAGCATCCACAGGCAGGAGACCTTTGTAATAAACACAGGGCACTTACGTCAAATTATATACTCAGAGCTAGCTACAAATCACTGCTTATTCCCTGGGAGAGAGATGAGAGGAAAACATGAGAGAAGCCTTCTTCACAGCTCCAGATCCCATGAAACTGAACTGAACAGAGCATTGGGGAGTTGTTGTTGTGTTTTTTTTTTTTTGGCCCAAACCACTATTTCATGTTGTACTTGGAGCACGACTGCTGGGCCTGGTATTTCACTGAAGGTCTGTCTCTCATCACGAGTGACACTGGGGCTGTGCAAATGACAAATGAGGTGGCCAAGGGGGTCATCTCTGCACACAGTTACCATGGCTGTGTGTGCAATCATGGTGGAGCCATGGCATTTTTGAACACCCAGTTGGGCAAATCATTCTCCCGCCGTGTGCGGCAACCTCTGTGTTGCAAATGCAAGAGGACACCTGCCGGGTGAGTCCATAAGACCTTTCCACTGTTCAGATCCTGCAGAAAGAGCCAGGTCGCAGGCAATGAGCAATCTGCCCTCCTACACTTAACTTTTATCCAAGGGGGATAAGTTTAGCCCTTTTTAAGCAGGGGCAAAGCCACCTGAGTCAGTGACATTACTGCAGGGGTGAATTTCGCCCAGGGTTCCTTGTCGTCCTGTGTTCGTGCAGAGGCAGGGCCAGGTTCAAGCAAAGGCCCTATAAGCTGGTGCCCATGCCTCCAGCTGCAGAAGTCACATGATTATCTCAGACTCTCAGCTGCCATTAAAATCAAAAAGGACATTTCCAGCCCTCGTAGTTGCAAAGAAAACTTGAGAATGTGCCCCAAGGTCATCAATGCAGCAATGTCTGCCTGAGTGTGCACAGAGCCTGAAGAAAAGCTCTGAAGGGGCAGAGATGGCTCCATGCATCTCGACGGGGTGTGAGCTCCATGACCTACTGCTCTGGGGAACCCTGCCCACACCATCCCAGCTCTCTGTGAGGTAGGAGCGGAAGCGCACATGGGTTTGGCTCACGTACCAAATAAGATAACCCAGCATCCTTAGGGGGTTGGATTGGAATCACCTGACACCCTCCCATCTAATTGGAGGAACTGAGAAGGAGGCGGTACTTTTCCAAACTCCGCCCACAAAATGAGCCCTGTCCACGCAAATGGCCAGTTCATGGGAGATTGTGCTGTCTGAGCTTCCCTCGGTGCCCTTTTGGAAGGGCTGGAAGATGGCCATGGGCTCGGCCGGGCTTCTTTGTCTCAGCTCCTTCTTGGCCAGGGGAAAAAAAGTTAAGTGGGGGCATTTCCCAAGGGCCAGCCACTCGTGGCACCAAAATGTGTCGAGGCTTAGTGGGCAAATCTGTGCCTCTCCCATTCGTGTCTCACACAAGGGATGAAATCGTTACACTACCGTCCTTTAAACTGCCCTCCCTGAGCGAACCCCTCCCTGAGAGGAATGTTCACACCTCTCCGAGGTGTGATTCCACACACATCTGCGCACTGATCACAGGTCTGGGGGGTCTCTTCACACTCAGAATGAAAGCTGAGACTGGACATCATGACAGCCGCTTGACGGAGAGGGTGATCTGCTGGATCGCTTTGAACTGGCTGAATTTGAGCCCGGGTCACATCTCATTTGATATTTTCCTGGCACAAAACTAAGGGGGGTTGGAAGGCAGTGCATCTTCTCTCGCCACTGATGCTAGATGCAGCTGCAATGCACAAGGGACATTCATGCTATGGAGTTAATTAGCTGCCTTTGGGTTAAATATAGGAAGTTTCAGATCGCTCCATCTTGAATCTAACTCAGTGCCAATGCCCATTGACACTGGAATCTTTAAAGAGATGTCATGATTCAGGTGGGCACAAATATGAACTTCAGTGCCCATGTAGGGTTTCAGATGAGGTACCGTGGCTGGGAATGGATTTCTCCTGGGGACGTGACAGCAATCGGCACACACATAATGTTCACTAACTCACAGCCCCTCTCTTTTGATTCGCCAGAATGTAGGGGTCTTTTCCTGGAGAGAATCAAAGAGAGCACAAGAACGGCCAGACTGGGTCAGACGAATGGGTCTGTCTGGCCCAGTGTCCTGTCTACTGCCAGATGCTTCAGAGGGAAATGAACAGAACAAGGCGATTAATGAGTGAGCCATCCCCTTTCATCCAGTCCTAACTTCTGGCAGTCAGAGGCTTAGGGCCACCCAGAGCATAGGGCTGCATCCCTGACCTTGCTGGCTAATAGCCATTGATGGAGTTGATGAACACTGAAGAGACCAGCCACCATGATTCACCTGAAATACCAGGAAGGGCAGCAAGCTGACAAAGTTTAATTATGAAGCTAATTCCCACCCTGGCGGCCCAGTGGGCACAGTGCTTTGCAATGCTAGGTGTGAAACTCACATCCGTCCCTAGACCTGTGATCCACCTGGGTAACAAAGGCCGGAAATGCAGAGAAGTTAAAACCCTCAGACCCTGATGAAGATATAGCCACTAGCACTGCATTTCCATGTTCCTTCCAGGAGATGTAGGAGCTGGGAATGGCATCCATGGATGCTCCCCCCTTAGTCCAGGCAAACGACTCCCATGGATATGCAAGTTCTCTCTTTTAGTGAACAATTCCGTGTGGACACCAGAAGTAGTGCAGACCCAGCTGCAGGGGGTTTGTGTGTGTTTGTGCGTGTCTGGGAAGGGGTATACAACTCCTCACCGGGCCAGACAGGGCTGATGAGCTAATGTGGACGCAGGTGGCCCCGGCCCACCACACCTGTGAGAGATGCCAGACCTAGGGGGAGGAGCTTAAATGGGGAAAACAGCACAGTTGATAGTAGACCAGACCTCCAGTCCTCGGCTCTTGGAGAGGCAAGAGCTCTTTTGTGGGGATTAGTTCTCCATATTAGCCTGTAAGCCCAGTTGGAACCACAGCTCACCAGAAGCCCTCTGAAGGATGGGAGCCTTCCTTCACAAGTGGGGCTATTCATCTGTGTGAATTGCTTTTTGTGTTCATTGATGGCCCTGGAAGGGGCAGGCTGTCCGGGACTCAGATGGAGCCTCGTATGCCTAGATTGGTGTGGTGGAACAATCGGCCAACGCAGATCAGAGGTCTGGCCTGGGGCCTAGAAGATGCCCTGGGGAAGGGACCCGGTGAGAGTGTCAAAACTGGATCTAACCCAATGACACTTAAGGCAAAAACTGTGGCCAGAAAAAATGGACTTTTCACCCCATTTACTGATTTTTCAGGTCAACGCAAAGTTAATTTACAGTAGTTAGCCTGAGCTACCCCAGAGCAACACCACTTTCCAGTGTGAACGTAAATTAACATAGCTCTGGGGTTGTGTGCTAAAATAAACAGGGACTAAAATCCACAGTCCTGCAGTTGTTTTTGGTTTTTTTTAAAGTTCCTTCCCTGTGTTGTTTGACAACACTAACTTACATTAGTAAAATAGAAGGGATTTTTTAAAATGCTAATTTACTCCTCCCTGCTGAGGCTGCTTGGTTTCGGGGGATGGTGTGGTCTGGTGGGTAGGCAGCTGCCTAGAAAACAGGAGTGCTAGCTTTCAGTCCTGGAGCTCCCACTGATATCTATTTTCCTTTGTAATGTGTTTTAAGATGAAAAGACCTAGGTATTTCTCAGCGTGACTGATCAATTTCACTCGCCCATTCCCATGGACTAGTTCATTCCCTTTGAGTTTGGATTTTCAAAACCGATGCGTCGCAAAACTCAAATCTGGATCCAAAGGTCTGCAGATCTGGAATACATGGGGAGTGGGCGGGGGGGGGGGAATTGGTTTTTTTGCACCCAACACCAATAAAACTACTGTTTAAATAAAGAAAAAGTGAAACATTTTCAACCTGGGGGATATTCGATTTTTGTTAACATTGTTATACCAAACCTAACTATATGAGAGGGCAGATAGATGGGCATATGTGGCCATAGCTAGATGTCTCAGGTGAAAGCGAGCTTGTCAGTAACAGAGAGCGCATTAGAGCATAATAGATGTTTCCTCAGTTTCATCACACCCCATAGACAAAGCCCGTGGAGAAGACAAGCCCGTACACTTTCTAACTCCCAGCAGGGGTCAACCCCTTTTGGGTCATGCTGGAAGATAAGCATATGTGGAACACACAAAGGATTTTATAATAACGCAGCAGTTACAGACAATTGCCTAATGGGGAACAGATGGGGCGTTTTATTTTAAATTGCCTTAACAGCATTCCGATCTAAGCTGTGTTTTTTAAGTAATAGGGTTTTAACGAGATGCCCGTGCAGTCTTATGCTACAGCAGGGTTTGATCACGGCTGAAGTTTTTAAATGGTAGGATATTGGTCTTTGCTTCTCCCTCTCTGTGCAGATTTTCATCTGTGCGCGCATTAGATTTTCCGAGACCATTTTACATTTTTGGGGCTGCTTAGTTCCTCCCCACCAGCTCCACTCACCTCAGACCTCAAGGGAGCTGTGTCAAAGGGACTTTCCCCTTCAGAGGAGGAGGGCTGGGTTCAGCTATCTCCTGAACACATCCATTCAGGCAAACACTAAAGAGGTGCATTCTTCCATCAGGTAGAAGGTGCTTTAAGAACACAAGAACGGCCATTTCTGGGTCAGACCAATGGTCCATCTAGCCCAGTGTCCTGTCTTCCAACAGTGGCCAGTGCCACTTGGAAGGAATGAACAGAACAGACAATCGTTGAGTGATCCATCCCCTGTCGTCCACTCCCAGCTTCTGACAGCTAGAAGCTAGGGACACCGAGAGCAGGGGGTTGCATCCCTGACCAACTTGGCTAGTAGCTATTGATGGACCTGTCCTCCATGAACTTATCTCATTCTTTTTTAAAACCCCACTGTAGTTTTGGCCTTCACAACATCCCCTGGCAATGAGTTCTGCAGGTTGACTGTGCAGTGTATCTCTGAGATGCACACCCGTCACAGCACACCGTAGGCCTTCCCTGCAGATTATCTTGCATTGTAAATTAAAAAGCTCAGTAATGCAGATATGTTGTTAAAGGGGCACTGCCAGCCTAAATAGACACAACCTCATGTTCCCTCCTCCCCCTTTCATGTCAATAGGAATTGTGCCTCTAAATCCCCTTGGCGACATTGAGAATTTCAGCCATGTAGGAGACAGAGTGTGTGCACATGTCCGTTTCCCTTGATCCACGACCCCTTTGGGAATGGATATTTGGGACCCTGTCCATCAATCACAAGCACCTCACTGATGATCGTCCCAAGGGGATTGTTATATCCTTACCTAGCTCTTTGCATCCATAGAGCCTAACTCAGTCAATCAGTTTATTATCCCCATTGCTCTGCTGGGGAAACTGAGGCACAAAGCAGGGAAGGGCCCGAAGAGGTTAGGAGCAGCACCAGAGCTACCGAGCACTGGGCGTCTTTGCCTGCAGATCTCCTCAGTGGTGCAGCATGTGAGATGTGCAATGGATTCCTTCGCAGCTTCTTCTTACACAAAGAGCATGTCTACACTGCAAAGAAAACCTGGCGACGCTGAGTCTCAGAGCCTGGGTCAAGGGGATAAAAACAGGAGTGCACACATTCCCACTCGGGCGCTGAAACCTGGTGAGGAGCTCAGAGCCCAGCGGGGAACATCTATGCTGCTTGAGTGAATTAACCAGGGCTTGAGGCCTTGGGTTTTTGACTTTGCAGCGTAGAAATACTCCTAGCGGGTTTGGCTGAGATCTGAGCACCATTGTACTAGGCATGCTAGACATACACGGAGAACTCACAGTCTAAGCACTAAGGGAGGGAGAGAAAGCAACTTAGCTGTGGTCACACAGCAGGTCCAAGGCAGAGATGGGTCTAGAACCCACGTATTTTAACACTCACCTCAGTGCCCTCTCCCCAGAGCCAAGTGCTTCCCGCAAGACCAGCCCTTCAATCAAACTTCTGCACCCACTGCCGCTAGCCAAGTGTTTCAGTTAATGACACAGACGTAGGTCATGGCCAGCCATGCGGCACAGACGAATACTCACTCTACTAGCCACATGAGCAACCCTACAATAACCAGCCAGTGCGCCCAGATGTAATGGAGGAAAATAAATCGCAGCTAGGACACAGCTTCCAACTGGAGCCTGGATCCAAAGGATGAATATTTTGAAGAACAGGGAATGGTGGGGGGAAGGGGAGAATTATGGAAACTCCCTTGACTGTATCTGTTTAGTACCCTTGCTAAATTCAGGCCATACAGTATTTGTGAAACTCCAGCAGACGTTTAAATGAATGATCTCTGCCTTTCACCTACTGTACACTGCAGACTTTTTTCCTTTCCCTCTGCTGCCAGAATTTCTGGTAAATTACAGACGAGATCTGGTCTTGATTCTCATCCCAGATTTTCAGATGCACTTTGGAGAATGTTATACAAAGGACATGACTGCGGTGATTAAATGTCATCAGCATTTTTTTTACCTATTCGCTTTCTAACAGCTGCAAGTGAAAATATCTTTCCATTTGTCACTGGGCTGGGGAGATGCATGGACAGAGAGCTTATGAATGACACTGGGGTTTGGGAGATTTATCCAGCTTTCCTGTATCCTAAATATCACAGGGCTCTGGGCAGAACCACGATGCTCCAGCAAAGCACAAGTTTCCATTCCACCAGCAACGGCCTGGTTTCCTTAGCAGTTATTATTTATTTGTGTTACGGTAGCAGTAAGAGCCTCACTGTGCTAGGTCTGTACAGACACACAGCAAGAGAGAGTCTAACTAGACAAAGGGTGGGAGAAAGGAAGGGGTATCCTCTCTATCTTACAGAGGGGAACCCCCTCTCCCCCACGATTTGTGCTCAAGACCCCCATCTGTCCACACACCAATCAGTCTGATTTGGATCAGCCAGCGCTTGGGAACCAGGTCCTGGGACCCTGCTAGCGGGGGTGGGTTGGAGCCCAAGTCCTGCTGTGACTGGGCTCCAAGCCCTGCCGTTTGGCAGCATGGATGCAGCTCAAGCTCCAGACCCGAGCCCAAAGGGCCGCAGGGCGCGGTACGGATGCTTAAGCACAGCTGTGAGACCCGGGCCCAGCGACTGTAAACCCAGGTTTACAGGGCAGTGTGGACGTTCAAGAGCAGCATTGGAAACAGCGAGTCCACAAACCCAGACCCCACAGACTTGGCTTCACAGTGCAGTGGAGACATACCCTAAGTGCCTTGCTCGAGGTCACCTAGAGCGTCTGCGGAAGAGCTGGGAACTGAACTGGATCTGCTCGGAGCCAGGGCAGGGCATGAACCGCACGGCCACCTTCCCTGGAAAGATGCAGGCTCTGCAGAGTCAGCTGTGTCAGGTGGTGGCCGTACAGTCCAAAGAACACAAGCCAAATGGGTAGCGTAAGAAGGTAGCGAGCAGGAAGCATCAATAGTTATGAAGCAGGGTTCTGTTGGAGCCCCTAGTCTGCTGTGTGGGGAAACACCAACCCCGGGTCCCAGGGATGGGTTCCCCAGAGAATTCTCCTGGCCTGGGAGCTCCCTCCTCTTCCTCTTGTCCTTTCAGAGCAAGGAGCTCTCCCTGGCTAGCCACTTCCCCATATGTCTGGGCCTTCTGCTGCCACCTGGGTGGGATGTGGCACGTATGGGGTGTGGATGTACGGTGTAGTCAGCACCCCGTTCCAGGAGTGATTGGTCCAGGCCGGGAGTTCAGCAGAATCTGGGTAGTGACACTGTGCAATACAAGGGATGGTCCCCAGTCAGTGCGCTGGGGAGTGCAGACATCTACGTGGCCAGGGGTTTGCTTCCCAGGGCACTGCTGTTTCTCTGTGGCCAGGGACACTGCAGTGAGGCGGAGCTGCAGCCTGGCAAGTGCTGAGCAGGCCCCACCCGTATGAGAGGCCAAGCCCAAACCCTGGACCGGGACACCTTAGCATCCCTGTGCAGGACCATCGATGGTGCTGTGGGGCGGCCTCCCTTCCTGTCACTTGATCCCAGGGTAGGGTCACTAAGAATTGCTCATGCGGCCGCTGAGGATTGCCAACCAGCCCCGGTTCTGCAAAGCGACAGTATCGGCATCCCTGGGCCTTTAAGCTGCCAGCAATGTGTGACGCTTTCCTCTAACCCTCCCTCTGAGAGGAAGGGTGGCTCAGGGACTGTGGGCTACCCCGCAATTTTGGGAAACCTAGGTTCAGTTCCCTGCTTTGCCAGTGTTTCTGCGTGAGCTTGGACAAATCATTTCGCCTCATTGGCGAAAGGGGGATAATTTTGTATCTCACGGGGTGTTGGAAGGGTGTTAGAGACGGCGAGATGCTCAGACACTGGAGTAAAAGGCGCTATATAAATACCTTTGATAGGTCTAATTCCTTTTGGGACACCAGGCACTAGCCTCTGAGGCCCTGTGCTTGGCTGACAATGTAATTCTTGTAGCCGTCTCGGTCCCAGGACATTAGAGAGAGCAAGCTTTCGAGCTACACACAGAGCTGGTTAGTTTCCCAGACCTGAAGAAGAGCTCTGTGTAAGTGCAAATGCTTGTCTCTCTCACCAACAGAAGTTGGTCCAACAGAAGATATCACCTCCCCCACCTTGTCTCTCTAACGTAATTGGTGTCTAGTTTAGATTGTAACTCTCTGAGGCAGGGACCTCACTGTTTTCGTGTCCATAAAGTGCCATGCACACCTATGGCCTCCATTTATGCCAGACGTGTGGTCATGTGGTCACCACACCTGAGGTTGCATCCTCAATCCACTAATAAAGTGCTAATGCCAGACGCTTCAGAGCAAGGTGACGTTCCTGCATATCCACTCATTGTGCAGTGTTCTGTCACTGGATGAGATATTTCTTCCTGACTCCTCGGGCTGGGATCAGGGTAAGCCCTGGAGCATGGATCCTAGCTAGAGTTACTGGAGGTGCTGTTATTTTCCTTTTACCCATCATTTAAGCAACACAAGAGCCATGAATCTTTTTTAGTCGCCATCACGGCCTTAGATGACCAGAGCAGAGTATTTCTCTGGTGGATCATGGGTTTGGCTCCCCCCTGGTCCAAATCAAGGCCAGCGCTCTTCACACTAGTTCTGAGTGTAACACTACCCAGCCTCAACTCCAGCGCGAGTGCCCCGAGTCGGATGAGTCATGCCACAACCTGATGACTCATTTGAGATATTCATGAGTCCTAAGTGTCCAGCCAATCCAAAAGCCAGGGTCTCTCCAGGTCACCCCAAGGCACCTAATGAAAGCAGCCACTGCAGTCTGCTCAATGTTGCTACCCTCCTGCGAAAGCCATGGCCAGGCGCCCGGCTGTCCTGACAAACTCCGAAGACATCTGTTCCTGGAAACAAGAGAAGAAAACAATTCCCAGCCCTTAAATAAACAAGCGCTGGCCTGTCCTCCACAGCCCAGCAGATGTCTCTGTGGTCAAAGGAAATGACTGGTGAGCCATTGGTTGGTGGAAGAACTTTAACAGGAGGGGAGAAGAGAAAGTGATGATGGAATGAAAGAAAGGGAAAGCCATGCAGCTGAGGTGGTGAGGAAAGACAGCGGATACCGGAGTCAGCAAACACGGACGTACGTTAACTCCTGAATCATGTCGCGGTACGACGCGGCGACAGGTGCCAAGTGCCAGACAGTGCCATTGTTCTGTGCAGCTGATTGCACAGAGATGGGTTTGTCACTGCACAGCGGGGATGGGAGAAGGCTTGCTCGCTGCGACAGAACGGCCGGTAAATTCACGGGGCCCTCTTTTCTGGTGTAGAAACTCCCACGTCTTCCGGCTTGCGTGTGCCCACAGTCGTTGACGTGAACTTGGTCAACTAGCAGAGTTCCTGTTGCTGCTGAAAGAAAAGGAGGACTTGTGGCACCTTAGAGACTAACCAATTTATTTGAGCATGAGCTTTCGTGAGCTACAGCTCACTTCATCGGATGCATATCGTGGAAACTGCAGAAGACATTATATACACACAGAGAATATGAAACAATACCTCCTCCCACCCCACTGTCCAGCTGGTAATAGCTTATCTAAAGTGATCACCAGGTGGGCCATTTCCAGCACAAATCCAGGTTGCTGCTGAGTGGACCTGATCTCACTGGTGTGTGTGTGTTCTGCACACACGGCAGCCATGACTGGACCCCGGACTGCCATGTGGGGTGGAGCCCTGCCGAACTGGTCCAAGCTGGTCACTATTCTGCGGGTATCTAGCAGATCCTTCCTCAGAGACACACAAGCACGGCAGCGAGAACAATGGTAGAGAGAGGGAGCAGCTTGTACGTGCGTGCGTGTGTGTTTTTGGAGCTGCCCTCATCACCCGCCCCCTGCCAGCTGTGGTGCATGTTTCCTGCAGGCATGGAGTCAGTAATTTGTGGTGAACGCCATGGCCCGAGAGTGGATGCAGCAGCTTCCGCACAGCTGGGAAATAGAAGGAACCGGGGCATGAAGTAGTAACTAGAGCAACAGTGAGTTGGCTGGTAAAGAGGCAAAATCTTGGGATACCAACCAGCGCTGGAGATTCCCTCCCAATGATCTGGCCTCCCTGCTGGCTGGTGCTTTGACCCACTGCCACAGCCTTGGAGCACCTGCTCCTGGAGTGATCCCGAGCAGGGGTGTGAGCGGCCGCTGGGTCACTTTGAGAGGGTGCTATGCTGGCTGGATTAGAGAAGCAGTGTGGCCTCGTGGGTAGGGCTCAGGACACCTGGGTTGCCTCCCTGGCTCAGCCACCAGGCTGCTGTGGAACATGAGGGAAACAAAGAGTTGTCTAATATGTCTCCTGTGACTGTAAAATCATAATCATAGAATCATAGAATATCAGGGTTGGAAGGGACCTCAGGAGGTCATCTAGTCCAACCCCCTGCTCAAAGCAGGACCAATCCCCAATTTTTGACCCAAATGGCCCCCTCAAGGATTGAACCCACAACCCTGGGTTTAGCAGGCCAATGCTCAAACCACTGAGCTATCCCTCCCCCCTGTCTTTACAGCACCTGGGCTGTGATCCTGCGCGGGGGTCTCTTGGTTCTGCCATAATACCAATGATGAGACTCGGTGTCTACACCTACCTATCTACTTACTTAGGTGGTTTCCACTACTGTCGTATCTGAGTCACCCTCCTTTAAATTCTGGAGCTGCTCCATAGCCTGGCTTTGTAATAACAGGGCTCAGAAGCCCCCCTCTCCGTGCCATCAGTCTGCCACGACTCGGTTTACCTTTGTTGCACCATCTTTCAGAGGTTTAATATTGCCAGCTGCTCCAACAGCTGCTAAAGACAGCACGTGAGTGAGGGATTGGTGAGGACAAGAAAAATCATGCCTGTCATAAACCGAGTGGCCTGGGAGAGCGGGCAGGGCTGGGAGGATGAGGCCGTCAGGCAGCAACAGTGACCTTCCAAATTCTGTATGGTTCAGTTTCAAAACTGCAAAACAAAGCTCTGAGCAAACAATGCAACAGCAGCCCCTTCTGACCGGCAGCTAATATCGAGATAGCAGAAACGTTCCCTTTCTGTTATTGTTTCACTGGAAAAGATTCTCCCCCTCGCATCCAGCAGCGGGATTGTTTCATGAGAGCAATTAGCTTCCAGCTGAAAGATGTTTTGCAACCCTAGCCTATTCCAGTGACTCGTCTGGAAAGCCCATTCCAAATCTGCTCCTCTGTCTCACTCAGCGCTCCGACTAAATGCCATAAAGCTAGGGACAGGTTCAACTCCATCACATGAAGAATTGTGTTGCTTTTTGGGGAGTTTTCTGAAGGCCTGGGGTCCTTCTCCGCCTAGCCAAAGATTTCTCTACCCCTTAACGGATCTCTTGCTTATAAACAAAAAGACAGT
Organism: Lepidochelys kempii; assembly: GCF_965140285.1. Taxonomy (NCBI): domain Eukaryota; kingdom Metazoa; phylum Chordata; order Testudines; family Cheloniidae; genus Lepidochelys; species Lepidochelys kempii. The sequence goes on from NC_136390.1 coordinate 3,277,101, forward strand.
ATTATTTGGCCATGGTCCCATCCCCTGCAATTTAAAACTTTGTTACAACTAAAGCGGGTCAGCATTTTTCAAATGAAACTCTCTTTTTTTTTGGCCAAAAAAATAAAGATTTGGGGCAGCTGGAAGCTTTTCAGATTTGCACTGAGTTTGCTCAATTGTCCCAGCTGAAAAACAAACCCACCAAAAATTCCCCAAAATTCTAAATGTTACGTTTCACCATTTTCAAAAATGAAACATTTGGTGTTTTTTTGTGTGACTTTGTATTTTGTATCTGGTTTCAGTTTTGTTAGAAAATTTTAAAAAGACAAAACAACAACAACAAAACCAAAAACCCCTTTGGAATGAAACTGATTTGTTCCAAAGTGAAACTTGTTTGATTTTTGCCAGTTTGCCAAAACCATGGTTCATTTGGGGTTGATCCAAAACAAATAAAAACAATTTTTTTGGTTCAGCTGTCGAACAGCCCCCCCTCCCCCAAGTATGGTATTTGCACTTCTCTCCCTGCATCCATGGCTGGGGAATCTTATAGAATCATAGAATCTCAGGGTTGGAAGGGACCTCAGGAGGTCACCTAGTCCAACCTGCTGCTCAAAGCAGGACCAATCCTGCAATTTTTGCCCCAGATCCCTAAATAGCCCCCCATAACCCCCTCAAGGATTGATCTCACAACCCTGGGTTTAACAGGCCAATGCTCAAACCACTGAGCTATCCCTCCCCCCTAAAACGAGAGCCTGACTGGGCCCAGTACTGGTGAAGAGAACTCTCTTGCATGGTACAGAATTAGGAGTAATGAGATGAAATAAGAGAACAGACATTTAGGCTGGAAGGAGGAGTCTGTGACTCAGACACTGGCTTGGGACATAGGACACTGGGGTTCATTTTCTTGCTCTGCTACTGACTTTTCTGTATGACCTTGGGTGAATCATTTCATCCCCCAGTGCTTCAGCTGTGGCCGATAAAATGGAGAGCGCTTTCCTCTCTCTCTCACCTTCTGTTTGATCGATTTAGAGACTCCCATTGATTTCGATAGGGTTTGGATCAGGCTGTGTTGTTTCTGCAACAGAAGATGCTTCTTAACATTGGGACAGTTAGCTCAATATAGCTAGTCCAGGTCAACCCCATATCCCACCCCGGGCTGACCCTTGGCAGCCAGCCGGCTTCCTCACTGGAGGAGAGGAACGCTGCTCCAGAACAGGAGCTCAGCCTGGCCCAAGTGTGGACAGGGGTTGGGTTTCAGGCCACCAGGTCGGCTGCGGGCCGGGTGGCTGGCACAGGGGCGCGGCTGGGAGAGGAGCCACAGGGCTGAGGCCAGGACACCGGTTGCTGCTGTCGCTGGAGGAAGCCGGCCCAAACGCAGAGGCAGCTCCGCAGCCAGGCTGGGAGAGCAGCCCGGACCCAGAAGGGGAGCCCTGGCCAGCGTGGCGACCATGGGGAATGAATCAGGCCATGTGGCAGAGACTGGAAACTGCTGGCATTGTGCCCAGGCTCCCAGGAACCACCGCAAGGGGCAGGGGGACCCTGTTTGGGAACGGAGAGCCCGGGGCTGGGAGCAAGTTGGACTCTTAGTTGGGTTCACTAGTATCTCTCTGTATATTTACGCCTCGGGGTCTTAGCAGCACACTGTGATATCGCTGGGGATGGATGCGTGAGCCCCATAGAACCCCCCCGGGAACGGTCCCTGGGACGGAGGTTTTGTCCCTGCCCAAATAGCGTGAGGAATGAGGACTTACGGCTGCACCTGCCCAGTCTCCGTGCAGCCTCTGAGCACAGCTGAGCCGCAGCCGGGCCGCCAGGTTGATCACTCCTCCTGGTTAGCCAAGGGGGCCAGCCAGCCTGCTCTTACAGCCAACCACAGCATCTGATCCCTGCCTGCTCAGCGCACCCGCCCGGAGCTGCAGTCCCCTCCTGCTCCAGCCTTGCTTCCCTGCTGGCTTCCTGACTCCAGCTCTCACCCCGAGCTTCAGCTCCTGACTCCAGCGGTGACTCTCTGACTCTGGTTTCTGGCTTCCTGGCTCTGACTCCTGCTCCGACCACTGGGCTTGGCCACCCACGTCCCGCTTCGTGACAGATCTGACATTAGCACTAGACCCCAGTGCAGCATTTGTGTCTGGGGATAATCCTGCCTCCGTTATGTTACTCGCAGCTGCCTTGACATTTCATTGTAGAAGTAACCCTGGAGACGTAGGGTGTTGCTGCTTCTGGACTGATGGAGATGCTGCTCCTTAGTGCAAATGCACAAACTCAGCTAGAGAGCGTCAGGCCAGCACCCTGCGGGTTTTCTAAGCAGCCGCAGCTAACCATTGCCTTCGGCTGGAGTTGCAGGTGTTGCTCCTTCTTCTGACATTAGCATCCCATGCTAACACTGACGGCACCCCTCTGCAGATCGCTCGTCGATGACTGGGGCCTTGTGGGTCAGCTTCCCGCAGGGGGGGAGATCAGCAACGGGGAGCCCGGGTATGCACTCGCTTTATTTACACACGAACACCAGGCTGGGAACGAGATGGACAAACAGCCTGCGGAGCGATCCCTTCTCCCAGGAACCTCAGCCTGGCGTCACCGCTCAGTTCTGCTCAGCAGTGACTCCAGTTGGAGCCCAAGGCAGGCAGCAAACTGCTGGTGTTTGCACAGCTGCCTCTACACAAAACCCCGAACTAACTGCGACCCACGATATGTCTTCTCAAGATTCAACATGCGCTTGCGTCCTACAGAAGAGAACTCAGAAACTCATGTGTGATTGCACCACCTGTCACAACCCAGCTCCCCATCCCCATAGTGTCTGGTCACCGCAGAAAATCAGAGCACGTGTTTAGGTGCTGAAACACAGGTCCCCAGGCTGGAAACCTGCGACCTTCCCAAGGCCGGGAAGGAAGTCAGGGTCAGAACTGGGGACTGTATTCCAAGAGTCTGTAATCACAAGGGTCAATAGCCTGAGGATATGATTATACTTTGCTATCATTGTGCATGGCACTTAACAGAAAGGGAAGAAAAGAATTAGTGAAGATCTGAATCTTGGGTATACACATGTTCTGTATGTAACCAGCGTGCGGATTCCAGGCGCCGTTCATGAACAGATTTAGCACATTTTTGTTTAGAAACTCGCTCCCAAGTGGGCCTGTTACAGTTGCTTTACCAAAGCTTGCAAATATGGAACAGCTAGGACAGAGTGTGCTCACGGAGTGTGCTCACACAGTTAATGCTTAGAGACGGTTACAGTTTGTACTGACAGCTCTGGCAGGATCTTGGGATGGTTTTTGTGCAACATTTGTATAAGCAGGAAGAAGCAAGGTCTGTTGGTTACAAAACTGGCCCAGGATTACTGAGGAATGCTGGGTTCAGTTCTTGGCATGGTCCCTGGCGCTCTGTGTCATCGGCGGCAAATAATTTAAAATAAACAAACAACATTTTAAAAAAAAAAAGGGTTGGTGCCTCAGTTTCCCCAGTTGTCTGGGGTGCTGAGATGAAAAATCCCTTAAGCTGAGGGGATCAGACTCTACAGTGATGAAAGCCACATGAGTACCCAAGTTAGATGGTTTCAGTTTGGGTACTTGGAATCACAGGTAACCTAGAGACGTTTCAAGCATCCTCCAGAATACTGCCGACAGCTATTGAGAAAGTACTTACAGACCACTGGTAACACAGCCCGCTTGGAGCCGCAGTGTGGCTCTTTCTCCAACTGACACGCTTTCATGCTACATATAGGCCCGCTCCTGAGAACACTTACTTGCTTTGACTTCAGTGGGACTACACGCGCGAGTAAGGGACTACAGAATTAGGCCCTATGTAAGTATGGAGACTTGTGAGGTGTTGCTTAAGGAATTGCTAACTTTACTAGCTCAATCCAGCGGAGTCTCTGTGGATTCCCTGGAGAGACTGGACCTAATTCTGATTTGGCATACATTGGCGTAACTCTGGAGCCATACAGCTGAGGTCAGAATCTGGCCCACTTTAGAACAAATGAAAGAAAATGCTCATTCGCGCCATGCAGATGCAATCTGTTGAACCCCCTGCTTTGGGAGGGCAAGTTAAATCCCGCGGCTGGATCAGTGCCTGCTGACATGTCTAGCAACATCAGCCAAGAGAGAAGTAACCTGTTCTCCGGCTTTAGGGAGTCACATCACCACAAGAGCCAGGAAGTAATTAGTCCCCCTCCCCCGCTCCTTTCAGCAATTCAAAATTGGCCAGGTGCATAATGGAGGCTTATTGACATCCTCTGAACCAATATGGCCGTTCTTATAGCCATAGCCAGTTGGCTTTTCCATTCGGCTGTTCTCACTTTCCCCTGGTGTTTACCCTTTCTTGCCTTCAATAGTCCCCTCAATTTCACTGTATCAAATTCTGCAGAAGTCGCTGGAGTTACACCAGATATGGATTTGACCAGGGAAGTTTACTATTGTGTAAATGAGACCCTTTACATGCAATCTAAAACAAACTGGATGTCTCTTTCGAAAAGCCTCAAGTTATCAGGCTCATTGCAGGACTGATGGGGCGAAATTCTGCAGCCTGTTTTAGGCCGGACAGAATAGATCATAAATTATCTCTTTTGGCCTTCAAATCTACTTTTTTTTTTGGCTAATTTTTTCAAACTCAATTCACTTTTGTTGCAGGCTTGAAAATGTAAAGTAAATTTGCTGATTGGATAATCATAATTCAGAATGTTTAGAAACTAGAAACAAGTGTCTCTTCACAGCACCTCAGATCCTGATCTGAGAACAAGCCAGAGACCCTGAAGCCAATCTTTCATCTCTGTTTGAATCTCTGAAGTCTGGTATTATCTAAGAGTCTGTACATGGCAGATTCAAAACAACTCGGTACTAGAGATGGTTGGACAGGTTTCAACCAAGGCTAGACCTAGTCCAAGCCTTTGTACTCCAACAAAACCCAAACCTTTCCTGACATATCTGCGCACTTCTTGGTTTTGTCAGAAAGCACAACCCATGTCCTGGCCCCGATGGAGTCAGCGGGGCTAGGGGTTGACCCTAGCACTGGAAACGCTGTAACAAGAACTTTCCTTATGGTGTTTCTGAAACAGATGAAAGAAGGAAATCGTGGATTCTTTCAGAATAGACCCTGCCCTTTTAGTGAGATCCAGCACAAATTGCAGAGCCCAGAAGTTTGCCCATCACTAACACAGGAATATGGGAATCGCAGGACTAGATCAGACTCAAAGCCCATCTAGCTCAGTAATCTGTCTCAGACAGTGGCTGGCAGCAGATGTTTCAGGGAAAGGTCTAAGAACTCCTCAGTAGCGTATGTGACCCCACATTAAGGCTCATCCTGATCTCTGATAGCTAGAGACTGACTTGAGCCCTGAAACATAAGGATTAATATTCCTTCCAGAATTGTTACCATTTATTATGTGTGAGATATGGTGACTATCCCATACACAGTCTTCTGTGAACTCTACCCACTATCAGGAGTTATGAAACCACCCATCCTCTTTGCTGGTCAGAATCCAGCCCATATCAGTAGCACCTAAAGTATTTCCCAGATGATAGCTCCAATACGGTCTGCGAAGTGAGTTATGGAGGCCACGGTCCAGTTCCTAGCGAACCAGTCACAGCACAGAGAGCAAGGATGGTTCAGTGATTAGGACATCAGGTTCAATTCCTGACTCTGCCACTAACTCCCTTTGTGACCATGGGAAAGTCATTTAGTCTCTTTGTGCCTCAGTTCCCCAACTGCAAGTGCTTACTGACCTCACAGGATAAACACATTAAATACTGAGACACATTCAGCTCCTGTAATAATAGGGGCTAGACACATATCTCACCTAGATGGATGTCTATTTAAATTGTCAGCTCTCTGGGACAGGGACTGTCTCTTACTATGTGTATAAACAATGCTTGACACAATGGGGCCCTGGATCTCTAGCTGCTGCTTCCATATAAATAATAATTAGCAACAAAAATCCAAAAACCCTACACGAAAAGAACCTTACGGCTGCAAAAACAAACTACCACTTAATCACAGAATCATAGAATAGAATCATAGAATATCAGGGTTGGAAGGGACCTCAGGAGGTCATCTAGTCCAACCTCCTGCACTTCCACCTTTAATAATCAGCTTGGTCTTTAAATGCCAGACTCATAACATTTTATATATTAAAACAAAAGAGAACAAACCAGAGGGAGATGTCAGGAAGGGAGGAGAAGGTAGAGCACAGAAAGGAGTGAAGGAGACAGTAAGCGTAATGGAGAGAGAGGAGTAGGGGTGGAGGGGTGTTGGCTTGCTAAGGAGGTTTTTCCAACCTCTCCCAAGCTCTGATTTATACAATATCAATAATTAAAAACTGGGCAGACCCAACACTAATCCTTGTGGTACTCCACAAGCAACTTCCTTCCAGCTTAAAAAGGATTCCATTTAGAATTATCCTATGTTTCTTGCTCTGTGGCCAACTTTCCACTCGCTTCCATGAGTTTGTGCATGGAGGTCGGGTTGTCCCCTTTCTGTGGAACTCCCCCAAATATGCAGCAAAACCCCCGGAACGTGATGTCCTTGCTGTTCCTCTTTCCTCCAGCCACAGCGTGATCTCTGCTATCTCCCAGCAGACTTCGAGATGGACGTGACTCCCTTTCCTTGAAGGCATCTTTAACAGCACTGTGATCTCTGAGACCTGCCTAATCATTTCAGCCCAATTGCTCGACCAGTTCTGAGGCTCTGACTTTTCTCCTTTATGCCTCTAGATCTCACTGGTTTTAGATGGACGTAGATTTGGCTATTCATTATGGAAGTGGTGAAGCTAGAGAAAGGTGAATTCTGCAAAGAAAAAGTCTGCTAATAGTTAAACAGACTTTTTTCATGACCAGTCTCTGGCCCTACTCTCGGCAGACAGGCGTTTGCCTTGATTGATTTGCCCTGGCCTGAATGTTGGGTGAAAGTGAATTGCAATGCCACTCACTCGATAGACTGGGGAAATTTAGGTTTGCACATGCTAGTGTTTGCACCTAAAGGGCTGGTGCTCTCTCAGCCAATCAGGAGTCTGAAACAAAACCATGTGATTTATCTGAGCAACACAGAGCCAACCAGCCCAATGGTAAGCATAAAATACTCACAGCAAACTCCTCTGGATCAATGCGTGGGGCCACAATATGTGCAGAAAAGAGTGTTGAATAGTCTTGAAAAATCACACCATGTTGTTGGGGCTGTCCTTGGGATGAGTACACAACAAACTCAGGCATGGGTCATCAGCAAGCTTTGAACCCAAGACCTTCGGCATAGACTTCTTCCTTCTGAGCTGAAGGAGGAACTCCATTAGCTGACAGCAGTAGTAGTCTATTATACTCTAAGCATTAGAAGGGGATGAGATGCACACTTTGTAACACAAAGCCTACTGGGTGAAAGAGGAACCTGCTGATAGGGATTCAGGGAACATGGAAAAGAGGTTAAAGTCCTGATCCAAAGCCCTTTGGATGTCCAAGGTCAACTGAATGTACCGGGCTTTGGATCAGGCCCTAACTTAATTTATAAAGTACTGGAGGTGAATTATTCCCTCTCAGCTCTTGTTGCATGTGCGCATTGGAAGGAGACTTCACAACAAAGGCTGGTTTGTTCCTTGTTCTCTTCCCTACAGTCAGTGTGTGGGATTTGCCATGGGTACTTCCTACTTGGTCACTGTCCGTCCCCGTAAACCAGAGTTGAGGAGCAGCTAACTTCTCATGGGAAAATGTCATGGCATGGTCTATTCATTAACCAGCCTGCTGAAACGTCCTGCTATGACCTCACTTTCTGTTACTATGGGAATTAACTTGACACTAAGCCCTTTTTGTTGCTCAGGAGTTGGAACCATAGATGAAAAGGATCTATTAGCTCATCTATCTTGGTTCTTATAAGGGCCTCATTACTTGGTGTCTGAGCAGCTCAGAAATAGGGTAAGAGGGGCATTGAAAATTAGCTTTTTGAATGGACCAGAAGTTTAGACAAGCTACAGCTTGTCATAAGTGTTGGGTGTAGCGTCCCGAGACATGTTTGGTTGTTGATGAACAGGGAGCTGGAAAGGCCCAGAGATGGGGCTGAAGACCTTGGTGAGGGCTGACAGTTGTGTTGGACTTTTTGCTACCCCAGGGCGGGGGGGGGGAGATATTATTTTTTGTGGGGTGAAGTTGCAGCAAACTCTCTCCATTGCAAGGTTGTTTAAAGTTAAAAACCAAGGGCCTGACCTGAGGGAATCTTTTCCTTTGTCTTCAGTGGGCTTTGGATGGGGCCGGTAGACCTGCATTATATGATCTTTCCTCTCCCTTCTTCCATGCGTTGATGAACAATGAAATAGTTTAAAATGCTGACATTTAACATATTGTCCCTGGCTTCTGAGTGAGCAGCTGTTGAAATGGACAGGGCAGTTCACACCTCAGAGCTCTTGATCCAGGCTCTCCACAAACACAAGCATCAGCTACATTCGGCTCACATTTTTCAAGGCTTTCTTTGCAACCATACCGGCTAGAGATGATTTTTTTTTACTGTGAAGAGAACAATTGAGAGGTGAGTCTGTCATTTCCTCTCTCCAAGACAGCTCCCCTACCCTTCGGGAAATGCCGCCCTATATCACTGTGAAGGGCGTTGATTTGTAATGCCCCTTTTTTACCAGGGTTCTAAGTCCCTGGGTTGCACAGGAGGCCAGAGCAGATGATCACAATGGTCCCTTCTGGCTATGAAACATTTCACCAGCTTTCCACACTGATTACAGAACTGGGGTGGGAGGGATGGGTGGAAGGAAGACCCAGGTGTTCAGGCTCTTGCCTTTGTCTGCTCTGCCTAACTCCCCTTGATTTCAACAGGAGTTGGGTGCCTAATGTGCCTAGGCGCCTTTGGAAATCCCATTTTGTGGCTACTTGTGTCGTTAGGCACCTAAATAAAAACTGGTCCTTAGGGAAACTGAGGCACGGAAAGGGTTTTGGTTTTTTTGGTAAATAGGGGCTAATAGCCTTGCCTTACCTCCCCAGGGTGTTGTGAGGATGTACATTACAGACCATGAGGTGCTCCGATACTGCGGTAAGTATCTATGATAGATGTGGTGATGATAAATCCCAAGGCAGGAGGAGGCAAGCGCTGACAACACACAGCAAGACCCCGCCACTGGGCAGGGAGAGAGTGTGTCTTCAGCCTTCACCAGCTGAAATTGCAGAGGAAACATTCAAGTGGTCAGCTTGGTCAAATTGGCCCTTGGCCGGGAAGCCAAAGTTAACATCTTTGGACTTGAGAAGAATACAGTGGCACGTTTAATGACCGAACAGTTAGGACCTTGATTTCACAGCTCAGCAAACAGGCAGATCATTGCTGTATCCCAGAGCGTGTGACTGATAAGCCAAACAACTCTCCGAAAGCCACCCGGCACTAGAGGAGATACCGATTTGTTCCTTGAATTCGGTCTGCAAGTGCTACAGTGGAAGTGAGGCTGAGAAAGAGGTTTCTGGGAAAGCCAGCTCCAAAGACAGATGGTTGGTGTTTGGGAACGGGGAGTGGATCTCTGCATACTTGGACATATCATTGGGGATGACTAAGTTCCATAGAACAGCTTGAATGTCTCTGTTTAAGGGGGAAATGAGAAATAAACATTTGCAAAGTGACACTGATTCAAGTCTTTTTTGGTTTTTGTCTCTGACATGGCGCCCCTGGTCTCACTGTACGTACGCGGCTCTTGGCAGTGGTACGTTGACAACACCCGGCAAAGACGAAATCGACGGACTGGGAGTTTTCCCCGAGCGGGGGCTCAGTCAGGGCAGCAGCATTCAGCCATGAGTTTAGCCAACAAGTACTTGTGCACTGAAGACAATAGAACTGAGCTCACAGAAACGCATGATGAACCCTGCTGTTACATGATCATTCTAGCCATTGCTAATGACATCCCATCCTTCTGGATCACAGCCATGAAGGGAACAGGCAAATGGATCCCTGGGAGAGCTTGTGAATCCACTGTGGTAGAATAACTCTATTTATTACTTAGCAAGCACCCCAAAATGCATGGAGTGCCCATTCTGCCCCGGCTTGTTCAAGGACCTTGCTAGCCATTCTCCTTCTAAGCAGGTTCGCATATGTACGCTCCGCACCGAGCGTGGCCGAAACTTTCAGCCATGTCTCCTGGTACACTTTCCTGTCATAGCCAGAAGGGAAAAGTGGTTTGGTGAGGAGAAAAAAACTTCCCCCAGTTCTCATTCAACACTCAAATCCTACTGAAATTCTGACAAATGTTGGATCATTTTATTCCCTGGGGTGTTTATTTGTCATGCTCCCCTGCGCTTTCTGATTTCACTCAGATCCATCTTCAGAAGCTCAGAAATTGCCCGAGAAGGCTTCGTCTAGGGGTGATTCTGGCTGAAACTGAGAAGCACTGCTGATCTGGTGCGAGAAACTACTTTTAGGCTGTTTCCAGGGAAGAGTGGTTTGGAAAGGAGTCAAATAACCATTTGGGGGGAGGTCAGATTCACCCTGGTGTAAATCAGAGGAAGACAACCGAGTTACACCAGGAAGGAAAGGGGAGGATCAGTAGCTCATTTGTAAGATGCTGCCTCATGGATAAGTTACTGTCCTAGGATATTGGTGAGACATTAGTGCCCTTTGATGCGTGTCTAAACCCTTGACTAGGAGAGGAAGGACCCTCCAGGGGTTAGTGCACTAGTCTGGATCATGGAAGACCCAGGTTCAATGCCCTGCTCTGCGGCAGACTGCCTGTGTGCTCCGAGGCTAGTTTCTTTGTGCCTCCATTCCCGACCTGTGACGTGAAGATAATAATACTTCCTATCTCATAGTGCTCAGATAGTACAGTGATGGAAGTTACATAACTACCGTAGATATCTGCAGCCTTGTGGGTCCCAGGATATTAGCGAGACAAGGTGGGGGAGGGAATATCTTTGATTGGACCAACGTTGGTTGGTGAGAGAGACAAGCTATTGAGCCGCGCAGAGCGCTTCTGCGGGGTTGGGAAAGGGCCTCCGAGCATCACAGCTGGACACAAGGTGGAGCAGATTGCGAAGCATCAGAACTTGGCCCTTGCTCTTGCATGTGTGTCTGATGTCGCCAATTGGGATGCGGGCAGGGTCCTGTCATTGCTGATGCCCAGGTTCAGCCGTGCTGAGCTAGAATTGAATGTCAAAACTCAGCCCTTTCACCCAAGCATCCCTGGGCACTTTATAGACATTATTTGGGCCTCCTGGCACCCACGATACCCTGAGAAGCAGAGATGATAAACTGCTTGCCCAGGGTTACAGGCTGAATCAGTAGCAGAGCTGGGAATGTAAACCTACAGATTTCTGGTCCCCTGTTCTAACCACAAGCCATTCCTCCCTCCTTTTAACCAGAGATCCTGGGGATGATCTGCTCCTTCCCTTCTTTTTACTTTTCCAAAGGCTTCTAAACTCCAGGGAGTCAAACAGGATCCAATGTTTAACCAGCGCTCAGATCAAAAGGTCTCTCCCCATAGTGGATCTGGGTTTCTGATGGGAAAATTGGAGTTGGAGTTTGGGGCTGTGCATATTTCCAAGCTGGCCCAATTCACCATCCTCTCGGGATCTGAATTCTTCCTCGGTCTTGGCAAGCGCAGACCGAAGAGTCCACAGAATAGCTGTAAATCACTCGGTGGGACACACTGGCTGCAGGGGCTACCCCTGCTCTCTCATTTCAGCAAAACCACCAGTGACACAACCTAACGTGCGCTCGCCCCGAGGCCCCGGGAGTGGATTCTGGAAGTCGGCGGGCTCTGCGGTACAGTCCATTTCAGCAAGCAAACATACCATTTCGGGTCTGCAGCGGTGCCATTTGGAAGGCAGCTCATATTTCCTTAACTGCAGGCAGCAAGCTCTGAATGTAATTACGGGATTAAAGGCGTGTTCTGGAGTCAAACACATGGTTTAGAAGCAGAGGTTACACTTCCAGTCTGTTTACAAGACATGCCCAGCCCTGCTTAACCCCTTCCAGCCAGGGAATGATGGGGGGGTGTTTTGGGGGATGGAGCCAGGAGCACAGGGGTGCCATGGTTATCACTCAGAGCCCACAACAGCTGTATGAGGTAGAGAAGCGCTCAGGCTCTCTTACCCTTTTGGGCTCCATTTAGGGTTGCCAACCCTCCAGGAATTAAAGATTAATCTTTAGTTAAAGAGTATGTCATGTGATGAAACCTCCAGGGATCCGTCCAACCAAAACTGGCAACCCTGGCTCCAGGGTCTCAACCGGCTGTGTGAAGTAGGCCTCTTGCTCCTGACCCAAAGAAGGAATGACGTGTGGAAGCGGGCCTGCCAGGCAACTGTGTTTAAGTCCCCCTTGAAGAGAGACCATGGAGAGAGCAGCCATGTCCTGAGTGGGCACCCCACACACAGGAGACTTTAGGGCATGGGAAGGCGGACCATGGGCCAAATCTGCACTTCCAGCCGCTTTTGAATGAACCCCCAAATCTTTTAATTTACTTATTATTATCATCATTGTTGTTATTTTTTTAAAATTATTTTCTCTGGAGTCTGGACCCTGACTATACCTTGACCAAGAAATTTGGACCTTGACAAAAAAATAGTTCACTACCCCTGCTTTAGGGCCTGGTTTTGGGGTGGGGGTAGGGTGAGGAAGGTACAGGCGACAGCTTCTTGATGTAGATGGTGGGCGGGGAGAGGAAGGTGATTCGGTTGAGCTGACCATTCCCTCGACTAAGTGATGGTCTCTTACTTCAACCAACAGCAAAGCAGAAACTAAGACAAGGGCACAAAACAGCCCTATCTCATGATCCCTTTTCAAGTTTAAAATCTTCCCGGAGTTCCTCAGCTTGCCCCATCGCCCCATTGTGTGCCGATTCCTGGATATTAAGGTCAGAAGGGACTGTGATGACCTCCTGAAACCCACAGGCCATAGAGTTTCACCCAGTGATTCCCACATGGAGACCAGACACTTGTGATGAAATTGGAGCATCTCTTTAAGAAAGGCAGCCGACCTGGATTTGAAAGCTCCAAATGGAGGAGAATCCACCACAGTCCTCGGGAAGCTAGTTCAGTGGTTAATTACCCTCCCTGTTAAGAATGTGCATCTTGCATCCATTTTGAACTTGGTTGACATCAGTTTCCCACTGTTAAGTCTTGGGATCCCTTTGTTATGCCTTTGTCGATGGTGTTTCTCCACCATGGTAATCGCTAAGCATTAAATTTACTTCATTGTGGCTCAGCTCAAGAGGAAATTTTTGATTCTTCAATTCCTAAATGTAGACAATAATTTACCCCTTCTTTTAAACTTTGCCTCCTTGTCTTGGGGGGGAGGACGACTCCTACCTTAAAACACACGCCCTGACATTTCTAACTATACACAAGACTCTTACAGAGACATTTAAAAGATCCACATGCAACCTCAGAGTGGAAATTGGATTTAGCATCTACCATCATAGAACAAATATCCTCTCTCAGGCCTTGTCTAGACTTGGAGAAGTCACCAGTGTTGTAGCTCTACCAAATGGCAGTAGTGGTGGATGTTTTGGCCATTCTGTGACCTAACCCTGATCAAACCCTATCCACGCTGCAACCTCCATCGTTGCTGCCTTTGATGGAGATGCACTGGTGTAAGACAAGTGTGGACATAGCCTAGAAAAGCCAACCTGGGCTTGTTATCCTAGCCCCGAGAGAGGGGGTCAAGACTGTCTCACACCAGAAGAAACTTTCTGTTGCCATATTTCAGTATAGATCCTCACGGCCCAACCTTGGGAGGTCAGCACTTGGTGTCTTCTGACTAATGTCTACATCTTCATTTCTCCCCACCCTCATTTTTTTATTTTGTAGGGGTCTTCGATGGGGTGTAACTGGCCCTTCAAGCCCCATGGTCCACCCACACCCCAGGAAGGAGCAGCAAAGTTGGGCCCTCCAGGCCTGCCTAGAGAGGCTGCACAGAAGCAGCTGATCAGAGACGAGCAGGCTCAGATAAAAGGAGCTGCAGGGCCTGAGCAGGCCAGTTCCTGGCTGGGGCTAGAGCTGGTGGTGTTGGCATTCATCAAGGAGGAAGAGGATCTGAGATCTTCATCCCTGAGCCCAGGGTGAGGAGAAAGGGGCTATTTGGGAAAAGGCCCAGGAGAGAGCAGCAGCAAACTGAAGGCCGTAGTACATGGCTGCTGTGTAAAGGGCCCCTGGGTTGGGACCCAGAGTAATGGGCAGGTTCAGGTTCCCCTGCTCGCCACTGAGAAACTGTACCAAACCCTAAGAAGGCGAAAAGGCTTGTTTAGAAGCCTGATCGAAGGGCAGGATTTAAAAGGCCCAGAGACGGGGCTGAAGACCTTGGTGAGGACTGATAGTTGTGTTGGACTTTTTGCTACCCCTAGGGGGGTGTATGTGTTATTTTTTGACTGTGTGACTTGGTTGGAGGGCTGAGCCACTGAAGACCTACAGGGGGTGCCAGGGGCAGGAAAGGCCTGCAGGAGGTGAGTGCCCCATCGCAGGGTTGATAAGGCATTGAAAGAAGACGGCTCATCTGCTGCACACTGACATCACAATGCTGTCACCTCTGTTTTTAGTTACTTCCCCCACCCCTGCCCCGAAATAATGGTCAAGCTCAAGACCAAACAGAAACTTTAATGGTTCTCCTTTAATGTACTCTGCTCCCCCTGTTGTTTGGTCCTATTGTGAGAAGTTGCTTTGTATTACGGTGGTGCTCAACTGAAATCAGATGCTGATTGTGCTAGGTGCTGTACATTCACTTAGTAACAAAAAGTCTGAGTGCTAAAGAGATTAAAATAGAGGCAAATAAAACAGACTCGGAGCGGAGAAAAGGACATATTCTCAGCTCCATTGTACAGGTAGGAACTGAAGCAATTTTCCCAAGGTCACACATGAGGTCTATGGCACAACTTGAAATTGAACCCAGCTCTCTCCGGAGTCTCAGTCCAGGACCATCCAGGTTCTGGCTGGAGCGTAAGCAGGGATAACATGCAGGAGGCATTCACACAGCAAGGGACTCTGCTAATCAGCTCAGTCTGGCCACCAGCTGGCAGACAAGAACGTGTGACGTGGAGCAGTTTTCTTCTCTCTCCCCCCCAATGAACTGCTGTGAAATGAGAGGGCAACACTACATATCCCTGTTCAGCACCATGGATTTACAGCCACATCCATCTATGGGGATGAAAACGCAGCCATCCGTGTCCTTGCTCTGGTTTTCTTTTCAATCCCTGTGGAATGACAACAATTCTGGCACCCGCCCAGCCAACAACCCAAGAGGTGTGGATGGAGACAAGAGACTCCTTCCCCATGGAATCCGGGAACTTAAGTGATCAGCTGGCTAAATTGATTCCATGCTCCAAATGTGAGAACTTTTCGTGGAATCAAAGCCTGGAGAAGTTCACCGTCTGGTTAACGTGTTACCTTCCTTGTGTCCTTATAAATGGGAAGACTTTATGAAGCCGGGCAGCTTTTACATTTGTCTCCTTAATACAACCCAAGAGAGAGGGCAAGCACCCGGGAGACAATCTTTAAACAGGGAAGAGTTTTCACAATATAAAGGTTTTCATGGCCTGGTAGATTGTTTAAAGCAATGGTTCCCAACCAGAGGTACACGTACCTCTGGGGGTACACAGAGGTCTTCCAGGAGGTACATCAACTCATCTAGATATTTGCCTAGTTTTACAACGGGCTGCATAAAAAGCATGAGTGAAGTCAGTACAAACTAAAACTTCATACAGACAATGACTTGTTTATACTGCTCTATATACTATATGCTGAAATGTAAGCACAATATTTATATTCCAACTGATTTATTTTATAATTATATGGTAAAAATGAGAAAGTCAGCCATTTGTCAGTAACAGCATGGCTGGGACACATTTGTCTTTTTATGTCTGATTGTGTAATCAAGTAGTTTTTAAGTGAGGTGTAACTTGGGGGTACACAAGACAAATCAGCCTCCTGAAAGGGGGACAGTCGTCTGGAAAGGTTGAGAGTCACTGGCTGAAAGTATGGCATTTCTCAGCTGTTTTTATTACATTGTTGTGTATCTAGCCATGTGTCTACTGTGTTTCTATAACACCCTTTCCTATAGACCCCAGGGCATAGGGTCCCAGAATGGGAGACCTGAAAATGCAGGCCATGATAAGGCACTGCAGATGCCACCCCCTAGACTTACTAAAATTTGTGGGGCTCTATCCATGCTGTGATTGCCACACATTTGCAATGAAATGTCCATTTTGCACAGTCGAGGCTGCTAGCAAACGGCAGAGCACTGGTGGCTGGTTGCCCCTGGAAGAGGGTCTCCAGGCAGCCAAACGCAAGGTCAGACCAAACGACAAAGGTAAGCCGGACTGACAGGATGGAAGACTGTATCCTGGAAACCAGCGACTCAGCGAAAGGTATAGGGGTTCTGGTGGGTGACCAACGGAACTTGATCTCCCAGCTTGAAGCTGTGGCTAGAAGGGGTAACACAACCCTTTGATAAACAGAGAGCGAGGAAGTCCTTTAATTGTCTCTTGGGAAACTAATGTGTCCTGACCCATAGGTATGGGGTCTCTCTTTCTCCAAGAACAGATGTCATTCTGCCTTCACCCTCTTTCCCCCCACCATCCATGCTGTGCCATCCCAGGGAATGCTTGATCCAAAACTCCCACTCAGCATAACACTTTGGGCCCTGTCCGTGACCAAAAGGCAGAGAGCAGGTTGAATGAGTCTAGTCCTTTTGTCCCTGTTAGCACTGCAGGGTCTGTCTCACATGCCTGGAGGATTCCTGGCGCATACGGCCACACGTACAATCCCAACCGTACACAGTTCTTGCAACCGCTGTTTGGATCACTGCCGCGACGGGCTCCACCCCTGGGGTGCCGGGGTAGATAGAGAGGACAGGGGTGATCACGCCATTGACGCAAACAGTCCTCCCACAGTGCACCTGGACATATCTCACCTAATCAAGTCCCTGCTGACCAATATCGTCTCATTGTCTCCTGGTCCTCTCCCATCTGTTTGTCTGTCTCCTGTTTTCTCTTGTCTTATATGTAGATTGTCAGCCCTTTGGGGGCACGGACCATCTTTTAGTTCCATGTTCGTACAGTGCCTGGCAAAGTGGGGTCCTGGACCAGGATTGGGGTCCTAGGTGCTACCACAAAAATATAATAATCAGTGAAGCCCCAAACTGTGGTTTTTACTGCACTCGTTTAAGGAGGGATCTGGAGGCAGACAGGGAGCAGGGAAGTAAAAGCCCCTCTTTACATAGCTCAGATGCAGCTGCACCTGGAATACTGAGCTCAGCTCTGAGCCCTGTATTACTGGAAGGCTACTGACCAACTAGAAAGGTGTCAGAGCTGAGCAACACAATGGGGCTGGAGGGGCTTCCAAGGACAGATGAAAAGAGACAATATGTACGTACGGGGCTTCCAAGGACAGATGAAAAGAGACAATATGTACGTACAAGGAACCACGTCTTAATTAGCCTAGAGCTTATATATTTCCCCTCTCCCACTCTCTCACAGCTCCCTGGCCTTCCTGTATCACACACGGCAGTGCCTGATCATGGCCTCATTGTGCTAGGCACTATATGCACACAGAGCCCATCAGTAAGGGAATGTCTGCATAGCCGCTGAAAGGCTTCTTCCCAGCACAGATCGACAGACACACACACGTTTGTATGCCGGTGGCTAGCCGAAGCCGCCGACCGTGGCCACACGGCGATTTTTAGCTCACTAGCCCGAGCAGAGCTTGTGTGTGTCTGTCTACTCATGCTGGGAAGCACACCCCCAGCTGCTGTGTGGACAAGGGGTGACGGTCAAAGCGGGCACGGGCAGGGAGGGGAAATGGATGGAAAAAGAGGAAGCAACACGCTCAGGTCACCCAGTGGCTGACGAGTCTCAGCACAGCTCCCTACCCGCTAGATCGATTATGCGGTGCACTGGAAGTCGTGGAAGCTTCAGGGCTTGGATTGTTTTAACACTCGGCGGAATGGAACTCAAGGAAATCTACTGGAAGGAGCTCCCTGCATTGGCAGGCGGACAGGCTGGAGCACCAAATGGGCCTTTTCCTGCTCCTAGTTTCTCCGTTTGTCGGAATGTTTACGCTACACCACAAACATTGCGGGCAATTAAGAAAATGCTCCACTGAGTTGTGGGCTATCATTATTGGTCTAGACTTTGGGTTGGCTCCACGTCGTAATCACGTTTGAGCTGGAGGGGATGGTACAAAACAGGGGCACTGAAAGGCTTAAGGGAACGTACAATGAACCTATAAATAATCATAAAAAAACCCAACCCCAGTGCATGCTCTATGGCCAAACTTTTCAGAAGTGCTCACTGATTTTCAGTGCTTCACGCATGCAGGGCCCAACTTCAGGCACGTTGGCCTGATTTCTGGGTCGCTGTAGCCCCACTGAATTAATTTTTAAAGGTGCTAAGCAGTTGACACCCGCCCGAGTTGTGAAAATTATTGTTATTGTTCTGACACAGAAACCCTCGCTAAGATCAGGGCCCCATCATGCTGGGCACCATACGTACACATAGAAAGAGACAGTTCCTGCCCCAAAGAGTTGACAGACTGAATAGGTGCGACAGAGAGAGTTCGGGAGGGGAAATAGAGGTGAACTGATGGCCCTGAGGTGACATGGCAGGTCAGTGCTGAGCCAGGAATAGAACCCCGAGCCCTGCTCCTGTGCTCCAGCCAATAGGTAACACTGCCTCAGGTGAGCTTAAATCACATCCAAGATCTCTCTGATTGGGCAACCAAAAAGGGAGTCTCAGAATTAGTGATCATTTTTAAGTATATACAACCAAATATTCAGAGCAAAAGAGGCTGCTAATAAGCACATAATTCCAGCGCGGACTGTAGACACATTCCTCAAATGTTATTTTTAAAAAATCGACCCCTCCCCCTCAATTTTCTATAGTTTAGTGTTCAAAATCTGAGATTTTTCAGGAAGAGGTTTCCGAGCAGCCCGTGGTGACATTTATGGTTAAGGGAGACATCTTCCCCATTTCTGTTGCTTTCAGAGCAAAATTCCAAGTGGTGAGAAATCCAAAGTTTGCCTCATGCGAGTGAGCTAATCTTTCTTCTGTTCTTTGATCTCATCTATTAGTTTAACAATTTCAAGTATTTTCAGGAGGATCCATTTGTGCACTATCTAGCAACCAAGAATTTCCCTAGCCCAGTTTCCCTGCTCCAACCTGGAGAACAAGCCTCACCACATTATTCGTTATTATTCTTCCTATTAGATGCTTCTTAGAACATAAGAATGGCCAGACTGGGACAGACCAAAGGTCCATCTATCCCAGTATCCTGTCTGCCGACAGTGGCCAATGTCAGGTGCTGCAGAGGGAATGATCAGAACAGGGAATCATCAAGTGATCCAATCCCTCTTGCCCATTCTCAGCTTCTGGCAAACAGAGGCTAGGGACACCATCCCTGCCCATCCTGGCTAATAGCCATTGATGAACTTATCCTCCATGAATTTATCTAGTTGTTTTTTTGAACCCTGTTACAGTCTTGGCCTTCACATTCAGTTACTTTAGATCCTAAACCCTTTGGGGGGCAGGGACTACCTTTTCTTGTATGTTTGTACAGAACCCAGAACAATGAGATCCTAATCATGGCTGGGACCTCTGGTTCTCATCACTCAAACGTGCTCGGTGACCCGACCATCGGTGGGTGAAAACATTTTCTTGGCAATGGTTCCACATGGGTTTTAACAGCCACAAAACACAGTGGGTCAGATCTTCAGCCCTTGTAAATCTGTCTAGCGCCACCGAAGTCAACATACTGCAGTCAACGGAGCTTGACTGGTTTACACAGGCTGAGAATCTGGGCCTAAGCACGTTGTAAGAGCCAGACCTGGGCTAGGCCTGGAAATCCACTGTTGTTTACAACCAAAACAGTTCTTCGAAAGCATCCTAGATGCAGGAACAACGATGTGCAAACAGCAGGGACTCCAAACCCAGCAAATACCATGGCAACACACACACAAAAATAAAATCTTCGCAGAAAGCTCCCTGAACGAATGGTAGAAATTGTCTCCCTTCCAGGGCCATCTGCCTACCATCTATCATTTGTTTTGCTTTAGTATTTCTAGAAAAAAAAAATCTGGATCCCCTTGTGATTTATGCTCTGAGCTAGCCAAGGTCGTCAATTGCTTAAATCCCCTGCCTGTCCAGGGCCTGCCTTCTGCAAGAAGTGATCCCCATGATAATCTCGATTTGACGGGACATGGCTTGTTTCTATGAGCGTTTCAATACGGAGTCCCTGGGACCTGCATTTCAAGTTAATTTGCTGATTACCCACTCTGACCCTCGGACCTGAACCTTCCCATCTGTTCTACTTCGAAGAAGGCGACATCAGGGCTTCTCCCTTTTTATAGTAGATGCTCTCCTCCCAGTGCCTCGTTTCAGGGGTTTACGATTAGTTCATAAAAACTCACTGCAGCCTGGAACTTGGCACGTGCAATCTTTGCCCTTCGAATGTTTCTTTGCTGCGAAGACTCGTCTCAAGGGGTGGGAAGGATTGACAATGAGGTGCATACAGTAATTATGGGGAAGGCGGTAACATAATTAAGCTGATATTTGATGATGTTAATAATACAATGTAGCCCTCCCTTTCTCTCTTGTTCTCTCGGTGTAGATAGATAGGTAGGGATGTAGCTAGATCATCTATCTAGGTACTTTTATGGTCCTCCTCAATCTTATATCAGACTTCTCCCCACCTTTTTAAAAACAGAAGTAGCCATGATAATCTCTCTCATTCCTCCTTCCAGTCGGGTCAGGCTGGGGAGGCTACTGGCTGGTCGTTCGGGGTACTTGGGTGGTTGTGAACCTTTTGATTTTCTCCGGGAGGAAGAATCCCAGCTCACTTGGCTCCATCTCAATCAAACAATACTCAGTGTGCGGCGAGCGGACGAGGCCGTGCCGAGGGAAGTGAGGCTGAGGCTCTGAGGGTTGTGGGGGTTCCAGGGGAGGGTACAGGGACAGAACTTAGAGGGAGCTCCTTCCACCTAGGGATGGTGTCAGACCCACTATTACCTTAGCCAGGGCTCTGCGGGTGGAATTATCCAAGGGAGGCTTTGCCCCGGTGTAGGCCCCATCTTTGTTCAAAGTGCACGGGCCTTGTTATAAGGACCACCAGATCGTCTAGCCTGCCCTCCTGCATCTCATAGGCCACCCATATGCGCACACTAAACCCAACAACCAAAATGAGACCCGACTATTACAGTGCCCAGGAGACATGACTCTTGCGTGAGAACGGGTGGGACCGAGGTGGACCAGTGCTCCAAGTCCCCGCAGCGGACTTACTGGAGCAAATCCAGCCCTTTCCCATGGCTGCCAAGGGGCCTTGTGCCGCAGATCCAGTGTGGCTCTGATGACGGGCATTGGATGGACGCACAGGACTCCTGCAGACGGATTCGGGGGGCGGGGGTGTGGGTGTTGCCCTGCTCTGTGCAGACTGCCTGTGCAGGACGTGAGTATGTGTGGGGTGAGATCTACTTCTCCATGGATTCTTCCTTTTCCCATGCAGGCGGTGAGGGGGTTGCATAGCCGCTGGCCTGCACAGCAGCTCCATGGGCTGGGAGGGGATTCCTTCCCCAGTCCTCAACACACATCCCCAGCACCTGGCCTGGGCAGTGGATTGCTGGGTTGGGGATTGGCCCCACTCTGAGTAAAACAGACCAGAAGGAATATCCCGAACCTGTGCGTCACCTAGAGGTCTTTTCCACCTCAGGAGCTCAAAGCATTTGACCAGTAACCTTCTGTGAGGCACAGCAAGGGAAGTATCACCAACCTCATTCCACACCTGGGGAAACTGAGGCACAGATAGGCTAAGTGACTTGTCCAAGGCCACAGCAAGTCAAGCTGGTTAAAGGGGGGCCTGGCAGTGGCACAAGAAGGTTAGAGTAATCCAGGGTTTGACTAAGTTTAGGGTACACCGGAAAGTCCTTCCCTTTGATCAACCTTCCTCACCATCACCTGAATGACGACAAACACATCGGGAGCAGAACTTTCTCTCACTGGGGAAGAGAGAAGAGTCAAACAGTCAGTAACCTCCATGAGAAAGTGTGCGGTATAGGCCTGATTTACCTGTGGCTATTGAGATGGTTTTTATAGAAACGATAGACTGACAGATCTGTCAGCAGATAGACGTTGGGTAATAGAACCCAGGAGTCCTGGTGTAATTAAGAGAATGATGAGTCTCATTTCTAAACCACACAGGTAGGGAATAAGTGACCTCATTGCTTGGAAGCTTAGCTCAACATCTTTTCTAACGTACACAGTCAACTGTGGGCCCCATATTGCCCCAGATGACGTGTGCGTTTATAAGGCTCCCAACTGAGGTTAGGGCAGAATTAAGCTCTGGGTATAAAATCCACTGCCCCTTCTCAAATGCAAGGTCAGTGATTGGGGTTTCGCAAACGGGCGGGTGAGGAAACCCAGCCTAGGGTGGCGTAAGAGCTATGCATAATAAGCTTGATTAAGAATAACGCTGCACGGAGCGTGGTCTTGTTTCGTTCACTCTCATGGAAAACACAATGACAGGGGATTCCATGGCCTTTTTTTTTTTTTTATCCTCTCTCTGTCTTACCCTAATTAGGCAGGCAGGCAAAAATCTGCCTTGTCAGTACTTTTCAGAGAGACTTAAAGAGACACGAAATATACCTGCCGGCTACAGGCTTTTCAAGACAGGCTTTTGTGTTTTGCTGTCTAGGCAAAAGGGCAGCCAAGCATTTAACTGCTTGAGAACTGCTGCGCGTACCGAGTTTGTGGGACAGAAATACATGCACGTCCCAGTTTGGGCTGTTATGCTATCTCCATGCAGAATCAATAGGCTGCTGCATTCCACCACCGCCAAAGGAGAACAGCAGTGAAACAGCTAGCCCCACTTGCTACTTCGAGAGGGGCCAAATGCAGCCCACCGAGTTCTGTAAGGCAGCCCATAACTTCCTGCAGCTTCAGTGTGGTCGGACCACATTACTGATCCAGCGTGCAAAGCACTGTGCAGTCAGCATGGACGGATCAAGATGACATGCTGAAGATCTGTATTCTTCGTGGGCTGCCTGTCTGTTTGGGTGATGATGTGCAAGCTCCAAGCTGCTCTGTGTTCTCCCTGTTGAGATGGGGACAGCAGGACTGAGGATAGTATTCCCAGAGAGGGTGAACATTAATGAGAAGCATGGCATGATCAGGTGCTCTCCGTATTATTCTCTGTCCCTTTCTTGGTATAGTCATGTTGGTTTTCTTGACCATACTCAGATCATGGGCCTTGGAGGCTGAAGTCATCAGAAATTAACCACGGTCTCAGTTCTGAGTAGCATTTCCCCCAGAGGCCTTAAAGTCCATGAGCAAGGTTGAGGCCTGGGGTCAAGATAACAGGGAGAAAACATATGCTGTTTTTGCCCATTCTGCACCCTTTGAGTAGATCCATAGAACATTTCATGATCTCCCGTGCTGTGCATCTATCACCTTCCGATAGGAAATATTTACTAAATAAAATATGAAGGAACAACCAGTTCTTGACCTGGATGCATGCCCTTGTTCACAAGGAATCAAGTGGGTCTACCACGTCTTGCGGCCTGCCTTTCGCCACTGGTCTTGTCACATCACAGTCTCTTCAGGAGATATTCTATCCTAGGATGTTTGGTCCCAGGAGGCTGTCTCATTCCCCAGCCCAATCTCTGGCCGAATTCATAATTCCAATGCACCTCCCTTCTGCCCACAAAACTGGGGAGTGGGGGTGACATGCAACCAGATGGTGCTGACAAAATGCAGAAGAAAAAAAATTCAGACATGGGCCAGATCCCCAGTGGTGTAACTAGGCATTGCCTATTTGATTTGGCCCCCACGTGTTGGAGTGCCATTTAATTTCTTTGTGACTAGAACTAACAAGGCTAATGGCTTTACAGAAAACAAATCTTCAGAAAACACACTAACAGCAGAGGCTTTCTCACCCATCTATTTTTAATTTAAACCATGCCCCACAGGGCATAATAGCCAGTGTAGCCAAAACACACTGATACGTCCTTATGAACGGTTTTCCTTTTATATATTCCCTGGTAAATGAAGAATTAGCCCTTTGTGTGGGGCTTTCATTGCTCTGGAGCACAGTTTATTGTCTGGAAGAATTTTGGGCTGATTATTTTTGCCCTACACCGGTTCCTCGCTCCTCACCCTGCGGCAAGTCTGCAGATCAGAGTCTGCCCGTAAGAGAGCATGTCTCGGGGGGCTTGTTCTGTGGGAACGAGATGCACTATTCCCATGGTGCCATTATAGCAAAGGTAAAGGCAGAGGCTACGTACCTGTCCAAGACTGTACAACAGGGCTCAGACATACGCCATCAGCTGTGTCAAGGTTCCTCCCCCACTCTGAACTCTAGGGTACAGATGTGGGGACCTGCATGAAAACCTCCTAAGCTTACTTTCACCAGCTTAGGTCAAAACTTCCCCAAGATACAAATTAATTTTATCTTTTGTCCTTGGAATATCCACTGCCACCATCAAACTCTAACTGGGTTTACTGGGAAACGTAGTTTGGACACGTCTTTCCCCCCAAACTCCTCCCAACCCTTGCACCCCACTTCCTGGGAAAGGTTTGGTAAAAATCCTCACCAATTTGCATAGGTGACCACAGACCCAAACCCTTGGATCTGAGAACAATGAAAAAGCATTCCGTTTTCTTACAAGAAGACTTTTAATAGAAGTAGATAGAAGTAAAGGAATCACCCCTGTAAAATCAGGACGGTAGATACCTTACAGGGTAATTAGATTCAAAACATAGAGAATCCCTGGAGGCAAAACCTTAAGTTACAAAAAAGACACACAGACAGAAATAGTCATTCTATTCAGCACAATTCTTTTCTCAGCCATTTAAAGAAATCATAATCTAACACATACCTAGCTAGATTACTTACTAAAGTTCTAAGACTCCATTCCTGGTCTATCCCCGGCAAAAGCAGCATACCAACAGACCCAGACCCTTTGTTTCTCTCCCTCCTCCCAGCTTTTGAAAGTTTCTTGTCTCCTCATTGGTCATTTTGGTCAGGTGCCAGCGAGGTTACCTTTAGCTTCTTAACCCTTCACAGGTGAGAGGAGTTTTCCTCTGGCCAGGAGGGATTTTAAAGGGGTTTACCCTTCCCTTTATTTTTATGACAAGCTGCAATAAGAAACTGTTCCTTTAGCTCAAGTGACAAGCCAAAAGAACGCCCCCCCCCGCCCCAGCTACAGATGAGTAGATCTAGAGCCACTCTCTGGAGACGGATGATCTCTGATGTAGCAGAATAATGGTTTCTTGAAGCTTTCGGGCATCCGAACAAGGCAGAGGCATTAGCTAGAAGATCCCTTCTAGCTAAGGGGTAGGTGGGTAGCAGGACCCAGCGAGGAAGGAGTCTCGCAGATCCAGGGGTTGGCGTTGGCTGCCGTCACAGTGATGTGAGGAGAGCACTGAGATGCTGTGTTTCCCTGTTAGGGCTCTTGAAAATCCTGACCGACAGCAGCACCGTTTGGAGGAACTGAGTAACCCGCTGCCCCCCTCCCTGCTTTCTCCATTTGATTTCAGGAACCGGCCTTCCTGCCCGTTATGCAACCTTGGATGGAAACTGCAACCTTGAGGTAGGTGGAGCTCCTGCCCTGCTCTGCACAGAATCTGCGCACAGACACACTCACGCTGTACTGCCTCCAAAGCTCCCCGCTCCCCAGGGTTGTCCTTTATTTGTAACTCACTTAACAAGAACCAGAACGTAAAGCTCACCCTAAGTTTCCTCCCCAACCCCAGCTGTTCCTCCACAGGGAGGTGTTTCTCCACAGGGAGGCCCTGTCTTAAACACCAATTCCCTCTACTCAAAGGATCACACTCACTTCCCTTGTATGTAGCGTGGCGTTAACAAGCCACACCTGCCGCCGTGAGTCAGCAGGAATAAGTCATTATCTCCTGACAGGCTTTGAACACGAGGCTTTCTGAACACCTGGTCAAGAGATGAGCCCTGCCACCCTGTTAGATGCCAGCTAGTCAGTTCTTAATCCATGAGTCTGGATGGCCTGTCTTTGGCATGCACCTAGGGTAGCATTAATTAGAAGATTTCATATCAGACTATCAGGGTTGGAAGGGACCTCAGGAGGCCATCTAGTCCAACCCCCTGCTCAAAGCAGGACCAACCCCAACTAAATCATCCCAGCCAGGGCTTTGTCAAGCCGGGCCTTAAAAACCTCTAAGGATGGAGATTCCACCACCTCCCTAGGTAACCTGTTCCAGTGCTTCACCACCCTCCTCGTGAAATACTGTTTCCTAATATCCAACCTAAACCTCCTCCACTGCAACTTGAGACCATTACTCCTTGTTCTGTCCCCAGTCTCAGGGCCACAATAGACAGGGAACTAGGAACTACAAATGGGATCTGAGACTTTTGCATCTTGAAGAGCAACAGAAATCCAGCCCAGGTTTAGTCTGCATTATCTAGGTGCTTATCTGCCCCCCGCATCACCACAGTAGCTAAGCGCCTCACCATCTTTAACATATTCAAACTCCCAGCACCGCTGCGGGGCAGGGCAGTGCTATTATGCCCAGTGTACAGGCAGGGAGACTGAGGCTCAGAAGGTCATGTTTGCAAAAATGTTTGTGGCTTAGGCACCTACGTCCCATTTCCAAAAGAGACCGAGGCACTCAGGAGCCAAAGAGTGATGGGGATTTCGGCTCCTAAGTGCCCGAGTGACTTTTGAAAATGGGATTTAGGTACGTCTGAAAATTTCACCCAGAGACTAATGCCAGCTGAGTTCAATGGGGGTTGGGTGCCTGCCTAGGAGGCACCAGAACTAGGTGACTTGGCCAAACTCAAGCAAGGACAATAGGTAGCACAGGGACTTGAACCACCATCCTGGGAGTTCTCAGGCAGCATGCGAACCACTGGACTACCCTCAGAGGCTGCCGGGGGCAGCACCCTATCTAATAGAAACCCTGCAATGCTCGTAGGCGCCAGTAAGCGAGACTGGGTGTTTGGTGACATAAGTAGGCAGCCGTAGTCCACATAATAAAAACCACCATCACAATTGCCACAGTGACATCTTTGTCCTTTTTGCTGACGTGGCCCGCCAGAGTCTGATCCTCAGCTGGTGTACAGGACTGCAGCTCTGCTGGCTTCAGTGGAGGCTGGACTTCCTGCCAGCTGAGAAGCTGGTCCTGAATGGGTACGGACCATGACACTTCGCCCAGAGATGTTCCCTGCCCCCAGGGTGAGGCGGAGGCACAAGGATGGCATGCAAGAATGCCCCAGGGTGTGGTCCGTTGGCTAAAGCTGAAGACTCCAGCTTGCAAACCTGGCAGTCATCAACAGCAAATGGGAAGAAAATAACACACTGTGATGGAATTGTTCCTTTTCTTGCCACCTGGGGCAGAGAGGGCCAGGTGTCTTAGTAGTATGTGGATGGGAAGCCAAGAAAATGCCATGGCCAAAGGCATTAATAGTGCAGATCAGGCTGAAAGCTTTAAAACCCGGAAGGAAAACATGGCTTCCACCAGCTCTGACAGTACGTGACAACCTAGTGAAGTTTGCTTCTTGACTGGGGAGGACTTAGAGAGGGCTACCATCTGGCTTCCTCCCACCCTCCATTGGACTCCATCAGCTCCCTTCCTCTTGGAGATTTTAATTTGAACATCAAGTTCCAGAACAGGGACGGGAAAAGGCGACCGTGGCTATCATTTCACGGAAAAGCGGCGTACGCCGAAGTCGGTGTTTTTCAAATTCCTTTCAGCCACCATCTCTGCTGAGCTGGGGACAATGCAGTCCCTCTTTCTGCAGCCAGAATGGACCATGACTGGTCTCCTGCGATCAAATCGAGTGTGAAAGGAAAGCAGGCAGGACGGACCATGTGGTGTGTTAATTACGCGTCACATGACCTGCTGCTGTGGGAGGGATCATTTGGTGTGTTAATTACATGTCACATGACCTGCTCTCGTCAATGAGAGGCCAATAAAACATGCGAGGTGCAGGGGTGGGGGAAGAGAGGGAGGAGACTCTGCTAATACTGCCTGAAATCCTGCCCTTCCTGAAATCAACAGCAAAACTCCCATTGACTTCAAAGGGACCAGGCTGTCAGCCATTGTGTTGGCAGGGTCCCAGTATTAGGGGCTTTGTCTTAAATAGGCAACTGTCTCCCCAAAAGTGTCCCAGTTTTTCACACTTGCTATCTGGTCACCCTAGAGGGGTGGATGCATGCTGCTTCACGCACATACGTTGCACGGCTGCTCACAGGCGCTGGCTTTTGCTTTTCCTGCCGGGTGCTCCACCCCTGCTCCCCTCCGAGGCGCTGCCCCTCTCGGCCTCTTCCCCTGAGGCTCCGTCCTCGCCCCACCTCTTCCCCCCTCCCCTGAGATCCTGCTCACTGGATGCTCGCTCCTCTCTGCCCCCTTGTTTCCCCCCCGAGCACCTCCCGCCAGCTCGCTGATCAGTGGCCGGCCCCGGGGCCCCGCTGAGCACCCACGGAATCAGCATCTGTGTGGCTGCTGGTACATCCAATGCTTTAGCCAGTCAGAAAACCCACTGGACCACACTCCCAAAAGCCTTCACAGTTGCCCCAGTCAGTTTAGCCAGCAGAGAAACTGGCTAAACAATTAACGACGGGGTGGGCGAGGTAATAGACCAACTGCTTTTGGTGAGAGAGACCAGCTTTCAAGCTACACAGAGCTCTTCTTCAGGGCTGGGAAAGGTACTGAGAGCATCACAGCTAAACACACAGTGGAACAGATTGTTTAGCATAAGGAGTTAACACGTATTTCAGGGGCCAGTTAACACCTCTCCAGCCAGAGGAGCGGGGAGGGGGGAAGAGGAAAAAAGCTGGGGAGGGGGTAAGTGGGTTTTATTTTTTTTTCCCTTTCCCCCGTGACTGGGGCGGTGTTAACAGGCCACTTCATCTTGAATGGGTCCTGAAATATGTGTTCCCTACGTCTGCTAAACAATCTGGTTCCCTTTGTATTTAGCTGCGACACTGAGGGCTTGTCCACACTGTGCAGCTTTTAGCGACAAGTCCTTGTGGCTATAAGTCGGCGTGTGTGAACGCTCTCTGTCGGTATTTTGTTGGCACTTTTGCCGACAAAATACTTCCAGCCCCGCGGGCGGCGTTAGCTTTGTCGGCAGCAGAGCGCTCCTGCCCGAC
Source organism: Lepidochelys kempii (assembly GCF_965140285.1). Classification (NCBI taxonomy): domain Eukaryota; kingdom Metazoa; phylum Chordata; order Testudines; family Cheloniidae; genus Lepidochelys; species Lepidochelys kempii. Next base: position 3,306,129 of record NC_136390.1, read on the forward strand.
AAAGCCGCGTTCACACTGCCACTTGCGTGGGCAAAACTTTTGTCTTTCGCGGGGGGAGCTTTTCAAAGTACCCGGGAAAGACAGAAGTTCTATGACAATGTCGCAGTGTAGACAAGCCCTGAGGCTACATGCACACACTAGAGCACGAAGAGCTGTGCCCCGCAGTGCTTTAACTCCTCCCTCCCTAAGAGGCGGTGGTTATGTCAGTGGGAGACGCTCTCCTGCCAGCATAGCGCTGTCTACACCTGTGCTTAGGTTGGTATAATTTACGTCACTGTGGGGTGTGGATGATTCACGCCCCTGAGCAACATCAGTTATGCTGCAGTATCCCGAAGTGTAGACAAGGTCTGAGCCCCTTTCCCAGACCTGGAGAAGACCTCTGTGTAGCTTAAAAGCTTGTCTCTTTCCCACCAACAGATTCACTGGTTGAAGCCTGGGGCGGGTCTGTGCTGGGAGCCAATCAGAGTGCAAACTCCATTTTCTGCTAGGGTAGATGTAATAAAGATGATAATCTCATGGGTGCACTTAAATAAAACTGTTCATGTACAAGTGAGACATGTTATTAGCACACAGCAAATGGCACATCCCACTCAAACATGGAAGGGTCAGTTCTACTGACAGTCATTGGGCTTTTGAAGCACTGGGATGGGTTCCCTAGGGAGGTGGTGGAATCTCCTTCCTTAGAGGTTTTTAAGGTCAGGCTTGACAAAGCCCTGGCTGGGATGATTTAGTTGGGGATTGGTCCTGCTTTGAGCAGGGTGTTGGACTAGATGGCCTCCTGAGGTCCCTTCCAACCCAGATATTCTATGATTCTATGATAAGAATGGCCACACTGGGTCAGACCAAAGGTCCATCCAGCCCAGTATCCTGTCTACCGACAGTGGCCAATGCCAGGTGCCCAGAGGTAGTGAACCTAACAAGTAATGATCAAGTGATCTCTCTTTTGACGTCCATCTCCACCCTCTGACAAACAGAGGCTAGGGACACCATTCCTTACCATTAGGAAACGCTAATTCACCAAGTGGTAAAGCACTGGAATGGGTTACCTAGGGAGGTGGTTGAATCTCCATCCTTAGAGGTTTTTAAGGCCCGGCTTGACAAAGCCCTGGCTGGGATGATTTAGTTGGGGATTGGTCCTGCTTTGAGCAGGGGATTGGACTAGATGACCTCCTGAGGTCTCTCCCAACCCTAATCTTCTATGATTCTGTGATTTCACGGGATGAGGATTCACAATTGCTCATTTGCATTGAGCAGCGCTGTAGTGGGGACTGTAAGACTTCTGAGTCCCTGTTATAGGCAAATCCTCCTATCTAACACTATGGGGCGACATGTCCTTCCACCAGATATCTTGCCACAGCACACGTGTTCAATGTACAGCCCAGCAAGAGGGCTGAAGAAGCGTGTTTATGGCAAGTTGTCCAGGAGGCTCCCGTGGTGAGCTTGATGCTGAGAAGAGCTGGGTCTGGACTACCATACACCGACCTATCTCCAAAGGGAGCCAGGCTGTGCCTGAATTTTTCAAGCCATTTTACCAGCTAACTACCTGCAAGAAGAGGGACTTTGCCCTTGAACTTGTGAAGGGCAGGAAGTTTCTGAAATGCAAAACAAATCAGTGCCTCTCTCTCTGTAGATATATATACACACACACACACATTGCATACAAAGAAAAGGACTTGTGGCACCTTAGAGACTAACAAATTTATTTGAGCATAAGCTTCCGTGAGCTACAGCTCACTTCCTCGGATGCATCAGCTCACGAAAGCTTCTGCTCAAATAAATTGGTTAGTCTCTAAGGTGCCACAAGTCCTCCTTATCTTTTTGCGAATACAGACTGACACGGCTGCTACTCTGAAACCTGTCACACTGCATACAAGATCTCGGTGGTTCTCAGGGACATTGTTCTCTGCTCAGATTGTCTTGGTGGCCATGTCACATGGTCAGGTCACTCCAGCTGCATAATGTAGAATGTAATGCAACATGACTAATGCAACCAAGTAATGAGACCAAAGGATGTCCTATCCTGGGGATATCAGAAAGCAACTCCCATACAGTGCATTTCAGAAGGGAAAACAAATGCTCTGCATTTCTTTTCCTGTGTTGTCATGGTTCCTCTTGGGTGAAAGGTCCCCCCCTTATGAAATCTCTATACTGATGTTGAAAAAAAGAGTAAAGTTGCACAGGAAACTGATGAGGGATGGGTAGCTGAATGGGATGGGGTATGGGGAGCAACCTGGTGTCCACGGATCTGGGTTCTACTCCTTGGAGAGCTAACTCCAAATCCTGGTGTTTTGAAATATTCAGTGAAATGTCAGGCAGATTTTCCAAAAATACTCAGCTCCCATTTAAGCCCCAGAAGGAAAGGGTCAGATTTTCCAAAGGGCTTAGTACATGGCCTGCTGAGCTCTGGCAATCAGTGTCACAATGAGAGCCGCTTGATGGCGGAGCACTTTTGAAAATCTGGCCCTGATTGTGGGCGCTGATTACTTGAACATCTGGTCCCAAGTCCCTCCAAAAAGCTGGGCCCAGAGTCCCTCATTCTTTCGAATCATGATCACTGCTGTATTCCACACCTCTGCATTTTGCCTGGAAGCAAGTGTGCGGACAAGCCACATGTGTGAGGCTGCACTTGTGAGACTTCCAGGCCTATTTTGCAAACTCAAGAGGGTCAGGGAATTTGGAGAACCAGACACATTTTTGGGTGCTCACCTGAACCAAACTGCTGTCAGATTTTTGTATCTTCCTTGCTGTGAGCATGATATGGGCAGAGCATTGCACACACTGTAATCAGTGCTCAAGAGTACTACGCCTTGAAAGATAGGTGGAAAATGAGTCTCATGGCCCTGCACAGAAGCTGTGGATCTCAGCAGGTGAGTCATGGTGTAGGTCTCACGGCTGCTTTGGTTTGCTGATATGCAAAATGAAATCACCTTTCAGACTGGAGACTGGACCAGGACGCCAAGTCTGGAGCCAAACAACACCAAAGTTTGGTGTGTGTGTACAGATCTGGGGGTCTGGACTAGCCCATTGTAGACATAGGGCCAAGCATAGGGCTTTGGCTCCAGCATTTGGGGGTTTGGGAGTGGGATTAGGGTCATGCCTCGTTAATAGATATAGCTGGGATTTTCAAAGGTGCCAAATGGGGTCAGGTGCCCCAAATCCATTTTAAGAACAGTCTGGAAACATCAGTGGGAAGCTGATGTCTGTTGCAGTCCTTGGACCAAAATTGGATCAAGCTCTGCAAGCCAGAGGATGGATTTGAAGGCTTTCATTGTATTTTACCTGTTCGCCTGTCACTAGTAATGAAGTGTGAATTAGATGCAGAATTTAGGAAGAAGCAGCCCATTGACTTCTATGGAAGTTGCATACCTGTGTCTGACGGACGATTCTGCTCCAGCTTCAGTAGCTGGACAGCTGCAAGCCCACCAGTGTTTGAGCCCCAGGGGGGCACAGGCCATCTGCACTTGTCGTCTGTGTTGTATCCCAATGAAAACGAACAACGAGGCGTCTGTTTTGTGATGTGTAACTCTCCGGCAAGGTACTGCCCTCTTCCGGCACAAGAATAATGGAGTGAACTTTGCTTAAACCAGCAGTAAAGGGAGCCTGACCCTCTCATAGCAAAGCGCTAGAGAAATAGCCTGGGAATGATTGGCAGTGAGAGGGCCAGAGGGGAGAATTTATGGTGTCATGGTGAGTTGAAAGAAAATGGAAAATTTGTGCGGTGCAGTCACGGCCTTCACTCACCAGGAGGGCGTCTCCTCCTGGTGGCTCTGGGGATTAGCTCTTTCCAGGTGCTGTACCCTCCTCTGGCAGTCTCTCCACCCGTCTCTGCAACTCCAGGTGCTCCTTCTTTGCAACTTGGCCCTCCAGCCAGGTCACTATCCGGGTTTCCCCCTTCCAGGGTATCTAAGCTCTTCAAGGCGAACAATCCCAGGCAGTCCACTCTCCTCTGCCTGGTCTGTGGCACTTTCCTGGTTGCTGGTAGAGGGACCTGGGCCCGCCCTCTACTCCAGGTTCCAGCTAAGGTGCCCCCGCTCAGCAGCCAAAGTCTGCCCTATCCCTATCCCTATCCCTATCCCTATCCCTATCCCTATCCCTTGCTGCCTTTCCCCTGAGCCTTTCCAGCTCTCCCCCTCCTCTGGGTCTGACAACCCAAACTCTGTCCTCCCTGGGAGTTACCCTTTGTGGTCCCAAGCACAGCTCCCTTCCCCAGGGGGTGACTGCAGACCGCTCCCCTGCCACTCCATTCTGCTCTCAGCTCCTGGGCTTTATATAGGCCCCAGCTGTTCCTTTCCAGCTGAGCCTCAGTTAATAAATCCCTGCTCTCTGGCTCCTCCTCCACACCTGGCCACCTTAACCCCTTCCAATCTTGTGTGGGGTGGACCCCTCATAACAGGTCACTAGCCAAAGCAATTACAAGCACTCTGTTGACCATCTTCACCAGGGAAGCAGAGAACTGCCAGAATACCCCTTCTCTGCCTAGAAGGGTCTAGAATACCCCTTCCCTGCCTCTCTCCGAAAGAGCAATTAGCTGTTGAAAAGTCTCCACAATTTTCTGAGTTTGCTGAAGAACTGAGAGCCCCAAGTATCTGTTTAAGCCCCAACATGTTGGTTTTTGGTTGCCAGACATTTTGTTTTGGGGTTTTTAACAAAAGCCTGATAATATTTCAACGAAAAAAAGTGCCAAAAAAAGGAACTGTTTAGTTTCCTTCTTATTTTGTTGTGTGTGTGTGTGTGGGGGGGACATCGTAAGACCGTAAGAGCTGCTATCCTCAGTCAGACTAATGGCCCATCTTACCCAGGATCCTGTCTGCAACAGTTGCATGTACCAGAGCTTCAGGGGGAGCGTACAGAACAGGGAAGTTAGGGAGTGATCCATCCCTGTCTTTCACTCCCGGTTTCTGGTAGGCAGAGGTTTAGGATTGCACCCAGCATGCGTTTGTGTCCCTGGCCATCTTGGCTAATAGCCATTGATGGACCTATCCTCGTTAAACTTATCCAGTTCTTTTTTGAACCCAGTTATATTTTTGGCCATCACAACATCCCATGGCAATGAGTTCCACAAGTTAGATGTGTCTTGTGTGAAAACGTACTTCCTCTTGTTTGTGTTAAACCCACTGCCTGTTAATTTCATCAGGTGACCCCTGGCTTTTGTACTGTGTGAAAGGGAAGGTAACACTTCTCTGTTCATTTTACCCACCAGTCATGATCATAGAATCATAGAATCATAGAATATCAGGGTTGGAAGGGACCCCAGAAGGTCATCTAGTCCAACCCCCTGCTCAAAGCAGGACCAATTCCCAGTTAAATCATCCCAGCCAGGGCTTTGTCAAGCCTAACCTTAAAAACCTCTAAGGAAGGAGATTCTACCACCTCCCTAGGTAACACATTCCAGTGTTTCACCACCCTCTTAGTGAAAAAGTTTTTCCTAATATCCAATCTAAACCTTCCCCACTGCAACTTGAGACCATTACTCCTCGTTCTGTCATCTGCTACCATTGAGAACAGTCTAGAGCCATCCTCTTTGGAACCCCCTTTCAGGTAGTTGAAAGCAGCTATCAAATCCCCCCTCATTCTTCTCTTCTGCAGGCTAAACAATCCCAGCTCCCTCAGCCTCTCCTCATAACTCATGTGTTCCAGTCCCCTAATCATTTTTGTTGCCCTTCGCTGGACTCTCTCCAATTTATCCACATCCTTCTTGTAGTGTGGGGCCCAAAACTGGACACAGTACTCCAGATGAGGCCTCTCCAATGTCAAATAGAGGGGAACGATCACGTCCCTCGATCTGCTCGCTATGCCCCTACTTATACATCCCAAAATGCCATTGGCCTTCTTGGCAACAAGGGCACACTGCTGACTCATATCCAGCTTCTCGTCCACTGTCACCCCTAGGTCCTTTTCCGCAGAACTGCTGCCTAGCCATTCGGTCCCCAGTCTGTAGCGGTGCATTGGGTTCTTCCGTCCTAAGTGCAGGACCCTGCACTTATCCTTATTGAACCTCATCAGATTTCTTTTGGCCCAATCCTCCAATTTGTCTAGGTCTTTCTGTATCCTATCCCTCCCCTCCAGCGTATCTACCACTCCTCCCAGTTTAGTATCATCCGCAAATGATTTCATAGACCTCTATCATATCCCCCCTTAGTTGTCTCTTTTCTAAGATAAACATCCCTTATCTTTTTCATCTCTCCTTGTATGAAAGCTGTTCTATACCCTGGATCATCTTTGTTGCCCTTCTCTGAACCTTTTCCAGTTCCACGATATCCTTTCTGAGATGGAGCCACCAGAACTGGACACAGTATTCAAGGTATGGGCATACCATAGATTTACATAGTGGTCTGATGGTATTTCCAGTCCTATTTTTTATCCCTTTTTGAATAGTTCCCAACATACTTCCAGCCTGTTTGACCACTGCTGCACACTGAGTGGATGTATTCAGAGAACTATGCATGATGACTTCAAGGTCTCTTTCTTATGCTCAAATAAATTTGTTAGTCTCTAAGGTGCCACAAGTCCTCCTTTTCTTTTTCCGGATACAGACTAACATGGCTGCTACTCTGAAACCTTTCTTGGATCGTAACTGTGAATTTAGAAGTCTTCATTGCATAAGTATCATTGGGATTATTTTTTCCAATGTGCATTACTTTGCACTTATCAACATTAAATTTAATCTGCCATTGTGTTACCCAGTCACCCAGTTTTGTGGAACCCCTTTGTAACTTCTCACAGTCAGCTTTGGACTTAACTATCTTGAATAATTTTGTTTCATCTTCAAACTTTGCCACGTCACTGTTCACCCCCCTTTCCCAGATCATGAGTGAAAATGTTGAACAGCACAGGTCCCAGCGTAGCTCCTTGGAGGACCCTTCTGTTCACCTCTCTCCATTGTGAAAATGGAACATTTGTTTGTACCCTTTGTATCCTATCAATTCCTGACCAGCTCCAGTTTGGTATCCTTAGAAGAGGTTGATCACCAGCATCCGAGAGACCTTGAATGTGGCAACATCTTGTGGGGTTAAATATTTTGTCAAAATATGTGAAATATTCTTCTGACGCTTAGACTTCGGCATGCAGAAATCCAGGTACAGCGAGCAAGCAGTTGCTGTGCAAATCATTACTGGACCATGTTCTGTGAAGCAATACAGACAGCCTCAGACACAGGAAACCTCAAAGGCACTTTTGACGCCCTAAAGAAAGCTCTAGGTCCCACTGTCAACAAGATTGCCCCTCTCAAATCACACGGTGGTGAAATCATTACAGATAAAAGCAAGCGGTTGTCTCATTAGATTGAACACTATTCAGAGCTATACGCAGAAGAAAGAAACATCGCCGGCGAATCACTGGACCAAATGCCAACTCTACAGGTCATGCCAGAACTCGATGCGGAGCCCACTGTAGAAGAGCTAAGCAAGGCCATTGATTTGCTCTCAAGTGGCAAGGCTCCTGGAAAAGATGGCATCCCAGCAGAAATCCTCAAGTGCAGGAAAGACAGCCTACTACCCTATCTTCAGTGGCTGCTACTGAAATGCTGGAAAGAGGGCGAGGTACCACAAGAGATGCGCGACGCAAACATCATCACTCTGTATAAAAATAAAGGTGAAAAGAGCGACTGCAACAACTACAGGGGTATCTGACTACTAAGCGTAGCAGGAAAAGCTTTCACAAAAGTCATCTTAGTGCGCCTACAACAGCTGGTGAATCGTGTCTACCCTGAATCACAGTGCGGATTCAGGGCTGGAAGATCAACTATAGACATGATATTTTCTCCGCGTCAACTCCAAGAAAAGTGCAGAGAGCAAAACTAATCCTTGTACATCACCTTTGTGGACTTACCAAAAGCATTCGACACAGTCAGCAGAGCAGGTCTATTTGCAGTACTAGAAAAGACAGGATGCCCACCAACCCTTTTAAATGATATACATTCATTCCATAACAACATGAGAGCCACTGTCCAGTTTGACGGGTCCACTTCAGACAGCTTTGAGATGAAAAGTGGTGTGAAGCAAGGATGTGTTCTTGCCCCTACACTCTGGAATATTCTTCTTGGTACTCTTGAAGTGTGCATTTAAGGACCTGCAAGATGGAGTGTATCTCCACACAAGATCAGATGGGAAACTCTTCAACTTGTCCTGACTTAAGTCAAGACCAAAGTCAAAAAGGTGCTACTCAGGGGACTTCTATTCGCTGATGATGCTGCCCTCATAGCCCACAGTGAAGGTCTACTACAAGAACTCATGGACCGCCTTTCAAGTGCCTGTCAGGCATTTGCTCTCATCATCAGCATCAAGAAAACAGTTGTGTTAGGACGGGTGGTTCCACAAGATCCTTCAATTACCTTAAATGCAAACCAGCTAGAAGTTGTCCAAAAGTTCAGCTGTTTAGGTTCTACAGCGACCACCAACCTCTCACTGGATGAAGAACTAAATGTTCGCATTGGAAAGGCCACCACCACCTTTAGCAGACTAACTAAAAGAGCATGCAACAACTCAAAGCTTACCATCAAGACCAAAATGCTAATGGACCAAGCCTTCATCCTCAGCACTCTCATGTATGGTGGGGAAACATGGACAACTTATGCTCATCAGAAGAAAAGGTTGAACAGTTTCCACCTACATTGTTTACACTGCACACTCAACACCAAATGGCAAGACAAAGCCCTGGCTGGGATGATTTGGCTGGGGATGGTCCTGCTTTGAGCAGGGGGTTGGACTAGATGACCTACTGAGGTCCCTTCCAACCCTTATCTTCTATGATTCTATGATAAAGTCACCAACACAGAGGTTCTTCAAAGGGCAAATTTACCAAGTGTGACAGCCCTGCTCGAGCAAAGATGACTGTGCTGGCTGGGCCATCTGAGTAGGTTCGAAGCTGGATGCACACCCAAGGACATGTTATATGGGGAGCTATCAGAGGGTACAAGAACAACAGGACATCCCAAGTTTCGCTATAAAGACACATACAAGCGAGATATGAAGGAATTTGGAACGGATCCTGACCAATGGGAAGTCTTGGCAAGTGATCGTAACAAGTGGCACCATCGTCTCCAACAGGGTATCAAAGTCCATGACAGGAGCTATCCGCCCTCCCCCACCACAAAGTTTAAGGAGAAAAGAGCCTGTAGGAAGCAAGCAGCTCCCAGCCGAGATACAGACATCTGCAATAACTGCCAGAAGTACTACAAATCTCGGATTGGACTATTCAGTCACATGAGACATTGCATGAGACATGAGACAAGCAGAGTTATGATGCTGGGCACAGATGTAATACTTAAGACATCTGTGAGCTGTTACCCTTCCCTCCCTCCATGTTCCTATTGTTTGATGTACCTCGGAGTACCTCGGAGTATTTTAAAAGGCCAGCCTCATATGGGATGAGAGTTACATAGTATTATTTATTATTTTATGGAAGCACCCAATGTGAGCTAGAAGGGGTGATCCTTGCTTGCAATCTAACGACAATCAGATGAAGTCACAGAGATTAGGGGAAGGGAAGTTGATTCAATTATAAAGCCAGCTTGATTCAATGTAAGCAGCACACAGAAGCAAACCTTAAAGTAGGGTCTTAAATGTGGACAGGTCAGGGGCTTTTAAATGAACACCACATCCTCTATAACAGCATCACCAGCTCTCAAGAATTAATGGGCAGTATCTGGTTGTTTTTACAAAGCTCCAGCTCGTGGAGTCACGTGAATTCATGAGAATCTCAGCTTTCATTTTTAAAACATGAAATACATTTCCAACCCCCATGGCTGCAGAGAAAAGCTTGAAAACATGACCCAAGAGCAACCTAAATGCACCAGAGGTCAAACAGAATCCCAGGTGTATGGTTTTTAAAAAAAGCAAACAAACAAAAAACCACCCCTCATGATTTTTAAACCAATCTCATGATTCTGGAAGTGGTTGACTCATGACTTGTGAACACTTGGGTTTGGCAATGCCGCTGTAGTTGGGGATCCAAACCAAACCCCCAAATCTTTGCTCTGACATTCCCTGGGTTGCGTGTTCAGAATCCAAGCCCCTTTTTAGCCCTGAATTTTGCAGCCGCCTCTGTCACCACAATAAGACCAAACTAAAACCTCTAGATCCAAACATCCGCCAGCTTTGGAGATGTTCAAAACCCAGATCTGGCTCTTAATGTCACAGCTTGAGACCAGCTCTGAAGTAGACTCATTTAATACCCAGTGGCATAATGCGTCTCCGCTTTTGGTAGGAGGGGAGGTCTGGCTGGGGAGAAGTCAGGAAGAACTTTCCTCCCTGGTCATCTAAACAGTCAGGCACCTACAGGATCCCTTCTTCTTTCCTGTTCTCTTCCCAGCAGGTGGCTGCAGCCCTGAGAATCAACACAAAAGGGGTGGCAGATAGAATCTCCCTCATTCTTTTCCCATTCTCCCTATCTGCACTCTGAGGAATAAGCTGTGGGAGGCGCTGTTGGTCTGCCCGAAAAGAAAAGGGTTTGAATATCTGCTGTCTCATCTCTTCCCCCCCCCAACCTCTCCTCAAGGCAGCTTTAAATAAAAGCAAACAAGTGAGTCTGTTTCTATGTGAACTTGGGGTTGGAACTGAGACATAAACGGTAAAGAGACGTTGGGAGACACTCCCACGCAGTGCTGGAGTGGGTTTGGATTTACCACTGAGCTGCTCCGGCTGGTGTTTCCGCAGAGCTCTGCCCAGAATCAATCAGGGTGGGGAGGAGGCTGATTAGTGTAATTATTATTATCTGTAAAAATGGGGTCGGCAACAGCTAAAAGGGAGACAGTCGCCGCACGTCTGCTGTATCTTGGGGAGGCTGATCCATGCGGGGCAGAGATGGTTGTGTGGCTAACATCCAGGGCCGGAAACCTTGGGGGGCTGATTTGTCATAGCCCTTTGACATATTTCTGCCAATCCAGTGCCCCGGGGAGCAGACCTTATGTGAGGCAGCCAGAACGTAAGTCATAGTAGCCTTGAGGCTGCTCTGTCTTGGGCCAGTGGAATAGGCATGGCCTAGCTGCTTGGACAATGTGGGGAGAGTGAAGGTGGCTTAAAGCTACCTTTGCCCCGGCTCCCCCAATCTGTCCCTGTGCTGAACGCAGGCACGGAGCAACGCAGAATGTGGTTTCTATTCCTAGCTGTGCTCCAGAGTCCTGTTGTGAGTGTGGGCATGACAGTTCTGTGCCCCAGTTCCCTCGTTCGTACAGCGGAGACAATAAAATTACCGACCTCTCAGGGATTCACTTGGAGATCCTCTGAGAGGACATGCCATAGCAAAGAGGTGCATAGGTGCCGACCCTGTGGGTGCTGCGGGGCTGGAGCGCCCACGGGGAAAAATTAGTGGGTGCTAGGCACCCACCGGCAGCCAAGCTCCCCCCCGCCCCCACCCCCTCCTCCTCCCCCGAGCGTGGGGTCCCTGCTCCTCCCCCTCCCTGCGCTTCCCGCCTGCCACCTAACAGCTGTTTGGCAGCACTTAGGACTTTCCGGGTCAGGGAGGGAGGAGTGGGCACACTCGGGGGAGGAGGCGGGGCAGGGGTGGGGACTTGGGGGAAGGGGGTGGAATTGGGGTGGGGTGGAGGTGGGGCAGGGGCGGGGTCGAGCACCCGCGGGGCAGAGGGGAAGTCAGCCCCTATGAAGAGTGTCCATTTTTAACAAGGAGGACAGTTAATCAGGGAACAATTTACCAAAGGTGGTGGTGGATTCTCCACCACTGGGAATTTTAAAATCAAGATTGGATGCTTTTCTTAAAGATCTCTAGTTCAAATAGGAATTAATTCAGGGAAGTTTTCTGACTGATCACAGTGGTCCCTTCTGGCCTGAGATTCTATAAAACTCAAAACATGATATGTGAATTTGCATACACATCAACAGAACCATGCACAACTTACCTGCAGCGCTTTCTGATGTTCCCTCTCTAATACTATCTATGTTACAAGGACCAGAAGAAATTCAGTGAAATTAAAAGGCAATATGTTTTTAAAAAAGGATGAAAAGAAATAGTTTGTAAACAATAATATTATTAACCTGTGTAACTCCCTGGTGCAGGATATTAGCAAAGCAAATATCTTGGTGAAATTCACACATGAAATGTTACACCTATAGGAATTGAAGCTGCAGTTGCAATAATGGGGACAAACTTGCCATCACAGCTCATATTTCAGGGCTTATGCGGATCAGTGACTGGGGCTGAAGAGGATTTCCCACTCAATAGTATGGGAAGGCACAATAAAAATGATCAATAGTTCAGCACTGGCCTCATACTTTTCACCCCCACATGATTTTGATCAGAAGTTCGTAAGGTGATTTACAAACATCAGCTAATTAAGCCAGTCAACATGCCCATTAGGGTATTACACACAGTAGGCTTCACTTCATCCACCACTGAACGGCAGCTACCTCTTGGGAGAAACACAGCAGCTGCTGAAGGGACCAGTTTTGCAAGGTGCTGGGTGCCCCCAGCCAGACGTGTCTTCAGAGGGAGTTAAGGATTCCCGGCATTCCTCAGGACAGGCTTGGCAACAGGTTTGGAGCAAGGATGGACTGAGCTGAGGCACTGCGGGTTATCCATGACCCCACTTCTCCCTGCTTTGGACTGAACTAAAGAGGAATCCTGCAAGATTAAAGTATCTATTGCTATCTTCCAATGCCAGCCCAGTTAAGCTCAAGGGGTGAGGAAGAGCACCATCGACAGTGAGAATGCAGGGAGACAGAACTGAATGACTGGAGGTATGTTTCGGCCAGGAAGACTGAAGTTAACAACCCTACCTTGGTGGAAAGGATTGGGAATGGCCATAAGTCATCAGGACCACCCATCTCATTCAGATGTGCTGCAGCATTGGTTCAGAACTGAACCATAGGAAAGAGCACCATAGACTGAGCAATAATTCAGCCCACTGCTCTTCCAGCTTCCAAGATCTCACAGGATCATAGTATCATAAGTACATGCTGGGTGCGTTACACCTTGTTCTGTAGCAGCAGAGAGAGAAAATGACTTGGTAGATTGTTCGTCTGCAATTCCTGTTCTTTTATACTCTCCCCTTGACTTATAGCAAAAGGCAGAGCAATAAATAAATAAATAAAGGCAGAGTAGTAATATTTTGCATTGTGGGATGCAGCACTGAATTTCATTTAACCGTTTGATGCCTGGTTCTCCCTTTCACGCTGCAGAATGCATCGTGCGGGGGTCATAGTGGATCACAAGCTAAATATGAGTCAACACCATTGCAGAAAAAGCAAACATCTTTCTGGGATGAATTAGCAGAAATGTTGTAAGCAAAACATGAGAACTAATTCTTCCGCTCTGCTCCATGCTGATCAGGCCTCAACTGGAGTATTGTGTCCAGTTCTGGGTGCCACACTTCAGGAAAGATGTGGACAAATTGGAGGAAGTCCAGAGAAGAGCAACAAAAGTTATTAAGAGTCTAGAAAACAAGACCTATGAGGGAAGATTGAAAATATTGGGTTTGTTTAGCCTGGAGAAGAGAAGACGGAGGGGGGACATGAGAACAGGTTTCAAGCACATAAAAGGTTGTTACAAGGAGGAGGGAGGTAAATTGTTCTCCTTAACCTCAGAGGACAGGACAAGAAGCAATGGGCTTAAATTGCAGCCAGGGCAGTTTAGGTTGGACATTCGTAGGGTGACCATATTTCCCTATGCTGAATACGGGACACCTGGTAAAATTACTCGTATTCAAGCGAGTTCAGTGGCAGTCAACCAGAACTATGCAGGACAAACGTTCAAATTAACATCAAGTTACTGACTGAGCCCCGTTAAAAAGAAATACTGCTTAGTTGGAGTCTTTTTATTTACCGTCTTATCTTTAAGGTTTGCACGGGGAGAGGTGACACACACACGCTCCCATATACCTCTCTTACACAGGGGCTGACCAACTGACCTGACCCGACCCTCCTTGCTGGGCACTCTCTGCCCTCTATGCCTGGCTGGGCCCCCGGGATGGATCCGCCTCTTCTGGTACCTGGCACGTTGCTGAGGCAACATGGGTGGGGAGGGGCACGCAGGGTCACAGGCACCCCCGCTTCCCAGATACGCACCAGGGTTCACACCAGATTGTGGCCAGCCGCAGAGGAGGAGGAGGTGGGGAGGGAAGATCTGGCCTATGTCTTTGCAGAGCTCATCTCTCTCCTCACCCTGCTCCCCCGTGGCTGGAAGCAGCTTGTCCCTTCCTGTCCGCAGAGTGTGGAACAAGCTAACACCTCCAGGCTGCTGCTGGCCACTGTCATAACCCCACTGCTACAGCGTGGGCAGGAAGGGGTTAAGCTGTAAGGATGCATTGAGCAAGGATGCAGGGGCTTCAGCAAACCCGGCCAGAGAGGTGGCTCAGCAGGGGAGGGTGCCTAGAGGACAGAGCAGCCCCACGCTCCCTGGGGGCAGGACCCAGGACAGGAGGGAAGAGGGGGCTAAGCCCCTGCCCGGGGGGCTGCTGTGGAGCCTGCAGGGTCGGGGAGTGAAGGGGCTGGTTCTCCACACAGTGCTGGGAGCGGGACGCGTCCCACCGGGGGGATATGGAGGAGCAGCGGGGCTGGGGGAGGGGGTGAAGGGGCAAAACAGGGAGAGGAAAGAGAGAAGGGGGAGCACGTAAAGGGACGACGGGTGGGCAGCAGAGGCGACATGTAACTGGCTGGCGCCTGCCCGCACACCCCAGCCACCGCAGCCAGCGCTGGCCAGAAACGGAATGGGGGGCAGAGTCCTGTGGGCCGAGAGCCGGCACACAGCGGGGACTGTGCTGACGGACCAGCAGGGGGAGCGGTGGGCCGCAGGCGCGGCATCTTCGCCCCACCCCCAGCCTTGCACTCCCACCCCCATCGTTGGCCACTGGACCCCACCCCCAATCACCGCTGGTGGGCAGGTTGCTGCCCAGAGGGATCCGGCCAGCAAAAGGACCTGCCTGTACTGATGGGGGGAGCCAGAAAATACGGGACAATTTGCCTGTTTTTCCAAAAAAGTCAGGACACCTGCAGGAGGGTTTAAATACGGGACTGTCCCTTTAAAAATGGGACATCTGGTCACCCTAGGAAAAACTTCCTAACTGTCAGGGGGATGAAGCACTGGAATAAATTGCCCAGGGAGGTTGTGGAATCTCCATCATTGGAAGTTTTCAAGAGCAGGTTAGACAAACACCTGTCAGGATGGGCTAGATAATACTTAGTCCTGCCTTGAGTGCAGGGGACTGGACTAGATGACCCCTCGAGGTCCTTTCCAGTCCTGTGATTTTATATTCTTTGGCTAAAGAACCAAATGGTGCTCAAATGGAGGAAGTGGTAAATGTGGGGCAAATCTCTGCTGTTGTGAAAAGAGCTGGAGGATCTTTTAAATCCTCCCAGGACCTTGGTTTATTCAATAGACCCCGTAATCCAGTAAAACGGAGCTCAGTTTACCAGCTGCAGAAGAATTAATGAGACTTAGCACTTTACACCCATAGATCTCAACTTAACACTGAGTTTTATGAGCCTCAGGACTGAAATACTTCAACTCCCTCAAACCACTGGTGCAAACCTTGCAGAGCCAACTTAGTCACATTCCCTGTAGAACAGCCACCCACAGCTCTATACGTTTGTGATCCAGCTCTCAGTGGAGTCCCATTGACTTCAGTGGGGAGGCTGATCATTCCCTACATGGAGCAGGTTCAACTTTAAATGCAATGCCCTCAACAGCTAGAGGACAGGACTACTCCTCCTATACTCTGAGGGCCAGACCCTCAGCTGGTATATATCAACGTAGGCCTATCGACTTCCATGGTTTTCACCAGCTGAGGAGCTGGCATGGAGATATTCAAATCCGTTTGAGTAACAGCTCCCCCTGCTGGTGTAATTAGTTGTACATGCCAGGACCATGTTAAAATCCCAACATCTGGAAGCTCACAGCATCTTTGCTTACTACTACCTATTGTATTGCGGTAGAGTCCAGGAGCCTCAGTCATGGACCAGGACCCCGTTGTGCTAGGTGCGGTACAAATGCAGAATTGGTTCCTGGCCCTCTGAGTGTAAGATCAGAAATAACATAAGAACATAAGAACGGCCACACTGGGTCAGACCAAAGGTCCACCTCGCCCAGTATCCTGTCTTCCGACAGTGGCCAGCGCCAGGTGCTTAAGGGGGGATGAACAGGAGAATGCACCAAACCAAGGGGGGAGCTTCCACATTCAGAGAGTAGAGTGAAGAACTACCAGATGCTGTTCCGTTTGTTTCCATGGGAGCCATTCATGTGCAGGCCAGGAGATCATGATTCTTATTTTAATTATTGCAGCTGATCAAAAATCAGAATTTCCATTCCATGGGAAATTGGGATGAAAAGTGGAAATAGCAACCTTCTTCACCGAAAAGAAAATCGAGTGAAAATGGGAAATGTCAAAATTTTGTGGTTCGTTTTGGTTCAACTTTGACCTGCATCTGCCCAGGCTGCCGCAAAGCATCAGGGGAGATTTTGGTCCAGCCAGGGACCTGAGCCCATAGAAGAAAATGCATGAGTCACCCAACCTGTAACGGCCAGCAGCACTTCAGGCAGCTTTGGCTGACCCAGACGAAGGCGGAACTGATGCAAAATATTTGACATACCCAAAAAGTTTTGAGTCAGGACAACTTGACCTGAAATGAAATATTTCATTCAGATTTTCCAGATGGAAAATTGAAACATTGAGACAAGACTGAAATTTTCCCCAAAAAGATTGACAGAAAATTTCTGACCAACTCTGATATACATTAAAAAGACATTCCCAGAAAAATTTTCTTACTACGGACGTGTTCTGTCTGCTATTCCTTTTTGGACTGGATTTTCTAAAGCGTTCAGTGTTGGCCCAGTTTGATGTTTGTTGAAGTAAATGGTAAAACTCTGATTAATTACAATGAGAACAGAGTTAGGCCAAGTTTGGGTGATTATGGAAATTCCGTCCTTTTTTCTTTTTGTATTGTTCTATAAGCTGTATGCGTTTTGAAATGTGTTGTCTGTGGTTCCTCAGTGGCAAACTAGTCGAAAGCTTTCTCTGATTTCCCCATCTTCTATGCTCAGTTATAAAATCTATGGTTTGCTATGTTCCTAATTTGCAGAACAAGAATTATTCACGAAAGAAAGTCACAATTCCAAATAGTGAATACTTTTGAGAGTTTCACAGACTGGTTCATGGATACTTTGTTAACAGAAAGTGAGAGGGGAAAAAAGCAATATTTATGGAATTAATTATTTGTTGTGAATTATTCAGCCAGATCTAACTTCTACTGTACTTGTTTAGCCTCTGAAATTAAGGGTTGCCTTCTACTGTACTTGGTTGCCTCTGAAGACCTGTCTTTATGGAGCCCTTAGCCCTTTTTCTACTTGGAGCTTTGAAAATACTCTTAGAGTAGATAAGTGTTATTGCATTCCAAAGCCAACACCATACCATGGATACTAGATTTATAGAATCATAGAGGTTAGAAATGCAATAAACTTATTAACCTATTAGCCAAATTCTCCCCTTCCATTACAGTTTGGTTCCCTACAGAATATTCCCTAGTTATTTGTTTAGTCTAGTTCTAAGTGCCTAAAGTGATGGGCCTTCCATTGCTTCCCTTTAGGGTGACCAGACAGCAAATGGACAGGGGTGGGAGTTAATAGAACCCTATATAAGAAAAAGACCCCAAAATCGGGACTGTCCGTATAAAATCAGGACATCTGGTCACTCTACTTCCCTTGGCAGACTCTTCTATAGCTTAGTAGATCTCACCATTAGGATGTTTCCCTTGGTTCTTTTCCCAGCATGCGTACTGTGCTATCCTTTGGGTAATCCTGTGTTCAAACAGGATGGGTCCCAAAATGTGCAAGTTACAAAGATTCTACTCCCTGAGACCAGGGTTCTTGTAAGTTTCAACATCCTGCCTGATGAAAAGAATGTAGACAGAATGCAGGACAAAGGAGTGAGCTGACATACATGTGACAACAGTGAATCAAACACAGCTGATTTTTGGCCTATCAGCCTCGACATGCACCTTCTAATAAAAATTCCAGCTGGCTTCATTAGTATCCTTCAACTGATCTCTACTGTTTTCTACTGCTCTCTGTTGGTTTCATGTGGAAAACTGGTATTTCCAGGAACCAGGAGCCCAATAGATCCGTTTTTCTATTCCAAAAGCTAATTCTCAGTTGGAACCAGCTGAAAATATTCAACTGGAATTTCTGCTAGGGTTTATTTGATATCTAAATATGTCTACATATGTAGAACTAATCTATTGATCTGGGAACTCAGCTCTTTAGTTTACATTAAAAAATAAAAAATATTCCTTGATATTATTGAAACATTTCACCTTTCCCCAAACCAAACACACATCTAATGTAGCAGTCCCATGTGCCACTGATAACTTTTAGGCTCACAATGCAAGATGAAGCTTGTTACTTATCATGGGACAGAATATATGCATTTACTATAGAATTTGGTATGCTAATAGCGTTGAACTGGAAGTCTTAATTTTATATCTCGTACTTGGGATCGGAGATGTGTTTGTCTCATAATTTCCTACAAGGGAAATGTCTCTGACTTCTCTGCTCTCTATGTTTATTAACCACTCCAATTTCCAGAGCAATTCTGGATGTTTGAACAGATGCGTATGAGTTTTGGATCAAATTTGCAATGTGATGTAAGTCAATATTTTGATTGGTATTGTTTGAAGTAGGGCTGGATAAAAAATACAAGCCCCTTTGCAATGGCCAGTGAAAGCTGGTCCAGCCACACCCCAAAATTGCAAGTTTGACTGATGTCATTACAATTTACGTCACACCATCATAGGTCCACCACACAGGTCTAGAAGAGTCCTAAGCACTAGGTCCCCATCCACAGAGAGAATCAGGCAGGAGAGAGCCAAAAGCCTAGGCCAAAGTAAGTCTTGTCTTCTGTGCTCCAGGGTTGGAAGTTGTCAGTTGGGTAATTCAGAATGGTTGAGAAGACGAGAACAAAGAGGAATGGTGCCAGGACACAGCCTTGTTTCACCCCAGCAGATATGGGGAATGGTTCAGAGAGGTCGCCATCTAAGAGTACTTGACATGTCATGTTTTTGTGGAATTGATGAATTACGTTAACAAATTTGGTGGGGCAGCCAAACTTTTCTAGAATTTTCCCAAGGCTATTGCTGCTCGTAGCATTGAATGCTTTTTTTAGGCCAATAAAGACAGCATACAGTTCCATGTTTTGTTTAAGGCATTTGTCCTGAATCTGTCTGTGACGTTCCCCTGGTGTTATCCAGACTTGTGATCTGCTGGTCACTCCAATCCTTGACTCTGGGAGCCAGCCTTACCCTGCTCTGCTGTGAGAACCCCCACTCCCGGGCTGTTCACACACAGCCTCAGGCATGTAAGCTGCTCCCAGCAACTGAATGACACTAGCCAATATCTCCAGTCCCAGACACAAACCTCGGAACCTCTGTCTTGCAGTGTCCAGTTATGCCTGCTGGACACTGCAAGCTTATATAAGTTCATCAATTTAACAAAGAAATTGATTTGTACCAGGCTTGTTATCCCAAGGGGAGTCTCTCACATGCTTCAAACCAAACACTGCTTCAGGTAGAATAAACAAACACATTTATTAACTACAAAGATAGATTTTAAGTGATTATAAGTCAAAGCATAACAAGTCAGATTTCGTCAAATGAAATAAAAGTAAAATGCATTCTAAGCTGATCGTAACACTTTCAGTGCCCTTACAAACTTAGATTCTTCTCACCACAGCCTGGCTGGTTGCCCTTCAGCCAGGCTCTCCCCTTTGATCAGCGCTTCAGTCTCTTGGTGGTGATGTCTGCAGATGGAGGTGGAAGAGAGAGGAAGAGCATGGCAAACGTCTCTCCCTTTTTTCATGTTCTTTCTTCCCTCTTGGCTTTTACCCTGCCCCCCTTCAGAGTCAGGTGAACATTACCTCATTGTAGTCCCAAACTGACCAAAGGAAGGGGGGTGACTCACTTGAGAGTCCAACAGATCCTTTGTTGCTGCCTAGGTCAGTGTCCTTTGTTCCTGTGAGGCTGGGCTGGGTTTGTCCCATACATGCCCTGATGAGGTGCGAACTGCCCCTCTGCTCTTGGAGAGTTTTGCCTGGGCTTGTTTTAAGCCACGCGGACACATTTTCAGCCTCATAACTATATACATGAAATTACAACCTATAACATCACCATAACAACAATGCTCAGTGCATCATGAGCCTTCTGAAGACACCCAACATGACAAACTTTGAATTGGATGCCACACAATCATGTTATAAGGATGAAGATAAGGGTGTAAGGTGTTCCCACGAGGTACAGAACATCACACTGTCTCCCAATGAAAATTATGTCTGTGGTGCTCCCACCTGATCTGAGTCTACATTGGATACTGTTTTGACAAGCTGAGTGAGCAAAATACAAGTGAGGATTGTACCACTGTCAGAAATCAGGGAGAGCCCCGTTAGTTGCTACACTCAGATTTGTTGCTTTTATTTGTGTATAGCATAACTTCGATTGCATCTGTGAATGTTCTCTGTTTCCAGATAGCCTTGTTAATTTCATATAGATAGGTGACAGTTTTTGGGATGCAAGTTCAAAGATTTCAGCTGTCTTTGCTTGGTGATTTACCTGATAGCACAGAGGTGGGCAAACTATGGCCCGCGGGCCACATCCGACCACAGGACCGTCCTGCCCGGCCCCTGAGCTTCTGGCCCAGGAGGCTAGCCCCCGGCTCCTCCCCTGCTGTGCCCCCTCCCCCTCAGCCACGCCGCCGTGTGGGCAGTGGTGCTGCAAGCTTCTGCCACTCTGAGTGGCATGGTAAGGGGGTGGTGGCAGCGTGCACGCGTGGTGGTGGAGGAATTGGGTAGGGGATCCCAGGACACAGTCAGGGGACAGGGAGCAGGGGGTGGTTGGATGGGGAGGAGGTTCTGGGGTGGTCAGGGGTTGGGGAACAGGTAGGAGTTGGATAGGGCATGGAAGTCTCAGGGGGCCTGTCAGGGGGCGGCGGTGTGGATAGGGGTCAGGGCAGTCAAGGGACAGGGAGAAGGGGGGGTTGGATGGGGGTGGGATTCTGTGGGGGGAATTTGGGTCGGGGGGGTCCCAGGAGGGGGCAGTCAGGGGACAAGGAGCGGGGTTGGATGGGTCAGGAGTTCTGAGGGGGACAGTCAGGAGGTTGGAAGTGGGAGGGGGCGGATGGGGGCGGGAGCCAGGCTGTTTGGGGAAGCACAGACTTCCCTACCCGGCCCTCCATACAGTTTCACACCCTGATGTGGCCCTCAGGCCAAAACGTTTGCCCACCCCTGTGCTAGCATATCAGCCTATGGCTAAGTCACTATAAATAAACTCGCCCTGCCTTACCTGACTTCGTTTGTTGGCTAGGTGGCTGTGCAATTTCTTTATGTACCAGGTGCTGGGTTACCTCGTCTGAGTCAGGTGGGCTGGCGGTAGAAGGACGGTGGAATAGCTCAGTAAAGAGCCACCCCCATCCTTCCGAGATGCCTCTTGTGCTTGATTAATGTAGATCCATCTTAACGCTTGAGGGGAGCTGGTCCCAATTTTGATGGGTCCCGAATAGTTTTTAGGAAGTCATAACACAACTTTGTGCTGTTAGTACCAATGCAATGCTGTATTTCTTACCTTTCTTTTCCTGCTAGTTATCCTGTAGAACACGCAGCTGTCTTTGAGCTTTGGCTTGCAGGTACTTGAATTTGTTTGTCTTTGATGTTGATTCTCTGTCGTTTTGCCAAGACATAAACACATTGTACTTTGCCTTGAGGATCTATTTGATTTCATCATCATTTTCACCCAGCCAGTGTTGTGCTGTCTTTAGTTTTTCCCTGGAATTTCTTCTGAGGCTTGAAGGATGGCCTATTTGAATAGATTCCACGTTTCAAATGTGTCATGGGGGGATTACGGGATGCTCTCAATTTGTTCCTCTAAGTTTCCCCTTATTTTTCTAGATGAAGTGGACGTCTCCATTTAGCAATGTCCGATTTCAGTTTAATCTGCCCAGCATTGTTTCACGGAGGGTTCACGAAGCAATGCAAAAATTCAAAATGGTTCTGATCAGCCTGTTGTCGATCCACCAGTTTTCTCCTGGGATTTCTCTGGTGATCTTGATGTCCCTGGTGTCTGTTTGCTGGGTAATGACATAGTCAAGCCGGTGCAAGTGCTTTGCTCTCGGATGCATCCATGAAGTGTTATACTGGTTGGTTTGCCTGACGATCGTGTCGGTAATAACAAGCTCAGACTCAGCACACTTGCTGAGTATGGGGAGACCGTTGCTGTTCATTTTGATGACTCCATTGTTCTTTATTACTCCACTCCAAGCCACACTGTCTTTTCCAACTCTGGCATTAAAAGCCTCCCAGTTTGTCTTCCCTGGGTGCAGATCTAATTCTTTTATATCAGGTCATCCAAATCAGAATAGACCTGCTCTGCTGTTTCTTCGGTACGGTTCATGCTTGGTGCATAGGCACTGTTCAGAGTGGCAAAGTGTGAATTTACAACTGGAAGCCGCAGAGTCAGTCGGGGCTGTTTTTAATGGCATAACCAATGCCACACATTCTGTCTTCCTCTACTGGTTTCCCTTTCCAAGAGAAGGTGGTAGTCACCTCCTCGTTCCTTGACGGAGTCCTCATCTGCAAGGCTGGCTTTGCTAAGGGCAGCTGTGGCAGTGGTGGATCTAGAAAATTCCCTTGCAAATAATGTTGTCTGTCTTTCAGCTGCTGACGGGTTATCCCTGTCTGTTAGGGTCTGTATGTTCCATGTCACCACAGTGAGAGAGCTTCTACTTCTTATAGAATGCCTGCTGTGTGGATGATCCCCTAGTGGCACTGAACTGGCCAGATTAAAGAGGGGCTGGCAGTACTGAGGGCACCTTTCCTAGCTTCTTCCCTTACTAGCATGAACCATGCTGTCCTGAAAAGGGCTGCTCGGTCATCTGGGGGGTGTTGCTGAACATCCTTGCTGCCCAGGATTCAAGGCTGAAAGACCAGAGTCCCAGGTTGGTGACTTTGCCTTCTAGTGTTCATCTCCACCTGTCACGTCACCCCTCGCGCATTGCTGCAGTGGGCTAGCTGCTCCAAGAAGCAGTCATTAGGAGAGGTCTCCTCTGTCCCTCCGCCAAAGCAGACATTTCCCCTCATGGCTACCCTTCAGCTGGTTTAGCCCGCCAGTCGAGGCAGCACCCTCGGGTGTGGCCACTGCCACATACGAGCAACTACTTCGAGCCACAGGTGAGAAAGAGGGGTTATGGGAGGACCAATGAAAGGGAACCACTCAAAGAGTGCAACTGTCTGACTTTCAGAAGAACACCGTCTCCTTCTACGTGTCCCCCCGCAATCAAACAGAAAAGAATCATCCTAGAAGAACAAAGTATCCAGTTGACTAAGTCCAGATCCAAAGGTGTTCCTGACCTATTGGGGTAAGACTGTGACCGTGGGGGTAGAACCTTATTACAGCACTTAATTAAACTTAAGTGATCTATGCAATTGAATTTTCAACTGGAAACGGTCATCTAAGCCATGTTCAAATGGAGCATTAGCATATCATACAGCAATAAATTCCATTCATTCAGAGCAGGGCAACTTAGGCCCGGTCTATGCTACAGACCTACAGCGGTATAACGACGTCGCTCAGGAGTGTGAAAAATCCAGACCAGCTGCCGTTATACTGACCTAAACTCCGTGTAGACTGTGCTATGTTGACACGAGAGCGTCACTTGCTGACATAGCTACCGCCTCTCAGGGAGGTGGATTAACTACACCAACGGGAGACCTTCTCCCGTCGGAGGAGGAGTTTCTTCACTGCACTGCTGTAGCGCTGTACGTGAAGACAAGCCCTTAGTTTTTTTCTCCCATCTGTTATCACAATTCAGCCATGCCTCCTCAGTCATGACTGAGAATTCCTTGTGGCATTTCCTTTGGACCTTCACAACAGATGCTTTTCAAGGAAGTCTATACAAGGGTACTTCTGTCAGGCTCACCACTTGTCAGCTATCTGCACGGCACAACCTCGGGGGTTCAGACCCTCTCATTTAGAGCCCTGAGTGCAATAAGAATAAAGTTACCTTACTGTTAATTAATCACCTTTCTTGCGAAAGGACCTCAATGACGGTAAGTTATCTTGACACACAAAATCATTTCACCCACCAGTGCAATGCAGCCATCACTTGTGTGGATGCAGCTGCTGCTTAATCGCTCACCGCCACATTATGCAGAAGTTTAAGAAGGAAGTGAAATGATGCTGGAGGATGATTTTAATTACGTGTTTAACTTAAAGCATGTGAGAAATTCCACAGAAGTCAGTGGGACTTACGCACATGTTCAAGGGCATTACTGAACTGGAGCCTAAGAGGGAAGATGGTTTAGTAGTTACTTAGAATCACAAAAGATTAGGGTTGGAAGAGACCTCAGGAGGTCATCTAGTCCAACCCCCTGCTCAAAGCAGGACCAACACCAACTAAATCATCCCAGCCAGGGCTTTGTCAAGCCAGGCCTTCAAAACCTCTAAGGATGGAGATTCCACCACCTCCCTAGGGAACCCATTCCAGTGCTTCACCACCCTCCTAGTGAAATAGTGTTTCCTAATATCCAACCCAGACCTCCCCCACTGCAACTTGAGATCATTGCTCCTTGTTCTGTCATCTGCCACCACTGAGAATAGCCGAGTGCCATCCTCTTTGGAACCCCCCTTCAGGTAGGTGAAGGTTGCTATCAAATCCCCCCTCACTCTTCTCTTCTGCAGACTAAATAACCCCAGTTCCCTCAGCCTCTCCTTGTAAGCCATGTGCCTCAGCCCCTAATCATTTTCGTTGGGGCACGTGACTTCACATGAATTCAAATGGAATTGGACCAAGAATCTTGCATGCCTTCTCTTGCAAAGTTCTACAGAATCTTACTGATCACAAGTGATTAGGGACTAAAGAAGGGTGCCTCAAACAGCACTGCTCCATGCTGGGGTACGGCGCTGGAAAAAGAGTCACAAACCAGTTCCTTGTCCCTGTTTCCTATAGCCACCTGGGGTTCTGTCCGGAGGTTTCTTGTTGAAGTATTACTCTGGCCCAACTCTTAGTTAGCTCATGTGATGAGATGAGATCTGGCCCACAGTTGCACAATATTTGCAGAGCCAGCGGCTGGGTTCTTTGACCTGCCCTAGAGTCCCATCGCCTTGCCGCGTAACAGCATTGCAGCGGGGAAAATATTAACCACAGAGATAGCAAAAAAAGGCTGGATTTGTCAGATCAAAGCGAATAAACTTGATGATACCCGAGATTAAATTATCTAAGGATGATAAATACAGTCATAAAAGTCTCTAAAAATAAACTGGAATTGTACTGCGAAGGATCTTTCAGCCACTGGAGAATAGTGTGTGGTCCAGGGTGATTAACACAAAAGGTTAAGAGACTAAGGAGCATCCGGGGTTTAAATCTGGGGCTGAGTTACTGCATGACCTCGGGCAAGTCACTTGTGGCTCTCTTCATCCTTTCCCGGCCAGCTCAGCTGAATAAAACTTAGGGATGGGAGAATTGGCTTTGAATGGTAAGAGCTTAGCATTGCTCTCTGTGGTACTTTCAGGTCTAGATCCTCAGGTGGTGTAAACTTCTGTCATTGCCCTCACTTCATTGAATCTAAGCCGATGTATACCAGCTGAGGATCTGGCGCATTATCTCCCAGTGCTTCACAACCACCAGTGAATCAAGACTCATAATAGCCCTGTACGCCAAATATCCTTATCTCCCATTTCATAGGTGGGGGGAGAAAGATAAATCTCAGGAACAGAGTTCAGCCAACTTCTTGAACAAGAAGGAAGGAGCAGGGCCAAGGGGCTAGCATAGCTCTTCAAATTAGCTTGAAATAAGTAAGTTCATGGTCAGTGTGTTCTTTCACAAGCAGGTTAGGATGGTTTCAGAAACTCCACACTGCCACGGATAGGACCAAATGTTGCTGGCTTACTATTCATAGCAATGTGCCATTTCCCCTCTCAGGGTCAGCCTTTCAAAGAGCGAATGAAGAAACAATGCTTTCCCGAGCAGATTTTGGGTAAACAAGAGTCAGACGGATCAAGGATGCTGTGTAAGCATTAAAGGAAGCCCATGGAGATTTCAGACCTTTAGGGTGAAATTCACCCCTGTACAGAGGGCCAGCAAAACACCTATGGGCCCCTTAGTGGCGCACAACCAGATGCTGGCCCTCTGCGCAGAAATGGATTTCCCACTGTGCACCCTCTAAGCAGGATTTTGAACTTTGAAGTTATCTGATCCTCTCCAAAACCAGCAAAATCAAGCAAATAAGAGGGAAGATGGTCTTGTGGATCAGGTGCTGGACTGGAACTCAGGAGAATTAGGTCCAAATTGGTGCTGCCATTGACTCCCTGTGTGATCTAGGGCAATTCCCTTTGTTGCTCAGTGCCCCAGTCCCCCATCACTGCCAGGGGGTGTAATGAGTCCCCCTTTATCGTAAGGTTTTTCATGACAGGGCCTGTTACTCACTGTGCAGCACCCGGCATAGTGGGACTCTGATCGCAACCTGGGCCACCTCATTACTAGGAACTATGGACATCAAGGAAACTCCATGGAGGAGGCTTTAATAGAATGGCCACCGGGTCAGAGTAAAGGTCCATCTAGCCCAGTACCCTGCCTCTGACAGCGACCAACGCTTGGTGCCCCAGAGGGAATGAACAGAACAAGGAATCTTCAAGTGATCCATCCCCTGTCGCCCATTCCCAGCTTCTGGCAAACGAGGCTAGGGACACCATCCCTGCCCATCCTGGCTCATAGCTATTGATGGACCTACCCTCCAGGAACTTATCTAGTTCTTTTTTGAACCCTGTTATAGTCTTGGCCTTCACAACATCCTCTGGCAAAGAGTTCCACAGGTTGACTGTGCTTTGTGTGAAGAAATACTTCCTTCTGTTTGTTTGAAACCTGCTGCCAATTAATTTCATTGGGTGACCCCTAGTTTGTGTGTTATGAGAAAGAGTCAATAACACTTCCTTATTTACTTTCGCCACAGGATTGGTGTAGCATCTGCCAAGACAATCAGGTGGACAAGAAACAGACAAAAGAGCAGAACAGCGAAAAGTTTGATATCACATAGTGGCTAAGTCATTATGCAAGGTAACCTATTTCCCCTTGTTTTTTCCTACCCCCCGCCTCCCGGAGACGTTCTTGTTAAACCCTGGATTTGTGCTGGAAATGGCCCACCTTGATTATCATACACATTGTAAGGAGAGTGATCACTTTACATAAGCTATTACCAACAGGAAAGTGGGTTTGTGTGTGTGTGTGGGGGGGAGAAAACCTACATTTGTGCTGGAAATGGCCCACCTTGATTATCATACACATTGTAAGGAGAAAAAAGAAAAGGAGGACTTGTGGCACCTTAGAGACCAACCAATTTATCTGAGCATAAGCTTTCGTGAGCTACAGCTCACTTCATCGGATGCATCCGATGAAGTGAGCTGTAGCTCACGAAAGCTCATGCTCAAATAAATTGGTTAGTCTCGAAGGTGCCACAAGTCCTCCTTTTCTTTTTGCGAATACAGACTAACACGGCTGTTACTCTGAAACCTGACCTTGGGTTGGAACTCTCTGTGCATTGTACTACACCTAATTGTCATGTTTTTAAGGATTGCTGATATTCTCAGCCATTTGGAATGATTTTGTTTGTCTTGTTTTGAGACCTGATCCTGCAACTGTAATGTCCCTGGCTGCTACATAGGTTGGTAGCAGAACTGTGCAAATAATGCTGTCAATTTTGAAAAATTGAAAAAAAAAAAAAGCTTTGAATCCAATGAAACGTTTTGTTTCAACAAAATTGAAATGTTTTGCTTCTATTTAGACGATTTAAAACAGTTTGTTTTTTCAATAAAATTAAAGGAACTGTTGAAAGAAAAAGTTGTTTTGAGTTGAAAAATCAAACTGTTTACTTTAGGAAATGTTGAAACAACCATTTTGATTTTTTCTGATTTTCCAAAACAATTAGGCAAACTGACATGGATTTGTGAAATGTTTCAATGTTGCTGAATCTGCATTTTTTGATTTAAAAAGTTTCAGCAGAAAATTTTTGCTCAGCTCAATTTATTAGCAAGATCTGATCTCATGACTGCCCTCTCCAAAGCACAGATCTCTGTCACTTGACCTAAAAGAATACATCTAACATCTCCCAGCAGTTGTAGACTGTTATCTTCTGTAGGCTGAGCAGTGAACTGGGATTTAGAAAAATATGGAACCAGTGGGCTACACAAACATTGTTGCCCGTGAGTATCTGTATTCATGTGAGTAGTCTCAAATTATTTATTTGTCAGGCAATGTGAAGATTTAGCAGCACGTATAACAGGAACAATTCAGAAATAACAAAACAAAACAGAAATATTTTAACTAGCCTGTGGCAGGGAAGACTCACTTCAGGGGTGCCCCCTTGTGACTGGGACCTATAGAGAAGGAACTCTCTACCTCCTCTCTCCTGGGTGTCTCCATCCTGGGTCTCCCTTCTGGACCCCTCTGTAGCTTTCACTCACTTCCTTGTTTTATGAAGAAGACCCAGCTCTTCCCCAGCTGGGTTTAATCACAAATCATAGAATCATAGAATATCAGGGTTGGAAGGGACCTCAGGAGGTCATCTAGTCCAACCCCCTGCTCAAAGCAGGACCAATCCCCAATTAAATCATCCCAGCCAGGGCTTTGTCAAGCCTGACCTTAAAAACATCTAAGGAAGGAGCTTCCACCACCTCCCTAGGTAACACATTCCAGTGTTTCACCACCCTCCTAGTGAAAAAGTTTTTCCTAATATCCAACCTAAACCTCCCCCACTGCAACTTGAGACCATTACTCCTCGTTCTGTCATCTGCTACCACTGAGAATAGTCTAGAACCATCCCCTCTGGAACCACCTCTCAGGTAGTTGAAAGCAACTATCAAATCCCCCCTCATTCTTCTCTTCTGCAGACTAAACAATCCCAGTTCCCTCAGCCTCTCCTCATAAGTCATGTGTTCCAGACCCCTAATCATTTTTGTTGCCCTTCGCTGGACTCTCTCCAATTTATCCACATCCTTCTTGTAGTGTGGGGCCCAAAACTGGACACAGTACTCCAGATGAGGCCTCACCAATGTCGAATAGAGGGGGACGATCACGTCCCTCGATCTGCTCGCTATGCCCCTACTTATACATCCCAAAATGCCATTGGCCTTCTTGGCAACAAGGGCACACTGCTGACTCATATCCAGCTTCTCGTCCACTGTCACCCCTAGGTCCTTTTCCGCAGAACTGCTGCCTAGCCATTCGGTCCCTAGTCTGTAGCTGTGCATTGGGTTCTTCCGTCCTAAGTGCAGGATCCTGCACTTATCCTTGTTGAACCTCATCAGATTTCTTTTGGCCCAATCCTCCAATTTGTCTAGGTCCCTCTGTATCCTATCCCTGCCCTCCAGCGTATCTACCACTCCTCCCACTTTAGTATCATCCGCAAATTTGCTGAGAGTGCAATCCACACCATCCTCCAGATCATTTATGAAGATATTGAACAAAACCGGCCCCAGGACCGACCCCTGGGGCACTCCGCTTGACACCGGCTGCCAACTAGACATGGAGCCATTGATCACTACCTGTTGAGCCCGACAATCTAGCCAGCTTTCTACCCACCTTATAGTGCATTCATTCAGCCCATACTTCCTTAACTTGCTGACAAGAATACTGACACAATCAAGCCTGACACAACCACCCCATGCAGCAAGGTGGGCTGACTGGGCTCAGATTCCTGTTTACCCCACAGAGGGGAACCAAGATTTAATACCCCATCACATAGCCCTAGAAGTTACATAATCTAGCTGTGTGAGCAGCTGGACAGGTCTAACAAGTGGTTTCTGATTTTATTCAAGTGGGCATTGGCCATCCCCAATGGGACTCTACCCAGCCCTTGTCAGATGACGATTCTCCATAGGCCACAGGGGCAGAGGTAATCTCTGTGGAGGGCACATGGAGGCAGACTCAAGGGGTCAGCATCCCAGCAGGGAAAGAAGGAGCCGGAAGGACCTGTGGCCGCTGAGGAGGGATTAGAAGGAGAGGTAGGGTAGTGGCTTTCAAACTGCTAGGGCAGGGGCAGAAAGTAAAGCTGGCTACAAAATTTTGCAATGTCAATACATTTTTCATCAACATTTCAATTTTTTTGGCTTACTAGAGCTGGCTGAAAAACAGGCCCTATTCTTTGCGAATATTCTTACATGCGTTTTCATCTAAGGGTTAGATTCACTGAGGTAATCAAGTGCCTTTCTGCCAATTTCTGAGGAGCGTTGGACCAGGCCCTGTATATCCAGCTCAGTTCTGTGACCTGCAGTTCCCACCCCGCCACTAAAAACAGCAAAGTAGGGGAGAAGTGGAAAAGGAGGAGAAAGAATGGCAGAAAAGGACTGAGACCACCGGCCCATCACGCTGACCAACATGATCTTCTTGGGTACGTTTACATAGTGAGTCGTAGAGTCTGGGTCAACTGACTCGGGTTTGCAGGGTTTCTACTGCAGGGCTAAAAATAGCAGTGTAGACGTTCCGGCATGGGCTGGAACCCGGACTCTGAAACCTGGGGAAGGGTTTCAGTCTGAGCGGGAACGTCTACATTGCTATTTTAGCCGTGCCACATGAACCTCCCTGAGCCCGAGTCAGTTGACCCGGGATCTGAGACTCGCAGCCATGGGGTTCTTGTTTTGCTGTGTAGATGTACCCCTATTAGGCTTGCACTGCTTTGTCTGTCTGCATCCACGTCTCTTGTCTTATAGTTAGCATGCAAACTCCTTGAGGCATGGATTGCCCTTGTGTTCTGTGTATGTACAGCACCTTGCGCAGTGGGGTTCTGGTCGAGGGCTGGGGCCCATAGGTACGGCACGGAAGGGGAGGAAAGAGCAGGAGAAGAGAGAAATCGTTAAAACCAAAAGGTCCCGGCTGATTTGGGAGAAGAGGCAAGGGAAATGAAACCATTTGCCTTTGCCATGGGAAGCCAGAGTCATGACTGGAACCATGGGCAGAGGCGCGCTTGATGGCTGGTGATGCTAAGCAGGGCTCGGGCTGCTGCATGAGCTAACTCAGCCTTAGCTGCAGTGCAATGGTCTGCCTCTGCCTCTAGCCAGGGAGGGAGGAAAACTCAGGCTCCAACTATCATTATTTTAAACGTTAATCCTTTACAATCATACCAATCTCCAAAGGTTTTCTCCTGGCAAACAGCCCCCGGACCGATGAAGTAACAGAGCTGTGGGTGGATTGTAATTAGTCCTGCAGCCTGTGCCCAAACCTTCCTGCAGGCTAAGCGCTCTCCCCTCTTGCCTTTCATCTCCTGAATCCTTTCCTTGCGTCCCACACGCGCTGCCACCCAGCCATCAAGCCAGCCTTGGCATCTCACTCGTGCAGCGATTGCAGGTGATTGCACGCGTTCTCTCGCTACTCTAAAGCCTGCCCTTCAGTCATCAAGGCTGACAGGAAGCTGGCTTCGGCTTTTCCTGCAGAAACACCTCTCCGATTCCTACACGCTTCTTGCTGTTGGCCATAATAAGCTTTCCTGGCAGCGTGACTGTGTGTTTGAGTTGCATGCTTGGGGGCTGATAGCAGCAGGAGATAAACCGAAAACGACAATTCCCGTTCCAAGCGGAGAGATGGTTCTACGTGACTCGCATGTGTGAAGGAATGGCATGTCCTTCTCTTAGAGGCTTTAGCATCCGTTTAGTGGGTTACAGCTGCACCACAAAGGGACGTATGTTGGGTTTCATAAAAGCATCAGCTCCTGCAGACTGTCTGCCACCGAAGCCTGGTAGCAAGCGTACGTGGGCACGTATGGGCCGGAGCAAGGTGGAGATGGCTGCTCTGCTGTGGTGGGTTTGGCTTGTGGGATGAGGCAAACTCATGGTTCATGGGCACTTAGGAGGAGGGGGATGAGAAAAAGGAATGTAAAATTCAATTCTTCAGCTCAGCTGCCCCTCAACACAGTCTTCTCTCTTTGTGTCTGTTTTCATCCGCAGACACAGAGCTGGACCAGTCTGGAGCAGGTGGGTGTTCACAAGGGAGATCATTTCAGGATCGGTTACAATGGCTGCTGTCTTCTAGGGCTGCTCATTCCAGGATCCCACAGCCCAGGTGCCAGGTATGGAGCAGAGAGATTTATGGTGGCTGGCAGCTAGGCCACCCTGAAAACAGCAGGTAAGGCGTGAGATGTTTTACTTGTTCGTCTGCTTTTCCTCCCTCCTTTTAAAGATGAGGATGACTTGCATGTACGCCCAGCAGCCGCTTTGCCAGAAGGATCCCACGCCACTTTGCAAACACTTTCACAAACGAATCGCTATTTAGAGGAACTCTGTGACTCCCCGCTGAAACACAGCCGTCTCTGGGGTGAGGCGCAGCAGCTGAGTACGAGCTCACTGTACCCCTGCACGAGAGATGGGGACAGGAAGTGCAGAGTGCCTTTTCCGCTCGAAACTGCAGGAGGAACTGGGAACACAGGATGCCGTTCCCTGGGTTAGAAATTGAATGGGGCCCCAGGGCTAATGCCCACACTCATTTGAGAAGCTCTGTGGTCTCTTTAACGACCGTAAGTGATCAAAACCTCCATTGTGCATCTCCTCTGAAGGAAGGCACAGTACCTCTTACAACCTCTCTGGGGCATGGTCAGAGTGCCTCCCAGTGAATCACTAACATCACATCCTTGCACTCAGAAGTCTTCTGCCAAAGTCTTTTTCTTGTTCATGTGTTAGCTTACCTTATAATCTGCATTACAGACACTTGGCTTGGGCTAGCCCGGGACACTGTAGACCATCCAGCATTGCATTCTTCAGAAACAGCATCTGACCACTTGCCAAACAGTGAGTGGGTGGAATGTAAATCAACGGAAAATTCCCTTTGGATTATTATTGATTGTTATGTATCTGATGCTGTGGGCATACAGAGTGCTTTGTGAGCGTATAAAAGATAATGTTCCTGCCCTGTCTATTTCAGGCTGTTGCAATGCATGGGAAACCAGTTCAGGGTCAGGAACAAGTGGAGACGCTATCAGTGAGGGGTCAACGCTGGAAGCACAAGAAGTGTGAAGTTGTTCCAAAGACAGAGGGCAGTAAATACCCTCTTCCGTCTGCAAGCCAGCCACTCTCAGAGAGAGCCTAGTTTGTTATCTCTTAACAACTGCAATGCCCTGTGTGTGTGTAGCTCTCTGGGCCAGGCACAGCTAGGACTTGGCAACCGGGGCGTTACTATGTATTGTTCAGGGCTGTTGCAGATCTTATCCATATAGCAGTGCTCCTCTCTATGTTCCTGGCAGGATCCACCCTTTAGGAGCCAAAGCACTACTGAATTTCGAATGAAACTTGAGCGCCCGTGTGCACAATGCATGTCTGAAAAATGGGACTTAGGTTTTTTTGAAATGTCAGCCTTGCATCTTTAGCCTGTATTTGTGCAGCCCCAAGCACACTGGAGCCCTGATCTTGACTGGGGCCTCTGGGTGCCACAATAAAATAAAATAACAATACCAAATCTATTTACAAGGCACTCAGACACTACAGTGATGCATACATTATAGGAACCTTTGTGGCTGGCTGGCTTGGTTGCCATAATTCAAGAGTTACACATTTCAAGGCGAGAAGGGGGCATTACGATAATAAGGATCAAATGGCTAGAAGCAGTGGCAAACAGCCAAATCCAAATAAGATGCAAATTTTTAGCGGAGAAAGTAATTAGCCATTGGAATGCACATGGTGGATTCTACATCACTTGGAGTCTTTAAATCCTGACGGAATGTCTTTCGAAGGGTATGTCTGCAGCTGGGAGGGTGTAGACTGCAGCTGGGAGGGTGCGTCCCATTGTGGGTAGACAGATACTAGCTCTGCTTGAGCTAGCGTGCTAAAAACAGCGGTGTAACCAGGGTAGTCTGAGCGGCGGCCCAGGCTAGCTGCCTGGGAACCACCCAGGTGGTTGGGGTTGGGTTGCCCTCAAGTTTGGTTGCCCTTTGGAAAGGGGAGGGGGGAGCTGGAGCCGGATACGCCTGCTTCCCCTGGATTCCTCTAGAAGTAGATGGGCCAAGTGCCTCGCTGGTGGAACTCCACTGACTTCAACGGAATTACCCCAGGGTGGCGTTGTGCCACCAGAACTGAAACTGTACAATGATGTCTTACCAGAACCGAATTTTTCCTCTTGCTCTCTTCTCCAGGATATTTCCCCCCCACACCTAGCTTGAAAGTACTGGACGTTGGTCTGATGCTTAACATGCACAATCTGATCTTCTATAGCAAAACCTTAGGATTCAATTCCAAGCTGACTTCCATGCTACATAAGCTCAGTGATGTAGTTGCAGAGCGTGTGTGGAATTCTCCTCTGTTTCCCCAGATGTCGTCTTCTCTGATTTACTTACTCTATAGCAAGATGTTTTTTTCAGCCTGTGGATTCCCGTCCCTTCAAGCTACTGCTCACGGCAGTTTTGTTTCCTTTCTTCGTTGCTGTCTTGCACCATTGGAGGTCAGGTCTCCTAATCGCTTCCCTTACAGACAGGTTCTTTGTCCTAATTCTCCTAATCGCTTCTTTGTCCTGACTTGATGCTGAGGAATTTAGGGGGTTTATTTATTTTCATTCAATGAAACAGCAGCAAAAGCAGAAACTATACATGTTACATCAAGACTTCTAGCTTGAGTTTGCAGTCTGTCATCTATATAAAACAAAATCTGCATCTTTCCATTCACTTCGACATTCTCTTCTGAAAGAAGATCCCTTTCCTAGGCTACAGACACTGTGCCTAGCACAGCCGTTTCTTGCATTTTCACTTGACGTGTATTTTAGTATACCTTATTTCAATGCCACTTAAAGAATACACCTGTTTCTAGAGCCTTCTGGGGAGTTTCCAGATGGATGACCTTTGGCAAAACTGATCCACATTCTTCTTTTATTGTAGTTTCTTCATTTGGAAAAACAACAACAGCATTGGATTGGGCATTTATATGGATAACAAGACTATCTAGAGCTATAATACAAAGGAATAAAAAAACCAAGCAGTCAAATCCTCATGTTTGAGGTCATTAGCGAACCGTTAAGCAATGGATGTTTGGAAGGAACACTCTAGCCTCTAGACAGACTATCTGATGACTACCAACTGCACGGGTTTCTTTTTTGCACCTTCAAAAGTCATACATTTTAGGGGGGTTAGACCAGATTACTCTTGTGGTCCCGTCTAACTCTATAATTCTATGATTCCTCGGAAGCTCCTGGCACTGTCTATAGTCAGAGTCAGAAATTGCCATCCCCGCACAGAGCAATGGTCCATCTAGGTCATAGATTCATAGATTCACAGACTTTAAGGTCAGAAGGGACTATTATGATCGTCTAGTCTGACCTCCTGCACAACGCAGGCCACAGAATTTCACCCACCCACTCCTGTGAAAAACCTCTCACCTATGTCTGAGCTATTGAAGTCTTCAAATCGTGGTTTAAAGACTTCAAGGAGCAGAGAATCCTCCAGCAAGTGACCCGTGCCCCATGCTACAGAGGAAGGCGAAAAACCTCCAGGGCCTCTTCCAATCTGCCCTGGAGGAAAATTCCTTCCTGACCCCAAATATGATGATCAGCTGAACCCTGAGCATATGGGCAAGATTCACCAGCCAGATACTCCAGAAAATTCTTTCCTGGGTAACTCAGATCCCACCCCATCTAACATCCCAGTGGCCTATGTGCTGAATTTGCTGCTGCTGGATGATGTCTGATAAGATGTCAGAAGGACATCCTTGGAGATGAAGATATTTATTTGCAGACCAGGCAAGAAGAGCCATGAAGAACAAGCCTCTTCCCTGATCCGAAGAGACAGCCTCTAGGAACAAAAGGGAAGGTCATGGGCCTCACTTTCTTTGATGGTGGCTTTCGTGTGATGGGGTCACCTATGATTTGAACGGAGAACCAGTCCTCACAATTCATTTGATGCACTGGTAATCAGTTAGTGACTGCCAGCCTCATCTAAGTTCAGGCCAGTGACTTAGTGGTGAAAGGATCCAAAGGGAATTATTAACCTCCCAAATTTCTTCATTTTAAAATCAACATACATTTAATGCAGGTGCATCGGGCTGAGAGCAACTTTTCGGCAAACCAGGCCATCCCAGGGTCTCTCTGTCATCAAATCTATTTTATTGGTTTTGTTTCTTATCTGATCGAATTCCTCTGCTGCTGGTGAGCCTGCTCTCTCATTGGGGCAGGTCACCCCAACACCATCACTCCACCTGCACATTACAAAATGTTTTTTTCCTTATGTCTAACCACCACCGCACATATAGTAAATAATAATGACCAGGAGTTTTCCACATTGATCTTTAGACTATTTCTCTTTTCTCCTCAACCCCCCCCGCCAGCCTATTTGTGGAATTCAGCCCTCCACCTTTCCTCCTAGGTATTAATGGACACTGATATGGTTTTATCATGACTCATTCCCTCTACACCACTTCTCCATCTTTTCCAGGCTACAAACATTCAGCACCATTCGCACCAGTTCCGTTCTCTAGATCATTTCGCTTCCTGATCCAGCTCTTCTAAATCGCAGGCTGCAATCATAGACTCATAGAAGATTAGGCTTGGAAGAGACCTCAGGAGGTCATCTAGTCCAACCCCCTGCTCAAAGCAGGACCAACCACAACTAAATCATCCCAGCCAGGCTTTTGTCGAGTCGGGCCTTAAAAACCTCTAAGGATGGAGATTCCACCACCTCTTTAGGTAACCCATTCCGGTGCTTCACCACCCTCCGCGTGAAATAGTGTTTCCTAATATCCAACCTAGACCTCCCACATTGCAACTTGAGACCATTGCTCCTTGTTCTGCCATCTGCCACCACTAAGAACAGCCCAGCTCCATCCTTTTTGGAACCCCCTTTTAGGTAGTTGAAGGCTGCTATCAAATCCCCCCCTCACTCTTCACTTCAGCAGACTAAATAAGCCCAGTTCCCTCAGCCTCTCCTCGTAAGCCATGTGCTCCCAGCCCCCTAAGCATTTTTGTTGCCTTCCGCTGGACTCTCTCCAGTTTGTCCACATCCTTTCTGTAGTGGGGGCCTCAAAACTGGACACAGTACTCCAGATATGGCTTCACCAGTGCTGAATAGAGGGGAATAATCACTTCCCTCGATCTGCTAGCAATGCTCCTACTAATGAAGACCAGTATGCCGTTAACCTTCTTGGAAAAAGGCACACAGCTGACTCATATCCAGCTTCTCGTCCACTGTAACCCCTAGGTCCTTTTCTGCAGAACTGCTGCCGAGCCATTTGGTCCCTAGTCTGTAGCGGTGCATGGGATTCTTCTGTCCTAAGTGCAGGACTCTGCACTTGTCCTTGTTGAACCCCATCAGATTTCTTTTGGCCCAGTCCTCCAATTTGTCGAGGTCACCCTGGACCCTATCCCTACCCTCCAGTGTATCTTCCTCTCCCCACAGTTTAGTGTCATCTGTGAACTTGCTGAGGGTGCAATCCATTCCATCATCCAGATAATTAATTAAGGTGTTGAACAAAACCTGCCCCAGGACAGACCCCTGGGACACTCCGCTTGATACCGGCTGCCAACTAGACATTGAGCCATTGATCACTACCCGTTGAGCCCAACAATCTATCCAGCCTTCTATCCACCTTATAGTCCATTCATTCAATCCATACTTTTTTAACTTGCTGGCAAGAATACTGTGGGAGACCGTACCAAAATCTTTGCTAAAGTCAAGATATATCATGTCCACCACTTTTCCCATATCCAGAGAGCCAGTTATCTCATCATAGAAGGCAATCAGGTTGGTCAGGCATGCCTTACCCTTGATGAATCCATGTTAGAATCATAGAATCATAGAATATCAGGGTTGGAAGGGACCCCAGAAGGTCATCTAGTCCAACCCCCTGCTCAAAGCAGGACCAATTCCCAGTTAAATCATCCCAGCCAGGGCTTTGTCAAGCCTGACCTTAAAAACCTCTAAGGAAGGAGATTCTACCACCTCCCTAGGTAACGCATTCCAGTGTTTCACCACCCTCTTAGTGAAAAAGTTTTTCCTAATATCCAATCTAAACCTCCCCTACTGCAACTTGAGAATGTTGACTGTTCCTGATCACCTTCCTCTCCTCCAAGTGCTTCAGAATGGATTCCTTGAGGACCAGCTCCATGATTTTTCTAGGGACTGGCAATCTAAGTTATCAGGAGACAATAAAATGGCATTACTTTGTGTGCTTCTTTTGCTATGGACAAGACCATTCCAATACGAGGGGGGTGGGTGCAGTTTCAGAATCTAAGGAGGAAAGAAGTTCTCTAAATTCTGTATCCTGTAGCCTTATTCACGTCAATGGCAAAACTCCCATTGAGGGCAGCAGGGCAGGATCACACCTTGCACAGTTAGGAGGATGGCAGTGGTTGCTTTCTTTACAACATTGCTGTATTTCAAGTTCCCGGTCCTGCATGGCGCAGTGTGCCCTCAACGTCTGGAGAAGTCAGTGGAAGTTGAGGGTACAAAGTGCCTTGCAGGATTGGGCCCCAATTTATTTTCCTGATGTATTCCTCAGTTTCCTCTCTCTGTATTACACT
Organism: Lepidochelys kempii; assembly: GCF_965140285.1. Taxonomy (NCBI): domain Eukaryota; kingdom Metazoa; phylum Chordata; order Testudines; family Cheloniidae; genus Lepidochelys; species Lepidochelys kempii. The sequence continues at coordinate 3,344,577 of NC_136390.1, forward strand.
TCCCTCATCAGCTGTCTCTCAGCTTCTGTCTCTACTGAGTATGATGTTCACTGCCCCTCCACATTACTAGCACTGTTATCTACTGTCAGTCCCAGTCTGTTTACATCTGGCCATGTCTCTACAATTAGCAGAGATGAAGCAAACTGTAGCACATAGGAGCCTTGGCTGAAGAAGATTAGTGCATTTTGCAACTCGCGGGTTGTTGGTTGAGAGGGTCCTGTCCTGAGATCCCTTGGGAGTGCTCCCCCGAGGGTCTGATCTAATCCACACTGAAGTCCACACACGAGCTTCCCGATAGTTCTCAAAATGTAACTGTAAATGGGAACTCATCATGGAATGGGTATGTTTCTAGTGAGGCCTGCAGGGATTGGATCTTGGCCCTCTGCTATTTAACATTTTTATCTATCACTTGGAAGAAAACATAGAATCATAGAATATCAGGGTTGGAAGGGACCTCAGGAGGTCATCTAGTCCAACCCCCTGCTCAAAGCAGGACCAATCCCCAACTAAATCATCCCAGCCAGGGCTTTGTCAAGCCTGACCTTAAAAATATCTAAGGAAGGAGATTCCACTACTTCCCTAGGTAACGCATTCCAGTGTTTCACCACCCTCCTAGTGAAAAAGTTTTTCCTAATATCTAACCTAAACCTCCCCCACTGCAACGTGAGACCATTACTCCTTGTTCTGTCATCTGGTACCACTGAGAACAGTCTAGATCCACCCTCTTTGGAACCCCCTTTCAGGTAGTTGAAAGCAGCTATCAAATCCCCTCACATTCTTCTCTTCTGCAGACTAAACAGTCCCAGTTCCCTCAGCCTCTCCTCATAAGTCATGTGTTCCAGTCCCCTAATCATTTTTGTTGCCCTCCGCTGGACGTTTTCCAATTTTTCCACATCCTTCTTGTAGTGTGGGGCCCAAAACTGGACACAGTACTCCAGATGAGGCCTCACCAATGTCGAATAGAGGGGGACGATCACGTCCCTCGATCTGCTGGCAATGCCCCTACTTATACATTCCAAAATGCCATTGGCCTTCTTGGCAACAAGGACACACTGTTGACTCATATCCAGCTTCTCGTCCACTGTAACCCCTAGGTCCTTTTCTGCAGAACTGCTGCCTAGCCATTCGGTCCCTAGTCTGTAGCGGTGCATGGGATTCTTCCGTCCTAAGTGCAGGACTCTGCACTTGTCCTTGTTGAACCTCATCAGATTTCTTTTGGCCCAATCCTCCAATTTGTCTAGGTCTCTCTGTATCCTATCCCTACCCTCCAGTGTATCTACCTCTCCTGCCAGTTTAGTGTCATCTGAAAACTTGCTGAGGGTGCAATCCACACCATCCTCCAAATCCACACATAATAGCATCTGGTAAAGTTTGCAGATGACACCAAAATTGGGGGAATGGTAAATAAGGAAGAGGACAGGTCACTGATCCAGAGTGATGTGGATCACTTGATAATCTGGGCACAAGCAAACAATATGTATTTTAATATGGCTAAATGCAAATGTATACATCTAGGAAAAAATAAATGCCGGCCACACTCACAGGATGGAGGACTCTATCCCGGGAAGCAGTGACTATGAAAAAGATTTGGGGGTTGTGGTGGATAATCAGCTAAAGATGAGCTCCCAGTGCAACACTGTGACCAAAAGAGCTACCGTGATCCTGCAATGCACAAAGAGGGAAATCTCGAGTAAGGGTAGAGAGGTTATTTCACCTCTGCATTGGGCACTGATGCAGCATCTTCCGGAATCCTGTGTCCAGTTCTGGTGCCCACAATTCACAAAGGAGGTTGATAAATTGAAGAGGGGTCAGGAAAGAGCCCCAAGAATGATGAAAGGACTAGAAAAGAAGCCTTACAGCAATAGACTAGAGGAGCTCAGTCTATTTAGCTTAACAAAGAGAAGGTTAAGGGGTGACTTGATCACAGTCTATAGGCAGCTACATGGGGAATAAATATTTAATAACGGGCTCTTCAGTCTAGCAGAGTAAGGTCTAACACTGTCCAATAGCTGGAAGTTGAAGCCGGACGAATTCAGACTGGAAATAAAGCATAGTGAGATTAATTAATCATTGGAAAAATGAACCAAGGCTCGGGATGGATTCTCCATCACGGACAATTTTTAAATCAAGTTTTTCTAAAGTATCTGCTCTAGGAATTATTTGGGGGCCGTTTTCTGGGCTGCGTTGCTCCAGGGCAGACTAGATGATCACAGTGGTCCCTTTTGGCCTTGAAATCTTTGATATATTGCCCCAAGAATCTGATTGCAATTATTGCAAATAAAAAGGGGTATTAAATCATGATATTGGCAGCAGGTGATTTGCTTCAATTGCATAAAAAATGTAATGGGCTTCCTTTAGGATTAGACTATTTATGAAGAACAGATTTTTCACTGGCAATAAGGAATGAAGCTGCGCGGAAGGTCTGGGGCTGGAGCAGTCCCGACGAATGTTATTATGGGCGTACTTTTGAACTCCTTGCACAGCTAGCTAAGTTGGAGCACACTTCAGTCAATCTCTCTCTTTATGCAAGACTGTTTTTATTTGTAATATGGGTGTATTTTAAAAATATGCATTTACATATATATATATTTGCTGTTTTCTGGCGCTCTGGGCACCGATAGCTGGTGACATCACTTCAGGAAGGAGTTAGCTTTCACCCACCCTTTCTCTATGGGGAGTAGAATGGAATCTGACCCCACCCTGCCATCCCTTTCTCTGCTGTATTTAGCCTTCTAGCTGCTCTGTTTGCTTTAGAGGGACAAGAGGTTTAGCTCAGGGTGCTACATGAAAGCTCTTTAAATGAGATGTCCTGTTAATTCATAGAACAAGGTGCCCATAGGTGGCGCTCAAGAATATGTAGCATAGTCCCGTGGTTTTGTAGGACCTGTACAGTATATTGCTGTTCCAGTACCGTGTGAATGACATCTCTGGCAGCTGCTAACATGGTGTCAGAAGTAAAACAGTTTTTACTGCTCCACTGTGGCTACATTAGATAAGGTAATCACCTCTCTGTTGAAGTTGCTGCCCATCAGGCAATGGGCAGGGGGAGAGGGTGGTGTGATTTGGGCATCTGTGCAACTGGCAATGTACAGAGACCACCAAATCTTGACACATAATCCATTGAATGATGATCAAATGGTCATGACAAAGATGGGCATAAACTGGAAAGCTGAGATCTGATTTTCAGGCCAAATCCTCTGATGGAGCAAATCAACATAAGCCCATTGCTGTCCACTGAGTGATGTCAGTTGATGTAACCCTTATATTTTGGGCAGATGATTGGTCGGGATTTTGGTCTAGACCGATCACTGACTTTTGTTTGACCAGTCTGCCTGTCTCATCACAGGGATTTCTGAGCACCAGTCTAGCTGCACTTGAATCAGGGAACCTGAGCTGAAATGGTTCTCTAGCCGTTACGAACCACCTGAGCCTCTGAGTCCTCTGAAGCTTGGTGATGACATAGAAACACAATAAATAATACACATAAGGGCAACAGAAATGAGGCAGAGATCAGAGGCTATGACTTATATTGCTATTATTAACTATTTGCATTGTGGTAGTACCGAGGACCTCCAGTCATGAACCAAGACCCCATTTGGACCCCTCTGTACAAACACAGAATAAAGGCAGTTCTTGCCCCAGGGATCTTACAGTCTAAAGAGCAGTTGGTTGAGTTTTACACCGTGGTTTGAAAAAGTCCAGTGCTGAGTGTGCCTTAAGTAGAATTTATAAGAGATACCGAGGGACCTGACCGAAGCGAATGGAGGTGCATCAGGAGTGAATTTGGTCTATAGAGCTTAGTAAAGAGACAGCTCCTTGGTCTGCATGATCACAGTCTAAATATCTCACAGATAAATAAAGGAAAGAGGAATTGTTTGTGATTTAAGCCGATGATAGGACAAGAGGCCCCGGCTTGAAAGTAATGGAGGAGACCTTCAGTGCCATGTGATAATGGTAAAAAATAACAAAAAGAGTCACTTTCTTCTAACACTGAACAAGGGACTCCATTAGAACAAGGAAAACAGTATTATCCTTAAAATGTTTTGCTCTCTCTTCTTCACTGTAGATATTCTGCCTAACTTCCTCTGCTACAGGTTTAAAGAAACCGTACACATATCCTCCCTCATAGTCAGTACATTGCCATGCTCTGACTTATGGGAACATGGGCTATTCTGAGCCAACGCTGTGATGTTATGTGCCTTGATTGGCCACAGGGTGACATTTCCTGGTGCAGCCTGGCTTCGGGGCATGTTTGCTGAACTTTGTGACTGGAACCTGAGCTCATCCCCAGCGATCTTAGAATTCGGTCCCCCCACCTGGTGCTATCATGGAATTGCAGCTATCAGAGATGGAAAGGACCTGTTAAGTGCCCCAACGCCTACTTCCTCTGGAGGGGTCAGTGTGGCCCACCAGCAAGGCCCAATAGATAGAGAAAATCTAACCTCTGTTTCTAGCTCACCCGATGTCACACAGGAAGTTAGTGCTAAAGTCACTTCCTCTCTCTGCCTCTGTTTCCCCTCCACCCCTTTGTCTATTGTAATAGATGGCGAGGTCTTTGGTGCAGGGACCAGCTGGTGCTCAATGTGTGTTCATACAGCACCTAGCCCAGTGGGGCCCTGATCTCAGCTGGGACCTCTAGGCAGCACTGAAATAAAGTAATTTACAATAAGTAGAGTGGCCAGCTCTGGGGGCTTGGTGAGTTCTTTAGCCAGCCTCAGCAATGGAGGTCCTCAGCAATGCAGCATCCCTAGGGGCTGACAGGAGACTGTTCGGCGTGTCATGAAAAATGCACAATATTCAGTGAAGTCCCATCGATTTCACTGGTATTGGCACTACATAGAGCTGTTCTAGAAAAGGAGCAAGGCGGGCCCAATGGTTAGGGTAGTAGTCTGGAACATGGGAAACCGGCATCCTACTCTGCCACCGACTTCCTCAGTGACCTTGGGCAAGTCACTTAGGGCCGGATTCTTAAAGGTATTGAGGTGCCAAAACACCTTTAAAAAATTTGGCCTTTAATTTCTCTGTGCCTCAATTCCACATCTGCAAAATGGGGTCATTGCACTTCCTTACCAACAGGGTTTGGAGGGAAAACACATTAAAGATTGGGAGGAGCTAAGAAGCTGTGATTATGGGGACCAGATGAGTACTTCAGATAGAATTTATGCCTCCCCTTTCAGTAGTTTCATATCAGGACTCTCAGTTTAATGGGAACTGTTACACTGGATCAGATTGACACTCCATGTAGTCTCTTATCCTGTATCTGAAAGTGGCCAAGGCTGGATACTTTGGAGAATGGAGCCCCACCCCCTTCACTGCTCAACAGCATAATTCACTTGTGCCTTGGTGCAACACTATACACAGCAGGGAGGGAAATTCCTGCCTGTCTCCAGCTGGTGATCAGTTTATATCCTGAAGCATGAGGATTGGTGGCCCTTGTGAATGTCTTCATGGCTGGCATAGCTGCCACTCGATGCTGACGCCTTTTAGCAGCTGATAGATAGTTATCATGTTACCCTCTGATCTCGCCAAGTCTGGGTGTGAGGATCCCCACTTCATATCGCAGGGCAATTGTCTGCATCTGAGGTTCTTTTCACTGGTGTTTTTATGAGCGAGAGGAGAAGAGTCCAGGGTGTATTTATTGACCCCAGGGGACATGTGTACATCTGTTAGAGATTATTGAGAGATCTTTTACAAGTGGATTTCCCTGAAAAACCCATAAAAGGGATGACATTCAGATTGCTCCTTTGGGGCTACAGGGGGCTGGAAGTGCTGCAGAGGGGAGAGGGTTTTTGGGTCGTGGTGTTTGTTCAGTGGCTGATTGAGGAGCAGCACCAGATGGGCTCTTGTTATTCCCAGTCCCAGATTTCTGGCTGGAGAGGCTGGGAGGAAGAGAGACAAATAGCCCATGGGCCAGCTCATCAAAATGCTCTCAGTGGCCACAGGGTTTCAGTCCCTTTTCTTTTAGCCTCATAGATTCCAAGGCCGGCAGGAACCACCGTGATCATCTAGTCTGACCCCCTGCATAGCACAGATCAGAGACCTGCCTTTAGCTCATTCCTAGAGCAGACCTTTTAGAAAAAAAAAATCCAATCCTGGTTGAAAAATTGTCCATGATGCACAGGTGCTGGCTTCCTCCGGGCCCTGGGGGTGATCAGACAAAACCACTGCACTCCACAGGAATGATTCGGCTGGATAGACCCGGCTTCCAACCATCAGGCACTGGGGACAGACAGAGCATTTGATCTGGCGCACCCACGGAGTCGGCGTCTATGCATTCTTGCTCCTGGCTGTGGAATGCTGTGTCAGGAGAGCTCGGGATGATTGGCCGATTCTGGTGTAGTACGTTCCTTTTAGAAAAAGCTCTCCTCTAAGGTCAATGCACTTAAAAATGAACAAATAATAACTAACAAAAACCCCGCCGCATAAATCACACTCTTCTGTCCAGGAAGAACAGAGAGGAGGAAATGACATTTTCTTCTGGAGCTCTTTAATTTTGTGCAATGCTTAAATACCATGATGATAACCACAACATCGAAACCAGAGATAGAGAGGAAGGGAGAGAAATCTGCCTTAAAAATAATCTTAAAATTAGCTTCACTTGACCCTTGCGGTCCTTGCAAGAGATCCTGTATCCCATCATGCATCCGACATTGCTCCTAGCAAGATTGTTCATTACAGACACAGGCAACAGTCTAGCAGCTTTTGAATTTACTTTCTGCAAACTTGGCCTGCCTGACAGCTGGGCTGACCACCTGTGGCGCGGCAGAGTCCAGGCTGCTCGATGAATATGTCAGTCACTCTGTAACAGCCTGTCCTTCTCCCCACCCCAGCCCTGCACTCCCTTTCTAGCTCCGTGCAGTTCCAAGATCCAGTTTCACCGGAATGTAAACACAATCCGAGCCCCCCCAAATTTCCCTCCTTCGTTTCCGCTGCGAGCGCACTTGGGGTGTATCAGCGGCCTGAAAAGTAATTATCCTCAGTTCCCACCTGATAAATTAAAAGCCCCGGGTTCTGCGTTTAATGGTGCAGAGCGACCTGAAGTTATTCTCCTGGAGAAGCAGTTAGGAGAAACCCCTCCCAGCAACCCCACACCCCTCTGAACCTCATTTAGCTGGGACGACAGCCCATTAATCAGCACGACCTGGCTTTGGGATGGCAAAGGTCACGCTGTGCTGCGCATAATATGAAAAACATCAGCACAACAGAAACCGACTTCCAACCCTCCCCTTTGAATTTCCATGGAGTGCATCCCGACCAAAGAGAGGGGGAACCTTGTTTGACTGCACACATGCAATCAACATATTGAGTACTTTTCCAAGCAGAAAGGATACAGCACAAGTGATTTGCATGGCTTGCCCTCTTTAGGGTGGGATTTTAAAAGCACCTAGAGGGTTTAGGAGCACACGCTGCACTGACTTTCAGTGTGACATGTGTGGCTAAGTCACTTGGATGAAATTGAAAATCCCACCCTAAATCTAGGTGCTATTGGGAAATTCCTCTCTAAATCCATAAGTACTTTTAATTTAAAAAAAATTAGGAAATTCTCGGGTTTGTGCTAATGAGGAGGTCAGGGCAGAGCAACATAATACGCAAAATCAGTGGATCTGTGAAATAATGAACATATTAGAAAATATGTCTATTGAAAACAGCATCAACAAATTGGTTTCATGTTGGGTTACAAAGTTCTGGACACGGTCACCTTTCAATCAAAAACCACAACACAAAAACCAGGGCTAAAGACGGCAGGTGTCTCCTGGTGCTGAGCGAGGCTTGAATGTCGGAAGTCATGATCTACCCATTAGGCTCAAGGAAACAGTAATCCAGGCTGAGGATTGATTTCTTTGGAGGAGTATCCATATTTCTCCTCCATCTAGCCTTATTTAAGGAAGAGAATGATGTTGTGCTTCATTTTGCTATGTAGGGTACGTCCACCCTGCAGCTGGGAGCGTGCCTCCCAGCCTGGTAGACAGACACACGCTAGTGTGCTCAGAATAGCAGTGTGGACATTGTGGCATGGGCTAGCGACCCGACTCCCAGCCTGCCCTATCCGCCTGCGTCTGAGCTTGGGTGGCAAGCCCATGCTGCAGTGGCCACATTCCTATTTCTGACTCAAGCAGAGTTACCGGGTGAGGCATGCTCCCAGCTGCAGTGTAGACATTCCCATAAAGTTCCCCTTCTCATCATCTCCTCCTCTTTGTTCTTTGGAGAAGCACCTCCCTGTTATCCATTCATGCTCAGGGTCAGAGCCTCTGCTGGCGTAACTTGGCCTAGCTCCACCGCAGAGGGTGAGATGAAAGAGAGCACCATTACATCATCTTTCCCACTCCCACCGACAAGGGAGTGCAGTTGCCTGATAGTATATTCGGCAGTGCTGTGTCCAGTCAACTTTTAAATGACTCAAGGAGTTGGGCTTCCATCAATGCCCTCTAGGGAATACGCTGTTCTGATAGATTGCACCATCGGGAAGTTTTCCCTGATATTCAGCCCAAATCGCCCTTTCAATAACAATCCCCTTATGCCTGCTACTTGTAAAATGTTATCAAGTTTCCCCCGCCTTGTCTCTTAGCCAAGCTATATGTGTTTAAATTCTTTTAATCTCTCAAAACATGTCATATTCTCCAGCCTTTCATCCTTACAGAACTTCCAATTATTTCTGATCCATTCTGATCTCATTTCCTTCTGCATTCGCACTGATCATGAGTTCATTCCCCGACATGTTCCTCCTCAGGCTACGTACCTCATGTGCGAGGTTCAGTGTCTCTGAGGAGGACTTCTGGGAGACTCCATCAGGGAAGTGGGAGTGAGACAAGCAGCTCATCTCACGTGGGCCTCCAACAGCTGTTGAATGTACGAGTTTTCGACGGGGGTAATAGCCGACCAATGCTCCAGCGGTTAGGGCCGTATCCAGCGACTTGAGAGACAGGCATTCAATTCCCAGCTCAGCCACGAATGCCCAGGGCCAGCTTGGGCAAGTCACTTTGGCTTCAAAGGTATCTAGGTGCCTCTGAGGATTTCGGCCCTACACCCTTTGTTCCTCCCACGTGTGTGTGTGTGTGTATGTATGCAGGGGGAGGGGGTTGTGAGGATAAATCCATTAGAAGATTGTGAGGGATGGTATTACGGACCATAGGCAGAAAGCTTTCCTGTCAAAATGTAGCTACTTCTAATGGTTTGAGTTTGTCCAGGTGTTGTCTTCACTAAAGAGTGAAGATTTGGCAGTGGGCCCTCCGGGGACATTGCTGAGGGGGGTGACATAGAGACAAGACAGAATCTCGCAATTTCTTAAATAAAGGAGCTTGTTCATCAGCCAAAAGCATCCCCCTTGGAAATTGCTCTTGCTCGACATGGTCACGCCATTTCATGTGTCTTTGGTTGGCTGGGTGCTACTGGGGTTCTGGGGCTCCTGACAACCGCTGTGTTAGCCCCTGAAGAGCCCCTGGCTCTGCGCTCCCAGATGGATCAGCCTGCATGATTATGCCTCCTCCCTGTTCCCCAAAGGTGGTGTGTTTACGTCTCGGCCTCGTTGTCGGATGCCCCTGTGGCTTGCTGAGAACCTAACCTCTGCCTCTGAGAACAGCTCCAGCCAGCTTTCCATTTTAATTTGATCTGAATTTCTCTCCCCTCACAATAACAATAATGGCCCCATTGTTTTACAGCCCCCAGCATGCACAGCCGGCCCCCCCAGACCAGCTAAGGAACAAAAGGGAAGCATTAGGAGCACAATGTCCTCTCCAGAGCAATTAAGCTATCAGTATGGGGGTGGAGAGTTAAGCCTAGCAGGAGGGGCATTAGATTGATAGGCTTCCCAGCCGGGCAGATGAATGTTTCATTAGCCAAGAGTGAAGCTGAGTTCAGGCTACCATTGAGCAAGCTGAACTTTATTAAACCCTGCTCTGTCCACGTGGCTGCACTGCCCTGCAGTGACTGACCCACTGGTGTCCCATCAGTAATGGGCCCTCTGACTCCAATTCCACTGATCATCATATGCGCCAGACTGCTCCAGACATCTCCCGAGCTGCGCGTATACGGTCTCCCCTCCACAGGCCCAGCCTGTGCATGTGGCATAGCTGACCGACCCCAGGCAATGCTGTCTGGGGCTTCGTGCCTTCAGGTTCTGTGGATGATGCTCATGCATGTAAGCTCTTCATAGCCCTGGTGCAATGCACCAGGTTTGCCTGGTTTTTTTGCAGGATAAAAAAAACGCACCCTCGAAAGGTGCTGGTCCTTTCATGGCAGCTGTGGTCAACCCCCCCGGTTATTGGGACTTTGGCCCCTGTAAGGCCAGGAATTTGGTGTGATCGGATTTGCCAGAGGAAAGCCTGTGAGTGGGGGAGAGCGAGCGACTGCCGGGAACGCAGGACCTCAGGCTCCCCGTGGCTCAGTCAAACGGGGAGGAGCTACAGGAGAATCTCTCCGCATTGGCCTAGGGAGAGCTAGCTAGAGTAGCAGCTTGGCTTGGAGGCTTCTGGGGAAGGCCAGCAGCTGGCTGGGGAAGCCCTGCAGGAGCCAGACCCCGTGCCCTGGCTGAGGGAAGGAGCCTGGACAGTGACAGGCGTGGGAGGAGGAAGCTCCTGGCGCAGAATATTGAAGCTGGAGTGGACGGCTGCTCCTCTATATAGGGCCCAGAATGTGGGGTAGAGGGAGGGAGTGGACTCCCCTGAACCCGTGCTGTGCCACCTGGAGCCGGTGACTGGAAAGGAAGAAGAGCAATCCCCATGCAATGGCTGCCATCTTAACCGGCACACCCGGGGACCATCCGCGCTAACAGCATGAGCCTTCACAGGCTGAGCTAAAGAGCCGGGCTCCTGCTCTGAGAGCCGGACCACACCCATCCTCTGTGGGTCGAGCAGGGTGGGGAACGTGGAAAACTCGCTGACCCATGGGGGAGTCCCGCCCTGAGAGAAAAGGACTGTTTGAGCTGGTGTGGGTGAAGGGACCATTTGTGTTGTCTAGGATTTTAATTTGGACTCTAGTGTTAATCGTGGGAGAGGGGGATTTCTAGGTACCTAGAGGCAGTGGTGAGCTGGAGCCGGTTCGCGCGAACCGGTTGTCAAATTTTGAAGCCGGTTTAGAACCGTCTGTTAAAGGGGTGGGCAGACTCTGGCTCGCGGGCCACATGCGGCCCGTGGGACCGTCCTGTCCATCCCGCCTGAGCTCTCAGCTGGGGAGGCTCCCCTGTGAATTTTTACTCACCCAGCGGCGCTCCGAGCCTTCAGCGGCACTTCGGCAGGGGGTCCTTCCCTTGCTCCGGGCCTTCGGCACTTCAGCGGCGGGTCCCGGAGTGACTGAAGGACGTGCCGCTGAAGTGCCGCCGAAGAGCCAGAGCGACTGAGGGAACTGGTTCTTCAGCTTCTGGCAGCTCATCACTGCCTAGGGGGCTACCACCTTCCCCCCCAGAACCCCAAAGGACAGGACAAGTGACTGGAAGGGGAAGCCCGGCCACGTATCCAGGCAGGGAGTGGGCATTCCAACTCTTTACCTGTTTCTTCACCATATTTGCTGCAAAGCGTAGCAATAAAATACATAAAACCCTTCTCTGTGGGCTGGCTCCTGAGGGCTTTGCTCTGCATTAGCCTTGTCCGGCGTGCTCAGACACCCTGGTGACAGGAGACCTTAGCAAGACCTCGACTGAGCCCCACCTCTGCCACTGCAGCTGCTTACGGGGATGAGTATCTTTAGGCACCGAAGACGGATGGTTTTGGCCATTGCAGGTGTCAGCCTGCTTAACCGGATGGTGATGATGATGATGGACTCATAAAACTTCTCTTATCCTAAGAAAGCTCGAGGCAGCAGTGCAATAATTAGCCAAGGGGAGGCTGGTGCCAGTCCATGGCTATCTATGCTCAGAAAGTGGGCCCTGTTTCCTGCTGATTTGGGTGAAATATACCATACCTTGTGAGAGGCCGCATGGCCGACCGGACTGAACATAGAACGGAGCACCTGCAGGTCCTGAGACTGAACTCCACTGGCAGGTGCTACCAGCTTGCTGTGGATTTTGGGGCAAGTCCCATAATCTCTCTGTGTCTCACTGTCCATCCTGGACAGAGGGTGGTTGTGAGGCCCAGGGCTTGTCCACACTTGGAGATTTTATGGGATAGCCATTGCACTTTGAATTCAGAGAACTACCTCAATCTGAATTAACTTTCAAGTGTAGACAGAACCAGGGGTGCTGGAACAATTTGTATAGTGTGGGTGCTGATGGCCATTGAATCAAACTGTAAACCCGGCATATGATGGAAACCACTTCAAGTCGGGGGTGCGACATTCCCCCTAGTTCCAGCACCTATGGACAGGCCCCAAGTGAGTGAATGCATCCAGGGCACTTTAAGATTCAAGGGTGATTCCCTCTAGGGGAGTGCAGAACATTGTATTACACAGAGGAGCTTGCCACAAGCTGAATGCGAGCAATGGCCGTGTACAGGCCCAGATGTCTCTCCAGTTTTCTCTGTTGGGGAAAGCCATGCCAGCTGAGGCGGACAGAGAAGGGCCAGGAGGGGGGAAGTCGGAGCAAGCTCTCCCCTGCCAGCTATCATCACCAGCGCCAAAGGGAGATTTTTGAGAAGCCCAGAAAGTATTTTGCAAGCGGGGACCCAACCCAGCGTGGCAAACGCAGCGTGACGCTCCCTAACGCAGCATGAGCGAGGTGATGTGGCCCAGCTGCTCGGCTGCCCCAGACCAGGGTCGTATTCGGCAGCTCCGTACCTGCTGCTGTGGCAAACAGCAGCTTGAAGGCAGATTCCAGTGTAGGATTTGGGGGAAAGTTCGCTAAGGTTGAAATGTTTGGAAGGAGCGAAGCAGAGACAAAGTGGGGTGGAATGCCAAGAGTTATGGGAAGCCAAGGCGAGCATGTGAAAATAATATAACACAGGTCCCCCTGGTGCTCTCTCCTGTCTTAGATAATAACAGCAGTGATAACAATCTAACCATTGACACGTCACCTTTCAGCCCTCTGGCTCCCAAAGGGTTTCACAAATTTCACATATGTAAGGAATCTTGTGACCTGCCACTGGAATGCAGCCACCTCTGGAGCGGAACATAGCAGCTGTTTAAAGAGGTTACGGAAACCAAACAATTCAGGCCAGGATGCCATATTCTAATGACTGCTATAGTCAAATGAAAGTGCAGGGGAAACTTAGGTAGGCAAAAATGAAAAGTGCCACAGGAGTTTTAATTACTACAAGTGGTCAGGCTTTCGGTTTTGTATCCCCTCCAAACAGCACAGCTCCACTAGCCTTGTGATAGGGCATTGGCATCAATCCTGACTCAGAGGGAATCACCCCCTGCAGCTTGGAGCCCCCTAGCACCCCTCTGGGGCATTGGCGTCAGCTCAGACTCAAAGGGAAGAGAGCCCCCTATTTGGTCACTCACACCGCACCAGCATCAGGCTGGGGGACCGGCTCAGTTTCGACTCAGGGGGAGGCATGCTGCTGGTGCCATCTGCCCCAGCCCAACCCTGCAGAGTGGGAGAGATGTCATACGGCCACAGCCCAAGGTGGGATGGCTGCAGGTTGAAAGGGGGCAGTTCTTAAAGGAAGATAAAAGCTAGGACAGGATCAAGTGGGTAGCTGGACAGTTGATACTCTCTCTTTCCGGTGACTGGGGAAATGGCATCTCAGGCCGAGTGATAGATTAGCTATTGACAAGAGACTTGGTTTGCAATGAGCCCACAGAATGTGTGTAACGGTGGCTGACCAGTGGCTGGACCATGCATGAGTCTGCTGCTCCCTTCAAAGCAAGGGATCTAAGCTGACATCTTCCAACTCCCAGGTGCCTAAATCCTTCGGAGGATCTGGGCAGCTCCCGCTGTCGAGAGGTTTATGCTTTGAGATCCATCCCTGCCCCTGAGATCCTCCTGGATACCAACAGGATGAGCATGGCGCACCTGGGAATTCCAGACAGCACAGGGAATTTTACACTGAGGTTACAGGGCGGGGTATGCAAAGCGGTGCGGCTGATTCCAATAGGGATGCAATCAGCTTTGCAGAATCTCTCTATTGTCCCAGTTGCTGTCGCCCAGTCACGGAGGCCAAGAGTTTAGCAGGGTTCAAACGGGCACTGGACACTTATAGCGACAACAAGAGCATCCAGTATTACAATAGCACGGACAGGCTGTAAGCCCTCCTGTGTGCAGGGCATAAAAGTTTCTGTCTCGTGGGGACCAGGAGAAGACTTTCTGGTGGGCAAGCTACACCAGACCAGGGTTTCTAAATGCAGGGTTTCTAAATGCATCTGCCCCTGAAGCCGCCAGTGCTGGCCACTGTTGAAGCCAGTATAACGGAGGCCAGATCCTGAGCTGGAGCAAATTGTCAGCACCCACTCCGGCCTTTCCCCTGAGGCCCCGCCCTCACCCCGCCTCCTCCCCCAGAGGACCTGCCCTTACCTTGCCTCTTCCTGTCCCCACTCTACCCCCTCCCCCGAGCATGCCCTGTCCCCGCTCCTCTCCCTCCCTCCCAGAGCCTCCTGAGCACCACGGAACAGCTGTTCTGCGGTGTGCGAGGCTCTGGGAGGGAGGGAGAGGAGTTGATCGGTGGGGGCCACTGGTGGGTGGGAGTGGGGGGGCAGGAAGGAGAGCTTGGCTGCCGGTGGGGGCTAAGCACCTGCTAATTTTTTCCCCGTGGGTGCTCCAGCCCTGGAGCACGCACAGAGTCAGCATCGATGAGGGGAGGGCAAGAGAGCGCTAAGGTGACTTAGAGAAGGGAATTGGAGACAGGGACATTTAGGATTTCCTTTAAATACCTGCACTGCCTTCATTCCACCCTATCCTATTCAACTGCAAGGAAACTCTTTCCCCCGCTCTGTGTTCAGGCTGTAGCCACAAGAACAGCAGCAGCCTGGCTCCCCTCCAGCTGTCCAGCGAGAGAAAGGCGAAAGCATTAGTTGTAACACACACACGCACACACACAAAAGGAGGCAAAGACTCATTTTTCCTGGCACACGGGGATGCGCGGCTCTGGGAACGGGGCCTGTGAAAGCTCTTTGTTTAGCTTATTCCTCTCCAGCCCGACAGCTGAGAAATCCCATGGCGCAGAAGCAGCGGACCGGGCGCGGGCGAAGTCCATTCATCTTTCGTCTGCCCATCAAGCTCTCGAAGTGGAGCAGGACACCTCTGCCCCGATACACCCCCAGGGCTGCTCTCGCCTCTCTCTCTCTCTCTCATGCGTGCTGTTGTTTGGAACTGGGGAAAACCCAGCTTCCTTCCTGCCTTCCCTTTCTCTCCAGCCCCAGAACAAGGGCTTGTCTGCCCTGCACCTGCTCCCTACAGCTGTGAGCCTCCTCTGGTGAAATACTGTGTGTCCTGCCAAGCAGGAGGCCGACAGGGCCTCTCTGGCTTCCCCTCGGTCACATCGCTGCTCGCTTAATTAACACACTTGTTCCGTGGTTCTCTTAGAGGCGCCTTGTGCTTTTCCTGAGCACTCACACTTTATCCAACCCCCTTCCTACGTCCATTAAAACAGAGCTTTGCAAGCACGGCTGCTTCAGGCTTCGGAGTCACTAACTTCCCGCCCTTTTCCCTGGGCTCTGATCCCGCCAGTCCCGGGTTTACAATGGCACGAGCGGCGCCGTGCCCACACTCAGAAGGGGCCCCGATGCCCTGACCTAGGGTGGCCAACTTTCTCATTTGTGAAAACCGGACACTGAGCGCCTTCACGTCCCCGCCCCTTGCTCCACCTCTTCCCCTGAGGCCCCGCCCCTTGCCCCACCTCTTCCCCCCGAGGCCCCACCCACTGCTTGCACCTCTCCCCTCTGTGGGAGCAGTGGGCAGGGGCTCATGGGGAAGAGGCCAAGCAGGGGCGGGGTCTCGGGCTGGAGAACAGGCAGAGCGGGAGGCAGGCCCGCAGTCCAGGGCCCACAAAGGATGAATCTGGCCCTGGATCTTGTCAGCTGCCGAGCATTTCCTGGGAGGTGAGGAATGGATCTCCACCCTCGCTCATTTCAGGGCGGGGGGAGTGATGGTCATTAGCACCTTCCACAAGCAACGTTCCCTCTAATTTTTGACAGGCCGTGTGCGCAAAAAATTTCTTCCGTGCAAATTTTTGACAGGCCGTGTACACGAAAAATTTCTTCTGGGCAAATTGTTGTGCGCATGGTGTTTCGCCGTGCGCACGGGGTTTAGGGCACAGCTTAGAGGGAACAGTGTCCACGAGGTGCCCACCTCTTCACCAGACATTGCCGTACCTTCCCCCGCAGGCTCTCTTCTCGGTGGGAGCGTCTCTCCACGCTCCACCAGCCACAGCCGGAGAGAGCGTCATACACCCACCTGGGGAGAGGTGGAATCGGTTGTCCTCTATGTGCACAAACCCCACAGGGCCAGGGATCACCTCTCCCTCTGTGCCAAACACACGGAAGGCAATTAAAAAAAATATTTGTAGGTGTGAAGTAGTACAACAGGGTGGAGTGTTGCAAAATACAAAGGGGGGGGGAGAGAAAATTGGGAGACTCAAGGGGGTCTTTTCTGGCCCTGTGATTTATAATCTAAGCATATTATTTCCTTGTAGTCCCCCGTCTGTCTGTCTCTTGCTTTATGCTTAGAGTCTCAGCTGTTTGAGGAAGGGACTGTCTTATTGTTCTCTGTATGTACAACACCTTACACAGTGGGGTCCTGGGCCATGACTAGGGCTCCAAGGTCCCATAATATATTCCTAATAAATAATAATAATAAAAATATTGTGGGCTGTCAAAGAAGCTAATGCAACACCAGACTGGCCAATGGAGATGAACTTACTGATGATCGGTCCTGAATATATGGAGATCCAGCCAGTAACTTAGTACCGGGACTCACTAAAAAGAAAAAAGATTTTAAATGATTGACGTTAAAAAGTTTCCATGAAGACAGCCAGCAGATCTGAAAGCAATTCAATTTGGCACGCATTTCACGCCTAGAATGGCCCTGTTCCTCCGGCAGGAAATGTAACTCCTCTGGTTTCACTTGAATTTGCTGGGCTACTGGGGGCATTTACAAACAGGGCAGTATAGCGGTGGATTCCTGTTCTGCAACATGAATATGTATTTTGACCACACAGGTGCTTGGTTTCTTTTTCATATAGTTTGCTGGTGCAATGTACACACCTTGTTTGCAAAATGTAGCCTCTAACGTTTAACTCATTCATCTTTTTAATAGGTTACACTTCATGAGCTATTCCGGTCCGATCCCACAGCAACCTCAGGAACTTCAAAAGTATGCAGCTGGGTTCTGTCTAGCCACCAGACGGACCAAAGTGAATGCCATCAGCTTAGCGGAATCCTCCCCATATCACATGGCGGGGCTGATGGGGTGTGCCTATATCCACCACAATAATGTGGCCCCAACTCTAATAGAACCCTCATGGTCAGTAAGGAGCAGAACAGATCTCACCAGAGCCGCCAGGAGCCAGGATGAGCCGGTAGGAACTTGCTAATGTTTGTCTCAGCTGGATGTCACCGGTCTCTGCTGTTGTATCATTTAGATACAGCTTGAAGAACCGGGGGGGGGGGGGAGAGAAGTGGCTCAAGTATTTTGTAGACTTGTTGAATCTGGGTCGGCTCCATTAGGAAAGAGGATATCTAAGAGTTCTTTTCATTCCTCCCTTTTCCAGTGGGTAATTGCTTTCCACACGGTGCATTGGGTTTTGATGTGATCCCAGCTGCACTAAGACAACTTATTGGAAGGGATGTTCCAGTGAAAATGTGTTATTCAAGTGTCTCTTCACACACTCACTCACTCACACACTATGACTAAACGGAAGCAGCTGTGGCCGGCGGGCCATCAATAGTTCCTATCGCACAATCTGGCGTTTCATGGAAAGTTTGTGTGTTTTCATTTGGGAAACCTTCCTGCTTCCATGGCTGGAAATTTTGAAGAAATTTTGTGTGATGGAAGGAGATGCCATGAGGAATGACTGCCCTTTCCGGAGAAGATGTGAGCCTAGCACTGCTTTATTTCCACCAAGCATAACATATCTATGGTCTGCCATGGGGGACAGCTCTTGACAACGGCCTACATGTGCTTAAAGGCATAAATGGCACACAAGGAGAGGGCTGGTATAGGGTGGAACTTGGAATAATGGGAATAAACTAAGCAATGGAAAACTTAGCCCTTACAATCAGGTCTATTAGTCTGTGGCATAGTCTCCCACTGAAAATGGTGATACCCCATTTCACAAGTCTTTTAAAAGTAGCTTGGACGAAGCACTGAAGAATGTATATAAAATAGCGACCAATCCTGTTTTAACACAAGGAAGCACCAGGTGGCCTCATCGGTTCTCCTTCGTCTCTGGCTTCTATAGTGTCATGAATTACAAAGGTGGGAGTGCTCAGAGATCAGGAGAAGATGGCAGGAGGTTGATGGGGATGGTGCAGGAGCCTGAGCATGGATTTGCAGTTGTCAGATTAAAAAGAGGCAGAACTATGAATTAAATTCTGTCTGTGATGTGCACATGGAGGATCCATTCTAATAACCACCTCCACAGGTTAGAAAGAGGGATGCACTTCCGAGCACTTGTCTCCTAGAGAATACCCCCTTTATCCAGGGCGTCTCCTTTCCTATTGTTAAATCATAATCTTGGGAGTCTTTTCGTTCCCCCACTGCTATTAGATGCCATGACACATCCAGAGTGGCTAAATAGGCCTTTTCCATTGGATTCAACTGAGTTGTTCTAGTTCTACACTGATGTAACTCAGAGCAGAATGTATCTCTTGTATCCACTTCCGGCAGCACGCCTGACCATCGGGGCCTAGACTGTAGGAAGGCAATAAAGGTTATAATAAATAAACTGATTTTCACTGATTTTCATATTCTGTTGTGGAGAGTGAGTCATGGACTGTCTTGAGGTTTCTTTCCCAGGGGATGAGGAAAGAGGAGGCGACTATACAGTGTGGAAGACCCCGTGCATGCTGGGAAAAGACCGTCATTCCATGGCTCCTCCCCAAGCAATGGTCATGGACACAACCGAATGGTGCAGAGAATGTACCTGTAGGAAGAACATGGAGATGTTGCAGAGGTAAGAAACCAATTTCAGGCTCTCTGCACAGGTACTACTTCTGAGAGTGCCTTGGAAGGGTTATCTGAGTGAAGGGATCAGAAGGAGACCCCATCGACCGGAAGGCCTGGGATGCACTGTCCTAGGGATGGGGGTTCCATGACCACCACTCCCAAGAGGAGGAGATGGGTGGTGGTGGTTGGAGACTCCCTCCTAAGGGGGACGGAGTCATCCATCTGCCGTCCAGATGGGGAAACTCAAGAAGTGTGCTGCTGGCCTGGAGCTAGAATTCAGGATGTGACGGAGTGTCTGCCGAGACTGATCAAGCCCTCGGACCGCTACCCCTTCCTGCTTCTCCACGTGGGCACCAATGATACTGCACTGAGTGGGTCACTGTAGACTACATGGTTCTGGGAAGAAGGATACAGGAGTGTGAGTCACAAGTCATGTTCTTGACCATCCTCCCTGTTGAAGGAAAAGGCCCAGGTAGGGACCATTGAATTGTGGAGGTAAATGCATGGTTGCGCAGGTGGGGTTGGAGAGAGGGCTTTGGATTCTTCGACCATGGGATGTTGTTCCAGGAAGAAGGATTGCTAGGAAGAGATGGGATCTATCTAATGAAGAGAGGGATGAGCATCTTCGCAGGCAGGCTTGCTAACCTAGTGAGGAAGGCTTTAAACTAGGTTCGATGGGGAATGGTGACCTAAGCCACAAAGTAAGTGGGGGAGTGGGATACTGGGAGGAAGCACAAGGAGGAGGGTGTAACAGGGAGCCTCCTGATTCACACTGAGAAAATAGGGCAATCGGCTAGTTATCTTCTTGGGGACCATAGAACCTTATGGGCCCCATTAGCAATACAGGGCCCAGGAACAGCTGAGCCATTCTAATTCCATCCACTCCAGGGAGCAGAGGGGCACCACCTCATTAGCCAATTTGTTACAATACTCACAAGAATCTGAGCCCACGTGCTCAGAGAGGCTGCTGAATTGAGGACTGCCTTTCTGAATTTGTATCTGTGCACTCATAAGGTCATTGTGGAGATTAGTCTAAGGTCTTCAAGAGTTGGGCTGTGCATTATGCCCCATTGCTAATAGGCTCCCTTACAGCCTGGGAGATTTGGCAAGAAATTAAATTGTAACAGCCCAATGTTACATTTATTACCTTCAATTGAAGAGAGAAAAAAAAAAGATTTACCCAACAGGCCTCAGTCCAGAGACAGAATCTGTTTCCAAAGAGATCATACGTTCCCCAGTCAGCCAAGGACTTGCCCAAGATCACACACTGAGCCACTTGCCCAGCAGGGATTAGAACTCATGTCTTTGGTTCCAAACTTTATCCCCCCTCATAACGCTAGCTCACACAGCCGGCTAAACGTGCGTCTGTGCACGTGAAGAGAAGGAAGCACAGCCACACAAGGATGATCTGCTTCGTTTCCAGAGGGATATAATAGTTGGCAATAGAGGTCTAAGTCATCCCCAGAAAAAGCTTATGGTTCAATAAGACCACCCCACCTTGGTGTGTTTCACATTCTGAACCCCATCTCGTTTTCTCCTTTCATCTATTTTTTATGCTGGAAGCGAGTTGCCTCTGTCTTTAATCATGGATTTTTCTTCATGAAATTGGCTTTCTTAGTAATATATTTCACACATTCACTGCTCTTTGCCTGGGAATGTCTGTGCATGGATTTCCTATTTAACTCTTCATTTCCTAAGTTTTAGGTAGAGAGGTTCTAAAATGAATCCACGGGAATGGTCTATCCAGTCCTATTTTATTAAACCCAAAGCGCAGCTTTGCAACTCTACAATGCGTTCAATTACCTGGCTCAAACTATGTATATATATATGAGAGAATTCATTTCAGCCAGGATTAAGCTAGTAGGTGTTCTGGATCAAAACTGTGATGTTCGTGTTGTAATACAAGATGGAAACGTTCAGTTCCTAGGGATTCCAGATCAGCTCTCAATCCACATTCTGAAGTTCCTGGCTCCCAGTACTGAGTTCAAGCCACTGGTTCTTCTCTGTACACACTGTAGTATCTACCATACACATCATAACATATCTGAAATTTATATAGGCTCCTATGGCCAAAGTCCTTTAGGTGCATTACCAAAAATGGAACTAGAGTGAGAATTAACCAAAACCAGGCAGTACACCTAAACATAAGGAATTTGGACATACAAACATATACATTCAGCTTTATAAATAACCTTTGTGTCCATGTTCATTGGGCTGGATAGATAGATAGATAGATAGAGGGGGTGTATGGGGATTGGTGGATGGATGGATAGAGGGGGTGTGTGGGGATAGATAGATAGATAGATAGATAGATAGATAGATTTCAGCATCTTACCCTGGCTACATATAGTACAAACAACCCAGCAGGTAAGTAAATCTATAAAAGGGAAAGGAGAGGAGAGGTCTTGAGCCTTGAAACCTGAAAGATGCCACAGGTAGATCCCAATTTATAATCTAGGCTGTTATCTTCTTGGCAAAAGCTTTCCCATTTGGGCGCTTCTGTTACTGAATGCAGTACATCTCCAAAAGGCAGGACCAGGTGGAGAAGAATTGAAGAGTTGCTCCATTTTTCTGCTGTGGTGTATTGAATACTGTGTTGGAATTACAAGCGATCACTTAGACAACGTGCATAGAGGTGTCCCTGGTCCTCCTTGCAGGTAGAGGGCTCTGTAGCAAAGTGAGTGATCAGAGTCATTCTGGAAAGAGCCAGTTTAGAGCAAAGTGGTGTGAGTTCTGCCTTGCTGCCTTAGGGGGCAGCCTGTTTTTTCTCCCTCTCTCTCTTTGGCTTCATGTGTGTCATGGTCTGATTTCTAAGAATCAAAGTAGAGTGATCCTGCAACCTTCCAGCAAAAGTATGTATGCTTTTAGCTCATTTCTCTGCGTGTATGCTGTAAACTTAACATTCACTGTCTACCTGTATTTTGTGCTCCTCCTCCTCTGAGTGCCTTCCACAGTTCCACATCAAATTAATTGGCAACAGAGAAGTAGCCAGCAGATTTCATGGAATCTGGAGCCCTTTTTAGGGTTGCCGACTCTGAGGTACAAAAAATTGGGACATCCAGGATGATCCTGGGTCCATAAAACTGGGCAGCTGGCCATGTGAGTGAGCACCTTACAGATTTCCCAGGACAGTTACCTCAAAAAAGGGACAATCCTGGGAAAACCTGGTCAGGGGGCAACTCTAGGCCTTCTCCATTTTCAAGTTGCAGAAAGCTCTGTTTGGGGTATGACTTGTTTGTTTGTTTGTTTCCTTTAGATTTGGTTTTGCAGAAGGAAGGAAGAAGGCAGTAGGTGAGGCTGGGAGTATCATTCTGGTTATGGTGGAAAAGCTTTATCAGACAGAAAGGTTTTGAGGCATTTCTGAAAGGATATTCTGCATTTCCTCTATTGTAACTCAGATCAGAACATGGCTTCAAGTCAACAGGGACGGGTAGAAGGAGGTGCATGGTTAAAGCATGGGGCAGGGGTTCACCCTCAGTTCTACCATGGACCTGAGGCAAGCAGTACAGTCCCTGAATGTCAAAATCCCACATTTTGACAGGAGCTCAGTGTTATTCAATGGACTTCACCCTGCAGGGCAGTGGAATTTGTAGGCTCCAGGATTGTGGATTCTTCTCAGCAAGTTAATTGTTCCTTGCGCCTTCCTATTAGTCCTCTATTTGCCATTGTTTGCCTGTTAGCCTCCATCAAGGCTGATATCTCCTTTTACATCACCACTTTTTTCTTTACCTACTCTCCCTCCCTTGCACTATCCTGACCTTGCCTGGAGGGTTTATCTTCCACTCATGGGGACAATCCTCTCACTTCTTCCACCCTGCATATGCTTCTAATGGTGCCAGTGCTTTCAATCAATTGCCTCTCTAGTTTCTTGCTGGCTTTTGCTTTTCTTAGCATCAGCAGTAGCTTATGTTTGACCCACATCCTCCACACCTCCTTCTATCTCACTACAGTGGCACGGCCATTTGGTTCCTACCAGTCACTAGTGGGGCATGACCTGAAGCCAATGGAAAGATGCCCGTTGCTTTCCAGTGGCTTTGGATCATCCTGATTTTGCAAAATTTCATTAATGTCTATTAAATCAGGGGCAGTGCTATGACTGTTGGGAGAAGGAGACTTTCAAAATCTAAGCTATAAATACACCGGGTTGTTTTTTTTTTAAAAGAAATGTTAGGTAGGCCAGATAAATAAAAGGATTTTTTTTCCCTTGGGAAGGAGAGAGCTAAATACATAATTTAAATCTTAGCTAAGTGCCCTCTTCGTCACTGGGTGAAATTCCCTGGCCTGCATGATAGAAGTTGTCAGATGAGACAAACACAATGGCCCCCGGTCATCTTAAAATCTATGAATCGCCCCAATGAAAGCAAAGAACACACCTCTGAATCCTCTGTAGAAACTGCAATTCCCAAGTGGGAAACATGCTGTCGTCCGACAAGCAGATATAAAACTTTATTAAGGAGGCTACATGTTCTCAAATAAATGCCTTCCAGATAGAACACGTCTATGTTTATTAAATTTGACCAAAGGGCTCCCTGAATCCTAATCTGAGAGCTTGATCTACCAATTCCCCCAGCCCCAGCTGCCGTAGCCCAGCGCAGCTGTATCATGGATATAGAATTACATTTTTGTAATGACTCAAATCTTTTCCCAAGTCTTTAAGTCTTAAAAAAACCCCAAACCACCACTCTCCTGAAAAATCCAGGCACCGACTTCAAGTTGTGTGTGGTCTTTTTGTCTTGCTTTTTGGCTCGTTTCGAAACAGGGCTTATTCCCTAGACCTGGATGCAGTCTCAGACCCTGGTGAGCTGGCCAACAATTGCACTCGACAACGAAGTCACCTTTGCAGATGCCAAAATAAATGTCAGTTTCCCAGCTACCTGTCCCAGCACTGACAGTGTCTTAGATGCCCCAGCCCCGAATACAGTGTTAAGACAATAAGTTCTTGTCTCTCTCAGTGCACAGAGCTGATATTTTAACAGGAAGATTCAGAAGATTGTGTGCAACCAATTTTCATGCACTTTATTTAGAGAAGGATCAGTTGTATCGAGAATTCATTGTGACACCGAGTTAGCAACAGAAACAAAATACATGAAACTAAAATAGTATTAATGTGTGATTTGTTTCTACCTATCAAAACACATGGACCAGATTCTGATGTCAATTTCACCATAGTATGCCCAGAGTAGCCCAACTATGGTCCAATCCTGAAATGTTTTAATCATGGAATTAGTCCCATTGGACAATCGAGCCCATAGTTGGGATTTGCAAGGTGCAACTAAGATTAGAATCTGGCCAAATTCACTTGGGAATGTAAACAGTGGAGTAAGTTATGCGTCATATGTAAACTGGTCAGAAAATGGGTATAAGAGAAAATTGGTGCAACCCAGGCTAACTGATGAGCAAAATACGGGCAACTTTCACGCCACGGGGGTAGAAGTACGGTGTCACAGGAAAACCAAGTAACAGAGGATCCCTTCAGATACAGTAGGAGGAATTATTGTTGTTGTGTGCCAGGGCAAATCCTATGTTCCCCCATATAAAGGCTGACACTCAATGACCGTGATCCATAGTCATAGAATCATAGAATATGAGGATTGGAAGGGACCTCAGGAGGTCATCTAGTCCAACACCCTGCTCAAAGCAGGACCAATCCCCAACTAAATCATCCCAGCCAGGGCTTTATCAAGCCGGTCCTTAAAAACCTCAAAGGAAGGTGATTCCACCACCCCCCTAGGTAACGCATTCCAGTGCTTCACCACCCTCCTAGTGAAAAAGTTTTTCTTAATATCCAACCGAAACCTCCCCCACTGCAACTTGAGACCATTACTCCTCGTTCTGTCATCTGCTACCACTGAGAACAGTCTAGATCCCTCCTCTTTGGAACCCCCTTTCAGGTAGTTGAAAGCAGCTATCAAATCCCCCCTCATTCTTCTTTTCCGCAGACTAAACATCCCCCGTTCCCTCAGCCTCTCCTCATAAGTCATGTGCTCCAGTCCCCTAATCATTTTTGTTGCCCTCCACTGGATGTTTTCCAATTTTTCCACATCCTTCTTGTTGTGTGGGGCCCAAAACTGGATTCTGTACTCCAGATGAGGCCTCACCAGTGCCGAATGGGGGGAATGACCAAATCCCTTGATTCAAATGAAAGACTCCTATTGACTTCATGATCACTTGATGATTACCTGTTCTGTACATTCCCTCTAAAGCAACTGGCACTGGCCACTGTTGGAAGACAGGATCCTGGGCTCGATGGACCTTTGCTCTGACCCAATATGGCCATTCTTATGTTCCTGTTGGACTATGGATCGTATTCTAATTGTGTGGGTTTTGTTACTTTTGGGTGTGTGTGCGAAAATGAGCATTATGAAAGGAAGGATTTGATTGGTTAATGAGTCTTGACCTGTACTGGTTATACTTGATCTTGCAGAGTTGTAGCTTTCAGCAGCGAAGCACATGCTTCTTTTAACAATCCTCATTTCATTAAAACTATACGTATGGTGTAGAAAAACACAACACTTTCTCTCCCTTCACTGCAGCAAACAGCTGGCCAATCTATTTAAAGTTACAACATTTCACCAAGCAAAGACAGAACAAAGCTCTTGAGGCTGCTTCCAAAAGACGTGCAGATGTGAAAGTAAAGAACAAATAATTAAAGATAAAAGCAAGTTAAGATTAGTCCAAAAAAACTAAATTAGGGAAAACTATTTCCCCTGAAGATTTGTGGAGCAACTGACCAAAATGTCAAAGACAAACAGGTTTAGAACATTGCTTTTTTGGACCAGCTAACGTGTTGCTATCCCCTTTCTTGGTTTAACATCTGTAACACATATTTCATCCCTGGCAGTCTTATATGAGGGCACCTTTCCCCACCAGTGTGGAACATAGCATATGATGCATGAGAACATAGGTGCTTTTGAAAATGTCCATCTATGTCATTTAAAAGCCTCACTCCCACCGATAGTCTGTTGGGGAAGAGTCTCGAAAGCTTGTCTCTTTCACACACAGAAGTTGGTTCAGTAAAAGATCTGTCCTCACCTGCCTTGTCTTCCTCATATCCTAGGACCAACGTGGCTACAACTCTTTAAAATGAGGCACATGTAATCACCAAGGACCTTCCCCATCTAAGGGGTCTCTCACATGATGCAGGCTTGCTCAGAGTCTGCATGCTCTAGGAGCCATCTTGTTATGTACTTCATAAAGAGAGTTGTGTTTTCAGCTTTACGTCCCTTGCCTCATTTGGAGTGCCTGATGTACAGAGACTGCCGCATACTCACAATGAAGACAGTCTCGGCTGCCTGACTGCGCTCGCAAGCGCAACATGGTATCGGCAGTGATCATACGCAAGAAGTGGCTGTTTTGGTTCCATACACTGTGGGTCAATAAATAGTGCAAACTGCTACACACAGACAAGAAATTACCCTTAAACATGGTGGTTACAAGCCACCCCCCACCCCCGCAAAAATCCCCCCAAACTAGATAAGGTCATGGCGGATAGGTCCCTCAATGGCTATTAGTCAGGATGGGCAAGGATGGAACATCATGCTCTGGGTGTCCCTAGCCTCTGTTTGCCAGAAGCTGGGAGTGGACGACAGCGGATGGATCACTTGGTGATTGACTGTTCTGTTCATTCCCTCTGGGGGCACCTGGCATTGGCCACTGTCAGAAGACAGGGAACTGGGCTAGATGGACCTTTAATCTGACCCAGTCTGGCCGTTCTGATGTTCATCTTTCCTTGGTAATTTTGTTGTGAGTTGGAGGAGTTGGGTGTGATGATGGCCAAGGCCATAGGCAATGGCTAAGAACTGACCAACTCATAGCTGGAAACCAAACCAGCTCACCGGTATGTTAGTTCTGTTCAAAATAAGTACTTTTAAGAGTGTATTTAGTGTGTAGACTCTATGAAATGCTTGTAAGCTGCTGCATGCTTTTATTTTATTTGTAATGTCTGCAGTTCCAGACTATAAGGAAATATGTAAGTTTTGTTTTATAACTTTGAAAATGTTTGCTCTAAACTTGTGAGCTGAGATGGGAAGAGTGCTTTGTCTCGCCCCTCAAGATCATCTCTCAAAATCAGCTGGGCCTTCAAAGAACATTGCAATACAAAGGATTGGTGAGTGGCCCTATCACACCTTGGAAATGCTATGTGCAAGGAAGCTCCTTCCATGGACTTGGAGGCTCAGTGAAGGAAATAAAACAAAGACACAGGAAAATTTGCCATCTCTTTGCTGTTTGAACTCTCACAGGGCCAGAGACAGTAAACTGAAGCCAGAGATCCCCAGGGGTTACTCCTGGGTCTGCCCCGAAAGACACTTCGAAGCTTTTGCTCAAATAAATTGGTTAGTCTCTAAGGTGCCACAAGTACTCCTTTTCTGTTTGCGAATACAGACTAACACGGCTGTTACTCTGAAACCTATCATTAGAACTCTGTCACTCTGGGGATTTAGATGGCAACTCATCTGTGTGAATGTTTGCTTGCTTTCACCTGTAAGTAACTCTCATTCCTTTTGCCCAGTTAATAAAACTCTAGATAGTTTATTTCAGGATTGGCTACAGGCGTTGTCTTTGGTGTGAGATCTAAGGCACCAGTTGATCTGCAGTAAGTGACTGGTCTCTTGGGACTGGAAACAACATGAAACTATTATGATTTTTGGTGTAAGTGAACATTTATCAGTAAGTCCAACTTGTCTTGGTGGCAAGATAAACTGAAGAGTCTAAGAGGACTTCATGGTAAGACTGTTATAGTGATCCAGGAGTTCGCATTTGTTACTGGCTTGGGGAAATCTAATCACAGAACATACCACCAGTTTGGGGTGACTGCCCTGTTTTTGACGGTCGGCCTGAGGAAGGCATTCGCAGTCGTGAGCCGCTCCAGACAGCGTGACACGGGGAACAACATTGCCCCAGCTATGGGAAAGCCTCCGGAGCAGATAAAAAAGAAGGGGACCTATAAACAGTCATTTGCACATAGTGGAAAAGGAGGATGGGGAAGTTTTTAACACACTCGTGCAGCAGGCAGCTGCAAATGCTACTGCTTGGGATAAGGTCTTACCAATGCTACTGAACTATAG
This sequence comes from Lepidochelys kempii, assembly GCF_965140285.1. NCBI lineage: Eukaryota > Metazoa > Chordata > Testudines > Cheloniidae > Lepidochelys > Lepidochelys kempii. The sequence goes on from NC_136390.1 coordinate 3,372,612, forward strand.
TAACCCGAAGGAAAATGGCGGTTTTGAATAATACCAGTTCCAGTCTCTGCCGCACCGAGGGAAAGAACAGATAGACATATCATAGCGCGGAGGCAAAATCCAGGACACTGTGAGTTTGCAAATATTGGAAATGACATGTTCCGAGACAAACTGTGTTCAGTGTCACTGATGAAAGACGAAAGGAACAGCTGTTGGGGAGCCTGATTTGGGCTTGTGAAAAGCAGTGGACATTTGCAGATTCTCTTCAGCAGTAAAGACACAAATAGAGATCCTGTCTGGGTCACGTCCTGATGAGTTTGGGCAGGCTCTTGCCAAAAGAGCGGTCGGGGCCCAGCCCCCCTGAGTGTCAGATCAATGCAACACACCAAGAGTTCACACAAGAAGACGGGGCACATGCTACAGCTGCCCAGCTTTGGGTGTGACACATCACAGCCGTGGAAAATTAAATCCCTGCTCTTCTGTGTGCACAGCAATGGGTCCACCCACAAGACAAAGCCGCTGAATGAGACCATGAGCAGGCTCTGGTACATACAGTATCCCAGGGCAATCGAAATTGTCCAGCGCTCCTGGCAGATCCTTGGTCTTCTACACGCTATGTATAAGTAAGGCTACGTTTTAGTCTCGGGTATTTTTAGTAAAAGGCATGGACAGGTCACGGACAGCAAACAAAAATTCACGGCCTGCGACCTGTCCATGACTTTTACTATATACCCTTGACTAAAACTTGGCGGGGGTTAAGAAGGGGGCTCAGGAGGGCGACCCTGGGAGCACCACGGGTGCTGGGCAGGGGTCATGACCCAGGGGGCACCACAGGTGCTGGGGGTGGGGTTGGTGGGGCTGGGACAGGCTCCCTACCCAGCTGCTGGGAAGTAGTGACCCCAGCTCCTAGCTCCGCATGCTGCTTCTGTTCTGCGCCAAGCCCCAGTTTTGCAGCTCCCATTGGCTGGGAACTGCGGCCAATGGGAGGTGCGGGGGCGGTGCCTGCGGGCGGAGACAACACGTGGAGCTGGGAGCTGAGGGAAAGGAGTTGCTGTCACCCTTCCGGGGAGCCCCCCCAGGTAAGCACCGTCCCGCATCCCAATCCCCAGCCCTGAGCCCCCCCACACGCAAACTCCTGCTGCTGGGGGGCGGGAGGGCCGAGACTGCCCCAGCAGTAGCCGGTGCACCTGGCCCGGGGGCTGCCTGAGCTGCTCTGGAGGCCCCTGCCAGGCACACCGGCCGCTGCAGAAGTCACGGAGGTCACGGAATCCATGACTTCCGTGACGAACACAGAACCTTATGTATAAGGCACGTACATATAAACTAGTAGCTTGATACTAGGGCTGAAGCAAACGGTTTACCCATTCATCTTTTGAAAAAGATGCTGAGTCCCACCCAGATAAAGCAGTCTGATGTGATGCTTGCGGCATATGGGGGCGGCTCCAGAATAGACTCTGAAAGAGAGGTCGCCCTAACAGCAGGAATGGCCAACACTAAGGTCAGTCTTCGGTTCTTCATCACTGAGAGAAGCTTGCACACAGCAACACCTGCTGCGCAGAGCAGGTATGCTGCACACCAAGGCAACCAGCGCTGAAGAAGAATTGATTGCACAATAGCCAGAGGACTAGGAGTGTTCTGTGGGAAGCATCACATAAATTCAGGCCCATAAGTGACCCTGTCACACACCGCTGCAGAAATATCCCCTTTGCAGTGACAGGCCACCTCAGAGATGCACTCAGGCAGTTCGACAAAGAAAGGGCCATAGCCTAAGTGAACACACCCACTCTGTGGGTTAAAAGCGTGGTCAGAACTGAGAGGAAAAATGGCCAGATTAGGATTTGTTTGGGTCCCAGAGAACTTAATAAGGTTACCCTGAGACAGCTTGACTCCATCCCCACACCAGAGGTCCAGTTTCTAGAGGAGAAGGATGCATATTGGCAAGTCACCTTAGATACGGAGTCATCTGTATTTTCAGCATGCCCTGGGGCACATACACGTTTCTCCATCTACCTTTCGGAATAAAGTCTGCTAGTGATGTGTTTCAGCAAAAGAGGCATGAACCCCCCGGCGATATTGCCGGCATCCGTATAGTAGCAGGCATCTTGATAATACCCACATCAACTCAGGCAGAATGTGATAAGAGACTGAAGCAAGTGATGACAAGGGCACAAGCAGAGAATATCAAGTTCAACCCAGAGAAAATCCAGCTCATGGTAAAAGAAGTCAAATATGTGGGACACATTCTGTCATCACAAGGAATTAAGCCAGATGACAGTAAGGTTGAAGCCATAGCTAACACGAAACCTCCATAGCCAAGAAGGCATTACAGAGGATCTGGGGATGGTTAGATTCCTTGCACAGGACATCCCAGGTGAAACTGCTCCACTGAGACAATTGACTGCTCCACTGAGACAATTGCTCCGTAAGAACATAACTTCAGCAGTGGTCATGGGAACATGACAGGGCACTGCAATAACTGAAGCACGCGTTCTGTAACACACCAGTACTTTGATTCTATGATCCAACAAACCAGTCGCCAATTAAGCAGATGCGCCCAAAGAGGATTGAGGAGGTTGTCTACTGCAAAACGGACGCGCACGGACAGACAGAACAAAATTATGCCCAAACTGAGAAGGAATGACAGACTGTTGCCACAAAGAAACTTCATCAGTACATGTATGGCGTATAGGTGAGGTATGGTCTGATCATAAACTACTGAAGGCGATATTTTCCAAGCCTCTTGGAAAAGGATCTGCACGGCTACAACGTATGCTACTTCAGTTACAGAAATATGATCTTAAAGTTGCACATCTCCCTGGTAAAGACACGTTAATTGCAGACATATTATCAAGAGCTGCAGTGAAACATACTACAGACCCAGCTGATGAAATCACAGATGAAAAGGTCACCTGTGCAGAAAACTCTCACTCTACACTTGTTAAACAAACTGAAGGAGGACACACAGAAAGACCCTGTAATACAAGCCGTGCATGATACTGGGTGCGAGGGCTGGCTGGGCAGGAGAAGACAAGTGAATTCCAGCTTGCAGCCGTACTGGGCTGGGCAACCCTTTCATTACGACAAGGGTTGTTAGTAGCTGATGACTAGATAACTGTTCCTAACACCACAAGGCAGGAAAGGCTTAACTGCTTGGGAGAATCATGCCAAAGCATTCAGAGAACAAAAACAAGAGCTAGGTAATTAATGTACTGGCCAGGTATGACCAAACACATTGAACAACTGATAGAAGCAAGCAGACTATGTCAGGAACACAGGCCAACCAGTCAAAGAGAATGATTATGGTCTCATGAGATTCCTTATCTACCAGGCACAGGATAGCTGCAGACATTCGTGACTTTGGCAGGCACTGGTATCCAGTCCTAGTGGACTTCTTTTCCAAATTTCCAGAAGTTCTTCATCTGCCAGACACCTCAGCACATTCTCTTATTGCTAAACTGAGAGCTATATTTGCAAGACACGACATCCCTAAAGAGTTAGTAAGTTGCATTTGCAAGGAGAGAAATGGGTAACTTCACAAGATCTTCCACTCACTCAGTCCTGGATACCCACCATTGAATGGAATGGCTGAGAGAACCATTCAGATGATCAAATCAGGCTGTTTTGGGTAGAGATCCTTACTTAGGTCTTTTGGAGTCGAGTACCACGCCTACTGTCCTGCACCTTTGCTGATGGGGAGGTGGTTGAGACTACCTCTTCCGTACTCACATGCACTGCTACAACCCAAAATACCTTGCAGGGCTCACCCCAGATTAGAGCAGCTGCAGAAAAGGCAGAAGAAATACTATGCCTGGACAGCTAAGTCACTGCCTGAGCCCCATCATTGAGATCCAGTACGCATGGAAACAATACAAGGTTGGCAACCAGCAAGGGTGGTAGCAAAAAGTCAAGAGCCACCGTCGTATTACACTGAGACACCTACAGGAGAAAGGTACACGCATAACAGAAGACGCCTAAGACCTGACCGTACAACGCCAAGAACATATACACAGCAGACCGCTAAATCGGAAGAATCACAGGAGTTGCAACTGGCACCCGTATCAGAAAAGCAGCAATCAGAATCAACAGCAACATCATCGGAGGCACAGGCTGCCTCAGAAAACACCAGAAAGTAAATTTGCAAGATGCAGATGTCAGGTGCACAGGCCAGCCCGACCCTGAGACTGGTCTGAAAACATTCTATGGGAACTCCATGCGGAAACAGACTGAGCCAATGGCAAAGACTGAGCTCCGTCGGGTTAAGTGTTAACAACTTCTGAGCCACACAGATGAAAATTAAACAAGTGAGCTGTAAGCAGTGCTGTGATACTCTTCTCATGCCTCTGGTCTGGTGCTGAGGGCACTGGGAGATACAGTATATTGAGGGCCTTGTCTCTTTAAATTTATTCATACGTAATCCCCATAGAGCGCCCAAGTGGAATGGGTTCCTCTCAGGAAGGCTCAGGGTCTGCATGCTCAGAATCTAGAACCCATCTTGTTATGCATCCAGTAAAGAGAATCGGGGTTTAAATTTTATATCCTGGATCTCACTCTGGGTTCCTGATGTACTGAGGCTGCAGCCTACTCACACGAAAGACATTCTCCGCTACCTGACCGAGCTAGAAAGCACAACAGTCAATGGGACGTGGGCTGGCTAGTTATTAAGGTGCTGTAACCATAGTGCATATCAGGAGAGGGGAAAGACAGCTCAGTGGTTAAGACTTGGGAAAAGCAGACTGAATTCCCTTTGCTGCCACAGGCTTTCTGTGTGACCATGCACAAGGCCTTTAGATGCTCCTGCCTCAGTTTCCCACCTGTAAAACTGGAGATAGCAATACTTCCCTACCTCACAGGGGTAGTAATAGAAGAAACGCCTTTTTAAAGAGTTTGAAGTGCTCTGAGACCCACTGGTGAAATGTGCTATATATATGAACCAGGAAGTGAAACTGACAATAAACAGAAAGCAAAACTGACTGGATCTATTTTTTCCCTGTGGAAAGTAAAATAAAATACTCAAACGTTAGAGCTGCTTAACATTTTTCTGTTGGCTTAAAACAAAAAGAAAAGAAAAGGGCATTTTGGACACATTTTCATTTCTTTTTTTAAAGATAGATTTTCATTGAAAAAACCCCAAACTGATTTTTTGTCTTCAATTTTTGGCAACCAAAACCTGAAATTGTTAACCCCAAATTTTCAGTTTCCAGTTGCCAAACCCAAAAGATTTTGGTGTTTTTTTTTTTCCCCAGGGTTTATGTGTTTCAATGAAAGCCAAAAATATTGCGAGGAAAGGGAAAAAAATGGTTTTTCCTTAAAAATTTTCATGGAGGGAAAAAAATTTTCCTGACCAGCTCCATCACACAGCAGAGCTGGTACAAGGCAAATTATGGTGTAGCAGGGTGGCCGGTCCCAGGACCCTGAATTGGAACCTTTCGTAAGTATACAGAGTAACTACCTTTGAGTATGCTGAGAGGTGGATCTTGTCAGGTCCAGTCATGATGTAAAAGTGCTTGGAGTGTCTGTGGGGGGCAGCAGGACCTACAATAAGTAGTTGGGACAGAGAAGGCTCTGCAGGTCAGCTTTCAGACCAGCTTTCTCTGGAGGAAACACTATTTCACTAGGAGGGTGGTGAAGCACTGGAATGCGTTACCTAGGGAGGTGGTGGAATCTCCATCCTTAGAGGTTTTGAAGGCTGGGCTTCACAAAGCCCTGGCTGGGATGATTTAGTTGGGGATTGGTCCTGCTTTGAGCAGGGGGTTGGACTAAATGACCTCCTGAGGTCTCTTCTAACCCTAATTTCCTATGATTCTAAGTTTATATTTTACTATCTAATCTGAGTGACTGATAAAGCCAAACTCAGACACTAGGCTTGTGCTCAGGCACCGTGGTGATACGGCAGCGTAAAGCCCTAAGATAACGGCAGAAAGTGGGTAGATGTTTGGGCTATCCACTGTCAGATTTTCAAAATTTCTTGGTACGCAGCAGCTCCTACTGAGATGCTTCCATTGGGTGACTGGACTTTTGAAACTCTGGCTCCGGGTGGATGCATTCTGAGCAGAGTGGGCATGCCATTCGTTGGCATGCATTTGCAGAATTCTCTTATGATTTGAAAAAAGAGATTAGCTAGAGAAGCAAACAAAACAACTACCAAACGAGCTAGGTGTGTTTCATTTGACGATGCATCTTTAGCGTCCACCGTTTTTAGAGCTGGGCTTTAAAAAAAAAACGTGTTCGTGATGCGTGCAACAGGCAGCACGGCATGTAATGTTATACCTGTGTGAGAAAAGTCAGATGTTAAACAATCACCGGTTTATTCTCCTAGCAAAACAAAAGACAACCAGCTTGTATCATGCACCTGTAAACTCATCAGGAAAAGTCCTGAATCTATCAGCTGTAAATCACTTGTAATTCTGTGGGACTCCAATACTCAGAAATGTCTCACCATATGTATTTTTCCATTAATAAATTTCATCCACTTTTGCTTACAATGGTAGGATTATTTGCCTGATATTAATTACATAGATGGGGGTTCTCTCCTGGTTAGGACGTACTGTATTTCATTGAACATTAAACATTCACTCAATAACCCATGGCGAGTTTTGTTATAATATATTTGCACATTGAAAGTGAAGTCTGTCCTGACTGCTGATCACAAGTTCACTACATCATTGTTTTTCCATCATCAGAAATCTTTAGACCATATCCTCTGCTGACCTGGTATAGCTCATTTAGAATCATAGAATATTTGGGTTGGAAAGGACCTCAGGAGGTCATCGGGTCCAACTCCCTGCTCAAAGCAGGACCAATCCCCAATTTTTGCCCCAGATCCCTAAATGGCCCCCTCAAGGATTGAACTCACAACCCTGGGTTTAGCAGGCCAATGCTCAAACCACTGAGCTATCCCTCCCCCCTTAATCAGCTCCTTGCCACTGCAGGGGTTTCAGGTGTTGGTGTATCTTAGTTCCTGCTGCTCTCTGCCTGTGGCACACAATAGTAGTCTTCCAAGGGTTGGAATACTCTAGTGGTTGTGTTTTGTATGTGGGTGGAGGGAGGTAGTGGTGGTGGCCTGTGTTATACAAGAGGTGAGAACTCAGTGTACTCCATTGATTTCAATGGAAGATCTCAGTCTTGACTTCAATGTAAACTACAGTAGCTGTGGAACAGGTATGTTAGACTGGAATATGGCAGTTGCCATTAAAACACAGGCACTCGCCACTTGAAGATGTCAGCTGGTTAGGAAACCGGAACGTATCCTATGAAATGTGCTGATTGGAAATGAAACGGCACTTGGTATGTTTGTTTTCTTTCAAAATGTCCTTCCAAAATGAAAGGAACATTTTTGTTTTGCCTTAACATGCCATTTTGCTGTGGTTTCCGGAGAATGAAAATTGGGGGGAGGGTTGCATTTTGGTTTTGGGGTTCCCCCCCATTTTGTTTCCACTGTAAAGAGGGGTCATAGGGGTTTAAAAACATAAGAATGGCCCTACTGAATCAGACCAAGGGTTCATCAGGCCCAGTATCCTGTCTTCCGACAGTGGTCAGTGCCGGGTGCCCCAGAGGAATGAACAGAACAGGGAATCATCCAGTGATCCATCCCCGTCACCATTCCCAGCTTCTGGCACACAGAGGCTAGGAACACCATCCCTGCCCATCCTGGCTAATAGCCATTGACGGACCTATCCTCCATGAATTTATCTAGTGGTTTTTTGAACCCTGTTATAATCTTGGCCTTCACAACAACCCCTGGCAAGGAGTTCCACAGGTTGACTGTGCGTTGTGTGAAGAAATACTTCCTTTTATTTGTTTTAAACCAGCTGCCCATTAATTTCATTTGGTGACCCCTAGTTCTTGTGTTATGAGAAGGAGTAAACAACACTTCCTTATCTGGTTTCAGAGTAACAGCCGTGTTAGTCTGTATTCGCAAAAAGAAAAGGAGGACTTGTGGCACCTTAGAGACTAACCAATTTATTTGAGCATGAGCTTTCGTGAGCTACAGCTCACTTCATCAGATGTATACTGTGGAAAGTAGAGAAGATCTTTTTATACACACAAACCATGAAAAAATGGGTGTTTACCACTACAAAAGGTTTTTTCTCCCCCCACCCCACTCTCCTGCTCCTTTTGTAGTGGTAAACACCCATTTTTTCATGGTTTGTGTGTATAAAAAGATCTTCTCTACTTTCCACAGTATGCATCTGATGAAGTGAGCTGTAGCTCACGAAAGCTTATGCTCAAATAAATTCACTTCCTTATCTACTTTCTCTACACCAGTCATGATTTTATAGACCTCAATCATATCTCCTCTTAGCTGTCTCTTTTCCAAGCTGAAAAGTCCCAGTCTTATTACTCTCTCCTCATATGGAAGCCATTCCATACCCCTAATCATTTTTGTTGCCCTTTTCTGAATCTTTTCCAAGTCCAATATATCTTTTTTGAGATGGGGCGACCACATCTGCACACAGTATTCAAGATGTGGGTGTTCCATGGATTTATATAGAGGCAATGTGATATTTTCTATCCTATTATCTGTCTCTTTCTTAATTATTCCCAGCATTCTGTTCACTTTTTTGACTGCCACTGCACCTTGAGTGGATGTTTTCAGAGAACTATTCACAATAACTCCAAGATCTCTGTCTTGAGTGGGAACAGCTAATTTAGACCCCATCATTTTATATGCAGAGTTGGGATTATGCTTTCCAATATGCATTACTTTGCATTTATCAACATTAAATTTCATCTGCCATTTTGTTGCCCAGTCACCCAGTTTTGAGAGGTCCTTTTGTAGCTCTTCACAGTCTGCCTTGGAAGAGAGAGAAAGTGTGTTTAAAGGGGTGGAGTGCTTAAAAATAAATCCAACAGGAAAAGCATGGAAAGAATTTAAAAGCAAGAGTTTCCTCCACCAGTTCCTCCACTTGTCTCAGACTAAGGCTGTCAGCTCTTTGGGGTAGGGAACACCATTTTGTTCTGTGTTTGTACAGTGCCTAGCACCATGGGGTCTTGGCCCGTGACTAGGGTTCCTAGGCAGTACCCCAATGCCAATGATAGTTAAGGTAGCACTTTCCAAAGCTGGCCCTTGCGAGTATCGCATCAAAATCTATATCCCAGGCTCCACGATCTACACTGCCCAGAGGCGAGTGCCATGCCTGACGGGATGCTCACAGATGCTTCCATGACAGTCTGCATTGATGGCTTTTTAGTATTGTTCTGTTGGAGGGCTTGGCCTTTCAAGCATCATTCCAAACAGGACTGGAAAGCCAGCCTGGGCCACTCACTCTTCAAGCTTAGGGTGAAATGTCAGTGGCTCAGCTCCACTCCATGTCGTAAAACTGACCACCCTGGCCCTGGCCATCCTTAGTCTACGGATCAGACCATGTGCCCCTCTGACCCTTTTCCATGGTGCCTCTGGGCCAGGGTAGAGAAGGCACATGGGCTGCGGCATGGCCACTGCTGTCTATCTCTCCTGGACCCATGAGAAGGACTTCAGCTGCCAACCTGACACTTTCCCCCAGCTCCAAAGTCACACACCTGCAAATACATTAAAAAGCCTGGAAGAGACGAAAACTCTGGCTGATGCTTGTGTGGCAAGGGACAGGCAGGGGAGAACAGGACATGGTACATCTTTTATGAGCCAGTGTTCAGGTTTATAAGCCTTTTTTGTTGTTGTTGTTCTCTAATCTGAGCTGGGATATTTCCTAGTGGCTGACGCGTGGAAGAAAAGGGACATTGCCTGGCGAGTGGCTTCATTACTAAGGTTTCAGAGTAACAGCCGTGTTAGTCTGTATTCACAAAAAAAGAAAAGGAGGACTTGTGGCAGCTTAGAGACTAACCAATTTATTTGAGCATAAGCTGTAGCTCACGAAAGCTTATGCTCAAATAAATTGGTTAGTCTCTAAGGTGCCACAAGTCCTCCTGTTCTTTTTTTTCATTACTAAGCTATCCTGGATGCATTTTAATTCTTTTTAATGACTCTGCCTCCTGTCAGAGCTTTCATTTGTTAAAGGGGTTTGTTAAAGAGATTAGGTGGAAGAGGAACATGAGCCTCGAAATACCAGATCCCTCCCTGCTCCTGCCCCCAAGATTAACATTACTTCAAAAAAAAAAAATAAAAAAATAAGGCCTTTTCTGTGAAACACATTACACATTATTTATGAACCAGAGGTGTGGAGGGTAAGAAAATGTGCTCGAATCTTTTAACCCCTGGACCAACAGTGAGCTCAGAAGGCTGATATGATGTCATTCAGAGGATGGTTGTCCTGTCCATATGTCTGCTAAAGCGTTGTGTAAACACAGCTGTTTATTGGAAATGCCCACTTAGGAAAACATCAACCTTCTGCCTTAATTCCCTCCAATGCCCCCTTCCTACTGGGGAGCCTAGAACGTCTCCCCCCACCCCCGAAAAGTAAATGTGCTGTGTGATTTATATACCAAAAACCTTTCGACTGAACTCCAGGGCTACAGAGGAATAAAGCAGCTTCCCACACTCAGCTACAATGTATGCAGAACCTTCCTGCTCTGGGATCTCAAACATGAATGAATGAATGGAGCCTCAGGTCATCCCCTGGTGAGGTGGGCAAGTAGGTCCCATTGGACAGGTCTGGTGGCTGGAAGGTCATTGAGGTTTTAGGGCCCAGTCCTGTGCCCACTGAAGTTGATGGGAATCTTTCTATTGGCTGCAGCGGGCTGGGGATTGAACCTTTTGAGATGTGACCAGTTTCCGATCTAGTCCGTATCCCTAAAATGGGGAATTCCTTTAGAACTGGAACAGGCTTCAGAAGTGCTCCCATGGCATGCCCACTTACATGCCAACGCCGTATGTTTTGCCCACTGGACTGAGATGAGATCATATATGCACGAATATGGGAGTAGCCCCTCTGTGTATTACAGCCTTCATACACGTATGTAACGTGAATCTGATCAATGAGATACGTTCTGTTGATTCCCGCAAACACTGGGTCTGGCTCTTCGTAAGCAAATACAAAGGTGCTTTCCACCTGGGGAACCCAGGAACCCAGATTCCCAGGCCCCTGCTTTAAGTATTAGACCACATTCACTCCTTGGGGTGAGAAGAAAATAAATGTGGGATGGGATCAGGTGAAGAGACACTTCTTTATGATTATATTCCTTTGCTACCTTTGAAGTTTGAAAGACAAATCCACCCTGGCAATGAGCAAGAAAGCTCCACACATAAAGCCAATATAATGAGTCGAGCATGGTGCCACTCTTGGTTTTATTTGAGCTTGGAGGACATTAAAGATAAGCATTGTGCAGAGAGAACGGGAATGTCTCATGGGTGCCAAGTGAAAAAGGGTGATGTCTTCTGGAACCAGATCTGGAGATCAATGCAAAGCCGAGTTCAATTGCTGCCATGAATTGCAGGTGGGATGAAGAGTTTGGCTAGGGCTAGAAAGAGTGGGGAGACTTGTATCTTCCATTGGTGACTTTCTACTTTTAGTCCAACTTCCCTCGTACAAACAGTATCTAAAATTCAAGCTGTCCTCCTTCCCCTATGGAAAAATGCCATATAATTTAATAATAGTGATGCAATCTTTCAAGCATCTCACAGAATTTTGTAGAGAATTGGATTCTTGCTAGAGAATTCTATAATATGGTCCAAAACCACCACCCCAAACCCCTTGTAGGATAAGATTTTTAGAGAAGCCAGGGGGATTTGGACACATCCTCTTTTAATTTTAATAGAAGAAATTATTATTTGTATTATTTGTATTGTGGTAACGCGTAGAAGCCCTAGTCACGGACCCGTCCCCCATAGTGCTATGGGCTGAAGAAACACAGGACAAGTGGGTCTTTGTCCCAAGGAACCGACAATCTCATTATAAGGCAAGAGACAACAGACGGAGACAGACAGTAGTGACGTAGCTAGGTTGGGTCTCTGCAGCGTGGACCAGCCCTGCAAGGAATTATCGAGGGTTCTGGGCATGTGTGTGGAGAGCAGGAAAACTGTTTCCCCATGTTTATCCCCCCCCGCCCCCCGGCCCCACTGTTCCTCACACGTTCTTGTCAACTGTTGCAAATGGCCCACCTTGATTATCACTACAAAAGGTTTCCCCCTGTCCCCCGCTCCCCTCCGCTGTCCTGCTGGTAATAGCTCACCTTACCCCATCACTCTTGTTACAGTGTGTATGGTAATACCCATTGTTTCATGTTCTCTGTGTATATAAATCTCCCCACTGTATTTTCCACTTCATGCATCCGATGAAGTGAGCTGTAGCTCACGAAAGCTTATGCTCAAATACATTTGGTAGTCTCTAAGGTGCCACAAGTCCTCACGTTCTTTGTGCTGTGCAGTTTCACTTCTCTGGAACCTGAACTAGCTGGGATAAAGCTAGTCTGGGTGTGTCTACCTGAGCTGTAATCACACCCAAGGACTGCGGCCTAGACACACCCCGAGTGGCCTAAACCGCTTTGCAAATTTCAACTATAGAAAGGATTTCGCTCCTTATTAAAATCCATAGGACTTTAGAGCAATTTCCATAGAAGCCAATGAAATCCTTACAGAAATTCTACTGGTTTCACCCCTGGTAGATTCGAACAGACTTTCCCACAAGCGTATGCTCTTTTGCTATCTAGACGGGGAAATCTGCGGCGGCAGAAGGAGAGAGACACAGACAAAGGACGAGACAAAACACAGTCACAAAGTGTTCGGCACTGCTCCAGGATGCCCGGTCTCTTTACAGCTGAAATTCTTCTGAAATCTATTGGTACTAACTAGCACTCATCACTCCAGTCCACAGCGATCTGTTGGTGGCGATGTCCCACATCCAGCTGGTGACCTCCTGCCCTGAGAGGTTAAGACGGTTTTTATTCATGCTACTGAACTTGGCCTTGGAACGTTAATGTCATGCTTTTGCCTGGCTTTTTTTTTTTTTTTTTCCCATGGAGGCTTAGAGTCTGTGGAATTTTTTCCAAGCAAGCAGGGAAGGAATGTGCCCGATGCACAGGCTGTCCCAGATGACGGCTGTCCAGGAATGGCAAGAGGATGACATACTTACCCAAGCCAGGCTGCCACTTTGCAGTGTTATCGAGCACTGTTGGATTCTGTAAGTTGCCCACTTTTTTTGCATGGCGACGGGAGAGGAGGGATGGCCCAGTGGTGAGGGCATTTAGCCTAGAACTTGGGAGACCTGGGCCCAATTCCCTGCTCTGTCACAAACTCCATGTGTGGTCTTGGGCAAGTCACTTAGCCTCTGTGTCCCCCAATTCCCCTCTGTACGCTGGGGATAACAGCACTGTCCTACCTCACAAGGGGTTGTGAGGCTAAATTCATTAAAGACTGTGAGATGCTCAGATACTCTGGTGATGGGGCCCATTTAAGGGGAGGGATAACTCAGTGGCCTGCTGTGAGTTCAATCCTTAAGGGGGCCATTTAGGGATTTGGGCCAAAAACTGGGGCTTGGTCCTTCTCTGAGCAGGGGGTTGGACTAGATGATCTCCTGAGGTCCCTTCCAATCCTGATATTCTATGATATTAAACATAAGTACCCTAGATTGAAAAGGGTCCCTATTGGGATGGCACTTTTGGTTCTCAACTTATGAATGGGCTGAAGAAACATGAATCTGAATGATTAGTGACCTGTTGCAGTCAGTCACTAGCCCAGGTTCTGGATCTCTCCCACCTCACAGGGTCCCAGAACCCAGGCTCCAGCCTGAGCCCAAATGTCTACACTACAATTAAACAGCCCCTTAGCCCAAGCCCTGCAAGGCTGAGTCAGCTGACACGGGCCAGCTGTGGGTGTTTAATTGCAATGTAGACGTTCCCTTAGGGTATGTCCACATTACAACGTAAGCCCAGGGTTAGTAGAACTCAAGTTAGCAGACCCTGGGTTTGTTAACCTAGGGCTTGAATGTCTACACTCCCTTGTAACCCCAGGTTGGGAATTGTTGATCCCTGGGTGCCAACCTGGGGCTCTAGCATCTACACTGCATCATGCGAGCTGGAGTCTGACCATCCATATCCCAGACTTCCTAGCGCCCTCCCAAAATGTGGCCGCTCTAGCCCTTTCTTCATGGTGCAGTGTGGGAAAACTTGACTGTCCACCAAACTTTACTGTCTAGAGGACAATGAAAGTTGGCCTGTGGGGTACTTTCGGTAGACTCCCAGAATACGAATCCACTGGGGTTGTGTCTACACTGCAAAGCAATTGGGCTTGAACCCTGGGTCCCGGCTTGACTCAGGGTCGGACCCTCCTTTGTGGGCTCCCCAGCCTGGCTCTAGCCCGAGCCCGGTCCTCTACAGTGCAATTTTATAGCCCTACAGCCCGAGCCCTGTGAGCCTGAGTGAGCAGCCATGGTCCAGCTGTGTTTTACTGCAGTGTAGACATATCCTTAGACTTCAAACCTGTCCATCCAGGCACTCATCGCTGTGGCAGCTGAGTACTTTCCAAAAGCAAACACCGTAAGGATCTCTCTCTCTCTGCCCTTTTAAAGAACAGGAAAATGCTGGTCCATTGTTCTTGGATTTTTTGGTTTATCTTTATTTCCACTTCACTCCAGGACAGAAGTCCCCCTCTTCCTTTTATCAGCTCTTCTTTTTCATTATTTATGGAGCCCCATAACTACATGTGATGCTGCAGAACAAATAACAAATAAATACACTTAGCCCCTGCTTTGAAGGGCTAAGAAATCAGAGGAAATCTCGGCTTTGAATGCTCCTGGACTTTGGAGAAGCTCAACTCCAGCTCCACCTGTCACAGTTGACCGTTATCTGTACAATGGCCTGAACGGGACCCTCCCAGAGTTTGGGGAATCATAGAATCAGAGAACATCAGGGTTGGAAGAGACCTCAAGAGGTCATCTACGTCCAATCCAAGCGGGACCAATCCCCAACTAAATCATCCCAGCCAGGGCTTTGTCAAGCCGGGCCTTAGAAACCTCTCAAGGATGGAGATTCCACCACCTCCCTAGGGAACCCATTCCAGTGCTTCACCACCCTTCTCGTGAAATAGTGTTTCCTAATATCCCACCTAAACCTGGGAAGTTCAGATCAACACCTGGATCTGCACATTGTGACTCAAGTGCATCTTTAGGTACACTCTGAAGGCAGGAGCTAAGGTAACTAAGGACCGTAGTAGGAGGTGCCTTAAATGGTAGTCTTCATAGAAGAGGTGTGGGAGGGGAAGAACATTGGTTAGGAGGCTGTTCTGAGCATACAGGGCAGCAGGAAGGAGGGCACCAGTGCAGATGTAGGGGAAGGAGGCAATGGGAAAAACTAGGAGAGAGGGGATGCGGGTAGAAATGAGGCAGCCATAGATGCAGATGTAAGCTGGGAGACAAAGAACCCCCAAGGTCTTGCCTGCTCGTATGAATCCTTCTGATTGCTCAGATTTGGGAAATGGGTGGAAACAGCCCGTTGGATCTGATTTTTGCCCCACGCCTCGTGTCACCGTTTAAACTGGCACAGAGCACCCTGAATCGGAGCGGGTGTAAATGCCCACCAAACCCACAGGGCAATGGTGAACCTGGCCCCTTTGCAAGAGTCATGCAATGAAGCCAAATCCAGTGTAACAGTGGCCACTTCTCGCACAATGTTTGTTTCTGTCTGGACTGAGAGAGGAAATGTTCTGGGAAGATGATCTGGCATTTTTCCCCTATCCCCTCCCCTCCTTTCTCCCCACACATGCATTCCAAAGAGTTATACACCAGATAAGCAGCACTGCTGGCTGGCTGACTACTGGATAAACGTTATGGACCATCTGGGAACTTATAAAGCCTGCAGGATATGAGTAGGGGCTGAGCTGGTATCTTGTGTCTAAAGACCAACACAGCTGTTTGGGGCAGGAAAGGGAAACCCCCCAAGGAGAGATGGCAAGGGCTCTTCTTTACGATGGAGATTATTTCTGAATTATTGAAGTGTTTGTGACTCCTCGGTTCGAGCCCACGAAACGAGATGCCCTCTCACGGAAGGTGCTGTGGCCGCAGCAGCAGACTCAAAGGGTTTGGTTTATAGCCGTTGGAAAATGGGTGTGTGTGTATGCAAGCGTTCAAATGACTTGAGATGCACAAACTATGTATCATCTGCTGCCCCTGGAAAGAACTCAACATGCTTAAAAGAAAGGGGGCTTGGAAGACATCAGTTTTCCCATACTCCGAGCAGAACCAGCTTTCACCACCCTCCCGTGTTATGTGGAGAAGAATGCCCTGGCTCAGCACCATAATGGGCTTTGAACAGGTGAACCAGACTGCTGTGCTTTCGATGGTTTACATACAAGAAATACAACCGGGGTCTCTCGGACAGAAGGAGTTCAAACTAAAATTAACAGGGTTTTCTTAGTCACATCTGGAGACCCTCCTTAACATTCTTTCTGCTCGAAAGCTCTCAGACCCAAAGGAAAAGGAGGACTTGTGGCACCTTAGAGACTAACCAATTTATTTGAGCATAAGCTTTTGTGAGCTACAGCTCGCTTCATCGGATGCAAATTTCAAACTTCATCGGATGCAGACCCAAAGGAGCAAATTTACCCCTGGCATGACACCTGGGTAGTGGCGTTACACTGGGCATGAAGTCAGCCTTTTGTGACAGTCCCTAACCAGCCCGATTACAATTACATTTGCGCTAAGGCACTGGATTCTTTACATTGCTCAAGCTATTCAGTGCATATGACCATGTCGCCTCCTTGCGGCTGGGCGCAGAGAGCATAGCATGCTACCTACCGATAGCGTTCACCCAACTTTTAGAGGTTTCACATTATGTTATAGGAGGGTGGTGCCGGCTACAAATACATAAGAGAGAGTTCCTGACCTAAGCAGCTCACAATCTAAGTCGGGGTGGGCAAACTGCGGCCCACAAGCCGTTTTAAGTCAGCCCGCAAGCTCCTGCTGGGGAGTGGGGTCTGGGGCTTGCCCCGCTCTGGCGCTCCAGGTGGGGCGCCGGGTCTGGGGCCGCACCACGTGGCTCCCGGAAGCCACGGCATAGCCTCCCTCCGGGGCGCAGGGTCGGGGGCCACTCCACGCGTAGGAGCTGGAGAAAGGACATGCCACTGCTTCCGGGAGCTGCTTGAGGTAAGCACCCCTTGAGTCTCTCCCCACACCCCAACTCCCTGCCCCAGCCCTGATCCCCTCCCGCCCTCCGAACCCCTCGATCCCAGCATGGAGCACCCTCCTGCACCCCAAACCTCTCACCCCCAGCCCCACCCCAGAGCCCACACCCCCAGCTGGAAACTGCACCCCTTCCCGCACCCCTGCCCCAGCCCTGACCTCCCTCCCACTCTCCAAATCCCTCGGTCTCAGCCCAGAGCACCCTCCTACACCCCAAACTCCTTATCCCCAGCCCCACTGCAGAGCCCGCACCCCCTCTTGCACCTCAACCCCAATTTCGTGAGCATTCATGGCCTGCCATAGAATTTCTATTCCCCGATGTGGCCCTCAGGCCAAAAAGTTTTCCCACCCCGGTCTAAGTAGACAAGAGAGATATAGTGGGGGAGAAACTATTATTCTCATGTTACAGATGGGGAACCGAGGCACAGCGATATCAAGTGACATGACCAAGGTTATTCAGGGCAGAGCTGGGAATTGAATGCAGATCTTTGGAGTCCCCCTTTGCTTCCTTACCCCTAAGATCTGCCTTCCTCTCTTTAACTCCCTGGCCCTACCTTTGTCCTAAGTTAAATGCACGTTTGTATTAAAAGGGAACTGTTTT
This sequence comes from Lepidochelys kempii, assembly GCF_965140285.1. Classification (NCBI taxonomy): domain Eukaryota; kingdom Metazoa; phylum Chordata; order Testudines; family Cheloniidae; genus Lepidochelys; species Lepidochelys kempii. The sequence goes on from NC_136390.1 coordinate 3,390,237, forward strand.
GACGTGTAACAGTCAAACGGATTTTACACAGGGCTCAGTTCCTGTTGGGACAAGAGGTTCTGTTCATGCACACATCAAAACAATTAGAACTTGTGACAAGATGACACATTCATCTCCTGTCATTAGTTCTTACTTCATGCTAAGTAGTTTATGCATCAGCCACACCCCTCCAATTCCAGGGAAGCCCTCGGCCAAGAGAAAAACCAACCATCAGATGTGCTATTTCCAAATCATATTTGAATATCAAATGCTGCGGACTTACATTTGCAGAGGTGTCTTTCCAAATAGCTTCTGTAGCCTCCAACTCACTGACAATGCCTTTCAGACAGAGCAGCTGAAGAAAAATTTCAGATGCAGTTCAAGTCTAAAGAAAAGGAGTACTTGTGGCACCTTAGAGACTAATCAATTTATTTGTTCAAGTCTAGATTTTCCTTTTTCCCTGAAATGCTTATGTATTCCGACTGCTGTACTTTTTGAACAACACTTCAAAGGGAACTGGTAGAAGAAATCATTATTATCTAAGTAGTAGCCTGAATATTTATAGGACAATCACCTTTCCAGAAGAAGACCTCCACCATACCCTGGCACTGATGCCTTCAATTCTTGGAGGGTGGGGTGGTGGGGGGGAATATTGAGACGAGCAGGAAATCCAAATGCATTTCAAATTGATGTAGCTTCCCTGAGATCTAAAAATAAAGTCATACCCAATCCAAAAAAGGAAAATAATGATCATAAGGAAAATATGGGCAAGATAGAGGCAGATCGTTTTGTATTTTTGGATGATTGTGAGCTGCTCAGAGTGAAGATAATCCAGAACTCGCCTTTATTTGCAATCGTGTTCATAATAAAATCAACCGGCTCATGTATTATGACAGAGCATGCTTGGGAAGCCCAGTTGGAGACGGTTAACAGGAGCTGACAATGTAACAGTTCTACGGTCATTAAAGTTAGACACAGTATTATGATGATTGTAGAACAGAGAGGCTTTACCTGAGATGAGGGCCACAGTGTGCTAGGTTCTAACCACACACAGTAAAAGCCAGTCCTTGCCCTGAAGAGCTCCAATCTAAACTGACAAGAGAGACAAAGGACGTAGCAGTGTCCTGATTTACAGAGGTGGAACTGAGAGATTAAGCGATTTGTCCGAGGTCCCAATGGGAGTCCATGGAACACCCAGGGATAGACTCCAGATGTCCCAAATCATAATCCAGTCCCTTAACCTGCTTGAGACCCGGGCTTGATTGTTTCTCTGTATTTTTCTAAATGTTCATTTTCACAAGGACCCTAAGTTTCTCTCCCACCATGTCGGTTATCTGTAACTGTGGGAAAACAAGTCAAAGACAAATGTGCCTGCGTGTATTCTCCCATCTAATTTTAAATATCTCATGAGATGGCTCTTCCACCACCTTCCTGGAGAAGAGTGTTTTACAGGTGGAAAGATCTCACTGTTAGCAGGTGGATTTGTTTACTTTCTTTAAGAGACAAACCCTTCTCTTATAGTGGCATGCACGTAGCAAAACTGTCCACATTCTCTCTGAATGTAGGGTGAAGGCTGGGCATTTCATGATTTTATCCGCTCAGAACATGAAGGCACCACTAGGCAAGACACAACAACCGATAGCTCAGTGGTTTGAGCATTGGCCTGCTAAACCCAGGGTTGTGAGTTCAATCCTTGAGGGGGCCATTTAGGGATCTGGGGCAAAAATTGGGGATTGGTCCTGCTTTGAGCAGGGGGTTGGACTAGATGACCTCCTGAGGTCCCTTCCAACCCTGATATTCTATGATTCTATGAATCGTAGCCTGGTCTAGGACAATAAATCCTCAAACATTATCCAGCCTATGAATTAAACCTCCTTACAGAATGTAGACGAAAGATGATATATAATTGAAGTGCACCAAGAGTATATCAGGAGACCTGTTCATTCCCTCTGGGGCACCTGGCATTGGCCACTGTCGGAAGACAGGATACTGGGCTAGATGGACCTTTCGTCTGACCCAGTCTGGCCGTTCTCATGACCAAACTCCTCAATGGAGATTTCCATTGTAATATGGACTATAGGAGACTTCTGACACCCCTTGTTATTCCAGTCCTGCCCCCCACCTCAGCTTTATCCTCAGTCCTGATATCTCCAGCACCCGCTGCTATTCCCCTACCCCCTTATCACCCATTGCTCCTCTCAAACGCATTCAGCTTTGTCAATACGTGGGACTCCTGTCCAGCTGTGCCCTGTGGCTAATTGAATCCCAGGGGTCTCCAGAGCATGAACGATCATTCCCACCCAGGCAGAAAGGTACCAGACTGGGTGGTGACTCTAGGACCCTGCCACGTGAGTGCAAGAAATCTTCCAAATTCTTTCATATGATCTGAGCAACTGATACTTTCTACCAGCATAGCGACTGAAAACAGCACACCCCAACCTTCACCTGAAGGGAAAGCATCTAATTCAGACACCAGCCCTTTAACCAAACATAGGTCTCTGGGAGTTGGTGTATTCCCGTAGGGGGAAGGTCAGGATCCCCCACGGAGAGCTTATCTTGCTTTAGAGAGACTTGCTGCCCTTGTCAGGATAGAAGGGTGGGATTAAGAGACTTTTAAAGGGGCTTTTCGCTGAATGAGATTGAGAACGCAATGCAAGCGCTGTTACGCAGATGGGGAAATCCCTGGGCTGCAGATGGATTCGGCCTGGAATCTGGTAAGCCATTTAGAGCACCCGTTGGCTTCCCATTCGGTTAAATTGCTTTGCAGCTCGGTGTCTGGCCCAAGGGCTTTCGAAAGAGAACTGCAAATGTCACGGTGTAAGGTGGGGGAGGGGGCTTCTATGCATTTGCTTCGGCCAGTTCCCGTGTAGAAACAGAGTTGGGTGAGGCACTAAAATAACCTGGTGCTCTGCCCTCTACTGGACAGAATCAGCTGTGTTTCATAGGCTCTGTCCCGGGAACGGCTGACAGCTATTGTGAAGTCCTCACCAGCGGCAGACTTCATGCAACAAAGAAAACACCCTCCAAATAGTTTGCCCAAGCCTCCACTGGAGCCTTTAGGCAGGGGCAGACATAGTCAGGGCACTTCCCCCAATCATCTTCCATCTGCACCGCCTGGTGCTGGCTTGGGCAGGAAGCGCCAGACACGTTGCAAGGAAGAAGAGTTGTGTCTTCTACTCTTTGCACAAGCAAAACAATATGAAGAAACCACACGCGCACTGTTGGGTCCCAAATAACCATGTAGCATGCCAGGCTCAGCTACATACATATTGCTGTCCTGACTGGTTTCGGGTGGCTTCTAAAACACAAAACATGGTGAGTGCCATTAGACGGCTCACAAGCTATTTAAAGGGGTACTACCTAATTCTTATATATCACAAGAAGGCTGACCAAGAGGTGTTAGTTGGAAGCCAGAAGTATGAGAGGGCCTGAAACCGCATCGATGGGCTGAGCTTGCAAGTCGAGTGGCTTTTGTGTGGCTTCACAATTCCATATTTGGATACTCCTGAACTTTAGGGCCATAAAAGTGTCCCTAGTGAAGTAGGGCTGGACTGGTGGCCCAGGCAGGAGACATGACTTCTATTCGAAGTCCTGCTGTGGACTCACATAAGCCCCATCATAGTGTCTTATTTTGCCCATCTTTAAAATGAAGACAATGATACTCCTGTGGGTGCCATGAGGACTAGTTAGTGATTGTAAAGTGCAATGGCTTAGCCATATTGCAAGGTGCCCAGTGTTATACCAGTATGGTCCTTCAATATCACAATGCTGATTTTCCTCAGTCTCTCCCATTCTCGCTCTTTCTTTTTCACTATAACCTTCCCAAAGCCTAAAAATCATTCTCCTCATGCATGAGCAGCTGCTTTCAAATGCCAGAGCTCAGGCCTGGAAAGAAGTCAACTTCTCTGAAGGCTGTTTTCATATATTTGCTGTTATCAGTCCCCATCGCAGATCACAGTGCATTGGGGTTTGTGGTTTTACAGCCGATGGCAGGTTGCCTGCATATCTCAGAGCTGAAATGCAAAAAGAAGCCAAGCATGAAGGCAATATCTGCTTGATGCTACATGCCTTCCCAGGGCTAAAAGATAAGAGATATCGCTTGCACATAGCTAACCTGTTACCTCAAGAAAACAAAGAAGCTTTTAACTGTGGTTTGGTTTAACTCTCCTCTTGCTAAACAAATACATTGAAAGATTCAGCGCTGAACACACAACGATATATAGCCAGATCATCAGCTGGTGTAACATAGACTTCAGTGGAGATACAGTGATTTATTCCAGCTGCGGGGTTGGCTCATATACCATAAAATGCTGTCTTGGGAGCCAACAATGGTCCGTCTAGTCTTGTATCTTGTCTCAGGGGGTGGCCTGTGCTGGATGCTTCCACACAAGGGGTAAAACCCATTTATAATGCCACTAATGGTACTATATACTATCCTCTGGGTAAGCGACATTTGGTCTTGACCCCAGCTGGGGAACATTTTATGAAGTGAAGCACAAGGACTGACAGCCATTGTAATGTTTAGCCTCAGTAAAGGCCACGTCTGCACTAGAGAGCTCAAAGCAGCACAGGAGAGAGCTCTCTCCTCGACATAATAAAACCACCTCCATGAGTGGCGGTAGCTAGGTTGAAGAAGCAAAAATGGTGGTGTCGACAAGCCCTAGCTCTCATCACATTCACAGAAACTGCATGTGTTGTGTGAATGGACTGTCCTGGCCCCAAAGAGGACAGCCAGAGCCGTCTGTTTTATTACAGCAGCAGATCGAGGGACATGATCGTTCCCCTCTATTTGGCATTGGTGAGGCCTCGTCTGGAGTACTGTGTCCAGTTTTGGGCCCCACACTACAAGAAGGATGTGAAAAAATTGGAAAGCGTCCAGTGGAGGGCAACAAAAATGATTAGGGGACTGGAACACATGACTTATGAGGAGAGGCTGAGGAAACTGGGATTGTTTAGTCTGCGCAAGAGAAGAATGAGGGGGGATTTGATAGCTGCTTTCAACTACCTGAAAGGGGGTTCCAAAGAGGATGGCTCTAGACTGTTCTCAGTGGGAGCTGACGACAGAATGAGGAGTAATGGTCTCAAGTTGCAGTGGGGGAGGTTTAGGTTGGATATTAGGAAAAACTTTTTCACTAGGAGGGTGGTGAAGCACTGGAATGCGTTACCTAGGGAGGTGGTGGAATCTCCTTCCTTTGAGGTTTTTAAGGTCTAGCTTAACAAAGCCCTGGCTGGGATGATTTAGTTGGGGATTGGTCCTGCTTTGAACAGGGGTTTGGACTAGATGACCTCCTGAGGTCCCTTCCAACCCTGATATTCTATGATTCTATGATATTCTATGACATTGCCCTGTGCCAGGGTTCTGGCTAGGGGTGGGGCATGGTCTTAGGTGAGATAGATGCAGTTGTGATGGGCACCCTCTTGGCCAATGCACCAGGGACTGAACTGGGGACATCCAGAGCCAAAAAACATGAGCTTCAAAAAAGCTAGGCTTAGCCCCGGGGGCGAGTAACTACTCATATCCTCTGTGGATTGGCACAGAGGGGGACCTATAACACACACTCACCACTAGGTGACATGGTCACATATACATATTCATACTGTTTAATTTAGTGCCAAAACTCTCCCCGAGTGACAAACTAAACTTAAGAAGCTGCTCTTTTCCCAGAACGAAAGTGTCTCTGGGGAGGTAGAAATATCCTGGTTTAAATTTGCCCCTTCACTTACGCTGAAAAAATCTTTTAGAGAAAGCCCAAGTCAGCAGACACAGATCAGAATGGTCCACAGAGGCAGGGAATTGGTTAACACAGCCATTCAGCACTGTGTATAACCACTAGGTGTGGGGTGATTCCATCCATTTAGGAATCTCTGGATGCTAAACAGCAAGCTAAAGATTTAGTCAGATACCAAATAGAAATCTGGACAATAAGCATGCCGCTGAATTTGGCTTAACATCTGAAAAGCGTTTCAAGAGTTTAAGACTCTTAAATTGCTGTAACTCTTGCGATTTAAACTCTTTGCTGCTCCAGAAGAGTTAAGGTGGTTTAAGAATTTTATGTCTTGCAGTGCAATATGTTAAACTGCTTTAAAGATTTAAGAGAGCTTAATTCCTTAAACCAGTTTAATTTCATAAAGTGACGCATGCTGGTTTAAGAAGCTGAACCAGTATAAACTGGGTGAAATTCAATGGTCCGTGCTATGCAGGTGGTCAGACTAGATGTCCACAGTGGTCCCTTCTGGTCTTGGAAGCTATGAATCTGCATGAAATCTGTATGTGTTTCAAGGCCAAACAGTAGCCAAATAGAGGCTCGAATTGTGTGCCACTCCAAACCAGTTCAGGTATGCAGTGTGTCAACATCCATTCATTCTGGTGCTTATTTGTTCTTCTTATCTTTCAAATCTCTGTTGAAAACCTACATGTTTTGTCCTAGCCTTCCACTGCATCTTAACTACAGCATGACTCTCTCTCTGGGACTAGTGAAAAACAAGGACACATTTTTGACCAGCTTGCAGCTGTTGAGCTCTTACGCCTCAACATAAAAATGCACAGTGCATGTCACAGATCATTTGTCTATAGCACCATGAGTGTGCATGGGTCCCATTCCAGTTTTTGGGACACAGGCATTGCCAGACAGGTTCAAAGGCGAGGTCCATCTAGTTCAGCGTCTTGTCTCTGACGGTGGCCAGCGACAGATGCTTCAGAGAAAAGTGCTATAAATCCTGAAACAGGAAGATGTGGGATAATCTGCCCTCAGGGAAGTCCCCTAGCCTAATGGTCAGAGACTGGCGTAAGTCCTGAAGCATGAGGGTTAATATAAAAAAACCCTGTAAAGGCAATATTTACAATTATAACTCTAGATGTTTTTGTTCTCCGTATAAAAGTTGAATTTTGCTAAATCCTTGGCCTCAGTGACATCCAGTGGCCGTGAGTTCCACTGTCTAATTACATGGTGTGTGAAAAAAGTGTATCCTTTGATGAACTTCAAATTTACCACCTTTCATTTGCACTTAATGTCCCCTTTTTCTTGTGCTATTGAATGGCAAGGACAACAATGGTTCTTGGTTACCTTCTCTAGACCATTCATGATTTTCTGTACTTCTCTTATTCCTCTCCTTGCTAAGGTAAACAATCCCAGTTGTTCCACTCTCTCTTCATGTGAGCTCCTTAAGAGCTGTGGGTGCTCAATGCCTTTGAAAATCAGATCACATTGATTTAAATGCTTACATATATAACTAGGGGTCAAATTTTAGGCTTCCAGCTTTGCAAATGTAGGGTCCTCCCCCTTTGCCCTGAGGATCCTAATTGTATTGTTCATGTCCAAGTACAGGTCGAAAGAGCAGAGATGTTGCCCTGGAAAGACCTGTAATGAGCCATACACGCCCATGGTGCTAAGCAAGTAGTAATCTAACAATATTTATCTGCAAACCTAAATTTCAAGTCACTTTTAGCCCACAATATTGCAAATCTTGATTTCTCTGTCCTCGTCCGGGGATATGAGTGTTTTGCCTGAGTAGAGACTGAGAGAGCAGCTCCAGGATTTGGCTCTGAGATGTTTTATTTAAATACCGCTGTTTTTATCAGCTCTAGGAAAGGACTTGGGTTGGTTTTATGAATCACCCAAGTGTGTATCCCCTCTCTGTGCTGAGGGTACTGTCATGGCTCCTGAACCCATTATAACATGCTTTCCTCTGGCCTGAACAGGGACACAGACAGAGCCCTGTCCAACGTGAAGGGAACTCTCGAAAGGAAGCACAGGAGTCAGGTTTCTAAGGACGGTCAATGACCGGATCGTCTTGTACAGAAAACAAAACAAACTCTGGCTTTCATTGTATTATAATCAAAGGTTCCCTTTTTAATGAGTCCAATTTCTAGTCAAATGGAACTCGAACTATCCAAGTGAACTAGAGGGAAGAGGAGGTGGCAGGGGGAATTTCAGTGAAAAGCTTCCTCCGTGAGGACTGGAAGGCTCCAGAAATTGGTAACAGGATATGGACCTTTTGCCTCCAGGTCGCCAGTTCAAATGCATCTGACAGCTAATGGTGTTTGATAGTTGTTATGCTCTGCTGAGCGCTCCCCAAGTGCACGCTGCGTTTGATAGGTGTTCCTCCCCGTCCCATGCAGAATCCAGGAATCTCTTTCTTGGTCTCAGTGTGAACTCGCCGCCCTCCGTGTCAAAATCATCTCCGCAGCAGCCAATTGGGATTCACTTGGTCATGCCTGGGCGGAAGTCTGAAGACGTACAGCTCCGTAGGCTGAATCCAGCTGCCCTGGAATCAGTGGTAGTTTTGCCAGTCAGAGCGGGAGTGGGCCCTATACATGGGCTGAGTATTATTATGAGAGAATACAAGCAGAGAAGGTCCAATATTCACCTGGAAGCAGTTGATTTGGATTTGGGCCTCCCCCCCACCCAGTTTGTGAATCATCTACAAACCGAGCACAATTTTTTTCCAAACATTTCACTGGATGAAATCCTGGGCCCACTGAAGTCAGTGGCAAACCCCCAGCAGAACCAGGATTTTCATCTTAAAAGTCGGGCAAATATTACACCCATATTGGATGCATACCTCTTCTTGAAAAGTGTTTGTCGGCATGGCTCCTCCCAGGATCTGACACCCTATGTATACCCTCTTTGATTGGCCACCTAAATTAGATGGCATGGTTTCTGTTCCCAGTTTGCATGATCTAACCTTTATAAAGTGGAGCAGTCCCTGAAGAAAACATTAAGATCCTCTCTCAGGGAGAGAGCTGTAGCAAGAGGGACACATTTTAAATGGCTTCCTTGACCCATTTCACACAAGAGCACAAAAGTGTACCCAAACACATACAATTGGTCCTGCCTGCTCCAACAGCTGGTTTTGAACCTGGGACCTAAAAGCATAGATCACAAGCAGCTTGCACTAAAGGACCAACTCCGTTAGCGCTAGGCACAGTCCTAGTTCCAGCCACTAGAGGGGGACTTTGCTAGTGCAAGTTACATGCAGATCCCAATCGCAACAGCACCTCGATTTCTTCCTCAGTGAGCAAGGGAGTTAGACGTCAACTACATTTAGTGGCAGTCTAGCAGAGTTTACATTCAATTTTCTCTTCTCATATCGCCATCTGGCAAATATATATCAAGGCCAGGGAAACACTTTAACAGCAAAGACATTTGTTCCCACTTGAATATTCTTGCTTGTGCCTCAAAAGCCATACTCATTTGAATAAAAGCTCCACCCCCAACCTTAGGGCAGAAATGAAGGGGTCACACCAATTTTTGTGGCAAAGTGAATACAAGAGGTATGCACCGGCACGATCAGAGCAGACCATTCATTTGTCAGGTTTCAGAGTGTTAAGGCCGGAGGAGACCATTATGAGCGTCTAGTCTCACCGCCTGCCTACACATGGCACAAAACCTCCCCTACCAGTTATTACATGGAGCCCATTAACTTGTACCACAGCCACCCCCTGGGCCAATACAGCAAGATTGAACCCGGAACCTCCAGAGCCAAAAGCATGAGCTTGAGCTAAAGCTACATACCGAGGGGCTGTATCAACTCATATACTTTGTGGATGGGAGCAGAGGGAGGCCTGGTAACACACACTCACCAATAGATTACACTTGAACCAGAGCATTTCTTCTAAAAATACACCAGTCTTGATGTCAAGATTCCAAGGGATGGAGAATCCCTTTGGAATTTGTTCCCGTGGCTAATCCCTCCCTACTGACTTCAGCTTGCAGCCATCAGATCCTGTTATGTCTTTGCAGATCAGAGAACCTTCTCAGGTTGGATAGCTTCTCCCTGCACAGGTACTTAAATCACCTGCTTAGCCCTCTAGTCGGTAAGCGAAGCAGATTGATCTCCGTTGCCTTTCATTGTAAGGCATGTTTTCCTGACCACAAATCACTCTTGTGGATCTTCTCTGAACCCTCTCTCGTTTTTCAACCTAGTTTTTAAAGTGTGGCCACCTGAACTGGATGCACATTCCTGTCTCACCCATAATCCAGAGCTAGGGTTTGAGAACACGTTCACAAACTTTTCCCAGCTCCAGTGGTATCTGGTGACACATACTGGTTTTCTTTTCTTTTTTTTTATGTCATGCGCTTTGACTAAATGGAGTTGCCATGGGAATATCTGCCAAAGCTCCCCCATGAGACATCCCACGGCTCTTTGCAGAATGCAGAAAGAGAGGTGACAAGGGGTTCAATTCCTCTTAGCATTGTGGGACATATAGCAGCCTTCAATCACCAAGATTTTTCTCATGGATTGGTGACAAGTTCCATTGCCTGTAGGGTGTTCCCAAGATCCGGCTGCCCTGTCTAAGCTGGAGAGGTATGGCACCTGCTTCCTAAAGGCTGCCATGTAAAGGGTTTGGAATCATCCACATTCGTACTCTACAGGGCCATTCCAATAGAATAGCCTGCTTTACCTCCTCTTTGTATCAAAGAGGAAGATTTTCAATGTAACCCGCTCTGAAGGGCTCATGTTATAATCTCTTGTGTAAGGGGCTCCCTGCCTGTCAAATGAGGTTTACAGCTGTCACTGTCATTCTTCTGTGGTCATCTTGGATTTCAGGGCTGATTCTGCCCCCTGCAAGGAGTTCACTTGGGGGATGCTCAATAGTAGTTCCACATTTAGGTCATAGAAACTGCAGGGGAATGTTTGCTTTATACATTTTAAACTGAGAACTGTATCCATTCCTATTTCTTTTATTATTAGTCAGTTAAAAAAAACCACACACACGTTTTGGGCTGAATTTGATCAGACAACGTCCTTTTAACACAAAGAGGGAATTTATACTCCAGTTGGACAATATCGCAGATTATTTCCTGTCTGTGTTTTGACTATCCTGTTCTAACAGCTTCCAAGCCCAGCAAAGAGTCAGTGAATAGAAACAACCCACAGCTACTATTCCTGGTATCCATGCTACTGAAATAATAAAAAGCAATGAAACCACAGCCTGCCTAGTGCAGAAAGGAGCCATCCAAAGCCAGAGTCAATCCGAGTCTCGCTGTGTCTTGCATTTGTTCAACCAAAGGTTTTGGGGTTGATGCAGGTATTACTGGGTGAGGTCCTATGGCCCACATTATTCAGAAGGTTGGACTCAATCAGAATGGCTCCTTCTGGCCTTAAAACCTAAGAATACTAGATAATACTGGTTCCAAAGTGGGTCTGCAGGTCATGAGTGATCCAGAAAAGACCTGCAGATGGTCTGCAGAGAACTATCTGCTCTGTCTTTTTACCAGCAGCTGGATCACTTCAACAACAAATCACATACATGAAATACTTTCCTAGGGTCACTTTTCCATGTAAGACTTCACGCAGGGATATCACATGGCCATGAATGGGAGAGGAGGCTGGTATGTGCAATTGTTAAAGTGAGGGGAGGTGGTCCACGTGATTAGTCTAGATGTACTGGGGCTGGGAGGGAGGGGGGGGATTTGTTTTTCTCTGAAGCATTGGAGATCAGCCACAGCTGGAGACGGGACAGCAGATGGTGCTCTGAGGTTGTACACAGACTCCTGTTTCTAGATGCCTGGCTGACTGGTTCTTGTTCACATGCTCAGGGTCATACTGATCACCAGATTTGGGGTTGGGGAGCAATTCTCCCCCAAGTCCACTGCACAAGGGCCCTGGGGTTTCCCCCCTTCCTCTGCAGCATCGGCTGTGGATCACCTGCTAGATCAACTGGGCATATCTCACCTAATTGATTCCCTATCACTAGAGGGGCCAGAGGTGGACAAACTCCCCAGAGGGGTAGAGGTGGGCAAACTACGGCCTGCAAGCCACATCCGGCTCGCAGGACCATCCTGCCTGGCGGTTGAGCTCCTGGCCGGGGAGGCTAGCCCCCAGCCCCTCCCCTGCCGTCTCCCCGCCGCCACAGCCTCAGCTCACCATGCCGCCAGTGTTCTGGGTGGCAGGGCTGCGAGCTCCTGCCGGGCAGCGCAGCTGCGAGAGCCGCCAGCCTGCCCCGGTGCTCTAGACTGCGCGGCAGCGTGGCTGGCTCCGGCCGGGTGGATGGGTGACGGGTTCTGAGGGGGGCAGTCAGGGGGGTGGGAAGTGGGAGGGGGCGGATAGGGGGTGGGGGCCAGGCTGTTTGGGAGGGGCACAGCCTTCCCTACCCAGCCCTCCATTCAGTTTTGGAACCCCCATGTGGTCCTCGGGCCAAAAAGTTTGCCCACCCCTGCCTTAATGACACCTTGCTCTCACCTGGTCTCTGCATAACAGCTTGGTCGCCTGAGAGCTGAAATGCTTTGCTCTCCCTCATATCCCAGTTTCGAGAGGGATTTATATCCCATAGACTTTCAATGAGACTTAAGTGCCTTTGAGAATGATGTGTACTGTCGTAGCATTGTGCTCAGGGCCCTACAAACACAGAACGAAAGACACTCCCTGTCCCAAAGAAGATGCGGGGGGTCAGTCCGAGCATTGTGAGATGGATAAGGAATTGGCTTGCCGTGGAGAAGGCAATGGGTTGCGCTGAGAGGTGAATTATCAGACTGGAGAGAGTGGAGCTCCTCTAAGATGGGTCTCGGGAACAATCTTAGTTAATATTTGTATTAATGGCCTGGGCACAAAAAGTAGGAGTGGCCTAATGGAATTTGCTGATGATACAAAATTGGAAGGCATCATTAATACAGAGGAGGATCGGAATATAATGTACAGGAACATCTGGATGACCTTGAAGACTGGAGTGACAGAAACGGGATGAAATTCAGTAGTTCATAGTGCCAGATCATGCACTTAGGTCTAATAAGAAGAATTTCTGCTACAAGCTGGGGGCTCATCAGTTGAAAACAACAGAGGAGGAGAGAGACCTGGGGGTGTGGCTCAATTACAGGAGGACTATCAGCCGTTAATGAGCTGCATCTGTTAAAAAGGCAAATGTGATCCTAGGATGGACTAGACAAGGCATTTCTAATGGAGATAGGGAAGTATTAATGCCATTGTACAAGGCAATGATCAGACCTCATCTGGAATACTGTGTACAGCTCTGGTCACCAATGTTCAAGGAGGAGGAATTTAAACTGGAACAAGCGCAGAGAAGAGCTATGAAGGTCCTATCTTCTGAGAGGAGACTGCAAGAGTTTGGGATAGGATTGCTCTCTATCAATATCTTAGTGCAGGGTTTCCCAAACTTGGAATGCCACTTGTTCAGGGAAAGCCCCTGGCGGGCCGGGCCGGTTTCTTTACCTGCCGTGTCCGCAGGTTCGGCCGATCGCGGCTCCCCCTGGCCAGGGTTCACTGAGCCCAGCCAATGGGGGTACAGGAAGCTGCGCGAAAGGACAGTGTTGACATTATAAAAAATGGATATAAACTGGCCATGAACAAATTCAGGCTGGAAATTAGAAGCAGGTTTCTAATCAGCAGAGGGGTAAATTCTGGAACAGCCTCCCCATAGAAATTGTGGGGGCAAACAACTTAATTAGTTTTGAGAGAGAGCTGGACAAATTTATTAGTGCGATTGTACAGTGGGTTTGCTTGTGACGGTGGGGGGCAGGGCTTACTTCCAATTTATGTCTTATGTTCCTAAAGCTCTTGCTTCAGGGTTTCAGCTGGCCACTGGCAGGGGTAAGGAAGGTCTCCCCCCCCCCCCGCAGTGTGTTCTGGGAGGGTTTTATTATCTCCTTCCCCTGAAGCATAAGAGATGGCCATGGCTGGAGATGGCACATCGGGGAGTGGGCCAGGTGGCACTGAACATTCTCTCTCTCACGTGCTTGGCTGGCTGGTTCTTGCTCACGTAGGTGAGGTCAGGAAGGAATTTCCCCCCTGGTCAAACTGGCAGGAAGTATTTATTCACACAACCTGTGGAACTCCTTGCCAGGGGATGTTGTGAAGACCAAGACTATCACAGCGTTCAAAAAACACTAGATAAGTTCATGGAGGATAGGTCCATCCGTGGCTATTAGACACGATGGGCAGGGATGGTGTCCCTAGCTTCTTTTTGCCAGAAGCTGGGAATAGGCGATAGAGGATGGATCACTTGATGGTTACCTGTTCTGTTCATTCCCTCTGGAGCACCTGGCACAGGCCACTATCAGAAGACAGCATCCTGGGCTAGATGGACCTGTGGTCTGACCCAGTCTGGCCGTTCTTATGGGTGTTTTTCACCTTCCTCTGCAGCGTGTGGGTGTGGGTCCCTTGCCAGGATCATCTGGGTATATCTCACGTAATCATTTTCCTGTCATTATGGGGGCCTCGGGCATTGGTGCGCCTCAGTCCCTTCTCTTCTCTGCCTGTGGTGCATCATAGTCTAGTCTCATGTGGGCTGTGATACTTTGGTCTGGTCTAATTTCGGTTGCTGGGTTTAGTGTGAGGGTGCTGGGTGGTGGTGACCTGTGATAGACAGGGGGTCAGGGCAGGTGATCTGGTGATTTCCCTTCTATAATTTACAGTCTAAGTATAACACAAGAGACAACAGACAGTTACAGACAGAAAAAGGAGCATAAGGCAACAATGAGACAATATTGGTCACTATGCTAGGTGGTAGCCTGAGCAAGCTCACTGGCCTAACCGTTGCCAAGTTGTTCTATAACCCCACCCTGAATAGGCGTGAAGGCTCTGAGTCTCATCCACAGAGAGAGTCACTCTGGATTTAGGCTTCAGGCAAACTGTGGCAAGAGGCTCATTTGCCTTTACTGCCAGTGTAGCAAGATGAAGTGGGTATGGCTGGTGCGAAAGGGGCACGATGAGGGTTGCCTTTATGCCAGGCCAATGCTCATCCATGGATTCAGACCCTTGGGGATGTTGGCAACTGGCATAAATTAGAGCAACCTTCAGGCTGCTCTAACTCTGCACAAGGAAGCTGAGGAGCGTCCAGATGAGCTTTACACAACCTTCACACACACAGATCTGCTGTCGGCGCTGCTCACTTATGCCCTAGGATCTGAGCCAGTGTAGATTCAGAAAGCTGCTTACATACAATATCTATGGTATCGGCTTCTTCGCACATTCTTTGGTGTCAGCATGTGCTTCCCTGGAGGTTTTCAAAAGGAGGCTGGATAGCCATCTGTCTTGGATGGTTTAGCCACACCAAATCCTGCATCTTGGTGTGGGGGGGGGCTTGATTAAATGCCCCTTGAAGTCCTGTCTAACCGTGTGATTCTATGATTCCCTGTCTGGTTGCTAAAGGGAATCTAGGTCACAGTGGGCATCATTTTATGGGCATAGGACTATAAAGAGGAATCCATGGCAGGTGTAACTCCCACGGCTTCAGTCAAGTGACACCAGGTGGCAAAGAACTCTCAGGTGGCTGTGTTTCTAATCCCTAGTAGGAAAGGCCAGTGGCTAAGCAGTGGGAATGTGAGAGCAACTGGATGAATGAAATCTCAGTCTTTTCATCTACCCGAGTCTGATGGTGGGTTGGGAGGGGGCTTGGGGAAAATGAAATAAAATTTTAAAAAGCATCATGCAAGGTACAGTAAGAAGAGGGCTGAAAGGCTGTCAGATGGATCATTAAGCAATAAGATACGACAGGCTGCGCATTTCTGGCTGATTATCACATGCCTGGCAGGGTGTTCTTTAGGAAACAGCCTTTTGCCGCACGAGACACGCAATCACCCCCTAGGGCCGGGCCGGCGGGAGGGTCTAATTGCTTGTATTAGGAAAAGAATGTTTAAATAAAAAGGGAAGGGAAAGAAAAGAAAAGGAATTATTTTCTTTTAAAATGAGCCCCATCTACTTATTTGTAGGGCGTTATGGGGAAGAGGGTGAGATCACCGGTGGACAATCAGCTGCGGGAGAGGAGTGACATCACTGGCAGCCAATCAGCTTGTCACCTCCTTACCGCTTTGAGACTGCCATTGTCTTTTCTTGTGGTTGTTATTTCTCTTCCGTCTCCCTTTGTTGCTTCTCTGCTTTGCCTGCCTGGAGGCTCGTGCACCCAACCAACTTCTCTAGCTCTGTTTGTTAGGCATTTCCCTTGTTTTCTCCCTCTTTTCTAGCTCTTCTCCCTGTATGTGTCTTTTTTCTCCCACTCGCTGCAAAGAATCAGAGAGGTTTGAGATGGGAAAGACCTATTAGGTGATGCAGCCTAGCCTCTCGAGGCCAGGGCTCCCCCGAGGACTTTTCTCAGGAAAAATCTTCCCCTTTCTTGCTCTTTCTGACACGCTCTATGCACACACTTGAAAGGACTTGGGCCATTACTACAGAAATACAGCCCCACCTTAAGAGCAAAAATGAGCCCCGCAAAGTGTGCTTGAAAAATGGTGCCCAAGACGCATCTCCCCAGTTGAGGCTGAACAGCAAGGACAGGGTAAAGCCCAGATATGGCCAGAGAGAAGTCGAAGGGCCGATCACCAGGACAACGGAGTAATGGCCCAGGTAAGACTAAAAGAACCCAGATCCATTCAGCACGGCAGCAGCCAGGAATAGTGACAAAGCACAATGCAGACCCCACAGTTCCTCCTCCTGAGCTCTTTCAACCAAATATCTCAAATGCTACTAACCTCAAGCCCCTGGCATCATGATGGGTATGGGTCTGCACCCAGCAAGTCCTGGCCATGCTGGACACTTAGGAATTGCTCTTTGGTCTGCAATGATGAGAAACCCTGGTGCTAACACCCTCCAGGCTAACACTGGTAAATGGACCATCGCCATGCCCAGGTAGGACACTTGGCCAGTTGCTCCCCAACCACACACACGCGCATGCAGAGACAAGCCAAGAGACCCACTGCCACACATGGGAGCTGGGCAAGTCGCCCTGGTGGCTAAGGACTTGCACACACACTTATTGTCAGCACAACAGCAGATAACTGCACCGTCCATCCACAGGACCTTGCAAAACCCCATGCTTTAGCTTTCTCCACTGGAACCCAAGGTGCCCCTCGACGCTAGAGCTGGATAACATTTTTCAACTGAGACCTTTTCCCGACAATATATGGAGTTGCATCCAAATTTAAACATTTCCCAGAAAAACGTGGATTGCTGTGACATTTTCCAAATTGGTAATGGGAAAATTCGAAAGAAAACTTTTGTTTCAGATCACACACAAAAAATCCAAATGTCTCATTTTGACGTTTCCAAAGCTAAAGTTTTCAAAACTTTCGGTTCTGTGAAAAAGTTCACTTTTGATCCCGTTTGGGGATGAAAAGAGATGGTGAAACATCCTTGAAAAAAGCAGAAAAGGCATTCTCGAAAGCACTCCTCATCCTCCTCTGCGACTCTTCCCCTTTGCTTCTGCTTTGAAATCCCCTGTTACTGACGAGAGCAAGGCCCCATTGTGCCAGGTGCTGTACAAACACAGTCTTCGCTAGGTCTAGACACTGAGCGGGAGGGGAGATGAAGCGACTTGCTAATGTCACCTAGCAGGCTAGCAGCAGGGGCAGGATTAGAACGCAGAGCATCTGAATGCCAGTAGAGTAGTTTATCCCCCAGACCATCCTACTTCTGGCCACATGCTAGTGACACAATCCAGCAGGCTGCCCCCTTCTATGTGACATGAAAGCCCAATGCAGCTTCAATAACCAGCTTGGCAGCCCGGGCAATTGAGCCAAAGGTGAATTTATTTCACTTTGCTTTTGCTTCTGACTAATGGTCCTGGATTGAGCTATGGGCTCCCCATCAGTAGTACACTGCCACCATGCTGTGGGAGGGAGTGAATCTCAAAACAGTGTTTGAAGGGGACTTTCAATGGGGTGTTGACTGGAGCAAACAGGTTGGCTTGGGGGACTCAGCCTTGGCAGTGGTCTTTGGGGGGAGATAAAGCTTCAGCAGCCAGTGAACATGAGAGAGACCAGATCATCCTGCTCTAGTTGCACTTAACCACCTGCAGATGGCCCAAGCAAGCAGCCATCCTTGCCATTAATTATATTTGGTTCCATGGGAAACCTCCCTAATTAAGCAGATTTCCTCATTAAATGCATCCTGATTAATTAATGTTCACAAAGTACATTGAGAAAGTAAAGCATCCCGTCAAAGCTCATCATGGTTATTAATTATGTGATTTATGAATGGATACTGATGAGTCGCATCTCTGCAGAACAAGCCAGTTTCTAGCCAGGGAGCTCCGCTCTTAAAGCGGACAGGTGGTAGAATTGTCTGATAAGCACCAGGCTCCTGTACTGCTGAAGCCACCTAGGGGTGTCCTGCGCGCTTCGTGGGATATGCCTTTTAAATGCCATCACGCAGGAGCACACATCCGCGAGGGATGGAGCACCAATGCCCAGCGCTAAAGGACTAACTCTGGGAGCCGGCAGCAGTCGCCGGCTGCTATCCTCTGTGACGGGGACGTGACACCCACTTTACAAGTGTTTTACACACCCAGGGCTCAGAAGGGAGGAACGGGGCGCCAGGAGTGGAGGGGTTAAGTGAACTGCTGCCAGATGAATGTAAAGAAGTTGCTTATGCAGACATTTCTCCTAAGAATCTGGTCTCTGTCTATGCATTAAGTACACACAGAGACGCAGTGTACTCAGGCTGACAGCTCTGGTGTTATACAGCTGCGGTGGAAGGTTAACCAAGCACCATGGCACCGCCTGGAGGAATTTAATAAATGGACTCACCCCCCACCCCACACACACACTTTATAAACCTCAGTCCCCTGCATCTTTCTAAGGGCAAACTGAAATGGGAGACTGTGAAGGGTTAATAAACAATCCTCTGGCTTATGGATAGTGTTTAACCATCACGTCAAAGGGTACGGAGGGGCGGAGGACTGGGGGGGGGGGGGGATGATACCGCAGATTTAAAGAGAGGAAAATGGGTCACATAGACCAAATATGGTCATTCTTCTTCTTCTCCTCTGAAGTGCTGGCGAGAGCCCAGCCCCCGGCGCGGAAGGCTCATCAGGGATTTGGAGCGTCGGTTCCAGAGGAAACGACAGCCAAGGTGGGGGCAGGGGAAACCCGAGCAAGGGTTTCATCGGAGCAGGGCAAACCAACGTGTGCCGTGGACGTCAGCTGGGATTCGGAAAGAAAGGGGCTCCGGCGGAGCGAGCGATTGTGAATGTGCGTGTCGCCTCTGTGTTTCATTCCAGGCGTATCCCAGCCAGCGCGTTTCCACAGACGAAGGGTGGTTCAGGGGTTAAGGCCTAAAGAGACTCAGGAGACCTGGCTTCAATTCATGCTCTGCCACAAACACCCCAAGTTATTTAGGGTATGTCTACACTGAAAAAAAAAAGCCCAATCCCGCACAGCAGTGAGTCTCAGAGTCTGGGCCAGCTGAGGGCTAAAAATAGCAGTGTAGACATTCCCTCTCAGGCTTGGGCTCGGAAAGCTGGGTAAAGGGTATAGTCCTGTCGTCAGCTGACCTAGGTTCTGAGACTTGTTGCTGCTGCTTTGGGGGCTGGTTTTTTTGCAGTGTAAACATACCCTATCTATAAAATGGGGATAAACAGCACTTCTGGCTGGTGTGAGGATAAATATATTAAGCGATTCTGAGCTGCTCTCATGTTACGGTGACGGAGGCCCTCTAAGCACCTCAGATAGAACTGATAGATGCAGTAATGCTTGAGGAAACGGGGAATTTTAAGTAAATACCAAAGAATATTTATGGAAAGTGAATTCTGGATTGATAAGTGTGAGTATGTGTATGGAAAACCGTCATCCTAAATAATCCTCAGCCAACTGGCAAAGAGATACACCCCTCATGACCCATGGACAAAATTTGTAAATGTAGGAGCTCAGTTCAAATTTGAGCATATTGATCACATTTGCAGATAACACAAGGCAAACCCTTTGGAGGACAGAGCTAAAATTCTGAGGGATATTGATAAATTGGAAAACTGGGCTATAGACAACAAAATGAAATTCAACCAAGACAAATATAAGGTGCTACATGTAGGGAAGAAAAACCAAATGCACAAATACAGAGTGGTGGATAACTGGCTTGGTAGCAGTACTGCTGGGAAGGATCTGGGAGTTGTGGTGGATCACAACCTCAACTTGAGTCAGCAAGGCGATGCTGTTGCAAAAAAAGCAAGCACAATATTGGGTTGCATTAACAGAGGCATAGCATCAAGTCATGGGAAGTGATAGCACCATTCTACTTGGCACTATTTAGGCCTCAGCTGGAGTCCTGTGTCCAATTTTGGTCACCAAGGTATAGAAAGGATGTAGAGAAACGGGAAACGATCCAGAGGCGAGCACCAAAGATGATCAAAGGGATGGAATGCAAGCCATACGAGCAAAGGCTGAAAGAACTGGGTATGTTTAGTGTGGAAAAGAGGAGATTAAGGGGGGACATGATAGTGGTCTTCAAATACTTGAAAAGGTGCCGTAAATAAGATTGCCACAGAGAGCAGGACAAGAGGTGATAGGTTCAAATTACAGCATAGCAGATTTAGATTAAAACTCAGGATAACTTTCCTCACTGTAAGAACAGCAGGACAATGGAACAGACAACTGGGGAGCTTGTGGAAGCTCCTTCGCCGGAGGTTTTCGAGAGGAGGGTAGAGCCGTCTGTCTTGAATGGTTTAGACACAACAAATCCTGCATTTTAGCAGGGGGTGAGACTAGGTGACCCTCGCGATTCCCTCTAACACTACAGTTCTGTGATTCTATGATTCTACTCCTGCAGCATGGCTCAGCTTGTCAAAAACCCTGTCTAGCAGCTAGCAGATCTTGGCTTTCGATCTTAGCAGTGCTCTGCTTGCATTTTAGGCATTTATGGATCAGGGTGACAGCTGCAGAATAAGAATCTGAATAGAAAGCGTCTCAGAAAATCAGGCTATTTTAGTTGAAGTGCTTAACTTTGGAAAGGAAAACATTTCATGTACATGGCCAACTGAACCAGGCAGCATTTTGTATTTTGAATACTCACAACAAACTGTTCCCAAGACACCTAGAGGCACAGAATTATGACCGGAAGCTAGCACTGGCCAAAAATGGGGGGAAACAAATCAAAGTGTTGTTGGTTTCTTGCTTTTTGGTTTTCATAGGGATTCTCTTCAACAGAAACTTTCAGATCAACTCTGGCAAAAATCCTTTGTTCAGTAACCACAAATGAGGAATACGTTTGAAAAAAAATCACGTGACAATCAAAGATGATTGGCGGATGGCGGAGGGAGAGAAAAGAGACAAAATTCTCTGACGAGAAATTATTTACTACAAAGTGTTTCCCCAATTCTAGTGGCAAACTCCACGGACTTTTGTGTAACTCAGCAAAGATTCAGGCCAGTCTAGAATACCTTTTTCCTGCTTTTTAAATGGCTATTATGGTCATTATCATTTATTTACTGTTGTGTTGTCGTAGAGCCTAGAGATCTGGGCCCCATTGTGCTAGGTGCTGTACAAACTTATAAACAGAGCTATAGGCCCTGCTTCAGAAACTTTACAATCTAAGGAGAAGAGTCGATATACAACAGGTGGTTACATTAGCGTGGTGAGTCCACGGGAAGAATGAGATGAAACTGGTCAGCATGATAAGCGGTGTGGTCACAGCTCACCAGCTGCCTAACCATGGCTGAGATTTATGTTGGCAGAAAAGGGTTTTAAGGAGGGATTGGAGGGAGGAAAGTGAGCCGGCTTTGTGGCATTTGCAGGGAGATTCATGCCTAAAGGGAAGCATGGGAGAAAGCATAAATTTCTAGTAGTATTAATAAATATTCATTGAATTTTTGTTGGCCTCAGATGTGGAGTGAAATTCAGATTACGCAATTGAGTTTTCCCTGTCAAGTATGGCCAGAAAACCTGTCTTGTCCTCTCCCTGCACTGGTGCTAAGGTCGGCAGGGGGGGTGTCTCTCAGAGGTGTGCGTGCCACTCACCGGCTTGCAGAGTTCACACAGCAGGGCCCCTTGCTCAGATCACCTCCTTGGATCTGTTCCAACTTGCAAAGCTGAGTTACAGGTGGGGAGGCGAAGCAGCAAAACAAAATCAGAAACTGATCCTGACTCAGTTAAGATGCTTTGGAGATAAGAAGATGCAATGAGTTTTACTTGTGTTTTGCACACCGTGAGGAGGTTGCCAGGAAGGTCTCTCTTTTTCTGGCACATAAGGCGGGCTAGTACTGGCAGGGTAACATTGTAGAGAGGAGGTAGAGAGAGATTCCTAAAAATACAGCCTCACTGTGACAAATATCTGGATTGGAAAGCTCTGTTGGAATTGCTATCTCCCCATGCTGGCATTAATGCCTCCCAGTGACCTCTCCTTTCCAAAAGTAAAAAAACCCCAAACCCCAAAACCAACACAAAAAAAAATGGATGATGGGTCCATCTCAAATCATGTAAAAGGAAAATGACTTTCAAACATTTCCAGCACATTTTCCCAGCCAGCGCTAGGAGCAGCAGGCACTGTCCCATAGTGGCATGTGGAATTTCTTAACCCTTTCTCTTAAAGATCCGAGGTTGCCACCTTTCACAATATTGGGGGTTTCTTTTGCCCCCGCCCCCTCCTGGAGTTCAATGAGTAAGTGAGAATCTCAACTTTCCTTAAAAAAAGGGGGCTATGTTTCTAAACTTCATGATTGTGGAGAAAACTGGAAAATGTAAAGGCTACAACACCGGAAGGCAAAGAGAAACCCTCTCCCTCAACACATTTATTTCATCTGGGATTAACAATATAGGAAACCCAACTAATTTATAAGAACATAAGAACGGCCCTACTGGGTCAGACCAAAGCTCCATCTAGCCCAGCACCCTGTCTTCCGACAGTGGCCAATGCCAGGTCCTCCAGAGGTACCTGAACAGAACAAGGAATCATCAAGTGATCCATCCCCTGTCACCCATTCCCAGCTTCTGGCAAAAAGAGGCTAGGGACACCATCCCTGCCCATCCTGGCTCATAGCCATTAATGGACCTATCCTCCATGAACTTACCTAGTTCTTTTTTGAACTCTGTTATAGTCTTGGCCTTCAGAACATCCTCTGGCAAGGAGTTCCACAGGTTGACTGTTGTTGTGTGAAAAAATACTTCCTTTTGTTTCTTTTAAACCTGCTGCCTATTTGAAAAAACTCCCTTTGCAAGATCTCCGCATGACACAGGCCATCAGTTTTAAGATCAGAGTTCCCTTTGAATCGTTCCATCTGTCTGTGCACTGACTAACAGGTACATTAATCTGTCATCAAATTCCCATTGGGGGGGTCCTTTACCAGTAAGCACTAACCCAAATAATTCAGAGTGTCTGAACTTGTTACCGCCTTCCTTCTGTTCTGACTGATGATATGTCAAGCAGAAAGAAAACAGCTTAATATTTTCACAAGCTTGGTTGATTTCTGAAATTAACTAACAACAAGAGGATTGTTTGAACTAGTAAAAGAAGTAAATATGTCAGTAACACCAGAGACTACAACACCCCTTCTGATGTCTTCATTTATACTGTTATCCCAAGTATCCTATCAGTGTCTACAGACAGGCACAGCTGAAATTCAAGTCTTTAGATTTCAAATGCCCCAAGTATTGGTATGTTCAGAGGTAGGTTATTGATTTGCTCCATTATAGAGATGCACTGTGTGCATTTATTGTGCTTTGTTATTATCTATATTTCACTACTATTACTAGCTTTATTCGTCTCAGACATGACTGCATTGCTCTTAGGACTGATATGTCTGATTAATTCTTTCACCTTTGTTACCACTTCAAATATAGTCCAGTTTGGTGGCCCTTAAAGTCATTAGCTTATCATGGCTATTTGGAGGCTAGTGATTTGATATCCTCTATAAATACTAGAGCTGATTGGAAAATGGGGGACTGGTAGGGGAAGATCGTATGGAAAATTATGACAAAAACAAAACGAATTTGGTTTTCACTGAAATTTTCAAGGGCAAATTTCACCTTTTTATGAAAAGAAAATGTTTTGGCTGAACACTTTTCAGTTTCCATTGAAAAAATCAAAAATTTCCATGGAAAACAGACTCTTTCCAAGAATATTTCATTTAGTCAAAACCCCAATTTTCCATTGAAAAGAGGTTTTGACTATAGCTGCCTGGGGATCAGAAGTTCCATTCATGAAGGATTTCAAGATTTTGAAATTTGTCTTTGTACTGAATAGGGGCAAAGGCTGAACATTTCAAAATTCTCCATGAAGGAAAATTCTGGGGGAAAAAAAAATCATTTTGGCTTGAACAAAACATTTCATTTCAGTTTAGACTTTCCCAGATTTTAAAAACATTGAAAACAGAAGACGTCTCAAAACAAAACATCCAAATGTTTTCTTCTGAAAATACCAAAATGGGATGTTTTGACCCCATTCAGAATCAGGGCTTTATTGTGCTGTTTGCTGCATGGGCTCACAGGAATGGACAGTCACGGCCTGGAAGAGGTTATAATCTAAAAGACACCAAACAGAGCACACACGGTGACGCATCATGGGCCTCAAATCTGAGCTTGTGTGTCCCTAAGCAGTGCCCAGACTGCAACTGCTACCTGACAGCTCTTTGAAACCAGCACGGGAGGGGGCTAGTGGAAAACTGGCCCCTCAGAGCTCTGCCTACAAAGCTCCCAATTGGAGTAGACATCCGGCCCCACTGTTTGGCCCAGATGCACTATTCAAAGCAGAAAGAGGTGCAAGAAGTTGTCCGAGCAACTGGTTGAGCTCCCAACTTGCTGCTGTACTGTACTCCTACCCCAGTCTTGACCCTCTGTGTGACTCCTGACACTGATTCTCATTCAGCCTTTGGCATGACTCCTGACCCAGACTCTGGCCCCGACCTTTGGTGCTATCCTGAATCTGACTTTAGTTCCTGGCTTTCACTAGACCTGACTGCCCACGCTCCATCCCTACACATGCAAGTCAATGGTCAAGGTGATGGTTGGCAAATGGCATGTTAGTTACCGTGTGGTTATGTTGTTATGTGGGGTTGGGAGAATGGAAACGACAGGGGAGTGATATGAGGAATGGGGTGGGAAAAAAGAGGAAGAGAATGGACATTGGGTGGAGGAGTGAGGGCAGGAGGACGGAAGGGAGGAGTGCAGTACAGAAGGCAGGGAGAGAGACTGTCAGGGGAGAGGACTGGGAGAAATAGGGTGGTAAGAGGCCTTGACAAACAACTGCGAGGCACAGTCTTGCAGAGAGGAAGACGATCAGCTGATAGCTCTGGTTCTGTTCTGTAGCCTCCCACTCTACAGAGCTCCCCAAACCTCTTGGTGTGGTTGTTTTGTGACTTATTTTCTGTGGGCCGCACCCCAGACATTTCTTGGAGCCTGTTGTCTGGGGCAGTTTCGAAAGGCAGAACTGCCACAGCCTATTACAGAAGAGGACATACCTACACGAGTTCTCTTCCTCTCTCTCTTGTGCAAACTTTTCTTTGGTTCTTTCTTGTTGGGTTGGTATTCCCCACTTCTTGCCCCCCTCCGGGATCTAAACTAGATCAACAGATTCAAAGGCCAGAAAGAACCATTGTCATCATCTGCTCTGACCTCCTGGGTAGCTCAGGCCAGAGATCTTCCCCAAACTAATTCCTCAAGCAGATTTTTAAGAAAAACATACAATCGTGATTAACCAAAAAGTCATGCAGAAGGAAAAAGTCTGTTATTTGTGCATGGAAATCCATAACACACGGCAGAGGTGACCAATATAATAAATAAAAATGATTCTGAAAGCATTTGAAGAGTAGTTTGGTATGTCCGGAGCAGCCGTCATGCATGCTGTTATTTCAAGGCTGAGAAACACAAATGTGGTTTGAAAACTCTAGTGAATGGCCGCAAGTTTTGATGTGCTTGGTGGAGTAGGTGCGTGGTTTGGCTTTAATATTTTGGTCTTCAGTGGCTAATCTGATGCCTCTTTACAGTGCAAAATGAAGCCTGCTTTCGCAGGAGGGAGGATTGTTTACGTATGAGATGCAAGGCACTGCCTCTCGGAAAACCAACACAGGCTGGCCCAAGAAATACACAGTTTCCCAATGACATAATTAGTCTTTTTTCTGCCTGGTTGCCTAATATGTGGTTAGGAAATTCAATCCATGTGGGCTGTCTTGTGTTTAGCATCACTGAGATTATCACATCGGAACTGGGTAACTTTCTTCCGGAAGATCCTTCACCTGACCTATTTTAATCAATCCCCATAGCCCTGACCCAAACCTGCATTCAGTTCTCCAGCCCCAGTCAACAACCTTTTCCAAGGCATGGATCATGCTGGATAAAGGATCCTCTCAGGTCTTAGGCAATAGGGTCTTAAGGCTAGCAGGGGTATACCCTATTAGCCAAGATGGTCAGGGATGAAACCCTAACCCTCTTAGGCTATATCTACAATTAAAAACCCAGGGCAGGCCCATGCCAGCTGACTTGAGCTTGTGGGGCTCAGGCTGTGGGGTTTTTTAATTGTGGTGTAGACGTTCAGGTTCAGGCTGGAGCCTGGGCTCTGGGACCTTGTGAGACGGGAGACGCTGCAGCCCGAGTTTGAACATCTACACAGCAGTTAAACAGCCCTGGAAGCCCGAGTTAGCTGGCATGGGCCAGCAGCAGGTGTCTAATTACAGCGTAGACATACCTTAACTGACAGATGCTGCGACTGGATGTCAGGGGACGGATCACTTGAAGACTGCCTGGTTCTATTTATTCCCTTTGAAGCATCTGGCGTAGGCCACTGTCGGAAGACAGGATACTGGCTGGGATGGACCATTGGTCTGACCCACTATGGCCGTTCTTACCGTTTGATGATGTCTCCTATTGAAACACTTTGCTTTTTGAGGCAGACTCTCCCAAAGGGCAAAGTGTCCCACTGCGGACTGCAAGGGGGCTGAAGGAAGAAAGGGAGGCCAAGTCCAGGATTTAAAGGGTTGTTGGGTCTCAAAGCATCTCCGAATGAGCAAATGTTCACATCGCAACTACCACCATCACAGTCATCTCTCTGCCGTCACTATCAGATATGCCAAGGACCGAGTTTGTGTCTGAACTTGCCCTTTGGGGAATGGAGCCCAAATGGAAGAGAAAATGCAACTGAAGGAAATTGTAGCTGACATTCCTATTTATTTTGTGCCTTTTATCCCAAAAGCAGTCATGTAAAAGAGGGGTCTGAGCCCACAAAACTTTGCTCACATGTGTAGTGCTTACTCCTGCAAGTAGTCTGTGGAATTACTTGCATGAGCGATGGTTTGCAGTATTAATCCTATTACAGAAGGTGTCTGGCAATGCTTTATAGCTAAGTCTGAAGAACAGTTTCCATTCTATGCTCCTATTTTCTACATCCTTTTCAACTTTCTAAACTGTTCACTTTTTAGGCTGAAATTTTCCAAGCTTGGGCTGTGTGTGAATGCGAATTTTATTGGAACGCTTGAGCAAGACCGCTTCTGCCTGCATGGAAAGAAGTGGGGGGAGCCATGTCGTGCTTCAGGGGTGCCCGTGGATCACTGCAGGGTCAGATTGTAACCACCCCAACCTCAAATGCACATCAGTGCATTATGAGGTCTGAATTGGAGCTGTAATTTCTTCCAAAGCATCACAACGTGATTGTCAGATGGTCTGTGTGGCTGCTGTGGGGACTGAAGATCTTAAGCTCCATCAGAAGCATGGCTTACCCTGTCTCATCTACATGTTCCCTTGCAATTGAAGGGCATTGTAGAGCAAAGAGTTGATCTCATTCTATTAAAATACCTGGGGTCCTTTGTTCCACCTTTGAGGTTTCATGCCCCCGCACTACATCGGACAGTGACTGGGGAAGCAGTTGGTTGCCTTGCCCTTTCCCAAAACAAATCTTTCCGAATCTCTCTGCATGTTCTTTTTCTGGAGCAGCAGAAAGGTCATGTTTGATCTGCCCAGCCACTGATAAATGCAGCATCTGATGCTAGGACTTTCATAGAACATAACCCGCCTCCAGGAAGAAAGGTTTATTTAAAATTTCATCTGGTGATGTCCCAAAGCCTTTGTGTCGGGAGAGCTCTGGTTTATTGCTGGCAAACCCTGCACTGAGGTAAACTCCCGGGCTGCACTTGGCTCACAGTACCTTTCAAAGAGTCACTGCTAACGTTGATTTATTTAGTGGTCGGGGTGGTAGATTTTGGAAGAGGCAGGAGGAAATGCTACAGAAGCTCTCCCTTCCTGTTCATACACAGCTGCGCTCCTCCGAGACCCAGCTGTCTTCATCGGAGGGCCATCAGCCCTACCAGAGGTCCATCACAACCAGTGTTTACAGGCATTCCACACAGGCTACCAATGTGTGGTCAGAAACTATTGGAGAAGAAGCAAGTGAACTAAGACAATTGCATCCAGTGGGATTCATTCTCTCCTCCGCCCCCAGAGCCGCAAAACTGCGCTGTTATCAGATGTCACACAGGCACCAGAGCTGGCTAAGTAAGAATAATGGGAGACTTGCTGTCTTGTGTTACCTTACACTGCAGCCTCTGCAGGAGCCTTCCTCTGGCTGATAAGCAGTATTCTGCTTGAAGGCAGAGTCTGGGGATCCCGTGATACAGATGTGCACCTGCACAGCCCAGCACCCTGGCAGCAGACGATGTCATGTGAGACATGTTGTGTTAAGACAAGGCTCAAGAAATCGTTGGCGCTCGCATGGGCCAGAACAATTAACTCCGAGGTGGGCACCATTTGTATTAATATCAACACCTGATTGGGCGGTGATTCTTATTCTGTTATCTAGTGTCTAGGAGTCAGAATCCTCAAGCTCTGTCCTTGGCTCTGTGTTGCCTCTCTATGGAATGCTGAGTTCAATGCCTAACCTCTCAGTACCTCAGTTTACCTCTCTGAATAAAGGAGCCAATCACTCATACCAGGGCTGTTGGGAGGGTTGATTTAGGAAGTGCTTTGAGATACTCAGCTGCTGTCACATCCCGTGGGAATAGGCGCGTTAGAAAAACAGACACAGATAGAAGGCTAAAAGAAAAGGAGTACTTGTGGCACCTTAGAAACTAACCAATTTATCTGAGCATGAGCTTTCGTGAGCTACAGCTCACTTCATCGGATGCATGCAGTGGAAACCTGTCAGATAGAAGGCTGTGTATGCTAGTGAGTTATCTGAATTTGCATCACTGTGCAGATATGGTGACTATTACAAGGGCCACATTTAAAAAAAAATATCCATGGATCCTGACATTTGGGGATTTTTGCATGCAGATGAGCTTGGAGGTCAGGGGGAAGCTGCCGAGGGGAGGCAACCCAAGGGATATGATGATAAAAGCTCCGACAAACTATTGTCCAACGGTTCTCCTTGAGAAAGGCTTCGTCACCTCCCGGTCACTTCAGCAACTCAGAGTACTGAGCTCCGTATGGGCTTTCTCATCTCACACAGGGACGGTCGATGTACAACTTAATTCCACAATGCGTGTTCATAGATACTAAGGTTGGAAGGGACCATTATGATCATCTAGTCTGACCTCCTGCACATCGCAGGCCACAGAATCTCATCCACCCACTCCTGCGAAAAACCTCTCACCTATGTCGAGCTATTGAAGTCCTCAAATTGTGGTTTAAAGACTTCAAGGAGCAGAGAATCCTCCAGCAAGTGACCCGTGCCCCATGCTACAGAGGAAGGTGAAAAACCTCCAAGGCCTCTTCCAATCTGCCCTAGAGGAAAATTCCTTCCCGACCCCAAATATGGCGATCAGCTAAACCCTGAGCATATGGGCAAGATTCACTAGCCAGATACTATAGAAAATTCTTTCCTGGGTAACTCAGATCCCACCCCATCTAACATCCCATCACAGGCCATTAGGCCTATTTACCATGAATATTTAATTACCAAAATGATGTTATCCCATCATACCATCTCCTCCATAAACTTATCAAGTTTAATCTTAAAGCCAGATATTTCAGGCACACTTAAATCAACTCCTCTACCATGGTTACCTGTTCTCGGCAATATTGCTCCACTCAGTGTTCATAGAGATGAACACATAACAAAGCTCATGAAGAAATTGTGTCATATGCCATATATATTGTTAACTGAAGACTTGTTTAATCCTCCACATGGTAGTCTGTCCTCAAGGCACCCACTGTGGATAAGTTTACTAGGTGAGGGATTTATGGTAGAGGATGTGTGGCGAGCTTCATGGTCCACAGAGAAGGTGACAAATAATTATCTTGTCTCTGACCCCACTCAACGTCAGCTGAGGTTTGATTGACCGTGAAGGCAATGGAGCCTTCTGAACTGGTTTCGTACTGGGCATGGAATTTGTTCTGCAGTGGAATTTTGGTAGCATTTTAGAGACGCTGTGGGCAGCCACAAACCATGACATACACTGTTGAGGACTGCAAAAGGACTCAACTTCCAGGAGGTCTTCGTGCCTTGAGCATGGTTTATAAGCACGCTATGGCTTGGCTTGACTGGATGACGTATGCAATAAATAAAATAAACTTCCTGATCTATCCAAGTGGCTAGAAAGGGGCCAGTTCTGAGAGCCCTTTGCATTCAGAACTGCCCCAGCCCCTGCACAGTCATGCTGCCAATGGGTGGGGAATCATTTAGCAATGTTTTAGAAAGTCCATCCTTGCCAGCTGCCATTTGCTGCACCTCAGTGGCAGGGCTGCCACATCCTTCTCTGGCAGAGTCTAAACCTCTAAACTTTCACTGGCATAAAATTAAGAGGCTTCTTTCCAGCCTGTGGACTCCAAAGCCCCAGTAAAGACCCAATCTACACCCACTGACTTCAATGGCAAACCTCCCATTGGCCTTAGCAGGAGATGGATCGAGTCCTTGGTCAACACCAGATTCTTACTGACCAAATTGGCATCATGTACCATGATAAACCAAGCCAGGGAGTCACTCACATTTCAGGAAGACGTGCTATATTTCACGTTGTATCCATGGTGCTGTTGACTGCACACATTACAAGACTCTGTTTTAGGGCTTGTCTACACTATGCATTAATCTCCACTAAAGGCGTTTAAATTCTCATGTGCATGAATGGGTTGCACACTAGCTAATGGGCCCGCATGGACCCTGCTGGTGCACACAAAGTTCCCTAATGCGCAGTAATATAGTCCCATTTCAAATAGAACGACATTAATATGCACTAGGGAACTTTCAGCGCTAGGATGTTGCACACAAGGATTTACACCCCTCTAGTGTGGACTAATGCACAAAGCAGTCAAGCCCTTAGGTATGGATTTATCACTTTCCCTCACAAACTTGCTATTTTCTGGAGCTGTGTCAAGCAAGCTGATGGGCTGGTGAGAATAACCTGATTTCAGGTCCTATAACAAAGTCAGAACGTGAGCCGAGTTGAAGGAAAGGTTTGCTACTGCCAACAAAACTCTCCAATGAACTTGGGCTGCCTTCTGAGGAAACCTGGGGCAGATTTCAAGAAAACCTGGGCTGATTTATGGATCTGAGTGACAACCAAGCAGGCTCAGCAGAATGGAACAGTATCAAGTCCCACCTGCAAAGCAGGTGAACTTGGTTAGCAACATCTGAGTTTAGCATTGATTTGTTTTGAAATGCACAATAAAGCTCAGGGGTTAATGAGACCATCTGAAATAAAATGGTGGAAAGTCTACATAGGAGCCCCTCGGAAGGTATTAAACCCAGTGGTTTTCAACCTTTTCCTATACCAAGATCCTTTCTCCCATCCAACCAGGATTTAAGCCAGGACTCCACTCTGTTTAGTAGAGCATTGTGGGAAGTCTGTTTGTGTATTCTTGGAGGTGGTGGTGGTCATGAACCTCTGCCTTAAGCTGTCCAATTTCACACAGATATAGGGCAAATTCTGCCCTCCATTCAACCCATTGACTTGAGCAGGACTGCCCTAATATTGATGACATAGAGAGAGAGTAACTGAGAGCAGCTTTTGACCCTAATGTTTTTCCAGTGTGTTTACTCTCTTAAATGTACATTGCAAATGCTAATCCCCAAAAGTGCAGCTATGGAAATCTTTGTCCATGTTCATCAGCATCATCAACCAAATGGAAAGATGGAGGTTCTCCAGCATGATGACAATGGAAAAATGTGACTTGATGTAAGAAACATTTGGAAGGCAGCTTTATTGTCAGGAGGGTAAAGACCCACCCGCTGCTTGGAAAGTTGGGACAATCTCTCACTTAAATAAAGAGGAGCAGCGAGCAAGTTATCCAAGAACTGGGGAAACCTGACCAAGGTCCATGAGGATTTTAAGTTGTGGGATTGTTTGTTGTTTGACTTTAGTCACACCAATTCAACAGAGAGGTTGTGCTTTTAAAGGGAATAATTGGCAGCTGGATTGTTAAGAGTCACAAGTCTCCTTGGTGTAACGCCATTGAATTTAGTCCATCCTGTCTTATTTAATGGGTAGATGATATGCAATGCCATTTGAATTTTATTGCAGTTCTTTAGGATATGGAATATTGTATGCTTGCTGATAGCTTTTGGCACTAACTACTGGAAAATAAAAATTTTAAAATACAAATAATACATATTAAAGAGATGACTCTGACAATCATCATAATCATCTCTCCTCTGCGGGGTTATTCATTCGGAGTTATTTTTCACACATCGAAAAGGCTGCATTTATCTCATGCTTGAATGAGACACAATTCGATCTGATCCAGATCATGATCTTCCCAACGTGTGTGGGGTGAGGACTGGATCCAGGGTTCTGATTTGGCTCATGTTAAAGGTACGATGGTGGCCCCATCTGCAATGCTTGAATCTGGAAAGAGGTTCAGACTGCAAACATCCGAGAAGCTTGGACCCATCTCGAGTTTGCGCCTCAGAAGTGTGAGCGTTCCAATGCCTGTGACACGGTGGGGAAGATGTCCCAGCAGACCAGCTGCAATGCCAAGTCCAGTTGAAATTGGAGCTTAGTGTATTCTAGGTAATGGGGACATGCTTCCAGCAAAGGCTGGAAACTTAGTACATCCACAGTCAAAATCCTTGTGTGTTTCCCAGAGGGCAGAATTAGCGAAGACCTGGGAGAGCTTTCTGCTTAAATGCATTGGCCATATGTGAAAAATATACTGCATCTAAAGCCGGCCAAGTGAGAAAGCAGAGCAGGCCAGGTTGACAAAGATGCAATAACTAGACAAAGGACCCAGCTAAAGAAGGTATTGTTAGGGCAACACATTGTCCTCCATCTTCAAATCACCCTGGTAGAGGTTTCTAAGAAAACTCAAGATAGCCCGATTGGTCTTGTTTGGTTTGCTTGATTTTCTACAATTAACCCTCTCCCCAGGTGAAATATTTTGGGTAGATATTACAGTTGGCTTTTTATTTATGTAAGTCTTGTTCATTTCAGATGTTTATGAACAAATATAACTGGTTTCTTTTTGCTTAGAAAAATGATTAGACTTATGGAGTTTTCATTCATCACATGGAACATTTACAGCTAGGCTGGACCAAGCACTAAATGATCTTGCACGGGGTAGGGAGAGATGGATAACGTGACCTAGAAGGTCTTTTCCATCTCTGGATACATCAGATTCTATGATACTATGCAGAAAGGAACAGAGTAGCAGACGTGGGGTCCCTGGGAGTATTTGGACAATTCTGGGGAGTTCACAAAAATGTGGATGAATCCTCCAGATAGGTCCTATGATGATTCGTCCAAACAGAAAGTGCATTATTTGTTATTCACTAGAGTTGACATGAACAGTTTCTGAATGTGTAAAACAAGATTTGTAGGTGCCCCATGGCCCCTTGTGGTGCTCCCTAGGCTGGCGTAATGGGTCATGGGGAAGATGGAAGCCCCTTCATCCTGGGGAAGACCCTCACTGCAGGGTATGTTCTGGGGAGGCAGGTTGGGGGCAGGATGAGTTGCGTGGCCTGGACTTTCTGACTACGTGGAGATTCTGAGTTATGAGGAGAGGCTGAGGGAGCTGGGATTGTTTAGCCTGCAGAAGAGAAGAATGAGGGGGGATTTGATAGCTGCTTTCAACTACCTGAAAGGGGGTTCCAAAGAGGATGGCTCTAGACTGTTCTCAATGGTAGCAGATGACAGAACGAGGAGTAATGGTCTCAAGTTGCAGTGGGGGAGGTTTAGATTGGATATTAGGAAAAACTTTTTCACTAAGAGGGTGGTGAAACACTGGAATGCGTCACCTAGGGAGGTGGTGGAATCTCCTTACTTAGAGGTTTTTAAGGTCAGGCTTGACAAAGCCCTGGCTGGGATGATTTAACTGGGAATTGGTCCTGCTTCGAGCAGGGGGTTGGACTAGATGACCTTCTGGGGTCCCTTCCAACCCTGATATTCTATGATTCTATGATTCTATGATTCTTCATCCTTGCCCCAGCCTGTTAAAGCAGGGATACAAGTTAGGGAAGCCCTGAGAGCTATCCTCACTTGCACTGGGAGTGAAACCATCTGCCTGTGGCCACTGAATAAGGGAGGTACACACCCTCTCCCCTCTGTCCCTCTGCCAGTCCTAGCACCGGCAGAGGGATGAATGTTATCTATAATTTGAAAATTATTCCTTGAGGCTCTTTGGTGAAATCTTCCAAACAATGAACTGGAAGAACTGGCGGAAGAATGATTCACTAACCACAAATGGGACCAATTTTGTACTTGATGTCATAGAATCATAGAATCATAGAATATCAGGGTTGGAAGGGACCTCAGAAGGTCATCTAGTCCAACCCCCTGCTCAAAGCAGGACCAATCCAGCTTGTTTCCCTTAGGAGACTGTTCCGTGGTCTAATAGATCTACACATTAGGAACATATTCCTCATCTACAGATGACATTTGCCTTTATTTAATTAGATTATTCTTAATTTGTGTCCCTTTTCTCCCAGTCTCACATTCAGTTCCTCCCTTTTTGGTGTTTTACACCTTTCAAATACCTGAGCATGTTTATCACATTCCACTGCTCCTTTGAATGTTAGTTGACCAAGCTTTGTCTTTTTAGTTCTTCTAATTTTTCTGTGTGCTGGAAACTAAAAACCTGGTGCTATGGTTTATTAGCACACCACCCCCTCTTGTTTTCCCCATGTTACTTACTTATGCTAATTGGTCAGGTATTAAACAAGCACAACAATTAATAAGTGGTTTAATTGGAATGGGAAAGAAATAATGTACTGCCGATTTTACTCACCCACACAAGTGTACAGAGCAAAAAAAGAAAAAAAAAAGAATGAATCACAGTTTAGAAGACGTGTTTTCATCCATTCAGTATGGCAGACTCTTGGGCTAACACTTACTCGACTGTACTGTAGGGCATGGTATGTACTTAAAGTGCTTTGAAGATAAAAATGTGCTATATAAGTCTTCAGTGCTATTATTGTTAAAGGGAGTGGAGAGGAAGGGAGAGATTCGGGTCACACTGTGCGTGAACTAAGGGCTCCATGGTGAGCTCAGGTCTGGAATAGCTAGTGTTCAAATGGGCCATCCTTTGAGAAAGAGGAATCTCAGCTCACCTCAGGTTGCCTGGGAAATAAGAGTAAAACACACAGGGAATGTGTTGTCAACGTAGCAAGGTAGGTGGAAGGTCCTCGGGTTATGGAACTAATATAGGATTTTCAAGACTTGCACTTAATTCCCAATTTTAATCTGCAGTGCCTTAGTTCCCATCTATAAATTGCAGATAACAACTCTTCATTTGTCTGTCTTGCCTCTTTATGGATATCAGTGGGCTCTGTCTGACACCCTGGCATTATCAACTCCCCTGGGCATGGAGCGTCTCTCACTCCTGTATATACGGCATCGAGCACAATTGGGCCCTGATCTTGGTTGCTACAGAAATAAACTATAGTAATAAGCAAGTGTGAGCCTAATCCTGGTGTAAATCTGGAGTCATCACCCTGGAGTGAGTGAAGCTATCTTGATTTACACCAGCTGAGGGTCTGGGGCATAGCTGTTAAACTGGTATAAAGTGAGAGGCCAACCCGCCCTCAGATCTGACACTGAAAATGGAATAACCTGTCCAATAACATCAGTTGCTGCCTCAGCAGCACTGTCTGGCCCTAACTAGATCCTGCTGTTTATTTGTACTTAGGAGTCTTAGTCATGGACCCCATTGTGTTAGGAGTGGCACAAACACAGAACCGAAAGACGGTCAGTTGTCCCCTCATCCTGAATGAGGAATGCTGGAGATGTAGCCTGGAAAACACTGCAAGGTGGGATTGTTGAGCAAGTCGGAACAGCTCAGGGATCTGTCAGCCTGAAAGACACATACAAACACTGCCTCTTGGGCCATCAATCAGTCTGTCATGGCTGAACAGGCCTGGGCTGTCCCGGGGCCTGTACCAGCACAAGGAAGGGTTTAGCTCACAGACCCG
Organism: Lepidochelys kempii; assembly: GCF_965140285.1. NCBI lineage: Eukaryota > Metazoa > Chordata > Testudines > Cheloniidae > Lepidochelys > Lepidochelys kempii. Next base: position 3,426,198 of record NC_136390.1, read on the forward strand.
GGGTATCTGGCTTGACAGTTTAGCAGATAATGAATCAAGTGAGCTGCAGAAAAGAACCGTAGTGGTGAGGAGGTCATTGGGAAGGCCCAGGATGGTGACCCTACTTCAGACTCTCTCACTGCCTGCACCTCTTTAATTAAAAACACCCTCGGACCCATCTGCCTCCACATTAAAACCAGTTCACCCTTCCCTTTGGGGCTGAGCAGTGGCAGTGGGTCGAGCACTGGACTGGAACGCAGGGGAGCTCAGTTCTAGTCCAAGCTTTGCCGTTGGACTGCTGCAGGACTGTGGGCAAGCCGCACCACCCATCTGGGCCTCAGTTTTCCCATTTGTAAAATGGGGATAATGATCCTGGGCCTCCTTTGTAAAGCACTTTGAGATCTACAGATGAAAAGGGCTAGATAAGAGCTAGGGATTATTATTGTAATCTATTCTTTATCCTGCGCCTGGCACAGAAAGAGCAACAAGTGTCCAACTACAACTGACCCCGCTGTATCAAGCCCCATCGGATTCTCCACCGGAGCTATCACCTATAATAATATATAATATTATGTGTCTCCTCAATCACATCTACCCAAACCCGGGAGATGAATGCTGCAGGGATCAGCTTTTCCTGTTACCGCAGGAAAAACAAATCAAAACATGTTTCCAAAAAAGCAAGGCTTAAACTCAGACAGAACTGTCTGGAGCAGAGCTTCGGTAAATATTTTTAAACCTATGGGAGCCCCGGCACCTCCTGCAGGGCAGAAGTCCCGAGCCCCGGAAGAAACTCTCAGTCCTGGTGCACCCTGCTGAGCAGAAGCCCCAAGCCCCAGCACGCCCCGTGGAGCAGAAGCCCCAGCAAGCCCTGTGGGGCAGAAGCCCTGAGCCCTGGGGCTCCGGGAAATACTCAGGAAGAATTTAAGCCCTGCAAAAACCCTGTAACAGGGTGGCTTGCCCCTTTAAGGGTTAAAGGTCTGGGGGCAGCCAATTCTAATGACAAAACAGGCATCAGGTGATTCCTCTGTAAGAGCATCAGGAAGCTGCAGAGAGGGGGATGCACAGGGAAAGACAATCAGAGGAAGTTGTGGTAGAAACCACAGACAAGCTGCAGTGAGCTGGCGGTTCTTGCAGGAGACCCTTGTGCAGGAGGAAGGATTCGGGCCTGGAAGCCAAGCTGGAGGGCTGAAGAAGGCTGAGGATGAGGGAGAACAGATTCCTTGGGAGTACCAAAAGGTGCCAGCCTGCTAGGGCTAAGAGGGGCCTACCAAGGCAAGGAAGAACTGCAGAGACCTGGCTTGGCTGAGAGGCCAGAGCACCAGGACTGAGTTTTGTTTTGTGTCCTAGGTCAGTAAATTAAACTCTTAGAGAAGGGTCCATTACTGGACAGAAAACCTGTGTGGAATACATTTCAGAAGCCCCTTGGAGAAGGAAACTGAGGCAGTCTGCCTGTAGCATGACTTCAGGTGGCAACCGGGAAGTCGTTTGCCCAGGAACAAAATGATATAAAGATATGCAAGGCATTTTGGTTCCTCCCTAAGGATAATCTAAGGCTCATGGAAGTCAGTGGGAGTTTGTCAGTGTGTTCCCATATTCTTCATTTATCCTTTGGGAGAGGAATGGCCCTCTGGAATTCTTTGCCTGGGGAGGTGCTGGCCGGGTTTACATTGCTAGGAGAATGCAGATAATGGTATTTCAGCGGATATAACAAGTGATCAAGTAGAACGCTGCAACAACAACAACCCACTGCATGAAGGCCCACACCCAAAAACCTTACAGTAGCAGCTCAGTGCATAAAACCCAGCACACCTGGACAACATGGAGATCAGACAAGATAGTCGCTTCTGGCCTTAAAATCTCTGGCTCTATTAACACAACAAGCTAATTTGTGAAACCCAACACACACGCAAACTCGGTTGTGACCCGCCCATGCACCCATCACATCACACCTAAGCAACCTTGCAATGACAAACCAACGTTGGCTGGAAGGAAATTACATTTCAGGACGGAGAGTTTAATCGGAGGCTTTAAAAGGATACAGACAACAGGGACAGAAACAGAAATATTAGGAATCCCCAACAAAATCTTGCCCAAGTCATTTCTAAACTTTGTCTTGTGATTTTCTGGCCACCCCACCCCGGAGTCTAAAAAATTTGTATATACCGCTGCTGCTCTGAAGCAAGGCAAGGAGGACAACCAGAAGGATCTGGCATATGCATTGCAGAGCCAAAGTGCAATGCAAACATAATCAGATACATAGCCCAGTGGCGACATGCCAAACAGCTGAGCAGAGGAACAGATCTGATGCTTGGCCAGGGAAAGGTACCTAGTCCCATCTGTTGCTGCAGTCTCTGCTATTGCTGTTTTTCAATGCTAGAGCGTTCTCAAGTCGAACACCACATCGTGGAGAACAGCATGGCAGCGGGGATGGCTGTCAAAATGGTCACATCATGGAGAAAGTTAGAAAGGGTCCTTCCTTTTGCCTCCAACCACACAAGGTGGCCGAGATCTGTTGAGGAACTGACCAAGAGCAGAAAACAACCAAAACTGAAACCGAGCTCAGGATACGGACCCTGGACTTCAGGAAAGCAGACTTCGAATCCCTCAGGGAACGGATGGCCAGGATCCCCTGGGGGACTAACTTGAAGGGGAAAGGAGTCCAGGAGAGCTGGCTGTATTTCAAGGAATCCCTGTTGAGGTTACAGGGACAAACCATCCCGATGAGTCGAAAGAATAGTAAATATGGCAGGCGACCAGCTTGGCTTAATGGTGAAATCCTAGCGGATCTTAAACATAAAAAAGAAGCTTACAAGAAGTGTAAGGTTGGACATATGACCAGGGAAGAGTATAAAAATATTGCTCGGGCATGTAGGAATGATATCAGGAGGGCCAAATCGCACCTGGAGCTGCAGCTAGCGAGAGATGTCAAGAGTAACAAGAAGGGTTTCTTCAGGTATGTTGGCAACAAGAAGAAAGCCAAGGAAAGTGTGGGGCTCCTTACTGAATGAGGGAGGCAACCTAGTGACAGAGGATGTGGAAAAAGCTAATGTACTCAATGCTTTTTTTGCCTCTGTCTTCACTAACAAGGTCAGCTCCCTGACTGCTGCGCTGGGCATCACAAAATGGGGAAGAGATGGCGAGCCCTCTGTGGAGATAGAGGTGGTTAGGGACTAGTTAGAAAAGCTGGACGTGCACAAGTCCATGGGGCCGGACGAGTTGCATCCGAGAGTGCTGAAGGAATTGGCGGCTGTGATTGCAGAGCCATTGGCCATTATCTTTGAAAACTCGTGGCGAACCGGGGAAGTCCCAGATGACTGGAAAAAGGCTAATGTAGTGCCAATCTTTAAAAAAGGGAAGAAGGAGGATCCTGGGAACTACAGGCCAGTCAGCCTCACCTCAGTCCCTGGAAAAATCATGGAGCAGGTCCTCAAAGAATCAATCCTGATGCACTTGCATGAGAGGAAAGTGATCAGGAACAGCCAGCATGGATTCACCAAGGGAAGGTCATGCCTGACTAATCTAATTGCCTTTTATGATGAGATTACTGGTTCTGTGGATGAAGGGAAAGCAGTGGATGTATTGTATCTTGACTTTAGCAAAGCTTTTGACACGGTCTCCCACAGTATTCTTGTCAGCAAGTTAAGGAAGTATGGGCTGGATGAATGCACTATAAGGTGGGTAGAAAGCTGGCTAGATTGTTGGGCTCAACGGGTAGTGATCAATGGCTCCATGTCTAGTTGGCAGCCGGTGTCAAGTGGAGTGCCCCAAGGGTCGGTCCTGGGGCCGGTTTTGTTCAATATCTTGATAAATGATCTGGAGGATGGTGTGGATTGCACTCTCAGCAAATTTTTGGATGATACTAAACTGGGAGGAGTGGTAGATACGCTGGAGGGGAGGGATAGGATACAGAGGGACCTAGACAAATTGGAGGATTGGGCCAAAAGAAATCTGATGAGGTTCAATAAGGATAAGTGCAGGGTCCTGCACTTAGGATGGAAGAATCCAATGCACCGCTACAGACTAGGGACCGAATGGCTAGGCAGCAGTTCTGCAGAAAAGGACCTAGGGGTGACAGTGGACGAGAAGCTGGATATGAGTCAGCAATGTGCCCTTGTTGCCAAGAAGGCCAGTGGCATTTTGGGATGTATAAGTAGGGGCATAGCGAGCAGATCGAGGGACGTGATCGTCCCCCTCTATTCGACATTGGTGAGGCCTCATCTGGAGTACTGTGTCCAGTTTTGGGCCCCACACTACAAGAAGGATGTGGATAAATTGGAGAGAGTCCAGCGAAGGGCAACAAAAATGATTAGGGGTCTGGAACACATGACTTATGAGGAGAGGCTGAGGGAGCTGGGATTGTTTAGCCTGCAGAAGAGAAGAATGAGGGGGGATTTGATAGCTGCTTTCAACTACCTGAAAGGGGGTTCCAAAGAGGATGGCTCTAGACTGTTCTCAATGGTAGCAGATGACAGAACGAGGAGTAATGGTCTCAAGTTGCAGTGGGGGAGGTTTAGATTGGCTATTAGGAAAAGCTTTTTCACTAGGAGGGTGGTGAAACACTGGAATGCGTTACCTAGGGAGGTGGTAGAATCTCCTTCCTTAGAGGTTTTTAAGGTCAGGCTTGAGAAAGCCCTGGATGGGATGATTTAACTGGGAATTGGTCCTGCTTCGAGCAGGGGGTTGGACGAGATGACCTTCAGGGGTCCCTTCCAACCCTGATATTCTATGATTCTATGACCAAAGCAGTCTCCCACCCCATTGAAGAGAAGTGGTCCCAACAGGAGGGACAGTCATCCACAGAGTCCGTGACAGGATTACTTGGACTCACTTTAGTTCTGCAGGGTTGGGGGAGACAAGTAGGCTGGTTGGGATCAATATACCCCTTTAAGATTGCAGCTGTCCTACCCTGAGCTGGTTACACTTGATTGCTTCCTGGGCGGTGCTGAGCATCTCCATGCAAGCCATGGTTATTGGGGAACGCTCAGCACCTTACAGGAATGAGCCCAAACTAAATGGCAGGGGCCTGGTCAGTATTTGGATAGGAGACCTCCGAGGACGAGCTGCTGGCAATGATGTTCATTTGGTGGGAACAGTTTGGGCGACTGTTACTCACATTGGGTGAAATCCTGGCCCTGATGAAGTCAATAGCAAAGCTCTGGTTGATTTCCACGGGGCCAGAATTTCACCCAATGAGAGCTTTTCTACTGAGTACATCCCAGCCAGAACTTCACCCCTTGAGTAATACGTCATTCATTGATTTCCATGAGATTGGACACAGATCAAGGCGCTTCTCTGGGCGAGCAAGGGTCCCGGAGAGTAGAAATAGCCTCTGAAATATTGTGATTCCTCCTCATCTGCATACCGTCCCCCCGGTGGTGAAGTGTCACCATGCCGAATGTTATGAAGCAGTGTTATCGCCCTACAGAAACTTACTTTGGGGCCGTTGGAAACCATAAATGAATTGTGTTAATTTAACGGACATTGTTATTATTAATAGTAGAGTGGGCACAAATTGGGAGTGTAAATTGCATGGACAATCGGATGGCACAGCCAGACTTAAAACAAACACCAAAACAGGGTTTTTTAAACGCTCCACAGCATCCACGAGCTCCTGATATTTTTATTCAATTTCTACTCAGCCCTTACTCATGGCGTCCAATGGAAATTTGGCTTGTGAAAGGGACTGAATTAAAACCGAGTAAGGATTTTAGGGCTCAGCCCTGAATGCACACAGCGGTCACTTGACTCAAGACGAGCATGTAGCCCCTTTCTGGGGTGGAATGCGACAGGCATGCTGCACCATCAGTACTATCCGATAGCTTCTTGAGATGGATGGAAAGCCGAATTTCTTTCCTATTTGGAATGGCAGAGGGAATAGGAAGAACATATTTACCCATATTGGGGTTTGGCCAAGATAGCAGCAAATAATTCCCCTACTACTGGGAAAAGTGTCATAGGATCGCTAACAACCACAAGCGGTGAGGACCGTGGGCCTATATTTCTTTCAAAAATGGTACAATGCCTCCCAATGATCTTGTTGAGTCATTGGCTCAAGCCTGATCAAGGAGAAGGAGTGCCATCTACCGAATCACCAGTCTTCCCATGCTGGTCTTGGATCCAGTACTGACTAGGCCCATCCTGTTTTAGCCTACGAGATCTGATGCTTTTGCAGCCTGCTCTGGCATGGCTGTGAGCCATGCATAGAATTATGTCGACAGGATGGGCGGTTTCCAAGGAAAAACACACACAGCAAGAACCAGCTGAATATTTCCCTAAAGCAACAGGCACCGTTGCCAAGCGAGGCCCAGTAAAGCTGCTGAATGTACCAGGAAACATGCTCCCTTCCAATGTAAAGCTATAAAACAAGACATTAAACAGCGATTACGGTCAAAACAAAAGGGTGTAAAGTCTTTCCCTTGCTCTTATCCTGCTCCACACATACAGGGCGAGCATTAGGGAGATGCACCCCAGGCTCCTTGCACCATCAGAGCCATGGCATCCCAGCATGCCAGCCTGAAGCCGCCATTTTGGCCTGGCTTCTGTGGAGTAAGATGCCCATGGCTGCTTTTCAGAGCTGTGTTTTGCTGTGAAAGGAACATAGGTTAGGCAGATAATGTGTTACCATCTTCCAGGTGAGGTACTCTTGATCTTCTCAGGGTCACAGAAGAACCCATGACACTCCTCCCAGTGAAGGGGTGTTAACGCCAATGTCTTGGCCGTATTACAACGTAGGTAACAGTTGATACTTCCGCCTACTTACGTTCCCCAGATGAGGCTTCAATTGGATGCAGAATCCTTCACCTCCAGCCCTACACTGATTGGGGAGTTGTTTGCGATGCCAAAGAGCTAGGTGGTGACAGGTGATCAAGAGTAGGTGGATCGCCAAGTTTCTCCCCGGAGTTGGCTGCATCCCAGCCAGTAGGTGAAGAGAAGCAATCCCTTTGTGTATACTAATTTGGTACCCTCCAAAGTGCTTTGAAGCTTGAATGAAGCGTTCTATAAGTCGATTATTAGATAAATAAATGCCATGCTGTCTCCTGATAGGTTAGGAAAAAGAGAGAGAACAGAGGGAAAAGCGCTAAGTTGATTTGCCCCATTTTGCACTCCATATGGCTACAGCTAGTTGGCAATCAGAATTTCCATCCTGTAGGGATTCCTGACCTTTCAAAATCTGTTTTTGTTGAGACGAAAAGTTTAAACTTTGAAAATTATTGTGGAATGGAAATTCTGGAAAAAAAAAGTGAAACTTTTCATTTTGCGAATGTCGCAACGTTTTGCTTTGATACTGGTGAATTATTATCATGCAAAATGTTGGCTATAATATACATGTAAACTATGAAATATATGAACTTTAACATTTTTGAATCGAATAAAATATAACAGTCACAGAAAGTTGAAATGAAATCGTCTGTTCTCATTTCGAATCGTTTCAAAATGTTGCCATAGAAAATTGCCAAGACTGGCCGCATTCCCGTGACACATTTGGATTTCGACAGAGCTGCCGGTTTCCCCTGGGGAAACTGTTGTGTCAAAGATTTTTCCACTAGCTTAAGTTCTGGGTGGCAGAGCTGCACCTGATTCCACAGATGAGCGCCCAGCCTTCTGGAGAATAGCATCTTTTCCAAAGATGGTGCTGCAGATTAAGAGGAGGCAGTGCAGGGGCATTGAAAGACACTGCAGCAGGAATTCTAATTTTTTTTAAATGCAGGGCCAGGGTGTTCTGAGAACGTTTATCACCGTGGCTCTCCAAGGCCTGGGATGCATGCAGGCGGGGGCTGGGAAGGAGATTTGAAACCTCAAGTACCAGAGCAATCCCAGTGGAACAGAGCCATGATGCGAGCTGGGAAGGGAGGTGGGAGATCAAAGGATTTAAAGGGACGTGCGTACTGTCTTTGTTCACCTCACCTTGGGGCTGATTCAGTGTCGCTCAATGGCCTGCTTTGTGTCTGCTAGCCATGTGTGCCCCTTTCCCACCCTGGGGAATACCCATTCCCAGTGCAGGAGACCCCTATACCAGCCACAGAGCCAGCTCCACCAGCCCTGGGCTCAGGGTGTGGTGGGGCTCTCTGGGCAAAGCAAGGCAAAGTAGGCAAAGTGAGGGTAGACCAGAGGAGGGGTGTATGGGGCTAGGGCAGATGCGTCTTGGCTCTTCTGCACTATTGCAAAGCCCCACAAAGGTAACTAAAGTAACATGGGGAATAGGGGCTGATGCTGCCCTTGACTACAGGAGGTGCACCTCCTGTGTGCAGAGCAATGGAAGATTCAGTCTCGCCCCTTGTTTCTCTGGCTTTGGTCCCTGCCCAGGAGTGATTTGGCTTTTGGGGGAGTTGGGCTGGGCAAGACTGAACAAAAATGGTTCATCCATTACTGCAAACTAGCATGGGGTGGGGATGCTTTCCCCATTAAAAATAATCATGACAACTTTTGGGGTGGGGTAGGGGAAGAAGGTTGAACTTTGGCACCAAAGACCATCCTTAGGATGGGGATCTGCTTTCCAGTGTCCTAGCTGGTTCATACTGGGCTGAGTTATTGGGATCCCAGCTGGCAGATGGGCAGTAGCTTGCAATGTCAGTTAGAGCAGTGCAGGAAACATTCTTCTTGCCCCATGAGAGATTTTGAAGAATGTTCCCTTCCCAACTCAGAGCATAACATCAACATTTTCACAATCCAAAAAGCTGAAAAAAATATGAAACAATAAATGTATAGGGCCAGATTCTCCTTTTACTTACATCTGTGTTATAGTGACTCGGAATAGGTTAGTATCGCTTTAAATAATGTGTGAACACTCTAGAGGTGCTCACTGGGTTCTATGGTCAGAAGCTTCAGGAAACCGGGGAGAGCTGTAACATGTGTGCAGCTAGGCCTGGAGTGACTGTGCATATTTAGTAGACATGGTTATTTGGTACCCAACTCTGCCCATGTGGTTTCTTCACATTCTTTTGCTGTGTAAATGATGTAATTCCATTGGGGACAATGGACTTAGATTGGAGTCAATGGACAAATTGGACCAAGTCCAGGGAAGAGTAACAAAAATGATTAAAGGTCTAGAAAACATGACCTGTGAGGGAAGATTGAAAAAAATGGGTTTGTTTAGTCTGGAGAAAAGAAGACTGAAGGGGAAAATGATAATAGTTTTGAAGTACATAAAAGGTTGTTACAAGGAGGAGGGAAGTAAATTGTTCTAATTAACCTCAGAGGACAGGACTAGAAGCAATGGACTTAAATTGCCACAAGGGAGGTTGAGGTTGGACATTAGGAAAAACTTCCAACTGTCAGGGTGGTGAAGCACTGGAATAAATTGCCTAGGGAGGTTGTGGAATCTCCGTCATTGGAGTTTTTTTAAGAGCAGGTTGGACAAACACTTGTCAGGGATGGTCTAGATAATACTTAATCCTGCCATGAGCGCAGGGGACTGGACTAGATGACCTCTTGAGGTCCCTTCCAGTCCTGTGATTCTATAACTGAAACTATTGTAAGAGAGAGGAGAATCAGACCCAAAGCATGGGACTGAATTTCACCACCTTGGTTACTACACCAGAGGCTAATGGCCCATTGCTATCGCAAAGTGTTCAGTTTGTTACATCACACCCTGCATATCTTTAATTTGAAAAAATGGCTAGAGCTGAGGACAGGGGCTTTCATTTGTCATCGAGAGACATAAGAAAGAGATCTGGGTCTTCAAGGAGGGGTAGGATGATGGACATGATTCCATTTAATAGCGATTGATTCTAAAAAGGTGCTTTTAAAAAATCGTGCAACATATAATTAACATGGGGAACTGACAGCCTGGGGATGTTATTGAGGCAAATGGCTTAGTGAGAGATAAAGGAGGATTAAATACTTCATTTCTAGCAATAAGAACTGTAACCAGTAGCTACACCAGATAGGTTAAAAATTACAAGTGCCATCAATCCTCATACTTCTGGGCATTAGCTGGTTTGACTGGCAGCTTGAATCAAATTTCCTCCACACCCCATGTGCTACGAGTATTGTACAATTAGCCAGGTGCTTAGTGTGGGGCTGATTTCCCACTTTCCTCTCAAATCACAGCTGTTAACTGCTACTGCAGGCAAGATCCTAGACGAGCCCATGGCTTTTCTCCAATATGGCAGTGGCTATAGTTGTAAGTCCCGATTCTGGTTTCACTGACACCCATTACACGCAGGTGTAAACTCATATGATTCCAGTGGTGCTAGTCGTGATTTACACTGGTGTGCAACCAGAATCAGTCCCATGGATTCTGCAAGCAAGTAGAATCAGGTCTAGGGGTTTTGTGGGCTTCCTTCTCCCCTCTGTACAAACTCTGCTCGGATGCTTGGGAGAGCGGGAGCTATCTATCATGGCCTGGGTGTAGCTCCCAGATTCTCCGCCTCCCAACCCAGTGCAAATTAAAGCTGCAGGAGGCATCTTGAAATTATATTACCAATGTAAGAGCGTGCCAGTGGAGAATCAGGTGTGATGGATCCTTGTTCAGCCATTCCTCTAACTTCTCATCCCCCCTGGCATGTCCCCTCTTGTAGGAAAAATCCTAGAAGAATATTGTATTTAAAACCCCACACATTACAAAGCTAAAGTTATACTTAAAATCACTCAGATGGCTGGACTTCTGGCAATGAAGAACTGAGAGTTTCTTATAACTCCCATTACCCCCACACATTCAAACAGAACCTAGTTTCGGTTAGTCATTCGTGATGTTGAAAACCGGGGCTTTAAAGCTTCCCTCTTTCTTTTATGAATCCTCAGCACTGACAATCTAATTATGTGACCGTGCTTCCCTAAAAAGAAGTTTAACTGGAACATCTGCACAAGTCTTTGAAGAATTCTGTAGGCCTATTAACTGGCATTTTAACAAAAAGGGAGGGGTAGGGGGAAGAAGAGACATCTGGTTGTTATTTCCATTTTGATTATATTTATTCTACCTACCCTAGAAACCGAGCAAATCTACTGTTATTTTAGCCAACATGAGAGGAATATTCTACAATTGCTTTAGTGGATAAAATGAGTGATGAGAATCCCCGGAGGTTTGGGTCAAGCTTGGATATGTGATTAAAAGTTTGGATGCTTCTCTAAAGCCTACACCAAACTGTCTGAACCTCCTGAATCCGCAGAACAAGGCTGGAAGGACTGGGTCCAGAGTCTATCAACTCCAATCTACATCTCCCCCCATTTCAGATACTTCTGCTTCGATTCCCAGCCAGACCTGAAGAATGAATGGGAGGTTTGTGAAAAGAGGAGAGAAGAACACAAAGCAGAGCGGATACCAGTTCAGCTCAACGGATAGACAAGGGTACAGGAGGAAATATAGACTCTGTCCACTCTAGCTAGCACATTTGTCTTAGGATTTTCTACAAGTCCATCATCTTAGGGTTTAAGCACCTTTCTGCGGCACGGGGGTCAGAAGCATGGGAGGTAGAGATGGAAATCACCTATTCAGTGAAATTTCAACCTGACCAAATGAATTACTTTCCCACAATGCCTGTGGCTTCCCCACACCAGGGTAGCTGGCCCATTAAATGAAATTGGGCTCGGTGCTCCTGTTCCAGTCCAGATGCGCCCTAGTTTGGTGGAATGAGGACGGTGAGTCCAGACTCCTGGGAGAGCGATAGAGGGAGAGCACAGCTAGGCTGAGAGCTTCAGAAACAGGATGCCCTTGAAGAAGGGAGCTGTGAAAGTTCCCTGGTTGAGCAATGGCGCCAGGTCAGGCTGGGGAAACAGGAAGGCCGTCCGGGGTCACCTCCAAACTTCCTGAAGCTGGAGAGCCATGGCCGGGAAAGACTGAAGGCTGAGAGGTGCAGAGGGAGATGCCTGCTGGCTAACTGAGCAGGAGAGGTGAAGCTGGAGGGCCAGAGAGGGCTGAAGGCTGGGGAACGATGGAGGGATGAGCCTGATGATGTCATCAGGCAAGTACTGGGACCCCAACTGGGAAGGAAACAGGGAAGAGAAACAGACCTGCTAGAGGGACTGAGGGGAAGTGTGGTAAGAGATACCGGAGCCATACCTGGAAGTGGGGGGAGGCGTGGTGAGAGATGCTGGAGCCATACCTGGGAGCTGGGGTCTGGGGAGAGATGCTGGAGCTGTACATGGCACTGGAATTTTGGGATGGATGTATTGGCTAGTGTGACAAAGTTCCTGCTCTACCTTGGTGGGTCTTGCGCTTATTGGCGGATTTGCTCGCCTTGGAGCTTCACAGCAGCCCTCAGCTTGGCCGTTTTTCTGAACCCACAGACCAGGTTGACTCCTCCTGTGTCTGACCAGGAGTTGGGAGGATTTGGGGGGAACCTGGGCCCGCCTCTGTCTTCACAAGCAAGGTCAGCTGCCAAACTGCTGCACTGGGCAGCACAGCATGGGGAGGTGGTGACCAGCCCTCTGTGGAGAAAGAAGTGGTTCAGGACTATTTAGAAAAGCTGGACGAGCACAAGTCCATGGGGCCGGATACGCTGCATCCGAGGGTGCTAAAGAAGTTAGCGGATGTGATTGCAGAGCCATTGGCCATTATCTTTGAAAACTCATGGCGATCAGGGGAGGTCCTGGATGACTGGAAAAAGGCTAATGTAGTGCCCATCTTTAAAAAAGGGAAGAAGGAGGATCCTGGGAACTACAGGCCAGTCAGCCTCACCTCAGTCCCCGGAAAAACCATGGAGCAGGTCCTCAAGGAATCAATTCTGAAGCACTTAGAGGAGAGGAAAGTGATCAGGAACAGTCAGCATGGATTCACCAAGGGCAAGTCATGCCTGACTAATCTAATTGCCTTCTATGATGAGATAACTGGCTCTGTGGATGAGGAGAAAACATTACAAGGACGTGTTGTTCCTTGACTTTAGCAAAGCTTTTGACACGGTCTCCCGCAGTATTCTTGCCAGCAAGTTAAAGAAATATGGGCTGGATGAATGGACTATAAGGTGGGTAGAAAGCTGGCTAGATTGTTGGGCTCAACGGGTAGTGATCAATGGCTCCATGTCTAGTTGGCAGCCAATATCAAGTGGAGTGCCCCAAGGGGTCGGTTTTGTTCAATATCTTCATTAATGATCTGGAGGATGGTGTGGATTGCACCCTCAGCAAGTTTGCAGATGACACTAAACTGGGAGAAGAGGTAGATATGCTGGAGGGTAGGGATAGGATACAGAGGGCCCTAGACAAATTGGAGGATTGGGCCAAAAGAAATCTGATGAGGTTCAACAAGGACAAGTGAAGAGTCCTGCACTTAGGATGGAAGAATCCTATGCACCGCTACAGGCTAGGGACCGAGTGGCTCGGCAGCAGTTCTGCAGAAAAGGACCTAGGGGTGACAGTGGACGAGAAGCTGGATATGAGTCAACAGTGTGCCCTTGTTGCCAAGAAGACCAATGGCATTTTGGACTGTATAAGTAGGGGCATTGCCAGCAGATTGAGGGACGTGATTGTTCCCCTATATTCAACATTGGTGAGGCCTCATCTGAAGTACTGTGTCCAGTTTTGGGTCCCACACGACAAGAAGGATGTGGAAAAATTGGAAAACATCCAGCGGAGGGCAACAAAAATGATTAGGGGTCTGGAACACATGACTTATGAGGAGAGACTGAGGGAATTGGGATTGTTTAGTCTGCGGAAGAGGAGAATCAGGGGGGATTTGATAGCTGCTTTCAACTACCTGAAAGGGGGTTCCAAAGAGGAGGGATCTAGACTGTTCTCAATGGTAGTAGATGACAGAACGAGGAGTAAGGGTCTCAAGTTGCAGTGGGGGAGGTTTAGGTTGGATATGGAAAAACTTTTTCACTAGGAGGGTGGTGAAACACTGGAATGCATTACCTAGGGAGGTGGTGGAATCTCCTTTCTTTGAAGTTTTTAAGGTCAGACTTGACAAAACCCTGGCTGGGATGATTTAGTTGGGGATTGGTCCTGCTTTGAGCAGGGGGTTGGACTAGATGACCTCCTGAGGTCCCTTCCAACCCTGATAGTCTATGATTCTATGATTCAAAGGTCCACTTGCAGGGCTGCCCTGAGGCCACAAAAGGGAGCCCACGAGGAGACCATGTTAACCGAAGGGTGAGTTCATACTTACCATTTTCAATCCCATAACAAGGTGTCACCCAGCTCATAACCGTATAGTTACCCTGTGGAACTCACTGCTACAGGAAGCCATTGAGGCCAAGAATTTAGCAAGATTCAGAAAGGGATTGGACATGTCTATGGATAACAAGAATACCCAGAGTTGTCATAAATAAACCCAATAAGTTTTGGAAGGGACATGAAATCTCATGTTTTAGGGTTTATGCCAATCTCTAGCTTTTAAAGATCAGGAGGAAATTATCCTACATCTACTAGCACGGGGGTCTCACACTCTCCTTGGAAACATCTGGTGCTGGTCACTGTCATAGACAGGACACTAGGCTACATGTACTCTGGATCTGATCCAGTCTGGCAACGCCTGTGTTCATATTAGATCATCCCGTTAATCACCCTGCAAAGGCAGAGTTGTTCGAGAGTTCATTTTCTAGCCACATGCGCAGTCTGGTTTTCAAAGTCCTAAGCAAGTGGGCTTCCATCATTTCCCTTGGGTGATTACTCTATAGCCCAATACACCTCAGTGCCAGGAATTTTTTTCCTGACCTTCAGCATGTATTTCACCATTCTTAATTTCATGCCCCTTACTCTTCACTTGATGACTGATACGCATTTTGCCCTTCCAAGCAGTTTTTAGACCCATTTTGATCCCATTTGTCCTCCTTTTGGTAGATCCAGAGAGATGCCTCCAAAGCATTTCCCCTTGTCTGGTTATTATGTTCAGGATTCAGACTCTAGCCGCTGAAGTCTGTAGACTGATGTCCACTAAACACATCACATTCTTCCTTTTGGAGAAGGGAAGACATCTTGTTCCAGTGGATCAAGCGTTTGATTGAATCATAGAATCACGGAACTGTAGGACTGAAAGGACCAATTGGTCATCTATTCCAGTCCCCTTCACTCATGGCAGGACTAAGTATTATCTCGACCATCCCTGACAGGTGTTTGCCTAACCTGCTCTTAAAAACCTTCTGTGACAGAGATTCCACAACCTCCCCAGGCAATTTATTCCAGTGCTTAGCCACCCTGACAGTTAGGAAGTTTTTCCTAATGTCCAACCTAAACCTCCCTTTCAGCAATTTAAGACCATTGTTTCTTGTCCTATCCTCAGTGTATAAGGAGAACAAGTTGTCACCATCCTCTTTGTAAGGAGCATTCAGGCTTTGGTTCTCCAGATATGAAACATGACGGGCTGTCCTACATATTTGATTGATCTCATCCAATGCTTGCTCCATTTTACCAGCTACAGGGCCAAATGCTGTCCTCTTTTATATCTGGGTGCAATCCCATTGACAACTGTGGAGTTGCACAGATATAAATGAAAGCAGAATTTGGCCCATTTCATTTCATCTTCTCCCCACTTCAAGCCTTGGTGGGATGCAGCATCAGCAGTAACTGATGTTTGGACTTTTTGCCTGATATGATCTTCACCCTTGGGTACTCTTCATCATTCATCATGGTCGTTTTTCCTCCCCAGCTGTGGTATTTCCAACCAGTATTGTTGCAGTGTTTATCTAATAGGATCAGTTTATAAGCACATGTGAAATGGTGCAATTATGGCATAATACAATGCATGTCCAAGAAAATTGAAAGGTTGTGCTGTTGGCAACACTGCTTACCTCCTAACTCATGATTTGCTCACAAATCTCATGATATTTGGAGATTTTCTTAAGTCTCCGACTCCTTGATTCAGGTGATGAACAGAGTCTCAAATTTCACAAAAAGCAGTTCTAGCCCTCCTAGCCGGGGAGAAAAGCTTGGGAAAAACAGTGAAAACTCAGGGCTCAAAAACCAGCAGGCAAATAAAGCCTCCCAGATTCATTATTAAAATCTCAGGATTACCAGGAAGGTATAGAACCCCCTAAAGAGTTAACAGTGAAATCATTTAGGTATCCAAAATATCCCCTCCCCTTGGTTAAGAATTAACTCGTATTGATTGCATGAGCTTCCTGTAAAAAGGTAACCAGATATAAATTATCTGCTAAAAATAACTTTATCGCATCAGTCAATCCCTAATGAACTTGCTTCAGCTGTTTTCAAATATGCAATTCCAATGCATCAATCTTTTGAATGTGTATAATGTGCTGATAAAGATGTAAGCGTGCATGTTGGCTCATGAAATGTTGTGCTAATTACATGGCAGCCAGCCTACATGTGTGTTTGCATTCACAACTGCAAAAAGTAATTGCAGATGGGGAGCTGTCATCCAGCAGGGGTGTTTCTAGTGGGGTCCCATAGGGACCTTGCTCATCGGCCCAATGCTATTCATTATCTTTATCAATGATCTGGAAAAAAATCTAAAATCATATGCAGATGGCAAAAATTGGAGGAGTGGTAAATAATGATGGAGATAGGTCATTTGGACAGACCAGTCTGCATCACTTGGTAAGGTGGGTTCATTCAAACAACATGCTTTAATACAGCCAATTCTAGAAACAAGAATGTAGCCACACTTAGAAGTTGGGGGACTGCATCCTGGAGAACCGTGACTCTGAAAAAGATGTAGGAGTGTTGGTAGACAACCAGTGGAATATGAACTCCCAGTGCTCTGCTGCCGATAAGAGCAAACATACGATACTTGAAAGTACAAGCAGGGGAATATCAAGCAAAAGTAGGAAGGCACTGTTAGGTCCATATACAGAATTAGTGAGAACATTACTGTCGTACCATGTCCAGTTCTGCTGTCCACGCTTCACAAAGGATGTTGAAAAACTGAAAGAGTTCACAAAAGACCTGGAAGAATTGTTCAAGGTCTCGAAAACACGCCTTACAGGGAGTTATTAAAGAAGTTTACCCTATTCGGTTTAGTCCACAGAGGGTTAAAAGGTAACTTGATCACTGTCTACAAGTCACTACATGCTGAAGACAGCAGATGTCTCTTTACTCTAGCAGAAAAAGGCATAATGAGATCCAATGACTGGAAGCTGAAACAAGTCAAATTCAGACTAGAGATAAGACACAAACGTGGAACGGCTGAGGTGAGTAACCACCGGAACAATTTACCTAGCAAAGTAGTGAATACTCCATCACTTGTGGTCTTTAAGTCCAGGCTAGATGTCTTTTCTAAAACATGGGATAGCTCGAAGAGAAGTTATGGGCTCCGTGAAGACTTAACTGGGTGAGGTTCTCAGGCCTGTGTCAAGTGGGAGGTCAGACTCAATAAGCACAATCATCCCTTCTGACCTTAACATCTATGAACCATCCCATGGTGTTACCTAAATAGCTAATTTTGCCTCTTAGGTTGTTGAGCGGTGCTGAGGAAGGGGAGGAGGCTCATTAACCGTGGGAAGTGCTGGTATGAACTGTGTCTTTGCTAGGCCTCAAGCCTTCAGAGATCATAGAATATCAGGGTTGGAAGGGACCTCAGGAGGTCATCTAGTCCAACCCCCTGCTCAAAGCAGGACCAATCCCCAATTTTTGCCCCACATCCCTAAATGGCCCCCTCAAGGATTGAACTCCCAACCCTGGGTTTAGCAGGCCAATGCTCAAACCACTGAGCTACCCGCCCCCCGCCCCCCCCCCCCCACATGTTTGTGTGAGCAAGACAAGAGGCACTATCCCTTTGAAATGGTATAAAGATCATTTTCCCCAATCCAAAGTGTAGCCAGCCCAGTACGCAGGGGATATGGAGCCAGGCCTGTGCCACACATCTGCCCCTCCTTTGGGGCTACCTGCTATCTTCTTCCCCTATGCCCTGCGTGGCTGCACTGGAAGGGAAAGATCCTTCTCCCCGTTCCCGGCTGCTTGTGATGGAGTTGCCATAAGCTGGCTGTCCCTTGGGGAAATGATTAACACTCTCACTATTTTAAGGAGGAGCATGCCCCGAGCTGATGCAAAGCCCACCAAATGAAATGCCATGCCCCCAAACAACAATAGATCAAAGGGTGGGACTTGACTGAGGAGAGGAAGCAGGGGCTCCAGGGAAGGAAAAGGTTTTTCACTAAAATACGAACATGCCCCACCGTATAACAAATTCCCCACCTCCCAACCTTCACAGCCATACCCCAGCCCCTCCCTGCCGCAATATCGGGATCCAGACCTTGGAGCTGCAGGGTCTTCAGACCTGGGGGTTTGGTTTGGGCCTCTCTCTCTAGCCATAGTGAAAGTGCACTGCTGCACCCACTGCTCATTCCCTGTTGCCCAGAGCTGGCACCCCGTCCCCCAAACCCTTGAACAGTTTTGTCCTTTATTTAGCCTCAGCAAGTTCAGCTCTGATGCAGCATCTAGCTTGGGCAGCAAAGTTCCTGCTCTTCCTACCCAAGTTTCAAGCTGCATTTGACTGAGGAATAAGGAGGTGAAATAAATGATTGGGGTAGGGGGGGACAGGGTCACACAGTGAGTCAGCAGCTCATCTGGGGGATACACAGCCCAGAAGCCACTTGGCAGAGTCCTCTGGCTCTCACGGCTGGACCACACCGCTTGCTGCGGCAGAACGGTTCACACTTTCCCCGAGTCACTTCATTATCTGATCCCGGACAGCATCTCACGCCTTTCAATAGCCACCAGCATCTCCCCAGCTGCTGAATCAGCATCCAACACAAACCGCTCCTTAACTTTAAGTGTCCCTCTGGGGCTCCTTGCCTGTTTTATCCCTTCCCCACTCCTGCAAAAATGACAGTGGGACTGCGGCACCTTCTGTCCTGCCTCACACCAACATATGTCATATTTTTTC
Organism: Lepidochelys kempii; assembly: GCF_965140285.1. NCBI lineage: Eukaryota > Metazoa > Chordata > Testudines > Cheloniidae > Lepidochelys > Lepidochelys kempii. Next base: position 3,444,889 of record NC_136390.1, read on the forward strand.
CCACCCTGTGTTATATCAACCCATTGGAATGCTTTTCATCTCCAGCCTGCGCAAGCCAAGCGCCTCTTCCTGTTTGAAGCTCAGCTGAAAGCCCAAAGTGTTTCATTTGGCTTTTAATTGACCTCATCCAATGATTGTTGATGTCTCAGCTAATCTGTGTTTCTTCTTTGCTTATCTGGGGCAGCGCTTTGAAGTTCAGAGCATGATAAAGTGGTCATGTAAGAACTCAGAACAAATTACAACTATTACAAAATTCACACTGAGCCTTGAGTAACCAATGAGCATTTTATCCTCCCCCACTCCTCCGAAATTAGTTGCAAGCAGGCACCAAAGGCAAAAAAAAAAAAAGAAGAGAGAAGTGTTTTATGAATTTCTAGTAACTTAACACTGCACTGTCACTATCTTCCTCTGAGAAACTCAGAACTTGGCAGGTGAGTGAAGAAGGAACTGGTTGACAGGCAGATTTTCCTAAACTACAGGTCGTGACCCCAGCGGGGAGGAGGATCGCACCATCAGCAGACAGGATCTCAATTCTGAGTGTGCAGAGGACACCATTTTGAATGGGTGGAGGATGTGACCTTGCACGGAGGGTGCTTGTGGGGTCACAGTGGATGGAGGTTGCCATTTTGCTCTTCAAAATGGAGTCCTCCATGTCGTTTGGGGTCACGGGAATCAATAAAGTGTCCAAATGGGGTCATGAAGCCAAGAAGTTTGGGAACCGCTGGGTTAGGGCAGTGGCAGAGAACACAGAAGAGCTCAATTTAATTAATCGGTTCCCAGTTTTGCCATTGACTTCCTCTGTGACCTTGGCCAAGTGACTTTCTCAGCTCTCCGTCTCTAAGGAGAGGATAACAGTTTTTCCTTCTCATATGGTGTTTCAAGGATACATTTCCTAATGACTATGAAGAGCTCAGATTCTGTGGAGGTGGGGTGTAGTGGGGCAGCTGCCCCACTCCGATAAGCAGGGGTTAAAAGCAGCCCTGGAGAGGGCTGTGGCTGGGAAAAGCTAGGCTGATTGGGGACGCAGCCGCAGCAGTGGCCAGCTCAATTAGGGGTAGGGCTGGGGGCCAGAAGCTGGAGGAGTCTCACTCTAGCCCGGGAGGGGGAAGGGCTAGCTGCCTGAGAGGAGGGTACCTGAAGCAGAGCAGTGCTGGGGAAGGGCAAAAGAAGCTGGGGAGCTCCAGCCTGGTAAACCCCCATGCTGCAGGCCTTGTTAAGGGCTCAAATGGTACTGGGGCTGCAGAGGGACAGCCCAAGGATAGGCAAAGGCAGCAGGTCCTAACCCCTTGCCAATGATGAGTGGCCATTACAGACTGCAGTCTGCCCCAGTGAGCGGGGGCTTGATGATGACTGGCAGTAGCCAGTGAGGCAAGGTGGGTTTAGAGGGTTGGAGGTTCCCCTGGGAGGGGAGACCCAGCGTGTGGGGGTACTGCTGAGCGCAGAACCCAGAGGTAAAGGGGCACCAGGGTCTAGGAGGGGACACGGGGCCTGAGGCAGGTGGGACGCTGGCCTGCAGAGGGCGCTCTGAAGGCTGGAAAGTAGCTAATTCCCAAGATGACCAGCAGGAGGCACCACACCGGTGAGTCTTTGACCTCGCTACATGGGGGTAATACTTTGCTGTAAATGTAATTGATCATTTTAGGCTGGGATTTACAAAAGACCCTAATCAAGGTAGGTACACAATAGCCATTGAAGTAGGGTGATCAGATGTCCTGATTTTATAGGGACAGTTCCGATACTTGGGGCTTTTTCTTATATAGGCACCTATTACCCCCCACCCTCTGTCCTGATTTTTCACACTTGCTATCTGGTCACCCTACATTGAGCTGGCATTTGAAGGTAAACATCTTTAAAAATGCTTCTGTGGCAAGATTTTTAAAGGTATTTAGGCATCCAACGATGCTGACGGGTGCCTACAAACTTTTAAAAATTGGGACATAAGAACCTAAATCCCACTCCAAGCCAATAGGATTTAGGCTCGTAAGTGAATTAGCATTTTTGTACTTCTTTACCCTGGGTGCTTAATTCTTTTAGACTCCTTTGAAAATTGCAGCCTTAACGACCTGGGAAATCCAGCCCTGGTATAATGGATCAAACAGGGACTGCAGTTTTTGTAATGTTATATTTATTATAGTTCTCCATGCTATCTTTGCAAAAAATATAAAATGCTTTGCCTGACCCACAGCAGGGAACATTACAACTCAAAGGCTACATTCTACAATGCTGTTTGTTAGTGAGTCATTGTGTGAATGAAGTCCAGGACTCAGAGGAAATTAAAGGGTCTTATTCAATTAACATACCAATGGGTGTGTGTTGTGTACATAACTGCAAAACTTAACCTTAACTACAGAGCCAGAACCAGTATAGGATGTCTGTGATAGAACCAGGAATTAAACCCAATTCTCTTAAGCTCCAGTTTAGTGTCTTAACAAAAGACTGTTTTTCCTTTCCATCAACTCCTCCTTCACCTTGAAGCTGAATACTGAGTTCAAGAGTCCCTGCTATCCATTGCTCACATTACTTACTGCTTGAATCAGTGCCTGGGAAGGTAGGCAAATGCATAAAATACCTATTGTATGGGAAACACAGTATCCTGAGCTCAGGCCTTAGGCAGGAGAGTGAAGGAACCGATTTCCCAGTATTTTCAACGTGTGCACACTCACATACGAAGCTAGCTTGTTACTGATCTTCAAAAAATACGTATATCTACCCTGGTTCTCCAGGCAAACTTTTCAAAGAAATAAAAGCATAAAATACTTTGCCAAAGGGCAGAGCTATAAACACTACAGCTTAGAGAAAACGTTCTACAAAGCCAATGAGTCATGCATTGTATGAATACAGTCCAGGACTGAGAGGAAATTAGAGACTTTTACTTCAGCTGGTATGGAACAAAAGCTGTGCAGGTCATCTTTGCTGAATAATTTGGGAGTCAGTCATACTGTTATATAAAGGTCCTCTCCGTTAGTTTCCCCACTAGCATTCAACACATGTTTTTGAGACGAGAAAGAGAAAAATATTACATATAATTTTTGCCACACTTCATAGACATTATCTGGATTACAACAAACATGACTAGTTACCCAAATGGAAAAGTATCCATTGCAAAAACCCCACTCTTTCAAGCTCTAAAATATCAAATTGCCATGTTTTGCATTGACAAATAAAGCAAGCTGCTTTGGTACCAAATGTGTGCTACAGTGGGGCCCATAGAAGGAATATTACAATGCTTTATAAGCAATAGCTAGAAGCTACTTGAACACCGACAGACCCCGATCGTCAGCAGGCAGGATTGAATCTGGAACCTAGTGTATGACAGAACGAGGAGCAGTGGTCTCAAGTTGCAGTGGGGGAGGTGTAGGTTGGATATGAGGAAACACTATTTCACTCGGAGGGTGGTGAAGCACTGGAATGGGTTCCCTAGGGAGGTGGTGGAATCTCCTTCCTTAGAGGGTTTTAAGGCCCGGCTTGACAAAGCCCTGGCTGGGATGATTTAGTTGGTGTTGGTCCTGCTTTGAGCAGGGGGTTGGACTAGATGGCCTCCTGAGGTCTCTTCCAACCCTGAGATTCTATGATTCTATATATGAACCTCTACTGCATGAGCTAAAAGCCACATGGCCTTTAGCGAAGGCTGCAACAGACTCTAAGTGGTCTCTGTGCCAGTAGAGGGGACGGAACGCCACACCCAGTATGTGTGTGGGTTACGCTAGCTTCTGCCTCCTTGAGTGACCCCGTTGAACTACGCAAGGCATAAGCAATACTCAGTGTGGGAAAGGGTGGTGGAATCTGGCCTTTAAGTCAAGGACAACTCCTAAACTAACAAATGTTCTCACAACAGTGCTACACCAGTGTAACTCTGCTGTTACTCCTGAATTACACCCTGGTGTAATCTACCCACTGAATGGGGGAGAACAGAATCAGGCCCATATTTGCTCAACAGCTTTTAAAAAACTTGCTCTATTCAAAGGTTGTTTATTGATTTATTTTAATCCATTCCCTCTTTGTCTTTCTAGTTACAGTTGCTCTGAAATTTTCCTTTAAAGCAATGCAGTCTCTTCCCCAGACAAACCTGCCTAAAGAGTCCAACGGGCCACTGCCCATGGATAACAAAAATGCTGCCTTTGGCAACGCCCTATATGATACAGTTTTCTAAAGCCAGCTGTGAGAAATGACACTGGACAGAAAACTTGCTCCTTTCACATGCGCAAATTAGGCAAGTTACCCGCATGAAATTATTGAGAGTTTATAAACAGCTCTCTCCACTTCAAAGGGGCTTTATCTCTCCAGAAAAATCCGGTTAATATTGAGTTGCTTTCCAAGGCAGATGCAACCCGTTTGGTTGAGCACTTGGCAAATCCCTGATTCTTCTGTTTAATTACATCTGGACAACAAACTGAGCAACGCTTAGTTACTCTTTGAATACAAAGACACAGAGTCTTCCCCCAGTGCAACAGAGTTTAGATTATATGGCACCAAGCACTGTGGGAACACCCAAGGGCATGTAGGAGATGGAGGCTGAGTTTCCAGTGCAGCACAAGAAGGAAAGCTCAGTTTTTTAAGCCACCTTTTCACCCCCAGGAACCTAGGCTGGTCTTGGGAGAGGAGTATTGTGGCCTCTGTCATAAATTTGAGCAGCTAGGATCAATAAATTACTCCAATATGCAGCCTCCTGAGAGCTACCCATGGTTGCACCAAAGCTTTGAGAAGTACCATGCTCCAGCCAGATCTCCCCCCAGCTCCAATTCACTCCAACACGCTCCTTGACCTTGCTCCCCTGGCTCCTTACAGCACAGTCTTGGCCTCTATAGGAAGGTGCCCAGGGGCCGGATCAGGAGACAGGATCCCTCCCAGAACATTTGCTCTCCTAATTGGAAGTCTTTGGAATACAATATTTTCAGACTGGGGACCTGTTCAGTGGGTTTCAAACCTGGTTCCTAATGGGCAGGTGTCCACATCCCAAAACAATACCTCCCTCCCCTGGTCAAAATGAACTCTAATTAGTCACCTTGCTGGTAATTTCTGCCTCGCAGTGAGAGAAGTATGGGGCTCAAATTATTTAATTTATCATAAAGAAAATAAAGAGGTGGCATGATGACATCTAGAAGTACCTGCATGGGGAGAAGATTTCTGACAACAAAGGGCCTTTCACTCTAGCAGATATAGGCATAACAAGAACCAAGACCTGGACATGAAAACCTATTTCCAGTAGAGATAGGGACGTGCTAGTACCATTATATAAGGCACCGGTGTGATCCCAGCTGGAATACTGTGTGCAACTCTGGTGTCTCATGCTTAAGAAAGATGAATTCAAACCGGAACAGGTGAAGAGAAGGGCTATTTGGATGATCAAGGAATGGAAAACCTACATGATGAGAGGAGCCTGAAAGAGCTTGGCTTGTTTAGCCTAACCAAGTGAAGGCTGAGGGGAGATAGGATTGCTCTCTCTAAATAAATCAGAGGGATAAATACCAGGTAAGGAGAGGAGTTATTTAAGTTAGGCACTAGTGTGGACACAAGAATATGTGGATATGAACTGGCCATCAACAAGTTTAGGCTTGAAATTGGAGGAAGGTTTCTAACCATCAGAGGAGTGAAGTTCTGGAACAGCCTTCCCAGGGGAGCAGTGTGGGCAAAAAAACCCTAACTGGCTTCAAGATTGAGCTTGATAAGTGTACGGAGGGGCTGGTATGGTGAGACTGCCTACAATGGCATGTAGAGGATCTGTAACTGCTAGCAGCAAATATCTCCAATGGCTGGTGATGGGACACTCAATGGGGAGGGCCCTGAGTCACTACAGATAATTCTTTCCCAGGGGTCTGGCTGCTGGGTCTTGCCCACATGCTCAGGGTCTAACTGATCGCCAGATTTGGGGTTGGGAAGGAATTTCCCCCTGGGTCAGACTGGGAGAGACCCTCGGGGTTTTCACTTTCATCTACAGCGTGGGGCCTGGGCCACTTGCAGGTTTAAACTAGTGTAAATGGTGGATTCTCTGTAACGTAAGTCTTTAGACACTGATTTGAGAACTTCAGTAACTCAGCCAGAGGTTAGGGGTCTATTAGAGGGGTGGGTGGGTGATGTTCTGCGGCCTGTGAGGTGCAGGAGGTAAGACTAGATCATAATGGTCCCTACTGACGTCTATTGGAGTTTTGCCATTGCTGTCAGCAGGGCCAGGATTTCACCCTATGAGTTTCAGCAGCAGAAAGACCTGGTTTTGGATTGACTGTGAAGACTAGACTACCCTCTCCCATTTCCGCTCCATATCGTGAGTGAGTCACACTAGCGAGGTAGCAGGGAACTGAATGTTGGTTCTGCCACTGTCTCTGCTGTAACTATTCTGGAGAGAGTGGGTCTGTTCTTCTGCCATCTGGCGCCTGCCTACACCTTTCACCAAATGAATGGAGGATGGTGAGAATGCACTGTGCAACGACTCCACAGACCCAACGTTAAAGACATTCCCCTGTGGAGGGTGGGGAGGGGAAGTGGTACAGCAATTGTCCAAAACAACGTAGCAATCTAACCAGAAACCCATACCGCCACCCCACCCCATGGCTGATTTTGATGGTTAAAATATTTGCAAAGGCTTATTTGCATAGCAGCTTTTCCAGTTGTTATCATTGGGAACTTATGCTCATTTCCCTCTGTAAGAGACTGACAGAAGAATTTGTAAGGTCATAAAAATCCCGACTGCACATGCCAGTTCTGGTGGACAAGCAGAGAGGAATACATACATTCTTTCCAATGTTGATACATTAAAAGCAACACACCCTGGCTCCCAAGGCAGATTCTTGCTGATAAAGACCTATTCCATATATTTACACAGTGTTTTAAATATACTTTTTTGAATAACTCAGTAGCTCTTGGCAAAACAGCTTGGTGCAGTGCACGGATCACTTGTATTTCTATATAAGTTAAACTTTACAAGGCCAAATTTTGCTCTGAGTTATATAGTGTGTCAGCCTGGGTAACACTACTGAAGTGACACCAGATTTATGCTGCTTTGAAAGTAGAATTTGGCCCAAGATGTAACAAAGTATTCTTGGTTTTCTTGCTCTGAAACCATTTTTTTTAAACCAAGCATCCGCATTTGTGGGCCGGATTTTGCTCTTTTTTTTTTTTCACTGAAACATAAAAGACAATGTAATATCTCTGAAAAGGTCAAGAACAGTCATTTTGCTAGAGCAGTTTGGTGCATCTTGTCAAATGAAAAACTCACATCTCCAGCAAGGTGCAGTACAGGCCCGTCAAACCAGTTTTTTAGCTTCTGATGCCAGAAATATCTTGCAGGGCTGAGAATGTGCCATTTTGATATTAGAAATACAAACACAAACTCCCAGCTGTGGAACTGACTCTGCTTAACTATTGCTCCTCTTCCCATTTTGGGCCTGTTTCAGCAAGACACTTAACCACGTGTCTAATTGTAAGTGTTTACATTAAGTAGCCCCTCTGAAGTCAATGCTTAAATGCTTTGCTGGATCAGTGTTTAAAACAGAAGACGGAATTATCAAAAGTAACTAACCACAACTGGATGCGCTGAGTGCATACTTTACTTTGTTTTGTTTATTTTGTTTTGCTGGGCAATTTGGATTAGGAAAGAACTGACTGCACAAAACGTTTTGCTGTATAGAATAATAGAACCATAGACATGTAGGGCTGGAAGTGACCTTGAAGTATATACCAATGCTTCTGACATAGGGCATGTGGATGTAATCCACAGAGTCTAGAAAAGTTAAAAGAAAAATCTTCCCCCCCACCCGCCCAAATAAAATTATCTTTCCAAAATATGAGCTGAAACTATCCTAAAATCCCATCTCCTGGGAGTGCCTTAGATATAATAGGTGGTAATTCTGCCCACCCATTCTACAGCAGTCGTCTTCTTCAAAGTCCTTCACTAATATTAAATCATTTGTAATTCCCTAGTGGCATAATGAACAGACCCTCCCATATTATATGTAAAATTGCCATATTTTGTAATCCCATCTTGATGGTATCCTGGAGACCTCTCTCATGGTATCTGATCAATGCTGTGGGTTCTGGCTTGCTTTGATTTTGTGATATCCCTCTATGTAATTTCACGAATGCAACTAAGGCAACTCATTTCAACAACCTTAGTGGCAGGTGTTCCGGTCCTTACAGGTCACACTTCTCAATTTCCACCCTGGGACTGCATACCTTCAGCTGCATAACCACGACCCTCTTGCTTTCCGTAGTCTGCATTTTTAAATCTCTTGGGATTTAGCTGTCTGCAGAGAGTGACAGATTTTGTGGTCAGCTCAGAGCAGATTGTCCCTGTGACTGGGGGGCATTCTCATTCGCGGAGATGTTCTGATACTACACTGATGGGGACCATAAAAATAGAAAACCTGCACACACAGTGTGCTCTCTCATAGAGAACTTTACTTTCTAACTAAAAGTATCCGTCCTTTGTCTCGTCTAACAAGGAATGTCCCAGCACCCTCCCCCCTCTTAACTCCTCTGCAGCCCATGACCTTCAAGACAGCATCAGGAGACTTCCAGCAGATCTGATGTGTTCCAGGGGGCACCATTTAGTACTCTGCTCCAGGCTGCTGAATAGGGGTCTTGATCAGAAAAAACAACAACAATCTCACACTCCATACTTCTATTCTGAGAGACAAGGCAGGGGAGGTAATATCTTTTATTGGGCCAACTTCTGTTGGTGAGAGAGACAAGCTTTCAAGCTTCAGGTCTTCAGGTTCCTCTCCCACCTTGTCTCTCTAATATCCTGGGACTAGCACGGCTACAACACCACTGCAAACTCCGATTCAGTCATTTCCAAGGGAATTTGACGGGGTCCAATTTTTATTCTCCACCAGCCAATACTCAAACTATTAAATCGTGTATGTTCCAGGTCGCATGGACGTGCTCGTTGGAGATGGGATTACAGTGGAAAGAGCTGCAAACAAGTGGTGACTTTCGTCTTTAATAAAGAGATGGAAATGTTTCTGTTCCTTTTCACAGGGAGAGTTAGACTGCTTAAGGGACTTCCTGAAGTGTTTCCTTAGCTCCTTACACACCCAAACACATCTTCAGGGTGTGAGCATGTGTGTGATGGGTGGGGCTGGGCTAACGGCCTCCATTTTGCAAGTGTATTTTTAGGTCCAGTTTTGACCACCCAAAAGGTTTCCTTACTTCTTGGAAAGCAAAGTACTTGTTAAGTCCCCCATCTGTGGGGTTTCTTCAGTGAAAAACGAGTGGTGATGTCTTTCAAGAGGCATAATAAAAATGTGTTTTATTTTCCATCCTCCGGGAGGCCATGGGGAGATAATCATAAAAGTTCCTGGTTCGTTCACTTTATGACCAGGATGGAAAAGCCATTAAAGGTCCCGCTGCGATAACGTTCATTGGTTCTTCGAGCCCTAGCCCCCCCGCTCTCATCTCAGGTGCTGCATGTACATCTGAAAAGAAGCATGACAGTGGGTTTAATTTTAGTTGGGGGCTCAGATGGGGCCAGGGCCATTAAAGGTGATTTAAGGCAGATGGGGTCAGACCTGTCAAGAGTGTTTCATAATGCTGTGTTGTTCTTAAGGTATCCTAATACTCGTCTCAGACGGACGCGTCCCGGGATTTACGGAGGTTGCAGAAGTGCTGGGCTGTAAATCAGAGGATGTGTTTACGTGGTGCTTCGCTGGTTGGAAGCTGTGAATTGACAGCCACTGCCGAGCCAACAGCCTTCCCGGGACAGATCAGCCAGAGGGGTCATGCCAGCAGCTCCTGCTGGTGGTAACAGAACATGCTGTATTTTGGGATCCTTTGGAAGTTTAGCAGCTCTTTGCCAGCCTGCTAGGGGTTAGCAATGGGGGAGGGGCTGGCTCGCTTGGGCAAAGACAACAGTGGTTTTGGCACTTGGTTTCAGTGATGCCTGTTTGTACAGCCAGGGCAAATTTTTCCCCTTAGGGTATGTCTACACTGCAATTAGATGCCCACAGCTGGCCCATGCCAGCTGACTCGGGCTATGGGGCTCAGGCTAAGGGGCTGTTTAATTACAGTGTAGATGTACAGGCTCGGGCTGGAACCCAAGCTCTGGGACGCTCGCAGGATCCTAGATCCTGGGCTCCAGCCCGAGCGTTTGCACGGCAGTTAAACAGCCCCTCAGACAAACCCCACGAGCCAGTGTCAGCTGGCACAGGCCAGCCGCAGGTGTCTAATTGCAGTGTAGACACACCCTGAGTCTTTTTAGCTGGCTAGGAGCTTTATTCATCACACAAGCCAGCTCCTCAACTACTGGCTGGATGTTTGGACAAGGTTCTAACCCTCTCTCCTGTGATGAAATTTTAACACCGTTTTCAATATAAGTATCAGGGGGTAGCCGTGCTAGTCTGTATCCACTCGTTGTTAAAGATGTCAGAGTATCACTTTAAGTGGTAAGGGGGTTCCTGACAACTGCTTGCAGGCTAAGGGATTCTGTATGGAAGCTTACGATCAGGATCTTATGCAATTAGTGTTCTAAGAGCCAGCTTACAGCAAGGTTGATTGAGTTGTTTCTCTGCCCTAGGGAGCAGCCTGCTTTCTCTCTTTCTCTCTCTCTCTCTTTTTTTTTTTTTTTTTTTTGGTTCTTGTATGTGTTATAGAGTCTAAGGCCAGAAGGAACCATCGTGATCACCTGGTCTGACCTCCTGTACAGCACAGGACAGAGAACTTCCCCCAAATAATTCCTCGAGCAGATCTTTTAGAAAACTATCCAATCTGGATTTTAAAATATTCAGTGATGGAGAATCCACAACAATCCTTGGTAAAATTGTCCCAAAGATTAATTACACTCACTGTCAAAAAATTATGCTTTATTTCTAATCTGAATTTGTCTAGCTTCAACTTCCACATGTTAGATCATGTTATACCTTTCTCTTCTTGATCAAAGAGCCCATTATTAAATATTTGTTCCCCGTGTAGCTACTCATAGACTGTCATCAAGTCCCCCCTTAGTCTTGTCTTTGTTAAGCTAAATATGAGCACCTTGAGTCTATCATTATAAGACATTTGCTAATCCTTTAATCATTCTTGTGGCTCTTCTCTGAACCCTCTCCAACTTATCAACATCCTTCTTGAACTGTGCACACCAGAACTGGACCCAGGATTCCAGCAGCAGCCGCCCAAGTGTCAAATACAGAGGTAAAACAACTACTCTACTCCCTTTCGAGATTCCCCTCTTTATGTATCCAAGGATTACATTAGCTCTTTGGCCACAGTATTGCACTGAGTGCTCATGTTCAGCTGATTAGCCACCATGCCCCCTAAGGCTTTCTCAGAGTTAGTGGTTCAAAGGATAGAGACCCCTATCCTGTACGTACGGCCTGTGTTCTGTGTTCCAAGGTGTAGGCATTTACATTTAGCTGTATTACAACACAGAGAGTTTGCTTGTGCCCAAGATACCAAGAGATCTAGATCCCTCTGAATCAGCGATCTGTCCTTTCCATTGTTTGGGTTCTGGATTCTGAGAAACATAAATATTCTTTCTGGAGGGTTGCAACATAACACACAAGATTCTGTTATCTAATTTCTGTCTGCGTGTATGTTGCGAACCGGACACCTCCATCCCCTCACCCAGGATTTTGAGTCCCAAGAAGACCCTGCCCTCTCTAATTTATATCCTTATGTTCTGAATTTCCCAAGCAGAAGTTAGTGTTCATGTTTACAGCTGCAGTCCAGCAATGAGCCAGATTGTGGCACAGACTACCTGCCCGTGCAGGAGAGTGTCACCCCTGCTTACACCCCTAGGGGAGCCAAGTGGTGTGAAGTATAGACCAGTAGCAAATTACTTCCGTATCCTGGACACAGCAAGGGAGAAATGTGAAGGAACTGGGCCGCAGCAGATTTTGTGTCGATCCAGGTTTCTAACGTACTTGTAGGGTCTCCATGATCATAGTATCTCAGCGCATCTCTCAATCTTTCACATATTTCTCCTCCCAACACGCCTGGTGAGGTGGAACATCTCCATTTTACAGATGGGGAATGGAGACACACGACCGACTTCACCAAGAGGTTTGTAGCAGATTAGAGGATTGAACCCGTAGCTGCCACACCCCAGACCTACACCCAAACCACTGTCCCATACTGCTACTGACCAATATTTACTCCAGGATTGGTTCAACTTCCATATCTCCTTGTCATACTCAGGGCTAAAGTCACAGCCTAGCCTTAAATAAATAAGATACAATATGTGCAATTATATTAAGCCACTATTCTGTATCCTAGGTTTGCCCACTAGTGGCTGAACACTATCCAGCAAACAGGGATCTCTCCTACCCATTGGTTTGTTGTTTATGCATCCCATGCACTACCACAGACGCAGCTTGGACCTGGAGCTTCATTTATAACCATTCTAGCAAGTGCGCCAAGAGGTAACTTCTCCATGGCTTGGGTCGCTTGGTCATGTGCTAAGCTGTCACAGCTAGAAGCTGCAGGCCAAAAGAGGTATTGCTGTTTTGTTTCTTTCATCCAGTCTCCTAATGTTTGTTTAAACAGGAGGCTTCCTGGACAACAAATTGCCTTAGGAATGCTTATGGCACTGGAATTGGTGCATAGGTTCAAAGCTGTAGGGTCAAACCTTGTTGACCACCAACGTGGAAGAAGGAACTCTATATGTAAGCTAATAGCAGATGTTCTGGGTGAGGTACTACACTGCAGAGGAGCTCATGTTCCTAAGATATTGGTTTCAACTCCTGGTTTAGCCTCAGACTTGCTGTGTGACCTTGGGCAAGTCTTTTACTCTATAGCCTGTGCCTTATTTCCCCATCTGTACAATGGGGATAATTACTTCCCTACCGCACAGGGGCAGTGTTGTGAAGATGAAATTCATTAATGATTGTGAGGCACTCAGTTACTACTGTGGTGAGGGCCATGTATGTACCTAGATAAAGAGAGAAATTAGACAGCATTGCCTACGAGAAGAGAAAACTCATGGCATTCCTGACCCGGGCAGGGGTTGAAGGTGGGAACCTAACACTTCTGCTGTTCTGCTCAACTCTGTTCATTACATTGTATTTCCAACCTCCATTCCTTTTTTCGATTTCATCTACCTGTTGCCTCCTATCTAGACTGTGAGCTCTCCGGGGTTTTCTGCTTCGCTAATTGTCTGTACCAGCACCCAACACAACAGGCTCTCACCTTTGATTGGGGTTCCTGTGCTACCTTAATAGAATTCAAATAATGGCCAGCAAATGAGCAAGCCAGCTAGGGATTCCAGCCAAAATGAAAAGGAGGTGGGGGCTCCCCTTGTCATCGGTAGAGCATAAGTTCTTAATCAAAGGGACAGCTGGTACCTGAGCCTTCTTCACTGAATAGAATGAACAAAAAGTTCTGTTTGCTTTGAATGGCCATATTGGGTCAGACCAATGGTCCGTCTAGCCCAGTAGCCTGTCTTCCAACAGTGGCCAATGCCAGATGCTTCAGAGGGAATGAACAGTACAGGTAATCATCAAGTGATCCATCCCCTGTCACCCATTCCCAGCATCTGGCCGTCAGAGGCTTAAGGACACCAACAGCATGGGGTCGCATCTCTGACCATCTTGGCTAATAGCCATTGATGGAGCTCTCCTCCATGACAAGTCAATATATGAGAGGGTGCCCAACACTGGGGAATCTAGGCTTTCCATCAGTTGTGATGGGACTGTCAGGAGAATACATTGCACAGCCATCGTCAGCAGCCAGCTGGGCTTCCCTAAAGGAAACGGAGATGGCAATTAGCAGTCAGTAGAGTAAATATCAACAGGTAGCCAGAGCCTGGTGCTAGAGGAAACCTGGATGAATCATAGAATTGTAGGACCAGAAGGGACTTTGAGAGGTCATCTAGTCCAGTCCCCTGCACTCATGGCAGGACTAAGTATTATCTAGACCATCCCTGACAGGTGTCTGTCTAACCTGCTCTTAAAAATATCAAGTAATGGAGATTCCACAACCTCCCTAGGCAATTTACTCCAGGGCTTAACCACCCTGACAAGTAGGAAGTTTCTCCTAATGTCCAACCTAAACCTCCCTTGCTGCAATTTAAGCCCATTGCTTCTTGTCCTATCCTCAGTGGTTACTCCCTTGTAAGAAGAGACGCATCTTGCACAAATGCTCCATCACAGACTTTTCATTTCTTGCTGATTCCTTTCAGGCTAGGTCTGCCTGCCACTTTGAGTTAGTGATGGATGGGAGCCGCAAACCAGGAGTTCCTGGGCTTAGTAGCACATCATCCTGGAGGTGACGAATGCAACCAAATGCACCTCTTTAATTTTTATACCTCTGGTAAAGCCTTTCCTTCGTAGGCCTGGAGTTAGTCCAGCGACTTAAGGCCCTCTTCTGCATGATAAAGTGTAAAGGCACTCTCAGAAAGGAACTGGCCCTGGGGCTGATGGCAGTTGTATTGGCAAGGTCTAATGGAATTGACTGGAGGCTGAAATCATGCAGCAGAGAAACCAGGGCAGATCTGGCTCTGCCTATATAAAGAAGGTAGGAGCACATGCAAATAAAACATTGTACAGCAAGCAGCACAATGGAAGAGGCTTGGCTGTGGGGAGGAGCCAGAGGAGAAGAATAGATTCTAAAAGCAGGAAGAGGGGACCGTAGCAAGCCAAGACAGAAAACCACACAGACCCCTCTATAGATCGTGCTTCTGAAATTGATGTATTTGCAGCAGGAATTCCACTTTTTTGGTAAGCACTTGTTTCAGTTTCCTTTGGAGCAAAGGCCATCTTGCAATAAACTTTTATGGGGGTTGGCTATTTTATGGCAATCATTTAACACTGCATCATTAACCTGTCATTGGATCTTCCCAGTGTCAATTCCCCACATTCATATTTCTTTCCAAAGTTTACTGAGTGCTGCTGGAAGCCAGGAAGACGCAGCTGTATAATCCTTCTAGCAGACTTTAAAAAACAAAAGAAAAAGCAAACATTGATTCTTTCACATCACCCTTAAAACCGGTCAGATTATGGGACGAAGTTTCATTCGACAGAGGCTTTGTTTCTTCAAATAAATTTAGCAGCTGGTGCTAAGTAGAAGAACTAACTTCACAGGGGGAGCCAGATCTTCACATGGATCACAATTTTGGGAACGTTTGTGTTAGGACAGCTAACAACACAAGGTTGACATTGAATATTTCATCCTATTACAGCCTTGGCTGATTAATCAACATCTTATTCTTTTGGTAATGCATACTGTATTGAGCCAAAAATGTACTGTGATTTACACTTTGGGGTAATGTCAAGCTGGTTGGAATATATTTGACAAAATGAAATTTTGTAGAAATTATGCCTGGCAGTTGAAGTGCAGTAGCTTTGGCCTAGCAACCACCTCGCTGAAGACGTAGCACGGTTTCCCCTCAATTGCTGCCCTGCGATGGCGGAGGTGACTAACTGCGCAATCAGTGCGGTTATTGAATAGCCAGCCAAGTAACCGAGTAATTAGAAACAACATCTGAGAAAAGTGGCATGAGACAATGTGGTCTGGTGGGTGGAGCCCTGCACCGGGAGGGCAGGACCCCGGCTTCCTATTCCCAGTTCTGCCCCTGGCATGCTGTGTTATGTAGGGTAATTCATTTCCCTTCTTTGTGCTTCTGTTCCTACTTGCACTGTTTGTCTTGTAAGCTCTTGGGAGCAGGGCCTCTCTCCTATTATGTGTTTGGACATTGCCTAGAACAATGGAGCCCTGATCTCAGTCAGGACCCCCAGGGGTTTGTGATGGGGAACGCTGCCCCTTAAGGGAACGCTGCCCCTTACTGAGTCAGTCCACCCTGCCACCTGACTTGGCTCTTTAAGAGCTGAAAGGCCTGATTATAGATACAAGGACCTGGAAGATATTGGGAGAGGGGAAGCAGTTCTGGGAGTAGGGAGTGTTTGGGAGGAAATCCTGCTGCTGTTTCTTTAAGGGTCCAAGGCCGGAGAGAGGGCAGGGCCAGGCTCTCTTCTCACCCAACCAATCGGGGATGAGCTGGGAGAAGGGGACCAGTATAAATCCTGCTTCCTCCCTCATAGCAGACACTGAAGGGAGAAAGGCAGCTCCTGCAGGGCCCTGAGTTAGTGTGGTACAGACACCAGCAGGAGAAGGTTGCCAAACCCTCTGAGCCTGAGGACTAAGCGGGACCAGCCGCGAGAGATAAATATTTATTTGACTCCAGGAGAGGAGCTGGGTGCTCCTGGTAAGGAGAGGGACAATAATTGCTTCAACTACTCAGGTTCCAGGAGGAAGGCTGGAGCTCCTGCCATGAGGAGAGACAAAGGCTGAGAGGCATGCCTGAGGGGACTGATAAACATGACAGGCTCCAGAGGGACCTTGAAAGCCAGAAGCAACTTTTGTTTATTTGGGACTCTTTGTTATGGCCCCTTTTGTAGGGGGTTTTGTAAAAAAGCAAGTCCACAGGAGGGTATTACTGAGTCAAGCCTCAGGGATGCCCAAAGTGAAGTTATTGGCTTCCTGAGAGGGGAAACTGAGGCGGGAAGTCTGTGCAGCACCCCACTAATTTAGCAGGAGTACTACAGGGCAGGCAGAGAGGGTTCCCATCACACAAACAGCAGCCACAATAATAGATTTCAAAAATACGACCGGGAAAGAGCTCTACTTGCTATAATCCTGTGCTGGCTTGGGTGGGGGGCGAGGCAGCTCAAGGGGACTTTTCCAGCTCTAAATAATTCTGTGACTGCAGCATAAGCTGCTGTATCATCTGTGTGTAGGCCAGACCCCATCTCCCACGGCATCTCAGTCTGTTTTACAGACCCAGCAGCATGAGACCCTCAAATTGACATCCGAGATTTGTTTTGTTTTGTAAGATGTTTGCAGTGAATGAAGCATACCCAACTTTGGCCATCCCTTGCTCTCTGCCCCACCCCAGCCCCTAGTAATCACTCTAAACGATAGGGGCTTACCCAGGGAAGAATGTAACTGGAAGAGGTCTAGTTATGTTATGCTTCCTTTCCTATGCACTCCTTCCTGTTAGCTTTGAACAAATTCTGCTTTTATGCCATTGATTAGAGAGAGAAGCCCCAGCTTGTGTTTGTCATTGTCTGGGGAGATAAGGATTTTGTAAGCTCCTCCATGCAGGAATAGCCTCTTAGCTATTACAGGGAGAAGGAAAAACTGCACTGATGTCCCTAATAATCAATTGTTTTCACACAAAAGACTTTAAACAACAAGAGGCTTGTGGCCTAAGCATGACAAAAGTTCTGGAACATCTGTCCTTCTCCTACGTGAGGGTGGCTAAGTCCTTTGGTAAGCATCCTGGACACACAGATTTTTACCTACCGGGATGACATGATCTGTTTATGCAGTGTTCTTGTAGCTGTGTTGGCCCCAGAAGATGAGAGCGACACCCTGATTACCTTTCCCAGACCTGAAGAACAGCTCTGTAGAGCTCGATAAACTTGTCTCTTTCACCAGTAAAAGACGTCTCACTACCTCGTTTCTGTCATGATCTCTTTCTTTAGCCAGTCACAGGAGGTAGAGCTTTGTGGGTTTGGCAGTCTGGGATGTGCCAAATTCAGTGTTGGGTTAGTGCCAGAAAAATCTCTGCTCAGGAAAGGCCTTAGGTCAGCAAAGTACTGCAACGTGCTTAACTATGAGTAGTCCCCCTTGACTTCAGTGGGGTGGCTTACATACTAAAAGTTAAGCATATGTTTCAGTACTTTGATGGACTGGGGTCTTTGCACCTAATCTAAAGGCCACTGAAGTCAATGGAAAGACTCTTACTGGATCGAGCCCTTCTTGAGTTTCTTTCTACTCTTGCTAGCAACCCATTCCAACTTACTGACCAATCAGCATGGATAAATCATTCAAGCTAGTCAAGAGTCGTTTCTCCCAGCTACAAACGATGTGTGAGGCATTATGCAAAATCTTAACCAGCTGCAGAATAAAACTACCTAGCAAACTTGAGACTCATCATCCGGAGACTCCCACCGTCCTCACTTGTCCCAATCTTGGCTACCGTTCACTTCTTGATTCCTATCGTAGGTGAATGGAGGGTGATGGACCTGTAGTTAACCACTGGTGTGGGACGCAGGAAATGTGGGGTCAATTTATGGTCCCTGTGTGATCTGCAGTCTATGGAGCTATGGCTCTTTTCCCCAGCTCCAAAGTCTCGCTCCATTCCCATTCTGTAAAACAGGGATAACAACAACAGAGCTGACATTTTCCCACACTTTGCCTGTTTCATTATGAAATTTTAAAAGAAATCAGCCAGGGCAGACCACCACGGAAAATTTCAGGCCCCAATGGTTGAAGTTTGGTAAAGTTATAAGCAACTGAAAACGGGATGTTATAATGGGATACGTCAGGCTACCAGCCCCACCAACCATCAGCTCCTTGGAGCAGGGAATGTCTCTCGTATATGCATGTACAGTGCCTTCCCAATGCCACCCTGATTGCAGCTGGGGTCCTTGATGTGCTCCTGTCTTACTGCTAATAATTTATAAGCACAGACATACACAATTACAATAGACATTAGGCTCAAGATCACAGTTTTAAGTGCTTCCCTTGTTGTTTAGACTGTAACTGGCTAGGGAGCATCTGTGATGACTTTATATGAAAGACGCTAGGCTGCAATAAATTGCCATTATGTTACAACATTGTGGTTGCCTGGTTTTGCACCTCCGGAACTTCAGAAGAGGTAACGGTTCCAGGAGATGTTAAACATTATTTTTCTGACCTTAAAAGTGTCTTGCAACATCAGCATTCAAGTTGATTGAAAAATTATGCCTGTAAACTCTACTTTAAACCTTTGCTTTCTCAATGCAATGGCTACTGCTGTATGTAAGGTGTTTTTGTCTGTGCTAAAGCTTTCTCAAGCAATTTGCACACTGATGATGATGGTTTTACTGGAAGGCTGCGCAGATAGGAACCATAAAATGTTGGCTTGACATTAACTCAGGCTGCAGAATGGAACGAACGGCCCCTCTGTACCCTGGCAGCTTTACAGTAAATGCTGAAAAAGAAAGATCATTTTGCCCATGTGCTGCTTCTTCGTGTTGATACCCCAAAAGAAGCCTAGATCAGTTCTAATCTCTCTGATGTTGATGGTTGGTTGGTGACCACTGTAAAATGATGCTCTCAGTCCATTTTGCATTTCAGTAAAATACCCTCCACACAACTGGCATCGCTCTGGGCTCTTACAGGCCACGTCAGCAGAAGGAGCAAAAGAACAGATGGGCAGTGAAGAGGAGAGGATCGCTCCATGCCCATCCAACAGCTCCTGAGGGTTCCAGCTGAGCAGGATTCTTACTTGAGCCATGTGGACATCATATGCAGTGACACAGGCCACCAACAATAAGCAAACAATAAGACTTTAGGGGCGAAATCCTGGCTTTACTTAAGCCAATGACAAAACACCACTGACTCCATTGGGCTCAGAATTTCACCCTAGGTTCTCCCTTCCCTCAGGAGGTAAGCTGACAGCACTAAATCTTATCGAGGAAGCTGGTCTTGTGATTAAGACAGTGAAGGGGGACTCTGAAGACCTGAGTTCAGTTCCTGGCTCTTTCACAGGCTCCTTGGACCAGTCATTTGGTCTCTGGGCCTCAGTTTTCCCATCTGTAAAATGGGGATAATAGTTTCTTTTCCCCACTCATCATCTGTCTTGTCTACCTAGACTGTATGCACTTCAGGATAGGGAGTGTCTCTTACTATGTATGTACAGTACCTACCAACAATAATACCCCCTTAGCTCATGTATAGCACTTTTCATCCATAGATCGCAAAACACTTTACAAAGGGAGTCACTATCATTACTCACCTCCCCCTTTATACATGAGGCACAGGGAGGTAGGGGAGTTGCCAAAGGAGAGAAGAATCCAGTGCTCCACAAACCCCATCCAGCGCTCTGCCCAGTAGGCCACACTGCATCCCTGCTGGGGCCCTCATCTTGCTGGGGAGTCTGTGTCTAACCATCATCACGTGAAGCAATGAAGCTTGGGAGCTGACATGCCCGAGCTTGTGTGGATCATCTTCATTAGGAGTGGCATCTCTGGGGAACAGCGGGCTGTTGCTGCACTAGTCACCCTCTAAAACTCAGGTCCATGTTTCAGTGATCATCAGGCATTAGTGTTGCATGAAACCCTTGCGTTGTCTTGGCACCGTACAAAGGAAGGGAGGCAATTATGTTCTAGTGGTTGCAGCAGTATGTTGTGTGTCCCAGGGTTCTAATCCAAGCTGTGCCCTGGACTTGACTGTATGAAGCTTGGGGTGCCAGGGAAACTGAGGCACAGTGGTTTCTACCTGCAAAATTGGTGTGATACTACTTAAACCCCAGAGTGTTGTGAGGCTGAAAGTGATTTGTGATCTTCGGTTTTGACTAACTGGGAAAGGGCCAAATAACATAATTGCTAATTTAAGGTAAACTAAAGGCAGTGTTTGCATTGCACTCCCTAAAGCATCCTTCCTCCCACGCAGCCTTGATGACTAAACAGTTGGACTTTTATTCACAATAAAATTTTTGCAGGGTGGATTCAGTGGTGGTCTCCAACTTTCCCCCTGCCTTCCCCCGCACTCTGTTGGATTCTGTGTATGGCTGTTTGAACAAAGCATGGCTGGAAATCACCAGCAGATAGGTTTAAAGGAAAAAAAAGAAGAAGAAAGGATACCATTGGTTGCAAATTTCCTTTTGAATGTCACATTAATTTATTAGCTGTGCAGCCTTCCTAATCCCTACAGGATATCCTGGCTAGCTTGCTTTACAATGTTTGCAATGGGGCCATAGCTCAGTTTATAGTCATGGTGCTATCCTATGTCCATGTAACAAAACAGATACAGTGCGAGATCAGGATGAAAAGGCAACTGCATGGACTTACTCAGAGCTGTTTTCCTTTTGCTATAGCTTACTGTTTTTCTTGGGTTTTCCTGACGACAGAATACAGCCTGCACACCTGCTCAGTGGAACTGGGCTGTGATGGATGGGCCATAGAAATTAAAGATTAAAGACCTGCTATGCTATGTTATTTCGCACATCACTACTTGTCCCGTGAAAGGTTCTTTCACTGCAGCATATTGGCTTTCTTCAGTTTTAGGAAGGCATTTTCCAAAGCACGCCGTGTGGCTCTAACTCCGTTCCCGCCTAAGGCAAAGGGAGAAGAGTTAAGTCAATGCTGAGATCGGGAGCGAATTGGAAATTTTCTGCTGAATATCTTTTCTTACAAAGCAACAACAACAAAAACCCTTTGGGACAAAATAGATTTTGCAAGAAATGTTCTGTGTTCATTAATATTTGTTGCGTTTTCACCAAAAAAACCCAAACCTGGACACTTTTCCGGTTGCCGAAAACTGAAAAAAAAAAGTTAGTTTTCAGGTTTTCGATTTGTTGACAAAACACAAAATTCCACCAAAATTTTTGACCAAAACAAATAAAACACATTTCGCGATGGGCTTGAGTGTGAACTGAAAATTGTACCTTCATTGTCTCAAGCAAAGGAACTTTCACGGATCTCAGCACGATGACGGCTGTAGAGAGATTGCCACTGAGACCCTGCCCGTAAATCGTTGGTCCCATGGCAGCATGGGGGCAGGAGAGGCAGGTGGCCTCTCCTTTGGCTCAGCAGCCTTTGCCCAGTGGGCAGAAATTTGGCCGATTATGGACGGGAGCTGTGAATGCTACCCTGGTGGGGCTGGTTGTGCTATACAAGCCGAAGTGCTTGTATAGTGCAGGGTGGTGAAACCCTGGAATAAATTGCCTAGGGAGGCCATGGAATCTCCATCATTGGAGATTTTTAAGAGCAAGTTAGACAAACACCTGTCAGAAATGGTCTAGATCAGTGCTACTCAGAGTGGTGGTCCGCGGGCCGGTGCTGGTCCTCAAGCCGTCGGCTGCCGGTTTGCACGCACATTGGAAAACAAAATTGCCCACCCCCCACATCAGATTGCTTCAGAAGCACGGGTCTAGATAATACTTAGTCCTGCCGTGAGTGCAGGGGTCTGGACTAGATGGCCTCTCGAAGTCCCTTCCAGTCCTATGATTGCACCACCCAAACCCGGCAGACAACGACCAAAACCATACTAGGTCAGCTCATCCTTAAATATGTTTTTAATGATTCTCTGATTAATTTAAAAGAACGACATACGAAGCCACAGCTTTGAAAGTCTCTGCTTTTCCATATGCCCCATCCTGTCCCACTCGTACCTAGCATCACTGTACAGTCATGCTTGTAGCTCCTTATGGTTCTACTGCATTTTAAATATTATATAATGGTGGTATTACAGAAGCAGAGGCTATAATTAGAGCTACTGATCTTAAAGTCACCTTAAATACTTTGTAACCAACACCAGGAGTCCAATTTTCTTTTGAATTCTATAACATTCCAAAGGGGTCTCTAACTCGTCTGTATTTGTGCTCACACAGCTTTGCACACGCAAACACTTGAACAGACTTTTTTAGCGCTATTGCTTGAGTGTTCCTAAGATAATTGCAGCTACTTATTCTCAAGGTAATAAGCCTCAGAGAAGTCCCATACACATGCAAACCCTATTTGTCCCGAGGAGTTTTGTATGGGTAGCTTGCACACAAATTTGCACGCACAAACCTTCTTGTGCAGACACAGAAGCCAAGTTCCTAAGATGTGGCCTTCAAGTTCCAGTGAAAGTCTCAGATGGAGTCATTTGCTGAATCCATGAACCAGGGTGAGTCTGGCCACTGAACTCCACACCTTGGTTAGATCTGCTCTAGAGCTTGACCACTAGTTGACAAACAGGATGTTCACTGCTAGGGTAAGGATGCACAGCTGGATTCCGGCATCTAGCTTCAAGCAGACTGACTCATCTCTGACAGTGGCTGAGGTTTGACAGACCAAGGCCCCGTCCTATGCTTCTTCCATTGGACACACTTTTGGTTCCTTCAGTGTTACCCAATCTATACTCCTTGGCTGTCCATGGTGGTGCTATTCCTTGCCCCAGGGTTTATTTGAGAATTATGTTTTTATAGTTGTAGACTCTCTAGATCCACTCTCCATCTGACACACTTCTCCCCAAATGGCAGCTGTCCTTCTCCCATCAAGGGGAGCAATAGAACAGGAAAAGAAAACAAGCTAGCCTGTACTTCCTTAGCCATCAAGGAATCATAGAATCATAGAATATCAGGGTTGGAAGGGACCTCAGGAGGTCATCTAGTCCAACCCCCTGCTCAAAGCAGGACCAATCCCCAATTAAATCATCCCAGCCAGGGCTTTGTCAAGCCTGACCTTAAAAACTTCTAAGGAAGGAGATTCTACCACCTCCCTAGGTAATGCATTCCAGTGTTTCACCACCCTCCTAGTGAAAATGATTTTCCTAATATCCAACCTAAACCTCCCCCACTGCAACTTGAGACCATTACTCCTTGTCCTGTCCCCTTCTACCACTGAGAATAGTCTAGAACCATCCTCTCTGGAACCACCTCTCAGGTAGTTGAAAGCAGCTATCAAATCCCCCCTCATTCTTCTCTTCCGCAGACTAAACAATCCCAGTTCCCTCAGCCTCTCCTCATCAGTCATGTGTTCCAGACCCCTAATCATTTTTGTTGCCCTTCGCTGGACTCTCTCCAATTTATCCACATCCTTCTTGTAGTGTGGGGCCCAAAACTGGACACAGTACTCCAGATGAGGCCTCACCAATGTCAAATAGAGGGGGACGATCATGTCCCTTGATCTGTTCGCTATGCCCCTACTTATACATCCCAAAATGCCATTGGCCTTCTTGGCAACAAGGGCACACTGCTGACTCATATCCAGCTTCTCGTCCACTGTCACCCCTAGGTCCTTTTCTGCAGAACTGCTGCCTAGCCATCCGGTCCCTAGTCTGTAGCTGTGCATTGGGTTCTTCCGTCCTAAGTGCAGGACCCTGCACTTATCCTTATTGAACCTCATCAGATTTCTTTTGGCCCAATCCTCCAATTTGTCTAGGTCCCTCTGTATCCTATCCCTGCCCTCCAGCGTATCTACCACTCCTCCCAGTTTAGTATCATCCGCAAATTTGCTGAGAATGCAATCCACACCATCCTCCAGATCATTTATGAAGATATTGAACAAAACCGGCCCCAGGACCGACCCCTGGGGCATTCCACTTGACACCGGCTGCCAACTAGACATGGAGCCATTGATCACTACCCGTTGAGCCCAACAATCTAGCCAACTTTCTACCCACCTTATAGTGCATTCATCCAGCCCATACTTCTTTAACTTGCTGACAAGAATACTGTGGGAGACCGTGTCAAAAGCTTTGCTAAAGTCAAGAAACAATACATCCACTGCTTTCCCTTCATCCACAGAACCAGTAATCTCATCATAGATCAGGAAGCCATCTACTTCCTACTTTCCAGCAGTCCTGGTCCACTTTGTTGATTATGGTCGAGCCACGGGCAATCAGCTGCCAATGAAACAGCTTTCAGAGTCATTCACTTCAATGGTTTATATCTTATGGATCCATACCAGTAAAGCTGGGTTGTATCTCAAGTGAACCCAAATTCTTTGCACTGACCCCTTGCGGCTCATAAATTGCAAATTATGTGCGAGCCTAAGTATTTCCCCTTTCTCCAACGTCATTTCAGCTCCAGTGGAGAGGATACTAAGAGCTGCTAGGTGACCAATTAAAATGTGTGAGCTATTTAAAGATAAAACATACCAGGATATTTTTGCATGTCCTTTTGAACCATGTTCCAGCAGTAGATTTGTTTTCCGAAAAGAGCATTTGATTTATACGCTGAAAGAGCTAGATTTTTTTTCCCGAAGGCTAAAAATAAACTTTTGGGTTTTTTTCCCCTCTTAAGCTAACATTGACTTTGGAGTCTAATTTGGAAACAGTTCAGACTCAGCTGCTATAAAACTGGATGATATGGTACCATGAAAACCAGGTGTGTTTGGGGAACCATATTTATTTGTAAAGTCTCTGACTCTGGGCCAGAAAGAATTACATTTCAAGATGAGCAGCTCATTGAAGAATGGCTCTTAGATCAGGAATCTAACCTGTGTTTTCCAGTTTCAGAATGTTAGCTAGAGCTGGATGGAAAACGGTTTTCTCAACCTGTGAAAGTTTCTGAGACATCAAGAAGCTTTTCTGTTCTGCTTCAGGTTGAAACGGAGACCTTTCAAAAGGAGAGAGAAATCCATTGAAGAAGAGCCAGGTAATGAGGGCAATCCTCTGGGATCTGGGAAACATAGGATCAAATCAGGCATAATATGGACTTGAATCTGAGTCCCTTATATCCCAGGTGAATGCCCTGACCAGCAGATTACTACCTTTTGGGATGGTGGGACCACTCATTTGGAATTCAAGTTCCTGGACCTGAGAAACCTTCCTGATAAAAGTTTGGATTTCAACGGATAGGTGGTTTCCACTGAAAAATTCTCATCCAACTGTAGGGCTGACCACTAGACCAGTACTTTGCTGACATCCTACATGGGCACGTATCTTTAATCATTGGCCTATATCTAACCTTCCCTTTGTAAGCACTTGAGAATGGAGCCCTCTCTCATCTCTCTGACCACCAAAGAATATTTTCAATCTGCATTCCTTCTCTGGTCATTGTTTGGAAGCCATGTTCTTCCAAGTCATTAATGTCCACTCCCTTTCTGCCGACAAAGGCTTTCTACCTTTCCTGACCTCACTGCAGCCTTCAAAATTGTGGAGCGCTCCATTT
Source organism: Lepidochelys kempii (assembly GCF_965140285.1). Taxonomy (NCBI): domain Eukaryota; kingdom Metazoa; phylum Chordata; order Testudines; family Cheloniidae; genus Lepidochelys; species Lepidochelys kempii. Next base: position 3,470,462 of record NC_136390.1, read on the forward strand.
GCCAAGATCACATCCATAGAGATGCCAGTGTATACTTGGTTCTCTCTTCTGACGGTTCCTCTCCAATCCCTCAAGCTTCTTTTTTTGGTTCCTTTTAGTAATTCCTCCATTCAAAAATGTGACAAGGTTCAGTTCTTGGTTGTCTCCTCTGTTTCCTTCTTTAAAAATATATTGTGTTGATTTTCTAGTAAAGAAAAGTTACTAGAAAATATTACTCAGTGTTGAAAGAGGAAGTACTTTTTCTCACAACATGCAGTCAATTAGTGGAACTCATCACTATGGGATGTTGTGGTGGCCAAAAGCATAACCAGATTCAAAAGAGAACTAGGTATGTTAATGAAGGATGCATCCATCAATGGCTATTAGCCAAGATGGGCAGGGATGCAACCCCATGCTTGAGGCAACCCTAAACCTCTGACTGCCAGAAATCAGCAGGGGAAGACGGGGTGGATCACTCATATTGCCCTATTCTGTATACTCCTCCTGAAGCATTGATAAGGCCACTGTTGGAGACAGAAAGAAAAGGAGGACTTGTGGCACCTTAGAGACTAACCAATTTATTTGAGCATAAGCTTTCGTGAGCTACAGGTCACTTCATCGGATGCATGAAGTGGAAAATACAGTGGGGAAATTTTATATACACAGAGAACATGAAACAATGGGTGTTACCATACACACTGTAACGAGAGTGATCAGGTAAGGTGAGCTATTACCAGCAGGAGAGAAAAAAAACCACAACCTTTGGTAGTGTTAATCAAGGTGGGCCATTTCCAGCAGTTGACAAGAATGTGTGAGGAACAGTGGGAGAGGGGGAAATAAACATGGGGAAATAGTTTTACTTTGTGTAATGACACATCCACTCCCAGTCTTTATTCAAGCCTAATGTAATGGTGTCCAGTTTGCAAATTAATTCCAATACAGCAGTCTCTCATTGGAGTCTGTTTTTGAAGTTTTTTTGTTGAAGAATTGCGATTTTTAGCTCTGTAATCGAGTGACCAGAGAGATTGAAGTGTTCTCCAACTGGTTTTTGAATGTTAAAATATTCTAGGTGATCTAGGGAGAATCTCTCTCTTCTCCATCTTGGTGGTGGACAGATGAAATTATAACATTCAAAAACCAGTCGGAGAACACTTCAATCTCTCTGGTCACTCGATTACAGAGCTAAAAGTCGCAATTCTTCAACAAAAAAACCTTCAAAACCAGACTCCAATGAGAGACTGCTATATTGGAATTAATTTGGAAACTTCTTGCTGCATGGAATCCACCCTGGGGCAGGATGGGCATCTAAAGACTCCAAGACTGAACATAAGAACGGCCAGACTGGGTCAGACCAATGGTCCATCTAGCTCAGTACCCTGACTTCTGACAGTGGCCAATGCCAGGTGCACCAGAGAGAATGAACAGAACAGGAAATCATCAAGTGATCCATCCCCTGTCATCCACTCCCAGCTTCTGGCAAAACAGGTTGACTTTTTGTTGTGTTTTAGTGAAAGACAGGACTGTAGTTGGCTCTTGGTTGTACAAAGGGACAGTCTCCAAAAGTGGGAAAACTCTTATGTCCCATTTTGAAAAACCTTATGTTGACACAGCAGAAATTGCTTGTTATGAGTGTCTTATTTTTAGGACTAATGACAAAACTGAGATATTCTAGGTGATCTAGGGAGAATCTTTCTCTTCTCCATCTTAGTGGTGGACAGATGAAAGCTAAGGTATTTTAATGATGGCAGTAGCTTTGAGAGCCTAAAATGAAAAGCTCCCCATATCAGTGCTAATTATTATTCTGAAACCCTGGATCCAATCCTCCCGCCCCGCTCCGAATTCCAGAGAAATTTGGATCTGAATCCCCCCTTTCCAGCTGAGGGCTTCGCATAAAGATTTCCCATGGAGTATCAGTTGATCTTTACAGATCAGATTCTCAGATGATGGTTTCCATTTCTATGGGCTCAGATTGCAGGGGGGTAAATTTTGGTACCACAATCTAAGCTCACTCATGCCTATGTCCGTGGTCTCTGGATGCAGACAAGAACTTGGATATCTAAGTGATCATCCTCTCCAGAACATCATCAACAATCTACAACCTATCCTGGAAAACAATCCCTCACACTCCCAGACCTTGGGAGGCAGGCCAGTCCTTGCTTACAGACAGCCCCCCAGCCTGAAGCAAATACTCACCAGCAACTACACACCACACCACAGAAACACTAACCCAGGAACCAATCCCTGTAACAAACTCTGTTGCCTACTCTGTCCCCATACCTACTCTAGTGACACCATCATAGGAAGCTACCATATCAACCACACCATCAGGGGCTCATTCACCTGCACATCTACCAATGTGATATATGCCATCATGTGCCAGCAATGCCCCTCTGCCATGTACATTGGCCATCTGGACAGTCTCTACGCAAAAGAATAAATGGACACAAATCAGACATCAGGAATGGTAACATACAAAAGCCAGCAGGAGAACACTTCAATCTCCCTGGACATTCTATAGGAGATTTAAAAGTAGCCATCCTGCAACCAAAAAAAAAATTCAAAAACAGACTTCAGAGAGAAACTGCAGAGCTACAATTCATTTGCAAACATAACACCATTAATTTGGGCTTGAATAAGGACTGGGAGTGGCTGGCTCGCTACAAAAGCAACTTTCCCGCTCTTGGTATTGACACCTCCTCGTCAGTTATTGGGAGTGGCCCACATCCCCCCTGACTGCACTGGCCTTGTCAACACTGGTTCTCCACTTGTGAGGTCACTCCCTTCTCTTCCTGTGCCAGTATATTTATGCATATATCTATAATTTTCACTCCATGCATCTGAAGAAGTGGGGGGTTTTACCCACAAAAGCTTATGCCCAAATCAATCTGTTAGTCGTTAAGGTGCCACCGGGATCCTCATTGTTTTTATGGATACAGACTAACACGGCTACCCCTCTGATAAGTGATCATCAATGTATGAGATGCAAATAAACTCCGGGTGCAAAATTTTGCAGCCACAGAAATCAAGAGGCTCTTTAAAGCCCATCTCAGAATTGGACACTAAATTAACTATTTCTGCTCTTGGGTTCAGAGTGTTTCTTTTCTCTCCATGCTCAGCTATAACAGCTTAGCATAATGCATGGGGTGCTGGTTTGCTTCTCATCCCCAAGCATCAATTGGGGTATAAGCCAATGAAGAAACAGAGGATCTCATTCTGCAAATGTCCGTAGCAATAAAGAACCAGGGACGGGAGAATTAAAGCAGGAGAGTAGAGTTGCTCCTGAAGAGTGAGTGTTTCAAGGCTTTGCTGGGAGGCACCAGTTGCCTTTCAGTGCTTCAAATCCTCCCCCCCGGATTTCTTTCTATTCTCTTTAATTAACCAGCTCTGCCTCTCCCTAGGCTCGGGGGCTGGGAATTTGCTAGGCCAGGCACGTTTTGTATTCCCAAGCTCCAGTGTGCAATATACATAACCCATATTGCACACAGGCGCTTGTCAGTGCTTTATACGGATCCCCGGGCTGTCTGCATTTGCTCTTAGGTAGATTGCTCATGTTTTATGGGGCAGGGAAGGAAAGGACATTCGTTGCCTGGTTAATTATGATTTTTTCCTTGCTGCAGACAAATGCTTCCTCTTAGCGGCAGGGGAGGTAGGTTTCCAGCGCAGATGTGGGGCAAGAGGAGGAAAGAGTATGTGTTGGGGGACAGTCTCAGGGCTCCCATTATGGGGAATTGCAAGGCGAATTCTCTAGGTGCGCTGTTGAAATGTTAGCTCCATCTGTTCCTTTAACAAAAAAATCTAGGCTGTTAATTTGGCTCTTAATTTGCTGAACATGCTTTGCCTTTACTGTCCTGTGCCTTCATACCCTGCTCACTGGGGCAGGGAGCTGGAAATGTTACCTCGCCTGCAACAGTGGGGGCTGCATGTTGGGGGGGAAGGGGGTTCCACTCCTGTTTACACCACTGCTCCCCTCGGGTGTTTACTAGATTATCTGAGGCTGACAGGAGCTCTGGCCATTCATATGCTGAATCAGCAACTGTTCCAGCTGCCATAACAATGCTTCCTTCCCAACCAGTGCTGCTCACCTGTGGCACTGGGCTGGTGGCTTGTGGGCCCCCCCTGATGGGTGCAGGTGCTGTCCCTAATGGGGTTTCCTCTGCCAGGGGCCCCTCCTCCAGGGGAGGGTCTCAGGTGAATCTGTTCCCACGTGTCTGTGCATCATGTGTGTCTGCATGTTGTGCATGTGTGTGCAATTGCGTGTTGGACATGTGTACATATGTGTGTGTACGCGTGCGTGCCTACATCCTGGTGCATTCATGCACCTCTGCATTTTGGAGTCATCTCACTTCCCCTCTCTATCTTTTCAGACTGGATTCTAACTCCTTGTGAAGAGCAGGAAATAGGAATGACTCCGTCCTCCAGTGACATAAGCCCTTCTCTCCAAGTGCGCCGGGCGGCCCTGCAGGTGGAGACTCACAGCTGGATTCTATTCGAGCAACGGCATTAGGTAGCTTGCACAATGGCTCGTTAAATGCCTGCGGCTTTGGAACCCACGTGCTCGGGCTGAGCGCTGCTCAGGGCCCCTGGGAGCTGCTGGAAGAGACCAGCCAGGAATCCCCACAAGGAGAGAGGGGGTGTTGTATTGTTCTAAGGGAGGAGAAAGAGACTAGACCTCAAGCAGCTCTAAATAGGCACTTGGTCTGCATAGAGACTCACCCCACACTAGAGATCAAGGCCAGGTCTTTTGCAGGGGAGGGCACTCCTAAGCCTTTGCCCATTTCCTCCCCTCTAGACCATGTTGCTCAAAGAGCTGTGGGGCCAGGGTCCCCATGAGCAAGCTGGGCTGGGGCTCCTGCCAGAATCCCTGCCAGTGTGATTATCTAGGGCTGGTGACAACTGCGGATGGACAGGCAAAACTGACATGTAAAGGTGACCCTAGAGCTAGCCAGCCGCAAGGTGTGTCGATCGCACCACCAGAGACTCATCAGCTGCTCTCAGGAGCCCCTGAGGAGCGACTCAAGAGCAATGCCCTCCCCGCTGGTGCAGGGAGATGGGAATTGTATGTTCCCTGCCCCCAGTAGCGGCCGCTTGGGGAATTCCACTCCTGTTGGCATCACCTTTCCACCGGGGTGTTTGCTAGACAGATGGGCGCCCAAGAGCTCACTGCTCCTGCTGGCTTGGAATGTGGTCAGCACCCGGCTTGGGTTCTGACACGAGGAAGCGGCTGGTTAGCACCACAATTATGCTGGATTCTTTCCCCCTCCACCCCCCAGCAAACTCCCAAGAAGTCCAAGAGTTCCCACCTCCTCACTTGCTTCTCCATTCCCACCTTCTGACACCTCCCCTTCAGCTCCCACTAGGGTCCTCTGGCATGTACTGCATCCCCCCCACCCCCCCGGCCACTCTGTTCCTCTGCTCACCAGCCCTGCCAGCTGATAAGACAGATACTGTATCTTGGCCAGAGCCAGGCCCCTCCCCGTGTAGACTCTCCATTCCAGACTGGGCAGCAGAGTCATTCAGTGGCACACAACACCTGTTGAGCACTGCCCAGGAGCACGGTGCCAGCAGTTTAGGAGGGGAGTGCCCTCTCCAAATGAAATCGTAGGGGGAATTCTGGATGTAATTACGTAGGACTGGGGGGGGGGGGAACCACGGGACAGGACTGTGATGCAAACAAACAGCAAGGCTGGGAGAAGTAGAAGTGGCCACGAATCTGCAAGGAAGTTTCTCCAGTCAGCACCCCAATCTGTGGGGAAGCCCCAACTCACCTTCCTGATCTCTCTTTACCTGTCTTGCCCACAAAAAGAAAAGGAGTACTTGTGGCACCTTAGAGACTAACCAATTTATTAGAGCATAAGCTTTTGTGAGCTACAGCTCACTTCATCAGATGCATATCGTGGAAACTGCAGCAGACTTTATATATACACAGAGAATATGAACCAATACCTCCTCCCACCCCACTGTCCTGCTGGTAATAGCTTATCTAAAGTGATCATCAGGTGGGCCATTTCCAGCACAAATCCAGGTTTTCTCACCCTTGCCCACAGCAGCACAACCCACGGATGGATTCTTCCCCCACCCCCATAGGGTCTCAGCATATACAAAACACTGGCTTAATGTGAACGGGCATCCTCCCGTAAGTCTGATTCTAATGAAGAGAAGAGTCTACTATTAATTGGGTAGGTTTTCCCAAAATCCTGTCCCTGGGATTTCTCATATGGCTGCCTATGGGGTTTCTGGCACTTTCTCTGAAGCAACTGGTACTAGCCAATGTTAGCAATAGGTCACTGGATTAGATGGACTGCTGGTCTGATCTACTCTGGCATTTCACCACTACGCAATGCACCTTCTCCAACAGCCAATTCATACAGGCACAGGAGCGAACTTGTATCGTACACCTCAGGGTATGGATCACAAATCACAGACCTTCTTGCACGGCTTAATCCCAAGAGGCTCAGCATGACATCACGATCTGGATGGAACGTTCTTTGGTGGTCCAATGACCCCCATCTGCAAAGAGAGCACCCTTTACAAGTCACCACCGTAGCTCCCCTCCTTGCTTTTTCCTCTCCTTGAAAAGCGGTGGGACTTTGGAAAGAGAAGCTCTTTTGGGTCGGCGGTATCAAACCTGAATCCCATCTAATCAGGATTTAGCACAGGAATGTGCTAACGATCCCTTGGGGAACAGCACATGCCTCTCCTTCCTTTGCTTTTGGGTGATATTTGGAGGAGTGGAGTCGCTTGTCATTTGTCTTTTCATAATAATAAAATTTCTGCTGAGACAGCAAAGCCTAAGGATATAAACGTATATACGGATATACGTTTTCAGTGGGGGGATTCATTTATTATTGATGTAAGACATCTCGGAGAAATATACTTGCAGACTTTTTTTGGATACCTGTCAGAAGGATTTCACAGGATCTTTGTGTGCTGATTACTTAGTTTGGAAGTTCTGCGGGGCAGAAAGTGTCCTTTTGTTCTGTGTTTGTGGTAGGAGCTGTGCAATGGGGTACTGGTCCACGATGGGGTAATAGACCCCCGCAACTGGCATTACCCTCTTTGGCTGAAATGTGCCTGTCACAGTGGTACCTAATACTGACTACACCCTCCAAGTCATCTCTGAAAGACCATCTCTGAAAGACCACAGAAAAGAGGTATCAGCGACTTCATAAACTTGAAGATAGTGCAAGAGAAGATGAAACAAGTTTGATTTAAAAAGAAGTATAATGTCAAAATACAAACCCTCAGGGGGGGTGGACCTGCCCCTGCCATGATCCACCCCACAAAGGGTTGCATTGTTTGGGGTGCAGAACCATCATGAGCCACCAGAGAGAGCTCTGTGCACTGCAATTATGATTGAGCATCCCCGGGGTCCTGCAGGATCTGCTGACATTTCAACATCTGCTTTTGTTCCGAAACAGGACGCAAAGTTGAAATTTTCTGCAGAATGGAAATTCCATAACATTTCCATATGGAAGCATTGAACCACTTAGTTTTGACTTTTTCAATTGATCTGAACCATTTTGCCATTCCCGAAACCCAAATGTTTCATTTTGATTCACTGCAATGATATAAAACACGTCAATTGGAGTCAATTCAACATTAAACTGCAGTGCCCCATGGTGCACTGCCTTATTGCAATTCTAGTTCTGGCACCCATCCCCTCCTATGGGTCAGGTGCCCTGGTTGGACTACATCTCCCATAATGCACCCTGCAGCATGGTCAGAAGGAAATCAGTGCATTGCCATGTGGGAGATTCATGTCATCCTAACAAATGGGACAGGCTCAGGGCTTGCCCCCTTACAGCAGAATAGGCCAGGGCACCACTCTGAACACACCATGTAGCAGCTCAGCATAGTACCTAAGGATGCTAAGGGCTACTTTACAGAACAGTAAAAGAATTAATTTCTGAGTGCCGGAACCAGCACCTAGGCCTCATTGCTACAAGGCTTTGGCAGTGCAACACAACCTCTGCAAATCGCATGCTGATAACATGGGTTGCAGTGAGTGTGGAATGTGCCCCGAGAAGCCTGGCACATGAAGGGTTAGTTTTGCAGCTCCACCAAAGTCACTGACACGCACATTCCCACCCCCAACCAGCCCCAAAGACATTCAAGTCATAAAACCCTTGGCAGATCCATAAGGAAGAGGTTGTAGAGGAGGGAGGTAATGGGCCCCTGAAGGGAGCTTAGCAAGTAAAGAGGTGCTGGTTACTGAGACTCAAAATTTCTTTGTTCAGATGGGCATAAGGGAATTGGAGGACATATGTGAGGGGCAGAGGCGTGTTCCTTTAGGGAAGGAAATGGGAAAATGACTGAAGTTCAGGGGTCCTCAGGCTAAAGCAGCCACTCAGACCACATGGCACCCGTGAATGCTGGTAAGTGGGGGCAGATTTAGCATTTGTGGAGGTCTTTAAAGTCTCTCTGTGCAACTCACAGATTGCAAGGCCAGAAGGGACTGTTATGATCATCAAGTCTGACTTCCTGCGTAACACAGGCCACAGAACGTCCCCAAAATAATTCCTAGAGCAGATCTTTGAGAAGAACATTGGTTTAAAAATTGTCAATGATGGAGAATTCACCATGACCCTTGGTAAATTGTCCCAATGGCTAATTGCTTTCACCATTAGAAATTTACGCTTTATTTCCCCTCTGAATTGGGCTAGCTTCAACTTCCGGCCAGTGGATCGTGTTTTACCATTCTCTCATAGAATCATAGAATATCATAGAATACTCTGCTAGACTGAAGCCCCGTTATTAAATATTTGTTCACCATGTAGGTACTTATAGACTGTAAAGATACCTATACACTAAGGTTGGGAAAGTCACTAAGGGCTTGTCTTCACTGAGCATTTAATTCGATCTATAACTCAAGGGTTGCCGCTAACCTGACTCCCGTCCACACGCAAACATCTCTAGCTTGGGTTAGGTTGTGCTTCAGACTCAAGTTAGCTGGCCCGTCAGAGGGCATTGAAGTTTGAGTAACACAAGGGGGATGCAGCTACTCTGCACTGCTAATCCAAGTACGCTGGGTGGCCTAGGGTGGCTGCTCTCATGCACGCTAGGCGAGCTCAGATGGAGTTAACTCAAGTGTAGGTGACTCGAGCTAACTCTGGAAATGTCTAACACTGCAAAACAAGGCAGGTTGTCAACTCAAGTTAGCTAACCTGGGTTAAAATAGCAGCAAAGGCATGGCAGCTTGGCTTTTAACTCGGGTTAGCAGCTCCGGTTAACCCCAGATTACCCTATAGGTTTTAACTTGAACTGTTAACCTGAGGTAGCTAACATGAGTTTAGAACATGCTTCTTTTGCACACCCTATGCAGAGAAGACACAGCCGATGTCTCTCTGGCCTTGTCTTTAATGCATGCTAGCCATGGGGTGGCCAGTGGCCGCCTGACCTGTGACAGTGAAACCCCACAGACTGCACTATCCCTCCCTGGGTCGGCTCTGCTGTTGCATCTGACCAAGAAGCAATACACCTCCCTGGGTGCAGATCCACAGATTCAGAGTGCTACCACTCACTGCATCACGCAGTGTTCGTTTCCACAGGGGCAACTAGTCTGCCCGCTCTGGGGATTGTGGGAGGCAGGGGCTCGTTCACCTGCACATCCACCAATGTGATCTATGCCATCGTGTGCCAGCAACGCCCCTCTGCCGTGTACGTTGGCCAAACTGGACAGCCTCTACGCAAAAGAATAAATGGACACAAATCTGACATCAGGAATCATAACATTCAAAGACCAGTAGGAGAACACTTCAACCTCTACAACAAGACCAGGAGGACTTGTGGCACCTTAGAGACTAACAAATTTATTTGAGCATAAGCTTCCGTGAGCTACAGCTCACTTCACCTTGGTAGCAGCCCCAAGGTGAATGGGGAGGTCTTGGATTCAAATGCTGTGTGCACACTAGTTGGATACATTATGCAGCCCCGGGAAGAGGGAGGTGATGTGGGCGGGAAGGGGCGGAAGTACTAGAAATGTAAAAACTCCTGGGAAAGGTGTAGGCTTTGCAAAATTTTAAGCAGTCCTGCAATGGATTTGTCAATCAAACCAAATCAAAATACAATGACAAAAGTGGGTGAAAACCAAAGAAATCCCCTTTCCTCAACTTTCCAACTCTTTCTGGTTTGGAGACGTGTTGTTTTTTTTGGCTTGGATGGTTTTGGTAATTTTTGGTAAAAAAAAGAAAGTTTCAGAAAAGATTTTTAAACCCTGAAAATGGTACTCTTCAGAACCTACAGAATGAACATTTCAGAAATGTTCAAAATTTTCTTGTGGCATTTCCGGCCCAGCCGAGAGCAGGGCATGCCAGAAGTCTCCTGGGACAGCCAGTCCTCATTAGAAAGCTCAATAGGCCCAGAAGAGCCAGAAAGTTCAGAGAAGCATCTGTGGACTGTGTCTCTTCTGAGGTTAAAACAGGAACTTTCAAACATTGACATGAATTCAGACCACAGCATTTGTACAACTGAAAAATGACACCCTCTCTCCACCCAGAGGTCTTTCACTAAACAGATCTATTTATATATAACCTATATAACCAATCGACAGTGTGGGCACACTTATTAAATTCCACCATTCCGAAATAGTCTCTATCCATTTAATAGGAAGTTTTGCTAGAGGTCTTAGAGTCTTTCAAAAACTGTACAATTTTTAAGGATGTCTAAGTTTTTAAGGGTTCCCTGGTGCATTTCTTTACTAAACAAAACACAGATGACACACAACTGGACCTTTCCTTCCGCATACAGAACGCAGAGATTGGACAAGATCAGCTCCTGGGTGAAGAATAGCTGGTTGAAGCTGAATCCGAACAAGCCAGAGGGGATGCTGGTGGACAGAGGAAAGTATTTTGAAGAGATTGAGACCACATTGGAGACTCCTTTGGTTGAAGATTCACACACACACACACACAGTTGGGTCAAATCATTTTGTAGTTTAGGAGTGTTCTTGGATTCCCCACGGACACTAAGCTCTCAATTAGCAGCATTCCTGAGCAACACTTTCTATGAGCTCTGATGGGCTAAGAGTCTGTCTCATCCTGGTGGATGATGACCTGGCCTCAGCTATGCCCGCCTTTGTCACTTCTCAGATGGACTACAGCAACACGAAATATCTTGGCATGAAGCCTTCAGCATGTAGGAAATTCCAACTAGTACAGGATGCTGCAGCATGTCTCATCAGCAACATGGGCTAACAGGAACATGTTCTCTGTTCACTACTCTGGCTTCCCATAGCACAGAGAATCCAGCGCACGATCTTGGTTCTTATCTTCAAGGTGCTCCACAGCCAAGGCCCAGGGCATCTAACAAAGTGCTTAAAGCTCTAGAATGAAGACTGTGGTTGGCAGCTTTGCTCCTTTGGTCCAGTGGAACTCTATAAAAAGGGTCAAGATTGTCTGTGCAGGAGACAGGACTTTCTCAGGCGCCCGTCCCAGACTGTGGGATGAACTCCTTCAGGAACTAAGGACCATCACAAACCCACCACTTTCCTCTCCAAGTGCAAGGCACATTTTGTAACTTTGCTGTCTTTAACAAACACAGAGCGACAGGTGCGTTTTTTTTAAAAAAAACCCTCAAACACTAAGACCATAGTGAAAAGATCAAGCCCTGGCTGGCCCCTGGCTGCCCGTTCCAGGGGGCTAAGGGGATGGTATCCCAGACAGGATCAAGCCCTGGCTGGCAGCCCCTAGTTCCCAGTGTGTGTTGGGTGCTTTGAACTCTGGTGGTTTTGCACAGTTACTGCAGTGTCTTGGGGCTCTGACTCTCCATTGTGGAGCAGAGGGCTCTGGGGCTCAGACTGGGTGTCAAAATGGCCACCTCTTCTGCTGCTGTGGAGAGCATCCACCAGCCTTCCTCCTCTGGCTCGCTCTCTGGGCACTCGGTCTCTCAGACTCAGCACACAAGAGCCAGCCCTCAGCAGGCTCTTTGGGGCCTGCCGTTGGTCACCCTGGCATGTCAATCAAGATCCTGGTCGCACAGGCTGGGTGCGTCCCTCCAGCCCAGCCAACAAGCAAGGCAGTCTCAGTGGCAGGCCAGTCTGTGCCTCTGTGGCAAGCGTTGTAAATAAAAAGGGTAGGGAATCATGGAATTATATTCCTGTACCAAGTTGCAACACACTTTTAAAACCCCCAAATATTAAGGTCATACATCTCTTGCCGTTGCCCAACCACCTTGCCCGCTGCTTGCGTACACAGCTCCACACGCAGCGTAGAATATCCTGTGCTAAATCCCCTTGTTTGGAAGAGTTAGGAAGCTGGCAGAGGGAACTCATTTCTCATCTGAAAGCGACAGCTCTTGTGAGCATGAATCAGGCGGCAGTAACCAAAGCAGGATGTTTCGGAAGACTGGCTGGAGGCGTTAAAGATGATTCACAGCCACTGACTTACGGGCTGGCGGGATCCACGCATTTGAGAGAAACATTCTCTGTAAATCAGCGTAGGCTTTGCCTGGAAGGTGTGGTAGAAACTGCCTATAACAAGGTGACTCATTTGACTATAACCTTAGCCAAAGCCTCATGACAATGTTGTAAAGACACTCATTCTATCTGCATTGATGGTATTGCAGTAGATCAAATGGCCCTATACCACCTAGGAATGGGGCCCACAGAATCTTGCCTCTTCTGCATGTTCCCCTGTCAGGAACAGTCTCTTCACACCCCCAAGTGCAGGAACTCCCGTTGTGACCAGTCCTGGAGGTGAAGTTCCTTGTGTATTAACCACAAACAACTGCATCATCTGATCATTAATGAGCATCTAGGTGACTTGGATTTTCTTTGCCAACCCATCCTCAGCTGCTTTGCCCTTAGATCTAACATTGTTTCATGTTATCGATTTCCAGAGAGCACCCCATACGATGCTCCTTAGTAATGGGTGAACCTCAGAAAATGTAGATGGTGTTTTCCGATGGAATATCCTGGCTCTTTGGTCTGCAAAGGAGTGAGCAGGACTTCCTGCTTCCAGCCGGGTGGGATCTGTCCAGGAATAGACTCTTACCATGTTTCAGTCTGTTTGGACACTGCCGGAGCCAAGCATTGCAGAGGGGCATGAAAATGAAAAACGTTGGCTAAAGCCAACTCGGGGACATCAGTGTGCGTTTCAAGCATGTATAATTTTTGAACCACAAATGAGGTTTGGTTGGAGTTCAGGGTGCATCTTGGGCAAAGACTTTTGTTACATCATGCACAGAAAAAAAAAACCCAATCTGAAAAGAATTTTTAAATTAAGGAAAACAACAGGAATGGACAGAGGTTAAGTCTCCATGGGAGAGCACAGTTTGTGCATCTCCTCTGTTGCAGCAACTGTGAGAACAAAATGGCCACCGTATCCACAAAGAGAAAGGGCCCTAGAAATGTCAAGGGGGTAGTGCGACACACACACACAAAATGTAAAAGACAGCAGAGTTTCAAGCTGCATATATCATATCCTGCAGGTTTCTCCTTTCTTTATATAAACTTTTTCCACACCCCTGCAATTCTAACCCTGTGGTTTGATAGAACTGGAGGAGAGATGCTAATGGAAATGGGCTGTTTTATTACATCAAGAAGAATTAATTCTTCAGAACTACAGAGGTAAAGCAGAATGAATGCTCCAACAGACTACAATTCCTAGGTCATTAATGGAACAGTCATTATGGCACCACGCATCAACATGGTCTCTTGGCATTATGGATCCACATCTGACAGTATCAGTGGTTTGACAGAGTCATCTACAGAGGACAAATGACATCCTCTGTGGAATTCTATATGTCTTCAGGCAAAGTGATTGATATTAATGGCAACTAAGCAACTTCCTTTCCGAGTGGAATTCTCAGTTTGGTAGCTGGCTGCATTCCAGTCAGTGATACTTTTTTGTGGCACCCAAAAGAGAGATGTTTCTTTCCTCTAGTTGGATCATAAAGCACAATTCTTGTATGTGTAATATTTGTTTTCATTGTGGAAGCGATTTATGAGCTTGTAACAGGCATGTAAAATAACTGGCCATGTGTCTATACTCTAGGTGTCCATCTGAATATAAAACAGACAAGATCCTGACGGTGTTACGTGTCCGGCTGCTGAGGGCTTAGCATTAATATACCAAGGGCCAATTCCAAAGCTTTATTGCATGCACACAGCTGAGTTGAAGGTCTGAGTAAAAACTGCCATCATAGAATGAATGGGGGATGGCGTGGTCAGGAGAGGGTCTATTTCCTTTGTTCCAAAATCCTAGTTAGGAACATAAGAACGGCCATACTGGGTCAGGCCAAATGTCCGTCTAGCCCAGGATCCTGTCTTCTGACAATGGCCAGTGCCAGGTGCCCCAGAGGGAATGAACAGAACAGGCAATCATCAAGTGATCCATCCCCTGTTGCCCATTCCCAGCTTCTGGCAAAAAGAGGCTAGGGACATCATCCCTGCCCATCCTGGCTAATAGCCATTGATGGAACTATCCTCCATGAATTTATCTAGTTCCCTTTTGAACCCTGTTATGGTCTTGGCCTTCACAACATCCTCTGGCAAGGAGTTCCGCAGGTTGACTGTGCATTGTGTGAAGAATCTATAGGGGATCTTTCCTGGGCAACACAAGGCAGTAGCTTCTTCATAATCCACACTCAAGAATCCCTCTTCCACTCTGGCATTTACAAGTATTTATGGACTACTAAGGCTGTGTCTACCCTAGCCCTTTTGTCAGTATAATTTATGTCACTCATGGGTGTCAAAAACCACCCCTCTGAGCGACATAAGTTACACTTGTATGGACAGCACTGGTATGGACAGCGCTATGTCAGTGGGAGATGCTCTCCGGCCAACATAGCTACCGCGACTCCTTGGGGGTGGTTTAATTATGTTGACTGGAGAGCTCAGTCCCGTGGGCATAGAACAGTGACACGGGAGATCTTACAGCGGCACAGCTGAGTCGGTACAGATGTGCCGCTGAAAGGTCTCCAGTGTAGACATGGCCTAAGTCCAAAGTGTGTCCGGACAACATTTCCCAAAGTGGATTTTTGTTTAATGAATATTATTATCAATATTTTGAATGTTGACCTTAGATGTGTATGGGGCGGGGAGGGAAGTGTTCTGTCTATGTACATTCTTGTAATATTGACAATATTTTTTTTTAAATGGGGGAACCTTTTTTAACATCTTTGCTAAGCCACCTCTCCTTCCTCCAGCAGTTCTAGTCATCAGTCAGCCATTGCTCATCCAGATACATATATATTTTAGCAATATTATAAGGATGCCTGGTCAATACATGTCATTATTTTTTGTCAAGGGAAGGCGGATTTTAAAACTTTTTTTTAAATTTCCTGCAAAAAGAAAAATCATTTTTGACCAAAATTAACTCCCCAAACTGAACACAAGAGTCTTTAGGTTTTTCATCAAAGCTTCAAGTTTTTGAATGGAACACACATTTTCTCATTTGAAAAGGCACGTTCCATCAAAAATGAGAAGCAAAGAGCAAATTTCTAAATATACATGGGAGATGTATTTCAATGGAAAATTTTGGAATACCTCCCAGGATATGCTTATGTGTATTTTGAAATTTGCTCTTTCCATGTGAATCAATCCCTCCTCATCTCTTTCCAAATTTTTGATCATCTCTTCTGAATCCTTCTAGTTTAGTCAATAGCTTTCCGGTGATCAGCTGACCTGAACGGAGCAGAATATCCCCAGGTGGATGCATGGATAGATGGATGTGCATTAGATATGGGGCTGAGATTCCCAACCTAGAGACGAAAGGTTCAACACCTCCAGCTACCTCTCCACTGAGCCCTCCCAGCTCCTGCCCCTCCAGCTAATTTGAAAGAAGAGACTTTTCCATCTTAGCTACTCTTATCTTCCTTAGTCACTTTCCCTTTCTTGAGCAGCATGGTATGGAGGGGAGAGCAGGGCTTTGACGGCATGGATGGGAGAGGGGAACCTTTAACTTGAAATTTGATCTGATTTTCAGCTAAGTAGTTTAAACAAGCTGCATCTACTGAGGGTACCTCCTTCGACTGAGAGCCTGATCTTGGCAAAACTTATTCATGAAAATCCAATGGGACTGCTTATGTGAATGACTGCAGGATCAGGCCCTTAATTATAACCATCTGGCCTTCCTGGCTTTGCTGCTCTCCCCCAGCTCCACTGACATATAGTATTTAAACCAGCTGGGGGAATTTCTTATTCTTGCCCCCCCCCCCCCCCCGGACACACCACCTTCACCCTCCTCTGGAAGGCATAAAAGCTTCAGAAATCAGGCTTTTCATCTGATGCTTCAAAACTCCCTGTAAGGGTAATAGGTAACCAAGGGGTAAAATCTCTCTCTGTTGGACTGATCTGGGCTATGTCTGTCACACACCTTTTGATCTTCAATGCAGCCCAGGTCCTGACTGTCAGAAAGAAAAAAAAAGAAAAGAAAAGAAAAGCAAGCTCCTCTCATGATCCACTTGCATGGTGGTGTATTATGTCAGCTAATGATTCAGTGCAGGAAATTACTATTGACAACCGATCTCAGCTGTCCCAAGCCAGCTGTTAAATATACCGTAGTCTCCAACTCCAAGAAAACTTTTTTTAGAAACTAGTTAAGGCTCGTACAGTGCTTTGAAGATGTAAAATGATTTCCAGTATAAGCCCTAAGTATGTTTTAGTGTCCTCGTTCCAGGTAAAACATGATTCGCTGAAACCTGAATAGCCACATTCCCATGTTACTTGAAATTCGTATTGAAACCAAAGCTACCTTGAGGAAATCACCATCTATCTGGTTACAGGACCTCCCCCTGTACTGCAGCATGTGAAAACGGCTCCAATACCTATGGATAAATCCAGTCAACAGCTCTGGGAGTCAAGGTACCACACCGTTATCCCGATAGGAACTGAGCCGCAGAGAGATGAAGTGACATGGTCACAGTGACCTGTGACTGAGTCAAGCATTCAAGCCAGAACTTCTGAGTCCCAGGCCCCGTCTACACTGGCAAGATTCTGCGCTGTAACTCCCGAGGTGAGCACACGGCCAAGCCACTTAGCGAGCAGAAACCGCGGAGTTTTAGTGCTCTAAAAAAACTACCCCGACGAGAGGCGTAGAGCTTTTTGTGCCAGGGCTACAACGCTGCGGTGCCGGTGTAGACCCCCCGGTCGATGACAGGGCTGCGACTGGCCTCCGGGAGGTGTCCCACAAGGCCTGTTCTCCCCTCTCTGGCCATCGGTTTGAACTCTACTGCCCTGCCCTCAGGTGACCCACCGTTACCCCCACCCCGTAAATTGATTTGGAATTTGGAAAGTCCCCTTCCTGTTTCCTCGATGATGCGTGCAGTGGTCTCAGAGCATCCTTCCAGGGGGCCAGGCCTGCTCCACGCACCAGGCGATCCCCCGCTTGGAGCAATGCCGAGCCGGGACACCCTGCCGTGCAGGGTCAAAGTGAAGGAGCTGTGGAACGCCGACCACGAGGCGCAGGAGGCAAACCGCCCTTCCCGGTGCTGTGCCCGCAAGCTGCCGGTTCTACAAAGAGCTGGATGTGCTACTCGGTGGCGACCGCACCCCCGCTGCAAAGGCCCCTTTGGATACTTCCTTGGCTCATGTGCCAGTCGAGAGCGGACTGAGCCAGGAGGAGGAAATCTTGGACTAAGAGGGGGAGGGGGACCCAGACGCAGAGGATGGCTCGGAGGCCAGAGATGCATGCAGCCAGGAGCTCTTCTCTGCCCTGGAGGAGGCTAGCCAGTCACAGCAGTCGGGTGTTGGTGACGCTCAAACAGGAGAGGAGGCCCCTGGTAAGTGGATCTGACATTGGGAATTGTTGAAGCGAGTTGTTGGGGGCAGGAGGGTTGCAGGGAGCAGGCTTGTCTCCCACCGCATGCCTAGTCTGAGTGGCGGAACAGGCTGTCGATAGACTCCCTCACTTCACGGGACCCTTCAGGAAACTCATGTGGAGATACTGGGCAATCTGCTGCCGCAGGTTTCTTGGCAGAGCTGCTTTGTTTCTTGCCCCATTATTGGTAATTTTCCCACGCCACCGTCCCATCACAGTGTGGGGACCATTGCTGCACACAGGCGAGCCGCATGGGGCCAGGGCGGAAGCCACAGGTTTGGAGAAGACCCTTCCTTAATTCCCTGCTCACCCTCAGCAGCAAGGTATCTTCCATAATGATCACCTCCTGTGGAAAGTGTGGGGACAGGAATAATTATCAGCCCCCCCCTACAGTGCTGACTCTCCCCAAGAGCCATGTGCCCAGTGTACAGCAGGGTCCCGGAAGAGTGATTCACCCTGCCCCTGCAGCTATTGGCCGTTTCGGGGGTCTTGTGGCTCATGTTTGCTGGCCTGGGTTCAGTCAGTTAGTGAGAGGTGTGTGGGAACTGGCTGGGTTTTAAAGCACTGAATCAGTGTGGTCTGTGTTGCAAGCCATACTGCTTCTGTAAAATGTTGCATTTAAACTTCACAGAGAGGACCTTGGGAGGCCAGCCTCCCTTATCGGCGGCAGAACGGCTGCGCAGAATTAGAAAGTGGCCATGAAGAACCGAGGAGGACTTTCTCCATGAGGTTATGATGCACTCCGCCGCTGAGAAACGGGAATTGAAGGATTGGCGGGACAGCGAGAAGAGGGACCGAAAGGAGACCACAGCCCCCCGCCACACACACACACTGCCAACACACTCTGATCAACCTCCTGGCTCCACTCTCTACCCGCAGCATTCCACTCCTGCCCCGTCACAGTCCAGCTGTGTGGACTCCCACTACCCACTGCACTCAACACCCATCCCTCTGCGGTTTGGCCCTGCTGAAGCACGGTACCCGCTGCATTGTACTCCAAAGGAGAAGGTTGGGTATGATCCCTGGACATACACAAATCTGTAGCCGTCCTGGGACCCCGCTGTCTCTAGAGACCTTCCTTTCCCCCATCTCCGTCACTGCTAATGGATTTTTGTCGTTTGACTCTCTCCTCTGGTTGTTGTCTTTTAATAAAAGAATTGTGTGGGTTTGAAAGCAATCTTTATTCTATTATGTGAAAGCAAAAAGAGCGCAGGCAAAGCAACATGCAATTATGTTAAACCCCCATCATGTGCACCAGTCACCTCCTAGCATTAAAAGCACTGTAATCCAGAGCACAGCAGCAAATATTCATAGAATATCAGGGTTGGAAGGGACCTCAGGAGGTCATCTAGTCCAATCCCCTGCTCAAAGCAGGACCAATCCCCAACTAAATCATCCCTGCCAGGGCTTTGTCAAGCCTGACCTTAAAAACTTCTAAGGACGGAGATTCCACCACCTCCCTAGGGAACGCATTCCAGTGTTTCACCACCCTCCTAGTGAAAAAGTTTTTCCTAATATCCAACCTAAACCTCCCGCAGTGGCTTTCAGCTTCAAATTGCTGCCTCAAGGCATCCCTGATCCTTACGGCCCTGTGCTGTGCCCCTCTAATAGCCCTGGTCTCTGGCTCTTCAGACTCAAGCCTCCAGGTGCTGAGCCGCTGCGGTCCAGCCCTGAGTGAAGCTTTCACCCTTCCCTTCCCAAATATTATGGAGCGTACAGCACGTGGCTATAAGCATAGGAATATGATCATTGGTCATGTCCAGCTTCCCATACAGGCATCACCAGCAGGCTTTTAAACGGCCAAATGCACACTCAACAGTCATTCTGCACGTGCTCAGCCTGTCGTTGAACTGCTCCTTGCTGCTGACAAGTTGGCCCGTGTATGGCTTCATAAGCCACAACATTAAGGGGTAGGCAGGGTGTCCCAGGGTCACAATGGGCATTTCGACTTCCCCTACAGTGATCTTCTGGTCCAGGAAGAAAGTCCCGGCTTGCAGCTTCTTGAACACTCCAGTGTTCCAAAAGATGCGTGTCATGCATCTTTCCAGACCAGCCTGCGTTAATGTATGTGAAACGCCCACGGTGATCCACAAGCACCTGGAGAACCATGAGAAATACCCCTTGTGATTAATGTACTCGGTGGCTAGGGGGTCTGGTGCCAGAATTGGAATGTGCGTGTCATCTATCGCCCCTCTGCAGTTAGGGAAGCCCATTTGTGCAAAGCCATCCATAACGTCACACATGTTGCCCAGAGTCACGGTCTTTTGGAGCAGGATGCAATTAATGGCCTTGCACACTTCCATCAACACGACTCCAGCGGTCGACTTTCCCGCTCCAAACTCGTTAGCGACTGATCGGTAGCAGTCTGGAGTAGCCAGCTTCCACACTGCAATCGCCACACGCTTCTCCAGCGACAGGGCAGCTCTCATTCTCACGTCCTTGCGCCGCAGGGCTGAGGGCAGCAAGCTCGTCACACAGTCCCATGAACGTGGCTTTCCTCATGCGAAAGGTCTGCAGCCACTGCTCCTCATCCCAGATGTGCATCACAATGTGATCCCACCACTTGGTGCTTGTTTCCCGAGCCCAAAAGCGGCATTCCACTGCGGTCAGCACCTCTGTGAATGCCACAAGCAATCTTGTGTCATAGCTACTGATGGGAGCACTGAGCCTTGGGGTGGCTCTGGGGGATCAGATTGTTGCTTTGATGGGTGTGCATGAAAACTCTGTGGGCATGGGGGAGGCAGTTACACCTTGTGTAAAATTAATTTGGCTAATATGATGTTATGGAGGTTAAACTATATGGAAGGAATTTGCATTTTCCCAGGACATGTGCAGTGTATATTGGAGAAGGGGTAAAATAAATGCAAATAAAACATTGTACTTCATTAAAATCCTAATAGGGCTCCAAAAGGAGCCGCAATAGGTTCTGCTTTCTTTTTCAGATCTCTGTGTTTTGGAGCAGGAGATGAAAGTGGAAAGTAATCAGAACTCTAGTGGAAGTGGAATGTTTCCCTTTTAAGACACTCTCTAAACTGCTAGCAGCTTTGGATCCAAAAGCAAGCTAGTAAATGCACATGCTGTGTGTAAATGCAGATTACCTAGCTGATGGGCACAAAGGAGCTGCAAATAACGAATACATCTGGTCAGCAAACAAGCTACTAGAAGAGTCAGATTATGGCCCTCCAGGAAAGGGAGGTGAAAAAAACAAGTCAAGCCTGAAAATAAGGGGGACAGGTTAATTTTAAGGGGGTGGGTGTGTGGGTGGGGGAGATGGGAACAGGGAATGGGGGTGGGAAAATTGGAATCATGTTTTGCTAAAGGGGGAAATGGGAACAGGGAATGGGGTAAGGAAATTGGAATCATGTTTTGCTAAAGGGGGAAATGGGAACAGGGAATGGGGGTAAGGAAATTGGAATCATGTTTGGCTAAGGGCAGGAATGGGAACAAGGACACAGGTGTAAGGCTCTGCGGTGTCAGAGCTGGGAAGGAGGATACTAAGGAAGGAAACTGGAATCATGTTTGCTGGAAGTTCACCCCCAATAAACATTGAATTGTTTGCACCTTTGGACTTCGGGGATTGTTGCTCTCTGTTCATACGAGAAGGACCAGGGAGGTAAGTGGGTGAAGGAATAAGCCCCCTAACAGCTACTTCGCGTGGCAAGATCAGTGTGGCTCCTCTTGCCTTTGCAGCTTAAGGAATAACTCCACTGCCACTCGTGAAGTGTTGATCAGAGCGAGCAGCATACTGGTCAGCAGTTCAGGATTCATTCCTGCACCCAGAAAGAGGCAGGGCAGGGCGTGCAGTACACAAACTGTTGAAAGATGGCGCCAAATGGGGACGGAAGCACAGGGATTGCTGGGATATGAAGCAACGCATCACTAAGGGGAGATATGATTGAGGTCTATAAAATCATGACTGGTGTAGAGAAAGCAGATAAGGAAGTGTTGTTTACTTCTTCTCATAACACAAGAATTAGGGCTCACCAAATTAAATTAATAGGCAGCAGGTTTAAAACAAACAAAAGGAAGTATTTCTTCACATAACGCGCAGTCAACCTGTGGATCTCCTTGCCAGAGGATGTTGTGAAGGCCAAGACCATAACAGGGTTCAAAAAAGAACTAGATAAATTCATGGAGGATAGATCCATCAATGGCTATTAGCCAGGATGGGCAGGGATGGTGTCCCGAGCCTCTGTTTGCTAGAAGCTGGGAATGGGCGACAGGGGATGGATCACCGGATGATTCCCTGTTCTGGTCATTCCCTCTGGGACACCTGGCATTGGCCACTGTTGGCAGACAGGATACTGGGCTGGATGGACCTTTGGTCTGACCCAGTCTGGCCGTTCTTATGTTCTTATCACGGGGCACTGGGACTGGACCCCGGATGCCCCGCGACCCCCTCCCCCTTCCCACAAGTCTTAGCAGCAGAAGAGGAAGAGGTGCTCTGTGGGATAGCTGCCCAGAGTCCACTGCTCCAATTAGCGCCGCAAGGTGAACACGCTATTGCGCATGCAGCTGTCAGCGTGAACACACCTTCTGCGCTCTCTGAGCAGGGCTGTAAGTGCTGGTGCTGTAACTTTGCCAGTGTAGACGTGCCCTCAGCCAGGTGGCTTAACCACAGGCTATCCTTCGCCTCCAAGGACATTGCTCAAAACAAGGCCGAGGCATTAATTCAGCAAAGCATTTCAGCATGTGCTAAAAGCTAAACACTTGGCTGCATCAGGAGCTCCGTTATTAGGAGCCAATTATTTGCCCAGCTCGGTCTCTGAGCCGTCTAAGCCCGCTCTGCTGCCTGCAAACACCTGCAAAGCATCCGATGCATTGTCCATCTGAGGCCACACAATACCCCAGTCACCTGTCCAAGCCATCTAAAGCCTTCCGCACAAGGCATCCACTTGAAAAGCTGCCTCGCTCATGTTTGCTTTGTTTCCCTACCCGTGCCCATATTGATTTAAATTACAGGGTTGCTGCAGGCATGCTGTAACTCTGGGGAGCGTATCCTTTGAAATAACACAGTTTAGCAGTGGGAGGTCTGGGGTTTGAGTGGAGTGATTAAACATGCAAGGACCGAGAGCTGCTTTGTGCAAGCCAAACAATGCTGTCCAAGGAAAATCAAACATGAATAAAGCTTTCCAGCCCAGAGGTGCTCATTGATATTAGGCTGGCTGTATATTTCTTGATGCATCAGATGGGATAGAAAGGGATTTTTCTTTTTTTTGGACACCCCCGGGCCCCTTTCTTGAAAGTCACACAACGACAAAACCTTTCCTTTGCTTGAACCAAGGTGCGGGCTGCACTCTGCATGATGACCTCTCCTGGAACTCTAACGAGCTGCCGCAGTGCTGGAGCAATTAGATTCCGCTTTGGGCAGGGTGATTCATGCTTCAATAAATTCAATTTCAACAAGACATAATTACAGTGAGTCACAGCATCACAGATTAATCGCGGCACCTCCCATTTAGCAGCCAAAACAGCCGAGGGCTCCAAAGAGGCTGTTTGCTGCCCCTGCAAACAATGAAAAGGGGCAAGATTTCTAATGGCTTGGCCCTGCTTTGGTGCTTCTGCTTTGTGTGTGGGTCTCCAGAGTTACCCAGTAAGGGCCCTCTCTGGGTTGCAGGTAAATGCGTGTTTCATGCCCTAGCGTGGACTTCCCCTGTTACTATCTGCTTGAGGCCTGAATCGGAGACACACTGAACAACACAAACCCAGTGACCTCAGCAAGGACCCCAGAGTCTCCTGCTTGGTGCTGATCACCCTTGGACTTCAGGGACGATGCTCAGCACCTTGCCTGATTGGGCCCCTGATCTGTCACATTAAAACCCAAGCACGGCGAGTTCTTCTGTAGACCTAATTTTCCAGGACTGCTCCCTGGTAGGGTGACCAGATGTTCCAATTTTATAGGGACAGTCCCGATATTTGGGGCTTTTCCTTATATAGGCTCCTGTTACCCCCCACCCCATGTCCCGATTTTTCACACTTGCTGTCTGGTCACCCTACTCCCTGGGGTCTTCATCACTGCTTGCTTGGGTGCATCAAAAGTTGCCAGGCCACCAGACATGATACCAGCCGGTGGGTTTCACTGCTAGACGGCTGCACAGCTGTGACGCAAGCCACTATAACCCTATAATCCATAGGAAACAGCCTTAGATGGCCATTCATTAGGAAGGCTCTATAGCCCACCGACATAGCAAGAGCCCGTGCCAAGATCCTTGCAGCTGGATGTCACTCTTTGCCTCCCTTTACACTTGCCACAAACATGAACAGGTAAATTCCACCTTTGTGATCAGGCAATTTGCGGCTGGCCTTTACCATACACTGGGTGAGGGTGTGTAACTGCGTGTTTCCATATGCTGCAGCCCTGCTCATTCTATGAAACCGGCTTAACTTTCACTGCAGCTGCATCAATTCATGGAATCGTTTTTTCTTTAAATGCCTCACAGTTCTCCAAAGTGATCAGAAAGGCTGTTGAGGGGAGGGAGGGGGTGAGAGGGGGCTTGACAAGAGGAGGTTGGATCTTTGATGTTAAGTTTGATTCCAAAACCAATTTGTATTAAAAATTCACAAGCTGCAGTTTACATCCTTATGTACACTATGAGTTTTCCCTAGATTTCAATTTTGTTTCAAAACTTGGCTGTGGGATCCGGGAAGTGGGTGGGGGTGTTGATGGAGACGCTGCAAAGTAACATTGTCAGCAAACTAATAAAAACCTTTGAATAAAAACTTTCAATGGCAAAGACCAGATTCCTTTCATCTCTCCCTGCTTTCACAACTTGATTCTTTATTCATTTTTGCAACAACAGATTAACTTGTTCCAAGGCACAAAGAGATATTCCTGCTGCATGACAGAACCATTAGAAATCCACCTCTCTGCCCCTTGAAGGCTACAAAGGTTCTAACAAAATAAACAGGACTCTAAACCAACCGGTCAGGGCCAAATTATAGTGGTGCTGGGGAGATGTATAAAGACGGGGGGCTCTGCACTAGCCACAATTCCCTGCAGCAGTGCAAAGGGTTACATGTTACTAATTGTGTGTGTGAGAGTGTGAGAGAGAGAGATCCCTCTTAAGTGGATGATCAACAGCATATCTTTGCAGTAGAACAGGTTTTATATGGGGGCCAATTGGAAAGTAGGGGGCTGTCTTGCCATGCCCCAGTTTGAATATAGTGATACTGAGGTTGTCAGCTCTTTTTGTTCTGTGTTTGTACAGTGCCTAGCACAGTGGGGTCATGATCCATGACCCCACTACCAATCAATCAATAACAACGTCATGTGTCACTGTCCACAGTTGCCCTGAACTTTCAGAGATGGCATTCTTGTGTAGTCGGCATTAAGTACCATCATGACAGGCCCTTTAAACCAGAAAGACTGATTCTAATGGAAGTTTCTGACTAACCGCTCGCTGCACTGCCGGCAGCTAGGAAGGCCACTGACTCCTCCCCAGAAAACAGGGCTGTCCCTGCTTCTGCTGCATGACCGAGCCCCCTTCAGTATGGACCTCACATGCATGGTGCAAAATGACACCCCCCGTGCACCTATGGTGATACCGGACAAAATCACGTCCAGTTTTATATTAGTACCCGACAGGGACAAACCTTAAATACAACAGAACTGACTGGCATAAAACTGGGCAAATGGCCACCCTACCTGCAGCATGACAGGGGTGAGGGTTTGAACCCAGCATGTCACAAGCCCAGGAGTCACATCTGCTCCCCGGATTGTGTCTTTATCCACAGCCCCTGAAGATTACTCACCACAAGCTTCTTAAACTCTCACATGCACGGTAAGATATGCCACCCAGCACGAGGCTGTGCGCTGACATCCCCACTTTAATGGCATCTGAGCTGCAGATACAAAGGCACGGTTCCAGGAATGGTACTGCAACTCCAGCCAACTCATCTGTTTTCCATTGCGGCTGGTGCCAGGATGGGATATCTCCAACGAAAACGCCGGTGCTGCAAGGAGGTGATAGTGGTAAATTCAGTAGATGGAGCTGTTCTCCCTGCATTCATACTGAATCAATGCCACAGTGTGGAGTTGGGAGAGAGGTGCTGATCTGGTGTCAGCCAGAGGGAACGTAAAACAGAAGAGGTGTAAACCCAAGTGTTCTCAACAAATTCCCATACAGACGTACCTTGCTGAGCTCCTCCTCCCGTTGATTCCGAGATACAGAGCCAGATCCTGAAAATACCTTGCTTAGGGGTAAAAAATCCCTTTGAAGTCAATTGGACTTCAGAGGGGAATTTTGCCTGATGGGGCCTGTAGTTTGTAAAGCACTTTGGGATCCCGTCCAGGTCAAAGGCATTGAAAGCCATGCTCCATGCTGCTGAAGTTGGAGAGCTTGCAGTACACATCACTGAACCACTTCTACACACTAGTACCAAAAGAACAAACAGTCCTGTAAAAATATTACAAAACTCTTCCATTGGCACCATGGGGTCAATGTCATTATGACCACTTGTGTTTTGCTCAGATTCCATTTCATTGGCTTCCATTGCCTTTTTCCTCTCTCTCTCTCTCTGTCTTCTATGAGACGCATTTTCTTTTCCTCATATTGCATTGAAGGGCTGAGTATCCCTGGAGGTTCAAAGTGCTGAGGAGTAGGCAGAGATCAAAAGAGTCTCTCTGCTTTGAACAGATTATTCCTGGCCCTGGATCAAGAACGGCAAGGTCCATCCATCCATCTTATTCAAACAGCATTTCAAACCAGTCACCCAACCCTTTTTGGATTTTGCTTCTCTTTCAACTTTATATGGCATGCAGAATTCTTTGATTTTGCCTTCTAAAGCATGGCATTGAATTCTTCTCTAAAACAAATGAATGTTCATATTTGTCAAAGTTTCGACCTGAACATCTATGGGGTTTTTGGTCCTGTTTAATCTCTCCCTGGACCAAATTCCCTCATTTACACAATAGAACAACTCCTTTGATTATACCTTAACCCATTGACCTCAGTGGAGAATTGTGGCTAAAAATCCCAATGCAAAACTTTGAAAATATAATCCTTCGGATCTCTCAGAGACCAAAATAGCTGCAAAAAAGGATGCGATATTCAGCCAATATGCCCAAGAGAGACACAATGTATTTAGGATGATGCTAAGATGTATAGTATATACCAGGATGTCAGTGAAGAAAGGAAAATTTAGTATGAGACTATCAGAAAATAATTCCAAATAGGGAAGTACGTTAAACTATGGAACAGTGTCTCGGTTGAAGCAGTGGAAGATACCATCAATCGATTATTGTATGAATGGAGTGGAGAAAGCTATAGAATGTACTGTACTCGGTAATAAAAAAATTATAAACTCAAAAAAGTAGAGAAGGACGAGACCAATACAGACAAACTCTCAAGGCTCTATTCCATCCAAACTATGCAGAATTGTTTCCATCAGTTCCAGATACTATAGTGTCCTCATTGAGAAAGCACATGAATTGTCAGCCAATCTTGTTTTTTTCTTTTGTATTAGATGGCAAATGTTCACAGGGCTAAATCTAAATCACAGTGCTAGAGGAAGGTGATCAGGAACAGTGAACATGGATTTACCAAGGGCAAGTCATGCCTGACCAACCTGATTGCCTTCTATGATGAGATAACTGGCTCTGTGGGTATGGGGAAAGCGGTGAACGGGATATACCTTGACTTAAGCAAAGCTTTTGATACGGTCTCCCACAGTATTCTTTAACAGCAAGTTAAAGTAGTATGGATTGGATGAATGGACTAAAAGGTGGATAGAAAGTAGGCTAGATTGTCAGGCTCAACAAGTGGTGATCAACGGCTCGATGTCTAGTTGGCAGCCGGTATCAAGTGGCATGTCCCAAGGGTCGGTCCTGCAGCCAGTTTTGTCCAACATCGTCATTAATGATCTGGAGGATGGGCTGGATTGCACCCTCAGCAAGTTCGCAGATGACACTAAGTTGTGGGGAGAACTAGATATGCTGGAGGGTAGGGATAGGGTCCAGAGTGACCTAGACAAATTGGAGGATTGGGCCAAAAGAAATCTGATGAGGTTCAACAAGGACAAGTGCAGAGTCCTGCACTAGGATGGAAGAATCCCATGCACCGCTACAGGCTGGGGACCAACTGGTTAAGTGGCAATTCTGCAGAAAAGGACCTGTGGATAACAGTGGACAAGAAACTGTATATGAGTCAACAATATGCCCTTATTGCCAAGAAGGCTAGCAGCATATTGGCCTGCATTAGTAGGAGCGTTGCCAGGAGATTGAGGGAAGTGATTATTCCCCTCTAGTCGGCACTTGTGAGGCCACACCTGGAATATTGTGTCCAGTTTTGAGTCCCCCATTACAGAAAGGATGTGGACAAATTGGAGTGAGTCCAGCGGAGGGCAATGAAAATGTTTAGGGGGCTGGGGGCACATGGCTTACGAGGAGAGGCTGAGGGAACTGGGCTTATTTAGTCTGCAGAAGAGAAGAGTGAGGGGGGATATGATAGCAGCCTTCAACTACCTGAAGGGGGGTTCCAAAGAGGATGGAGCTCGGCTGTTCTCAGTGGTGGCAGATGACAGAACAAGAAGCGATGGTCTCAAGTTGCAGTGGGGGAGGTCTAGGTTGGATATTAGGAAACTCGGAGGGTGGTGAAGAACTGGAATGGGTTACCTAGGGAGGTGGCTTGACAAAGCCCTGGCTGGGATGATTTAGTTGGGGGTTGGTCCTGCTTTGAGCAGGGGGTTGGACTAGATGACCTCCTGAGGTCTTTTTCAACCCTAATATTCTATGATTCTTTGTATATGAATGCCAATCTTTATTTAACCAACAGACCAATGAATCATTAAAATCAAGTTTGGCTCAGTAACAACAAATATTTTCAGTATGTAGCCTTCAAAACCTCTGAGGAGGAGTAGCAGGGAAGATTTAATTGTTTGCAAGTACAGTGGCTGGTAAAGAGTTGGAGGACCTTTATATGGAGGTACCCCAATATAATAATAATAGGAAGATTATTATATGAGCTGAAGGATGAGCATTTAAAAAGTCTGTGATTCTCTGGGCATTTCTGGGACAGATTGCCATAAAACTGCAACAAAAACACATTTTGCTGTAATCAAATATATAACAACCTATTGAAATAGTGAAGAGATAGAGAGTTAGAAGATAATGGATTGTCTACATCGCTGGAGTTAAAAAATCAGATTTGACACCTCAGTATTAGAGCAAAAGAGGAGGAAACAAAACAACTAACAGAGATATAATTCAGAAAGAGTATGCTGAAAAACAAAATGTGTTTGAAAGAGTTTTAGGAAAGCATGAAGGAAATGATGAGCCAAACCCCAATGAAAAATTTCTCATCTCCGCTTTGGAAAAACAGAACCAGTTTCAAAAAAAGCCTTTAAAGTAACAGACCAGATTTGCTGCCTTGACCAAAAGGACAGGTTAAGACAAAGCAGCATGGCTTATCAGATTGAAAGTGGGATTTGAAAGGCCAAACCTGAGTGAGTGGCATTGCAGCCTAGCACATGGGGTCAGAGCACCACCCAGTGAAGTTTGCTTTGGCCATCCCTTCCGTTATATTGGGAGATGGGCAGGCCAAACCTGAGTGGTGCTGTGATCCCATGCATCAGGTTGCAGCACCTGGAGCAGGGAGCTGGGTCCGGTCCTGTGGATCAGGAGACATGCTATGAAGTGAATGTGAGGCAGGCTTGGTCTGCAACTCTCCTCCGTCCTAGGGTCTCTCCCCTCTCCCAGCAAGACCCAACCCCCACTTCTCTGGGCCTCCCAGGATAAAATGAAACAAAACTAAATCCCCCCAAATCAAAAGGAAAAAAATACAAAAAAATACAAAGAATTTTACAGGGCTCTCAAGATAATGATCAGGTAAGGTCAGATAGATAAGCTCACCAGTGTATGGAAAGGATGTGGAGAAACTGGAAAGGATCCAGAGGCGAGCAACAAAGATGATCAAAGGGATGGAATGCAAGCCATACGAGCAAAGGCGGAAAGAACTGGGTATGTTTCGTTTGGAAAAGAGGAGATTGGGTGGCAGAGCATGATAGCTGTCTTCAAATACTTGAAAGGCTGCCATAAAAAAGATGGAGAAAAGTTGTTCTTTCTTACCACAGAGGGCAGGACAAGAGACGACGGGATCAAACTACAGCATAGCAGATTAAGATTAAATCTCAGGAAAAACTTCCTAATTGTAAGAACAGTGGAAGAATGGAACAGACTGCCTAGAGAGGTTGTGGAAGCTCCTTCACTGGAGGTTTTCAAAAGGAGGCTGGCTAGACATATGTCTTGGATAGGTTAGACCCAAGAAATCTTGCCTCTTGGCGGGGGATTAGACGAGATAACCCTTGAGGTCCCTCCCAGTCCTACAGTTCTATGAGTCTATGATGGTCTCCCCAGGACAAGCTCTAGAAAGCTTGAAGAGTTACTGGAAACAGAAGACGGGCTCAATCTGGAAGCTGCCAATGGAACTGAAATCCCTCACTAAGGAGGGATTGAAGTCTAGATCCAATTAATTAAAGATGGCAGCCTCTTGACTGTTCCTGTGCTGGTCAGTCCACTCAGATTAGAGAATTTGATCATTGGCTGCAAAGTTAGTAAGGCGCTAGTCAAATGCCACTGCTGTGAATCAGCTGATGAAGCCTCACTGGCCATATAGAATGTGTATTTCCTCTTGAGGGTATGGCAGGTGTGGAAGCTCTGTGTGAACTTCATCAGAAACAAATTCAGACAGCTTGTGCATTTTTATGGTGGGGAGAAGGGATGTAATTAGCCCCAAAGGAAAAATGACTAATATAACACCATGGGCATATGCAGGCATGGAAACTGCAAGTTGAACAGCAAAGTTTGTGTCTGAAGATTTGGACATAAAACCTACTAGTTAAATTACCGAAAGTAACATCTTCCCAGATAAATAACCCTTTCATTAATTAATCAAAACAGGACATAATTTTGAAGAGATGAGCTGTGCTGGACATTTTACAGCAGATTAAATCAGAAATTCTAGTGGATACTCAGCAGATATAATGCTTTCAAGTGGCGCTGGGGTCCAAGGTTGTCTGGCTGAACAAAGCAGTCACCTCTCAACCTTCATTTCTTCATGGTAACTGTATGAATGGGCTAAAATCCCATTTGTTTTAATAAATGCACCTGCTGCCTTCCAGCACTGCAGGGAAGAGTCCCTTGTGGAATTTAGGGATGAGGTGTGTAATCCATAGCTGGACGAGGTCCTTGTCCAAAGTACCACTTTTGAAAAACATGTGGCGGACGTAAGGAGAGTATTGGAACAGTTACAGAAGCATGGGATTATGTTACAAACTTTGAAAAGTGAGCTCTTTGACAGGGAGATGTACCTGTGAAAGGTGGTGTCTGCTGAAGGTTATAAATAGGATGTAGCCGACACCTTAGGTGTTTTTGCTCTTGCAAAGACACTTCCAAGCACCACAGGGGAACTTCACAAGCTGAGGGGTCTCAAACATGGGTCTGCAGGAGTAGCCACGCTCCATTTGGCAGCCTGCTGAAGCTTGCCTATCTGGGACCCATGGAGCCCAGAGGCTCCACCTCTACAGTCCAATAAGTGGAGTCCCAGAGCAGCTGATGGGCCTGCTGGCTCCTGCACCTGCTCTCCTGGCTTGATTTCCCGGCATCCTGACTGGGTGTGACTCTCAGCATCTGAGTTGTGGTTCTGAACTCCAGTTTGTCTCCTGACTCTGACCTTCTGGTATCCTGACCCTGCTGACTCCTGTCTTGTGACTATGACTCTGGCTCTGACTACTAGGTATTGCCACCCACAACCCAGCCATGACCCTCTCTTCCTTTCCTCACAGTATCCCTTGCTCATCCTAGTTGACTTCAACTCTTTGTTGCTGACCCATCGGATGCTTTAGCTCCATGTTTCCCCACCCTCATGTCTACTTTTGACCTGAAGCTTTGGTTCACCTCTTCCACTCATCAAAAAGGGCCAT
This sequence comes from Lepidochelys kempii, assembly GCF_965140285.1. Lineage (NCBI taxonomy): Eukaryota > Metazoa > Chordata > Testudines > Cheloniidae > Lepidochelys > Lepidochelys kempii. The sequence goes on from NC_136390.1 coordinate 3,502,114, forward strand.
TCACTTGACTTGATCTTCACCAAACACAGCTTTCTCTCCATTCATGCTGATAGTTAGGGTGAAGATCAGCTACATTATGCTGGGTAGGAGAAACCCTGAGACCACTATCAAACATTTTTACACAGTTCTGGGGAATGAAGATGTTGATGATCCTACAACTTGGAAAAACTGCTGATCAGTCATTGAAAGACATGAATACCAAAATGAGACCATGTACAAAGAGCACCAGCACAATCCACTGATACTGGAGGGTCTCCAGACAGAGAGAGAGAGAAGAGCCTCAAAGACACTGACTTATAAATGTTCTGGGACACCTCCTTATCAGTGTCTGGTCTGGTGAAAACCAAATGGGGTTGTCCTTATGTTTGTCACATGGCATACCAAGTATCTATTTCTGTACTATCTCTTGCATGCTACCCAGGATTGAGGTATCATGGGTGAAAAGTGATATTGCCTTAGTATGATATGCATATTTTTCTAAATATAAGTGTTATCGTTTTAGATTTATTTTCATTATTTACTAGATGTTTTTTTCTAAACAGCTTGTCATATGCCCAGTAACTGAGTGATATGGTTACACCATAGACCCTCTAGGATAAGTCAAATGGTCCTAATGGTATATTTTGTTAATAAAAATCTCAGGGTGACATTAAATTTATGTGTGTGTGTGTGTGTGGGGGGAGTATAGCACTCATCAATTAGTATGTATGCATGAATATTTTAATATGAATGAGATTTTTTTTTGTTTAAGCTCTGGTTGGAATGTCAGGATTATTTTCCTGCACCCTGTCCCTGTAAGGATTGGAGCTCTGCGGAAGGTGGTACCTTGAGTAAGTTATGGCCCCTGTTGAGTTTGGTGTGCTCCAGGGAGACTCAGCAGAAGTGGGGCTTGTGCAAAGATATACATTTGGGCATGTGGTTAGTAAGTTTAATAAAACTCCAGTTTTCAAATAGACCCAGGACTGAGTGTGTTATTATGATTGTGGTTCTGATGGGTCTTTCCAAATCTTCTAATTGATCGGTCACTTCTAGTGATAATTTCTACAGGATGATAAATGAGTAATGTCAGTCAGTATTAATGCTCGTGTGGTGACTCGTTTCTTAGGCACTGTCTGGAGCCCATAAAATGAGTTGTTGTTTTTAACTCCTCAAAGTAGATTTCTGCCCCCCCGGAACACTTGCATGTTGGATCATTGGCCTTATCTGTTAGAGATTAAAAAGTACTAGTTATTTGCAATAGCACTGAGGAAGTCACTATTTGCACCTGAGTGTTACAACCTTTCCACTCCCTGGTGTTTTGCAGGCGGTGGCAGTAGGCTGCCAGAGGTTGTTTTTGCTAGGGATCCAAGTCTGGGATGTATTGTAGAATGAGCATGCTTGGATACAGTTAAGTTTTAGGCTTGTGTGGGGTTCAATCTTGCAAGGTGCCAAGTGCCCGCAAGATCGACCCGTGGCTCAGAAGGTATATGTTGCCAGGCAGCTGCTGAGCTCCCATCTGCCCAGCACTGCAAAACCTCTTCATACTCTGCTCACTGCCCTGCAAGATCTCACCCACGTCCCCAAACAAGAGGTAATTTGGGGTTATTTTATCAGTAGGCATCGCTAGGGCATTTAACAGTATCATGTTTAAATACCCGTTTCTCACTTAGGGTCAAATCTTGCAGGCCTCATCCAGGCTGATCTCCCGTTAAGTTCAAGGGTAGCTTAGCCAGAGTAAACAACACTGGATTTGGCTTTCACAACATACTGCAGTTCCAGCCAATGTTCATTTCACATTTGTCAAACAAGTGTTTGCATTTTTGTTTGGCTTTTGCCTTTCAATAAGGAAAGACGTGTCAGGGTAGCTGGGGTTTTGAGTCTCTCTGAAAGTTTCCGTTAGTACAGGTCGCAGCACGGTGAGCTTGAGAGAACACAGGGTGAAAGTGGGAATCAGTCGCTGTTGTCAAACACACTGGTCAGTTTCTGTTACGTATCTCACCAACCCCAAAGGTTCAAAAGTGAGTCAGGCCCCCCAAAATCACAACTGTGTTTAAAATCTCATGATTTTATGCTGTTTTGGACTTGCCTTTCCCCCTTCCACTTTAGGGTCATGCTTTCAAGATTCTCTAAGCATGAAGCCTAGAAATTTTTTTCAAAATAAAAGCTTAAACTCTCACATGATCACATGACCCCAGAAGCTGTGGCTTAAAGGTAAACACCAAATGTGAGACTTGACAAAAATCAGTGAGTTGACAACACTGGCAGAGGAGTGGAATTAAGAATAGAGTTACCATCAGACACAAGCTTCTGCAGCTCTTTGTATCAAGTTGTTAAAAATAAGCCAAATTCTTTCCTGGCAGAATTCTACTGAATTATACCATCACAGAATTTGACCCAAAGCCTTATACAACAATGTTGTAAAAAAATAGGGTCAAGTGAACCAGTTTGGATAACAAAACTAACCCCTAACTTTGCTCAGAAACTAAACTGAAATTTTGTTGACACTCAGAGAGCTTTGTTGATTTTCCACAGGCCTTTGCACTTCTTGGTTCAATGAGATCCTGAGTGCTGAACCTCTATGAGGAAGTTTATGCGTGCAGGCCCAGAAGAAAGCATTCTTAGGAGTCTCATGGGAAAGTTTGCTCTTACGAGATCTCCAAGCCCAATTTTGTGACTGAAGAATTTTGGACAGTTTGGATGAGTTTCTATAGTGGCCTCCAAGTGGGTTGTCAGCAGAGTGGTAGAACCTGGAACCTCTGGATCTAAGAGCATGAATCTCTATAGCATTGGGGAGAGAGACAGCTTAGTGGTTTGAGCATTGGCCTGCTAAACCCAGGGTTCTGAGTTCAATCCTTGAGGGGGCCATTTAGGGATCTGGGGCAAAAATTGGGGATTGGTCCTGCTTTGAGCAGGGGGTTGGACTAGATGACCTCCTGAGGTCCCTTCCAACCCTGATATTCTATGATTCTATGAGCTTGAAAAAGCAAATCCCGGTAACTCAAGGGCAAGATGCACTCATGAGCTTCTGTATGGTCCAGCCACTAGAGAAGGACAGAACCACATTGAGTAAGTATGGGTTACACTTGAAATTTTAGTGGGGGGCTTATCTAAATCAACCATCAGAACCTTTTTTCAAATTCTCCCATTGCTAGGGTGACCTCTAGTCATTGTCCTGAGGATTTTAAAGCCAAGTTTGCTGTTTGAACTAATATAACCACTGTTCCACCAAGATCTCTGTTGTGAGGTATTCGCCCCCAGAGGTCTTGGAAATCTATTGCAGATTTGAATAGTCTATTTAACCTTTTCTGACATTTAAAAGAAAACAGAAAACAACTCCTTGCCAGATAAAAGTGAGCTAAAGGAGCCAGTCTAGTTTATGTCCAACTGGATGAAGAAACACGACTCAAATTCCTTCCATTTTACACACAGTTAGTCATGAAGTTGTTGAGGAGAGGAGAAGAAAGGAGACAATAAAATAGCCTTATCGTTACAGCTGAAGCAAGTTTTTGGGTAACTGTCAGCAAAGAAGCATCTAGAGAGCATTTGTACCATTTCAGATGATTAAGGTTTAAGGGTGGGATTGCAAACTGCCAAAGATTATTGCAGAGCTGTCCAGAAATGTACAGCTCACATTGTGACGAAGTACAAGGGAAGTCTTTTTCTCTGTGTTTAACAGGTATGCAACATTCAGCCCCGGTTTCTTCCGCTGACGTGTACAAAAGTCGGAGTGCCAGGAAGAAGTGAAAATTTAAACTCTCATAAACATTCACTATTTCTTGCTACAGTAACTTTGCTTTTGTACAATTTATTTACCTCTTGAAGAGCCATGAAGAGTTGCAGATAGCGATAAAGAACTACTTCAAACGCTTTGTGGGCGCATCACACACACACACTGAAAAGCTGGGGCCGGATTCACAGCTGGTTTAAATTGGTACAAGACAGTGGAGCCATGCTGATTTACACCAGCTGAGAATCTGGCTCAAGGGACAGCAACTTTTACAGGGTAAGAGACTAAGAGACCTGAATTATGAGTAAAACAAATGACTTTCAGTAACTGAAAGGTACCGTTTGATTTGGAGCCCCCATGACCTGATGGTGTTCTCATCAGTAGACAAAATGCACTGGGAAGAGGAGAAATTCATTTCACTCTCTGATAGGTATGTTGGATCTGATTCTTCTATCTTACACCAGAGTGTCTTCATTAACTTCAGAGGAGCCACTCCTGATTTGCATCAGTGTAAACAAGAAGAGCATCAGGCTCAAAGTGCCTAACACCTGCCAGGTGGGGGACACCTAGATTAAATGTTGATCTTTCAGACCGGCAGTCCCAAATATTTCACTGGAAAGTTAGGAGTTACCTAGGTCAGGTCTTTCTCTGGGTCCTTTGATCCTGTCTACCCTGTTTAACTGATGCCTTTAGATCATGCTTCTCGTTGTAGCAGAGAGTTTGCTCTGCCAATAGTGATTAGATCCAAAGGTTTTGTGCTTGTACGTTTTGTCCTTGGGGTTGTAAAAAGGCTGTAAGCACAGTTTGTAAAAGACCTTTAGTTAAGAATTCATAGCCCCAGTATTAATGATGGTGGATTCTCACAAGGTGCAGTGGATGGGTTCGATTTGGATTGGTATCTGAAAATTCAAAGGCCTATTTGAAACTTATGCGTCAAAAATGTTACTCTCAGTTACGATGGTGTGGGTCCATTAAAGTCAGCGGGCTGACTGGTGTAACAAAGCAGAGTTTGACCCATTCTGCGAACCCCTTTGTTTACATGCACAAAGCAAATAATTGCATAAGGGCTTTTGTCCAAGATTCCCAGTGCTGATCTGTTTCATGGCAAGACTGGAAGAAACGAAGGCAGTTTTCTTGCAATATTTTCAGATGATACTAAACTGGGAGGAGTGGTATATACGCTGGAGGGGAGGGATAGGATACAGAAAGACCTAGACAAATTGGAGGATTGGGCCAAAAGAAATCTGATGAGGTTCAATAAGGATAAGTGCAGGGTCCTGCACTTAGGACGGAAGAACCCAATGCATAGCTACAGACTAGGGACCGAATGGCTAGGCAGCAGTTCTGTGGAAAAGGACCTAGGGGTGACAGTGGACGAGAAGCTGGATATGAGTCAGCAGTGTGCCCTTGTTGCCAAGAAGGCCAATGGCATTTTGGGATGTATAAGTAGGGGCATAGCGAGCAGATCGAGGGACGTGATCGTTCCCCTCTATTCAACATTGGTGAGGCCTCATCTGGAGTACTGTGTCCAGTTTTGGGCCCCACACTACAAGAAGGATGTGGATAAATTGGAGAGAGTCCAGCGAAGGGCAACAAAAATGATTAGGGGTCTGGAACACATGAGTTATGAGGAGAGGCTGAGGGAGCTGGGATTGTTTAGCCTGCAGAAGAGAAGAATGAGGGGGGATTTGATAGCTGCTTTCAACTACCTGAAAGGGGGTTCCAAAGAGGATGGCTCTAGACTGTTCTCAATGGTAGCAGATGACAGAACGAGGAGTAATGGTCTCAAGTTGCAGTGGGGGAGGTTTAGATTGGATATTAGGAAAAACTTTTTCACTAAGAGGGTGGTGAAACACTGGAATGCGTTACCTAGGGAGGTGGTAGAATCTCCTTCCTTAGAGGTTTTTAAGGTCAGGCTTGACAAAGCCCTGGCTGGGATGATTTAACTGGGAATTGGTCCTGCTTTGAGCAGGGGGTTGGACTAGATGACCTTCTGGGGTCCCTTCCAACCCTGATATTCTATGATTCTATGATTTCTCACTTTCTGCTGAAACTAGGGATGCATAAAACAATTTTTAGGATTTTTCCCCCCAAAATGCCATGGATGCATAGATTTTTTTTAAGGCTACAAGGGACCATTATGATGACCTACTCTGACTTCCTGCATAACCCAGGACAGAGCCATTTTCAAACCTCAAAAAACATAAAAGTGCAGGTTCAATCTGAGGTAGAGAAAAGCTGGGGTCACAACATTCAGATCTCACCCAGAGTTGTATGAAATGAGCAAGCAGGAAATGAGGTGACGCTACTGTCAGAGCATCCTGCTGGAAATTTTAGAAACGGTGGTAATGTAGATGGTATCAACAACAGACGAAGACTTGCTTTTATATAGTCTTTCCCTCTGAGAATGTCAAAGGACTATACAGCCATTACGCCCTGTCTTACACCTGTGTAAACCATGAGTAACTCCAATGACATCAAACTAGCATGAAAATAGTGAAAGGGGAGAGTATAGACCCCTCGATTTTCACAACACCCCCAACGTGCATTGTAGACATGGAGAGGCTGAGTGATTTCCAACCATCAGTGGCAGAGCTAGGGCTAGAAGCCAGGAGTCCTGGCTCACAACCCCCTACCCTTGATGATTCCTCTCAGTAATTAGTTAAGCTACAGCGCTGGGGGTCGAAGGATAAAGCCATTGGAGCTGCGGTGCTCTGAGTAGTTTAAAGGAGTAGCGTGGGAACGGAGAGACAGACTAGAGGGAGCGTGTGGGGGGGTTGGATAGGGAAGCTGGGAGTGAAAGAAGAATACAGAGAGGTGAATTTCATCCTCCTCTGCAGGCAGCATAAAGCCTATAATACCTGTTAGGTCTAGGGCTAAAGCAGGGGAACCGGATCAAATCACAATGCCAAATAAGCTCTGCTGGCCAAGTGTTTTCTTTGTCCTCTTGAAACACTGGGCTGTGAAATGATTTCCCGATGGGATGCTCTGGAGTGTGAGGGATGCAGGGAGGGGGAGATTTGCCAGGAACAGAAGCAAAGGTGCTGAGAGACCAAAAGTTCGGAGCTTTCCAAAACCATATGGGAAGGTTGGGTGGACTCCCAGTACAAGAAGACTCCCTGCCCAAACTGAGAAGGAGCGGGGAAAGGCAAGCAAAGCAATTAGACATGTGATAAGTGGATATTTCAGGGTCCGCTCATGCCTTGGACCAACTTACTGTAATATTTTTTCCATTAACACATGCCAGCAATATGCTAAGTATTTATTCCCCTTTTTTCCCTCCTGAGATGAAAAAGGGATTTTAAATGCATTTATAATCCATTTAAAAAGAAAAAAGTTCCTTACAAAGTTGTTACAGAGAAAGATGGGTTTGGACCAAAGTCTGGATCTAAATTTTGAATCTGGAATCTGAGTTTGAAGATGCCTCCATCTCTCCCTAACTGGCAAAGGCAAACCCCTAGATTCTGGACTTTGGGGAAGTCAGGATCTGGTGTGACCTCTGCAGCTAAGACTCATCCCTAGTTGGGGCGCATGCTCTGACATTATCTTTCTTTCATCTCTTAACCGTGATCTCCTCTCGGCCATCCTCTCGCTCAGCACGACATCCCTGCAACAACAATCCTTCCGGCTGGGAATTCCACTCTTTGTATTGGTGGCTAGGCCAAGGGGAGCCTTGTCTAAGCAACATTTTGGAGAGGGAGTAGTAGGTAAGGTTAGGAGGGGTTGTTGGCAGATAGACCCCTAACCTTGAGATTAAGGGTGGGATTCTGGCCCGACTGAAGTCAATAGCAGATGTCCCACTAACTTCAATAAGATCCAGATTTCACCCATATTTCCCTCTCTCCCCCTTTAAATCACTGAAGAAAAAAAATCCTGTTTCTGGGTCGTTCTTTGCTCATCTAGAGGAATTATATGCTGACAAAACTGATGTTTCTTCTCCCTTCTTTACAGCGCCATGACTGCTCCCGAAGAGGAAGTGCCAAATACTGCTTACTTCAGTAACAGACATCAGTCCATCCTAGGGAACTCATTCCCTCTCTCTCAGGCTGCACCGTTTAGGATAAACGGTTAGGGACAGCAGTACAGTTTCAATTAAAACCCACCCAGCAATTCCTACTATTTTATAAATTCTATATTTATCCTCCATAGGAGTCCCATCGCAGGCATTCCTCCCCTTCCCTTAATCATTTGCAGAAATGTTTCCATTCTGTTCCCCCCACATTTTTTGGGACCAGTTTTGAAACGTAGGGTTTTTTTTTTCATTTTTGGCTAGCATTTTGATTTCTCTGCTCAGCGGGGTTTACATGACTGAGGTTTTGGGATATAATTGCTTCCAAATTTTCCACCCAATGGGGCATTTAATCTCTTGAGAAATTGCATTACCTTCTGATGCACGATAGAAGAGGCAAAAAAATGTTTTTGTCCATGTGTCATTTACTTCTCTCTTCCTCTGTATTGAGCCTCACGTGCAAAATCCCTGTTTTATAATTCTGTAGACTGGTCACAGAATTCTCACACCTGGGACAGATGCAACTCAGGCCACGTCTGCCCTGCAAACTGTGGTCAACCTAGTGACATTGGCATACAGCCTCCAGAGTTAGCATATCACTTATGCACGTGTGTACTTGACTGCTTGCATAAGTGCCGCATGTACTCACCAGGATTGCTTGTATCGAGGCAAAGTGCAGTGCGCCATGGGTCGATATCCCAGAGTGCCACTTGTCACCATCCAGTGCGAGGCCTTTTGGGGAAGGTTTTGCAGAGCATTGTGGGGTAGAAATGAGTCGCACAGGGATAATGGGATCAACGGGTCAAATCTTCATCACGTAGCTTTCTCTATCCCATAATGTCATCCATATCCCATCATTTTCACGCTTTTTTTCTTTCAATTCCACAAACCCAGCGGGCACGTTGCACTGTCTGCCATCTCTGACAGAAGCATGGAACCAGCAGAGCTCTGCACTATTGTCATGAACATAGCACGTTGAGTACTCCTTTGCCTGAATCACCTGTACAGGCTTTTCATAGATGTCTATGTTTCCACAGCTGGTCTGTAGCTGTACTTGGACAACAACTTCTCCCCCTCAGGCCCAGGAGATCCAGGACCTCCTGTCTGCCCCAGAGAGGTGTGAATGTGGAGCATGGAGCCGGCTTGGTTGGACTGTTGTACAAAGCAAGGGAGAGCTGATAGAAGTGCTCAGCAAAGGTGGGCAGTCAGGAAAAAAAAAACATTTCAAAAACACATGGGAGTTTTAGAGGAGGCGGTGGCTTCCGGGCACCGGGACCCCTGAGCAGTAGAATTCACAACTGTGAGAAGAGCGGTCACTGTTGCAGGGAACAGGGCGTTGTGGGACAACTGCTGGAGGACTGGTAAGGTCAACATAGGTCATGCAGTGTCTATGCTTGCACTGCATTGACCTTTGTAGGTTGACCTTGGCTCAGTGCTGTCAGGGGACATGGTTTTACTTTGTTGCTGTAACGGGGCACTGATGGTGGCCAGAGACAAATATGAACATAAACTCATCCCCAAACAGGTCGACTCAAGGCTGCTTACATTGGCCTAACTTCGTAGTTTAGATTGGGCCTCAGAAATCTCTCTTCTTAGTGGAGCTTGTTGGCTCAGTGATGGCCTTAGCGCTTCTCATATTGAGGTAGCCGTTCGAATCCAACGCAGGCAATGTCTACACTACGAAATTAGGTCGAATGAATAGAAGTCGGTTTTGTAGAAAGCGATTTTATACAGTCGATTGTGTGTGTCCCCACACAAATGGTCTTAGTGCATTTATCCGGCATTTAGTTGGCGGAGTGCGTCCACAGTACTGAGGCAACCGTCGACTTCCGGAGCATTGCACTGTGGGTAGCTATCCCACAGTTCCCAGTTTCTGCTGCCCATTTGAATTCTGGGTAGAAATCCCAATGCCTGATGGGGCAAAAGCATTGTCGCAGGTGGTTCTGGGTACATATTGTCAGGCCCCCCTTCCCTCCCTCCCTCCGTGAAAACAAGGGCAGACAATCGTTTTGTGCCTTTTTTCCTGGGTTCTCTGAGCAGCCGCCATACCACAGCAATCATGGAGCCCACTCAGCTCACCGTCACCCTAGGTCTCCTGGGTGTTGGCAGACGCGGTACTGCATTGCTACACAGTAGCTGCTCATTGCCTTTTGGCAGCAGACAGTGCAGTATGACTAGTAGCCATCGTCGACGTACTCCAGGATGCTCTTTTAACCGACCTTGGTGAGGTCAGGGGTGCCTGGGCAAACATGGGAGTGACTCAGCCAGGTCATTACCCTTTTAAGTTTCGTCTCATGGCTATTCAGTCCTGCCGGCAGTCCTACTGCACCGTCTTCTGCTGAGCACCCAGGAGATGATGATGGCCAGCAGTCATACTGCACAGTCTGCTGCCAGCAAAATGTATAACGATAGATGAAGTGGATCAAAACAAGAAATAGACCAGATTTGTTTTGTATGCATTTTCTCCTTCCTCCCTCCCTCCCTCCCTCCGTGAAATCAATGGCCTGCTAAACCCAGGGTTTTGAGTTCTATCCTTGAGGGGTCCATTCTGTTTCTCCTTGATGCAAAGCCACCCCCTTTGTTGATTTTAATTCTGTGTAAGCCAACCCTGTAAGCCATGTTGTCAGTCACCCCTCCCTCTGTCAGAGCAACAGCAGACAATCGTTTCACGCCTTTTTTCAGCGCAGACACCATAGCACTGGGAACATGGAGCCCGCTCAGATCACCGCGGCAATTATGAGCACTATAAACACCGCACGCGTTATCCAGAAGGATATGCAGGACTAGAACCTGCAAGAAAAGTGAAACCAGGCGAGGAGGCGGCGACGGCAGTGCGGTGATGAGAGTGATAAGGACATGGACATAGACGTCTTACAAAGTACGGGCCCCTGCAATGTGCACATAATGGTGTCAGTTGGGCAGGTTCATGGCATAGAATGCCAATTCTGGGCCCGGGAAACAAGCACAGAGTGGTGGGACCGCATAGTGTTGCAGGTCTGGGACGATTCCCAATGGCTGCAAAACTTTCGCATGCGTAAGGGCACTTTCATGGAACTTTGTGACTTGCTTTCCCCTGCCCTGAAGTGCAAGAATACCAGGATAAGAGCAGCCCTCACAGTTGAGAAGTGAGTGGCAATAGCCCTGTGGAAGCTTGCAACGCTAGACAGCTACCGGTCAGTCGGGAATCAGTTTGGAGTGGGCAAATCTACTGTGGGGGCTGCTGTGATGAAAGTAGCCAATGCAATCACTGAGCTGCTGCTACCAAGGGTAGTGACTCTGGGAAACGTGCAGGTCATAGTGGATGGCTTTGCTGCAATGGGATTCCCTAACTGTGGTGGGGCGATAGACGGAACCCATATCCCTAACTTGGGACCGGAGCACCAAGCTGCTGAGTACATAAACCACAAGGAGTACTTTTCAGTGGTGCTGCAAACACTGGTGGATCTCAAGGGACGTTTCACCAACATCAACGTGGGATGGCCGGGAAAGATACATGACGCTCGCATCTTCAGGAACTCTGGTCTGTTTCAAAAGCTGCAGGAAGGGACGGTCTTTCCAGACCAGAAAATTACTGTTGGGGATGTTGAAATGCCTATAGTTATCCTTGGGGACCCAGCCTACCCCTTAATGCCATGGCTCATGAAGCCGTACACAGGCAGCCTGGACAGTAGTCAGGAGCTGTTCAACTACAGGCTGAGCAAGTGCAGAATGGTGGTAGAATGTGCATTTGGGCGTTTAAAAGTGCGCTGGTGCAGTTTACTGACTCGGTTAGACCTCAGCGAAACCAATATTCCCATTGTTATTACTGCTTGCTGTGCGCTCCACAAGATCTGTGAGAGTAAGGGGGAGACGATTATGGCGGGGTGGGAGGTTGAGGCAAATTGCCTGGCCGCTGATTACGCGCAGCCAGACACCAGGGCAGTTAGAATAGAATAGGAGGGCACGGTGCGCATCAGAGAAGCTTTGAATACCAGTTTCAGGAATGGCCAGGCTACAATGTGAAAGTTCTGTTTGTTTCTCCTTGATGGAAACCCCCCCGACCCCCCCCCCAGTTTCACTCTACTTTCCTGTAAGTTAAGCACCCTCCCCTCCCCCCTTTGATCAAATAGGGGCATAACTGCCAAGGTAGCCCAGGAGGGATGGTGGAGGAGGGAAGCACCAGGTGGGGTGGTGGAGGAGGGAAGGACAAGGCCACACAGCACTTTAAAACTTATTGAATGCCAGCCTTCTGTTGCTTGGGCAATCCTCTGGGTGGAGTGGCTGGGTGGCCAGAGGCCCCCCCACCGCATTCTTGGATGTCTGGGTGAGGAGGCTATGGAACTTGGGGAGGAGGGTGGTTGGTTACACAGGGGCTGTCTTGGCGGTCTGTGCTCCTTCTGCCTTTCCTGCAGCTCAACCATATGCTGGAGCATATGAGTTTGATCCTCCAGCAGCCTGAACATTGACTCCTGCCTTCTTTCAGCAAGCTGACGCCACCTACCATCTTCAGCCCGCCACCTCTCCTCATGGTCATATTGTGCTTTCCTGCACTCTGAGATTGTCTGCCTCCACGTATTTTGCTGTGCTCTGTCAGTGTGGGAGGACAGCATGAGGTCAGGGAACATTTCATCACGAGTGCGTTTTTCGTCTTCTAATCTTCATAGCCTCTGGGAAGGAGAAACATATCCAGCTGGTGGAGGGGAAAAAAAGGGGAGAGTGGTAGTTAAAAAGACACATTTTATAGAACAATGGGTACACTCTTTCATGGTAAACCTTGCTGTTAACATTACATCGCACATGTGCTTTCATTACAAGGTTGCATTTTGCCGCTTATTGAGGGTCTGCCGGTTTGGTGTGAGAGATCACTCACGCAGGGCCGGGCAGCAGAATTTGGCTTGCAGGCAGCCATGGTAAGCTACAGTCTTTTGGCTTCTTTAACCTTCATAACATTTGGGAATGGTTTCAAACAGCAGCACCCTTGTTTCCCATATGAAGTAGCCGTTGGGTTGCCCATTAAAAATGGGTTGGCAATTTAAGAGGAGGGGCTGCTGTTTCCGGGTTCACGTGCAGCAGAAACCCAGCTAACCCCCCCGCCCCCACCACACCGCAGGATCGCTTCACCCCTCCCCCCACCGCATGGCTAACAGTGGGGAAGATTTTTGTGCAGCCACAGGCAAACAGCCCAGCAGGAATGGGCACCTCTGAATGTCTGCTTACTAAAACCACCCTATTTCAACCAGGTGTCCATGAATGATATCACTCTCCTGAGGGTAACACAGAGATATAAAGAACGGCTGTTGTTTGAATGCCAGCAAACACCGGGACCATACGCTGCAATGTTTTGTTCCGCAATGATTCCTGACTACATGCTACTAGCCTGGCATGGTAAAGTGTCTTACCATGGAGGACGGAATAAGGCTGCCCTCCCCAGAAACCTTCTGCAAAGGCTTTGGGAGTACCTCCAGGAGAGCTTTATGGAGGTCATAGAATCATAGAATATTAGGTTTGGAAGGGACCTCAGGAGGTCATCTAGTCCAACCCCCTGCTCACAGCAGGACCAATCCCCAATTAAATCATCCCAGCCAGGGCTTTGTCAAGCCTGACCTTAAAAACTTCTAAGGAAGGAGATTCTACCACCTCCCTAGGTAACACATTCCAGTGTTTCACCACCCTCCTAGTGAAAAAGATTTTCCTAATATCCAACCTAAACCTCCCCCACTGCAACTTGAGACCATTACTCCTTGTCCTGTCATCTTCTACCACTGAGAATAGTCTAGAACCATACCCTCTGGAACCACCTCTCAGGTAGTTGAAAGCAGCTATCAAATCCCCCCTCATTCTTCTCTTCTGCAGACTAAACAATCCCAGTTCCCTCAGCCTCTCCTCATAAATCATGTGTTCCAGACCCCTAATCATTTTTGTTGCCCTTCGCTGGACTCTCTCCAATTTATCCACATCCTTCTTGTAGTGTGGGGCCCAAAACTGGACACAGTACTCCAGATGAGGCCTCACCAATGTCGAATAGAGGGGAATGATCACGTCCCTCGATCTGCTCGCTATGCCCCTACTTATACATCCCAAAATGCCATTGGCCTTCTTGGCAACAAGGGCACACTGCTGACTCATATCCAGCTTCTCGTCCACTGTCACCCCTAGGTCCTTTTCCGCAGAATTGCTGCCTAGCCATTCGGTCCCTAGTCTGTAGCTGTGCATTGGGTTCTTCCGTCCTAAGTGTAGGACCGTGCACTTATCCTTATTGAACCTCATCAGATTTCTTTTGGCCCAATCCTCCAATTTGTCTAGGTCCCTCTGTATTCTATCCCTGCCCTCCAGCGTATCTACCACTCCTCCCAGTTTAGTATCATCTGCAAATTTGCTGAGAGTGCAATCCACACCATCCTCCAGATCATTTATCAAGATATTGAACAAAACCGGCCCCAGGACCGACCCCTGGGGCATTCCACTTGACACCGGCTGCCAACTAGACATGGAGCCATTGATCACTACCCGTTGAGCCCGACAATCTAGCCAGCTTTCTACCTACCTTAGAGTGCATTCATCCAGCCCATACTTCTTTAACTTGCTGACAAGAATACTGTGGGAGACCGTGTCAAAAGCTTTGCTAAAGTCAAGAAACAATACATCCACTGCTTTCCCTTCATCCACAGAACCAGTAATCTCATCATAGAAGGCGATTAGATTAGTCAGGCATGACCTTCCCTTGGTGAATCCATGCTGACTGTTCCTGATCACTTTCCTCTCATGTAAGTGCTTCAGGATTGATTCCTTGAGGACCTGCTCCATGATTTTTCTGGGGACTGAGGTGAGGCTGACTGGCCTGTAGTTCCCAGGATCCTCCTTCTTCCCTTTTTTAAAGATTGGCACTACATTAGCCTTTTTCCAGTCATCCGGGACTTCCCCGGTTCGCCACGAGTTTTCAAAGATAATGGCCAATGGCTCTGCAATCACAGCTGCCCATTCCTTTAGCACTCTCGGATGCAACTCATCAGGCCCCATGGACTTGTGCACGTCCAGGTTTTCTAAATAGTCCCTAACCACCTCTTTCTCCATAGAGGGCTGGCCATCTACTCCCCATGCTGTGATGCCCAGCGCAGCAGTCTGGGAGCTGTCCTTGTTAGTGAAGACAGAGGCAAAAAAAGCATTGAGCACATTAGCTTTTTCCACATCCTCTGTCACTAGGTTTCAGAGTAACAGCCGTGTTAGTCTGTATTCGCAAAAAGAAAAGGAGGACTTGTGGCACCTTAGAGACTAACCAATTTATTTGAGCATGAGCTTTCGTGAGCTACAGCTCACTTCACGAAAGCTTATGCTCAAATAAATTGGTTAGTCTCTAAGGTGCCACAAGTCCTCCTTTTCTTTTTGTCACTAGGTTGCCTCCCTCATTCAATAAGGGGCCACACTTTCCTTGGCTTTCTTCTTGTTGCCAACATACCTGAAGAAACCCTTCTTGTTACTCTTGACATCTCTTGCTAGCTGCAGCTCCAGGTGCAATTTGGCCCTCCTGATTTCATTCCTACATGCCTGA
This sequence comes from Lepidochelys kempii, assembly GCF_965140285.1. NCBI lineage: Eukaryota > Metazoa > Chordata > Testudines > Cheloniidae > Lepidochelys > Lepidochelys kempii. The sequence goes on from NC_136390.1 coordinate 3,517,354, forward strand.
GCAATATTTTTATACTCTTCCCTGGTCATATGTCCAGACTTCCACTTCTTGTAAGCTTCTTTTTTATGTTTAAGATCCGCTAGGATTTCACCGTTAAGCCAAGCTGGTCGCCTGCCATATTTACTATTCTTTCGACTCATCGGGATGGTTTGTCCCTGTAACCTCAACAGGGATTCCTTGAAATACAGCCAGCTCTCCTGGACTCCTTTCCCCTACATGTTAGTCCCCCAGGGGATCCTACCCATCCGTTCCCTGAGGGAGTCGAAGTCTGCTTTCCTGAAGTCCAGGGTCCATATCCTGCTGCTTACCTTTCTTCCCTGTGTCAGGATCCTGAACTCAACCAACTCATGGTCACTGCCTCCCAGATTCCCATCCACTTTTGCTTCCCCCACTAATTCTTCCCGGTTTGTGAGCAGCAGGTCAAGAAAAGCTCCCCCCCAGTTGGCTCGTCTAGCACTTGCACCAGGAAATTGTCCCCTACGCTTTCCAAAAACTTCCTGGATTGTCTATGCACCGCTGTATTGCTCTCCCAGCAGATATCAGGAACATTAAAGTCACCCATGAGAACCAGGGCGTGAGATCTAGTAGCTTCTGCGAGTTGCCAGAAGAAAGCCTCGTCCACCTCATCCCCCTGGTGATGTCCCTGGAGGATTTCCACTCCATCCCCAGACATGTTGACAGACTTTTCCAGTAACTGTACTGGCCACGAATGCCAGGGCAAATTAATCATTAAACACGCTTGCTTTTAAACCATGTATACTATTTACAAAGATACACTCACCAGAGGTCCCTTCTCCGCCTTCAGGGTCTGGGAGCCTGCCTTGGGTGGGTTCTTGGGTGGCTCCAGGTCCAGGGTGAGAAACAGATCCTGGTTGTTGGGGAAACCGGTTTCTCCGCTTCCTTGCTGTGAGCTATCTACAACCTCCTCCTCCTCCTCATCTTCCTCGCTCCCAAAACCCGCTTCTGTGTTGCCTGCCACTCCTTGGACAGAGTCAAAGTACAGGGTTGGGGTAGTGGTGGCTGCACCCCCTAGAACGGCATACAGCTCATTATAGAAGCGGCATATCTGGGGCTCTGAACCGGAGAGGCCATTTGCCTCTCTTTTTTTTGGTAGGCTTGCCTGAGCTCCTTAATTTTCACATGGCACTACTTCAGGTCCCTGTTATAGCCTCTGTCCTTCATGCCATTGGAGACTTTTTCAATTATTTTGGCATTTCGTCTTTTCAAATGGAGTTCTGCCAGCACGGATTCGTCTCCCCATACAGCGATCAGATCCCGTACCTCCTGTTCGGTCCATGCTGGAACTCTTCGGCGATTCTGGGACTGCATGGTCTCCTGTGATGATGAGCTCTGCATGGTGACCTGTGCAGGTGAGCTCGCCTCGCTGGCCAAACAGGAAATGAAATTCAAAAGTTCGCGGGCCTTTTCCTGTCTACCTGGCCAGTGCATCTGAGTTGAGAGTGCTGTCCAGAGCGGTCACAACTGAGCACTCTGGGATAGCTCCTGGAGGCCAATACCATTGAATTGCATCCACAGTACCCCAAATTCGACCCGACAAGGCCAATTTCAGCACTAATCCCCTCGTTGGGGTAGGAGTAAAGAAATCGGTTTTAAGAGCCCTTTAAGTCGAAAAAAAGGGCTTCGTCATGTGGACAGGTGCAGGGTTAAATCCAGATAACGCTGCTACATTCGACCTCAACTCGTAGTGTAGCCCAGGCCTTAGATGCAGTGATGTAGAATTTGTTGAATGGTCACTGGTCTAAATGAAATGAGTGGATGGAATTAGCCCATTTCCCAGTGGACTGTATCCCCTTTATAAAAGCTACTGCCATAATGGACATGAAGACTCAGCTTCCCTCTCTCCTGAGAGGTGGTTTCTCCAGCTCAGGGTTGAAGTTCAGCATGAGACATCTTGCAGTGCCATTTGCTAGTATTACAGGAGGAGGCTGGATGGACTAGTGTTCTGAGTGCAGGAGATTGCCAGTTCTGAATCCCCTGGGGTATGTCATACCATTCCCAGGAATTTCCACTGAGATTTTTGACCTCTCAAGACTTTGTATGCAGTGTTAGTGCAATAAACGAAATTACCTCACCCACCTTCTCTCTCAAGACTTTGATAGTTATAGTGAACTGATTGGGACGTTGCTAAATAAATAAGGGGAATTCACAATGATACACTAAAAGCATTTCAATTTCTGTTTTGCGGCCACTAGCAGCAAAAAGCGAAGGCACTGAGGGATACCACAGTTGTGAGCATGCTAGACCCTCAACAGAACAGCAACAGAATAGTGTAACACACCTCATTACACCCACGCCAATTGCCAGCACTGAATTTGGACCTTATACCATCAGAGGCAGGACACCAGATTATGCACCAAATTATACACAGCTGATCCAGAGTGGTAATTCCTATGTTTTAAATGATGTTGCTGTAATGCCCATGAAAGATCTTGGAGTGGAAAGGTTTCAGGGCTCAAAATGGACTGCCCTTGAGACAACTCCTATCCAAAGAAGAGGAACACTTTGCAATTCTCTAGCATCTCCCATTTGAGGAGTGCATAGTTCTTTACAAACATTAATGAAATTGAAGGCTTAAGTGGTTCATCAACCTTGTGCTGGCCCCCTGAAGAGAGGTGAATTTCATTAACTGAAGTGACTTGACCCAAGGGCACACAGTGGAGTCAATGGAAGAACCAGGAATGGGACCCAGATGTCCTCTCTTCTGGCACACTGCTTTAGGCACTACAGAGAGATGGGTTACAGATGCATTTGGTTTTCTCTACCCGGAGACACATATAGATTCTCTGGAAACCACTGGAATGGCTCAAAGGGCATAAAACCAGTCCAGCCATTCTGCCTTTCAGTTTGAATACAATGGACCATTTGAGTCAGTCCCAACCACTCCAACACTAGATGACTGAATGTTTGCTCCCAAGGCCTGTGGAAGGGGTCGTGCATAGCTGTGCTGAGGAGAAGTCTTTCATCTTCCTACTCCCTTCTTGCTATCAGGGGTAGCAATCGGCTACTGGCCCCGACAGGTAGCAGATTACTGCAAACCCTCCACTCCCACTCCCTAGTATGGGCTCAGTTGCCTGCCACATTTTTAGGGTGGGTGTATCCAAGGGTCAGCTATTCCTTGCTTCTCTCCACCCACTCGCTGCATACTTTGTGTGTCTGTGTTGTAGCAGGGAGGAGCCTTATTTCCCCTGATGGCCCTGCATTTGACTCATTTAGGGCCATGCCACGATCTGGGCCTTAATTTTGATTCAGTCACCTGAGGCCACCTGACCAGAATACCTCAGAACACTCAGTAGAGCAGCTCAAAAAATAATCATTATTTTTAAGAAGGAAATCATCATTTTCTCATCTTCATCTAAATTTCCTGCAAACATTTTTCAAAGTGAAAAAAATCCCAGTTTTTGAAAAACATTTTCAGGAAAAAATTTTCATCTTTCAGTAAAATACCCCCCAAAATGAAAAATTGAGCTCCCCAAAGTTTTGTATTCCACTTTCTTTGCAGAACCCCTGCCTCTCCTGCCCCCCTACCCCCCAATTTCATCAAAAGTAAAAATGTTCTACAAAGACAAGCATTTTGGACAAAAAACCATTTTACGCCACAATTACTTCGATGAACACATTTTGAGCGGCTCCAGCAATCAGGTTTCTTAGGGCTGAGATGAAAGTTACTCTGATATTCCTACTATAAAGAGTGCGCTGAAGATTTATATGATTTCTGACAGCAGAGGTACAAGCTTAAGTGTCCCTATTTACATATGACATTGAGAATTCAGCTTGCAACAGCTTCTTTTTGAGCAAGACGCATTTAAATCGTCTTAGCAGGCTCCTCTCAGAAGTTTCCTGGCTCTCATCAGGAGTGTGGTATGTTCCCTCTTCCTCTTAAAAATTAAATTTAGTTTCCAATTAAGAGCTGGCCTCACCGACAGATACTGTGTTTCACTTTCAGGTCCAGCTTTCTAACCACGTTGACCTCACAACTGCCTCCAGCGACTTGTAAAAATAATAAGCATTACAAATAGCTGGACAGATCAAAAACATTCAGCTGCTATTGGGTATCTCTTATCAGTCTGTTCCCCTCTTCTGTTAACTCAAGCATTCCAGACACAGACAAGTGCATTGATGCTGTGGGTAAATACTATACCAATTGACAGTGGTCACCGGTAAAAAAAAACAAACAAGTCAGCCTTGGTCAAAAGATACCCTACAGTGGTGTCTGATATACTGGTTTATTTACCCTTATAACTAGAAGAGGAAATAACTGCAGAATCTTTAATACCGTGGCCCAAGAACAGGGAAAGGTAAAGGTGACTTGGTTGTTTTCATGTCACCTCCTGTGGACTTGTGCCAAACATTTTTTTTCCCCATAGATATTAAGGTCAGAAGGGACCATTATGATCATCTAGTCTGACCTCCTGCACAACGCAGGCCACAGAATCTCACCCACCCACCTCCTGTAACAAACCCCTAACCTATGTCTGAGCTATTGAAGCCCTCAAATCGTGGCTTAAAGACTTCAAGGAGCAGAGAATCCTCCAGCAAGTGACCCGTGCCCCATGGTACAGAGGAAGGCGAAAAACCTCCAGGGCCTCTGCCAATCTGCCCTGGAGGAAAATTCCTTCCAGACCCCAAATATGGCGATCAGCTGAACCCTGAGCATGTGGGCAAGATTCACCAGCCAGATACTACAGAAAATTCTTTCCTGGGTAACTCAGATCCCACCCCATCTAATATCCCATCACAGGCCATTGGGCCTATTTACCATGAATATTTAATTACCAGAACCATGTTAACCCATCATACCATCTCCTCCATAAACTTATTGAGTTTAAACTTAAAGCCAGATAGATCTTTTGCCCCCACTGCTTCCCTTGGAAGGCTATTCCAGAACTTCATTCCTCTGATGGTTAGAAACCTTCGTCTAATTTCAAGTCTAAACTTCAGCCAGTCTTCCCCCAGGTACCCAGAGATGTGGCAGTAAAGACAGCCAAGAGACTGATGGCAAAGGCTGGAAGGAATCTATACCTGGCAGTGTTGGGCCACCTCAAAACACCTTCTCAGGGGCTGGATACTAGCCCAGCACAGGACTGATGGGCCAGGGAACCAAGACTCTGCTCCCCATGAGGGCCATCTGCTGCAGCCCAGAGGAGTAAGGACAGACACAGGCATCAGTACACCCAGGACCGAGAACCGGCTAAGAGCATCAAGCTAGGCTCTACAACAAAGGAACTGAGGCCACTCTGTGTACAGGTGAGCAGGTCTGGGTCCACACAAAGCCATGGCAAAAAGGAAACAGGTCAAGCTGCAGCGGGACAGGACAAATGAGGTAGCTACAGACTCAGGACAGCGGCGGAGATGAAACGGAAGACAACTGCAGAGTAGCAGATAGCTGGCATGCTCAGATAGATGGGGACAAATCCAGGACTGGGACAACTTAGAAAGAGCCTCAGCCATCAGCAGGCCGGACATAGGCGGGTCAGAAGAAACAAGGTGCATGAACAACACAGAAGACCACCAATCAACAGAATGAAGGCTGCAACAGAGTGGAAGCAAGCGTCCCACCAACAGCATCACAACGTGGGAGACAGGTTCAAAAACCCACATGTCGGAAGGACTATGAGGCATAGCAGGCCTCAATGGGCTGCCATGTCCCAGGGGTGGGCTGTGTCTGAGTAACCTCTAACCCAGTAAGTCAGCAAATGCTTGCACAAAAGACAACAAAAATAGATAAAAAGAAAGATGTAGCAACCTGCCTGGAACATGGAGGGAGGAGCATAGGTTGCAGGAGGGAAGAGTTTGGAGGATGCATCAGGAACTCAGTCTGTTTGCACATGGCTCAAATGCCAGTGGCAGTTGCAACCTCTCTGCAAATAGCTGTCTTAATAAAGAACTGGTGTAGTTTTTGTAACATGGAGTCCATTACATTATTACCCCTCATGCGCACATGACACAGCTAAGGCATTAGAACAGAGGCGACGTGGGGGGCATGCGGGGTCGCGTGCCCTCCCAGATTTGCTACTTGGCTTGTACTGAGCATGCTCAGTGGCACCGCTGAGACGGGTTGCCCTCACTTTGCCCTCCCATTATCATCTCTGCCCTCGAGTGCGACTTCGCTGAGAATTCACCACTGATCTCCTATGCCACAGACGCCTTGTGCGACCTTGAGTAAGCCACTTCATCTCCCTGTGCCTCAGTTCTCCATCTGTTTAGATTCTATGGGGACAGCCATTGTCTCTTATTAAAATGTATGCACAGTGCCTAGCACAATGAGGCCCCAATCTTGATTGGGGCCTCTAGATGATACTATAATACAAATAATAAAAAGAAAAGGAGTACTTGTGGCACCTTAGAGACTAACCAATTTATTTGAGCATGAGCTTTCGTGAGCTGTAGCTCACGAAAGCTCATGCTCAAATAAATTGGTTAGTCTCTAAGGTGCCACAAGTACTCCTTTTCTTTTTGCGAATACAGACTAACACGGCTGTTACTCTGAAACAAATAATAAAAACTGCACACTACAGGTCAGGGCTGGGTACAACGCCCAAAACTTGTTGTTGCCATGATGCGATACCTATTTAGAGGATAAATTCTGTCACTAAGGTTCCTGGCCTCAAAACCAGGCTAAAAATAACTCTTAAGTTTTGATAAAGCTTTGAAAATTGAGTGTGCTAAATAAACGTGAGACAAGGTAGGTGGTGTAATATCTTTTATTGGACCAGTTTCTGTTGGCAGAAGGTACAAGCTTTCAAGCTACACAAAGCTCTTCTTCAGGGCTGGGGAAGGAAACAGTGTGAGAGCTAAATACAAGTTGGGACAACACCGTAAACTAAATAAACTTGTCAACTTCTTTACTTTGAATTTAATAGAACGATGCCAAATAATCATTAAGAACATATTTCTTGTGGTTCTACAACTATGTAATAGAGCCATAGCAAGGCTGTTACATAATCATGGCAGCCTCAGCAAATGGGGTTTCAGTTAGCACATAGTACTTAATTAATGTACCCAAACTATTATATTAAATCTATATTAAATTCTCATTGGAGACATTTGGTGTTGAAAGGGCATCAAAATGTGTCACCCAAAGTCAAATGTCACCATGTTTACTTCAAGATAATGGCTTTGAAGTCATTTGATGCAGAAATGCTTGTCCAGAAGCTCTATCCAGGTTCTGTGGGGGAACAGTGGAGGAATGTCCACTTGAGAACAGTTCCTAAGCGCTGGTGTGACTCCAGATCATGGTATCATCTTCACCCTTGAACCCTGGCAGCACAAGTATATTCTGGGTATCACTTTTGGGAGCTGTCCAAACCCCCCTACTTCTTTTGGAGCGTCTCAAGGACAAGCATCAAGCTGGTGAGATGATATGTCAGATTTCCAGCCGCACGAGGATGACCTGCCTGTCTCCCAGAGATCATAGAATCATAGAATATCAGGGTTGGAAGAGACCTCAGGAGGTCATCTAGTCCAACCCCCTGCACAAAGCAGGACCAATCCCCAACTAAATCATCCCAGCCAGGGCTTTGTCAAGCCTGACCTTAAAAACCTCAAAGGAGGAGATTCCACCACCTCCCTAGGGAACCCATTCCAGTGCTTCACAACCCTCCTAGTGAAAACTTTTTTCCTAATATCCAACCTAGACCTCCCCCCCTGCAACTTGCGATCTCTGGGCCTGGAGTAAAGTCAGGCTGGAACGAAGAAGAGCTGGCTCATGCTGAACCCAAGAAAGTGTGAAGTGATGCTAATCAAACTCTTTGGTGACCTGGCAATTTCCACCACCATGCCCTCCATGGAAAGTGTTTGCTCATTGCTCATAGAGCGTGCGCAGCCTTGTGGGTCATTGCTGGGCTCGTTCCTGACTCTGGACACTCTGGGAAAAGGCTGTCTGTCCATCCCCAGCTGGCAAGATGACTCCATCCGTGGCTCTCAGATGAGGACTTGTCCTCAGAAATGTCTCTGTTTCCCCACCATCAGGCTGGACTACTGAAACCCACTCTATCTGGGTCTAAATAAAGAAGGAAATTGCAGCAAGTGCATAATGCAGTAGCCGGTCTCCTGAGCTGATCAATCGAAAAAGAGGCTAATTTTCTGCAGTTCATACTGGTTTCCCATGTTCTCTGCTGGAAACACTCCATAGTTCTGGCAAAACAATTAATGTGAAGATCCACTTCTGAAACTCAAGGATCACCTCTCTCCTTCAGCAGCCCCCTTCTGAACCTTGCTGGCATGAACTTAGAGGCCACATATAAACTTGAGGGTGAAGCTCAACAGCAGGAACTCCACCTCAAATAAGACCAGCTGGAACCTTACTGCTTTTCACCTTCACCAAAACATTCTGCAATGAACCCGGGCCAAGGGAAAACCACATGGGACAAAAGCCAGTGACTAATTGAAAGCTCAGTGTGGGAAAGTTGACTGATCGTACTGCATAGATATGACTGTTCTGGGCATGGGTGCTTTAGGAAATGCTGACAGGTAAACGAAAAGATGATAAAATATTGTGCAAATATATGTGCAAAATTTTAAATTCGCATTGGGCAAGCTCACCCTTCTTTTGTACCCTTTTTGAGTTGGGACCGTAAGGAGCAGTAACACTGAATAGTCTTATTGACAGCACGCGTGCGTTCATGTTTGTAGGATCAGGTTCATAAACAAGGAATAATTCACAGCCTCACGGATTTTACGGCTATGAGGAACCACCTAGTCTGAGCTCCTGCAGAACCTGGCCCAGAGAATTTCACCCAGGGATTCCTGCATCATGTCTAAACTAGACCATATTATTTAGAAGAAAGAACCTTTAAATCAAGACTGGAGTTAAGTGATGGAACCTCCACCCCATCACTGGAAATCTGTTCTAGTGGTAAATCACCCTCATTGTTCAGAATTTGTTTTTTGTATTTGTCACTCTGTATCATTGTCCATCTTGAACTAATTCTCATGGAGTGCCCCGAAGATGGGCATGGGCCCTACTGTTTAGATAAAGACAGAGTACCTAGACAACAGCTTTGAAATTACATAGTTTTATATACATAGGAAGTGACTATTAAAAATACAACATTCAAAAAGCTTGAATTACATTCAAGGGGTCCAATCTTCTAAAGTGCAGAATGCTCTCAACTTCCACTAAAGTGAAGTGGCCCTTCCTCTTTCTGAAAAATGTACACCAACTAAACACAAGGGTCATGCATTTTAGGCCAAATTCTGACTTCAATTACACCCCAATGTCCAAAATATTGCCCAATTATTCTTGTTCTCCAGTTCAGACATAATGTACAAGAGTTTTTATCTACACACATACATACATACACACACCCCTATATATAGCTGCGTGAACTCTGAAGCGGTGGTGGCCAGGTATAGCTTTAATTGACAAAGTGAATCCTTTAAACATGTATTATATATTGAAGCTGACATGTGTCCTTATTATTGCAGTGGTATCTTTGCTTGCATGTTGTATTCCTGTTCTCCCAATCCAGTATGGTGCTGCCTTTCTTTTACTACAAGCCCTTCTGGAAGGGATCTTCTTTTCCCGTACTGTTTGTACATCACCCTGCACATTTTGGGTGTTAACATAATATAAATAATAATACAGGAGGTGGGACTGAAAGATTTTCTGATTTCTTCTGACACATACTAAATAAAGATCTTACAGTCTAACAAACGTTTATGCACAGGGGTTAAACTACTCTAGGGAACTCTTGAGGAGAGAGAAGAGTGTGTGTGGAGAACAGTTCATATCCACATTTAGGGCCTGATCCAAAGCCTATTGAAGTCAATGGAGCGATTCAATGGCCTTTGAATGAGGCCTTTACACCAGAAAGGGGAAGAGCTACAAGAAACAGTTAAAAGCCAAGGGAAAAGAAAATAAAGAGACAGATAAATAACATTCGCCCAAATCAAAACAGATGTTTCACCTCAAATCCACTTTCTGTTTCCATGAGAATGAAGACAAAGAACATCAGGGCTATTAGTTTGGTCTTTGATTCTCACTGTGGAGACCCAATCAGTGTAGGGCTGTATTCATGTGACCTTCCCAAGCTTCCTGTGTCAAAAATGAGTCGTGGCATTGGGCGGGACAGTCAGTTTGAGTCAAATAGTCACAAGCAGGAAAAACCCAAATTCTTCAGCTCCATTTTCCTCTAACCCTCAGTTACTTCATACTTTGTGGTGGAAGTTCCCCATTTCAGCTCCAGCGGAAACCCCCACAACAATGTTTGGGAAGCTGTTGAACAGTGCAGTTTTGTTGACTTGGGTCTATGGTACTTAGCACTTAGTATATAGCATTTTATGTACTGCACAGACGTGTTTAGAGTTTGGCAGCTAAATTCTTACAGGATCCTGTGCCCACTGAAAGAGCGTCAGCCCACGGTTACGGGGGCTGTGCAGGATTTTCCCCTGCAATTGCAGCTCCTGGCTGCTATGGCATGGGGCACAGGAAGTGAGAGCAGAGAGGCTGTCTGCTTTTATAGTCTCAGGGCTCCCCTTGTTGGTGCTCAGGCAGCTTAGGGTGGAAGGAGGCTATGGTAATACAAAGAATAAGAATGGCCAGACTGGGTCAGACCAAAGGTCTGTCTAGCCCAGCATGCTGTCTTCCGACAGTGGCCAGTGCCAGGTGCCCCAGAGGGAGTGAACAGAACAGGTAATCATGGAATGATCCATCCCCTGTCACCCATTCCCAGCTCCTGGCAAACAGAGGCTAGGGACACCATCCCTGCCCATCCTGGCTAAAAGCCATTGTTGGACCTACCCTCCATGAACTTATCTAGTTGTTTTTTGATCTCTGTTACAATCCCTGGCCTTCACAACATCCTCTGGCAAGGAGTTCCACAGTTTGACTGTGCGTTGTGTGAAGAAATACTTCCTTTTGTTTGTTTGAAACCTGCTGCCTATTAATTTCATTTGTGAGCCCTAGTTCTTGGGTTATGAGAAGGATTATAACAACACTTATAATAGATAATAAAAACAATGAGGCACTTACGTGCAGAAAAATAGTGTATCATCATGTGATTAAAGACTTTATCCTCATAATGATGCTTACATCATTCTCTTTTGAATTTTTGACCTTGCAACTTGTGTTCTAATTTTTTTGAAAAGATTCAGTCTGTGTCTAGCCCTGTAAACAGCTGGAGGAAGGCACCTGAATTCTGTACCTGAAATCGTATGCGAACAAAACCTGTCTCTCTCTGACAGGGCTTTTTCCTTCTAAGAAAATGTGACAGACTGACAATATCCTGAACAAACCATATGGAATGAAGATCAACTTGACTGAATTAAGCTAAACCACATTGGATTAGGGTTAATACTTTGGGGATGCATTGTATTAGAATGTGATTGGGTATGTTATTGTGGCCTTGTATGTACCTTCTCTAGTAGGAAGGGGGGATCTAATGGACTTCTTCCATTAGCAGCCCTTTGAACCCAACCCCCGGAGAGGGGTACATATACTAATTCAAACTGGATGCTCCAGGGACCGACAAAGAAAGGGCTTTTGGACAAATAGTTTGGTTTTAAACTGGCTCAGGGCCTCCTTTCTGATACAGTAATCAGACTGGAGCCTTGGTCGATGGAGGGCCCCAGTCCTTCGGGTAGGGTTGGAAGGACTGGACCTGCTGAGCCTCCATAAGACTGGGTACTGGTTACAAGCTGATGCTGTGATGAACTTATAACCCACAAGGAATCCCCACCCCCCCACTTGGGTTGGGATTTGAAGCACTGTTCCTGCCAGAATCGGACTTAGGGTTGGGTTTAACTCTGGTAAGCTTGTTAGTATGTGTGTAGGTTCTTTTATTGATTTAATATGTTTTCTCTGTAACCCTTTTACCTCAAGAATAAAATAGGCACGCATAGGAAGTGCAGTGTGGTCACTGTAGCAATTACACCTATCACTTGTCCCTCGCGAGAAAGCAAGCAGGCATCCTTGTGTAGCTGGTCTCGGCTGGGAAGAACACAATGAAGGCAGGGAACTGTGCAGTCTGTAAATACACCAGTCAGAAGGGACAGCACCGGGAGCCTGCACCCAGAAAGGCCAGGGCTGGGGAACCGGAAGCATGAGAGCGGGTACCATGGCTGGACACTGAGGGGAAATACAGGAGCAATTGCCCAGACCTTCAGCAGAAATCATGTTTTGTTTTTGATAGTAAAAGGGCAGGTAGATCATATGGAGCATGAAGAGGAGTTGGCCTCTTTCCCTGTGCTCATCTGGGTATATTATGTGATGCTCACTCAGGGAGCAGTCTTTGGCTGGACTCTCGGTGGCTCAGATTGTTTTACTTTGCTCTTGGGTGCCGGCCTGCTGTGAGTGGAAGTGCAGTCGTGGGAAGCAAGTAATGAGCTGATACCACACGGGACCCATGTGGAAGTTCTTTATGAGAACGGGGTGAAATCGTATGGATTTGGGATTAGCTGGGCCAATGTACCAAAGGAAGAGCGCTCTCCTCACTGCTCATGAGAACCCAGTGAGCAATCGGATCTGCAGGGTTGTCATGCACAGAACTCAAAGCACTTTACAAAGAGGGTTAAGTCACATTTCACAGGTGGGGAAACTGAGGCACAGCAAAATTAAGTAACTTTCCTAAGGGGCTAGAACTACTCTTTGCTCCACACAGTGTCTGTTGGCCCACACAGCCTTCTAAACCATCTCCACCCACTTTCTAAAATCCCTCTACACAGTACTGCATGGAGTTAGTAATATTCATAATAACCTAGCAAGGGAAATGCATATGGTGCTAACTGATAAAAAGTACAGTGTCCTTGCCCAGCAGAAATTACAGTCCAGGTCAACGGAACTATACAGACACTCTCATGCTTGTGCTTTGCCAGTAGCCCAAATGACTCTAGGAGCAAGAGAAAGAGAAAACACACAAGCCTGAGGATGACACTGTAGCTTGGTGGTTAGCACACTCCCCTGGGATGTAGGAGATGCAGGATCTAGTCCCCTGGCTCTTGTGAGTCTTATTAATTATCCACAGTGTGATAGTTTCAATAAGAGAGACTGAAGGATTCCCTACATCAGAATAGCCCACAATGGCTAGAGGTAACAAAGCTTTCTCCCCCTTAGGTGGAGGGAAGAAGTCAACTGGGGGTCTCCCACCTCTCAGATGAGTACCCCCACCACTGGAATACTAGCTATAAGGGAGTTCCTTCTTCTTCTCCTGGTTTTGGTAAGCTCCCCTACGGGGGCCTGATCAGGTAGACAGCCTCCGAGCATCAGGGAAGAAGGAGGATCCTGGGAACTACAGGCCAGTCAGCCTCACCTCAGTCCCTGGAAAAATCATGGAGCAGGTCCTCAAGGAATCAAGTCAGCTCCCAGACTGCTGCGCTGGGCAACACAGCATGGGGAGTAGGTGGCCAGCCCTCTGTGGAGAAAGAAGTGGTTAGGGACTATTTAGAAAAGCTGGACGTGCACAAGTCCATGGGGCCGGATGCAATGCATCTGACAGTGCTAAAGGAGTTGTCGGCTGTGATTGCAGAGCCATTGGCCATTATCTTTGAAAACTCATGGCGATCGGGGGAAGTCCCAGACGACTGGAAAAAGGCTAATGTAGTGCCCATCTTTAAAAAAGGGAAGAAGGAGGATCCTGGGAACTACAGGCCAGTCAACCTCACCTCAGTCCCCAGAAAAATCATGGAGCAGGTCCTCAAAGAATCAATCCTGAAGCACTTACATGAGAGGAAAGTGATCAGGAACAGTCAGCATGGATTCACCAAGGGAAGGTCATGCCTGACTAATCTAATCGCCTTCTGTGATGAGATTACTGGTTCTGTGGATGAAGGGAAAGCAGTGGATGTATTGTTTCTTGACTTTAGCAAAGCTTTTGACACGGTCTCCCACAGTATTCTTGTCAGCAAGTTAAAGAAGTATGGGCTGGATGAATGCACTATAAGGTGGGTAGAAAGTTGGCTAGATTGTCGGGCTCAACGGGTAATGATCAATGGCTCCATGTCTAGATGGCAGCTGGTATCAAGTGGAGTGCCCCAAGGGTCGGTCCTGGGGCCTGTTTTGTTCCATATCTTCATAAATGATCTGGAGGATGGTGTGGATTGCACTCTCAGCAAATTTGCGGATGATACTAAACTAGGAGGAGTGGTAAATACGGTGGCAGGTAGGGACAGGATACAGAGGGACCTAGACAAATTGGAGGATTGGGCCAAAAGAAATCTGATGAGGTTCAACAAGGATAACTGCAGGGTCCTGCACTTAGGACGGAAGAGTCCAATGCACCACTACAGACTAGGGACCGAATGGCTCGGCAGCAGTTCTGCAGAAAAGGACCTAGGGGTGACAGTGGACGAGAAGCTGGATATGAGTCAACAGTGTGCCCTTGTTGCCAAGAAGGCCAATGGCATTTTGGGGTGTATAAGTAGGGGCATTGCCAACAGAAAAAGGGACGTGATCGTTCCTCTCTATTCGACATTGGTGAGGCCTCATCTGGAGTACTGTGTCCAGTTTTGGGCCCCACACTACAAGCAGGATGTGGAAAAATTGGAGAGAGTCCAGCGAAGGGCAACAAAAATGATTAGGGGTCTGGAACATATGACTTATGAGGAGAGGCTGAGGGAACTGGGATTGTTTAGTCTGCAGAAGAGAAGAATGAGGGAGGATTTGATAGCTGCTTTCAACTACCTGAGAGGTGGTTCCAAAGAGGATGGTTCTAGACTATTCTCAGTGGTAGAAGATGACAGGACAAGGAGTAATGGTCTCAAGTTGCAGTGGGGGAGGTTTAGGTTGGATATTAGGAAAAACTTTTTCACGAGGAGGGTGGTGAAACACTGGAATGCGTTGCCTAGGGAGGTGGTGGAATCTCCTTCCTTAGAAGTTTTTAAGGTCAAGCTTGACAAAGCCCCGGCAGGGATGATTTAGTTGGGGATTGGTCCTGCTTTGAGCAGGGTGTTGGACTAGATGACCTCCTGAGGTCCCTTCCAACCCTGATATTCTATGATTCTATGCCCAGAGGCAGAAATGCAGGCGCTGAAAGACCTTTAAGTGCAAAAACTTAGGTGCCTACAGGGTTTCAGTGGATTGCAGTGGTCCCCAAACTGGGACTTAGGCACATAAAACAAGGATTTTAGGTGTCAAACTCCTTTTGAGGATTCAGCCCTAAGTGACATTGCCAAGGTCACACAGCAAGTCAGTGTCATAATCATGATTAGAAGTCTCCGTCTTTTTCCTAGCTGGCTAATGCCTCATCTGTTTAGTACTGGGTTGGTGCCGCAGGAAATGTTCTAACAGATAACTAATAGTTTAGTCAGATATTTAGACAACTTAAGTCAGGCTTTGTTTGTGTCACTGCGCGTCTATCTCTAGGTACTTCTATGGGTCCCCACATCAAATTATCTGAAGGCCCCAGGAGAGATTGTTCCAGCAAACAAGTTTGTGGGCAAGAAAGTTGCCGGAAACAGTGAGTTTTAATTGAATTTTGGTGAATATTTTGAAGCCAGAAATACAAGTTTCTACTACAGAAACCTGAGTCGTGTTGTTGGACCTGTAGGTCATCCGAGCAGAGAACAGAAATACACCATCTGGGCTCTGTGTCCCATCAAAGCTAACCAACACAGCTTGAATGTCAGATTTCAAATACCCACAAAGAACTGCTTAAAACAAATGTACAGGCCAAGAATTACTCAGTGAAATCATTTGGCATATTGAATAAATTTTAAGAAACACGGCCCACTTGTAGGCAATTTGTAAACAGAAAAGAAGGCAACGTTCTTCAAGTAAAAATGTTCTTTATTTGGCCAGCTCTGTCCTGTATCAGTCATTACACAGAGTACAATAATATGACAAAAGCTCACCCCAGCATCATTAATGGATGGCTATTTCAGCCAGTCAAGTCTCAGATCATCAAAATATTTGTATATACTGACTTGGGTTTTGACCCTCTAAAATTGGACTTATGTCTGAACTTTCATGTGCAAACACTTCACTGCTGTCAGCATCAGAATGGGACAACAGACTGACAGTTTAGCTTTGCACAATCATTTTTTAATACATAGGATATAAACAAGGCCTTTAAAGTAGAGCAGAGGTGGAAGAGCTCCTGCACTCATACAGAGATGCGGGATCATATTGCTTCTGAAAGATTTTACTGTTTCAAAACAGCACGTGGAAAGGCTTACCATTTTTAAAAGATGCACTCAGCCAAAAAGGTTGAGGGAGGAGAGGAGGTAAGGGAAGAGCAGAAGGAACCTGGGAAATAAATTCTTCCAAACGAAGTGACAGGTCCAAAAATAATCAGAACTAAAGTTCAAAGAAGAAATCTAAACGGAAAGAGAGAGAGAGGACAACGGAAACAAGGACAGGAGTGGGGTGTGTGTGTAACTAACAAACAAGGACAGGCAATGGTGTGTGTGTGCGTAAGTAACTAACAAATACCATGTGCTGCTCCCATCAGCTTGTATCCAGAGTTCAGATCAGGTCATCAGAACTCATCTGAGGTTATTTAGAAAGCGATGTTTATATCTCCCTCTGCAATGTCTGCCACCCCAGGGCTTTCAGATTCCATCCAATGTTTTGCCCTCAGAATTATTTTTTCCTTACGCACTTGATTGAATTTCTTACATTCCCCACCCCCATGCTCCCAGCGCTGTCCTCCCAAATCTGTGTTATTACAATTTCAGAGTTTTATAACAGTGTGACGTCTGGATGGGCTGACCCATTTTCTATCCTCCCCCCCACACACACCTTTTCTTGCCCCACCTCCAAAGAGAAAAAACTATGAACACCCAAAGCCTGAAACATGAGGAGGATGTGGTTAAGGGTGGAGCCTTTAGCTATAGCATCCAAGAAGGACCACAAGGTCACCAGCTGTGAATCAGAGCTTTTGGAAGTTACTGAAGTCCTCTGTTTATCAACAGAAAGAGCACAACATAGGTAGCCACAATGCAAGCATTTCCCAGCATGATTTAATGCTTTCCTGGAGGGACCTCATCTAGCAAGGAGAAGAGCGTTCAGTCTCCATGGCTTCCCCGCTGAGGCTGCCGAGGAAAGGGGGCTAAGTAGCATCAATTGTGAATATAGCTTTTGTGATGTGAGGGGAAGATCATCCCTAGAGACCACAGATGTAGCCAAGAGGTTACCATGTATGCTTTGCTGTGCAATTTTTAATTTCTGGGACAACAAAGGATCCCTCCTCCACAAGCCCTTTGTGGATTTATGGCCTAACATCTTTAGCTGGTCCTTCTGTGTCCGTGGATATGCTCCTTTCCAGGGTTTCTCAAACTAGGGGTCAGGACCTCTCAGGGGGTCACAAGGTTATCACATGGGGGGGTCACAAGCTGTCAGCCTCCACCTCAAACCCTGCTCTGCCTCCAGCATTTATAATGGTGTTAAATTTATTAAAATGTGTTTTTAATTTATCGGGGGGGAGGGGTCACACTCAGAGGCTTGCTATGTGAAAGGGGTCACCAGTACAAAAGTTTGAGAACCATTGCTCTAGTCAATGACAGGTCTACCCCAGGAGAGTACAGGGACACTGCTGGTGGGGGAAAGAAATTAGCAAGTGTGCATATAACTATCAATTTGCTCTTACACCCTTGCTTGTCACAGGGTGTCTAGTAGCCCTTCTGAATTAATACAAAAATAAAGACTGATTTAGTGGAGTAGCTAGTGGGACTTACATGCATAGGAATTTTTTTCTAACTCAATTCCTCTGGATTGCATTTGCTCTTATTTTCCAACAAGTCACTTTCCCTTCCCTTTAACGGTTCCCCTATAGATTCCTCTGCTACAGGAAAAGAATACTAAACCTTTCCCCTGCCCTAACAAGACAAGCCCCTGGCATAAGCAACAGTCCCCTTGAGATGTTCATTAGGCAGCAAACTGGCCTGAGATCAGGGTTTATAAGGAGGTAATGCTAATGAGCCACACATGTGGCCACTTGCAGTCTTGATTCCTGAGCCAGGAGAAGCCCAGCAATGGAGGACAGACTGCTGGGGCAAGCAGGTGTTTTTTAAGAGGACTGGGAATTGTGGGAAATCTGGCCCATGGGTTTAAAAGCCCAGCTCTTGCTGCCTTGAGTAAGGCTTGTGAGGTAGTTTAGCTCTTCAGAGGCTTGAGTCTGTTTTGTGTCCTTGTCTGTAAATCTGCTTTCTGAAGCAACGTGTCTGTTATAGGCTCTTGCTACAGAGCAGCCTAATTCCTTTTAGAGCAACTTATTTCGCAAACAGCATGGTGGGACTACTCTCTAGAAATTAATACTAACTTCCTCTGGGTTTGACCTTTCCAGATCTTCAAACAGTGATTGAAAAACATAAATGTTGTCTTATAATTAAAGTAGGAGACTTCAGGGTGAGAATTCCTGGCTTCTCTTCCTGCTTCACTCTAACAGCCTCTCTGTGCCTCTGCACGATGGATATATTATCCAGCCCAGTCATAGGGCAAAATACAGTTAAAGAGCTTTGAAATGCATAGGTAAATGTACTTTATAATTATTGTTATTATTAAAGGTAAAAAGGTCTCTTTTCCCCCATTATCACTTAAGCTATCTACTACTGAGAAGCAGCTTTTAGCCATACAATACATATGGGTCCTCTGGAAGACTAAAAACCTCTGAGTTTAGCCTAGTTATGTAAGAGCTAGGTCTTATTATTACTACAGCAGTAACAGGAATGGCTTTATTTTTGCTTTGTCACCTCATCAGCAGAAGGAAGAGCCATATCTAGACTGTCTTTATTGTTGGTCAGACAGTCCTTGTCAGAAGGTGGTTTTCTTATTACACATCCTCAAAAGAGCAATGCTTGCCCTATATGAGAATGCCCAAACTGGGTCAGACTAAAGGTCCATCTGGCCCAGTATCCTGGCTTCTGACAGTGGTCAATGCCAGGTGCTTCAGAGGGAATGAACAGAACTGGTCATCATGGAGTGATCCGTCCCCTGTCGCCCATTCCCGGCTTCTGGCAGTAATTTAAGGCCATGGTAGGAATACAGGTAATGGAGTATTTAAATATATGTAAATTTTTAATATTGAGTATTAATTGTTTGTATTAAAGTAGCACCAAGAAAAATCAGACTCCCTGTGTATTAGGTGCTGTACAACACAGAGTAAGAGACAGTTCCTGGCCCAAAGAGCTTACAGTCTAAATAAATAACACAGGCAACGGTGGAGGAAAGGAATGATTTGGTGATTTGAGGGCACCGAGGCACAGAGAGACTATATGACTTGCCCAGGGTCATGCAAGAAGTCTGGCAGAGCCAGGAATTGAACCAGATCTTCTCAGTCCAGAATGCATGATAATATAATTGTGCCCAGAAGTTTCCTAGGTTCTCCAGAAGCTGGTTGTGGTGTATAATTTAACAGCACTGTTAGGGATGATCCAGCTAAGTAATCTTTAGTTTAATATTTTCCACCCCCACTCTTTCCCTCCTCCCTTCAACCCAAGATAGATAGTGCCAAATGCCAACTGAGAGATGAGGGAACACTTCAAATATTAACAAGAACAATGGAGCAGAATATCCATTTCATTATAATTCAGTTGGGAAAAAGTTGCCCAGGATTTACCTCAAAAAAACTGATAATGGGAGAGGTTTAGAGGTCATGAAGGCTGTTTTGCTTTCTATAAATGCACATGTCATTCATCCAGAGGTTCTAAATCACCCATTTTTGATACATTGAACAAATACTGTGGACTGGAGGCATGCAGATCCTAAACTAATGAGACCATGAAACGCTGCTTAGACCTAGCAAGAAGCTCTCAGACTGAGATGGCCTTTGAGACAACGGTGTCTTATGCTTTTCTCATTTATGTTGGTGCAAATCAGGAATAACACCCTTGAAATTAAAAGGGGGTGAGAGGAGAATCAGGCTTCAGGATACAATTGAATATGACCTGAAACCATTATTCAAGAAAATGAAATACATTGGCATGGGGCAGACATCTGAGTAGCTAGTGGAATGCAGCATGCTAAGTTAAGGACATGCTAAGATAACAAAGCATCTCCTTTTGGCTCATGCGGTGCAAATTTAGGATCCAGCTGTATGGAAGCTGTCCTCCTGGCTATCTGCTCCTTACTGCTCCCCGGTCCCAGTGGCAGACCCAGCTTTCTTTGGTTTGAAACCTTGTGAATCTCATGGACCAACCCTGAGGACCTGTATCAACAGATCCATCAGCCTCCCGCTTTAATCCACCTTGCTGGCCAAATTGCTGCCTACAGACAACAAAGGGTCCTAATTGAATTTCAACTGCAGTACTATGCAGAGGTTGGACTCGGCCAGACCAGGTACTTGGTGATGGTCTCTGCCAGTTAGTTAGGGTGTAGCATTAAAATAATAGGGAAGAATCAGGGATAAGAGGTTAGAAACTGGGACCATTCTTTGCTTGTAAAGAGAAGTAGGAAAGGTTAAAGCACAATTGCTTTAAGAAATATATTCCTGGTGAGGTACCAGGGAGATAGTGTGTAGATAACTATAGAAGTGATTATGAAAAGCCTAGATATTTTGAAGCTGGCCAAGAATTGGGTCTACATAATGTACATCAATGAGACTGCAAGGAAATGAGGTTAGAAAATCATTGATGTCTTGGAGACTGGTTTGCTGATGTTCAACAAGAAGAGTGAGATGGACTCTTTTTAACTTGGACCTTAATGTCAAGACCAAGACCACGACTCCGCAAGAAGTGACTGGTAGCTGCCTTCATTTGATGTTAGTTGCAAAAGGGCTGTTCAGAATAAATCCTTGTGATGCGTGGTGGGTCATCATTATTTGGAAGAGCACTGTCTGGTCGGAGACGACCAGCATGGTGCACTAAGAATCTTCTTTCCACTACCTTGCCAGATCCTTCAAAGATGTTTCTGTCTTCAGCAGGGGAAAAACGTAGGGATTTATGCTTCAGGCACACCAAGCCTCTGATAAAGAGCCCACTTCTAAGTTTGAGAGACAGCTGACTACACAGGGTTCTGACTGGTCTTAGCCACAATGGCAAGGTGGGGGGAAGGGTGAGCAAAGGAAAATAGGGAAGTGGTGGAAGCCTGAATATACTGTAGGGAACCTTCTTGCATTGATGGGAATCTATGGGAATGAGACAATGGACTAGAAGACATTAAAGCTGTTTTTCCCCATCTCCCATAGAGAGGAAGTTTTGTCCAGTGCTTGGGCTGTGGGCCTCCTGGGCTCAATTCTTGCTGTGCCACAAATGTATGAGGTGCTCAGATACTAGGGTGATGAGTGCCATATCAGTACAATACATAGTTACTTACCTAATATGGTAATTCTTTGCCTGGAAAAGGGGCACCAGGGAAAACAGAGATCTATCTTGTTCAGGAGTGTGATTTTCCTGTCACAATGATGCAATGACATTGACTTTGATGAAGTTACTTCTGATTTGCACTGGGGTAGGT
Source organism: Lepidochelys kempii (assembly GCF_965140285.1). Taxonomy (NCBI): domain Eukaryota; kingdom Metazoa; phylum Chordata; order Testudines; family Cheloniidae; genus Lepidochelys; species Lepidochelys kempii. The sequence continues at coordinate 3,538,700 of NC_136390.1, forward strand.
GAGCACAGAACTGGACCTGGAATAAGTAATTTGGCCTGGGATTTTCAGAGCCTATGGGAGTTAGGTGCTAAATTCAATTCCCATAAACTCCTTTGAAAATCTCAGCACTGGCTGCTCATTTTAAAGGTTAAGGTGTCACAAATTTGCCGACGACAGCCAATTTTAAGACAGCAAATAATGGACAATAGGGAAAACCATAATTTCACTATTTAATGTAGTATCATGATTGCTCTGTGGGTGTGGCTGCATGCAAACTATGAGGAACACGTGGATGAATCATGCGGAGGCTAGAATGTAGGTCTAATGAAGTCATCTCATCACTTCCTCCGGGGAAAAGCATTGGGAGCGAGGTGGAAGGTTAACACCACTTTTTTATAGGTTTCCAAATAATTTTTCATCCTTGTTTCAAAATAAAAGATATGTCCTCGGAATTATTTTGGGGAAAGTTCTATGGCCTGTGTTATACAGGAGAGCAGGGGGGATGCTCTTTGAGACCTCTGGGTTGATCATTGTTCTCCACGCACACAAAGAGTTGCACAGGAAAACGGAGTTGTTTGACATATAATCTGAAAATAGCACTGGAGCTGAACCTCACCAGCTAGGTTCTTGAAAGCAGGCACACACGTTACAAATGGCCCATAATATGCTTCTTCCCCCACCTCCTTGTCTGTCCAAAAAGTATATTTGGGTGGTATGAAAATCACATAACAGCACGTGAAAACTATTAATTTGGAATGGACTCACCTGAGCTGCTCATACAACGTTACATAATTCTGTGGTTCTTGGGCACATGAGCATAACTGGCAGGTTCAACTTCACTTGGTGCCTGGGGTTCAGTATTCATATCATGGTGTCATATGGTATCACCACCATTAGGAAATTAAGGTGACATGCTTACAGCAGAGAAAGAAGCCACTATAGCTGTGACTTCAGCAGAGGAGTCAAAATTTGGGGTGTTTGGATTTGGACCTGTACTCTAGCCTGTTTTAAAGAGAGGTCTGAGTCATGAAGTTCAGAAATGGCTGCGTGTCAGGACCTTAAAGTTTGGGGTGAGCGCTGTGGGAGAAACTGACTTAAGGCACAAGTCTTAAATGAAATACTTCTTTGTGCAACGTACAATCAACCGGTGGAACTCACTGCCATATGATATTATTGAAGCAAATAGTATAAGATTTGATAAAGGACTTATGCAGGCATATGAACATCTACAGTTACGCTAGAGAGGATTAAAATGATAACCGCTATTGGACCTCATTCTCCAGAACATATAACATTGGCAGGCTGCGGTCAAGGAATAATTTCTTTCAGAGTATTGTACATGTAGGTGTATTATCTATCTGTTGTTCTAGATTTCTATACTGCGCTCATTACTGTGATATCTGAGCACTTTTTAGGGGCTTATTATGGAGGGTTTGTGCCTCCCTCTAAAATAGTCAACAATGGCCATAATTGAATTTCGCTTACCAGACTAGACTGCCCACTGATATGTTGCACTGTAGCACTTGGTACAGTCTATTCCTATAAATAATAAACAAGACTTGTGGAGAGAGAGAAGGAGCATCATTTTTATGATAAAACTGTTGATGAGTAGAGCTGATCAAAAAATGGGTTTCCTGACCAGGGTAAATTCCAATATTTTTCATCCAGAATCAGGACAAAAAGTCAAAGTGTCAAAACTTTTCACACAATGAAAAGCTCAGGAAAATTTAGTTTCAGACATTTTAAAGCATGTTGCTTTGACAGTTTACATCTAAATTAAATATTTGTACATTCCCAAATCAAGACAATTCATTTCACTTTGTTGACCCTAAACAGTATTTCCATTTCGGTAAGATCTACATTAATCTCGGTGTCTGCTTGAGTTTGTGCAGTGCCTCATGGGAACCGTAGATCTGAGTCACTCATGCCCCCCATTCTCCCCTATGAACTCTGCTGGACTATATCTCCCATGATCCACTGCAGTCTATCTTTACTAATAAGCCCAGCCCTATTAATGAGGTTGATCACTTTTGCGGGGGAGAAGAGATGTGACCTGCTTGAAGTGTTCACAGTTGTGAAGTTGGGAGGGTCATTAAAATTGAACAAGGCCAAACTCTTCTTGATGATGAGGGTGTTAAAAGCCAGAACTCCACATCTGAAGCTCCCTCCCCCACCACTGTAGGGGGTAAAAATCCTAGGCCTGAATTTTACAATTAGGATCTGGCTGTCTACCAGGCTCAACCAAAGTCCCAGTTCCAGACACACCTGACCTTTGGAGAGGGCATGTTCAAAGTCTGGATCCAAACCAGAATCCAAATGTTGTGGTGTTGGCCCTTCTCTATCAAAAACTAGAGAGCACCATAAAAAAAAAAAAAGGAAACAAAGTGTAACTGGTTAACTCAGACATAACTGTCTAGTTATGTTCTCTGTGAAAGGGGAAAAACACCGCTACTCTGCAGAGGTCTGGGCCTAAAGGCCCTGCAGGTACTCAGCTTAATGGGATGCAAATTGAGTGAGCATAAACAGGAAGCCTTGAGTTTGTGCGTTGGTGACAGCAGCAGTGCTGATACCTATAGCCAGGAATACACAAAAAAACCTCCAGCAGCCCAATCCGGGTTCCATGAACATCGGTGTAAATCAGGAGTAACTCCACCAGAACCAGTGACATCACACTGGTGTCAAACGGGTGGGAATGAATTCAGAACCAGGCTTCACACAGCCAACTGTGATCTCAGAATGGCCTAAATCAGGAATAGCTCCTTTGAATTCAGTGGTGTTACAGCAGCATAAAACTGGCGTAAAACGAGGGGAAGGATCCAACTGGAAATTTCTCTGAGTTGCAGTCTGTCGTTCGACTAAACTTTGCAGGCTTGGTTTGAATCCCATTTGCATGGAGGTGAACTTCAGTGCGATTGCTTCTCATGTATACTTATGTAAGTGAGAAGTAAAGCGTGGGGCGAGGTGGGGGGTGCGACACTGAAACAAACATCAAAAAAGACAACTTTCTTGGTCAAATAGCTTTTTCTTCTCTGGAAATCTATCTTTGGAGTCAGACAAGAACAATATTATCTTGCACCGACTTCCTTCCTATTGTGAAATACTTTTCTAATAGGCTGTCTCCTACAGAGGGCCACCAAAACACTGTTTCTTCATGAAGTAATTATTTAGGGGGATCAAAACATTCGGCACAAATTATCTTGGCTGCCATTTACAAATCTTCCTCTCTCTCTCTCCTTTGTTCCTCCCTCCCTCCTGTAAAATGATGCTGTTTTGGCAGCAACAAGTGGCTGATGAGAAATGCATGAACTGAGGACAGGATATTGGATCCCGGGCATAAGAGAGACACAATCCAGTGTCCATGTATTTCTACTGTCTCAGCAGGGATGTGGCTGCACTGGCATCTGAAATTAAACAAACTCTTGTTGCTCTTAATTTTTATTGTCACCATTATTATTGTTACAATGTGGGCAGCTGAGCCATAGAGCAGAGACGGAACAGAAAGTGCTGCAGATGAAAACCTTCAGAAGATTAATTCGAAGGCAGGCTTTGGAATGCCCAGCCCACTGTCAAACCACAGCTACCTGGAGAGCTTAAGACAATTTGCCGAAGTTCATTGCAGTTTATAGCCCTGAGGCTTTTCCAATTGGGGGTTCAGCCAAAAGATAATAGTTCCCATAAGGTATCTTCCTGCTTGCAAACCAAGAACAGTTCAGACACAGGGAGAAGGAGGAACCATGGAGGGGTGGCGCTTGGGTTCATTCTGGGCATATGCAAACCTCAAAGGTCCTGAACTAAGCACCCAAATGCAGGGATTTGCTGAGCACTTTGGGTCTACAAAACTAGGCTGGAATTTTTAGGAGAATTTGCTTTCTCACAGTATTGTGGATCCAAAGTACTATCATGATGAGCCACTGTATGAACAGGCAAATGCAATGAATTCTCTTTTCCTGACCAGCATATTCAAATGCCAAAAACAGAGACTGGGCCAGCCAACGAATCTGACCCAGGGGAATGAGACACTGTTTTAGTCATATTAATGTAGGCCAGGGGTTCTCCACATGGGGGTTGTGTACAGCTGGTATGGGGTCACAGCCATACTGAATTGCTATAGGTGGAGGGGGGAGGGGTGTTTGCTGGTGAGATTTTTGCTGGTTTTGGATGGGGGGAAATCCCAGAATGGGAAAGGTTGCAAATTAAAGATATAGGCCACCATTAATGCCAGATGCAAAGACTAATGAACAGAGCCCTAGACTAGGAATCAGATGCTGGGTTCTATTCCATTTGCCGCTGGGTGACCTTAGGCAAATCATGGCACCTCTGTGCTTCACTTTCCCCATCTGCGCAAGCAAGATATTGATACCCACCTTTGTAAAGTGCTTTAAGAGAGATGGATTTTAAAACTTACTGAATAAAAGTGAGGTATTTTTATTCATTAGTGCCCCAAGACAGTACTCTGGAAAAGACTACTTTCAACCTTTCAGGCCAGGTCCGCTGACGGTGTTAAACACCATAGCTCTGTTTAAGTCAGTGGCAATTCGATGATTTACTCCAGCTGAGGATCAGGCTCTGAAAGTTTAAAGACAACAGCATTAATTTTTTTCAAGGTACGGAAATCCCACGGCATCAGAGCATGCCTTAGCTCTGCAACGCCCTTCCTTGAAAGACAGAGGCCTGAAAGCTGTTGGATATTATTATATAATTAACTCTCTGGGGGGGAAAAACCCAAGCAAGCATGTATGGTAAGTGTAAATCCTGCAGCAAATCACCACAGTACAAGGAAGAGTCAGAAACAGTCAACAGTCCCGGTGCTGAAAACCTTTCCACTTTTCTATCGGGCATTCAAAATGTCATTTGCAATGTGCATTCTATTTTTAATTATAATAATAAAAAAATCTTTGAAGAAGCCTCGGGAAAGGAATTTTATAAACATTAGCCTAGAATAAAATAAATGCATTCCTTTTCATCAGGACATTTTCCATTATAAATAGCCAGCTTTCCCAACCCCCAGCCAACGGCTCTGCATGCCATCTGTTCACTGATGTAATACTAGAAAGTTCACTCTCTGGGCTGCTCACTGAAAAGCCAAAGTTTTGGTTAGAAACAAACTTGAATCCTGGCATCTCCCAGAATGCTTTTCTCTGAAGAGAATGACTCATTTTCTGAGAGAGACAAGCCGGGGGTGAGGGCCAATGAAAGATATTGCCTCACCCACTTTCTCTCTCTAATATCCTGGGTCCAGCATGGCTAAGCATAGGTTGTTGTCCTTCTTCAGGATAAAGTGATAAAGTGACGAGTAATCTGAGTTCCCAGCTATGTTAGGATATCTTGAGAAGGAGGGCCTGATTTTCAAAAAGCTTTGGACACCTATCCTTGAGCTCCATTAAGGTATCCTGAGTTGGGCATCCAAAAATGGAGGGACCCAATCTCAATACTTTAATTTAGAAAATGGAGGTGAACTGGAGCTAGTTAGAAAAGGCATGTTTTTTCCTGCATGGAAAGTTTCCACTTTTTGGTGGGGAAAAAAAAAATTGCAACTTTTTAAGCTGAAAACTGGAAAATGAAAACTTTTGGGTGAAAACAGAACATTTCTGTTTGGAATGGCTGCTGTGGTGCTTCATGGGAGTTGTAGTTTGTATGCCTCATGTACCCATGGTCCAGACTCCCTGGCTGGACTACTTCTCCCATGAGCTCCATGGGTTCCCCTCTTTCTGAACTGCCACAGTGCCTCATGGGAAACCAATATCCATGGTGCAAGCCCAGTCCACAGGGGAAAGTGAGTTCATGTGGTACGTGAACTACACCTTTTATGAGGCACCAGGACAGTATTTGGAGTTTTCAGCATTTGGTTTTCTGAAGAAAAGCTGATTTTTTTTTCACAAAAAGCAAAAACTTTCACTGAAAAAATTTGTTTAGTCAGAAACCCAATTTTCTGTCAAGGGAAGTTTTGATGGGAAATTTTCAACCAGCCTGAAGGTCAACATATCTAACACTTATATAATGCCTCTCATCCAAAGATCTTAAAGTACGCTCAGGATTTTTAGGGCACCTTATTCAGGGTGACCCAGTTGTGCTGTTCTCCTTATTAAGGTGAACAGAGCTTGGATTTAACACAAATTGTGTTTATTGAAACTTCACATAACTGTAAAACAGCAGCATCCAGAGCCTGGTTAACTGCAGCTCCCTATAACTAGGCTTAGCAGAACTTGATAGCGGTTGAAATGGTAAAAAAAATAAAAATAATCTGTTCATTTTTAAGCTTTCCCCCCATTTTTATCAATTTCACTTTTCACAATTGAGCAAAATTATGGGGTTTAAGCATTTTTTTCTTCAATTTTTATCCATTTAAATTTTCACAGATGTGGGAAATTATGGGGGGGGGTCAGATAATGGGGACGGTCAGTCAATAATTATTTAATGACAGTAGATGTTCAGATTCAAAAAGTCAAAGCTTTATCACCATTAGCACACAAATTGTCAACCTTACATGTCAAAACATACAAAGTGAATATCCTTAAATCAAACTCTAATAAGTTCTCAAGCAGCATTTTTCTTATGGTGCATTTCTATTATTATTGCTGGAAATATTTTTTCATCGGTTTGTGTGTGTACGGTGAAATTGACCTTTGACCTTTACTAACATTGACCGCTAAAAGTCTCACCCTTTCAAGCCCACCTCTAGCCTAGAGCACCGCTTCCCAAGATGGACAATGGCCTTTGTTCTCTCCAGCCACATCCTTCTACAGTAATCGTATTTGCTCTATACAGCAAAGAGCTAAAGGCAGGGTCAGGACTATTATCATTTGAATAATAGATTTATTATCAGACTGGAACCCAGTCTCCCGAGTAGCAGTTCTGTGCTCCACCCACTAGACCACATTATCCCCTTCCACGGCAAAGGGGCATCGGACCTTGAGATATGCACAATGAGTGAGAATTACATTGCACAGAGTATATACCCTTCTTGCTGTTGTTTCCACTACTGTCGCACACAACCTAAATATTTGGCTTAAACTGCCATACTGCCTCCTTATTAAATCGCTTGTCAACTGTCTTACCAGTTGGGAACACACGCACCTGTAATTAACAACCCAGGCAATATCCATACACAGCAAGTGCTGGGTCTCCAAATACCCCACTGCTTTGTCCAGAGCTCAAGGCACTACGAAGAAAGAAGTGTACAGTGCAGAGGTGAAAACAAGTTAATTTAGCCTTAAAATGGCAAACATTCCCAGTCCAAGAACATATCTATGCATCTATATATATCTCCATCTATATATAGAGGCTCCCATGGGTTGGTGCAGAGAAGTGAGAAATGCAGAAACCCCAGGATATATTTAATATCCGTTCCCCTGCCGCCACCAACATAGAGGCTGCTGTCCAATGTTTGGCAAGGGCTAATTTCAAATCCCGCAATTGTACAAAGTTAACTTTGTGAAGGCTTTCCACACTGAAGCAGTGAAGCTAGGAGGCTGGCTTGGAGGAGATCCCACCTGCAGAGCAGGGAGGGGCTTCATTTTTAATTGCACTGCTTAATTCTCCCCTTTCAAAATATTGTGGAAGGTGGGAGTTGGTCATTTGTTTTCATAAATTAACATAAATTACAATTTATGGGCCAGATGACTTTGAAAAGAGTCATTGTGCGTTTGGGAATGTCTTGGTGGGGAGGGGGGAAATGACATGTTAGCTGTGAACTTTTGCACTCCAAATGCTCTTCTTTTTTCGAGGAAAAAAACACATAAAAAATCTGAACCTTCTTTTAATAGCTGGCCACAAAGATTCCTTTCTTAGTGCTGTTTTTTTACTGTTGCTCTGGATTCCTTGCAGCAACAAGGAAAGGGAAAAAAAATGGAAACAGAGGAACCCTCTTATGGTCAAATTGTTATTAATGTGGCATGTTTTTGGGGTGAGGGGAGGTTTCACCCTAAGTGGAATTGCAATGGGCATATTGAGGATGCACTAGAAAAAAAATCATTGGTTTTTCTACTTTGGTTGCACTATATATACTATTGTGAGCCAAATATTCAAAGATCATGAGACCACAGTGACCATCTGACCTTCTGTATATCATAGACCATTGCACTTCCCTGAGTTACTTCCTATTTGAACTACAGCATAGGTACAGCATCCACAAGAGGGCAGGTTGAAAGGAGAGTCACGTGGTTAAGACACTGGGCTGGGACTTAGTTCCGGTTCCCAGCTCTGGGACAGATTTCCTTAGGATGATTACTTTGTCCCTCTATGCTTCGCTTTCCCATCCGGAAAATGGGGATGATAGAACTCCACTACCTGCCACAGGTGTTGTAAAGATAAATGTGGGATTAGAAGGAACTCTGATCCTGCAGTGGTGGGTGCGCCTTCCCCAGACTGCTTCCTACCACCCTAGTTCCCCTCCTTTCTCTGGGTGTGCCTGCTCCAAACCTGCCTCCCTCTTCCCAAGGAGTGACTGCCCTTTGCCAGCCACAGCCCTTGTCTGTTGCCAGCTTCCTGGCTTTTTAGGCCCTGCCTGTTCCTGCACAGCTGAACCTGCTTGCAATCAATTCTCTGCTCCCTGGCTTTTCCTCCAGGTGCAGTGTGTGGAGTTAATAGGCCTACCTGGCCACCTTAACCCCTTCCAGTCCTGGGTGGGGTAGACACCCTATCACAGGGACAAACTACTTCCCCTCCCCTCGCCCTTTTCATTTACTTTGCACACGGTTTCTGGCCAAAATATCTCGATGCCAGGTTTTTAATTCTGTTTTTTTTTTTTTTTTTGTTGCTGTAGGGCAAGCTCTTCAGTTGGTATAAATCAGTGGAGCTCCGTCGCAGTCCAGGCTGATCAACATGCATCTTGAAGTCAATATGCCCATTTGCGCCAGCTGAAGATTTGGCTCTGAGCTATTAATGTAGGGGCATTGTACATGCTTCTGAGACAACATATTAAGCATTAATCCCAATACACCAGTATGTATCATTTTAACACTTTCAGTGTAACTGGCATCCAATATCCCCTGTGGCTGTTAAGCAAATATGTTGCTAACAGGGAAAAATAAGCTTTATGTATCTTTAGGGGAGAGAATATGTTGTAAATAAAGCTCCACATCATTAATAAAGACAGCATAATTGCTCTGCAATTACCCTGATAGACATTTATCTTGGGATTAGACCAAAAACCCTAATGGGGAAAATCCATCATATCCAATTTTTGTCCAGATGCTTAATTCCACCACTAAACTAATCCTAAAAGGTCTGTCAGCTTCGTTATGGTGTCACTGGGGATGCCCAGAGCTCTCCAGCCTGGAAAAACTAGAAAATGTTTCAACCATCCTCGCCTCCTTCTGATTTCATCCTAAAGGACTGGGGGAAAAGGAAGGATGCAAACCATGTTTCTAATTGTACTCAAAAGGATCACTGCAAAATATGCAGCATACCTAATGATGAGTGAATGTTTAGCATTAATTGAGCAAATGCTGGCAGTGAAAAAAGAAATCTGAGTAGAAAATTCACCTTGTCTAGAGGACATCTGCATAGAAACAGACAACCTGAGTCTCATTAAAGCCTTGAGGGGAAAAAATTGGTCCTGCCAGCATGGAGCCCAATGTAAGCGGCTGGGAAAGAAACTGGACTTCAGTCCTTTGAGAATAGGGTTCCTGGCAAAATGTGCTGGACAGCCTGGTACTGGAAAGGTCCTGAAAGAGAATGAGCACAAGGTAGCAATAGGTACGCATGGAGTTCTGAATGTTCTCATGTGGTAATTCTAATACCAGTATTTCTTAATACAAGAAATTGCTTCTAGGCCGCACTTCCCACAATACTGAGCAGGAACTTTGGAAAGTGAAAAAAATTCCCAAAGCATGGTGGATAGTTAGCAGCCGATTTCAAGATCTCTGTCTTTCCTGGAAAAAGGAATTATTATTTATATAGCTCCATGGATGTGTGTATACAATATATCTGTGAGAGCAGCCTTTCCTGCAGTGTTTTGGTACTGCATTTGCAGCTGGGCCTAAATGTCTACAAAGAACCTAGAAAGCAAGATCTTTTCAGTGTGAATATTGTATTCGTTTCTTGCGTAAATGTACACTACAGTTATAAATATAATTTGTTTGTCAGTTTAATAATCTAATGATTTGTTAATGAAGAAAACATTTGTTCAAAATTAAGAAAGCCTTTGTTCAAAGCATTCACTCATAGAATCTCAGGGTTGGAAGGGACCTCAGGAGGCCATCTATTCCAAACCCCTGCTCAAAGCAGGACCAATCCCCAATTTTTGTCCCAGATCCTTAAATGGCCCCCTCAAGGACTGAAATCACAACCCTGGGTTTAGCAGGCCAATGCTCAAACCACAGAGCTATTCCTCCCCCACTTGGAAGGTTCAATCTTGTAACAAAACCTACATCTGTTCTGCACTGTTCTATTCTATTCCATTGTTATGGCAAGACGCCCCAGAGGACGTACCCACATGGTCTTACAAGATCTTGTCTTTAGCATGTTAGCAGCATACAGCATTGTTGAAGGAATGTTACATTGTCATTAGGTTTGTGAGGCAGCTTCTTTGAGATGTGTTGTTACAAATAGGAGAGTTTTCTTTATGCCTTAAATTCTCCAAATTGAGTCAATTTGGCATGGTGGGTTCCTGGGAATTGAGTATTGGGGTTTGAGATTCCTGAAAGTGTTGTGGGTGAACATTTTCCACAAAAACGAGGAGTCCTTGTGGCACCTTAGAGACAAACACATTTATTTGGGCATAAGCTTTAAAGTTGTTTTTGCTGATACAGACTAACATGGCTACCACTCTGAAACCTGTCACCATTTTTCACAAAGTGATCACTCTACATCTGGCCTGTCCTCATCCTCAAAGGAAACCTTCACAACACCTTCAAAAGACGAGCCTGGGAGCTTAAATTCATAGCTTTGCTAGTCACTAAAAATCATGGTCTTAAAAAGGACATTGGATTTATGGCTTACTACATGAAATGAGCTGTAGCTCACAAAAGCTTATGCTCAAATAAATTGGTTAGTCTCTAAGGTGCCACAAGTCCTCCTTTTCTTTTTGCGGATACAGACTAACACAGCTGCTTCTCTGAAACCAATCTGTAACACACTAACCCAATTTTTGTCCTGTTACTGCAGGGTGTTAACGGGCCACTTCACCTTGAATGGTCCCTTAAAATACATGCTAACTGCTTATGCTAAATTATCTGTTTGATCTTGTGTTTTAGCTGTAAGAAGAAAAGGAGTACTTGTGGCACCTTAGAGACTAACCAATTTAGCTGTTACTCTGAAACCTGTTTTAGCTGAGACACTCTTAATACCCTTCCCAGACTTGAAGAAGAGCTTTGTGTAGCTTGAAAGTTTGCCTCCCTCACCAACAGGAGTTGGTCCAATAAAAGATCATGCCTCACCCACCTTCTCTCGCTAATATCCTGACACTGACATGGCTACAAAACATTTGAGCCCTGAAAGTGGAGAGGTATCTGGTCATTCTAATCCCTTATAGAACCCAACTCCACATTTCTTGAGAAGGTCGATGAAGTGGGCTGTAGCCCAAGAAAGCTGATGCTCAAATAAATTTGTGAGTCTCTAAGGTGCCACGAGTACTCCTGTTCTTTTTGCGGATACAGACTAACACGGCTGCTACTCTGAAACTTGAGACGGTTCCGTCATCCGCACTCATGAATCTCACCCTGGTGGCTGGTTTTGGAGAAATATAGTTTTCCATGGTCATGGAGGGAAATGCAGTCCTCTCACGGGGCTATGGGCCAACCCCTAATCTGGTTCTGAATATCTGGACTGAGCCCTAGAAATCTGGTTCTCTGCTCATCCACAACCCACTCTAATGAGTGCAGTGGGTGTGTTTGCACACACTTATGTTGCTAAGTACATACTCTCCTTTGTCTTGGACAAATGGCTCATTATTTTCATACGTCGTACTCCAAGCTGCGCTCTGCCAAATGAAACTGTATAAAGGCTTTCCTTTAATTGCTACCCTGCCCGTATGCTATCCTTGTTACTGTACCAGAACAGCTGGTGATTGTTTTAACCCTACCTTTTCCAAGCCTAAGGGCTTGTCTACATGGGATGTTACTGCATGGCAAGCCAGGGTGTGACCCTACAGCAGGGGTGGGCAAACTTTTTGGCCAGAGGGCCACAACAGGTCTCTGAAATTGTACGGAGGGCCGGTTAGTGGAGGGTGTGCCTCCCCAAACAGCCAGGCGTGGCCCGGCTGCTGTCCCCATCTGACCCCCCCCCTTTTTCTCACCCCCTTTTTCTCGCCCCCCCGGGACTCCTGCCCCATCCAACCCCCCCTGTTCCCTGTCCCCTGATGGCCCTCCCAGGACCCCTGGCCCATCCATCCCTCCCTGTCCCCTAACCGCCCCCAGACTGCCCACCCCTCACTGCCCCCCGCCGCACCATCTAACCCCTCCTCTCATTCCTGACTGCTCCCCGCCCCAGGACCCCGCCCCATACAACCACCCCTTCTCCCTGACCGCCCTCAGAACCCTTGCCCCTCACTGCCCCCTACCACCCCATCCAACCCCCCCCTCCTTCCTGACTGCCCCCCCAGGACCCAGAGCATTGTGCTGATGGCACAGTGAGCTGAGGCTGCGGTGGAGGGGGAACACCAGGGGAGGGGCCGGGGGCTAGCCTCCCAGGCCAGGAGCTCAGGGGCTGGGCAGGAGGGTCCCATGGGCCAGATGTGGCCAGCAGGCCGTAGTTTGCTCACCTCTGCCCTACAGCTTGCTGTGCAGAAATGTCCCATCTAGACAAGGCCTAAGAAAATTTTTACATAGGCAAATCATCCACTTTGAGTTTTACACAGGACATAGTCATTTGGAAGACCCTCCTTTCCAGGGCCTCCTCCTCCTGACCCATTCAAAATACCTATCCTACTCACAGTTGCCAACTTTCGCGTGGTAAATAAGCACCCCGACTTTCACAAAAAGCCAAAAATCAAGCTCATCCCATTTCAAAACAAGAACCCCAATACTCTATGTGACTCGATCCCTCTAGCATGCAGTCTGGGACTGTGGTGGGTCCGCTGTGCACCCCTGACTCTCTCCCCACCTTGCCCGTGCTTGCCGGGAGCTGATCAAAAAAAGAATCAATAAGCAACAAAGCTACAAGCCAAACAATCTAGAAGCCAAAAAACTTGCCAACAAGCAACTCACAAGCCGGTTAAGCCAAAAACAACCCCAATTTCAGTGTTTTTCCCCCGTGAGTTTGGCATGTCTGATCCTAATCCATGCCACCCTTTCCCCTCATGCCAGTGGCTCCCATCACTAATGAGATCCATTGATGACTGCTCTCCCTCTTCTGGTTACGCCTTTGCCTTTCCACACTTCCATCCCTGACTGGCAGCAAGTTCTCCCTGGGGCTCAGCCGTTCCACTAAATCCCTTTCTCCCCTCCCTTCGTTCACCCCCTCTCCTGTTCTGGCAGGAAACAGGAGAGGATCCTGGGGTGATGGACCTGAGACAGACGCAGTCGCATGCGCGGCCTTGTGTTCGCTACAAACAAAAAGCATGTTATTAAGTTGAGTTAAAGCCTATTGGATTTAACTCGACCTGCTCACTTATGTGGAAACCGCAAACTGCCTTGTCCTCACTAGGATTTTACCTGGAGTTAGTTAACTCGAGCTAGGAACATTCCTTTATTGTGGTAGTGAAGCGTAGGCCAAAGTGGGCCAGCAAGCAGCTGCATCCCCTTATGTGTTGCTCCTGTGATCAGCCACAATACGGGAGCGTTCAAAACCCAGGGCAGGAGAGCAGCTTTGAGGGAGAATCTGGCCACTTCTCTGCCTCCCCTCTCCCCAGGGTCACTTTGTGAGGACGGTGGGATGTTGCCAACTTTCCCAGCCCCCCTGCTGTTCCTTTGTACCTCTTAGCAGGCATCACCTGCTGCCTCTCACAAGTCAGTCAAGAGCCAATGTGGAAGGGGAGTCCATGTAGCATGACTTTAACTCCCCTTCTGCTCCACTGCATTTGCTTCAACAGGTCCCACAGATTCCCAGACTCCCAAACCATCCCGGGGTCGGAGGGGCAGAAATTATTTCCCTGCACAGGGTATTGGACTTAGGACCCTAAGTCGGTTCCAGTTGTCCATTCCCACTGAACATTTGGCTTCCAACCATATTGGTCACGTTGACAAGTTTCTTACTCATCCTTTCCAAATACTGGGCCTTGTGTCTTGACAATCACTGTTGAGGCCTGCCCACAGCTGGGCTGTGAAGCTGGTTTTAGATAGCATTTAACATTCCTAACTTCATGTGTTTTGTAATATACTCCTAGAAATTCTCTGGCTTTGCCTAGAAAGTGAACTAAAAGTCTCTCTCTCACTCACTCTCTCTCTCTCACTCACTCTCTCTCTCTCACACACACACACGGAATGGAGACAACTACTGGTTATTTATTTAACAAAAGCAACAAACTCAAACAGAAAGTGGGGCGGTTTAAAAAAAGTATTTGTAAACAAGCTCCAAGTGCGACAGTTGATCCTTCTCTTTTGTAAACAAGGCCTTACTGTTTAACTCTTTTTAACTCTCACCACTGGCCAGATTTAGCTTTGGATGTCCTCAGCTAAAAAATATTGCACTTCTCTACAGCGGAATAAACACTTGGGGGACCCAGCAATATGAGAGGGGGAAGAGGCAGACGAACTTTGGGATCAAGCCACTGAAAAAAATGTTCCAGAATCCCATTAGAATGGCAAGTACTGGAATGAGAAAAAGAAATGAATTTGAGCTATTGTCCTGCCCTGCATATGTGATGAAAACTCACTTCATTCTCAGACTGTCACCAGAGATCATGCTCCCTGGTGTCAATCTTCTCAGCTTCTGTGCCTTTCCAGTGTTTATTTCTTAAATCACAAGACATATACCTAAAGGTTTGGGATAAAGTTGGTCAGTGGAAGAAATGACATTCTCAGATGCAAAGTTATGGCTCCATGAACTTTAGGGCTCAATCTTGCAAGCACGGTACAGCTGGAACAACTTGATTTGGGTGCTCAGCTGATGACTGAGCTTAAATGGCATCTAAGCAAGTCATCCTCAGGTACTGAAGTCAGACTCTGGTATTGGAGTGGTGACTCAAACCATATTCTGGTACTGAGCCTTACTCTGGTACTGAAGTGGTTATTCTAGTGAGGCAGAGTGGGGTGATACCAATAGGATAAACTTCAAAACCACGTGCTAAACTATGCTTATCACACTCCTTTGGCCACTTCACCTACACTCTGCCCACTAATCCATCTCCACTGGGACGCCTTTCAACATACCAAACCCCAGAGCAAGTTCAAACAGGTACCATTAAAAACCAAACACCACCAGCCCTGCTGCAGAAATGTTTCCTTCTTTTACCCTCAAAAGCAGAGTTCCTCCCCCCCTCAAATGTATATGTAAGATGCCCTGCACGGTCAATGGCCAGACTGGGACAAAGGGCATGTTTAAGTTCCCTGTA
The DNA here is from genome assembly GCF_965140285.1 of Lepidochelys kempii. NCBI lineage: Eukaryota > Metazoa > Chordata > Testudines > Cheloniidae > Lepidochelys > Lepidochelys kempii. The sequence goes on from NC_136390.1 coordinate 3,554,109, forward strand.
TCTCACAACTCACTTGGGTTAGAATTGGGAGATTTGGACCATTGATAAGAAGAGACTTCTGGCTTCCCAATGGAATGATATTGGATACACTGGCCTAGCTGTTGTAAAGCCCAAGATATCAAATCTTCAAATTGTGACACATTGTGTACAGCAGAGTCAGCATAGGCAAATAAGTCTCTGGCCTTTGTTAATGGAGCGAATCACCAGATGATCATAACAGTCCCTTCTGCCCAGGAAATCTATAAACTTTTGGCAGGTGTCTAAATCATTATTAGGTCTCCTTTCCTCCTCTCCTTTGACAGCACATACCGTAGGGCTCATGGTGCTAAGCAGCTTAGATTCACACAGCCAAACACATGACTGGCTTTGACCAAATGACAATAACATTCAGTTGATGTTGCCCTAGTGGATGTTATTCAGTTCCGACCACCCTGGTGACATCACTGTCTCCATGTTCAACATCAAAGAAGGGGAAGAAAGGGAAGAGAACCCACAGATCTCCCTAAGAAAATAAAACAAAGATCTGGTATAAACAGACTCTGGGGATGGGGTGGAGTCAAGTTTTATTGCCACTTGTTTGGAAATACCTCCCTCGTTCGCTTGTGGCTTTGTCATGCATGAGTGATGCGGTCGTCCTTATGCTGTGACAATAAAACCATTATACAGCCCCGACATGTATTTTTTCTTTCTCCAGTGCGTGAGATATAAACAGCAGCAAAGAAGCTGCAGGATGTTCCCAAGCTTTGAGCATCTTATTTGTAACCCTTGTTAATTCAGTTAAACACAACATCGGGGAGTTGCTAGAAAGGAAACCATTTGGGCCAAAGCTTCTGGTATGTTAATTGGGCAAGGGGGACTGGTCTCTCCGTGACATGCAGCCCTATGAATCTTGGGGCACCTTCGTGAACGTGCTGAAGGAGTTTGCTATTGGGAGGAAACACTGAAGCATTTTTTTTGGAAATCGAGTCAGATCTTTTGGGCCGTTATCCTTGAGTGACCCACGAAAGACTGAACTGTTGAACTCCTACATCACTGAGCAGCACATAGTGTAATTGTGCTGTCAGGAAGTCTGCAGCTGCAGCCCCGTGGCCTATAAACTCCACTCTGGATAGCTTCTCTTCCACTGGCACTGCTCTTCCCTTTTGGCTCTCAAAGCCTTCCCTTAGTTCTCAGTCTCTTTCTGAGCCCTGAATTCCTTATTTCCCTTAACTGGGTTTCCCGTTTAACAAAACAAAGGAATTTTAACTCTCCGAATCTCCCCAGTGTCTCCAAAAGTCTCCCTCAGGCTCCGGTTTCAGCAGACATTTCCCTCCCTGCCCCACTTCACTGAGGTCTGTTTCGTGTGCACAGGAATCCATAAACAAGCGACCGAGAAGGTGCCAAGTTATTTTTACAAGATGGCTATCAGGCCCGGCGCTGCTCGAGCAGAAGAGTAGAGTGTTTGGGTTTGTAGGCAGTGCTATTCTTGCTGAAGCACTCATTTGCGTCCTGAGAGCCGTCCGTGTCCCCCAGTCCTGAAGGAAGAGAAAAGGGCCTTTTCGAACTCAGGAATGCAGTGCATTGCATTGGAATTCACCCTGTAAGGCAGTGGGAGTTTTTAAGTCTCCAAGATTGAAGCTGTCATAACTGTGTTGAAAAATATGGTAGCCACTACGCACGCAGCAGCCATGTGTACGCAGCCTTGGGTTAGAACTGAGGGCAGGGTAGGGTATTGGGTTATCCCAGCTCTTCTTGAGAAGGATGATAGAGAGCTGTGCCGTCATCTGGAACAGGCACCAAAATATTCAGGCCCCCAAAGAGGTGTCTTCCTATCTGAATGCTGTGGGTAGGGTGGCCTAGCAGAGAAGATGCTAGCCTTTGACATGAGAGATCTGAATTCAGTTCTCTACTCTGCCTCCAGTGTCCTGTCTGACCCTGGGAAAGTCCCTTAATCTCTCTCTGCCTTAGCTCCCTTCCTGTACAATGGGGATAATAGCTTCACAACCCCTCTGTGAGGCAGAGCAGTGCTAAGTGTGTTAAAATATTGTGAGATGCTCAGATACTGTGGTAATTGGGACCATGTAAGTACCTAATATTGATCTGTTCCTTGTATGTATTTCAAGTAACATCTGCTGACTTGAGTGACAAAAAATAAGTCTTCACTCCTTTATTATCATTATTTATTTATTTATTTACTTATTTATTCTTTCTTTCTTTCTTTCTGTTAGCCCTGCAGCCCCATCACAGCTCTGTGAGAAGGAGCTCATTTCTGATCTGGCTCATGCATCGGAAGCAGATTACATACATTTTAATTTTGGAGACAAAATTCTGCCTTCAGTTACATCTGTGCAACCTTATTGGAGACCACAGGGCAGGCAATGGTGTATGCTAGGGGAGAATTTGAAGGTAGCAGGGCTACACAGATGTCATCAAAGGTAGGATTTGAAAACAATGGAGTTGCACAGGTGTAATGGAGGGTAGAATGAAAACTGAAGAATTTCTATTAAAAACCAGGAAAAACCCTGCCTGAATGAAAGTTGAAAGCACAAAGCAGCAGAAGAAAGTTCAGAACAAGTTGGTTTTAATGGAGTGATGGTCCAGGTCAGTTTTCATTTATTGGAGCCACTAAAGGAAGTACCTGAAGCATTATTTTTGTATGTGTTGATGGATCAAAGAGGTTGGCCAACTTTTGAATCTGGATCCAGATCAGGCTTGGGTTTGAGCTGGTATCAGGACCAGAGCTGGAAGAGCAGTCTGAAACATGGAATTTCCATCCTGAGTGAAATTCCAAAGTGTTTTGGGGAAGAAAAAGAATTGTCCCAAATTGAAATGAGGAGTCAAAAATCTCAAAATATCTCTTGTAACAGAAATTCCAAAATATTTTGATTCAGAAATATCAAAACGACCATAGTGAAATGTTTCAAAATGATCAAAACAAAACTTAATGTAATATTAAATATAATATATAAAATGAACATTAATTCAAAGTTCAAAGATGTTTAAAACTGTGAAGTCATAATGAAATGAGAATGTTGGAATGAAAGGAAATGAGAAGATCAAACAAAATACTCCAGCCCGATTTCTAATCACGTCAAAATGTTTCCATTGAAAATCTAATTGAAAGTGAAATGCCCCAGTGAAGCATTTTGATTTCAATGAAGCAGTGTTTTCCAACGGAAAACTGTTGTGCTGAAAAAATTTCAACCAGTTCTGTTAACGGGCATCAAAATCCTGTAGCTCTCCTTTGATTGCAGCCACATCTGAACCAAAACTGGGAACTAAACCTTTTCCAGCTTAGTGATCCAATCCAGAATCAAAATAATAGGAGAGGATTTGGATCTAAATATCCCCTCTTTCAGTGCATCATAAGCAATAAACTCCAATGTTCTGGATCTTTAGCTGTAGAAACTTGCAATATAATTTTATTGGGGAAGCTAAATTCTGGTAGTAGTGCATCAGCTTCATCTTTGGCCCTGGATCTTCTTCCGGCAATATCTATGGCCAGGACAGTTGTTTGAGAACGGGAGTTTTTAGCCACTTGTGATGCTGCAGCATGACACACAGGAACTTAACTACTTTGGTGCTTACACCATTGTCTTTTGAGATCCCGTTCAATTCTGCTACTTCCAGTCTGTTGTACTGAAGACTAGAGTTGGGTGACACTTTTCAGATGAATAATTTATTCACTGAAAAATGCTGTTTTGGTCAGCAAATTTAACAAATAGTTCTGGCCAGGCTGAAAAGCAGCTGAAGGAGGAGAAAGGGGTTGTGGTATTAGTGGGTTTGCTCTGCCGTTAACCTAGGGGGCAGGCTAGTGCCTGGGAATAGGAGAGCCCTAGGTTCAAATCTCTGCTTTTGAACCAATCCAAAATGGACTTTTTCAATTCACCGACAAATCCAAAAAAGTTCAGATTTTGTTCAGGTTCGGATTGGTTTGACCTGACCTGAATTTGTTTTGTTTCTGAAACTGCCACCACATCAAAAAATCAGGTCTCCACACAGTTCTATCAAAGCCCTTTTCTCTGCTGAACTTGGTCACAATGGGTCTCTCTTCTGACGTGTGTCTCACAGAACTTTCACTCTGGTTTCAGAAGAAGAGACTTCAAGGAGCAAGAGATCCTGGCACATCAAAGAAATATTACAGTGTGTGTGTGTGTGTGGGGGAGGGTAACTCTGCTACTGACCTAGAAAAAGCTGTGGAAAAGTGGGCTACTTTTTAAAGCATACCCCTTTGCATTGGTTGTGCAAGTGAAACACCGAACATACCATTTCCTCTGTAAACTAAAAGGGGCAAAAATTAGTCAGCCCTTGAAAGAGTCATAATTTTTAAGCTAATGGAATGCCAGCAATGTTCACTTCCAGTGGAAAGTTTATAGCATTTATATCCTGTCTGTTCTACTTTATTAAAATACAAAATATTTTCAAATAAGCTCTTTTTAATGGACTAAGGATACATATCCTCTGTCACTGTGTTTTTAACATTTTGATTGCTGTCTAATTCAGTGTTATATGTCAGGCAATGTCAGGGTTTGGTCTGCCCACTTGGCTGCCTGGGGCTGGCTCTTGCATTGAGACCAGGCAGGCATGTTGCTTCTTTGCAAGGGAAAAGCTGCAAACTGTGACCCGGGGGTGTGTTTTGATACGACCGTATCTGTTTGCAAAGTTCACATTGTTCTTTGTAAGTGGCTATAAGAAAGCCAACATGCCAACAGCAAAAATAAATGAAAATTGTGCAGTCCGGTGCTGCTGACTGATTTTCCTGTAACAAACCAGTGTGTATCATCTGAACTTCTGAGCAACCCTAACATAATAAACCAGTGTGCATCCCCCATGCTTCTGACCGACCCCTACCATGACCAACCAGCGCGCATAGCCCAGCACTCATGATTATTTCTTTATTAATCATGTTTATTACAGCAGTGTCTCAGGGACATCTGACAACGGACTGCCATTGTGCTCAGCGCCGGACACTTCTAAAATTCCTGCCCTGAACAGCTTATAATCTAAAAACAGATGCAAGGTGGGGAAGGGTTAGAAAATATAAGCATAATAAGGACAGGGCATTGTTTTTGGCCTCTTCACATAATACAAGAACCAGGAGTCACGCGATGAAATTATTGGGCAGCAGGTTTAAAACTAACATAAGGAAATACTTCTTCACATAAGGCATAGTCAACCTGTGGAACTTCTTGCCAGGGGATGTTGTGAAGGCCAACAGTATAACTGGGCTCAAAAAAGAATGAGAGAAGTTCCTGGAGGATAGGTTCATCAATGGCTATTAGGCAAGATGGTCAGGGACGCAACCCCATGCTCTGAGTGTCCCTAAACCTCTAACAACAAGAAATTGGGACTTGACAACAAGGAATGGATAACTTAATAAATGCTCTGTTCTGTTCATTCCCTCTGAAGCATCTGGCACTAGCCACTGTTGGAAGACAGGACACTGGGCTAGATGGACCATTGGTCTGACCCAGTAATGACATTCTTATGTTCTTGATCAGTCAAGACCATGACCGATAAATGCATATTTAGACATAGAAAATGATATCAATAAAATAGAATCAAAGCAGGCTCCTAGCTCCTGATGGGGAAACCCAGAAGCTTTTCAGTTGCTTTGGTAACAAAGCAACATCCCCTAAGGCTCACAGCTGGTCGGAAACATATTTTTTAATAATTGTTTCTCCTTAGTTTTTTGACAACATTTTCAAAATGCGCCAACCAGCCTGTGACAAGATACAGGCGCTGCATCTGCTGAGAGGTTAAGGGGCCCTAGCTCGTCACATGGCTGCTGGGGAAAGCAGCTGGTTCAGTAAGCTTCCCAGACATGCATCCCTGATGTTCTTGGCTCATGTCCTGGCTGTACATGGCTCGCACTCAGGGGACACGATGACCCTTTGGCACAGAACCACCCTGGGAGTGACTTTCAGGGTGACTGATGGTGGGGAGATGCCCACCCGGTGAGCCCTCTGTCATAGCAGTGAGCTCCTTCCCGTCATCAGACTCAGGCCACCTTTCACATAGATTCATATATTCCAAGGCCTGATGGGACCATTGTGATCATCTAGTCTGACCTCCTGTCTAGCACAGGCCAAAGAAAGTCCCTGAAATAATGCCTGTTTGAACAAGAGCATATGTTAGAGAAAAACATCCAAACTTGACTTAAAAATGTCAGTGATGGAGAATCCACCACATCCGTTGGTAAGTTGTTCCAACTGTGAATTTCCCTCACTGTTAAAAATGTACATCTTATTTCCAGTCTGAATTTGCCTAGCTTCAACTTTTAAACCGTTGGATCTTGCTTGACCTTTTTCTGCTAGATTGAAGAGCCAATTATCAAATATTTGTTCCTCATGTAGGTACTTATAGACTGTGATCAAATTACCCCCAACTTTCTCTTTGTTAAACTAAATAGGTTGAGCACCTTGACTTTATCACTATAAGGCATGTTTTCCAATCCAATCATTCTTGTGACGCTTCTCTGAACCCCCTCCTATTTATCAACATCCTTTTTTAAGTGTGGACAAGAGAACTGGGCACAGTATTCCAGCAGTGGTCGCACCAGTGCCAAATACAGAGGTGATATAACCTCTCAACTCTTACCTGAGATTCCCCTGTTTATGCATCCAAGGACCACATTACCTCTTTTGATCATAGCTGTACACTGGGAGCTCATAGAATCAGAGAATATCAGGGTTGGAAGGGACCTCAGGAGGTCATATAGTCCAACTCCCTGCTCAGAGCAGGATCAATCTCCAACTAAATCATCCCAGCCAAGGCTTTGTCAAACCAGGCCTTAAAAACTTCCAAGGAAGGAGATTCCACCACCTCCCTAGGTAACCCATTCCAGTGCTTTGCCACCCTCCTAGTGAAAAAGTTTTTCCTAATATCCAACCAAAACCTCCCCCACTGCAACTTAAGACATTTACTTCTTGTTCTGTCATCTGCCACCACTAAGAACAGCCGAGCTCCATCCTCTTTGGAACCCCCTTTCAGGTAGTTGAAAGCAGCTATCAAATCCCCCCTCATTCTTCTCTTCTGCAGACTAAACAATCCCAGTTCCCTCAGCCTCTCCTCATAACTCATGTGTTCCAGCCCCCAAATCATTTTTGTTGCCCTTCGCTGGACTCTTTCCAATTTTTCCACATCCTTCTTGTAGTGTGGGGCCCAAAACTGGACACAGTACTCCAGATGAGGCCTCACCAATGTCGAATAGAGGGGAATGATCACGTCCCTTGATCTGCTGGCAATGCCCCTACTTATACACCCCAAAATGCCATTGGCCTTCTTGGCAACAAGGGCACACTATTGACTCATATCCAGCTTCTTGTCCCCTGTAACCCCTAGGTCCTTTTCTGCAGAACTGCTGCTGAGCCATTCAGTCCCTAGTCTGTAGCGGTGCATGGGATTCTTCCGTCCTAAGTGCAGGACTCTACACTTGTCCTTGTTGAACCTCATCAGATTTCTTTTGGCCCAATCCTCTAATTTGTCTAGGGCCCTCTGTATCCTATCCCTACCCTCCAGTGTATCTACCTCTCCTCCCAGTTTAGTGTCAGCTGCAAACTTGCTGAGGGTGCAATCCACACCATCCTCCAGATCATTAATGAAGATACTGAACAAAACCAGCCCCAGGACCGACCCTTGGGGCACTCCACTTGATACAGGCTGCCAGCTAGACATGGAGCCATTGATCACTACACGTTGAGCCCGACAATCTAGCCAGCTTTCTATCCACCGTATAGTGCATTCATCCAGCCCATACTTCTTTAACTTACTGGCAAGAATACTGTGGGAAACTGTGTCAAAAGCTTTGCTAAAGTCAAGGAACAACACGTCCACTGCTTTCCCCTCATCCACAGAGCCAGTTATCTCGTCATAGAAGGCAATTAGATTAGTCAGGCAAGACTTGCCCTTGGTGAATCCATGCTGACTGTTCCTGATCACTTTCCTCTCCTCTAAGTGCTTCAGAATTGATTCCTTGAGGACCTGCTCCATGATTTTTCCAGGGACGGAGGTGAGGCTGACTGTCCTGTAGCTTCCAGGATCCTCCTTCTTCCCTTTTTTAAAGATGGGCACTACATTGGCCTTTTTCCAGTCGTCTGGGACCTCCCCTGATCACCATGAGTTTTCAAAGATAATGGCCAACGGCTCTGCAATCACATCCGCCAACTCCTTTAGCACTGTCAGATGCATTGCATCCTGCCCCATGGACTTGTGCTAGTCCAGCTTTTCTAAATAGTCCCAAACCACTTCTTTCTTCACAGAGGGCTGGTCACCTCCTCCCCATGCTATGCTGCCCAGTGTTGCAGTCTGGGAGCTGACCTTGTTTGTGAAGACAGAGGCAAAAAAGCACTGAGTACATTAGCTTTTTCCACATCCTCTGTCACTAGGTTGCCTCCCTCATTCAGTAAGGGGCCCACACTTTCCTTGACTTTCTTCTTGTTGCTAACATACCTGAAGAAACCCTTCTTGTTACTCTTAATATCTCTTGCTAGCTGCCCCTCCAGATGTGATTTGGCCTTCCTGATTTCACTCCTGCATGCTCGATCAATATTTTTATACTCTGGTCATTTGTCCAATCTTCCACTGCTTGTAAACCTCTTTTTTGTGTTTAAGATCAGCAAGGATTTCACTGTTAAGCCAATCTGGTCGCCTGCCATATTTACTATTCTTTCTACACATCGGGATGGTTTGTCCCTGTTACCTCAATAAGGATTCTTTAAAATACAGCCAGCTCTCCTGGACTCCTTTCCCCCTCATGTTATTCTCCCAGGGAATCCTGCCCATCAGTTCCCTGAGGGAGTCAAAGTCTGCTTTTCTGAAGTCCAGGGTCCGTATTCTGGTGCTCTCCTTTCTTCCCTGTGTCAGGATCCTGAACTCGACCATCTCATGGTCACTGCCTGCCAGGTTCCCATCCACTTTCACTTCCCCTACTAATTCTTCCCAGTTTGTGAGCAGCAGGTCAAGAAGAGCTCTACCCCTAGTTGGTTCCTCCAGCACTTGCACCACGAAATTGTCCCCTACACTTTCCAAAAACTTCCTGGATTGTCTGTGCACCGCTGTATTGCTCTCCCAGCAGATATCAGGGTGACTGAAGTCTCCCATAAGAACCAGGGCATGCGATCTAGTAACTTCCGTGAGTTGCCGGAAGAAAGCCTTGTCCACCTCATCCCCCTGGTTCTGTGGTCTATAGCAGACTCCCACCATGACATCACCCTTGTTGCTCACGCTTCTAAACTTAATCCAGAGACTCAGGTTTTTCTGCAGTTTCATACCAGAGCTCTGAGCAGTCATACTGCTCCATTACATACAATGCAACTCCCCCACCTTTTCTACCCTGCCTGTCCTTCCATGACAGTACTCCAGTCATGTGAGTTATCCCACCAAGTCTCTGTTATTCCAATCACATAATTCTTTGACTCTGCCAGGACTTCCAGTTCTCCCTGCTTGTTTCCCAGGCTTCTTGCATTTGTGTATAGGCACTTGAGATAACTTGCTGTTTGTCCTGCTTTCTTAGTATGAGGCAGGAGCCCTCCCCTTTCGTGCTCTCCTGCTCGTGCTTCCTCCCGGTATCCCACGTCCCCACTTACCTCAGGGCTTTGGTCTCCTTCCCCCGGTGAACCTAGTTTAAAGCCCTCCTCACGAGGTTAGCCGGCCTGCTTGCGAAGATGCTCTTCCCTCTCTTTGTTAGGTGGAGCCCGTCTCTGCCTAGCACTCCTCCTTCTTGGAACACCATCCCATGGTCAAAGAATCCAAAGCCTTCTCTCCAACACCACCTGCGTAGCCATTCATTGACTTCCACGATTCGACGGTCTCTACCCAGGCCTTTTCCTTCCATGGGGAGGATGGACGAGAACACCACTTGCACCTCAAACTCCTTTATCCTTCTTCCCAGAGCCACGTAGTCCGCAGTGATCCGCTCAAGGTCATTCTTGGCAGTAACATTGGTGCCCACGTGGAGAAGCAGGAAGGGGTAGCGATCCGAGGGCTTGATGAGTCTCGGCAGTCTCTCCGTCACATCGTGAATCCTAGCTCCTGGCAAGCAGCAGACTTCTCGGTTTTCCCGGTCGGGGCGGCAGATGGATGACTCAGTCCCCCTGAGGAGGGAGTCCCCGACCACCACCTCCTTCCTCCTCCTCTTGGGAGCGGTGGTTGTGGAACCCCCATAGAGCTCTTCTTCAGGTCTGGGATTAGACACCGAGACAAAAGTCTTCTTTAATACCAAATTGGCATTTTTGTTGGCATATGCAAGAGGATCAGCCTCCTATCAATCCTCAGCATTATTTTTATTGTTGTTACATGTATTCCCAAAGTGCCCATCACCAAAATACCTAGCGCTCTAACACACAGCTTTCCTATCTGTCTGCCTGCCTCTCTCTGTACAGACCTCTAGGCATTTCTGAAGTCAATGAATACTGCTTTGGAATCAGCCATTTTGGCCTTTTAAAACAGTCTACAGGCCTGCCTCTGCCTTGTTCCATGTTCATCCCAGAACGAACATGGGATCTCTAGCCTTGACATCAGGGAATTCTGGGAAGAGAGGCTCTATATGAGTTCCCTTTTGCTCAGTGTGGGGGAAATCCCAAAGAGAATAGGATTAACTGTTGAAACTCTTCAAGAAAAGGGCCCAAAACCACCTGTAGGCCTCAGGGGAGAGCCAAACTGCTGGGTAAAGTACCCCAGAAAGGGTAGTAGGTTGTGTGTGTGTGTGGGGGGGGTTAGTTGGAGGGTTTATCCAAACAGCAAGAGGAAAACTGAGGCATGACCACATCTGACAATGGAAAGAGGTGTTATCTCCTCTCAGTGGGGACATAGGTCCCCACCCTTTCCTTCATATCCTCATATTAGAAGTACGAGACTCTAAGCAGTGTGAGGGGTTCTGCTCATCCATTATAAAAAATGCATGCACAAAGAAATAACTCATGCAAAGCACCATGGAAATGTTCAGTTTTGGTCCTGGTCTGTGGTGGAGGCCATTTTCCTAGCTACTTGGCCCTCTATTGAGAGAGGTTCTGGTCAGGTCCTATATTCCCTTGGCCCGGCCAGCCAACCATGTCCCAGTTCGAAACAGTTTCCATGCCTGGGCACTCAGTGAGTGTGCCTTCCACTCTTAAGAAATGGTTTAAGTCAGTATAAACCAAAATGTAGCTAATGAGAAAAAAAAGTGCCATACAATAAAAGAGAAGGCAATAAAAGTGTCAACATTTCTAAACCTTCCCCTGGTGGGACACAGCAGAAATATTCACCACTCCTCAGGAACACATTTCATGCCATTTGCTTTCCATTTCCCTGCCTTCATACCATCCTTTGGAAGGACGTTGGAAAGAAGTCTTTGCACAATTCCCCAGAGGATTTACACACAGGATTCCTCCCTCCTCCCCCGAAAACGTGGATATGTCTACCAAGCACATAAAAAGAAAATCCAGTTGGTACCAACCAGTTGAACTACGAGGGAAGCATTTCCTAAAGTGATCCTGGTGCTCAAGTGAAAGGTCTCAGACTTAAGGCAGCCCAGGGTTCTCCACCACACAGGGTTATTCCAGCTTGTCTTTGAAGAGGCCACTTCTAAGGGTCACAGGGGAGTTCAGTCTCCATGGTTTGTTCATTCCTAAGCCAATAAAAAACCCAGTTAGTTCCATATGTGATGGTGGAATCTATAGGGCATAAGTAAGTGTGGAAAGGGGCTGATGGGTTAGAACATGCCTTGGCTCAGATAGTTCAGGGGGTCTCAAACTTCATTGCACCGCGACCCCCTTCTGACTACAAAAATTACTACATGATCCCAGGAGGGGAGACTGAAGCCTGAGCCTGCCCGAGCCCTGCTGCCTCTGGTGGGAGGGCCAAAGCCAAAGCCCAAGCTGACCATCCTGGGCCGGAGGGGCCAAAGCTGAAGCCAAGGGCTTCAGTGACAGGCAGGGGGCCTGTGACCTGAGCCCCACCTCCCAGGGCGGAAGCCCTCAGGCTTTGGCCCCAGGCCCCAGAAATCTAAACCAGCCCTGGCTACCCCATTAAAATGGGATCCTGACCCACAGTTTGAGAACTGCTGCGATAGATGGTTATTTAAACGGATCCTTGTCCACAATGATAACATTACCCACTGCTTTTCATCAGTAGATCTCAAAATGCTTTATGAAGGAGGTCAGTATCCTTATCCTCATATTACATATAGGGAAACTGAGTGATGAAATGACTTGCCAGTAGGTTGGTAGCAGAGCCAGGAATACAAGCCAGGTCTACTGAGTCCCTGTGTTGTGCTCTATCCACTAGGACACCCTGTCTCCCGGATGAGTCTGGCCCTTGAGCTCACCCAAGTTCAGAAGGAGAGCTTTCTTACTCTCTCCCTTATGGAATATTTAGCCCATATCCTGGGGACATCCCCTCCAAACTCCCGATAGGACTTCAGAACAACCAGAGTAGAGACCAGTACCTGGAGGGCCCATCTCAAGACTTCCACAGGGTCCCATGCATGCTGGGACACAGCTCTGGGAGATTACCCAGTGCTACGTCAATACCCATGCCAAACAAACATGACCAATAAACCACTTGCCGTAGTTTGTGAACCTCATTGAAGGAGCTGCCGAAACTGCACCCTAGTGGCAACAGTCTCTTCATCTCCTTGTCAGTTTCCTTACCCCATCCACTCTCCTCTCCTACCCTTTTCTCTGATACATAAAATACTCCCCTAAAAAACATTGCACTTACCCCAGAATGGAAGAGTGCCATCTTCAGGCAGGATCCTGCCTCTGATCTTTCCTCAGCTTTTGGGAACAACTGCTGAAAACAAGCCTGTTCTGTGTTTGTATTTCCCGTCCTGTGTATCCCGGGGAATATTGATAACACCAGCACTGAGTGTAATGACACAAGGCTTTCTGCCACGTCCGTCACATAACTTGAGATTAGAAGAACAAAAATGTGCTGGAGATATGGTCGAATATAATCAGACATGGCCTGATCTCTGATGAGTTTATCCCTATGTCTGGGTCCGCATGGTCAGCAACACCACGGCAACGTTAATAACAGGAGTCCAAGAACACTTAGGAGCATGCTTTATATAGGGTGCTTTACTCCAATGATGCCTAGTCTTCCAAACATTCAGAGTTATTTATCGATCAAAATCCCTTTCCTTTCTCCGTACCCACACACACTGATCAGTGTTCCTCCCATGCCCTGGGCATCTGATTGACTTGTATTTTATACTATAGGAAGCAACTGTGACATTGGCAGACTAGGCGTCAGCTCGTGCCAAAGTCCCCATGTCTCAACTGATCACTGACAAATACATAGCTGGAATCAGTCTGGCTCCCCTGTGTGTTAGCATTGTTAAAAAGGGTATTAAGAATTATAAGAATGGGTTTAGTGTTTAGACTCTATTGAACGGTTGTGAGTGGCTGCCTGCATTAGTTTCACTTATAACAGCTGTATGCCATACTGAAAGGTAATATTTGAGCAAAAATTATCCTGAAGATGGTGTGGATTGCACCCTCAGCAAGTTTGCAGCTGACACTAAACTGGGAGGAGAGGAAGATACGCTGGAGGGTAGGGATAGGATACAGAGGGACCTAGAAAAATTGGAGGACTGGGCCAAAAGAAATCTAATGAGGTTCAACAAGGACAAGTGCAGAGTCCTGCACTTAGGACGGAAGAATCCCATGCACCGCTACAGACTAGGGACCGAATGGCTAAGCAGCAGTTCTGCAGAAAAGGACCTAGGGGTTACGGTGGACGAGAAGCTGGATATGAATCAACAGTGTGCCCTTGTTGCCAAGAAGGCCAATGGCATTTTGGGATGTATAAGTAGGGGCATTGCCAGCAGATCGAGGGACGTGATCGTTCCCCTCTATTCGACACTGGTGAGGCCTCATCTGGAGTACTGTGTCCAGTTTTGGGCTCCACACTAGAAGAAGGATGTGGAAAAATTGGAAAGAGTCCAGAGGAGGGCAACAAAAATGATTAGAGGACTGGAACACATGAGTTATGAGGAGAGGCTGAGGGAACTGGGGATGTTTAGTCTACGGAAGAGAAGAATGAGGGGAGATTTGATAGCTGCTTTCAACTACCTCAAAGGGGGTTCCAAAGAGGATGACTCTAGTCTGTTCTCAGTGGTAGCAGATGACAGAACAATGAGTAATGGTCTCAAGTTGCAGTGGGGGAGGTTTAGGTTGGATATTAGGAAAAACTTTTTCACTAGGAGCGTGGTGAAACACTGGAATGCGTTACCTAGGGAGGTGGTGGAATCTCCTTCCTTAGAAGTTTTTAAGGACCGGCTTGACAAAGCCCTGGCTGGGATGATTTAATTGGGGATCGGTCCTGCTTTGAGCAGGGGGTTGGACTAGATTACCTCCTGAGGTCCCTTCCAACCCTGATATTCTATGATTCTATGATTCTATGAACTGTATTTGAACCTCTGTGTCCGTGTAAATCACCAGACAGCAGAGAGACATTAATTAGTGTGAACTGCTGATCTGCAACAGAAGGTGTTATGTCCTTCCCAACAGGGAAGGTCCATCAACACCAGATAGACTATTGTGGGACATTAAAGAGAACAAAAGTCATCAGCTGAATTTTTACCTCAGAGCATAGGGGGATAAAAATCCCTAGCAAGAAGGAACTGGTTATCTCTCTGCTATTTGGACTCTGGGTAGAGGGGAAGGTTTCTAGGCATAAGCAAGAGATCCCCAGTTGCTTAGTCTGGGTTCATCTTAAAGGACATATAGAGCTTGCTTATTAGAGAAAATCTTCTATTACTTTCAGAAACTCAAGACTGTAACTCATTTATGTGTGTGTGTATATATATATGTTTATCTACTTTAATTTTGTAAATACCTCATTTCCTTTTCCTATTTCATAAATCTTTATATAGGTTATTAAAGGATTGGCTACAAATGTTGTCTTTGGTATAAGACTCCCTTAGATAAGTGACTGGTCCTTTGGGCCTGGGAGACCCTTCTTGGTGTAAGAGAGCATCTATCACAATGGCAGGCTCACTTGGGTGCTGCGGTAGTTTGGATTACCCAAGGGGACTGTCTGTGACTCCATGTTTAGGCTGTTATTGTGCCTGAGGAGTTCACACTTAACTGGTTGGTGAAATCTAAGTATAGAACTCACAACCAACTGGGGGTTTGTGCCCTGGTTCCTAACAGTCTGTCCTGATGTTGATACTCTCACTCTTGAGTCACTACAACAACAACAAAAAGAACAAACAGAAGTAAAGTCTCCATAGGAGAGAGCACAGTGTGTATATCTCCTCTGTTGCATGCTACAACATTTCTAACTCACATGCCAGCTGTCCCAGCAACAGAAGCAGACTACTTAGAAATGTAAACATGCAAGACAGAAAAAACAAAGTTACAGTAGTTATATAGCTAACTAAACCATACCATCTATTTTGGCCATCCCAGAACTTGGAGTCTGATTGGCAAAGACCAATTTCAGGTGGTGATCAGGTTGGCACAATCCCTACTAGTTCAGCCAGACGAATGGAGACTCCCCTTTTGGCACCACTGGTAGAATTGTCCCTCACTGACTGAAGACTCTGGTTTGAGACTCATCCATGGTACTAAGAGAGGTTGCAGCTTAATTAAACCAGTTCTAGTGTCTGACTGTGAATGGGCCGAAGCCTCATGCTCTGGTTGTTGAATCTTCATTGGGACATAAAGGTGATCTGCAGAAGGGCTGGTGTCACTTGTATTGCAGTGGCATTTAAATGGCGTTTAAAACTGCATTGGCAGGGAGGAGGGAAGTCAGCAGAAGCAGGGAAAAGACTGGGGCAATTATTATTCTCTGCTCCTGGGGAAATGCAATTACACGGTGCCCATGAATCAGGGCAGACTGCAAGGTTAAAATTCAGCCTTTGGTGAGCAGAGAGGTGTGGTTAGTCCAGTTAATGATTCACTTGGAACTATTTATCTGGCTCCTGTTCTAACTCACTCCAATTCCCCTTCCATTTCACAAACACCGAAATTCACTACTCCATTAATTTTGGAGTGGGTAAGAAAATGGAAGGAAGAGAGAATTTGTTGGCAAAAGCTGCACTGGTCACCAACCAAAATCCGAGCTGCTACAAGGTGTAGGATTTGCAATCAAAATGCCCTGTGCAGCACACTGCCTTTGGGATTCTGAACACATTCACGGGCTACAGAGGGCCAGATCCTCAACTGATGCAAATCAGTAACCCTCCATTAACAGAGTGACACCCATTTATACTGGCTGAGGATCTGTCCCTTATTGTCCAAGCAGGCTACTAACAAATGCAGACCGTAATCATTGGGATTACTGGATGAACTGCTCTGTGTAATAGCTCTCTGTGCATAGGACATTGATGCCTCTCCTGGTTGCAAAGCTCAGCCTCTGTTTCTTTCTGGCTTGTGCAAACACAGATGAGGTCAGCCTCTTTTCACATTGCACTTTGTGTATATTTCATCACTGTCCCTGCGCACACAAATGGTGTTTGCGGCTGAGTCACCTGCCTTGTGTTGAACATTGTAAACGGCGAGGTAAATATTTAGACCCCCTGATCTCCAATGTGGTATCTGTCACCCGGGCACAGAAAGCACAGAGAGATCAGGCTTTCTTTGCTGACACACTTTTTGTTCTTTACCCTCCCTTTCAGTGTTTGGATTAAATAACAACAACTGTAAATCAGTGAATCCAGCCGGGAAACCGCACAATTGTTAACCCTTAGCTCACTAAGTAACTTTGGTATGCATGAGACCTGGAAAGTGAGGGCTAGAAGAAAGGTTTATGGGGAGCACATGTCTAAGATTGGAGGAGCAGGAAGCTTATGGGAGTTTTGTAAGTGCAAACTCGCCACAGGAAAGACATTTGATCATGCAAAGTTTGTGCTGGGGAGTCATGTGGCATGTTATAGAGGAAGGAACATCGGAAAGCTGGGCAGAATTCTGTTTATTTTTTTATAGTTTTGACAGATAGTTTCCATGTTTATTTTAAGTGGATTTTTATTATTTTTATCTGCTTAAAATTTCACAGTTGTGCAAAAATATGGTGTAGCAAAGTGACGATTCACCGGTGCGGCACCTCCTGCTGGTCAGTGGCTCACCTGCCTCAGGTCCTGTGACCCTCCAGGACCCTGGTACCCTCTTTACCTCAGGGTTGTGCCCCAGCAGTACCCCCTTTCTCCCAGGGGAACCCCCAACCCTCTATCCCCACCTTGTCTCAGTGGCAACTGCCAGTTGTCATCTAGCCCCCACTCACTGGGGCAGACTGCAGGGTGATGACCACTTATCATTGGCAAGGGGTTGGGCCCAGCTGCCTCTGCCTATTCCCAGGCTGCCCTTCTGTAGCCCCAGTACCTTTCACAGCTCCCTTTGCCCTTCCCCAGCACTGCTCTGCTTCAGATACCTTGCTCCCAGGCAGCTAGCCCTTCACACTCCAGGGCTAGAGTGAGACTGCTGGCCCCCAGCCCTCTTATCAGGGCCAGCTGGGCCCTAACTGAGCTGGCCACATCTGTGGTCAGCTACTTTCTCAGCTGCCCTGACTTCCGGCATCCCAGCCGCAGCCGGTTCCAGGGCTGCTTTTAACCCTTGTTCTACTGGAGTGGGGCAGCCGCCCCACTACATATGGGTTTTAAGCATTTTTCCCTATTTTTGTCCATTTGAATTTTCACATTTATAGGAAATTATGGGGGGGGGGGGCATTAGACAATAATTATTTAATGACTGTAGATACTGAGATTCAAAATGTTTAAGCTTTCTAACCATTAAAAAACAGTCAACATCATATGTCAAGGTTTTACCATTAAATCAAGATCTGAATTCTCAAGCAGTATTTTTCTTCCTTTGCCTACCTGTAAATGTAGATTAATATTAATAGAATAATAATTCCTTGGCTAAAGGAATTTGCCAGAAAGTACTTGAGACACCGAGCATGGAGAATACAGTACCTCCTGCCACATGAGGGAGGAAGTCTTCTGGTATTGGGAGCATATATATATATTTTTCTCACTACTGCTTCATTAAGTCTTTAAGAGCCACATAGATTTGGTTTTTCCCATTTTTCTTTATAGCAGGCACCATTGGTGTGCAGTTGGCTCAGAAATTTTTCTTAATTATGGCATTCTTTTCCATTCTCTTGAACTCCTTTTCTACTTTATGAAGGAGCAGGATAGAAATTCTGTGAAACATATGTACATTATATGGTTCAGAATTGTCCCTTGAGATTATTTCTACTGGATTTCCTTTTAAAAGTGCGATATCACCAAATATTCAATCAATGTCTTCCACCTTTCTCACTAGACCCATCATGCCACCATATTGCGATTGAGGAGATTGTCAGTTTCCAATCCTTTAATCCCATGCACACTAAAATTAAAGCCTTTGTCTTTGTATGTTGTTGCCGTGAAAACTTGTCTGATGCAGTTCAAAATACCTCCGGGGCTATTTAGGACAGAATCTGTTGGTTTCAGCTCTGGGAGAGGTTGATGGAGATAAGTCTTTTCTGATATGACTGTAAGGCCTGCACCTGCATCAATTTTAAATTTACAGTCGTTCCACAAATATTTTGTTCCACCCACCAGGATGGCTCTGTGTCATTGCATGTGATTGATCCCAGAAAAAAATGGCTCTTAACTTTCAGTGGTCTCTTCCCGGATGACCTTTGTGTGTCAGACAGTGGCAAAATGTCCAGTTTTTGTGCAGTTACAGTATTTGGTTCCTTTAGCTCGGCAATCACCTCTTGGACTGTGATCTTATGCATCTTATGCATCTAGTCTGAAAAGTGTTTGATTTTGCCTGGCCCTTACTCCAACATCTTTGATGATTTATTACAATTGCTTTTTGAAGCTGTGCTTTATCTTCAGTCATGACTATGTTTGTAAGTCACTTCCCGTAGGTTTCTCTCCGGCGACCTCTGGTTTCTATTTCAATTTTTTTATTGTCTCCAATTGTCTTGCCGTTTCTGTCCCTGGGTGAAGGGTCAAATCTCTCTTTATTTTGCAGTTTGTGTGACGCTCCCGTGTCTTAAGCTGCCAATCGCTACTCTGTCTGTAATGTGCTCTTCGTTTTTGTCTTCCAAACGACAGTTCTCGGCCATGTCACATCATCCTCTTGTAAAAGATCCCACCCACTCCCCACGTTTTTGAACATGCGGGTGGAAACACACTCGCTCATAAACCACATTCCGCTGAGGTGTAGGGCGCTCGTCAAAACTAGCCAGCACCACAACGGACATATTTTTGTGGCTCTCCTCTCCAAAGGCAAAGGCTTTAAAGAGATGTTCAGCTTCCCTGCCCACGGCATAGAGTAGGGAACTTATCTGCACCTCCCTACTCTCCTCGTGGAGTTTAGCTGCGATGCGAAAATGTGCAAACCACTCCTTCCAATCAGGCCAGTCTGATGGTCTGTCGAAGCTGAAGCTCTCTCAGCGCATGAAACTTCGGCATGTTGACAAAATTCTGCATTTTTTAATTGTTTTTCTTCTGACATCAGACAGAGGCCAAATGGACCCGAGCAATGACAACTTCATTCTAAAAAAGAAAAGAACGTAGACTGTCTCCAACAACCAGTAAAGATGTGCTGTGGTATTCTTCACACAACGCCACTTGCAGACTAAACATCCAAATGCCCTTTAAGCTCTCCAGCACGGCTGCTTGGATATGACAGGGGCTGGGGCTGCCTTTGTCCCCATCTAGACAGGGGTGAGGGGCATAGAAGGTAAAAGGCAAAGAGACCTTGAACCGCCCTGCCCCCCCAGCTGCACTGCCACCAGTGTGAGTGGGGCGGGGAGAGGGGGGGTCAGGCTGCTGGGGGGCCACCTGAGAGGGGAAGGGGGGAGGGTCAGGCTGGTGGGGGGAGGGGAAGGTCAGGATAATGGGGGCAGAGGGTTCCTGCGAGGGGAAGGGGAGGTCGGGCTGGTGGAGGGAAGGGAAGGTCAGAATAAGGGGAGATAGGGTATCTGAGAGGGGAAGGGGGGAGGGTCAGGCTGGTGGAGGGAAGGGAAGGTCAGAATAAGGGGGGATAGGGTATCTGAGAGGGGAAGGGGGGAGGGTCAGGCTGGTGGGAGGAGGGGAAGGTCAGAATAAGGGGGGACAGGGTATCTGAGAGGGGAAGGGGGGAGGGTCAGGCTGGTGGGAGGAGGGGAAGGTCAGAATAAGGGGGGCAGAGGGTTCCTGCGAGGGGAAGGGGAGGGTCAGGATGGTGGGGGAGAGGGGTGCCAGAGAGGGGAAGGGGAGGGTCGGGCTGGTGGAGGGAAGGGAAGGTCAGAATAAGGGGGGATAGGGTGTCTGAGAGGGGAAGGGGGGAGGGTCAGGCTGGTGGGAGGAGGGGAAGGTCAGAATAAGGGGGGCAGAGGGTTCCTGCGAGGGGAAGGGGAGGGTCAGGATGGTGGGGGAGAGGGGTGCCAGAGAGGGGAAGGGGAGGGAAGGTCAGAATAAGGGGGGATAGGGTATCTGAGAGGGGAAGGGGGGAGGGTCAGGCTGGTGGGAGGAGGGGAAGGTCAAAATAAGGGGGGCAGAGGGTTCCTGCGAGGGGAAGGGGAGGGTCAGGATGGTGGGGGAGAGGGGCGCCTGAGAGGGGAAGGGGGGAGGGTCGGGCTGGTGGGGGGAGGGGCACCTGGGACAGAAAGGGAAGAGTCAGGATGGTGGGTGGAGGGTTTATTCTGGATTTTGGAGGTGCCAACCCTATTTGTGGCTGTGGCTCACAGGCATTACTGCAATAGAAATAAATACACAAGCAGCTTCCAGACAAGGCAGCGGCTAGCATTTTCAAAATGCAGTTCACCACTGTAATGATTAAATATAACGTTACTAGAACAAATTGAATATGGGGAGATTGGGAGGGGGAGGTTAATATTTTGCACATACTAGGGCTTTCATTTGAGGTAATCGTGTCTGAGCCCACTCGTGCTGGCGCATTTGGGACGCTTCAGAATTAGGCTAAATATTAGAGTTAGCGGAACTCAGATTTCCTAAAATTTGCTTGGACTTTTCTTTCTTTCTTCTGTTTTTCATCAAAACGTCAACAAAAATGTTTGCTCCAACTTTGGACTTCATCATGTTCTGGTCAGCTTTACTGAGTGCGCATATCGAGCGTTTAGTGTGTCCACTCATTTGCAGACAGAAGCACTTGACTAACCACTTCTTACGCTCAGCTGCTGTGTAGCAGCGCTGGATGCTTCACGGGTAATCCAGAAGCAGCCATCTGTCTCTCCGGTGATATTAGCTGAGTGTTTTCAAACCGAAAATGTTTGAACGCAACAGGACGGGTCTGTAAATGCCAAAATTCAGCAGTCTGTTTGGTCAATACCATCTGAGCATTCATTTCTTTGTATTACAGTTATTTTGTCTGGCATTTTAATTGCTTTTAGAGCTGAATGATAGTGCATATATTTATTAATACTTCAATTTTCATCTTACTTTATGAATATCAAAAGTGGCATAAAATCAATGTTGTGCTCCACAAACATGTTATGGGGGAAATCTTTTCTTCTCTTAGTGAGCTTTAAGTCTTCATTTAACATATATAGGCAGGGTCAGAATCTGCCCTGCTTCAAACCTTCTATCATCATTTATACCTCTGCAAAGTGGGCATAATGTGACTGGCTGTTAATGAGTAGTTAATAGGCTCTGATTTAGGGAGCATTTTCTATCCACTGTGCACAGCTGGCTGTTGCTGAACAAGGCACAAAGCAGTAGAAAATTAGGGTCTGATCAATGGGATCATTGACTTCAGTGGGCTTTGGATCAGGGCCATCGATCCTTAGGAAATGCCAGACTGGATCAGTCTAAGGTCTGTGTCAATCAGTGTCCTGTCTCTGACAGTAGCCAGCCCCAGATGTTTTAGAGGAAGGGGTCAGACACTTGCAGTGGGCAGATGTGGGGATAATCTTCTCCTCCCATATGTCTCACTTTGTATGATTTATATTACAGAAGGACCTAGTGACCCCAAGTGCAATTGGTGCTCCATTTTGCTAGGCACCATATAGTCACATACTGAGAGGCAGGCCCTGCCCCAAAGATCTTACAGTATAACCATCACATAACTCTAGGATAGATCTGTCTAGTCATCTGCGAAACAGCAGCTGGACGGAGGGGGCTCTGACATAGGTCCACAGCAGCGTGAGTGGAGTACGCATCTAATCGGCATGACAGCTCCGAGTTCCACCACCCATCCCCTGCCCTCACTGAAGGAGGCTGGGGGGGAAACCAAAGGGTTAACTGCAAGCTAAGGGAAAGCTTTGGAAAGGAGAGCAAGGGAAAATATTTCTCTTTTGCTTAGTGTGTAAAATCAGACCATTTATTCTTTTCCTTCCCCTCCTCCTCTGCCCCAGTCTGGACAAAATAAACACCATAATTTCTAATGAAATCAGGAAAGGGGTAATAATCCCTGGAAGAGGAAGAGAGAGCCTGTCAGGAGATCCCTGCCAATGGTGTTCAGTGACTACAGAAAGAGCACTGAGCAGCCCCGGGAAAGCACTCGGTGGGCCAAATTCCTTTGGCCAACGCTGATTGAATTTCGCCTTTTCATCGTTCAACAAATTCTTTTACTTCCTCAGCCGGGAGTGTGTTACTGTGGTGAGTTAAAACCCAGGCTGAAGCAAATACCCTTGTTCTCCGGCCTCATACACCTTTAAAATAAGAGCCACCTTATCCCTTTTCTCTCCCTTGGATGTAGGTTGAAAGAAGCCAAGGAGCAGCGATGTTACGTGCCAAATGACAGTGCTAACAATCAAGGCCTCAATCCCAGCCCCCCCACCACTGAGCCGCGTAAAGGCCCCTTTGTACAACAACAGAAAAGACAGAGGTAAAAAATAAACAGAGTTGCTGGGAAGGCAGAAGCAGCAAAAAGGACACCCCTGACGTGAGGAGAGCAGTCCTGCTTTGCATTCACGGCAGATAATGCCAACGTTATCTCAAACATTTTGCAAATGTTAATCAAGACACATAGCACTGATAGGCAAGCAGAGTTGGGCCAGGGCAAATGGGCAAAATCCCAGCAAAGTCAGTGTCTCTGTGTCCATTTACACCAGCTGACAGTTTGATCCATTGTCCCTTCTTTAGAGGTTAGAAGCTGAAGCACAAGGATATAGCGGGCCTGATTCTGCCTCTGTTATATTGAGCAGCACTTTTTCATTTGGGGAGTTCAGGAAGATGAGCCCAGCTGTGATTTGCCCAAATCAGTGGCAAGGTTACGAACAGAACCCAGAAATCTTGATTCCCATTTCCCCTACTTTAACCACATGACACGTTTCCTCCCTGTCCTCTATACTGGGGCTTCCTTAGCATCATCTCACCTTTTCTAAAGCTGTGACGATTTTCTGGTTTGGTCTGAAGGGAGCTGGCTATCCAAGTCAGCCCCTGAGCGTCTGTCTACACAGCAAAGAAAGACCCTGTGGCAGCAAGTCTCAGAACCTTGGCCAATTGCCTTGGGCTTGTGGAGTTCTCCCTGCCGGGCTAAAAATAGCAATGCAGAAGTTTGGGCTCGCCCTGCAGACCGGGCTCTGAAACCCGGGGAGGGTCTCCAAGCCTGGACTCCAGCCCAAGCCCAAATAGCTGCACTGCTATTTTTTTGCTGTGTAGACAAACCCCTCAAATCTATTGCTGGCCCACCCTGAAGCAATTCATAAATGGATTTTATTTCCTCTTCTACAACCTGGCAAGTAAATTCAGAGTGCATGAAAATGGGGAACTGATCATACTGGCGAAACCAACCCACATGATGTACTAGTTTCAGCTACAGAGCTATGCCAAAGTAACTCCACCTTGATCTCCTGATATTCCAGATCCTCCATGGCCTTTTCTCTGTGCTTAGTCCTCATTTCTGACTGAAAATTATTTAGGATCATACAGCAGTCCACTTGCTGACATCAGGAAAAAAAAACACACCAAGATCCAGTAGAAGAGTAACTGATAGGAGAGAGACAAGATGTTTGAGGGCATGTCTTTTACTGGAACAAGAAAGAGACAAGCTTTTGAGCCACAAAAAGCTCTTCTTCAGGTCTCTGACATGACAGAGAACAAGACGAGCAGCAGGGTGGTGACAGGCGGCAGGTCACAGAACCATCAGAATCATAGAAGATTAGGGTTGGAAGAGAACTCAGGAGGTCATTAGTCCAACCCCCTGTTCAAAGCAGGATCAATCCCAACTAAATTATCCCAGCCAGGGCTTTGTCAAGCTTGACCTTAAAAACCTCTAAGGATGGAGATTCCACCACCTCCCGAGGTAACCCATTCCAGTGCTTTACCACCATGCTAGCTAAATAGTTTTTCCTAATATCCAACCTAGACTTCCCGCACTGCAACTTGAGACCATTGCTCCTTGTTCTGTCATCTGCCACCACTGAGAACAGCTGAGCTCCATCCTCTTTGGAACCCCCCTTCAGGTAGTTAAAGGCTGCTATCAAATCCCCCCTCACTCTTCTCTTCTCCAGACTAAATAAGCCCAGTTCCCACAGCCTCTCCTCGTAAATCATGTGTCCGAGCCCCGTAATAATTTTTGTTGGCCTCTGCTGGACTCTCTCCAATTTGTCCACATCCTTTCTGTAGTGGGGGGGCCCAAAACTGGACACAATACTCCCAGGTGTGTGGCCTTACTAGTGCTGAATAGAGGGGAATAATCACTTACCTCGATCTGATGGCAATGCCCCTACTAATGCTGCTCAATATGCCTGTTGACACTGTTGACTCATATCCAGCTTCTCATCCACTGTAATCCCTAGGTCCTTTTCTGCAGAACTTCCACTTAGCCATTCGGTCCCCAGCCAGTAGCGGTGCATGGGATTCTTCCGTCCTAAGTGCAGGACTCTACACTTGTCCTTGTTGAACCTCATCAGATTTCTTTTGGCCTAATCCTCCAATTTTCTAGGTCACTCTGGACCCTATCCCTACCCTCCAGCGTATCTACTTCTCCCCCCAGCTTAGTGTGATCCACAACTTTGCTGAGGGTGCAATCCATCCCATCATCCAGATAATTAATGAAGATATTGAACAAAACCGGCCCCAGGACCGACCCTTGGGGCACTCTGCTTGACACCGGCTGCCAACTAGACATGGAGCCATTGATCACTACCCGTTGAGCCCGACAATCTAGCCAGCTTTCTGTCCACCTTATAGTCCATTCATCCAGCCCATACTTCTTTAACTTGCTGGCAAGAATACTGTGGGAGACCGTGTCAAAAGCTTTGCTAAAGCCAAGATATATCACATCCATCACTTTCCCCATGTCCATAGAGCCAGTTACCTCAGTATTGGCAGAACCTTCTAGCAGCTCAGGACTGTGAAATAGCTCGGTTGTTGCTGGGCGGGGGCCCAGCAGAGTGGCTGACTTTTGTTTTTCCCGGTGGGTGCTTTCCACCTTCCGGTTTCACTGTGCGCCGTGTATTTGCTCCTGCCACCCACTGGTGGCTCGTGGGTGCTTGAGCCCCCGAGCACCCATACAGTAAGTGCCTCTAGGGCCCAGTGTCAGAAGAGCAATGGGTACTGTGGATGAGGAGCACTGAGCTGGAGGCTGAGCAGTGGAACAGGAGAAAGGTGGCTTGCTATGCACCAGCCCAGGACTGGAATAGCAGGTGGCTGCTGCAGATCAAGACAGCAGGGTTTGGGGTCCAGGACAGAAGTAGCAGGGGGCGTGCTGCAGGTCAGACATAGGTACATTGAGTGGCTGGGGCCCAGGATGGGGCAGGTTGGGGATGTTGCGGGTAAGGACTAAGATGCATGGGGGCAGGGGGAAGCTTACCCAAGTGTCAGCTCACTGCCAGAACAAAAAAGCACATTACTGAGATAAGAACTGGCCGGAGCTCAACAATGTATCATTATTCCGCAGAGACAAAAGGGCAGTGTCCGGAGGGCTAAGCTTATGCTTCAATTATGCTGTCTTTGTAATTTTAGACAAGCAGGGGCACATTCTGTGGCTTGGGAGACTTTGCTGACTCATGGCCTCCCTGCCACAGTAAAATGGCTTCCGCCGCCTTTGAAAACCTGGCAGCTTGCCGTCCCTCCCCCCACTACACCCATCCCCACCCACCGCCACAAATGAAGGCAAGCCCTTGAGACAGACAATCTTTTGTGACTGTAAAAGCTTTTAAAGACAATGGGAAGATTAAAGCGTTAGGCCAATAATCGTGTTCTTGTAAGTGATCAGGGTGGTGACAAAGTATTTAAGCTCCTACACAGCATAAGGGCTGTAGGTTCAGTCGTGTGCATGGGGGGGCAGAGTCTGCCAACCACAGGGATTGACTCAGCTCATGATGCATTGAATCTCGTCATTGATTCTCCATCTCCTCACATACGCTCTGCAGCTGGTTGGAGCGGGGGCTCAGCCCTGCAGGAACGGGACAGACTGCGGTATCTTTTATCTGGTGTCGTCTCCTTTTTCTTCCCTTTTTGGCACTTAGCGGCAGCCCCGCTGCAACCCCACTGCTAAATGCCACTCAGGCCCGCTCAGCTTAGGCATGTTGCTGCTGCTGTTTCAGGAGGCTGCAGTCTGCGTACACGCCTGGAGCCACCAGCTGGTAATCTGAAACTGCAAGATCTGGTTTGGTTGAACTTCCCATTTCAGGATCAGACACAGCCTGTTCTTTCTCAAATGCACAGTCACTCAGTGCTCCTCGGCTTGTATCAGACAATTCCCACAGGGCCATCCTTCCCAGCCTTATAGAGGAACGGCAGCTACTGCGATCCTGGCTGGCCCCACCAGTCTGCCCTGCCCTGTGTTCAGACACGGTGCACGCTGATGATGGGCTGATACAGCAAACCACTGCGCTGGCCAAGCTCCACGGTGCGCTAGGGAAGTTTGCACTGGTGTAGTGACGTGAATGTGGGCACGACCACCAGTGCTGAACCTCCTGGGCCCCGTGGTGCGAGTGAGAAGACTGCACTAGTGATAGGGGTGCATTTTTCAATTAGGGAAGGAGAGCCTAGGGTGGTAACCTCAGAACCCTGAAGGGTCCATGCTAGTTGTCTCATGAGCAATGGGTGATGTACCAGGCAGGCAGAGATCCTTATTAAATATCCTTGTTAAGTGGACGACTAGGGATGGATCACTCCATGACTGCCTGTCCTGTTCATTCCCTCTGGGGCACCTGGCATTGGCCACTGTCGGCAGACAGGATACTGGGCTAGATGGACCCTTGGTCGGACCCAGTCTGGCCATTCTTACATCCTTTCGTTACGTAGGGCAGTGTTACATGGCGAGGCTCTGCAGTTTGAGAGCTAGCACTCTGGATGATAGCGAGCATCCCTGAGCTTCCTGGTGCCACACTGAACTAGATCTTTCTTGAAACCTGACCCTCTTTCTCCAGTTCCACGCAGCGTACCACACCCGTGAGTAGACTAGCAGGGGATTGCTAGTGACATGGAGATTAGAGGATATGAGAAAGCAATTGAATGTTGCCCAGCAAGAGGAGGATGCATTCAAGGGGATGGGGTTCCAGTCATTGTCTCCCAGACAATGGAATTATAGGGATGAGTGTCCCAGTTTGGCTAAAGCAACACCCCTTCCTCAAAGTGACAATAATCTTTTTGTCATGTGAAAACAATTCCATGCACCTTATTTTCTGTGTTCACAAGATGCCAGCCCAATTTTGCCAACTCCTAATTTTGTTAATTCAAATAAACATAATATATTTTGGATAAGCATCCAAACATCTGGTCCTTACTCCAGTGCCAACTCTGTCCCTTTTGAGTACAGCTGTACCAAAACCCAAAAAACTTTCATCCAAATCCTTTGCTCACCTGATCCAAACCTGCACCTGTTGTCATTATCACTGTTGATCCAAGAGATGTTGTCCAGGATTGGAGCCCCATTGTGCGAGGCACTGTATGTAAGAGAGACATTCCCTGCACCAAACGGCTTGCAGTCCAAAAGATGAGACAGACAAGGGGTTGGAGGGGAAACAAAGGCACAGAGAGTTTAAATGATTTTTCCAAGGTCAGACAGCAGGTCAGTGACAGAGTCAGGAATAAAATTCAGATTTCCTGAACCCGCACTCAGCATCCTATCCACAAGGCCACGCTACTCCCCTAACCTATGGTTCAAACTCTGGGCAAACACAGCAGCAAGTGTTGTGTTCAGCAAAATCTAAAATAAATTCTCTTTGTTGATCTTCATAACCTTTCAGAATGAGTTTTCCACCAACATTCATGCTAGCAGGGATTTTTTTTTTCCTGTAATCTGGAATCTTCAAGACAAGCAAAATTTCACAGATCCCCCTTGAATATCTGTAGAAAGATTCACACTGGAAGGGCTCTCACAGCCCTCATGAAACATCTGTAAGGAACCACAAACATGCAACTCAAGGGACTAATCCCATTGCTTGAACATCAAATCATGAATATGCAATACTCGCAACAAGCAGGTCGTAAGTGTGTCATGAACTGAAATGTATTCATACAGAATGCCTATGCCTCAATCCTGAATGGAGAACATATCTGTAAAAATCACAGTCTGTTCACAGGATATTTGTGAAGAGGGACCAGGCCCAATAACCTGTTGGATCAGGGTCTTTATGTGTAGTTGAAATCTCACAAGAATAAATGGTCTTAGGAGCCTCTCATAATTCTGGGGCATGAACAAAATCAGTTGGACAATTTTTCGTTGAAACAGCTTTTGTGTCCAAAGAATGCTCTTTTGAGGAAACCAAAATGTTTTCACCAAATTGTGTCAATTTCAATGATATTTTGTTTAGAAAAATATGGGGGAGGGATCTGAACATGCAAAAATGGCCCATTTTGACATTTTCAGAATGAAAAGTTTTGACTTTTCATTTCAAGGTTTAGTTTTCGATTTCCAATTTATATATTTTTAAATATTTAACTAAAAAAATGTAAATTAGGGTCAAAATTTAAACAAAATATTTTGAATTTATCTAAATGGAATGTTTTGATTTGACTGGAAACAATCTTTTCTGAATTCCATTTTGCAAAAACATTCTAACTTTTGGCTTTTCAACCTGATTTGCGATGATTTTTTTTTTTCAAAATCTTGAATTTTTTTGTGGGAAGAAAAATCTGTTTTCTGGCTATCTCTAGCCATTGAACCCAAATCTAAAACTTTCACTCTTGGCACCACAAACCCAACCGTTAGATCCCAAACCCAGATGTGAACACTACCTCCTCAGTCCCCCTTTGCTTCCAAGGTTCCCCCTTCCTGCACCAAATGCCACTGAGCAAAGACCATTTGCTGACTTACAGGGATCTACTTTGTCCACCCTTACATTTTGCATCAGTTCTTCCTTTGGTTCGCTGCTGTAGGGACTTGGTTCTTTCGTTTGCGGATGTTGTTTTTCAGATGATTACTTAGTTTGCCCTTGTCCCCTGTTTCTTTGATGTTCTGGGCTGAGTGCATGGGGCTTTTTGGGACATTTATTTTGCTGTACCAAGCATTAGATGCTTTGCAATAATTATCTTGTTCATCTCATTCCATTCTGTTCTATTCTATGTAGAGTCTTACACTGTGCTTAACCTCATTGTATCTGACTGCCTCCTAGTAGTGCCTTAAGTAACGTGACTACCGTCTGTCACGTGTTTGTTCCTTCGACCTATCCCCGAGGGAGAAGTGTGCATGGGAAGTATTAAAATGCACCTTACACTTGGAGTGGAAGGAAGTTAGGTATGCAGTGCTCCTTAGTTACTGGGGGACTTCATTGCACAGCCTTGGTCTGGCCCCCATGCAAGCCCAGTCACCTGCACAGATGAGCTTTTCCCTTAGTAGAGCGTTCCATTGTCCCAGAGGAGGGCAATTGTCAACTGTGGTCTTCATCCCAGAACTATAGATACCCTTGGCCGAGCCCTTTGAAGATAAGGATCAACATCTTGAACCTGATTCGAAGTTCTATGGGAAGCCAGTGCAGAGAGCGGAGGACAGGTGTGATTTACTCATGGTAGCCTGTGCTATCATGTGGAGTCTAGTCCTGCCCCCTGCTCAAAGCAGGACCAATCCTGTGCTCCACTTAGAACTAAATCAGTAGTTACTTCTCCTCTTGTGGGTTCCAGGACGCGCTGCTCCAAGAAGCAGTCATCTAAGGTGCGAAGAAACTTTATCTCTGCACCCTGTCCTGAGGTGACAGGTACCCAGTCAATATGGGGCTATTTGAAATCCCCCCATTATTACTGAGTTTTTTATTTTTATAGCCTCTCTATTCTCCCCGAGCATTTCACAATCACCATCCCCATCCCCATCCCCATGCTGGTTAGGTGGTTGGTAGTATTATCCCTACCACTACATTCTTATTATTAGAGCACGGAATTTCAATCCATAGAGATTCTGTGGTACAGTTTGGTTCATTTAATATTTTTACTTCATTTGATTCTACGCTTTCTTTCACATCTAGTGCCCCTCCCCCACCAGCATGACCTGTTCTGTCCTTCTGATTTATTTTGTACCTGTGTATTACTGTGTCCCATTGATTATCCTCATTCCACCAAGTTTCTGTGATGCCTATTATATCAATATCCTCATTGAATATGAGGCACTCTAGTTCACCCATCTTATTATTTAGACTTATAGCATTGGAATATAAGCACTTTAAAATGGTCACTTTTTAGCTGTCTGCCATTACATGATGTAATCGAATGGGACTCTTTTTCATTTGAAAATGTCCTCTAAAATGTTTTCAGTTCCACGTCCTGGCCTGAATCCACATTGTGCTGGGTCTAGAATATTAGTTTCAATTAGATGAGCTTGACGTTGGCTTTGGCTAGTTTCTCCAAAAGCTTGCTCAGGAACTGAAGCTTTGGCGAGGGATGATAGCTGGCTAGAACCAAAAAGTCAGCCCCTGAGCGTATGTCTACACAGCAAAGAAAGACCCTGTGGCAGAACCAAAAAGTCTAGGGGGGATGGAGGGGTCCTGAATAAAATCACTGCTTTTTTAAACAGAAAAATTCAAAGGTACTTGCACGGGTGAATCTAAAGTCCACCAATACTTACAAATACAACTCTGAAATTTCTTTTCCATCAAGATTTGTGCCCGCACAATTCAGGCATTCATGGAAAGTGAAGGAGGAGGGTCATGGATGTGGCTAAAGCAAATTCTCTTAAAAATTTCAGTGAACATTAATGGAAAAATATTTGGAGTGTTCTTCTTTACTGGTAACCAAGTAGGAAACAGAAAGAATTTAGCTTAGTTTTCAAATCCTGGCTTGATTTGGAATGTTGTGAAGGCCAGAAGTATAACTGGTTTCAAAAAGGATTAGATAAGATCATGGAGGATAGATCCATCAATGGCTGTTAGCCAAGGTGGTCAGGGATGCAACGCCATACTCCAGGTGTCCCTCAAAATTTAACTGCCAGAAGCTGGGACTGGACAACGGGATGGATCACTGAAAATTGTCCTGTTCTATTCATTCCCTCTGAAACATCTGGCACTGGGCAATGTCAGAACAGGATACTGGGCTATTGGTCTGACCCATACAGCTGTTTTTATGTTAAGATTTTGTGACATTGGGAAGATCCTCCTTTTGATTTGCAAAGCGAGCACATTAGATCTGGAAATGATTGAAAGGCTATAAATCTAGAGCTGTACAGTGTCATTTTTTGCAGTCATTTTTCTGCCTATGGTCATAACTACATTTCAGACGGGCTTTGCTGAGGTCCTGGGTACATTCGGAAACTTACGAACAAACCTAAAGAAGGGGAGGAGGGAAAAAGGACGCTTTTTGGTAAGTGATTCATTTCAGCCAAGAAGATTTATCTTGCAAAATAGTGTATGGCAGCAACAATAAGGGAACAACAGTGAGATATTGTATGTGAAGTGTTTCCATATTTTCTTAAGCTAGCAAGCAGTTATGCAACCGCAGTTGGCAGCAGGGTGGCAAGGCTGGTTTTTGAGGGTATTTCAGAAATGGGCCATGCTTGTAACTGAGGAACGGTCACTGCATCAGCTCCCTGTGCAAAGGTTATTTTTGCTACTCTTGAGTGTTTTATTTTAAACATCCTTTCGGGGGGGGGAGGGGGCAATTAACACAGTGCCAGAGGACCCTGGTGCTGTGCGTGATGAAACTACAACATGAACTGTGCATATTGTCAGGTTTCAGAGGAGCCGCCGCGTCTGTCTGTATTCGCAAAAAGAAAAGGAGGACTTGTGGCACCTTAGAGACGAACCCATTTATTAGAGCATGAGCTTTCGTGAGCTACAGCTCGCTTCCTCGGATGCATGCTGTGGAAACTGCAGCAGGCTTCATATATACACAGAGAATATGAACCAATACCTCCTCCCACCCCACTGTCAATAGCTGTATCTATAGATAAGCTATTACCAGCAGGACAGTGGGGTGGGAGGAGGTATTGGTTCATATTCTCTGTGTATATATAAAGCCTGCTGCAGTTTCCACGATATGCATCTGATGAAGTGAGCTGTAGCTCACGAAAGCTCATGCTCTAATAAATGGGTTAGTCTCTAAGGTGCCACAAGTACTCCTTTTCTTTTTGTGCATATTGTAATACTGAGAAGTCCTAGACTTCCTGTTCTAGGCCCACACTGCTCTGGCAACACTAAGAATTGCAGGAGTTAGAGGTGGGAAATGACTTATCTAGTCCCTCTACCTACCACTTCAGGATTGTTCCCTACAGAACATTTTCTAGCAGTTAGCCCAGTCCAGTTTAAATGCACCAAGCATTAGGGATCCCCCACTTCTCTTGGGAAAATACTTGGCAGCCTTATGTATTTCACCATCAAGGAGTTTATGATGATATTCAAGCTACATCTTCCTTTTCTTTATTTCACCCCATCTCTTGTGGTTGTATTACCAGTGGGTACCACTCGACAATTCCTTTTCTTCCTTGGTGTCTTAACCCCCTTCACATAACTATCATGTTCCCAGGTAGTTATCACTTAGCCAACCAGAGTGCAAGCTCTCAGAACAGAGGCTGTGCCTTTGTATATGTTTGTACAGCACCTCACACATCGAGATTATTATTAGAATCCTTTCAGTCCCCTAAGCATTTTCGTTGTTGTTCTCTGAACTCCTTCCTCTTTGAACAATATCTTTTAGGTAATGCGGAGACCAGAAGTCAAGCTCAATATTCTAGATGCAATCAGACCAGAGTAAGATGGAGAGGAATCAGTACCTCCTTGCTGTGTGATACGATGCTTTTGCATATATCATCTAAAACTGCATTGACCCTTTTTGCAGCCATTTGACATCGTACACTCATATCTAATTTACTGTCCACAATCACCTATATGACGCTTTCAGTATGCTGACTTTTAAGCTTCCTTCCCTATGCCCCACTCTGTACATCTGATCGGGATTATTCTTCCTTCCCCTGGGTTAACTGGTATTTTTCAAAGATGAATCTCATCTTGTCATTTTCCATTCATGTTTCCAATTGCTTTAAGACTCTTTGTATTATTTCTCTGTCCTCTCTGATGTTTGCAAGTCATCCATTGTTGGAGAGCTTCTGACCTGGCCTGCGGTAGCCCACGTCACCCCCACCAGCACAGTTCTGAGTCCAGTGCAGCTCCTCATTTCTGACCCTCAAGCCCTCACCTAGTAGCCTTGCAACTCATCCTGAAATCCTGAAACCTTGGGATTTCGCAAAATAGATGAGGAAATGAGTCCAGTCAATGACTCAGCCTAGCACCCCGGAGGCAGTTAAATGTGGAGTCTCAGTTAGCTCAAGCCCCTTGGCTGATCCCAGCTGTTTGAGAAGACCTCTGGGAGAGAGAATATCTCAAAAGTAGCCAGGGACCAAATCATTAAAGGCTTTGCAGGCCAAAACTAACACCTAGAATTGCACTCAGAAATGTAATTGTAAGCCAGAGCAGACTAAAGAGCCCAAGTGATTTGTCTTCCCTGTGAGAAACACTGATAAATCAGCGGGCAGACATGTAAGATTCCTAGTGGGTTTGGGGGTAGAGTACACTGCATATTTGGTGAAGACGCAGGCGCGGACAACTGGGCATGGCCAATTTCCAAGAGAAGATCTTGCAATCCACTCACCAAATGTAGGTGGAGGCTCCATGGAGCTGCTACTTCCATTCAGAAGTGGAAGGGATCCCGTTGCATCTCTAGACTGAGCAGAACCCAGATAATCCAATGGAATGGAGACAGAGAGCAGCTGAGTGTTATCAGTATATGTGGGGATTGCGATAGGTCTCTAAGCAACTTTGCATACACATTGAACAATGGGGTGGGGGCACAAGAGGACAAAGCCTGATGTGAGAGCTGTTGATTGAAGGCATTGGTACTACTTTACCCTTTCCCACAATACAAAAACCAAGGGTCTCCCGATTAAAATTAATAGGCAGTGGGTTTAGTATAAAGAAGAGGAAATACTTTTCCACACAACACAATTAACATGTGAAACTCACTGCCATGGGATGCTGGGGTGGCCAAAAATGTAACTGGTTTCAAAAAAGAACTAGATAAATTCATGGAGGATAGACCACCTAACCGGGAAGAAGAGGTGGCTGAAGCTTTTTTAAACAACTAAAAAAACCCTAATAATTCAAAACACAGGACTGCCTGGTGATGGGGAACTTCATCTACCCAGACAGCTGTTGGGAAAATAATACAGCAGGGTGAAGATTAGCCAACAAGTTCTTGGAATGTATTGGAGACAACCTGGGTGAAAGTGACCATGAAATGATAAAGTTCATGATTCTAAGGAATAGAATCACAGAAGTGTAGGACTGGAAGGGATCTCAATACGTCAACTAGTCCAGTCTTCTGCGCTCAAGGGGAGGAGAGAAAACAGCAGAATAAAGACAATGGATTTCAAGAAGGCAGACTTTAGCAAACTCAGAGAATTGGCAGGCAAGGTCCCATGGGAAGGAAGTCTAAGGGAAAAAAGAATTCAGGAGGGTTGGCAGTTTTTCATTAAAAGCAAACTATCCCAGTGCATAGGAAAGATAGGAATTATGGAAGAGGACACCAGGGCTTAACCAGGAGATCTTCAACAACCTGAAATTCAAAAAAGAGTCCTACAAAAAGTGGAAATTAGGTCATATTACAAATCTCGAATATAAAAACACAACCCAAGCATGTAGGGACAGAATTAGAAAGGCCAAGGCAAAAAATGAGATTAAATTAGCTAGGACATAAGGGTAACAAGAAAACCTTTTACAAATAAAAGAGAAGCAAAAGGAAAACCAAGGACAGGGTAGGCCCATTACTCAATGAGGAGGGAAAGACAATAACAGAAAATCCAACAATGGCTGACGTGTTAAATGCCTTTTTTCTTTCATTTTTTCACCTAAAAAGTTAGCAGTGATTGGATGACTAACTTCGTGAACATAAGTATAAATGGGATAGGATCTGAGGCTAAAATGAGAAAAGAACAAGTTAAGAATTACTTAGACAAGTTACGTGTCTTCAAGTTGGCAGGGCCTGATGAAATGCATCCTAGAGTACTTAAGGATCTGACTGAAGAGATCTCTGAACCATTAGCGATTATCTTATCTTTAAGAACTTGTGGAGGACAGATGTGCTCCAAGAGTACTGGAAAAGGGCAAATATAGTACGTATCTATAAAAGGGGAATAAGAACAACCCAGGGAATTACAGACGAGTGAGTTTAACTTCTATACCTGCAACAATAATAGAGCAAATAAACAATCAGTTTGTAAGCACCTAGAAAAACTAAGGTGATAAGTAACAGTCAACATGGATTTGTCAAGAACAAATAATGTCCAACCAACCTAATATCCTTCTTTGACAGGTGACAAGATTGTAGATGGGGAGAAGCAGTAGATGTGATACACCTTGATTTTAGTAAGCCTTTTTATACTAACATGACCTTCTGATACACAAACTAGAGAAATATAGCCTAGACAAGCCTAGTATAAGTTGGGTGCACAAGTGGTTGGGAAAGTATATTCAAAGAGTAGTTATCAATGGTTCACAATCAAGCTGGAAGGGCATATTGGGTGGGGACTCACAGGGATCTGTCTTGGGTCTGGTTCTATTCAATATCTACGTACATTATTTGGATAATGGCATAGATAGTACACTTAAAAAGTTTGTGGAGGATACCACACTGGGAGGGGTTTGCAAACACTTTGAAGGACAGGATTAGAATTCAAAATGACCTTGGCAAACTGGAGAAATGGTCTGAAATAAATAGGGAGAAATTCAATAAGTACAAATACAAAATACTACACTTTGGAAGGAATAATCAACTGTGCAAATACAAAATGTGAAATGACTGCCCTAGGAAGGAGTACTGCAGAAAAAGATCTTGTGATTATAGTGGATTGCAAACTAAATATGAGTCAACAATTTAATACTGTTGGAAAAAAAAGTGAACGTCATTATGAATGTATTAGGAGGAGTGTTGTATGCAAGACATGAGAAGTAATTCTTCCACTCTACTCAGCACTGCTAATGCTTCAATGGGAGTATTGTGTCCAGTTCTGGGCACCACACTTTGGGAAAGATGTGGACAAATTGGAGAAAGTCCAGAGGAGGGCAACAAAAATTATTAAAGGTCTGGAAAACATGACCTCTGCGGAAAGATTGAAAATATTGGGTTTGTTTAGTCTGGAGCAGAGAAAACTGTGGCGGGAGCATGATAGTCTTCAAGTATGTAAAAGTTTATTATAAAAAGGAGGGTGATAAATTGTTCTTATCCACTGAGAACAAGACAAGAAGTAATGAGCTTAAATTGCAGCAGGGGATATTTAGCTTAGACATTAGGAAAAAATTCTTAGTGGTCAGAGTAGTTAAGCACCAGAACAAATTACCTAAGGAGGTTGTGGAATCTCTGTCATCGGAGGATTTTAAGAAAAGGTTAGACAAATGCCTGTCCGGGATGGTCCAGAGAATACTTAGTCCTATCTCAGGGCCGGGGACTAGATGATCTACTGAGGTGCATTCCTGTCCTACATTTTGATAATTCTATGGTTCTATTACAGTCTGATGCCCAATTATTATCCTCAGAGTCCTCTCACAGAAGAAATAAAACAGAGTCGCTCAACTGTGACTGTCTCTCTCTGTGCCAATCACATAGGTGTCAAAGGAGAGCTAGGTGACATTTTTTTATCCAAAACTATTTTTTGGAAAATAAAATGCAGATTTGGCAACACCAAAACATGTTGTTAAATTATGTTGGTTTCGTGGAATACTTTCACTCAAACCCTCTCCCACGCACCCCGAAAAACCTTGAAAAAATTGAAACATTTTGATTTTTCAATTCAAACCAACTTTGCATTTCAAAATTTCCTTTGATTTTATTTTTAAAAGAGTCAAAGACATTTTAAGATAGCCAAAATCAAAATGTTTCATTTTGACTTTGTCAGAACAAAAAGCTTCATTTGACCCAAATTAATGGAATTAATTAATTCCTTAGAAGTTTTTAAGGTCAGGCTTGACAAAGCCCTGCCTGGGATGATTTAATTGGGGATGGGTCCTGCTTTTGAGCAGGTGGTTGGACTAGATGACCTCCTGAGGTCCCTTCCAACCCTGATATTCTATGATTCTATGATTCTAATGTTTTTTTTTAACTTTTCAATTTGCTGAAAATTAAACAAAAATATCGGTTTGACCCTAAATAATTTTTCTTCACGATTTTTCAGAATTGTCAGTGAATGGAAAATCCATTATTCTCACAGCTCTAGTCCAAGGCTCCGTCATGGTCAGTGGCATCTCTCTAATCTGACCTATATAGGTATTTATCTGGGCTTCTTGGTACCTGAACGCCTCACCTCAAAGACTGACAGAAATACAGCCACAGTAACACACACAATCAGGTAATCATGCCGATTCCTTCTCTATTTGTGTTTATTACCCACATATATTATACTTATCGTGCTTATGTTTTTCGCAGGATTTTTTAATTCCTCAGAGATTTACTTATTGAGCTGAAGTAACATGAGCTTTGGCTTTCTTGTAGTATTCCACTTCCTGGATGTTGGGAATACCATGAGCTGATTAGATTTCATGTTCGTTTCATCCCTGAGGTGCTGAAACAGCTTGAGGGGAAAGTAGACAGAACTATAAATATCCAGGAGGAGACTTTTCATGTTGGTTTACACAATCTCCTGTATTTGCAGCTTCTTCAGGTTATTTTCTGAGGGATCTGCAGGAATCCATCCTCAGAGCAACTTACTGAGTCATAGTTTTGTGAGGTGGGGAAAATACCTACAAGGGATTCGCTTGAGACAACCCAACTCATTTGTGATCCAGTAGCACCCATATGAAGTTCTTCGGAGGGAGAAAGACCAGTGCATTTATAACTCACTGCACCAGCACTTACATGCTAAAGGCTTGGCCTTCAGTAACAAGGCTGAAAGAGCCACAGATACATGAATCTCTGAGCAGAGAGGTCTACTTCAAGCAATACTGCCAGTTAGATTCAGCCCAGGGTTTAGATAGTGTGTAAAGGAAAATTATTATGAATTTGCATGACAATAGTACGTAGAGGCCCAAACAGAGGTTATAGAACCATTGCGCACTGGACATTGTACCAGGACAGAGTGAGCGACTGTCCCTGTTCCAAAGAGCTTACCACCAATGTGGAATTGATACATCAGTGCAAAACGAAACCAACCTCCTGCTTGAAATCCAAAGTTGCCAGCTATGTCTGGGCAGACTTAGAAATGACAAAGGATTGGCCCAGTATTGAATTGCTGGCATGCAGCGAGCCTGGTGATAATTAGATCTGGTCACGACATTTTCAGTGAAATGATTTATAATTGAAAAAAATGGCAATTCATCAAAATCAAAACTTTTTATGGGAAAGGTTCAGTTTCAACAAATTTATTGGCTTGAAAATTTTGCGGGGAAAAAAGTTTCCAAAGTGTCTAAACATCCCACTTTGATATTGTCAGATGAAACATTTCAGTTTTCTGGCTTGGACCAACTTTTTGTTTTGAAATTTCGGAGCAGGGGCTGCTCTTAGGCATCCCAGCCCCCTGCCCAGGGCAGGTGGAGGCTCCAGGGCTCTCTACAGTGGCCTGGGCTCCCTAGGTGGCTCTTACCATGGTCCCAGCTCTGGCTTCCAGCCTGGCCAGGGGACAGGTCTCCAGGGTGAAGAGGAGGAGCAGGGGGTGGGGACTGGAGCAGGAGGAGAGGCAGGGGATGGGGACGTACAGGGGGCAGGGCTCCTGCATGTGTCCTGCTTTTGCCTTTGTAAAAGGTGGTCACCCTAGCTCCCAATGCAATGCTGTGGCAGAAAGGGACCTAATGCAACCCTTGGGGGTATAAATAGAAGCATATGAGTGAGTCGGAGCTGAGAGGTGATTTTACCTCTGTATACAGCATTGGTGAGACTGACATGGGAGTACTGAGTACAGTTCTGGTGTCCACATTGTAAAAGGTATATTGGGAAATTGGGGAAAGTGCAGAAAATAACTCGAGGGCTGGAGAAAATGCCTTGCAGAGAGACTTAAAGAGCTCAATTGGTTTAGCTTATCGAAAAGATGAAGAAGCTGGGAATGGGCGATAGGGGATGGATCACTTGATGATTCCCTGTTCTGTTCACTCCCTCTGGGGCACCTGGCACTGGCCACTGTCAGAAGACAAAAAGAACAGGAGGACTTGTGGCACCTTAGAGACTAACCAATTTATCAGAGCATAAACTTTCGTGGGCTACAGCCCACTTCATCGGATGCGTAGAATGGAACATATAGATAGATATAGATATATACACATATATACATACAGATAAGTTGGAAGTTACCCTACAAACATACAGCCATGTTAGTCTGTATCCACAAAAAGAAAAGGAGGACTTGTGGCACCCCAGAGACTAACAAATTTTTTGCGGATACAGACTAACACGGCTACTACTCTGAAACTACACATATTGAATCTATTTCCTTAAGTTAAGTATCCTCACACCTTCTTGTCAACTGTCTAAATGGGCCCTCTTGATTATCACTACAGAAGTTTTTTTGTTTTGTTTTGTTTTTTTTCTCCTGCTGATAATAGCTCATCTTAACTAATTAGCCTCTCACAGTTTGTATGGTAACTTCCAACTTATCTGTCTATCTATCTGTTCCATTCTATGCGTCCGATGAAGTGGGCTGTAGCCCACAAAAGATTGTGCGCTAATAAATTTGTTAGTCTCTGGTGCCACAAGTCCTCCTGTTCTTTTTGCGGATACAGACTAACATGGCTGCTACTCCGAAACCTGTCAGAAGACAGGATACTGGGCTAGATGGAGCTTTGGTCTGACCCCGCATGGCCGTTCTTATGTAAGAGGTGACTTGATTACAGTGTGTAAGTACCTCCACAGGGAGAAAATACGAGGTACTAAAAGGCTCTTTCATCTAGTGGAGAAAGGCAGAACAAGAACCAATGTCTGGAAGATGAAGACGGACTAATTCAGATTAGAAATAAGGCACAGATCTTTAACATGGAGGATAGTTAACCACCAGAGCTAACTACCAAGGGAAGTGGTGAATTTCCCATCTCTTGATGTCTTCCGATTGAGACCGGATGCCTTTCTGGAAGAGATGCTTTAGTCAAACGTACGTTACTAGGCTCAACCCAGGGGTAACTGGGGAAAAATTCAGGACCTGTGTTATGAGCTCAGACTAAATGAATTATGGTCCCTTCTGGCCTTAAAATCTGTGAATTGGAACCCCTGCGCACCTCCCACAAGGGGTCCTGAAACAGGGTGGAGGGCTGAGGGTTAGATAACCCTAATTACAGGGGCACCCCAGCCATGAGGGGGCATGCAGGAAACAGCAACATTGCTACAGTCCTGGAGGCTGGCCCAAACCACAGGGCCCCCGTTGTCCTTCTGGTGCTTTCCTTTGTGTCTTGTTCTACAAGGTTTGTGCAGATGACTGGATGCCACAGTGGACACTGCCTGAGTTTCGCACTCCCAGAATTCCCATTGACATCAGTTGGAGCTTTTTCCACATGCAAAGACTACAGAATTAGACTCAAATACATTGAGAAATAGCTCAAAGAGGG
The DNA here is from genome assembly GCF_965140285.1 of Lepidochelys kempii. Classification (NCBI taxonomy): domain Eukaryota; kingdom Metazoa; phylum Chordata; order Testudines; family Cheloniidae; genus Lepidochelys; species Lepidochelys kempii. The sequence continues at coordinate 3,594,897 of NC_136390.1, forward strand.
ATGGGGAGGAGAAAGGCAACCTCTTCCTGCAGGTATGTGATGATTCTCCAAATATAGGTGTTGGCACCTGGACACTACAATGATATTTGAGCTCAAATAAATTTATTAGTCTCTAAGGTGCCACAATCCTCCTTTTCTTACTACAATGATAGGCACCTTAGAAAATGTTAACTATAATAATAATAATTCCCAAGGAATAGGCAGCAGGTTTAAAACAAACAAAAGGAAGTATTTCATCATACAATGCACAGTCAACCTGTAGAACTCCTTGCCAGAGGATGTTGAGAGGGTGAAGACTATAACAGGGTTCAAAAAAGAACTAGATAAGTTCATGGAGGATAGGTCCATCGATGGCTATTAGCCAGGATGGGCACAGATGGTGTCTCTGGCCTCTGTTTGCCAGAAGCTGGGAATGGGCGACAGGGGATGGATCACTTGATGATTATCTGTCCTGTTCATTCCCTCTGGGGCACCTGGCATTGGCCACTGTCGGAAGATGGGATGCTGGGCTAGATAGACCTTTGGTCTGACTGAGTATAGCTGTTCTTATATAAGGAAGTTGTGAGTTTTTCTGTGTTACTTCCCATCTACATGGAATTCTGTGTGCTTCTTCCAGAAAACTGATGTTAAACAAAATACGTTCTGCAACATGGGTAAAGAAATGTAAAGTATTTGGTCTATATCCTTGTTGGGTGTAAATTGGCCACGTCCCATTGAAGTCAATGGAGCTATCGCAATTTATACCGGTTGAGGATCTGGTCCTCATACTATTCTATATAGTGATAACTTTAAAATAAAAATGAGGAAGTGCCCAAAGCTGCTGGAAATAGTATAGAATTAGAGGGGATACATAGATAAATTATATATTATAATAATTATATTTAATCTTGACAGTATCCCTTTAATTTACATATCCTTAACAGTAGCTCGTTATTGTGTTTATATTTATTTTAGGTGAGGTTTGCATTTCTTTTCCTCCTCATGATTGTTTAAAAGCAAACAAACGTTGGGCCACACTGGCGTAAACTGTCATGTAGCCATTGACTTCAAATGGAAGTAGGCCAGTTTACACCTGCAGAGAATTTGCCCCAGTGGGAACAGGTTCTATGACATTAAGCAGCCGAGTGAGATTTCTGTCTTCTCACTTGAGATCCTCTCTGGTTCTTTGGATTCCCACTAAGTTAAATACACCATGCTGTGTTCTATGTCCCTTATCTTGTTACCATTTTGCTCCAGTTGTAATCCACCTTGCTCCAAGGTATATGAGGAAAGAGGCACTGTATGTGTTTCTTACAAGATGAAAGAGTTAACCAAAAAAAAAAAAACCCATAAAGAAATATGCAGTCCCAGTACAAGGATATATGAGCCCCGGGCTATTCAGCTACTGGTGTATTTGCTTCCTTGCTGAAACCCCAACCCTCACCAAAGATTAGGCTGATGGAATACTTTCTGGTCTTGTGCATTTCTGAGTGCTCTTGCTGTAAGACTTGATGAATAGCCTTCATTGTGGAGGTTCCTTCCTAGCGGCAGCTCCCACCCTCGCTTCAACATTCCCATCTGGATATAAATCTTGCCTTCCCCCTCCCCGCTACCTCCCCCCACCTTCCCTCGTTCTCTCTCTCACTCTGGAAAGCTGGAAGGCTGCTAAATAAATCATACCTGCCTCGCTGATCAGCGCGATAGTCACCCAATCCATAACCACTACATGAATTTCCTTTGCCAAATGTTGGTAAATGAAAACCATACTGTCCTTTGGTATACATACAATTCACTGTTGAGTTGGACCTTCCCCCCCCTCCACCCCCTTTTGGTAGTTATTCTCTGCTCTCTGCCAAAAAAAAAAAATCCATCAAAGAAAATGCTGTAGTTGAAAGCTCGACTAACTCTTCCAACTTGCCACCATCTTAAGAGGAGCCTAAAACAGCCCCCTGAATCCAAATGCTCCTGAGCGTTAACATACTCCACATGTTATGGAATTATGCCAGACCTGGATCCAGATCTGAACCTAGTTCCTGGGCCCCACTGCTTCAATGGGTGGAACTAACAACTCAGATCTGAACATCCTCGAGATATGATGCGGGGGGCGGGGGTGCCAAACTCTGTCTCTAGGTCCAAATTTTGAGTCCCAGTGTAGTGTCTGGTGCGCTACTCTAGGCAAAATGGCTCAAGGGAGCGCAGAACCTGGGAGCGGCGGCTGACCAGGGGGCAGGAGAAGGCTGCAAAAGGAAATTTAGACTGAATCATTTTGTAAGGATGCGCTGAGCTGAGGAAAAGTCTCCCCAGGTAAGTGCTGGAAGCACTGCCTCTTGGGATGTTTAAAAGAGGATTGAACGTGCATTGGAGAAAAAAGGGAACAGTCTTTATTCCCTGAGGTTTTTGCAAAGGGGACCTACCTGTGCACAGTTTGTTACCAGCTCTGTTCCAAGAAACAGGACTTGTGCACATTTTGTAAATAAGCAAATAACACAAAGAAAATTCCTGATGCCATATTACTGAGCTGAGGTACAAGGCCCTGGGTAGCAGGGGGAAGTAAAAACAAAGGGAACAAGATTGCCTGTCAGGTTAACTTCCTTCTGGGCCTTGGCCTGTCTCTGTTGTTTGTCAGGTCAGGTATCTGGGGGACGTGGAATGAATCCACTCTTTTATATCAGTGACCCACTGAACAAAGGATACATGACATATATGGGCCCACAAAGTGGAATTTGCATCTGGATGAAGATCCAAGTCCAGCTGGGGTGTGTTTGGATCTGGTGTTCTGTTGGGGGTCTATCTCAAAGGCAAAGATTCTGCTTTGTGATTGCAACTGAATTCCTATTCCTAGCTTCATGCAGCTTTGATATCTCACCAAAATGCTGTCTGACCAAACGGCCTGGCAGGAAAAAACACAACCTATTTAAACCTCAAGAAGCCAGATGGGACTACTTGTGTGAATAACTACTTACCAATTGGAGTAAAGGGCTTTGCAATCTGGCCCCTCCTCTTCAATGTAAATATTTCAAAGCAATTTCTTGCTCAACTCTTCATGTCTTTTGTGTCTCGCCATTTTTTTTTTTTTTTTGGTAAATCAGCAATTTAAAAGGACCCAATTCAGCATGCATGCAACAAGCAGAGCCGAATGAATAATTCATAACTAATAATGGGCCTGATCTAAATCAGCATGACAGCCCGTGGAGGACATGGGATATTTGCAAACAGAGTGTACTCTTCTGGAGTGCAGTAGCGTCTCCTGAATGTTCATCAGCCACTCACACTTTGCAAGATGATAATAAAAAGAAAAGGAGGACTTGTGGCACCTTAGAGACTAACCAATTTATTTGAGCATAAGCTTTCGTGAGCTACTGAAGTGAGCTGTAGCTCACGAAAGCTTATGCTCAAATAAATTGGTTAGTCTCTAAGGTGCCACAAGTCCTCCTTTTCTTTTTGCGAATACAGACTAACACGGCTGTTACTCTGAAAGATGATAATAAGTAGGTGAAGAAACGCATGCACACACATATACCCATTAGGCAGCATGCCCACTTGCCCATTAGCACTCCAGGCAGAGGACTGTGATTAGAAGCAGAGTTTCAAACTGCAGCATGCTCGATAGCAAAGAGACCTGTGTACACAAACACACCTTCGGTGCTAGGGGAACAATATTGACTTTGTATCAGGTTGATATTTACACAATCTGCTTGGTATTTCAGAGGAGAGCGAGAAACAGGGTAATGATGTTTGAAGATTAGAATGCAAAGAATCTGAAAGTCAGTAATGATGGTTATAAGGAAATAATGTGCCCATGTGGTTTTTATCGGCATTACTAATCAGACAAGGAGTCATTTTGCTTCTATTGTACAGGGCCGGATTGTCATCTCAGTTACACCGCTGTAAATCTGCAATAACTCAGCAGATGTTAACTAAAGTCAGTGGAACTGCTCTAGATTTAGACCGGGGTAAGTGAGATCAGAATCTGGCCCAGACTGTATAATTTGTTTCGCAACCTTCCTCCATGTGGTGATTCCCTGAGTCACGTATGAAATATGTGCTCTCACCCTCTAATAAAGAAAACCAGCTTCAGGTGAACCAAACTTAGTACCCTCTCCTTATGGCTGTCTATCTTTCATCTCACCTGGGGGATCTCCTGACTGTCAGCTATGTTCCAAAGTCAGGGGCTGTAGCATGCAGGATGCACATGTACAACAAGCCTGGCCATCCAAATGGGGACTCCGATTTTAAGTTATGTCTGTTCCACTGAGAGGCAGCGTAGTCTAGTGAGCAAAGCACTGGCCTGGGGGTAAAGACAATTGGATTCTCAGGCAAGTCACTTCCCTATTCAGTGTCTTCCCACTGTTTCTCAGTCCTGTCTAGTTGATTATAAGTTCTTCAGAGCAGGAACTTTCTTGGACAATGTGTATGTACAGCACCTGACACAATGAGGCCCTGATCTCTGTCAGGCTCTCTCGGTGCTACTGTCAAACAAGACCTTATACAAGCGCTGCATCTCTCTGCTCTCACATCAGGCATTTACACAATGCTCTTCGCCACCGGATCTGAGCACCAACTCTCTCTCAGCAGCAAAGCCAGTGGTGGAGAAAACAAGTGGGTGGGTCCATACCCCATTGTCCGTACCCCAGCAGTCCAACCAGAGAATGAGGCAACTCTTGGTCTGATTCCCTCCCCCTTCGTGCAGCTTGAGGCCCTGCATATCATAAGGCTGGGCCTGTATTTTCAGGTGCCTTCAGTGGCACCTTGCAGGAAAGCTGGAGCCATTACAGATGGACTTGTAATGAGCTAGATCCACATGCATGCAGAGACACCGAAGTCACTAGTTAAACCAGTGCGCAGCACTGGGAATAGACCTCTCAACCCTCAAAAAACTCTACTCCACAAGCCAGAGCAAGAGATTCATTAATCAACCCGTGAGCACATTCCACCTGGCAAAGGGCAGTAACACACACTCGTGTGTGCACACACTTTCTTTGTCAGTGTAGCATGGCATGTAACTAGAGGCGCTGGGAATAATAAACTGAAACAAAACAAGGGAAAATGTAGGATGAATTTCCGGACAAACTAGCCAGTATAATAATCTCACAAGGGAAGTGGTGGAAGTCCCATTTAACACTAGACTGGACATGACCTCAATAAATATACATGAGGGACAATCCTTGCATTGACAGGCAATGCATCAGATGTTCTAGTACCTTTCACCCATATATAACTTCACCCCCACTCTCATCACGATCAGACCCTGATATCTTGTTAAATTCTGCTCATCACACAACCTGAAAGGGTAAGGCTACTTTGTACCACACTTAACGCTTCTCAAGCTTGTATTAGCCACTAAGGGGCTCTTACCCGAATACAGCACACTCCAATCCTGAAAGTTAAGTAATTGGCTTAGGGCCCAAGCTGCATGAAGGGAATCAAGAGGAGGTTGGAGTAGGTGTATGTATTGAACTTATAGCCACTGAGTCACCGTTGAGTGTTTTAACCACAAGACCATTCTTCATCTCTGAGTTTGCCTTTCTCGTCTTGTGTTCTTCAGCATGCAACATGCAACAAATACTCCTGTTTCCATGTGTCACCTAGTAATAAAAACCAGGATGGAGGAGGGAAAAATTGAAGAGATAGAACAATATGTTACACTCCTATAATGTCTTTTATCTAAGGATCATTTATAAATGGAGAAAAGGGGGCACCAAGCCAGATATAATTACACCTGATGTAAATCAGGAGCAGCTTCATTGAATGTCATGGAGTTACTCAGTGTAAAACAAGGATAAATGGGATCAGAATCAGGTCCATTGAAACAGCAGCAGAACTGGGGCTTGAACCTAGGAGTTTAGAGGCTGGCTCCCTCTCTCTGACCATTCCCTCCCTGTTGTTATAATCTGAACTGGTAAAAAAGAAAAATGGTTAGAACATTTCCATTGAAAAATACGGTTTCATCAAAATCGAGTTGTTCTATAAGAACATGGCAATACTGACAGTATTTTCCACTGGAAAATGGAGAAATGAATCATTTTGACTTTCTTGTTTTGTTCTGATAATGTTGAAACATTTTGTTTCAAGAAGGTAAAAATGTTTTGTTTCAGCTTGATCATTTCAATTAATTTGATTCACTTGTTCATATAATATATTATCACATTCATTTGTATATATTATATATTTAATGTAATATAAGAATAGAAATGATAAAGTCAAAATGACACATTCTAACCTTTTGAAATGTCATGTTTTTAGCTTATTGAAACAAAACAAAAATTGATGTTATCAAAGTGAAATGTTCCAGTGGTCCTGAATCAAATTTTTTTGTAGTTGTATTTCACAGGAAATTTCAAAATTCCTTCTTTTTGTTCCAATTCAGAATGATTTTTTTTCCAAAATGTCAGAATTTCCTGAGGAATTGAAATCCAGTTTCTGAGCAGCCCTGGTTATAGTACATTTTCCAGGTGAAATATTTGCTAGAAGTGTCATTGCCTCTCTAGTGGGGAGCTGGACATTTATTGAAAGAGCTGAGGACTGACATGAAACAATCTAGTGAGTCCAGGAAGAGTTGTTTCCTTGGATGCACCCTTTGCTGAAGTTCATGGCAAAGTATCCATTGGCAGCTGAGACTGGGAGCACAGGAAAGCTCTGATGTTTGTTTCCCTATAAAAATAGCAGGGGGAACAAGCTCATGAGATCCTCCAGCTCTTCCACCTAATCAATCTCCATTGGTGTAGATGCCACATACTTGCCTGGAAATCTCATTTCTGAAGAGGAGCAGAAAGGTACCACGGAGGGGGCTGTTTGTTTTACTCTAACCAAATAGGAATGGGATTTCTTTGGGTTTCAGATCCTTGTGGTGGGCCCAAGCCTCAGCTCTGGGAGAACAGCAGCCCTGGAGTGCTTCTGAGCGGAGATTCTGTGGGCCTCTGCCGTCAACACTTTCTCGGTCGTTATCCTCCCTGTGTTTTGTGTGCAAGGCTTTGAGTGTGGTTCGGGTTTCCCAAACAACCTTAATTGTTTTGTCTGATAAGATTATATCAGAGGGACTGAAAACTGAGGATGGCAAAGAAGTTTTTTCAATGCATGCGCTTAATTCCTACCTTGGGGAATCACCTCCTTCTGGCTGAAAAATTCCAATTATTTTCATGGGGATTCTTTTTTTTCAAAAAATTCATTTCCCCCCTTCAAAATTAGAACCTTTTTTTGTTGCTGTTTTTGAAAACTTGTTTTTTTGATAAATATTTTTGGGTTTTAGTTAAATGACCAGTTTCTGAGAGAAAATAACATTTTACCCAAATTGATTTTTTTTAACCTATAAATGTTTGGGTTTGCGGTTTTTGAATTTTCACTGGAAAAAAGACCAAAATGAAGAATGCCCGTGACCATTTTAATTTTTGTGGAAGTGCAATTTTTCAAGAAAAAATGTTAAAAAAAAAAAGCCAGCTTTTGCAACCCAGATCTGCAGAGTCTAAGCTAGTTGATGGTCCCACAGGGCCACTGGAAAGCCATATAGAGAACCCCAGCAAGGAAGCACTGTGGAGAGTAGATGCTGCAGGCAGTACCCCACAAGGGAGTCTGTGACAATACCCTGCAGCCCTCTGATTGGCCAAGCACCCTGTTTAACCCCGGAGGCAGCTCCAGGAATTTGTCTGGGTAATGATGTGGCCTTTGGTCTGCTGTGACTCCAGACTTTGCCTTGTGTTCTGGTCTCCAATTCCAGACTGACTCTGACCTGGTGCTTTACCATATAAATAAAAAGGAAAGAAGTGGGACTGATAAACACTGAGGATGGGTGGAGATCAAAGATAATCTAGGCACTCTCCAATACCTAAACAAATACTTTTCCTCAGTTTTTAGTAAGGCCAATGAGGAGTTTAGGGGCAGTGGCAGGGAGGATAATAGAAATGAGGATATGGAAGTAGAAATTACCGCATCTGAGGTGGAAGTCAAACTCATACAACTTAATGGGACTAAACTCGGGGGCCAGGATTATCTCCATCCAGGAATATTAAAGGAACTAGCTCATGAAATGGCAAGGTTGGTAGCAAGGATTTTTAATGAATCTGTAAACTCAGGGGTTGTAACCCTATGACTGGAGGATTGCTAATGTAGTACCTATTTTAAAGAAAGGGAAAAAAGTAACGTTGAAAACTACAGGCTTGTTAGTTTGACCTCAGTTGTATGCAAGGTTTTAGAACAAATTTTGAAAGGGAAAGTAGTTAAGGTTGTAGAAGTAAACTGGAATTGGGATAAAATACAATATGGTTTTACAAAAGGTAGATTGTGCCAGACCAAGCTGATCTCTTTCTTTGGAAAATAACTGATTTTTTTAGACAAAGGTAACACAGTGAATCTAATCTACCTGGATTTCAGTAAGGCATTTGATACAGTTCCACATGGGAAATGATTAGTTACATTGGAGGAGATGGGGATTAAATATGAGAATTGAAAGGTGGATAAGGAACTGGTTAAAGGGGAGACTACAATGGGTCATAGGTAAACTGTCAGGCTAGATGGAGGTTACTAGTGGAGTTCCTTGCGGATCAGTCTTGGGATCAATCTTATTTACCATTTTTATTAATGACATTGGCACAAAAAGTGGGAGTGTGCTAGTAAAATTTGCAGATGACACAAAGTTGGGAGGTATTGCTAATATGGAGGAGGACCGGACTATCATATATGAAGATCTGGATGACCTTGAAAACTGGAGAAATAGAAAATGGGATGAAATTTAATAGTGCAAAGTGCTATAAACTGGGAACTTATCAGTTGGAAGTGACAGAGAAGGAGAAAGACTTGGTTGTATTGGTTGATTATAGGATGACTATGAGCTGCCAATGTGATGCAGCCATGAAAAAGGCTAATGCGATCCTAGGATGCATTACGTGAAGTATTTCCAGTAGAGATATGGAAGAGTTAGTACCATTATACAAGGCACTGGTGAGACCTCATCTGGAATACCATGTGCAGTTCTGGTCTTCCATGTTTAAGAGAGATTATTTCAAACTGGAACAGGTACAGAGAAGAGCTAATAGGATGATCTGAGGAATGGCAAATCTATCTTATGAGAGGAGACTCAAAGAGCATGGCTTGTTTAGCCGAACCAAAAGAAGGCGGAGGGGAGAAATGATTGCTCTCTATAAATACATAAGAGGTATAAATACCAGGGAAGGAGAGGAGCTATATAAGTTAAGCGCCAATGTGGACTCAAGAACAAATGGATATAAACTGGCCATCAATAAGTTTAGGCTTGAAACTAAAGGAAGGTTTCTAACCATCAGAGGAGTGAAGTTATGGAACAGCCTTCCAAGGTGAGCAGCGAGGCCAAAAAACCTAACTGGCTTCAGGCCTGAGCTTGATAATTTTGTGGAGTGGATGGTATGATGAGACTGCCAACAATGGTATGTAGTCGATCTATGACTGCTAGCAACAAATATCCCCAACAACCAGTGATGGAACACTTGATGGGGAGGGCTCTGAGTCACTACAGAGAATTCTTTCCCAGGGGTCTGGCTGCTGGGTCTTGCCCACATGCTCAGGATCTAAGTGACTGCCAGATTTGGGGTAGGAAGGAATTTTCCCACTGGTCAGACTGGCAGAGACTTTGGGGTTTTTTGCCTTCCTGTGCAGCCTGGGGCACCGGCCACTTGCAGGTTTAAACTAGTGGAAATAATGGATTCTTTGTAACTTGAAGTCTTTAAATCATGGTGTGAGGACTTCAGTAACTCAGCCAGAAATCTATTACAAGGGGGAGTGCTTGAAGTTCTGTGGCCTGCAATGTGCAGGTCAGACTAGATGATCAAGGTGGGCCCTTCTTCCCTTGAAGTCTATGAGTCTATCTCTGATCCCTGGTCTCTGACTCTGGTATGACTCTGACCCTGATTCTTGCCTCCTGATTCCAGCCTGGTACTACCTCTGACCTCCAGTCTCCACCCCTGGTCTGACTCTGACCCCGACTCCTGCTTATTGAACCTAGCTTTTGCAATTCCTCTGACACCTGCTCAGCGACTACCATCCTTGATGTGCAGACCCCAGCCCACCTGTGACTGCTAGGCCAGACTGCCTATGCTCACCCGGTCCCTTACAACTCCATTCAAAGGCTCACTTAGCCAGGAATGAATATTTATTTAGGTGGGTCTAATCCCATGAACAAAGGGTATTTGGGTACATTAGACAAATACCACCTAATGGACTGTTCAAAAGAGGCCCAGGACTGGAACACAAAGGCTAGTGCAGAGCAGGAATGAGCAGCCCTGAGAGAAGCTATGGCACCAGTAATGAAATAAAAGACTCTGCAGGGCAAACCCTATGGTATATTGACAGGGCTGGACACCATGTTGGCCTGGGGAATGTAAGCCAGGATTGAAGTGGGTTGGCCAAGCAGGGATTTGGTATGCGGGAGAGTACAAGTGGTGGGTAACCTTGCCAAGGGCCTTCTGTGTCTGTTTGACACTAGCCAGTGCAACTGTCTGCTCCTGCATAGAGATCCAGCTCTGCCATGCTGCTGTAGAGCAAATCTGACTGGCACAGGAATTGTATGTACATTACCTCCTGCTATTCCCTCGGCCCCTGTCTTTATCTAGTAAGCTTGTTGGAGAAGGAACTGTCCATAATTGGTTGGAAAGTGCCTAGTACACAAGCGGGGTTGCTCTAAATAAATATTAATAGCATCATGTTGATTTTCACAAGGACTAGAATTACCAATTGTTTTAAAACAGAGAAATAAGAAGAGAATTGACTGAGTCCCAAATCCTCTCTTAAAAGTATAGAATCATAGTATAGAATATCAGGGTTGGAAGGGACCTCAGGAGGTCATCTAGTTCAACCCCCTGCTCAAAGCAGGGCCCCCTGCTCAATTCAAGAAATATGTGTTTGCTGATGATGTTTTAAAGAAAGTCACACCAGCAAACTGGTGGAAGTCACTTAAGCACTTGGATTCAGAGACTGTTGAAGTGATAATCTTACTTTTAACAGCAGTAGCTGCTTCTGACGGTGTAGAAAGAATATTTTCTTCCTTTGGACTAATTCATTCCAAATTGAGAAATCGTTTGGGACCTGAAAAAGCAGGAAAGCTTGTTTTTCTTTTCCAGATTATGAACAAACAGGAAAATGAAGGTGAAGACGAGTGAGTTAGCTGCAGAAGCCAATATTTTAAGCTTCTTGGCTGACATAGTTGATTTAATTTTTGTTTTTTGTTTTTTTAAATATTTCATTTAACTATTTTAGTTAAAAACAATTTTAACAAAAACAAACCTGATTTAAAAAAAATTGAATGTTTAAATAATTCAAAAATTCATACGCTTGTTTTGTTAAAATATTACGTTTGTTGTTGAAGAAAAAAATCCAGAATACATAACGTTGTTGTTTTGCTTTAATATATATATGTTCTTGACAGTTAAAAAGGAATCGATCACAGAACTAGAAATGAATGATAGCTTAGGTACAAGTGATCATGGCTTGATTCCATTGGTTATGTGCAGGCAGAATAAATTTGCTGCGCATAACTCAATATAATATGCTGACAAAACTCAGAGACTGGGAGAGCTTGTTAAAACAACAAATCACCTTAGGCTTCTAAAATGTTCCCATTCACAGGGTCCTGTCTTTGGGATCATCGCAAAAGCTGCATTCTTGTACATAATGGGGTTGTGCATTTTAGAAGTCAAGCCATATGCCGATATTACAAAAAAAAAAAACCCCTAAAACAAAGCAAAACCAGAACCATCTGGTAAACACAGAAGAGACTGCTAACAAAAGGCTTGGACAGTGATGGAAAAAGGGAAATATACTTCACGCCCCCAGCACACCAGCCATCAATGGAGTGTGAAAGAAATGTAAGGTTTGCTGCACCAGGCATCCGGTGCCAAGGGACAATCATCTAGAGAATCCAGAATTCAACTTTCACTCTGCTCCGCTTACTTAACTGAAAGTTTCCCCCATCCCTCTCCAGTCCTCAACTCATGTTCAGCATGCATGTCACAAAGGTGGTCAGACAAGGGGAGTGGAATACCATCTTGAAAAAGAAAGCAGATGTTTCTGGGATCTTGAATAAGAATTTTAGCATGGGCCCTGATGTATGCTTCCAAAGAACCAAACACCAGGGCCGCTGTTTATTGGCTGTTTCCTTGCTCACACTGCAATGTGGCTCCCAAATGGGATGAGGCTGTGAGCCAAGAAGCAACAGAAATTACTCAAGGACTTTCTTTGTCTGTTTTTGCTCTCCAGAAAAAAAATGCCTGAAGAATGGAACCTTTAGCTTGGCACATCTACTGTCCCTCTCTCCTTGTCAGAGCTGCAATGGGGATGAAATAACTTCACGATCAAATAGAGGAGGCCTGTTGTATTGGCATCTAATTGGGAGCATGTAAAAAATAAATTGGTGCCCACAGATGGTAAGCAGATTCATTTTGGCTATTGTCTGAGAAGGGAAAGGGGTTTTTGGACCAGGAAGCAATGGACATCTTGCCAGAAGCATTAGTTTCTCTCTGGCTTTCAACCTAATTTCCCCCTGCCCGGGTTTTGATATTCTAGACAAATAACAAAGACATTTTGATTTAGGGGAATTGCCAGCTAAATTTTGCCTGAGAGATTTCCATTTCTGCCCCAAAGCTAAAATGCTATTGGGCACTGAGTGGCTCAAGGGATTGGAGGGAAAATGGGATTCAAATCTTTCCACTTCAGTAAGGACTCCATTCCAGATTAGTAGTCGCTAGGATTAGGTCCACACAGTAATGCGTGGCTAGGAAACTGGACCTGACCTTCCCCAATGTTCAGAGGTGTCTGGATTCTAGGGTTTTAGTTCACACCCGATTGCTAATGATTGATTATATCTCCCATGGTGCATCATGGGAGTGTCATGCCTGTGGTGCATTGTGGGAGATGTAGTCCAGCTGGGGTGCCTGGCCTATGGAGGAGAAGGGAGGCATGAAGTACCAGAACTGCAGCTTCCAAGAGGCACCTCAGCAGCTTGGGAGGCATATGGTTTCATGGTGAACTGAACCATTCTGAAACAAAATGTTTTGTTTCGACCAGAAATGTTGGAATATTTCAACATTTCCCAACGGAAAGTTTCTGTTTTTGGCTGACAATTTTCCGTTTCCGGGTGTTTGGTTTTTTTCAATGAACAAGCAACCTCTTCTTCACAAAGCAGCTGCTTTTCACTGCGCGTTTTGCTGAGAAAGTCTCTACCTCAATCTAAACAGACAAGGAGTAAGGGGGGAAACAGAGACAAAGACAGCTGATGTAACTTACTGAAGGTCACATGCTAGGTCAGTGGCAGAGCTAGGATTAGAAAGCCGATTGCTTGAGTCCTCATCCAGTGCTCTGGACAGCACAACCTCCCCGCACCTTTTATTAGGTTCTGTGACATTCTGTCCATGCCTCCATCCCAACTAACCTTCCACAGAGCACGGCTACCCTGCACAAGATATACCAAAGGTTGCCTCAACTCATTTCTAACTGAAAACTGGCCACAGAATAGTCTAACCAATGCCCACGGACAATACATACCCAGCCACTTGTTGGTCCAAATGACAAGGAACAGTTGAAACAGATATATATCTGTATCCCACCTGTCAGGGATGGTCTAGATAATACTTAGTCCTGCCGTGAGGACTGGACTAGATCTCTCGAGGTCTCTTCCAGTCCTACACTTCTATGATTCTATATTGTACTATGTTTTAAAGCCATTAGAATACAGGCTCTGGGAGGACTTGAGGGTTGTCCACAGAGAACATCCAGCCTGTCCTATGGCGACAAAGAGCGGGAGAGCTTCATTCCGTCATGATGGCTGTGACTGATGGTAGAGAGTGTTGGGACAGGACATGATCTGGAGGTTAAAGTGTAGGACAGAGCTTCAGAAGATTTGAACTCTGTTCCCAGCTCTGCCGCAGAACCCCTGTGTGACCCTGAGCAAGTCACTTCATCCACCAAACTCTGTGGAGGTCAGGATCTCTGGCCATCTGTAATATGGGGATGACTATGTGGATTTCGTGGGGGGCTTGTGGGGTTGTATCCTTATCATAATTCCATTTATGTAAGGATGTTTGCATCATAAGCAGCCTGTGTTAATAACAAGATGCAAAAGCCAGAGCTGCATTCAGTTTGCTCTCTTTCTTAGTATTGTTACCATCTCAAGATCCCCTTAAATCTTTCAATCAGTCCTGGGCTTAAAACCCCCACAGGGAAAGTAGAAACACAAAAGAAAGTGTTGTAATGACCCTTCTTTCCCAGGGCTACTGCTGCTGACCCACTGTGGTGAACAGGCAGGTGCAGTGCCCTCTTTCAGACCATACATCAGATCTAGATGCTGTGTCGTTGTTTGCAAGGATAGTAGTGTTAACTTCTGTATCCACACCAGAATTTCATTTTGGCAACACACTAAAATCCCTCTCCCATTTAAATTGTATACAGTGGGGGTGGGGGAAGAGGTTCCACTTCCTGTCCTAAATCAGCACTTACTGGTCATTTCGATGCTGTGTGTCACCCTCGTGCTGATGAGAATGGAGCTATACGTAAATGCATGGTTGAGTTTGTGTAGCGCTTTGGGAAATTCCAGGAAGAAACGTGCTATGTAAATTCAAGATATTATTATTATTATTATTATTATTTGTTAGGCATAGGTTAAATCCCTAAAGACTTGTTTGAATCTAAGTTTTCTCTTTCCTCTCTTTTGGTTCAGGGCAACAGAATGAATGTTTTTGACAAACCTCTGAAAACAAGCTAAATTATTAGTGCAGCTTCCTATGGGTTTTTAGTTTTTCAGATGAATATGGAGGGAATTTAGCCTCCCTTTTATTTTGCTTTGCCTGTTACTGTCCTTACCACACATTCATCTGAATTGTGCTGAGAAAGCTCCATAGGATTTATCAGCATGTTTTTCGGTTTTTCTATAAAAGGAAATTCAGAAAGGGAAAAGCGAGCTTGGATAATCAGGAAAAACTTCCTGACGTCAAGATCTATTAGGCTGAGGAATGTCTCCTTCACAAAATGGTACCAACTCCAGCATTTGGGGCATTTAAAACTAGCCATCCCTTTTAACAATGCACCCAAATGGATCATGTGTGGGGATTGAACTCATGGCTGCAAAACATGAACGTCTACTGCTTGAGCTAAAGAATCCGCTTTGCTGGCATAGAGGCAGTAGTGGACTCAAAAACTTCGTATATGGACCAGCCACTAGAGGGCAACAGATACCCACATGATAGTAATATGGGTTACACTGATAACCATCAAATGGGTGAACTAGAAGGTAACCTCTTGCTATGCCATGTGGATGATGGAAACAGGTCATGTTTGCTTAATTAATTAAAGGGACATAACTGTGTATGGGGAGCCACATAAAGGTATAGCTTCGCAGCCACTGCCTTATGGAGCTGAGTGCCGGGACTTTCTCTCCCTTTCACTAGGTTAAGGTTGTTCCCATGTAGCTCTGCTAAAGTCCACGGAAGGCATGCCGACAATACCCTCTGGTGAACAGTGATAAACACACTGATAGAGGTGAATGGAAGCATGAGGGACCGGAAGCACAACTCCCATGAGGCACCATGGAACCATTTCCAAATTGGTTTTCGGCCCAATATTTCTATTTTTGGTGGGGTTTTTGGCCCCAAAGTGAACATTCTCTGGCCAAAACCAAACCCATTTTCTGAGCAGCTCTGGTAATTTGCACGATAATAGTGCACAGGGCCCCCAGCTGAGATCAGCACACCATTGTGCATGCACCCAGTGAGAGACCGTTAGTCTCATTTTACAGCTTCACATGGAGATTAAGTGGTAGCCCAAGGTCACATGGGGAGTCCGTGACAGGGCTAGGAACTGAACCTAGATCTTGTGGTTCCCAGTCCACTGCCCAAACCATAAGAACTTTCTCTATCCTTGTGCCTTCGTGCATATCTCTGTCTGTGCAGGCCCAGATGTGGGAGGCAACGTCTGACAAGGATCCCAAAGGAGGGGCACACCAAAACTATTCAAGGAGGAGACTTAAAAGTCTGTGTGTGATTCCTTCCTTTAGCATACACAGCTGTCTCCATAATCTCCATGTCAGGATCCTACATTTCTGATGCCAGTGGAAGGAAGGGGACACCCAAGCTGTGTGGACCTTTGGGACTGAAATGAGCCAAGCCTGTAAGTGTGACGTGCGGTTGCAAGGAACATGGGTGAATTGTCGGCATGCTTTTACACATGCCGTTCATTGTAGGAGTGGTTCATGTTGTGTACATGCCTAAATACTCAACAACTCAGGTACTTGGGAGGTCACTGATGCCAGTTGCAAACATGGAATGGGGCCGGCCTGTTCATTCCTTTCAAATGGCCCGGGAGTTAGGGGTACTTAACTAAGACTAAGGAGAATCAGCTCCAATTTCCTTCCCTGCCACAAACTTCCACCATGACCTTGGGCAAGTCTTTTCGGCTCTCCAGTATGTCTACCCTGCAGCTGGGAGCAAGCCTCCCAGCACAGGTGGGTAGACTCAAGGTTCGAGCTAGTGTGCTAAAAATAGCAGTGTGGACATTGTGGCACGGGCAGCGGCTTGGGCTAGCTGCCCAAATGCAAGCCTGGCTGAGCCCTCAGGGTGGCTAGCCCAAACCACCACCTGTCCTTCGATATCCACAGTGCTATTTTTTTGCATACTAGCGTGAGCCCGCCTGCCTGGGCGGGGTGGCACAATCCCAGCTGCAGTGGAGATGTATCCTTTGTGCCTCAGTTCCCCCACTGGACAATGGGGATACCAATGGGGAGGTTGAGAGGATAAATCCATTAAAGATTGTGAAATGCTTTGAGATCTATGGGTGAAAAAGCCCTAGATGAGAGACAGGTGTTGTTATTCCACAGCCAGGGAGAGTACTCAGTGATTTGATTTGAGGGATAGCTCATTTGTTTGAGCATTGGCCTGCTAAACGCAGGATTGTGAGTTCAATCCTTGAGGGGGCCATTTAGGGATCTGGGGCAGAAATTGGGGATTGGTCCTGCTTTGAGCAGGGGGTTGGACTAGATGACCACCTGAAGTCTCTTCCAACCCTGATACTCTATGATTTTACAATTTGCCTTCAAACTCTCTAACTGCGGTGTTTTATTAATTTTGGGGTAGGATGAAGTTGAGAGAGGGAGAGAGAGAGAGATGGAGCATCCTCCTCCATCATCCCAGCCAAGAAAAATATACTTAATGAAGTTCTATACCATGACTAGCAAAGGCCTGTTTCAGAACAGGAAAGTATAACTGTATAGTACGGCCAGATACGCCATCAATCTTCCCCTGGCATTTGTAAGCTGTCATTGCATATCCCACGGGCTGTCTTCTATAATGTGTCTTGCCCATGTGCGTCATCGTTTTGGGAAGGGTTTCAGCCTCAGCACGGTATCCAGAACATTTTCTTTTCAAGAAGATTAATGGAGTTCTATTTATAATTGATAAGCAGGAAGGTGGAGTGGGTGGAGTGTGGGCCCAGAGCTAACTGAAGGTAAAGGTGCCAGTAGGGAGTAGAGAGGCAGTTGATTATTTCTCTCAGTGCGTCTAAAATTCCTCATCCAGATATCAGTTGCTCTTAGGGCATCACGCTTGGCACACATGTTGCTGAAGGACTTACTGCACTTTTTTTTCATAACCATCCATTTAATGGTTTGCTTAAGTACAGGTCTGTCCCTGTCTTTTCAGTAGCGGGTTTAGGCAAACCACCTGGAATAAAATAAGAGCCAGCCTAAAACTTCAGCAAGACATGGAATGAATAATGGCACTTTTTTATTTCTATGGAAACTTCCATCCATGGATTTTAAAGCATTGTGCAAAGCATCGTTTGTATTATGATAACACCTTGAAGGCGCCCACCAAGATCAAGTCCCCTTTATGTTAGGTACTGTACATTCATACTGTGAGCCAGTCCCTACCTTGATCTGCTTACAATCGAAGTAGATAAAGTGGGGGAGGGGAATGAGAGGAGAAGTGACTTGACTTTTGTCCCACAGGAGATCAGTAGCAAAGCTGGAACTGGAACCTATGTCTTCCTGGTCCCAGTACAATGCCTTATCACTTAAAACGTATTAATTAATCAAATCTTAGGCACCCATGTGAAGTTGGCCAATATTTTCCATGGCATTATGTTTATATTTTGAATGAATTAATATTTTAATTCTACGGTGTTTGATCTTCACTTTCCATGCAAACCAACCTGAGAGCTTTCTTTGATAAGGTAACAAGCCTGGTGGATGGAGGGAAGGAGTAGATGTGGCATATCTTGACTTTAGTAGGGCTTTTGATACTGTCTCACGTGACCTTCTCATAATCAAAGTAGGGAAATACAATCTAGATGGAGCAACTATAAGGTGGGTGCATAACTAGTTGGAAAACCATTCCCAGAGAGAAGTTATCAGTGGTTCACAGTCAAACTGGAAGGGCATAATGAGTGGGTCCCGCAGGGATCAGGGTCCAGTTCTGTTCAATATCTTCATCAGTGATTTAGACAATGGCATAGAGAGTACACTTATGTAGTCTGTGGACAATACCAAACTGGGAGGGCTTGCAAGTGTTTTGAAGGATAGGATTAAAATGTAAAATGATCTGGACAAACTGGAGAAATGGTCTGAAGTAAATAGGATGAAATTCAATAAGGACAAATGCAAAGTACTCCACTTAGGAAGGAACAATCAGTTGCACACATACAAAATGGGAAATGACTGCCTAGGAAGGAGTACTGTGGAAAGGGATCTGGGGTCATAGTGGATCACAAGCTAAATATGAGTCAAGAGTGCAACACTGTTGCAAAAAAACCAAACATCATTCTGGGATGTATTAGCAGGCGTGTTGTCAGCAAGACACGAGAAGTAATTCTTCCGCTCTACTCTGCGCTGATTAGGCCTCAAGTGGAGTGTTGTGTCCGTTCTGGGCGCCACATTTCAGGAAAGATGTGGACTAATTGGAGAAAGTCCAGAAAAGAGCAACAAAAATGATTAAAGGTCTAGAAAACAGAACCTGTGAGGGAAGTTTGGAAAAACTGGGTTTATTTAGTCTGAAGAAGAGAAGGCTGAGAAGAGACAGTTTTCAGGTAAATAAAAGGTTGTTACAAAGAGGAGGGAGAAAAATTCTTCTCCTTAACCTCTGAGGATAAGACAAGAAGCAATGGGCTTAAATTGCAGCAAAGACAGTTTAGGTTGGACATTAGGAAAAACTTCCTATCAGGATGGTTAAGCACTGGAATAAATTGCTTAGGGAGGTTGTAGAAACTGCATCATTGGGGATTTTTAAGAGCAGGTTAGACAAACACCTGTCAGGGATGGTCTAGGTAATACTCAGTCCTGCCATGAGTGCAGGGGACTGGACTAGATGACCTCTTGAAGCCCCTTCCAATCCTATGATTCTATTATTTGAATGGCAAATACATTTGAGAAAATCACTATGTGTTCGTGGACAAATTGTGCACAGAAAAAGAGGCAAAACTCAGGAAATGAATTAATCAAGCTCTACTCAGAATTATCTAGTCACAGACCCAAAGAAAACACTGGTTCTGATCATTCCTAAATGTTGGATCCAGACCAGAATTTTCCCGGGGCAACACTCCTGTAGTTTGGAGAAACTTCTCATATCATTGCCATTTGAGAGATGGGTAAACTTGAGTTATAAAGAAATTATGCCAACATTTTCTAAAGTATCCTCTGATTTTGGAAGCCAAATTTGAGTCTACTTGTTCCTAATTTTCAGAGGCATTAAACACCTAATGACTTCAACTGCAGTTGGGGGTCCTTAGCACATGTGAAAATCAGGTCATAGGTGTCTCAGGTTGGGCACCCAAATCAGAGATCATTTTTGAAAACTTTGTACAAGTATCTAAATGACTTTGTACAAGGTCAAGTGGAGAGATATCAGTGGAGCCTGCAGTAGTTGTGTTTTTTTTTAACTACTGCCTTATATTGATTGACTCAGGGACCTCAATCTATTAGCTTAACAAATAAAAGATTAAGTGACCACTTGATCATAGTGCATAAGTACACACCTGGGGAACAAATATTTAATAATGGGCTCTTCAGCCTAGCAGAGAAAGGTATAACCTGATCCCATGGCTGAAAGTTGAAGCTAGACAAATTCAGATGGGAAATAAGGAGTAATTTTAACAGGGATGGTAATTAACCATTGGAACAATTCTCCAAGGGTCATGGTGGATTCTCCATCACCAGCAATTTTTGAATCAAGATTGGCTGTTTTTTGTTTTTTTCCCCAAAGATCTATTCTAGGAATTATTTTGGGGACGTTCTCTGGCCTGTGTTATACAGGTGTCCAGACTAGATGATCCCAGTTGTCCCTCCTGGCCTTGGACTCTATGAATCCATGAACCATTCAGCCTTCTATAACCTCTACACCTGCTATGTGCTGTGGAAGCTGGGGGTGGCCACCACCAGAAGAACCTGCCAGTATATTGCTCTGCGGGGCTTTTTGCAATATTCATGCATGTTTCCTCCTTTAGAATGTTGTGCTTGATTTTAGTGCTGGTGTACACTTGTAGGACTAAAGGTCTACTCCATTCCATACACACACAGGACATGACCACAGTCAGAGAAAGCCCCTTTCCACCTGAAGAACCTCTTCCACCATTTATCCCTCCCCACCTTGTGCACCATTCCCTACTGTAACCAAAATGTGTCTGAGCTGATCCTGCCCCAAAACGAAGGAAGAAGGACTTTGCACTTGGGGGAATACATATGTTGGTTTTCTCATATTGCTCTAAATGGTCCGACTGAGCTGCGGTTATAGGCCCAACACACTTGACAGCAAAGCAAAAGGGGAGACCTGAAATCTCCTTCCCAAACAGGCCAATTTATCTTTTGCGATTCCTCCACCTTCTCCCCCTGCTATGCCTAAATTTGGCCTTCCAATAACATTTTTATAATGTACCATTAAACAGAGAGCACAGCCAAAGCCCATTGAACTCTGGACTGGATGCTTGTAAACAGTGGATGAATGGTGTGTTTTTCTTCTCTCTGCGCCCCATGTACTTCTCAACACCTCTGATTTTTTTTTAACTTTATTTTTAAAGGAGGAGATGAGGCAGGATTTTGCTTTTGGTTTTATAGGCCACGAGCTTTTCATCAGTTACATTGCAGCAATGGCTGGGGCACCAAGGGAGCTCGGCAGTTAGCGAGTTGACAAGCTATTCAAAGGATGCTGTGGCCTCATTTCAACCCAGCAGTAGAACGCTGCACACCTGAAAAGCTTTGTCTCCGTTGCTCCTTTTTGTGTCAATGGAAAGGAGGGGAGCTGAGGTTTGCGAGGCACTCAGATGGACAGGACGGATAAGCGTGTGGATATGGGACTGGAGTGTGACATGGGGGCGGTGGGTTCAGTTTCTTGCTTAGCAATAGGCTCCCTGTGTCATCTTAGCCAAGCTATCCAGTGCCTCAGTTCCTGATCTACAAAAATAATAGAATACCTAGCTGCTATATCAATAGATTATAGAATCAGAGGATATTAGCGTTGGAAGAGACCTCAGGAGGTCATCTAGTCCAATCCCCTGCTCAAAGCAGGACCAATCCCCAACTAAATCATCCCAGCCAGGGCTTTGTCAAGCCTGACCTTAAAAACTTCTAAGGAAGGAGATTCCATCACCTCCCTAGGTAATGCATTCCAGTGCTTCACCACACTCCTTGTGAAATAGTGTTTCCTAATATCCAACCTAGACCTCCCCCACTGCAACTTGAGACCATCGCTTCTTGTTCTGTCATCTGCCACCACTGAGAACAGCCGAGCTCCATCCTCTTTGGAACCCCCTTTCAGGTAGTTGAAAGCAGCTATCAAATCCCGTCCCCCACCCTTCTCTTCTGCAGACTAAATAACCCCAGTTCCCTCAGCCTCTCCTCATAAGTCATGTGCCCCCAGCCCCTTAATCATTTTCGTTGCCCTCCACTGGACTCTCTCCAATTTGTCCACATCCCTTCTGTAGTGGGAGGACCAAAACTGGACACAATACTCCAGGTGTGGCCTCACCAGTGCCGAATAGAGATCTCAAAGCACTTTGTGGTCTGTAATGTATTTAACCTCTTAACACCCTAGTGGAGTGCAACAGGACAAGGCGATTGTATCCATTTTTTACAAATGGGGTGGGGAACTGAGACCCTATAATGCCTGGTGGCCGAGGCGGGTTAGGGGGCAGCGCAGAGCAGTAGTCAAGTGTGCAGGGGTGGTTGGATAGCCAGGAGGCCAATCGGCATCAGAGGCAGCTGGGGGGCAATGGTGGTGGTTCTCGCATGCGTCAGCAGCCAGAAGAGCCAATCCAAGGGGTTGGCTCGGCAGGTTAAGGAGGTAAGGAGGCAGGGTCAGGTGACACCACAGGGCAGCAAGGCAAGATAGGCAGCAACCAGCAGCACTGGCCTATTGCTGAGACAGCTTCCTCTTCCTGCTGGGATCTTTTTGATAGTGCAGGTACCCAATGACACTGCTGCCTGTTCCTCCAATCAGAGGCCTGGGGAGTGGCTACTCTGGGTCTGTAGGCTTTTAGCACTCAGGTTGTTGGTGATTCAATGCATGGCCTTGGTGCAGTGGCGAAGGATGTCATTTAGGGATCTGCTGGGGGTGGGCTCAATAGCAGGGTCCTGGCAGGCTGAGGGATTTGCCTGAGATCACCCGGGAAGTCTGTAGCAGAGCACAGGCTTGAGCCCAGATCTCAAGTCATAAGCTAGTGCTCTAGCCACTGAGCTACCCCACCATGTAGGGCTGATGTGGGAGTAAAATCCAGGAATGAGGCTGGAAGATGCTTGGATACTCAGGTTGCGGGGATCATATAAGTACCTAGGTGGTTTCCCATCCAGCTTGTGAAAACTGCTGTTAATAGAATGACTGAAATGTCGGGATTAACATAAGAAATATGGAAATGGATTTTGCTGATTGAGTCCATTATAATTAAGGTTAAGATTTTGTCACTGGTACCTTTAGTAAAAGTCAGCGACAGGTCACAGGCAATAAACAAAAATTCACGGAAGCTCGCGACCTGCCCCTGATTTTTACTAAAAATACCCTGGTGGCAGGGGGAGGACTGCTGGGGCTGGTAGCTGCTCCTGCCCAGTGGGGCTGACCCAACTCTGCCCGCCGCTCTGGCGGGTCAGGGACTGCTGTTCCGGCAGCGGGCCGCTGGCCAGCTGGGGCTGACTGCTTATTAGCTGTTCCGCTGTCCCACTGCTCCAGCAGCTCCAGGGCTGACTGCTGGTCTCCCGCTTCCCGTGCCCTCAGGGCTGGCCACCAGCCAGCTGTTCAGATGGCTGCTGCTCCATCTCTGCCCCAGAAGAAGTCATGGAGGTCCTGGAAAGTCAAGGAATCTGAGATCTCTGTGACCTCTGTGACAGAATTGCGTCCTAAATTATCATAAAAAGAAGCATTTCTATTGTGTTAATCTTTGCAGAAACCTAAATATTGGGCCCAATGTGTCATCTGAAATGGTGCTCGAGAGGGCATCTGGTTTTTGCACACTGTCAAATTCTTTCATTAAAACAGCACAAAGAAATAACTGCAGCGATGAATGGAAAAGTACATGGAACTTTGAAAATCCAAGTGCAAAACATGGCAAAATGGCGGCCAACTCTCAGCTGGCTGTTCGGTGATGTGCTCGCCAAATATAATTATGGATGAATAATTGTGGATGAAAGGCGCTATACGACCGCAGGTTGTTATTAGCAGTACTTGTGAAACTTGTGAAATTGAATTTTGTGGCCAAATTTCCCAAGACAAAAAAGAAATTTCCCCATCAGTTTAGCTCTACTGTAATTGCAAAAGGTGCTTGTTATTGACTGATTCCCTACTCACCATTAAACCAAAGTGCACTGGTTATGTTCCTTTCCGATTGCAAAATGTTCTCTCATTCCTCAGAGATGGGTTTCACGAGGTAGTTTTGTGTGCTGCAATAAACTCCCATGACAACTACCCTGGTTTGAATAGCAACACCAGGGCTGGCAGACTATTTTCACAAATTATTCAAGCCCCTTTGCTCTTCTGCTCTTTGTTAGGTCATATTGTTTGTTGTTTGTGAGAGTTCCCACAACTGCAGGTTTATTTGTGATAAAATCTACAAGTCACAAAGCTTTATGCAGCATTGTTGACTCCAAGTGTTCAAAATCATGACTCAAGCCATGGAAAATCATGAGTGACTTAAAATCATGAGATTAAATAATAATAATAATAATAAACAACAATACATTTGAGGTTCTTTTAATTTGCCTTCTGGTTTTAGAACCTTTATAAGATCATATTTCTTAGCTTTTTCCATACCCTGGGGTTAGAAACTTCCTTTCTTTTTAAATGCAAGCTGACATTCTCTCATAATCACAGGATTCCAGGAGCTGGGGCTTTAAGAAAACCACCAAATATTGCGAGTCTCATGATAAATTTGCAAGAGCTGGCAACACTAGCGTGTGTTTTAGCACAAACGATGAAGATGATGTGTCTGCTAATTTATACCACAACATGCATTATTTGATACTTATCAAATGTCATTTATTATTCTCCAATTAAAAAAAAAAAAGCCAGTTGTCCAGTCAGGGAGCAGAATTAATAGTATGTGACTTAGGTAACCCATAATGCATTGCAAAGAATGATTATTCGAAGTGAACAGGTTGCAAACAACACATCGGCTGGAATTTAATCGCATGAACTACATTGCTTCTCTTAGTAAGGCACAGTGAACCTGTAATTATTATTTGTATGGTGGTAGCACCTGGGAGACCTTATCCTGGACCAGGATCCCATTGTGCTAGGCTCTGTACAAACATAGAACAAATAGGCAGTCCCTGCCCTGAAGAGCTTGTAATGTAAATATGTGACAATTACATTATTTTTATTTAAAGATGGTAGAACACAGAAACCAGAGCTTGCTGTCTGCAGAAGCCTGCAGTGCCTGGATCTTATCCAGAGTTACCGTTTCCAAGATGACCTTCTTGCTAAAACCACACCCCACATTCTTACACAACAGCCGTTCCACACATGAACTGCCTCGTAAATAGTGATAAACAATGACTGTGTTCAAGAGATCAGGACTGGTGTTCAAATGATACACCCACAGAGGCAAGGGCTTGTTTAATCAAACCATGTTTTTGAAATGTATGATTTACCTAGGTGTATAAACAACTCACCACAAATACCGATGGGTCAGAAACATCATGGTATCAAATAGCTGGTGAACAACTCACGGGTTAGCATAAAGTTTTTGTTGAACATTTCTGAATAATGAACAAATTGATAAATGTCAAAGTCTATCAGCGGGAAAGGGCTAAATGCATTGGAACAGATCTTCAGTGGAGGTAAAACGGCATAGTGCCATTGACTCTGACAAAGCTACACTTATTTCCATCAGCAGAGGATCTGGTCTATTACGTAAAATATTGTCTTAGAATTGTGGTGTTCATGGCATACATACAGAGACATTAGATAAAACCATAAACATTTTGCTGGAAGGTTGCGACATAACCCTACTTTGTTTCTTAGAATTCAGAACTACAACACACAAGAACCCAAAAACACACACAGAGAGAAAACAGGCTGCTCCCAAACAGGCACAAGTCACCATCTCACCTTGCTTTAAGCTGTCTCTTTCCAGACTGACTCTGCTTGCATGCATGCTTTGCAACAGAGCCCTCTAGCCTGTATAAAGGACTCAGAACTACACTCCCCCCCTGCTCTTGAAGGAAGAGCTTCCAATTCCCAAACAGTCCTAGTACACCACAAGAATAAATTAGTTCATCAATCTCTTCTTGCAGCCCAGTTATGTCAAAAATGGAAGACCAAGTACCCATGGTAATGCATTTGTTTTATCGAGTCTTTATTGCAATCTACAGGCACTCCCATCCCATCCTAGCACTTGACAAATCCACCCCCAGCATGTAAAAGACATGTTGGCAGCCCTGACTTGAAAATTGCCTCCAGCACAGAAGATGAAGGAGTTGAACTAGCTCCATGTTTACCTGGAATATCATGGGGTTTAGTAGCAAATACCACAGAGATAATGCATTGCTTGGTTTACAAGCAAATTCACCCAGCAGCCACTTTGTGGTGTTTGGCTCCTGACCAACACAGCTCTCCCCGAGGATTATGGGAGACGGTAGTCGCCTGTTTTCTGCATACTACTTCTTTAAATGCTCAGGGGAAGAGGAGCAAAAAAGGAGGCTCCCGAAATTTAAAGGCGCAGTACACCAGAAACTAGCTAGTGGGGTTGTACTGGTGTAAGTGACAGGAGAATTTGGCCCTTAGCATTTTAAATTCTGTCAGCTTGGACTCCCTTGTGGCCACTCACTTACCAGCGTACAATCTGCACATCTCTCCGCCTTGGGCCCTTGCTTTTTAAGGTCTTGAGTAAAAAGGCCCAACGAGCTCTAAAGAGGCATGGACCTCCATGGATCCATCAGCAGCATGGCGGAGAATTGAGCTGGTGCTGTCTGTGTTTGAGCACCAGGATGCTAACTAACTCTGAGACCAAAGCCACTGCAACACGACGCGTGGTACTGGTTTCCTCAGCAGAAGCAGGGCGGCCCATTTAAAGAGTTCCCTCCCCCAGGATTCCAGCCCTGTCCCGCCTACCCCACACGGAAAGTCTTTGGAACGAAGGTAAGGGAGCTGAATTCGTCCATTGGTGGAAGAGTCAGACTCCAGACTGGATTCTTAAAGTATGGATCCGACAGGCTCTTACAGTGCTGTTGCCACCACTGAATGCAAGCATTTCTGGCTATTTTAAGCCTCAGCTGACGCAATAACAGAGCAGCACATAAAACTTTTGCAGCTGACGCTAGGCAAGGGGAAGCTTAAGGCGAGGAAGGAAAAGCCATTCAAACCCCATCTGCCCAGCCCAGGGAGTGTGCTCCCCACATAGCTGTGGAGATTTTGCCTGAAGTCCGGCCAGATCCAGGCAGCTCCCTCGGAAGACAGAATCGACATAGCATAGGGCAGCTCTGCACAGGGGACAAGGATGGGTGTGATGTGCCAGCCATCGCGATGAGGAGAGACACCCCATCCCCACCCCTGTGCTGGAGGGAGGTTAGCAGGGTTGGGTTTCGCTCTTGCAAGACGCTTTTTTGGCGTCGGTGACGGCCCCTCCCCACCCACAACTGTGATGAGCCTCCGTCCTCACTGGCTTCTGAGGCTCTTCTGCCTCTGGTGGAGATGTCCTCCCCCAAGTCCTTGACACATGGGGAAGCGGGGAGGTGACCCTCTGAGCGAGGGAGGGCACTTAGGGCTCCATTGTCTGCTGAAGTTGACTGGTGGCCAGGGTCAGATAGGACCACAGGCAAGGAGGGTGCCATGGATGTTGTTCTGGACAGCATGCTCCGTATATGTGTGACTGGGCTCTATACAGACATATGACCCAAGGGCTACCTAGGGAGTCTGCATATTACTTATTCCATTTGGGGCAGTGTCATTGTATTTCAATGACTTGACCAGTGTGTATGTAACACCACTGTTTTCTATTGGGTGGAATTAGACAGGCACCGCTGTGTGCCATAAGCCCTACACTGATGATGGAGATTCTCCTTTAGCTCAAGCAGTAGGGTTCTGTCCTTTTGGAGCAGGAAAGTCAAGTTCTTTCCTTGGTGTTAACATGAAATTTTAGGTGGCCATTGTGTGTATCATCATGGTGTGACGGTCCTAACTTAGGGGTCGGTTGGCTGGGTAGTGTAGCCCAGTGGTCAGGGCTAAAACCCATGAGCTGCAGGTTGCAAAGTCACTGTCCAGGTTAAGATGGTGTGAAGGATTCCCCCCACTCTCTAGGCCAGCTCGGTCCAAGGGCTTTTCCCCGCTGGGTAGTCCAAACCAAAAAATAAAGGGGATTCCTAAAGCCCAGATTTCATATGTGGGGAGAGGGTAATGCTTCCTTCTCAGGCTGTCTCTGGCCGGTCTTCCCTTCCCTCAGGGAGGGACCTTTTGGGCAGTTGTCTTAGGGAGAGATTTCTGCCTTCCCTCCGCTTTCCTCTGCTGGAGCTGCAGGTTGCAGATCTGCTCTCTTCCCTTGTCTGCCACTAAATGAGCTGCTCCCCTGCCTTTTAGCTCCACCTCCAGTTGGAACATTTCCTACAGGTATGTTGCTGGCAGGGCCTAAGGTAGTTCTTTAACCCCTTGTTGCCCAGTGTGGGGTTTGTACACCCCATCAGACCTGGCAACAATGTAATCCCAGGTGGTCAGGTGACAATATTATGTTCAGTGGAGGAAGGAGGGGAATAAGATTCAACGGAAATGAGTGGCCTTGAAATACCCTTATATAAATAAAAATTGTTAAACAGAGTGTTACAGACTTGGGTACTTTGGGGACAGGTGCTACAGAGAACTCTGTATATAGCTGGATAGTCCAGAACTGGTGAGATCATTCCACTTTTCTTAGGTCTGTCTTACTACCCTCAAGCAGTTCATGACAGCTACCTATCAGTACCTCGTCACTTCAGAGCCTGTGAAAACATCATCACCTTGAGACGTCACGTAGCACCGCAATGCCTCTTTTCATGTAAAATGTGGATGTTGCAATGTGGCAACTCAACAACAGGGTCTCATGAAGGAGAGGGAGTAGCTGGACAAACTCACATGGATCCCTTGTGTTGTCCAGCCTTTCCCCTTTCTCAAAGGGTCCATACCACAACAATTCTGCCTCTGAAAAGGACAGGCCACAGCGTTGTCTGAACTCAATGCGGACCTGAAAATAATGTTGGGTTTTTCTTCTCCACAAGAGGATGAGCATGCCCATCCCCTCAAGGAATTAGGGGAGAGAACACAACTAAAAGGGGAAAGATATCCCAAGGTATCTCTTTCCTTTTTACTTGAACTCTAATGCCTGACAGAGCACCTAGAAACTGCAGGGATAGGAGCGTTACTGTACAAAGGTCTGCTCCAACACCCATTGAAGTACATGGAAAGACTCCCTTTTACTTCAGTGGCTTCGAATCAGACTCTCAGTTGGATTTGGTTTGAGACATATTCATACATGACCCAAGGCTGATGCACCGTGAGGTATGACACCCAAAGTAGATGGTATCTTCAGCCACATGAGACGTGCAATCGGGGCAGCAGTATAGACGCAGGCTAGGCCCAGTGTCAGGAAAAGCCTATTGTGTACAAAATGGATCTGTACTGTCCTGAAGAGAGAGAACACTGTGAGAGCCAGAGTCACCTTTGCAAGGGAAGCTGCAGTGATTTGTTTTAGATAAGGTGTTGGGGGAACATGTTTTGCCAAACCTAGAACCGACTTGAGATCTGCATCTAGAGCAAAACTCTCAACACTTCTCAGATTCTGTGTTCCATTTGACTCTGGTAAAATAACAAATTTGGGGCTGCTGCAGGTTTGTTTTATGCAGTTATTATTATTTGTATTACCATAGCGGTTAGGAGCCCTAGTCATGGGCCAACATCCCCATTGTGTTAGGTTCGCCATCAGTTCTATAAGCCAGACAAGGATGACTTTCAAACAAGAATCACCTATTTGTACAACCCAGGTTTCCATGGGGTTTTAAAATCACATTTCCCTGGAACTCATGGTTTCAACTAAGGGGGAAATGTTTTGTAAAAAATGTGTTAGTCTCATGGAACCAGGAACTCTTTAAAAAACCACATCTCCTCAAGATTCCATGAAACCCAACCTACGTCTGCCTTTACCAGCTCTCAAACCACAATCCTAATTCTACTGCATTAGCCCCCAACACGTGCACTTACGTGCAGCCCCTTTAGCTGATCTCTGCCTGAGTAATAAACTGGGTCAGACTGCAGGACTCTGAGACCATATATTGCAAAAAATAATATTTGATAAATACAAGCATTTGGTTCTGATTTGGCAAGGTGCACCCCCTTATCAGGGTATCTGAGCCCCTTGCAAAATCTTTAATGTATTTATCCTTGCCACATCCCTGAGAGATAGGAAAGCGAAAAAGATCCTCATCCTAGAACAACTCGCTGAAAGTCATACAGGAAGACTGGGGTAGAGCAAGGAACTGAACTCTGGTCTCCTAGCCCCTGGGCTGCCCTTCCTTATATGTAAATTTGCTTTGGGAGAGGCACTCTCTATCTCCGTACCTCAGTTGTCAAGACTGTAATGTTCAGTTTACAGGTACATTTTTTATCGCTATGATTAGATTTTCTTTAGTGGCTTGCTCTGCTTGGCAATTAGATGGTGCCATTAAAATAGACTTTATGTGACACTGGAGTTTTCCTTGATCCAGCTTCCCTGTCTGCCTTCTGAGTGTCGTTGTAGGTTTTATGATCTCATACCTGGACCACATTTCCAAACCATGACTCACCAGCAACTGGCCAGTCCAGCCGTTCCTCTAACACTCTTTTACAATCATAAACCTCCCCAACTGTAAATATACCTGATGGTTGCTGTGGGCCTGTCAGCCAGGTGACCCGATGGGACACATGTTTGCAATTATTTTCTCAGCAAATCCAGTCCATGAGCCACAATAAAGAATATGACTCGGAGCCCATTCTATCCTCAGGGCTAGCAGAATCAGGCAGCTTGGTGTGATTGCCCTGAAAACAGTGGCTTAAAGCTTAGACAGTTAATTTTAAATAAATATCATGCAACCCTTTGGAGAATTTTTCTGGGACTTTTGCAAGCAGACAGGAGAGTTTTTATCCTCTCTTCTGTGCAACCAGTGTCTCATTTCTAGGTTCCATTTATTTCAGCGTACATGTGGTAAAAACAAACAAACATGGGGGACTGGAATGCATTTAGATCCAGCAGTGATGAGGGCAGTGTGAAAGCCTATCTAGAACAGAATCTGAGAAGCATCCAGCTGTGAATGGCTGAAAGTGACCCTCATGGATATTAAGGAGTTGACATAACCTGGAGAGCTCTGTCACGCCAAACAAACATACAGAGCTGAACCAAACCCCTCAGCATGAAAGTTGGTTGCAAAAAAAAATCATGACAAGTTTTTCAATTTTATATCACAGGTTTTATGCCCTCATTTTGAAATTCAAATAATTGCATCTGGCTCTGTGAATCGTCTCAAAGTGGAGAAAAGATTTCGCAAAAATCACACTGAAATTTCTGCCCTTTGAAATTTCAATGAGGCTTTTTTTTTTAAATCAAAAAGTGAAAAATATCAGAGACTCAATAACTGGTTCTTTTCAAAGTCCATTCATCCAACCGATGCTTTAACCCATACACAAGACCCACAAATCTCCATGTTTCTGCTGAATGCTGCCATGACATGCCCCTTTGCTCCTGCTTGGGCAGAGCCTGGATGAGTTATTTTGGATATTCTTCGTTATTAACAGTGCTTTGCAATTATATATTGTTCTCTTAGCCACAGGTATTGCCACATACAAAGATTGGTTGGCAATTCTCTGGCTGAATCCATTTTATCGTGGGGAAAGCTGGGACATAGGGCAGTGAAATGACTTGCCCAGCATTGCTTGGCAAGTTGTTGACGGAGTTGGGAATAGAACCCCTGACTCCTGGGTACTTTCCTTAGCCTGATAGGCAACATCTTATTGATGAAAGGGGCTGTATAAGTACTAGGCATTATTATTCCCTGCTTGGGACACATCTGTGTAAAAAACGCATCTTATTTGTGTCGCTCTGCTCAGCAGCAGAGCCGCTAGTGAATGTCATCTCATTGTTTCTGGGTGTGCCCCTGTCTGTCTCCACCTCTTGTCTGTTGTTTTATACATAGATTGTCACCTCTTTGGGGTAGGCACAATCTTTATGTTCTGTGTCTGTACAGCACCTCATCCATGACAGGCTCCTAGATGCTTTGATAATAGAAATCATCATACCACATAATTAATAACAACTCCCAATACTATGCTTTTGCTGCCAGACCATAATTTCTTCTTAAGGAGCTGACCCTACAGAGCTTAGCTGAACCTTTGATCTTTTTGGAGCCTGCTCCTCATGGGAATGAAGTCGACTCATCATTACATGTGAAAATGCAGGTGGGTCACTGGAGCCAGATCAAAGGTTCTGGAGCTAGGTTTAAAGCTCACAAGCCTTCACAGTGCGATTTCACTCAGTTGGGTTCCTTGGCGGTATTAGGTTCAGAGAGTTAATCTGAACTTGTCTTAGCAACAGGCAGTGAAGTACTTGAATACCGGGGGGTTTCCAACCCCAGCATTACAGAATAATCCATCGCTTCAAAGTTTCTCAACCGAATTAGAGCTAGGGAGGACCATGTAGCCCCCTGAAACACTCCCTTCCTGAGCACCTCTCTGCAGCAGCTTCCAAAGTGAAGGGCAGTCTCCCCAACTGTGCTCCTCATTCCTGGAGAAACTAAAATTCCAGCATGCATTTCAGTGAGCTCTGCCTGGCTATCCTCCAAAACTCAGCGCTCCTCAAACTTGCCTGCCTCTAAAATTAGATCTGTTGCTTGCATAGTTGTCAATCAGGCTCAGTCTTGCTATTTTGGGGGCTGGCACAGGGCTTTGGAGGCCCTGTCAGAAAGTCAGCAGCTATTTTTCCTGCAAAATAAAATAAAACAACGAAATGGTTTGATGGGATGCTCCTCCAAACAGAAACGGGTAACAGTGACATGCCAGCATGTTTGAGAAAGGACAGATCTAATAAAGCATTTTTGGATCTATCTGCCCATGTATTTCTGAGCCATGGAATCACAAGATTTTAGAATCCCCACCCCCCACCCCATGTGTCTTGGGAGAGGTAAAGTCACAAGAATGGAAGATCTTCCAAAGAATTATTGGTCTGCTTCAGATTATGGGGAGAAAAGATGGTAAATGGGACAATCTCTTTGGTTCAGAGGATTTTGGAGTTAAGCAAAGTTCAGTTAATTTGAGCTGAACTGTATCCATTTTCATGTCCCCAATGTGCCTTTAAGAAGAGAAAAGACCTTAGTCATTTTCAGTCTCAGCCCCAGCACTCCTGTCTTAAATACTTATGCCTCTCAGGAGCTGTTGCTGGTGCAGATTATGGTGATTGTCTACAGGTGCAGCCCCACTTATTAAAAGCAGTGGTTCATTACTCTTGTTCCTTAACATGCTTCCCAGATGTTGGCTTTCCCAGGTGTTTCTCCTTCCACGGTACTTCCTCCTGTCCCTCTGCAATAATACAAAGGTAAATGAACTTCTATGACAGCAAGCCAGCCACACTCGTGAGATCCATCTTGGACAATGACAGAGAATTCTCCTGGTATGCTGGAGATGTCTGGACAATCACAGCCATGCAAGGGGAGAAAATAAGCAAAGAATCTATGTTTCTAGGACTACAATTCAAGCTGCAGGAAATGGGAGGATAATAAACAGTGATCAACACTCAAGAATTTCTCCTTGTTCTTTAATGTGTCTTTCTTACAGGGATTTGTTCTCTGCAACCTCATGTTCCTTGAGCCAATCCTCTTCCTCTATAGGAACAAAACAAAAGAATCCACAGCACCTCTCCTCCCTATCCACACCTGAGAAGCCTTGCGTCTGCTGTGATTACCGCATCCATGTATCGTCCCACATCCATGCTGCAGAATTTCTTCATGGCCTCAACCAAAATATTGATGGACCTATGTCCCTCACATTCTACTGGGAAGAGAGATGGTCTCATGATTAGGGCCTGGTGCTAGGGCTCAAGAGAGATTGCATTCCTCATTCTGCCCCAACCCCCTGTGTGACCTTCAGCAAATCTCTCTGTGCCTCAGTTCCCCATCTCCAAAAAATGGAGCAATAATATACCTTTTCTCTCCCGCTTTGTCTGTCTCGCCAATGTAGATTGTAAACTCTTAGGGATGGGGAATGTCTTCTGAGGTGTATGTCCAGGCCCTAGGGCAATGAGGTCCAGATCTCCATCATGACACCACTGGAATATACATAATAGCTATGAGCAGTCTGAGTAGGGTCACTGAGGAGTGCTGCAGCAAGAAGATTGACATATGCTCTCACTCACAGAGGTGATACCTCCCAGGCAGTTTGGATGTGTTGATGGGGGCAGTGTCAGGGAAGCATTGCTCTGTAGATAAACAGAGGACTTCCCTCTCTAGGACTGTCAGACTATCATGAAAGTCCCTCAAAAAATCCATCTCCTCTGGTGCCGGGGGGAGGCTTAACTCTACAGACCCCATGCAAACAAAAACCACAATTTTGCAGTCAATAGGTAGATTAAA
The DNA here is from genome assembly GCF_965140285.1 of Lepidochelys kempii. Taxonomy (NCBI): domain Eukaryota; kingdom Metazoa; phylum Chordata; order Testudines; family Cheloniidae; genus Lepidochelys; species Lepidochelys kempii. The sequence continues at coordinate 3,628,906 of NC_136390.1, forward strand.
CTGGCCGTGGATCAAAAAAAAAAAAAAATTGGGAGAATGGATTTATTGTAGAAAACGAGACATGGAATGAAATCTGCTCCAGCACTGTAGCCCAACCTAGCCAGCCCTACCAAGGAAGTAAAAAAACATTATTACACTGTCTTTATAAATAGGTATCAGCAAAGCTGTTCCTGGCATGATTTCCTATCCCAATCCATACCACCCAGTGGGGTACATATCTCATTCTGATAATGCCGCTGATTAAACAGCTGCGGGATAAGGAATTTAATAAATTCCACCCAGCATGCACACAGTAATCAGGCCAGGAGCTTTATGCAATTTGGCTTGTGACATGTACCACAGGGATATTGGATAGTTAAGGGAATGTTCCCTCTAGTCCCCAAATGTCTATAGCCTTCAGGGCATGCTGAGTCCTCTCCTTCAGGAGGTATAAATAGGGTAAATGGGATGAAACAGAGCCTTGGGATACTTAGTCATAATATCAGTGAAATTGGTGGGCAGTGGGATAATTATGGTAGTGGAAAAGGTCTA